>NC_132935.1:120477558-121727558 GCF_034638445.1 Ciconia boyciana | reverse complement strand
CCTGAATGTCGTAAGGCACCATAATCTCTTCAGGGAAGCAAACAGGATTTTTTGTCAATTTGCGATCCTTTATGATATTGAAAGGGCACAGAGCTGCAGACTGGTCGTGATTTTCAGATGAATTGCTCCACTAGTATAAAAGATATTCTCATAATAGTCCGAAATTAGTTGATTGCTTGAAGTGCCAGAATCCTTAATGCTCTGCTATTTTAAACATATGGAAATTGATTCAACACTTATCATCTATTTAGAGATGTAAATTTATTGAAAAAGATGCCACTTCTTCCTAAGCTTCAGGCAAGCTCTGATAGTTAGCTTTCTGGGCACAAGCAGGTTTTTACGAGGACTTGTGATTTTAACTACTGTGATTTATTTTCCTTCTAAAGGCTGGGAGAAGCAGAGGAAAATTGACTGTATTGTCTACAGAGGAAAAAAAGATACTGGTACAAGCACTGGTGTGAACTGACACAGATACAGCAGTATCTGGCACATCATACCCTGAGGGTCTTCTCCAAAGCACGGACACTGGCCCAGGCCTTGCCCTAACTTCTGTTGCAATTGCTCTGTCAGTAGGTCCACAGCGATGTTAGAAGCATCACTTATTTGTGTTATAGTCACTTGCTTTAGGGGAAGAGCAATGAAAAACCGAGCACAGGCAGTGATGGCAATGACATTGGTCAGGTCAACACCCTATGGCAAAGGAAGCTCCCCCCCTTCCCCAATTCAGCCTAAGCTTCTAAAAGCAAAAAGCATTGATCATTCATCTGCAATTAAAAGCTCTTCTCTGAAAGTCAGTCTGGTTCCCATCTGCAGTCTGTTGGGATACCTTCCTGCACGAGCAAGCCCTGCATTGATGTTGAGGGCATGAGGCTGCTATTAGGATTAGATGAGAAAATCTGCAGCCTGATCCTGGCTGTGCTGCTGACAGCCTTCTTTTTGATTTGGCATAGTCACTTAGCACCTTCTAAGACGGAGATTTGTGTGTATTACATAGGAATGCTGTTCGTGCCTTAAAGCTTGTGAAAATATGAGTTTCCCTGGTGGAAAAAGATTTTTTTTTTTTAAATGGTTCTCAGCTATTTGATCATGTGTTATTATTATTCAGCATGATTCATATATTAATACCATACTGAGAATGTCTCTATAAAGCCTAATATTATGCTTCTGGGATTAAGCAATATTTCTTAATGTGTTTCTTATCCCAGTATTTTTGCAGAGAAGCTGGAACGGGGCCAGTTCACGCAAGGTGCCTACTATTAGTGGTTAGCTCAGGTCAGGAGAGCACTTACAAGTGAATGTCCCAGTCATCGCCACTTACCCTGCTTTGGTTTGCATCATGGAGAGGGCACGAGGTGGATTCCTCTCAGATGAAAGGTGCATGGTGCGCACATTGCAATCTCAGCACTCTTCTGCATTACGGACCTGCTCCCGGGCTGTACTACTTGCTAGCGTAGACACAGCTACAGCATATTTACTGCACCTTAAAATCTCTTGATGGCCTTTGGGAAGCGAGTTTACTGGCTGGATTAACTAACCACCAAACCTGGTATCTTGACTGGCTAATGTTTAATCAGGGGCTTTATTTTCTTGTTTACACCAGTTTGTTCATGATGCCGAGTCTAGCCTCAGTAGCATGGAAGAAAAATCTGTCTCCGTTCCTGAGGTAAAGCACCTTAGTCGTTTGCATAAGCCTGAAAGAATTAATTTGGAGTAAGACAGAGTTACTACCAAACTGGTTTTTGGAAGTGCCCATTCACTTCTGGGGGTCAGGTTCAATCAGTATCTTTTCTCCCAGTGGGAACTGGTGATCTCCCTTGTCTTGAGACCCAGTAGCTCCTCTTTGAAAAGAGCAGGGAACCACCACAGCCTGCTGCTGCTGAGTGCTCCCCATGCCTACCCTTCCCTTGCACCTTCACTCTCCACCATCCAGACCCAAGCGACCAGCTCTCTTCCCTAATTATGCAATGACTCTGTACCTAACTATACTTCTTACATCATGACGGAAAGGGTGACAACCACCAGCATCTCAGGGCATTCAAAGCCTCTCCCCCATGCCAGTGACCTCTCACGTTGGTTGTGCTGGGCTGCTATGGGGCTACGGTGTCACCCAACTGATGGGACCCTGTGGCTGGCATCACTGGATGGACACTCACCTTCATGTCCCCTCCACCTCAGTCCCATCAACAGCCCTGCTGTCATCTCCTCTGTGCAAACCACTCCCAAACCTCTCCTCCCATTCAGCTTCCCAACGCACACGGGGCACAGCCCGTGGCTCTGGCGTAATTGAAAATTTTGGTACGCATCCCATACGCTTACGAAGTTGTGGCCACCTTTGTTACGTGTGATGAGCACCCAGGTCTCGTATCACAGGCTCTGTGTTCCTAGCAGACTATCACAATCCTGAGACTTATTTGAAGCATTGGAGTAAAACCCATGCTGCTCACTGAAGTATTTGATCACTGTTTTCCTGAGCAGATGCTTGTTTATTTTTGTCAGCTATTATAATGTCTGGCAGTAGGAAAATGTTAAGGAGGTATCAGAGCTACAGAGGAAAAAGCCAACTCCCAAGTTACGAAGGGGTGATGGCAGAATTTACGGGCTGGCTGGGGTTGCAAAGAAGTGGACAATTATATCTTACTTGCAACGCGCAGGGAATGTTTTCCTTCAGACCAGGCCCCGTACAAGAGTGCCTCAAAGGTTTTTGCACAGGGTCCTACAACAAAGCGAGCTGGCCTGGGAAGAAACGCAGGTCAAAATTTTCATGCAAAACCTTGAAGATTATATTTAGTGCATTTTTACACTCTGCCCTTCAGAAAGCCCTGTTTTTACAAAAGTTTGGGAGAATTAAAATTGCTGGCAGATGTACCAGAACCTATGGATTCTGTGGGATTTCAAGTCAAATTCATATGATTCCTTCCAAGATATCCCATCAGTTGTCTCATTTAGCTTGTCAGTGCCATCTTTAAAACATGGTTCAATTAAATCCAACAGCACACAGAAAAAAAACCACATCAGCCTCGCTCCAGCCCCTGCTTCCACCAGCATCTGTCCAAAAAGTCAGGGAGACGTGGGTACCCCCACTACGCACAGCGCACCATAACTCACTGGCAGAGCTAAATGAAACTTAGCAGAGCCAAACATCTCACCAAAACTCTTGTGCAAATCCCTTTAGCAAGATATTTTTAACCCATTTTTTCTCCAAACTCCACTTCTCTCCTCCCAGCCACAGGGCAACAGCAGCAATGAGTTTTGCGTTTTATTTACAATGATGCTGCGAGATCGCGTCAGGCTAGCTCAGGCCACGGCTTCGCGAGAGAGCATCCTCAACGTACACAGCAGCAGCTTGAGGTATTTCACCCTCTCACATCTCACCACTTGTTTGTTTGCTGTCCAAAGGAACAGTGTTTAGTCCCAGTAAAGGCAAGGCCAAGGAGGGGGAGGAAGATGGGTCCCTTCACGAGGTCTTTGTCATTTACAATAAATTTAGAGCAAGGGTGAATACAGCTAATGCCTTTGTAACATTTCAACACCCACCCCTTTTCCTGTAAATTCCTGCAGGACTTTGGCAGCAGAAAGCGTTCATGTGCTAGGAATAATGGAATTACAAAAGAAAGAAAGGAAGGGAGTGTAAGCAGTGGGAATAGGAAGAAATACCTAAACAGATACCTTTCAATTTATATACAGACCCTTCTCACATACACCAGCGGTAGTTATCAGCTAACTAACTATTAGTTTGTTAATCAGCTTATCTTTTGAGAACAGGGTTTGGGTGTACGATATAAGTAACAATCAACTACTTCAAATTCATGTCTGTCCCAACGATTCCCCAACATTGCAGCTTTTGTTTTTAAGGCAAGCATCAGCCATGCTTTTTTTTTTCCTTTGATATTACGTGTATTTGTGTGTGTATAAAAAACTGTAAATAACCAGGTGGATTCAACATTCATCGTTAGGAGCTGAACCCGAGACCCTCAGAGTTAGAAGCCTTCATCCCATCAAGATGCCCATTGCTTGGCAGCTGTGTTTTCCATAGGAGCTCTCTGACTCAGCGGCTAGCAGGAAATGCATAGCATGCTGAACAATGAAGCACAGGCAATTACTGAAAATAAGTGTTCTCCATTACAAGTAATTCCAGACTACATTTCTCTTAGTTTCCAAATTAAAAAAGAAAAAAGTAAAAAAAGTAAAAAAAAAAAAAAGATATGCATGAATTGCTGAACTTCATTTTTTTATTCAAATAAATGGACTTTGAAGGAGGAAAAAGAGACTTATAAAGCTTTGCACAGCAAACTGTTTCTATACATAGCTATAAACAGGCATATAGCTAGTATACAACAAAACAAACTGTGCAAATCAATTTAGGCATAGATTCTTCAAAATAGATGTACGACCCACAGTTAAGCTCTGAGCTATTCCAAGCAATGCTGAAGAAAACAAACATTTTCCTGTCAGTCTGCCTTCTCAACAAAATCGGTTCAGTCAAGACTTCTGATGACAGGAGGGGGATGCTTTGGTGGAAGAAGAGAGGGTCGTGCTGCGCGCTCTTACAAACGTGTGAGTCTCATCAAGGGACTGGGACACGTTTTGCCCGGAGGTGACCACGCACTGTGGTTTAGCTGTTGGGACTCAAGCCATGCCTGTTCGCAGGGCTGGTCAGCCCTCGGGGGTGGAACAAGGGCAGAGGTGGGTGGAAGCTTTTCTGCACGACTGCCATTTGAAACACCAGCTTGGGCATTGCTGCAATCGTATTTTAAGGTGTTCAAGATGGACAAGAAGGTGACTGAATCTGTCCTTTTTGAAACAAAACCTTGTTATTTAAAAAAATTAGTAACTATAGTTGAAATTATGACAAGCTAATTGAATCAATTTAAATCATTATTGACTATTACTCCTAGAGCAATTCTAATTATGGGAAAAGTCATAAGCAGGCCATGTTTGCTGCTGAAGTTTTAAGCAAAGTCAAACCACTGAAATGGATGAAGTCGCTGAACAGAAGAAACCATCAGAAACCAAAGCTGCCTTGAACTGCTAACCTCGCCATAGCCAGCAGGCAGCTTTCCCACGAATGCAAAGAAATATTTACTTCGTTTCAGTTCATTCAGATAATTGCATTCCACATGCACTGTTACATCACATTTAAACTAACTGGCATATAGAAGATGTTCCCACTTTATGTGGAAAAAGTAGTGTAAGGTGGTAAGATCTGCTAGTGTTAAAATCTTGTGGGATTAGAACCTACCAGGAATAATCAGGAATAATTTGTTTTATTACCAGGTTTAATCAAAACATATTTTCGTCAACTTATTTCTCCAGCATGTTAAAGATATTGCCAACTAATTAAAAGAATTCTAAACAACTGCTTTTCTGCAAGTAATTTGAATTCCAATTTCCATCTGAATAAAACTTGCTGCAAATCATGAACAAATGAACAACCATCTAATAGGAAAGGATAGACAACTTTTACTATTTCTTAATATATGAAACATAAAATTTTAAGAGCCCTAATCAAAATGTCAAGCTGGCAATGGCTTTAACACACACTCACATGTATTTAGAAAAAGGAAAAAAAAGTGGCAGCCACGCTTTCTGATCTTACAAGTTGCTTACTGAAGTCTCCACATGGTTCACCTTCACGAAGCACGTACCATGTACCTGTGAGAGCTGTGGGAAAGGTGCAGATCCCAGAGAGCTTCTCTGGCAGGAGAAGCTGGGAGCTGCTCAGGACACAGTGGCAGGGAGGGGACGGGCTGGTCACACGTGCGTAGGGACTGTCCTGCTTATGCCCACGAGTGGGCTGCGGGGCACTGTGTCACTCACCAGGCCTGTGGGGAGCCAGATGCTGCAGTCTGGGTGCAGGATGTGCAGCTAAACAGCTCACGAACAACAGGTTGGCCACCCTTGATAGGATGCATCTCCAGGGGGAACGAAGGATGGCCAAATGTAGTTTAAAAGCTGTTATGTAATTGTGTGAAAAAATAGTGATTTTGTTACCAACCGAGAGGGGAAGAAATCTTTTAGGGAGGGATAGCAGGGAAACGTGACCTAGAGTACAAATACAAAACAAGGCAGAAATTGATTATCTGAATTCAGCTTTCTCGCTTGCTGATCTAAACCATAATTAAATTGGCGATTCAAATCAATGTAGCTTGGTGTTGTCTGATCCGCTTAAGTTTCCTATATTTTATTTACACATAATTAGGAAACCTCCTATGACAGGTCCTGGATTTTAGAATGCATGGGCAGCCAGTGAATGATAAGCAATGAAAATGCTGCACTGCTGCTTTTCCATTTAAGCACAAGTAATGTCAACAGAACTCAGGAATAAGCTCCGGTAATGGGGAAATGGCATCAGAGAAATGTCTCCCTGCTTATTCAAATCTTAAGCTCGGGAAAAGTCAGAAGCAGTATTAGCATTAATTAGACTGCCAGCGACCATGCAGATCTCCTGCACCAAAGTGTAAAATCCCAACTTAGTATAAGCTTGTTAGAACAGAGCACTTTTACTGTCGGAGAAGGAACAGGGGAAGAAAAAATAAAAAAGAGAAAAAAAAAGGAGAGCAATTGTGGCTTTACATCAAGTATATTTCATAATTGTCTGTTAAAATACGTACCCACATCATAAAACACTTTTAAAAAAAGAAGTATTTTTAAATGTATGTACAATAATGCAAAAATATGCCTAAATATGTATCTAATGCAAAAAAATAAACCATTTAATAAAATCTCCCTTCAAATGTCCCCTTGCTCTTCAACACCTTAAAAAAGAAAGGAAAGAGCTCAGTAAACAAACAGGAGTTAAAACAAACTGACAATCAAAAGCAGTGCAAAGCAGACATCTAAGAATGGAGAGGCATCCAGTTCAGCTTCCCATTCCCCTGGATTACACCACAACTACGGCGCCACTTGTCCTATGCCAGTTAAATTTTGATTTTAAAAAGTCAGCCTGGTGTTCAAGCTATAAGAGGCTGCCTGTGACACTCGTTTTCCATGCAAGCAAAAAAAGTTAATGATAATCCAACTAAGCACCCTTTAAGCCCCCTTAAACAGGGGTGAATTTCACCCTAGGCAAATATTTCATGTTCTGTATAATCCTGCCAAGTATAGAGATCCCGTCCAACAAACAATATGAACTAAAGTCTACCTGGACAGCTCTGGTAGGAGAGAGACTTCTGCTGTTTCACAACTGTTTAGTCATCTCTTCTTTCTGCATTCTCCAGGAAACTAAAAACAGGGCTCTGGTCCTACAATTTCAGTAAGTCCAATATCGTGTATTTGTGACGTTGCAATTACAGTAGTAATCGGGCTCCTAAATATTTCTGAAGACTAGGTCTGAATGTCTGAGTTAAGTGAGACACTTTAGTTGCACAAGAAAATACTGATCTGGTTCTTACTTGGACGTGTTCAGGTGACTGATGTATATCCTTTGTCTTGCTAGAGTAAGTACCCTCAGAGTACAGTTGGCTGTATGTGAAATACAGCTCTTGTTTGCAAAAGCCATCTGAAGAGGTTTCAGTATTGCTCCCTATAGGAAAGGTGGCAGGAACTGAAGCTCCGTTTAAAAAACCTGCTTATAAGGCACTGGTGCAGCAAGGTTAGTGACGAACATGGTTTTATGATTTCTCTTTTCCAACTGTTTAAAAGTCCATTAAATCAACCATAAACAGCAATAAAAAGACATTAGAAAAGTCCCAAACCAAAGAAATCAACTTAGCATTGAAACTTAATTTATGACAGTCCCACTTCAGTGCACATGCTAGCTCCTGCATGTTTTTTATACTCATTGTTGGCTCATGCTCATCCTATATACAAAAGCCCCGCCCTCCCCCCAAGTCATGATGGGCTGAATATCTTCTACAAACAAGAAATTTTTAGATGACATCATGAAGTTACACATTAAACTTACAGATGATGGACAGGAACATAGGAACATCTATTGGCTTACCCACTGTACATATCTATTTAAAGCTTTAAAAGAATATACACAAAATATACACTTAATTCACAAAGTAAAACAGCCCTCAACATCTGCTATTTTGTAGGGCTATGCATTTCTTCTATTAAAATTCCACACATGGAACTATCTCTGTGCCAGCTCCTCTTCGTAAGCAATAGGATCACTTCAAGGTAAATTAGTTCTTCATGTATATGTAACAGAAACAGCAAAAGCTCAGCCTCTAGTCATCACTGTCACTCCCAGACTCACTCAACTGCAAGTCATTTCCTATGGAAAACAAAAAACAACAAAACACAACAAGTGGGTAGGCGTTAATTCACATTTCATGGCAATCAGACCAAAGAACAGTCACATTTACACTGGAAGATTTAAATAAGAATAACACAAGAAATGAATGCAAACATCATCTGTCATTTAATGGAACTGCTCCCCATGCCCAAGAACACTAAGAGCTGCATGGGGCTAATACGTGGTCGGATCCAGGCCAAACCGAGCGCCCTTGGCTGCACAGCCACCAAAGCTGCTCCCTGGTGGGAGAACAGCACTCCCCACGCTAGCAGCTGCAGAAGGCATTCCACAGCCTCCACCCAGCCAAGCTCCCGTATATGGCTCTGGGACAAGGTACTGGCGAATTCCCTGGCTTTCTCAGCCCTTTTAAAATAGATTTTTTTGTTTTAAGGCCATTTGGGTAGCCAAGGCAAGGCCTCCACATGTCACTAAACCAAAAGGAACGTTAGAGCCACCACAACTCAAGGCTATCGGCTGAACTAAGCTGACACATGCTGTGATGGTGAAAGCTGCCCTCCAAAGTGCAAAGACAGATCAGACAAAAGAAGGCCAGGATATGGATCAAATCTACAGTCTTAGACCCTGTTTTGCAGAGCACTTGTGATTTGGTGAGGTGGAGGGGATAAAAGGCGGCAAGAATCATGCTTGTGTTCTGGTAACCGAACATAGCTCTTCCAGCATTCTCCCATGGCCCTGCCCCAAACAGCTGCAGAGCAGCCATGCAACAGCTATGCCCTGGATTTCTTCACCTCCTCTCCCCTGTTATGAAACAAGAACTTGGGTTAGGGGTGATTCTCCCCATGCAGATGGTCACCAGTGACTTGAACGCTCAAGGACATATTAATCCTTGGCAAAAGGATTTTAAATCCAAAGGTAAAAATCATTGCCTGAAAAAAGAAGCTATCCTACCAGTTCCCAAATTCTCCTGGAGTCAGAGGCTTCTTGACATTCAATGACCTATGCAGTATTGTTGTCGTGGCCCAGGAGAAGCAGGGAAGAAGCAGCTCACAACCAGAACGGGGAAAAGAAAAGAGTCCTACTGACTTTGTTGAACTTTGGATTTCACTTAAGACATTCATTACTGGCAGGAAGACTGACAGGCATCTCCAGTTTTCCAGCAGGCCTTTTCAGTATTGTCTGTATAACATACTTGTCTTCTCAAAGCTGGAAACCCTACATTTATCTGTATTTAAACTCCACCAGTTTGCTATGTGTGGGTGCCAAGAGATGTACGCAAACATGCCTCAGGAGGAATTAAGACCAATTTATGATAACTAAGTTCCAGTTTCTTGTGAATGCAATATTTTAACTCCACTGAGTTAGAATATACCTGATCTAGCACAAGGAAAGAGCAACACAGATGTACGCCATCTCCCCAGAGAGTCTCATGGGACAAAATTATGCTTTAAAAACATTTTTTACACTTTTTAAAGGGTAGAGTGAGTTGGTACCGATTCAATGCTTGCAAACACCATAGCTGTAATATTTTAACCAAACACATTGCACTTCAAATTTCCCTTCAAAATGTGGTATTTGTGAAAATGCAGCTGAGACCAGCACAGTATATAGTAAATACTCTGACAAAACAATACAGCTAATAATGAAGACCACAGAGACTGTGCATTTACAACCACAGGACAGCCTTGTGCCATTCACAATTCTTTACAGACCTTTAACTGACACATGTGACAACCCCACTATTTATGCCTCATCTGTGTTTTCACATTAAATAACTCCCATCCTCTGGTGCACCATGTCCTCCCACACTGATGCTTTTCTACCCACTCATTCCAACTGGAGGCTTGAATCAAGGCTCAGCACAGTCAGTGGGGGCCATTGCACCGATGCCCACAGGTTCCAGACCAAACTGAAGCAATCTCCACACCTTCAGACAGGTCTCGGCCCTCTGTTCAAAAAACCTGCCCATGTATTTCAGCCAGTGCAACTCCCTGGGATTACTATTTGGCAAACTGTACTTCATGGAGTTAGCCTAACATGCTAAGAAAATGAGTGGTCTCAAGCAGCTTCCCACAGCGATAAGACACAAGCCTTTACTTACGGAGAGTGTTCATGAGCTGATTGCTTCCTTGTGGCCTGCTGGTGCCATTAGCAACAGCATTCCTGTTGTTATACTGCTGGTGTGGTGGCTGGGAAGGGGAAACATGTGCTGCCTCTTCCCCCTCGCTGCTGGAGCTTTCATCTTCACTCCCAGATGAGCTTTCTGAATCCGATGAGCTGCTTCCACTGCTGCTGCTCATCTGCTCAATAATTTCAACCTCTGCTCTCAGCTCTGAAATAAAAGGACATTCCTCTGGTTGAAACCATGAACAGAGCCCCATGGAATTTTGGAAAAGAATGTGGAAATACAATAGTTTTGTCAAGTATAATTTATCACATCAAAATATCTCACATGAAAGAGAGAGGAAGGAAAAACAAAAAATTCTGAAAACTTTTTTGCTTAGTTGTTGTAGCTAAATAGGTTAGTGTCATAAAACCTTCACTTCCACTATTATTATTTATATACTTTACACTCCTGAAAGCACTTCCTGCTTCATTATTTTCAACAGGTTATATGCTCTACATACAGAGTAAGTACATTTCCTGATTGAGTTTTACAGGCCAACAGCTAGCCCATTTTTTAAAAGCATCTTAACGTGGAGGAATCTAAATTGTTAGATTTCAGTGACATTTAGGCTTTTGGAAAACACAAAAAGGAGGGGGGCACAGCCACATGATCACAACAGAAACTGCCTTGACTTCAGATAATGTATGAAACTGCTCCAGCGGAAAGTCACACAACTAATTTTAAACTTCAGAAGCACATGGATGACATCAGATAACTTTGCAGTGGAGCACATGAGAATAGATGAGAATATTCACATGTTGGGGAGTGGTAATAATACCTTAACCTGCTATAGAGCTTACAAGTAGCCAGGAAAATACAGAGGCTACTCTGAAACTGGGAAGCTATTCAAGTCTGACACACCCCACTTCAGGGTTTCCAGTGCAAAGAAACACTAGAATAACATGACAGCACCACAACAGCCGCATCAGCAACAGCTAGTGTTGGCTGAACAACTGGTTACTAACAGCTATTAAGGTAAGTCACCCCAAATCATACCCTATTGTTAAATTTGTCATAATAAGTGGCCTAAACACTATTAGAGGACAATTCTTTTGTACCCACCCACAAAGCTGAATATCTAATGACTCGGTTCACCCAGGCAGGTTTCCATGAGAGGACAATATTCACACATATGTTAAGCATAGGATATGAAACCCTCAAAATTCAGGCTTTTGTTGTGCTAGCAGTTCTATACCCACAGGGTTAGAACTCAGTGCTTGCCCTGGAGAAGTCAGGCTAAAGAGACAAGAATGAAAGAAGGGAGAGATGAGGTATTATCATCTCTACCTGACAAATGGAGAACTGATGCCAGGAGTAATTCACCTTAGATCAGATGTGTGTCAGAGTGAGATGAACCCCAGCTCCTCAAGCGGGGACATCCTTCTTGTGTATGGCATAGCCAGATCACGTAAAATAAGCACAATTTTAATGCTTCTTATCTTCAGCCCCTGCAGGAGTAAGTCTGAACAACTGGAACTCTTCCCTTTTTTAAAATAAGGCCCATTTTCCTTGGGCTGCTTAACACTATAAAGTAACAGCTAAATTTTCAGCCTCTGCATTATTTGCTGGAGAGAGTTCCTCTAGCTCAGCATTAGTTTGAGAAATTAAGTTTTCTTTTGCCAGTTTTAAAATGGCTATTTTTCAATTTCAAAGTTCAGAGCTCAATTTCAAACGCTATACTTATATTGAATCAGAGGCAAGGAAGGTGTATTGAAAAGGAACAACCATATGACTAACTCCAGCTGGATATTTAAGCACAGCAGTGGTGTTCCTCCAACTTACTTCCTAAGTCTAGATCCCTGACTAGACCACCTGTGTTCTCTGTACTTTATTAGCATGCCAGGTAAAACTTACTCTTTCATCTTGAAGACATAGCATAAGAGACCATTAGAAGAGGGAGGAAGAATATATGATTAGGCCAACAGAAGATATTACTTTGTACTGTAATGTCTTTCTCCCTTATTCCCTCCCAACATAGTCTTGCAGGCTTTAAAAATCCATTTCATGCCTGGAGTCTGACACATAGACAAATGAGCACTTGTAAGTCACTGTTCTCAGCCTACCCATATCGAGGATTTCAAATTGTAAATGTTCCCTGTGTTCAAGGCTAAGAAATTCATAGAGGAAAGCTAAAGGAAAGGTAAACAGGAATAAGGGTCTTTCCCTTTAAAATGCCCAGATTTAAATTTTTTTTTCCCCTAGCTTAATGATGTAAAGTGTCCACATACTTCTAGTAATGGAGTTGTTAGTTGTACATTATAGTGATGATAATAATAATTGTTAGAATATCCTGGATTGTAGCAAGTACAATCACCTATAGACCACAGTCCATATTGCAAAAAGACTCGATAAACAAGTCTAATAAAGGACAAGCGTCCCAGAATTACACACGTATGCTTACAGAGCTAGAGAGTCTATGGCTGAAATGGAGGAGTGTTGGCACACGGGCTGAGAAGAACATAGCAGCTCAGAAAGCAGCATATAAAATAGTGTGAAGAAGGTGAAGCAATCTAAGAGGCATTGGTGGTGAAAGGGATAAGGTGCAACAAGAAATGCACTCCAGAGAACTAGGGGGAAAAAAAAAAATCTAAACAAGAAGTTTGAACTCAATACAGTAGGCGAGAAGATAACTGAAGGAAGGAAGTGATGCAGTCTGACGAATGGGAAAGGAAGATTAGCCTGGCTAATTTTAAACAGAATTAGAGATTAGTGTCAGATTGAAAAGTGAGGGTTTTCTGCTGGGGAAGCAGAAAACTAAGAGCCCATAAAAGAGATTTGGTGATGAGGAGGGAAAAGGAGAATGCCTTGGAAGAAGTGGTAAGGCCCACTATGCAGAATACAGGCAGGAAAAGCAAACCAGCACCAATACCACACGCTTCAAGGACTGGGAAGTTAAGGATGTTATCAGTGACAGTGGTCACTGGTGGAAACTTGGTCTGAGCTCATCTTCTAGTCAACTTTTGCCTCACAGGCTGTCAGCTTCCCCTCAGGTCTCTCTTGTCTCTTAATTCCTTGAGCCCAGAATACTAAACATCTCATCTGTGCAGATGAGAAAAAAGTAATTGTTTTCACTAATGTTATGGTGGCTGCTGCATCGCTAAAAGTCTGTCAGGCAGAACTCCAGCAGGACCACTAAGGAAGTCTATTCAAAACCCTCTTGTGTCACATTGTCAAAGATGGTGGATAAGCCAATGATGACACCAAAGCATTGTAGGAAAAACACATCTGCTTTAAAATTGTCCGATTTCGCATTTTCCTATTTGCCTGTTATGCTTAGTGCAGTTACAGGTACTGAAGCCTTGGCTAAACATCTCCTTGTGGTGCCTCCGATTAAACGAGTTGCGTGTGTACATATATGCTAAGCTGAACAACAAAAGAGTCAGACCTTTCCTACATCTTTTTGCGCCGTAAGATCAAATGCCTCATGTTGATGCACCTTTAAGGTTTAAAAGATGACAAGAGTTAGGATGTGCAGCAGTTACTTTTAAAAAAGCTTTCCATATAGTATAGTTCTGAACACTTGCCTTAATTGAGTCTACATCATCTGAAAAGGCTGACATTGCCAGGGGAGCCTTAACTTTTGTGCATTTCATGTTACAACTGTAGGCTTTCTTTCAAGAAAAGAAAATGGCTTACTGTTTTACACTGGCACTCAATGTAGTTTTTAGAGCAAAAAAAATTCAAGGTCAAGAATCATTATACAAAGAGAACAGCCCTTCTCAACAGGGCTGTCTTCTGTATATATTCAGTATCAAATGCCCTAATTTCTTTCCAGAATCATGTCTAAGAGTTCTTACTTCTTCTCTCAATTCCAATAGTCTATGCAGAATTTTTAACTACAGCCCTAACCTTGGGCTGCAAGAATACCATGAACTTTTGGAAATAAAGTCATTCAGCTTTAGGGAGGATAAGGCTGTATGCCTATAGCAGAATGCTTACTGTTAATAATGGTATGCAAGGTGGAGAGAAATCAGCTTGATACTGGCACTTTGAGCATGCGGAGATGGCAGCTAGAAGGGGCAGTATTTTACATTGAAGTGCAAAAAATTTGATTGAGGTGTTCTTGAGAGACAAACACGGTGCTATGGCATAATCCTTAAACACTACAGCTGCATTTTAGGTAAACAAGATCTGCTCAGATTTTTAAGCACTGAATTTACAGTCTCCAAACCAGAAATATGTTTCTGTGTTGTTTTTTTTTTTCCCCACGTACAGCATGCTGTAATTATGTCAATGTTATTGAAAACATTTCTGTTGTGGTCAAATATGTCTGATAAACACTGATTATTTCATGCACATAAATGGCTGTATTGTGGTGTATGTGTGCAAACATTCACCGCTTAATGAAGTGTTATCAGATGTAGACAAGTATTCAAAAGAACAAGCTTTTACCCTCTTCTTTTCCTCCCTTCAGGCAGGAGGACAGTATAAAAGCTTGCAGGGGAAAAGACTCTTCTGATGCAGGACCCTAGACACAGCCTCCCAAAGGCCTCTCTGCACGAAGGCAAGGACTGGTTCAACTCTCACATGCTCCGACTCTGTCCTCAGGCACTGTGTTTGGACAGCTGTGTAATGGGACAGAGAACTGGCCTACCTGAAAGTTCATTTCCCATCTCATCTGTAAGGGGAGCTATGGGAATGCAGAGCTGAGGGTACCGGGAGAAAGCAGAAACCTACACTGAGGTTACCTTAAAACTATTGATAAACATCACGAGGGCTGTATGTCTTACCACACCCTTAAGTAGGGCATACTGGGAGCAAAAGAGTGTCATAGTACCAGAGATCCTTTCAACCACCTCCTTTGGGGATTGTAAGTTCTGTGCTGTGTCCATTACAGAAAAAACACAGAATTTCAGCTTTATATTTATCTTTCTTTCATACAAAGGAGGTACTTCACCCAGAAGGAAAGCTACTGCTTGAATGGAAAGAACACAGTCTCTTCAGAACTTACAAGTTTTTGTTCATAAAAAGACATGTTAAGGGAAGGTAACAGGACTGAAGACCATCTCACAGCTTTTATAGTTAAGTTTTATCAATTATTTTCATTGTAGAATGGTGCCATTTTAGTTCTACCTTTCCCAAGTCAGTTCTTATGATATAAATGGTTTACTCATGCTGACGCTCTAGCTAATCAATGCTGGAAAAAAATTATAAAGAGCATAAACTGTAAGCAAAAAAACACCTGCCCAGGTATTTGCGCTCTTTTTAGGCCTTGAACGACTCTCCCTATAAAACACCAACTTGAAGTCCTATTTTTAGTACAAGTCAGGTGTTCTTTTGCTTGATTTTGGAAACAAAACTCTACAGGTTATTTATTTGGAGGTACTTTCCAATAAAAGATGATCAGGTGGCAAAAAAATTATTAGGACAGTTCTAAACAACGTGACTTATATTTTAGACCACCAGAAAATGGTCTTTGTAGAATAGATGTCACACCAGACAAATGTAATTATTTCACTATAACATGACCTTTACAAGTTGCTGTATGTATACAATGGTTAAGTAACTTATTACACACTACAAGAAAAGACATTTAAAATTCACAACTGATTCAATTTTTAAATTGATATATCACCTGTTATCTTTCTCCTTACCTATTACACAGAAAATAAAAATGGCAATGCAGCTAAGGGAACTGTAGCTAACAGACTCTCAGACGTTGATTCTGTCTGCTGACCAGCGTCCAGGTATTGAAAATACTACTGCTGCGAAAGAGTGAGACCAGTCAGCACTTATGCAAACACACAGATAGCGTAGCAGTAAAAATGTCACCTAGTGATTACCATGAACTGAAAAAATACCCTGCTAAGTAATTAACATAGTCTGGGCAATTAACATAGGCTATGTCTACAGGCAAAAATAGCTATATGGGACAGAGGAAAAAAAGAGAAAGAAAAAGAGACCCAGGAAAGAATACTAGACAGAAAGAACAATCTTAAAATAAAATAATTGCATCTGGTGCCAGACAAGAAACACAAGAGAACCAAATAAAAATTTTTTAAAGTCTTCCTCATTCTGACTGTGTTATCCACAGCAAAACCAGATATCACACCAGTATGAAAGGAAGGACGTGGGCAAAGAAAGTGCGCCCTGCCCACAGCAAAACACTGAGACAAAGCATTGCTTGAGCAGGAGACCGAGTTGAGCCAGTCATCCCTTCAATGTACTTTAATAGAAGTATAGCAACTATATGGCAGACGTGATCAAAGCTGCAGAGGAGTGGTTGTGGTAAAGGGGAAACTGCAGGGCTGTTCACTCTCATCCCTCCCCTACTAGCACTACTTGGCATGGCACAAGCTCCAGGTCTTGTGATGGGAACACAGCCACCCAGCCCTTCCATCCCACTGGCAAATGGCTCCAACCTTACTCAGTGCAGGAATAACTTCTGTCCAAGTTACTTGATTGCGTAACTACATCTTGGACCATTAGCTTTCATTGTTGTTGCTGCCCAAGACACCCATTCAACTTGTCTAGCACTCAGCTACAGGTTTCTGAATTCATGCTTATTTTGCCTTCTTTTCAGAACAGGGAAACAGTTTGGAAGAGGGAAAATTATCCAGAAAGAGGAAGTTCTCTCATGCCAGAGAAGACTGCAGTATAAATATCTATGCTGGCAGAAGAGAATAAATAATTCACTAAGATGCCTTAAAACAAGATATAAAGATGACAAACCAGCTGTCAAGTACCATCTTTTAATCCCTGAACATTCTAACGTTTTTATAAATTGCACAGTCATAGTTTTTATTATAAAGAAGAAAGACAAAACCAGCCAAAACTCAGGAAACTACAAACCCTTCTTTACCTCTCTTAATGTCATCCAGCTGAGGCTCAGGCGAAGGATTATCTTTCAAAGGAGAAGTTTTAGGTCCAGCTGCTGGCTTGGTTGGGGCTCTGAACTGTGAAGGAGGCTGAGATGCCCGGGCAGACTGTTGTTCTATTCGGGCTTGGATCTTACTGCTGCCCTCTGCTCTGAAAAAACAACCAGAGACATTCAGCAGTACTGTGCAACCATGTTCAGCTTTTCCAATATCCTTGTACTAATGCATCATCTGTGACTTCCTTTTGTAAAGATCTCTACTTTGTTTTATAAAAGATAAACAGTGAATTACAGACTTCTGTACACAACACTTGCTTTCAATAACAAATAAGCTTAGACAACTACACTGCAACAGCCTTACAAAATGTATTTTCAAATCCAGATGTGGTTCAGCAGTGCCAAATTCTCTACTTGAAGAACAATGAAGGCTTTAATTTAGCAATTAGTATTTGTATTTTTAAAAAAGAATAAGCAATCATAGTAATTTAAAGTAACTACATGATAAAACAAATCCACTCATAAAATCCTGCTTAAAACAATCACAGCAAAAGAAACAATTTTCTCACTTGCAATTAAATCATCTCAAACTGAACTCTCTTAGAGGTCAACCTGACTAGAGCAATCATTCTTACTGCTAAATACAGCATGCAAGCATTTAATTCCCGTTTTTCATTCATTTGCTGTTATCCCTTAAAAATAGTTTAAGCTGTTTCCGTAGTGGGAAATAGTATCCAGAATAACGCTATGCCTAACTGTTCAATTCAAATCAGGTATTTCTTCCCTTTACTGAATCAATGATGCGATTGAGATTGTAGGACAGTCAATATCCTTGGCAGAAAAAAAATCCAAACCAAAATACTTATCCAGGTCCCTCTATGGTACACCATAGCAAGGTTAAAGCGTGTGGTGTATTTATCGCTTAACACCAAAGCCTTTGGGGGTATGGCTTTATGTAGTGTAGCACAGAAGCAGCTTATGTGGATATTAGAACTCAGTTTTGGTTCTAGGGGGGTCCCAGCTCAGCAGTGTGACACTTTGTGCCTGTGAGCTAATCCCACTTAGAAACAAGTTAAACTAGCCCATGTGGAACTTCCTGGGACTTGACCTAAGCCGCTTCTGGTATCTGAGCTAGTACATTTAGCACTAACTCAAGTATCTCTGTGCCTCATTGAATTGTAGATGCAACCTCAAAAATTAAGCACAGAACCACCTCTTCGTTCATCACTGAAATGCAGCTATTAGATACCACATTAATACAGCTTACGCAGTCATTTACAATAGAAGTGAGGATTTGGGAATACACTCACTGTATCAAGTGAAAGGTAAAAGCAGAAGACTGTTTCCAGTATTAATTATGCTCTTGGAACTACAGAAGGTTTTATGTAGAATAAGTGCAATTACTCCCCTGTGAATATCATCAGGACGTTAACACTAAAAACTCTGCTCCCACAGAGTTTCAACAGGTTGTTAAAGATCAAAGTAGCCATGAAAAAAAAAAAGACACTTCTGATCTAGAAAACTGAATGATTTTGCAAAGCACTATTCCTCAAAACAGGGATCCCCAATTTTTTACTACCCTGCCTCTGCTTGAGAAAAGTTGAAATATTTTTCACCTCACCAGAGCCAAAACTCAGTGTATCCAAACACCTCACTGTACCCAAGCCCTCCTGCACTTCTTTGCTCCTTTCTGACTTAAGCTTCACATGGACAAAGTCCAGCAGAACTTAAATTAGGAATTCAAATCTCATCTATGATGTGCTCATATCCACTGGACAAGATGAATGCCACATGGATGAGTTTTCACATCACTGATTCAGAGCAGTGTTACAGTTCATTTACCTTGAACTCAAGGTGTTCTTGGCAAACTTCCAGCCAACTGCTGATGAGCTGCAACCCACATTTCTAGTAGTTGTAGCAGCTAAAAGTTCTACGCTGCAATAAAGTGTTTTTTCTTTTTTTTTTTTTAATGTAAAACTTGTAAAATTATTTAAGAGCTCCTTCACGAGACGTTTGAATAACTGATTTCTCTTTACATCTCAATAACCTGTGGTCCAGTGATACTGAAAGAACATGATCCAGAGACTTCAGGTAATTGCAGAGCACCAAGACTACTAAAAATGTTCCAACCGCACACTTTGTAGCAGCTGGCCTCAGCAATTCTTCTAGGCAAAACCTCATAACCATTATTTCTACAGTTCCCCCCACCGCAGCTGGAGGCTTTGGACTTGTCCTCCACTTTATGTATCACTGATCCAATACAGGCATGCGTGTTTCTTGTTCCCTAAGAGTATATTATTGACTCCCACAGGAAGCTGTAGGGAACAAACATAGAAAGTCCAACAATCCTTTTGACAGCCTAATATTTCCATGATCTTTTCCAGCTAACTAGAGATTCCCAAAACACATCCCATCCTTCAGCCAGCTTCCAAACCTTCAAATCATCAGAGGTGTTTCATTGCAAACTATAATTATAGCCTTTCAGCAGTGGAGAATTTACAAATTCTTTACTCTTGGATTCACACTCCTATTTGCATTTTTAGACAAGATAATTGGCCATGTAAAGCCCATAAGGCTTAGTAATTAAACATTACTAAAAAATAAAATAAAACTGAGTTCTGGTTCAAAAGACAGTCTGAAGAAGAAACTTCAGCAAAAAATAATCCTATCAACAGCCCTGTCCCCAGCTTTACCTTGTTTTCTTGACTTGAATGCTGCTACTAAGTTTTTCCAGGACATATTCCCCAGTGTCATGATTGATAATAAGCACACAGTCCTTCTGATATGGCCTTTTATTTCCTTTAAACACAGTCATTGGTGGAGTTGAACCCTGGTATCAAAGAAAGAGCACACATCTGTTTGGTTATATTCCCCTACCCAAAAGTTTATAAACACTAAGAGAAATGAATATATGTATTGTTCTGACCAAGAGGCTCAGCAGTTAATGTTTAGTTCCTACAAAAAATATTCATTCATTAAAAGGGAAAAATACAGTTATATGCAGTAGATCAGACATTTCCTCATAGCAATATTATGTCTTTCATCATTTTAAGTGTCTCTGCAGTGACAAAACATCTTCTCCATGGTTGCCGTTATTTACAGTTCTCATTGCCAAAATGGTAATATAACTGAATTTGCATAGCTGGCCCTGACAAGTGTCAGAAATCTTCTTGACATTTCTGCTCTGGAAATCTTGGGTTGGGATAAGAAATAAAGTTCTAATTATTTGTGTAGCAGAACTGCTGCCTAAAGAAATATGTGGTCAATTGAAAAATAATTTAAACTGCTTTGTATTTAATAAATATATATATATATTTTGAAAGGCAGTATTTTCATAGTGGATTACAAGCAACTGTCACAAACTATGTAAGAACAGCTGCCTTCTTCAAAGCCAGATTAGCATGTAGATGCCATGCAATTAAACCAAAATGTCTTCTCAAAAGCAAATGGGGTATTTTGACGCCTTCCAGAAAGTCCCCAAGTCCACACAATGCTGCATAGAGCCATAAAGTCTAATGGCTTAGACTAAGAAGCAATAAAGACAAACTCATGAGGTGGTGCACGCTGGCTAACTGATACTGCTAAGATTATGTTTAGCTGTACTGCAGGCATGCAGGGGCTGGCTCATACACCTGGTTTTGGTGTTACAGGAGGTAGAATCTATGGTCTATCTGCACATAGCAGCATGGACACACATCTGGCCATGTCAAAAAAGAACATGTTACTCAAAGGGAATATACAGAAATACATTCTCAGCTATGAAACCTTCTCAGACTTCTCTGTAATGTATAGCTACGGTACAAAATAAATAAAAAAGTTTCTTCACATGCACCTTTGCACATGCTGTAGAAAAGCAACCAAAATCAGGGAGAAAAGGAAAAAAGGCACTCTTCTACATTTTATTCTGAGTAGCAAACCCAAACAATCATATTTTAATCACTCAGAATGCAATTCCTATTCTCCGTATTGCTAACAAATAGAATATGTTTGAATTTAAAATGGCTTTGGAACAGTAAGGGTGAAAAATCTGCATTCCCAACAAAGATATAGTAAGACAGAGATACAATTCAGAAAAGATGTCTCAAGAAAGTCTAGTCTTCAAAGGCATGTTACATTTTTATCATTCCTACATTTAAGAGAGGAAAGCAACATTTAAGAAAATAAAAGGCAAGCTGAAAGTCAAATCCTGCTCGCTGTTGACAGCTAAGTCAGGAAACGTACAATGCACAAATTTAATGAAAATTGATCAAAGTTTGTTGGCTATCATTTTGATACCCAGAAGCCTCCTAACTCAAAGGCTGTGATTTTGACTAAAAAAATAAGCAGAAATGGAACCCTGCTTAAGCAAATTAACAGTCCCACCATTCTACTTTAAATTAAATGTTTAGGGTTTATGTTAGTGCCTAAATAACACTGGCTTACAGATTCTGCTGATTACAGGATAGAAGAAGAAGGTAGGTTGAAACAGGTGACATTGAATCAATTTGTTTTCATGCGAGGCTTTTTTAACAAACAGAATTCTTCACTTCCCCAACCAAGACTGTTTATCAAATATTAAAGCCACTAAATCTACATGTAGAAATAGTACTTCACTTTATCCAAGCAGCAAGGGACACCAAAATATCTCCACTGAACAAATTATCAGAGACATCCTGAGGACCAGGCAATTTCAAAAAACAACTTAGAATCTGAATCCTATCCAGTTGTTGGGCAACTGAGAACCAAAGCAGGATCCAAGAAATTCAGTAAATCTTGTCAGGATGAAACGATCTCAAAAATTCTCACTCTTTTCCAGTATGCTCAGCATTTTCCAGCTCTCTGTCTGGAACACAGGCAGCACTGCCTTGGAACAACATAGGTACAGTGGCTGCGTTCAGCGCAGTTAGCTGCCCAAGCCTCCAAAGCATACTATGAGCTTAAAGTTGTTCATACTCGTGGGAAGACAATCAAATTAAACTCATCAGTACAGAGATTCGGAAAGGGACATTACAAGTGCTGCTGTTCAACACAAAAGATGAATGAACAACACTGTTCCCAGTCAATCCAAGATGAATGCCACTGCTGTTAATTGTATTGTTACCTGCTCTCAAATAGCACTACCATGCTCATTGTTTTTATAGACAAAAACCAGTATGTGACCTCCTGCAGCACTAAAGGTGACCAAAGCCATATAAATAAGCGGGGGAAGCAGGCTAAAGCCTCATTCAGTGAGAATTATCACAGTACCATAACCTACCAATTAAAAACACCAACATGCGAGAATAAACAATACCAAAAGGATCTGACACACGGCTTCCAAACTGACTGGTACGCCCCTGCAATCACCAAACCCATCGATGTCTGTGAATTCTGGTTTATTGGCTTGACACATAGCATTAGCTTCAGCTAATAAACAAATCCAGTTCCAGCATGCAAGCACTTTCTTTTGTTTTGGTAAGGAAACCACTGAACCTTCAACTACAAAACAGCTGCACCTATAAACAGTTTGATCGCTTGTTTTATTACTGTTTGACCACCATCCTCACACAGTAGATCTTTATGGCATAATTTGAGGAGGAAGTGGATGGGAAACCACTTCATTGCCACTCATCAGAACAGCCCCCCTCACTTCCACTGATAAAGCTAAAGGCAAGGAACCCTCTATGCTACCTGTACGTGTTTTAGTAATGGGAAGAATATGCTTACAGGCCTACCTGTGGCTTCTGAATATCAAACCTTGACTAAAGCCCAAATTATTGGGCCTTTCTTCATTAAGCCATAGCACTAAAAATGGATGGAAACCAGATACAGAGCTTCAGCTAACAGTAGAAGTCTTCTTGTTATTCAAGGAAGAGCAGGAAGGAAGGAATCAAAAGCAAAGAACAGACTGCAAGCTTACAAATATAATCCTTTACAAAGATTCAATTGCACAGTCCTTTCCTAAGGTAACACATTACAAGTCTGGCTGCTCAAATATTGAACCCACTTGTATTAAGAAATATGAAAGTGAAAATAACATTTACATTAGACTGTAACTACATTGCAGATTTCTTGGAGAGTAAACAAGGACACATATATAACAAACTTACTGGAATATGTGGCAAAGTGATTGTTACGTCATCTCCTTTACCCACTTGGAGGTCCCCCTCACAAGATGTATCAATTGATGCTGGCTTAAAATCATCTAAAGAGGAAAATAATTGTGATTACGTTTCTTACAGTCTTCAGAAGTGTCATCCTACCCTGCAAAGAGTCACTGCACATTTACTGTGACTATAGGGAATGCTAAAACACACACTAGTGTTTACAGCAGGGGTGGAATAACGCACCAGTACAATGTGTCTATGGTCAGCACCCCAGTCATATGATGGTACCAGATTCTGAACTTCCGTTTTAAAATGGAAATAAGGTTCTAGACCTTGTGTTTGAAGACCAAAAGCAGACTTCTCCAAACCCCAGGCTTTGAGTGACACTTAATTTTGCAGGCAAGTGTAAAACTGTACCACGCATCTCAAAAGAGTATCAACTTCAAGACCCAGGGCTCTGTGTGGCTCCTGCCAATTCCAAACCTGAGGACTCTCTCTGTGACAACTAATTTAGTGACACCAACTCATTTAGCCTTACTGATATTTCTGGCTATTTAACAGCCATCTTGCCTCCACAGTACCTCAAGGGTAGAGGAGACCTCAGATATCACTTACGAGGAAGAAAGAGATTCTGATCTTACTTCAGCAGGCTCCATGCTAGTCCAAAGCCACTGTGGATAGAAAGCTTGACTAAGGTGAGACACTGTAATGGCTTTAAACTAACCCTAGTTTTAAGTATTTTTGCTGCATTGTATAGAATGCTTTGTCTCCCAAACAAGGCATTTCTGCTTAGTGTATTTATTTGAACTAAGAACATTTTAACTTAAAAGTATTTTCTCCTCGTAATTCTGTTGTGCTGATGAGCCATAAAAAAAAAAAAACCAAAACAATCAGAACCTGTAATATTTTGACAGAGGATTTAGATAAAGTGAAATAAGATCAGACAGATATAGGTTGTTTTGTTTTGTTTGTTTTTAAAATAAGCCTCTATTCAATTCTAGCATCTCTGGAATGAAGAGGTGCAATCATATTCATGATCGAGGCTTTTAATTACTGCATTAGTTAAGAAATTAATATCTCAGAACAAATGTAAAATATAATTCCACCATGAAAAGCACATTTGCAGAAAAAAACCCAAAACCTCAGCTTGTAATAAATTCTCATTAAGAGGACATTAATGTCTAATTCAGTTTTACTTTGACAGCACAACAAGCAGAATCAGGCACACTTGACTTAATCCTCATGCCTTAACTGCCAGACCAAATCACACCCTTCATTTTCATCTGAGCAATCTATTCCTAGCTATTGTTTCCCACCTACTTTATGTGCAAGCTTGCTAAATAAAACAAACCAGCTGTACAAGAGCTAGCGTCTTTGCCAAAAAGGGATCAAGTTTCAACAGCGCAGTCACTAAATTAAAAGGAATATCACTATCACACTTCTTTCTTAGGTATCAGCAAAATATAGTTACTCTAACTAAACACTCAACAAATTGTTTTCATTTGGTTAGCTTCCTAGGTGTATGCGCTTGGCTAATCTTGCTGTGGATGGAGTGCACATGTCCCTCCAAATGTAAACATAGTCCTTTTTCCAAAAGTCATATGTTTTTAAGATGAGTTTTCCAGGGATAATCCAGTTTTTCAGTACAGTATTTCATAAACATTATGGAAAGGAATGAAGCATTTTAAGAAGGCCAAAACAAATTTAGCCTACAAAATCCTCTTATTGTAGTTTGTGTGAAGAGGATTACAGGAACAATATAATGCTTGGATCCCAGATAAATCATTCCAGATCAACAGTTAGAAAAAAAATTTATAACCAGGAAATGAAAGGATCTCACTTGAAAGTCACGGATGGAAAATACAGCACACAGAAAGCTGTTTTGAAATAAAACTGCATTCTTCCAGTTGCAGTCTGAAGAGCTTTGGCTTTGCAGTCCCTCAAGAAATTGATTATTGAAGCACTTTCAATTCTAGAAATCCCGTGTATTTCTATCTGGATATAGCTTGGGTTCAATTCATACACTATCAGACAACAACCTCATTCATTTGATAGTTGGGCTATTTTAAAATTTTGATTTATAAATGGAGATTTGCTAGTATGTTAGTGCTGGATAAAACTGTTCAGTGTTATGTATAAACACTTAAAAGTACCAAACATATGGTATGGTATTTTTTAGCATGGTGGAATTATGTATAACCAGAGGGGTGAAACACACAAAATTTAAGTGTTAATCCACTAGACAGAGTTTACTATTGAGCAAAATAGCTTTGCCTCAGTCATTGACCATCTGCTTGAGTAACAGCTCAATCTAGAAAGCTATTCTTTCAAGTCGCACTCAGGTGACTAATATCACCAAAACTACTTACTTGTAGTGTGTAAATCTGGGCTGTGAGACTGGGCCTTAGATTATACATCATAAAACAAAAAATTCTACTGTTAAGCATATAAATTCCCCACCTTAATACAAAGCTACTGAAATATAAGTTTAGTATTACTTTCATTTACTGTTGGTGATTTACTACTCATTTTAAATCCTGGGCTCATTTAGGGGATGAGAAAGCAATTTCTTGCCCACAGAATTCAAATACAGAGATACAGCGAGCTCCTCTTCCAAACGATCTTCTAATATGAAATGAAATGTACCCAATGCTAGAATAGAGCAGTTGGAATAATACCTGGTGTCTTTAAAAAAAACACATATTCTTCCAATTATTCAAAAACTTCTTAACTGCTCGAGATCCTACCTCAGGTTTTATCTTACACTTATTAGGCAGTACTGGATGCATTTCAGAAATTTCTGCTCGCTTTCCGGGGAAGTGACTGATTACAGCTGCCTGCAGTCGGCACAGCCAGGGACGGGGCTGCTGGGTTACGCGTTGCCTCATCGCGAAAATAACCGGTTAAAAATCAAACTGCGGGCGCTTGGGCTGCCGACCAGCCGCGCTCCTCTCCAGGCGCTCCCGCCAGGCCGGGGCCTGCGGTGACCTGTCCTGCAACTCCCATTAGAAAAATACAATAAAATGGCAAGCCACCCCCTCACGGAGGGGATCGCTTTGTGCTCCTAAGCGATTCATATGCATTTCATTAAAAACTGCGTAAGGCGTTCGTCCTCCCCTGCCTGCCTTCCTCAAACCTCCTCCCTACCGGCGCTCTCGGCCGGCATCCACCTTCCCCTTCTCCCCTCACGCTGCCCGCCGGGGATGGTCGTCTCTGCGGGGAAAACACTCGTGGGAGGGAAGATGGGCGCTGTGGGGGGGGGGGGGGGCGGACGACGACAGCGGGGAGACGGGCGCTGAGGGGGCCGGGAGACGGGAGCTGAGGGGGGACGAAGCCCTGAGGCAGCGGCACGAAGGAGGCGGTGAGGAGCAGGGGCGGCCAGGGCGACAGGAAGGCTTTCTCGTGGCGGGCCGGAGGCCCCCGCAGGCCGGCGGGGAGGGGACGGCCCTTAACGAGGAACAAGCCGCGGCAGGACCCCGGGAGGAAACCCTGGCGAGGATGGCGGGGCGCCGGGCAGGTACCGCCCCCCGCCCCGGGGCCACCCGGCGGGAAGGGGTCCGAGGGCAGGCGGCTCGCCGGCAGGAGGGGTGAGTGCGGCAGAAGGAGAAGCGCCGCCGGGGCAGGCGGCGGGGGGACGGGACGCGAGGAGAGGGGGGAGAGGGAGGAAGAAGAGGCGGCCGCGGCGGGGCCCGCCGGGAGGGAAAGGGAGCGGCGCTCACAGCGGATGGTGTGGAAGGAGGCCTTGGGTCGCCGCTCGAAGCTCTCGCCCAGCTGCAGCGGGTGCTCCTCCTTGTCCAGCAGCGAGTTCGCCGAGCCGTTCATGGCCCCGGTCCGGTCCCGTCCCGTCCCCTCCCGTCCCGGCCGGTCCCTTCCTCTCCTCCGTGCGCTGCCGCCCGGCGCCCTTCCGGGGGCCGAGTGCAGCCAGGAAACTGCTCCGGGGCCGTCGGCGGCGGGTACGGCGAGGCGAGGCGGGCGGCGCAGGGCCGAGCAGGGGCTGCTGTCCCCGCGGAGGGGGCGCGGGTCCCTGGAGGGGCGTCTCTCGGGGAAGAGGTGGGAACCCGCCGCTCCCCGCCCTCGGGAGGGCAGGGCAGGGCAGGGCAAGGGGGGGCCTGCCCTGCCGGGGTATTCGGCGCGGGGGTGGCGGCCCCGGCCCCGGCCCCGGCCCCGGCCCCTCTGAGGGAGCAGCTGTTGGAGGGAAGCCGGTTTCCCTGTGGGGGTCCGGGGGCTTGGGCAGAGGTATTACCTGTTTGCGGTTTTAGGGCTGGATTAAACACCTTTTAAAAGGCTCTTCAGCTTAAACATAGGCTGCTAAAACAGTGTTTATCATCGTGCTAACTTCCCACCACAGCGTTTTCTGAGCGCAAATGGGTCAGCGAAAGGACTAACTCCGATTTTTTTTTTCTAGCTTGTCCTATGAAGAAATATAAACGTTGATCTTTTTGTAGCGTGCCAGGCACAGAGAAGAAATGTTGCTGATCAAGCTTTTTGTTGAGGATCTGTTCTTCTTGAGGAGACTTTCTTTCAAGGGAGCCTCTTCTCTGTAACCTTTTCTGTTGTTTTTGAAGGAAAAAGAGAGTGTCATCTGTCTCCTGTGAAGCTGGACAAAATGTTGACAGTTCTTTATTTCATTTGCACACGTTTGTATTTTACATTCGTGTTTGTATCATGTAAGATAAAATACGTAAGTGAAGTACTACTCCTTTTTTTGCTTTAGGATGGGTATTGTTGGGTTTTTCTCATTTCCATTTTGGTGAAATGACAAGAATGCCCAGTTCTGGGCACTGGCGTACATGAGTGGCACACTTTGGCTGCCTGGGCTTCCCTGGGAGTTACTGAGCTGTGCAGGATTTAATTCACATGTGCCATCTTCCAGGATCTGGATGTTTGTGGCAAGGCAGAGGTCAGAACTAGTTTAACATCAGGGAAAAGATTTGGATCCCTTCCCAGCCTATGCAGAACTCTTTTCATTGCTCCATTTTTGTTAACTTCTGAAAATAAAACCACCTGTGATTGTTAAAACCGGTGTAGATCCTCAAGAGGAGGCAGTGGAAGGAGTGTTGACAGAGGCTGGCTATGGTTATTTTGGCCACAGTACTGGTTTTACTCTCTTGTTTGAGTGACATGGTGTTATAAATGCTGATGTTTTCACCAGTGTTTTCTCACAGAGGTGAGAGCAAGAAGGAGAAATGCTAACGTGAATACAGTTTGTTTCATCAACTTCAGTGGGACTTTTAAATGTCACCTGTTTTTCAGTTATGATTTTTCTGAGGTGGTCTAACTGAGGTTAACAAGAAACAAAGGTTTCTTCTTCTTCCCATGCTTTCCTTTTAAAGTCAGTTTTAGTGAAAATAAGCTTAGAGCTGCACCATCTTTCTCTTGTTAGGTAGCTTTCTAGGATGCAGAGAGAAGACCAGCAGACTCTGTTAAGTATCTTCTTTAACTTTGACATCAGCGTGATGTTGTATGCAGCTGTTAGTTTGGATGGTCTGAAATGAAGAGAAAGCTGGTGGCATTGCAGTTCATCAGGTAGGACAGATCACTGTAAAATCGTAATAAGCGCACACTAAATCTTTCTCATTTTTTCTTCTGCTTCTAGATCCTCAGTTATTTTACCTAAGTTAAGTGATGGAAACATACACTAAAGAAAAAAAAATCACCCTTGGGTCTTTGGCATTAATTTCTTTTATGTGAAAGAATCTAGGATGTTCCAAGAAAACACATCAGCCAATTGCTTAAATATAATAACAACATCTACTGAAGATGGTGCTTTCCAAAAAAAAGGCCATAGTGCAAGAATCCTTAGCCCAGAAGAAGCTGAGAGACTGGCAAAAGATCGGGTTTTGGTGTCTGAGTTCAAACAACTAAAACTGGAGAAAGAGGCACAGAAGAACTGGGATCTATTTTACAAAAGAAACAGCACCAACTTCTTCAAAGACAGACACTGGACAACCAGAGAGTTTCAAGAGTTAAAAGCATGTCGGGAGGTGAGATCTATACACTTCCTCTGTAAAAGATGGGATTTATTATTTCCAAATAATTCAATAATACTTATAACAAAGCCATTAGGGTGAGAGCTGTCACATGTTAAGTTTGCAGTGCCCTGTGTAGTTTATCTTAATATCAAAGATAACCTCCTCAAAATCAGATGCATCAGTTTGGTTTCAGCTTATAATTGACCCATACTGGATACTAAGAATGAAATCTGGAATATTTGTTCTGTCCTAAATAGACAACTTGTCTATCTGTGATATGACATTTTCAGATGCAGGTTGGTGCACTTCAGAACGCTACTTTAAAGAAAAGCATCCAGAATTACAGGCTAATTGCAAAACATCATTAAGGGGAATAGCCAGATGCATCTGTTGTTCATTATAGCCGAATGAAAGACAAGACAGAAATGGTACAACAATCTGTTGATTACTTAAGGGGTAGATGACTAAAGAAATATTACTATATTCTGAAAATATTTGTAATTTTGCAGAAATCAAGATTTCTGTTTTGTAGTGTCAGATTATCCAATGGATGGCTGCTTTGGTTTTCGAATCAATGGTAATTAAAATTTATCATAGCTTTTAAAATGCTGATTGTACAGTGTCTCTGCTCGTATCATGAGGAAAACAAAAATGATGTGCTTTATCTTGGATTTCTTCCTCCCCAGTTTGCAGATCAGAAACTGACCATTCTGGAAGCAGGCTGTGGGGTTGGGAACTGCTTGTTTCCACTCTTAGAAGAAGATCTGAATATTTTTGCATATGCCTGTGATTTCTCTCCTAGAGCTGTTGAGTACGTGAAGGTTGGTGTGATATTTGAAACTTCTTTTAGAGTGTCTTTAGAAGCTTCTGAAATGACAAATGACAGGAACGACAGACTTCTCTTGCCTTTCTTTTTGTAAGAAGGTTAGAATAGATTTTGCCAAAAAATGGAGACTGATCCATTTCAGTGGCGCTTCTATGCAAGAAGCCGAATCATTGCTCAAGACCTGTTTTTTCAGTGTCAAATTGTAGCATTATGGTAATATATGTATATTACTTGCATGATTTGTGAAGACTGTGTTTTTTGGGAGCGCTACTATGTCTCTGCTGACTGTGCAGTATGAGCAAAATTTGTTTGGGATGGAAGCTTGCCTTTGATATTTGTGGGGCAGAGGGAGTCCCAAGGAGAATCTTGAAAACAGGACTATGAAAGTTATTGTTAAGGAAATTTGTAGCCTGATTAGAAATAGGTATGTTTATACTTATTCATAGGTAGGTGGTACCACAGTCCAAAATTAAGTCTTCCAGCAAGGCTGGTGGGGTCTTTGGGCTTTAAAAATCTCCTGGTTTATTAAGTTTATAATCACAGGTAAATTTCTATGTATCTGTTATTTGAAAACATTCTCTTGTGGGATATTTGTGACCGAGAACCACAAGACACATGCTGCGTGTCTCATGGGAAAGATGGGAAGAAATACGTGTGGCAAACAGGAGGGGACAGCAGCTCCCTGGGATGCCACAGCTGCACTGCAAGATGAGGTTGGGCTGAGTGTGTACCCTGGGTTTTGGATGACTTAGTGGTGTCTGCCTCCACAGCTCTTACTGAACTTCTTTCTTGCCAAGACCAGGTTTCCTTTTACCCAGCAAAACTGTGGGCTAGAACATACCAGCTGCAGGTTATGTGACATGAACCTGAACTGTTTACAGTCTGCTTGTAGCTTAAGAGCTGTACTTTGATCGCCTTGTAATACAGAATTTCTTTTAATAATATTTCTGTATTTTTAAAGAGTAGAAGCAGTGGTAAAACAGAAATGGTATGTTTTCTGAACTGTCTTAATGCACATTCCTTCTCAAATTCCACAGAACAGACTATTCTGGTAGTTGTAGTTTCACTATTGTAGTATGCAGCAAAGAATTTCTGATTGCATTAGTCACCTGTTGGAAGTTAATGTTCTTTTGCCACCATGTTTTGTGTTGCTCCACTGATTAGTTTCACAAGTTTTTTTGCTTTTTTGCAATAACAAATGCTGCTAATTTTCAGTGAAAGCATACTCTTCTCATTTCCCTAGAAAAATGCCTTATACAGTACTGAAAGATGTAAAGTGTTCCAGTGTGATCTTACCAAAGATGATCTTCTAGAAAATATACCAGCAGATTCTGTGGATGTTGTCACACTTATATTTGTGCTTTCTGCCATTCATCCTGACAAAATGCATCTTGTCTTGAAGAACATTTACAAGGTAAACCAGCTGATTTTACAGCCTTTAAAGCACTTCCCTTCTTTTTAGCTTGAAAGTACAATTCTTTTCTGAGAAAATAACCCCTCTTGCAATGGTGATCTTTAATACTATATTCCATGGATGTATTTAGTTAGTTCACCTAGTATACGGGACTAAAATACATTTTACAGTTGTGTTTTTTTTCTCTTTTGGTATTGTGAGGTTGTTTGGATTCCGGTCTAATGCATGCCATCAACATAACAAAAAGGTATTTTGAATCTGTGACTTGGGCTCCTAGGTTGTGTGCTACAAATAATGTTTATGGATTGCAGAAATGTCTGTGTTGATAAGGTGTGAATGACAGTGAACCAAAATTGACTTCCAGAAGATACGGTGACTTGCAGTTAGTATGTTATTATTATTAAACACACTTGATCTGTGGTGACTTAAAAGTGGGGTGTTCAGAGATCAACATTAATCTAGAGAGACTTGTGTCCCTGGGCTGCCTTTGCTAGTTGATAGACTAGGATAGGCCTGTCCAGAGGGTGGTGTAAACAATCTGAATTGTGATTGTTCCGAATTTCACAGAATCACAGAATCGTATAGGTTGGAAAAGACCTTTAAGATCATCGAGTCCAACCGTAAACCTAACACTACCAAGACCACCACTATACCATGTCCCTAAGCACCTCATCCAAATGTCTTTTAAATACTTCCAGGGATGGCGACTCAACCACTTCCCTGGGCAGCCTGTTCCAATGCTTGACCACCCTTTCAGTAAAGTAAAATTTCCTAATATCCAGTCTAAACCTCCCCTGGTGCAACTTGAGGCCATTTCCTCTCGTCCTATCACTTGTTACTTGGGAGAAGAGACCGACCCCCACCTCTCTACAACCTCCTTTCAGGGAGTTGTAGAGAGCGATAAGGTCTCCCCTCAGCCTCCTTTTCTCCAGGCTGAACCACCCCAGTTCCCTCAGCCGCTCCTCATCAGACTTGTGCTCTGGACCCTTCACCAGCTTCATTGCCCTTCTCTGCACACGCTCCAGCACCTCAATGTCTCTCTTGTAGTGAGGGGCCCAAAACTGAACACAGTATTCGAGGTGTGGCCTCACCAGTGCCGAGTACAGGGGCACGATCACTTCCCTAGTCCTGCTGGCCACGCTATTTTTGATACAAGCCAGGATGCCATTGGCTTTCTTGGCCACCTGGGCACACTGCTGGCTCATATTCAGCCAGCTGTTGACCAACACCCCCAGGTCCTTTTCTACCAGGCAGCTTTCCAGCCACTCTTCCCCAAGCCTGTAGCGTTGCATGGGGTTGCTGTGGCCCAAGTGCAGGACCTGGCATTTGGCCTTGTTGAACCCCATACAATTGACCTCAGCCCATCGATCCAGCCTGTCCAGGTCCCTCTGTAGAGCCGTCCTACCCTCAAGCAGATCAACACTCCCACCCAACTTGGTGTCATCTGCAAACTTACTGAGGGTGCACTCGATCCCCTCGTCCAGATCATTGATAAAGATATTAAACAGAACTGGCCCCAATACCGAGCCCTGGGGAACACCGCTTGTGACCGGCCACCAACTGGAGTAAACTCCATTCACCACCACTCTTTGGGCCTGGCCATCCAGCCAGTTTTTTACCCAGCGAAGAGTACACCCGTCCAAGCCATGAGCAGCCAGTTTCTTCAGGAGAATGCTGTGGGAAACCGTGTCAAAGACTTTACTGAAGTCTAGATAGACAACATCCACAGCCTTTCCCTCATCCACTAGGCGGGTCACCTTTTTGTAGAAGGAGATCGGGTTGGTCAAGCAGGACCTGCCTTTCCTGAACCCATGCTGGCTGGGCTTGATCCCTTGGTTATCCTCTACATGCCGTGTGATAGGACTCAGGATGACTGTTCCATCAGCTTCTCCGGTACCGAGGTCAGGCTGACAGGCCTGTAGTTCCCTGGATCCTCCTTCTGGCCCTTCTTGAAGATGGGCGTCACATTTGCTAATCTCCAGTCAACTGGGACCTCCCCAGTTAGCCAGGACTGCTGGTAAATCATGGAAAGGGGTTTGGTGAGCACTTCTGCCAGTTCCTTCAGTACTCTCAGGTGGATCTCATCACGCCCCATAGACTTGTGAGTGTCTAAGTAGTGCAGCAGGTCACTAACCATTTCCCCCTGGATTATGGGGGCTCCATTCTGGTCCCCGTCCCTATCTTCCAGCTCTGGGGGCTGGGTACCCAGAGAACAATTGGCCCTGCTATTAAAGACTGAGGCAAAGAAGGCATTAAGTACCTCAGCCTTTTCCTCATCCTTGGTCACTGTGTTCCCTCCCCCATCTACTAGGGGCTGGAGAGTCTCCTTAGCTCTCCTTTGCTGCTAATGTATTTGAAGAAGTATTTTTTGTTGTCTTTTACAGCAGCAGCCTGATTGAGCTCTAGCTCAGCTTTGGCCCTTCTGATTTTCTCCCTGCACGGCCTTGCTACACCTTTATAGTCCTCCTGAGTTGCCTGCCCCTTCTTCCAGAGGGCATGGAGTCTCCTCATTTCCCTGAGATGTCATATATTGACTGCAGAGGGAAATAGTCAACTTCTTTTTTATTTATGCATATGTGTGTATTTGGGGTTTTATATTATCAGATATCCTGTTTTATCATCAGTAGTTTGAAAAGGGAATGTTATATTTTTTGGTATATCTCCAGCTGTTTTCCAAAGTCAGGATTGGCTCTTAGCTCGTGCACATGAAAAGGCTAATTATTGTTTTCTCTGTGGAGATGCTTGGCTCATTTAACTCGCTTGTAGGTTTCTGCACAGACTTGCAAGTGGCAAGTACTCCTTTTCTCCTCTAACAAATACAGCTGGTATTTGATGAGGTAGGAAGGTTTCATGCATCAAATGTTTTAAGTCAGCATGGCCAATGACCATGTATTTCTAAATTTAAAACTCTGTGGCTTGATTTCTTTACCAAAGAGCAATTAAAAAAACCCCCCAAAACCGCAACCCATTTTCCTGAAATTGTTCCTTTTTTATTTCTTATTATATTGCAACATTTTTCTTTCTCACATGAAAAAAGAGATGTCATGGTATTCTAAATTTTATTGTTAATCATTAAGCAAAATCAGGTGCTAGACTGTATACTACCCAACAAAGAAAATGCCCTGTTAGGACTTAATTTTTATTGTTAAACTGTATATTTTCTTCTTTCCTCTGTATTTGAAGAATGTTGCAAAAAGCTTATTTAGTTGATCAGCACACAAACAGGTATCTTAAAACTATTTGTAGTCTACTGTTCATGGGGAAGCATTTTTAAGAGCGGACAATCCAGTTTATATACAACTTTTTTGTTGCACAGGGAATGAATTCAATATATGTATCACTTCTGTATTGAATGTGTTAGGATACCTTGCCTTAGTTATATGTGTATGTGTCTGTATGTGTATAAAAATAAATATATATATATATATAGCTAAATCCATTTACCTTATTAAAGCATATATGTATTATGTGACAGGTATTAAAACCAGGCAAGTGTGTCTTGTTCAGAGACTACGGGCTGTATGATCATGCAATGCTCAGGTTTAAATCTGGCAGCAAACTTGGAGAAAACTTTTATGTTAGACAAGATGGGACAAGATCGTATTTTTTTACTGAAGGTAAGACATACTGTAGAGTGCTTTCTTTTCTGTGAATCTTCTGTTTAAACTTGCTTCAGAGAATTGTCAACATGCCCATGGAAGTTTTGTTTTCCACAAATGAACTGTTAAATCGTGGTGTACTTCATTTGCCATCCTTTTTGGGAGGAAGAGGGTATTTAGACTGGCAGGACTTTTTGGAGCACTTTCTTGTTTACAAGCTTCTTGTATGTGCTATAATGTGCCAAGAACAGCAGTTTCTGAATTTGCTGAATTTCATTCAGATTTGTTATCTAAGGGAAAAAGACCAATGTTCAGTAACAGAATCAATCATCTTCATGAAGCAGCTAAGCAGTTACCTTGGCATCATGCTTTTTGCAAGGCTATTCCTGGTGGGCAAGATGAGGTCTACTGAAGAAGTCAATGGCTTCTAAAGCAGAACCATGACTACAGCGCTGAGATGCTTGTGCACAAATCCTGCTGAGATAGCACTGACTAGCTGTGGTCACTCTGCCTTCTGTTTTTTTTAGTGAAGATGATGCAAAAAACGTTTCCGTGTGATACAGTATTTAAACAGTTTTTCGTTCAGTGCTTGTAATGCTGTAGGAAGGAAGGTAATTATTGCAGTTTACTGGTGGAGAATTTGAAGCACAGAGACATGAAGGAATTTGCTTAGACTCTCACAATGAGTTGGGATTATAGCTCGTCTTCTAACTCCCAATTCCTCATGCTAAACTTTAGTGAACTGTTACTTCCCCCTATCAATTATAGGGCATTGTGTAATAAAAGCTGTGTGTTTATTTCTGTGGGGCTCTTTGTTCTTAGTCCAAAGCAAAATACAGCCACTGAAGAGACCAATTTGGAGCCAAGTAAATGTTATTCATATTTTATGACATAACGTATTACCTAATTGCTTCTGATACATAAAAAACATTAATCTTGTCTGAGCTCTCTCTATTCTTTATAGGACAATGATGAAATCTAAGATAATGCAGGCTGTGATACAGCTTCATTGAAGCATTTCTAGAACTGTTATTTATTGAGTGATTTTTTTTAGTTCTGTTTAAACAATTAGCTCTTACAAAGAGAATGGATGCTAAAGGGAACAAATAAGAGACTGACCTAGCTGCGGAATTTTAAATCCCATTTTTATTTATATGTTTCTGAATGAGAAATTCCTTGCTAGTATTCACATTTGCTTTGGGGGAAGAACTGAGGTAGGGAGGAGGAAGAGGAAGGAAGGAGAAAAGAGAGAATTTATCTTGTATTGCTCATGTTAGCCATTGTTTTGCCTTGGACTGGTCTGTGGCTGTCTCGTGGACCACCTCTGCTCCCATTTTTAGTCATTATGATCTCATTCATGTCACTAATTTTCATATGAATATTGCTTAATGCTTGAGAATTCTTTTGTTACTAGAAACATGTCTCCCATCATTTCTGCACAGTTTGCAACCCGTGCTATTTTTAATTTGTTGAGCACTACACTGGTACACCAAGTAATTGCTGCATGGGATGATTTCAGTGATGCTTATTTATAATATGTCTGACCTCAGAGAACAACACTGAGCTTCTACCATGGAAAAAAAGAGCCCCATTCTTCCACTGTTTGAAATGGTATTAAATTTGTGGAGGAATGCATGTTTATAATTTTGTGTTATGAAATATGTGCAAGTTCCTCACAATGAGATTTCAATAGGTCCACAATTAAGTGCTGTTTATTTATATTTCATTGATGTGGGTCCCCCATTTTACGTGAACACACTATGTTTACAACCAGTGCACGTGGCTTCATGGTGGGCTTAGGTTGATACAAGCCTGCACTACCACCAAAGTGGGTGTTCTCATCTTCCTTCCGCAACACACCACCTCATCTAGTGCTGGGGTTCCTGTACCGACATAATCAGCCATTTCATCGAGCTGATCCCCCTGAGCAGTGAAAAAATGACATGTCTTTGTTTTCTATCTAATAGCACAAGTTTAGAATGCCTTAAATTTATTGTGAAATTACTGCCTGAGTAAACGCAACAAGGTGCAGGAAAGGAAAAGTGATGATTAACATGACAAGTGAATAGCATGAGCAGCCCTTTCTGCTGCATAGGTCACTCTGTTTCTGAGGTACTTCTGCCTTCCCTAAAGGAGATAGCTTTGAGTAAGATTCTTTCGTTTATGGAAAATACTTTCAGTTTGACTTAGTGGAGGCTTGGTACCACCATACCCACTTGCCATTTTGTCAATTTTTCTGTTGAGCAATGGCATGTGAATGTCTGGTAACAGGGTGGTATTTTTGCTCAAGCAGAGATGCGTCTACAAGGCTGGATTACCTTTGGAATATTTGAACTAAGTGATGTATTCAGCTAGCGAAGGTCAGCTGCACAAAATGAAAATGCACTGGTGTCAGTCACAAGGAAAATGACAAGGCTCAATAAAAATAAGAGATGTGGCAAGTTTTGGAAACTAAACTGAGTAACTAGCTTAAGCCCCAGTTTTGCAAGCTCTTCTGCTTAGGTTGATGTTTCTAAAGGAGATCTGTATTGATTTTTATTCAGCAATTTGCCTGCATAGAACAGCTTGAAATCTGAAGGCCTGTGTGATTTTCATGCTGTAACACATAAGAACATATGCTTATATAAATGCTGACTAGTGTTTTAAAAATAGCTTAAACATAATATTTCATCTTATTTTTTTAAATTCTCTTCCAGAGTTCTTGTCTCAGCTTTTCAAGGCTGAGGGATATGAGCAAGTGGTCAATGAATATGTGCAGCGAGAAACTGTGAATAGGAAAGAAGACTTGCGTGTTCCAAGAGTTTTTCTTCAAAGCAAATTTCAAAAGCCTTTCAGTAAGACATAAGTTCTTGCTGATTAGCAACAGCATTGCTTGTTTGAAATGGAAGCTAGCACGTAGTTTTTCCTTATGTGTGCTCATCTTTCTGGTAAACCAGAAATGACTGCATCCAGTACCTCTTGTTGGTTTTCATCCTCAGATATGAAATATGAATGCTATTTCTAATTCAAATTTAAGATGGTTTAGCGAGGCAGGCAACCTGTTGAGTATCTGTATTCCTGCTTCTAAAGTGTATCCTGTGCAGCATTGTTGGAGGATCAGGTAAAGCACACAAAATATGGTTAGTTTTAAGCACTAGTTTTCATTAGTTATTATCATAATTGTTATTTTCATTTTTATTAAAAACTATTTTTTAAATAAGTATCCTGTGTTTCCTATTGCTTATGTTTTTTGTGGCCTGTTAAAGTTGCAGTATTTCATCTGCTTTCAGTACTTGTAGGACTTCTAATTTCTCAGATACAAGAATGAAATAGACTCAATGAGTGGTATAATGTAAGCTGCTTTGGTATTTTAATAATGGTATCTTTTTAATATGCTCAGCATTTAGATACGTAAACAAATGTTTATATTCTAAATAAGATCCTAATTTATGTGATTTCATGCTTGGAGAAAGTTGTTAGAGGATCAGGTTGTCTTTATCCCTAATTAATTTCAGACATTCTTTGTTGATGAGCAGAAATAGTTGAGGTTTTGCGAGTCAGCTTCCCATTTGGAACTGAAATCAGTGAGTCAGAAGTACTTTCTTTTATATCAAGTGTAGTCAGCTTCTTCTTTCCTGAGCAGAGGTCTTAATTCTTTTCCATCACTCTCAGGAAAGTTGTTGGTCTTTGCTGTTCCTATCACTAAAAGCCACTGTATTAATGCTATGGCTCATAGCCAGCCACAGACTTGACTGCTTGACCCTTTCCCTTCAACAGCCCTGGTGCTTTGCACTGTAGAACTTCTTTGTTCTTGGATGATATAATCTCAAAAACATGTCTAGATCTTTAACCTGCATTTTGAACAGCTGCTCTGCAGCAGAGGAGACTCAGAAGTATCCTGTGACTTGTGCAATGGGCTGTGCTGATCTAGTGTAATGTACACAAGTTGCAACAAGGGAAATTCCAATTAAATGCTAGGATTTTTTTATTTTTTGTGTGTAAGGGGAAGTCAGACACTGGGACAGGGTCCAGAGAAGTTGTGGAACATCTGTCCTTGGAAATACTCAGAAATGGACTGGGCAAGGCCTTGAGCAACCTGTGGCTTTATTTAGGGTGGCCCTATTCTGAGTAGGGATTTCATCTCTTGCAGTATATATTAGTATGTGATTGATTGACTCAGGCTGTCATTCCACTGGACTTGTGTGTTGCTAGATGACCCAGCCATACACATCTGATGTGGACCAGAGGTGAGCATTTGCCTCTGTTTACGACAGACTAGCCATAAGATGTAATGATGATTTTTTTTTTTTCAGCACTCTTAACACTGGCTGTGTGTGCATGGAGGAAAAGAAGTAATAACTTTTCCAGCATAAAGCCTAATGTTACAAAATTAACCAGTCAGAATTTTTTGAGCAAATTGGAGCTGCCAGAGGTCTTATTCAGTTGATATGTTTATAAATAAATTTGCAGCAGATTGTTGCTTTGCATCGGGGCACCACAGCTTTTTTTGGTCTGATACCATAAGCCCCAAAGCTGGATTTATTGTGTCATCAAACTTTGGCCTCAGAGGAAAAAGAGATTAAACCACACAATTCTCCTAACGACTCTTTGAGGAGGGTTATTACATGACATCTCCTTTTTTTATGGAGAGTATCATCCTGGGGATTTATGCATTGCTGACCCCTGCTGTGCAACCCATTAGCACTTTCTGCCATACTAGTAATAAATATCTATAACATTTATAGTAAATTAAAAAAATATGTTAAAAAGGGTATAACAATGATAGCATTTGTTATAATCTGAGCAATCATCATTTTGTGGCTTCCCTCAGCAAATGTTCATCTTTATTACAGCAGTTCTGCAATGACTGCGTGTAGTCTGAGCTCTGTTGATTTTTAGTGGGATTTGAACCCTGTAACACCAAGTGCTGTACAGGACTGAATGTTTGGTCCTTTTAGAGTATACAGCATATAAATGAGACTGAAGGATTGCCTTGCGTGGCTCCTCGTCACTTTGGCATATGATTGTCAGCATATTCAAAGGCAAGTGCACTGAAGTGAGCAACCCAAAAAGGAAATGAAATGTAGGCAAGTATTAAAAATATTAATCATAAGGTTTGAGTCAGCCCAATAGACTTAGCTGCAGACAGCCATTGACTTCCTTTTTACACTGAACTAATTATTGCCTGAACAATAATACGCCTTTTTGTGGCTGTAGCTTCAGTGTTTCTGTGTGTTTCTGCTTGAGGAACTACTGTCACTTCTTGTGTAGCAACACATTAAATGGAGAGTAGTAGTTCCAATTTATTTTGTTTCTCATTCAGTCTCATTTCCGGTCAGACCTGGAAAATAAAGTAGCATGCATTAGCACCCCTGCCAGAAAGGCCTTCAGCTGTAGTTGTCATAAAGCAGAGATTATTTTGAGATGAATGGTCAGAAAGCTTTGTTTGGTCTCTATGCCTCTGCTTCTGTGAACTCTACATCATTGCAAGTTTTTGTAACTGTGGTAAAGTTTGAGGAAGTTGAGTCAGCTTTAAGAAATCCTTGCCTCGTCATATGAGACCAAATAACTGATGGGACGCATGTGGCTGTTGTAGTGCTGAGTAAAGTAGATATACTCCCCCCAACCTTTCAGCCTTTCCAAGCTCATGTAAGCTCACCAGAGGTAGCATGTGCCACCTAGTATCCTTACTTGAAGAACTGTCCTTAGAGAGATGTGGTAATCAGGGTAAATAGTGTCAAAAGGAGTTGGAAAAAATATACATGCACTGAATCGTGCTCACCTTGCACGAACAAGCTACTATGCCGTGATTGTAATAAATGTCTTGATTGTTCTTTGACTTAAGTTGTCTTCAATCAATGGGGGCTGCTAAGACTGATTCAATTGTCTGTAGAAGACCTTCCTTTTTTTTCCCTTAAGCTGAGCTGGCTGCTCTATCTGGCAAGCATAAGTAGTAAGTTATTTCATTCCATCACCTTGTTCTGAGCAATATTTAGAATAGAAGCAAATTATTATTGAAGTAGTAGGACGAAGAAAACCCAATTTATTTATTTTAAAAAATTTTTTTATAGTTTGGTGTGCTGTGATTACATTCTCTGATGTTTAATAAAGTACGAACTCTGGTTAAAGCTTTTCCTGTGCTTAGGGAATCCTAAATGTCACATTCCAGCGTGGGATTCTCTGATGTCTCCTACTGGAATTAGACAGCGTATATTAAGGAATCATGTTAATGGGCAGTGCGTCAGTGAGGACATTAGTAAGGTTTGTTTGTTGGCTATTTTAATCAAATTTACAGAAATACAATGTCTTTGAGTCTTCTGACATTTCATGTCCTTTACTGTTCTGTGAAATTTGGTTGATATTGTCCAATGTGTTTGACAACAGGCTAAGACTAGACAGAAATCCACACATGTATTGGGCATGTACTGTATGCATGGGTAAGCTTTCTTTCCTTAGGAATATGGGCTACTGAGAAAAATACATTTGAACTTTAAAGTAGTGGTATCACAGGAGGTTTTGTGTAGTTCATTTGATAGCTAAAAGGCTATTTCTGTGCATCTTTCGATACCTGAAGGTTCCTTGGGTTTCAAAGGCATAATCATTTAAGCAGTTAATACAACACTATGCCCATGGTTGATTGCATATCATTTCTATGAAACAAAGTGCTATAAAAGTAGGACCTGAAACTCTAGCATGTATAAGCATCAACAGCCAACTGTAAAACATACAGCCTTGGTCTCATAGGAGGGAACTGGTGTATGGAGTCTGAAAGGTCATTTATAGGCCTAACTGATGTTCTTTTTTTTTTCTTGATTTGTTGTACAGTTTATATATCTGAATATATTGAGCGATACAAATTACCAGTTAGGAAGTATTTTACTGGAAGTTATTTGAAAGATATATATATATTTGGAGAGGATGTAAGTGTTGAGCATCAGTGTGTGAAGGAAACAAGGTAAGATTATGTTTAAGCTTCTGGGGAAAAAAAAAGTTTTCTGAGTTTCACAGGCCAGGGATGACATACAATTAAATGAGTTGTTCATCTAAAAGGTGAAATTTTGGGAATGAAAGCCTGTAGCTTCCAAATCTAGACTAATGGTACTAGGCAGGCAGAAGGGCGACATCTAATTGTGTGCAATATTAGTAATACACGCAAGACGATCTGGGAAGCAGAATTTTGTTTTGGAAAGATAGTATGAAGATACAGTTAATGAAAATAGGTAAGTTTTTTTATGGATTTTTACCTCCCATAGTGTAGCTATGATTAATTTTTCACTGGTTATACTTGTTATTATTAGGACAGATTGTAAGCCGTTTCAAACATTTGGGAGCAAACTTTTACTAGGTATACATTCTGCAAAAACATCTGGCCCTTGGGTGCAGTAGGTTCAGGATACAAGTATGTTTGCGCTCTCTATTTGTAATGTGAGTTCCTTTATTAGAACAACGGCAGATGGTGAGCCTGTACCGTGGGAAGGGACACAGAGGCATTGCCTGCAAAGATAAAAGCTATTAGCCAGGGAAGATGTTCCATTAGAGAACTTTTTTCACTCCTGCTTCCCAGGGTGATGTGCATGATTCGTTGTGTTTGCAGTGGGGAGAAAATACTGCTGCTGTGAAATCAGGGAAGACAAGGGCACAAGGAAAAGAGTGTGTGGTTTGTTTCCAAATGACTAGTGATTTTGTGTACCTCTACTTAAATGATCATGGGTTGGGAATTTATCCCCTTTTCCAGCAAGTCTTAGGTCTCATCCTTGGAGAACTGAGTCGCTTTTGAAGGTCTTTGCCAAAGACACAGGTGTAACCAAAGACACAGGTGTAACCAATGCATGCTTGTAGAATATGTGAAGTGAAAGATTTGGAAAGGCAGCTGTGTGACTGAAAATATAAATCCAGGTTTGTTTTTCTCTCTTGATTGAAGAGGCTTTATATTTCACCATCACTTCAGTGCTTTGTCAGAGTTCCCAGTCTGGGGTGTCTGTGCTGTCTTATTCTTGTTTAAGCTGGATGTGCCCTATCAACTCCAGCTCAGGTTTCCAGTGCCTGAGAACTTAGAACCAGAGGACTTAGAACAGGAATAACTGAGGGTAGTGGTAGGGAAAAGTCAGAGACTTGACAAGTCACAGCCTGCCTATTGTCTAGGCTCCACTCTGTATTTTTCTACAGTCAACTTTTCCAGATCCTTGGACTTCTGTAGTAGATTTTGAATAGTGGAGAAGCTGCTCTTCAATGGGGTAATAATATCTTCATGCATATGGGATTGTTGTGCATCTGAAATCTAAGGATTTTGATGCACTTTTTTTTGGTTGGCTTTTTTTCCAATTTTGGCTTCAAGCTTTTGTGTGAAAGATGACATTTAACTGGAATTTTTATCATCTAATAGAAGCCTTTTTCTTTTAAATGTACCAGACCTGTTGCTGTGAGGCTAAAACCAGAGTATTCAAAAGCAGGATGGAAGGGAATGGGGGGAAGGAAAGGAAAGGAGAGTTGTTTTCTGCACGAATACAATAAATGTTCTGTTCAGCTTATTTTATTAGTAAAGCAAATTTCACAGGAACATAAAAATACTTTGAAGAAGCCACAAAACCATTGCTACAATTTTTTTTCTGAATTACCTTCAGAAAGTTCTGAAGCTTGAAATCCTGTACAACTTCTAAAGACCTAGCAGTGACCAGTTGGCTGAAGTACCTAAACACACATTTCACATTCAGCATTTGAGGATGCTCTGTAATGTCCTTTAGGACCTGGCCCCAGGGAACATCACATTTGTCACCTCTTGTCTGGATGAATGTGAATCACTTATTGGAAGTTTAATATGCAGATATTCTAGATTCTCCACCTGATACAGTAGCGTACCCTCTGCCCCACAGTGTATGCCACCACTGTAAGTCTTTTGTTGGCTTTGGATCAGCTTCCAGTAACAGTTTCGGGCTGTGATTTTGAAAGCAGCTAATAAATTAAGGATCAGTAACCATCTGTATATTCTTGATCTGTACTTGGCTGGGACATGATGGCCAAGAGAAAGCCTGTTAGAAATAAGAATAAAACCCAGAAGACTGAAGAACCCACCTTGAAGTAAACTGAAACAATCAAGCTGATAGAGAGCCAGGATGTATTTTAGAAATACTGAAAAATCTTCCTCTTCCAAACATACTTTCCTCTATACAAAATATTAGCCTGCCCTTTTACTTAAGGGACCCTTTCCAAGCCACTGAGTAAAGGGTTTTAAAAAAAAGAACATAACTGAACCTTAAAGGAAAAGAAAATACTGCAAACAGACTCTACAACATGAGCTACATTTATCTCTTAAAGTGGGGCAGTGTCATTCTCAAAGCCCACTGAAGACAGGGTAAACTTGCCAGCTGGTACTGGTACTGAGAGCTTTTACCTTGATTCCGTAATGCATAGTTTATACTTCATTCATACAAACTTCTTAGGGGAGCTCTTTGTCTGATTTGGTCACCAATAGTAGATAAGTGAGATAGAATGGTTTTGTAGTTATAACAGATCTTAAGATTTATTAGTACTTCTGTAAAAGAAAGGCTTCTTATGAATGACTGATGAATCGAAGGAGCAAGATGGCTTTGTCAATGCTAGCAGCAACATGGTTTGTTCATGTCCCAGGCTAGCCTATTGTTTGGCAGGAAATGCAATGCCAGGCAGCATTTTGTAGTACTGCAATAAAAATCCAAAGATGAATATCCTTTAAAAAAAAGAAAAGCAGCTTTCAGAAATTTAGAGAGAGGAGCTAGAATGTGCCTGGCATGTTCAAAAAGCCTGCAAGTAAAACTGTAGCTGCGACAGTGGCGTTATTTGTTTTTAAATACCAAACAAAAAAAGTTGAAGATGTGTAATGCCAGACTTTGCTCCCGGGACATTCAAATGGTTTTGCAGCACAGGTAGCAGTAGTAAAACTGTCTATTACTATGGTGATACAGTTTTGTTTCATGTACTCTTGTAGAGAGTTCAAAGTATGTTACTGTTGACTATGGTAATAAATACGAGTAAAGTATAAGTCATAAATATGAGTAAAGTATGAGTGAAGTATGTGAAATTTGCTTTTGTGGCTTGATTTGACATTTCCTGGAACCTTTAACATCATATATCCTTATTTGAGCTAAGTTTTTATCACTATTGATTTTCATGTTGAATGTGTTGAATATTACGAGAGGTGGAAAGTAATATAAAGTGCTGAAATGGTGGATTGTACAGGACTACAGGAGAGTCTCTGAAACCAGGGTGAATGGAGCCCAAATGTCAAGTTTAAGATATGGCATCTTCCGAAGATGATTCTTTTGAACAAATCCCTTTAAAAATGTTCACTGCGTGCTTGTTGTGGCAGTATCTGGAGACCCATGAATGGGACAGCATTGTTCTGGGTGCTGTAGACACAGAGAGTAAGAGACAATCCCTGTCCTAAAAATTGTAACGATTCAATTATGCAAGATGGGTAAGAAAAGGAAGAAAGGACATCACCTTGTTTGTGACAAGACATAGAGATTAATATTTTCCCTACTTCAAATTTAAATTACTGTGAAAACGGGACTGAATAAATTGTTTCCCATATCTTGGTTTGGTACCTAAGTAACAAGCCATCTTGCTGCAGAGCAGATCCTCTGTTAATGAGAGATACTAGCTCTGATGAAGAAAAACATGGTTCCTGAATGTCACTGCAATTTGAAAGACAGGCGTACCGTTCCCAACCCTGCTGTTGGTTTCCTGGGTGATTTCAAGCCTTGCCTCTTACTTTCTGCCTGGTAGGGAGGCGAGAGTGAGTTTGGAGTGAAAAAAGGTACATAGGAAACCAGTAGCTGCTTTCAGTGTGAGTTCTAAGTCTTCCTATTTTTTTTTTTCCTGCTACAACCATCAAGTTTTTCAAAGTCTAGCAGATGAAGAGGTAACCACAATGCATCCTTGAAAAGGAAAGGATTGGATAAAAGGGCAACACCAGAAAGTACTTTCCCAGATTGGAAATGGACATGGTGAAAGGCTGCTGCTGTTTCTATCAAAGTCAGTGCGACTTAATCTGAATTCCTTGAGAGCTGTTGCAACTCCTAGATGGCAAAAGGAACCACACTTTAGGATGGGAGATCTAATGCATCCCTCCCCTTGCTGACCCTTGGTATTGGGAAAAGAAGATCCACTGATACAGTCGATGCTAATCAAGTCAATCCTTCATCAAAACTGATGAAGTAGGTACTCAAAATCCATGAGATTGGGGGGTGGGGAGAGAAAAAGATATAAAAGTGCCTTGATGAGGGATACAAAATAAATATTTTTGTTTTAAGCAGAAGTGTTTCAGTTACAGTGGCATGGTGTCAGGAGCAGACACTGTAATAAAAATGTTAGTATGTTACCAGAAGTGGCAGTGCTGCTCTTTGCCTGATCTCTCCTGCCTTTTGCTGCTCTTTGCCTGGTCTCTCCTGTCTTTCCAGTTTGTTCCTGGTTAGAACACAGCAAATCCAGCCCTCACGGAGTCTGTAGGGAAGTTAGAGCTGGTGATCCCTGTGTTTGGCAGCCTGCTGGATTTATAGCATAAATCCCTTTATATTTGATAATTTTAGTGCAAACTTTTCTTCCACTGCTGTTTAAAGCCCAGACACAGAAGAAACATAGGTTTTAGAAAATAAATTGATGTAAAAAAGGAAGGAAAGTTTGTCTGTCAGTGGTGGTTAGCAAAGTCGGTGGCTGACATGATGTGTATTTCTTGAGTAAGGGTAACATTAGGTATTATTTGCAATGCAGTGAAAAAGGAATAGCTTCTGTTAGTCAGCTGTACTGTAAAATAACTTTCTTATCTCTAGACTCTCTCTACTTTGTCAAGCTCTTCTCTGGCTTGGTTGGAGGCTTAGTCTCATGTTTTATGCCTAAATGTGGAGCTCTTACAATGAAATTACTTATTTGTGCAAAAGTTCTATTTTTTTTTTCCTTTACCCTGCTGCATAGGTACAGTTTGACTAAAAAGGGTGAAGGAAGGGTGTTTGGGATTTTGTTCACAAGATGGCACTAGCCACTAACCAGTGCAACCTTCCTTTTAACCCTAGCACTGAATTGTCTAAATCTTTAACACAATGGTAGGAAGAGCTGTTAATGATTAACTATAGACAAGACAGCTAGTCTTTTCTTATATGCAGTTAAGTCATCTTTTTGTCTACTTAAATAGCTCTTGGATCTTGAAGAAAGAAAACGATTTTTTTAAAGAAGATAAAGTTCTGTCTCAGAGGTACTTGTTATATAGAGGGAATGTTCTTAGCACAAAGTGAGGGAGAGTAAGGTGAAATACTATTACTGTTAATGGCAGCAGGGATCCTAATTGCCTCTGCCCATGAGGCAATAATTTGTTGCATTGACAACTTGTGGTTTGTTTCTGTTTAATTTGAGTCCCACTAAACTGTTACGTTAGAAACTACAGTGACTTAAGATACAGATTTCAAAATGCAGTACCTTAATACAATATTTTTTTTTAACTCCTCAAAAATTTCTGTTTGCATGAACTACTCCTGTTTTCTTCCCACTTTTGTTTTATAGATGAGCTGCTCTCCAGTTGAGCAGCTGTTCAAGCAGAGCTGCATAAGATGCACGTGACCAGAGAGGCTGTCTTTCTTATTAATTACTGTGTGAACTCGGCTGTACTTTAGTTTGCCATTTTACAGTTTCTCCTACTCTAGTAATCCCCATTTTGTCTCCAGCAAGCCCTCCTCATTTCAAGAGAAAGAGGAAGAATAGAATAAAATTACATTTACATCTTGCTGGCTTTATATCTCGCTTTAAACATTGTGTGGTTAGTATAATCTGTTACCAGGCAGCACTAATAAGCTACATGTAATGGCCTCAACTGCATTTTACGCAACAGTAATTCTTTTGGGTATTAAATATTTGAATTAGTGTAAGTGCGAATTATCTGCCAGGGCAGAAACCAATTTGTAAAAACACAGCTCCTCTCCTTGCCTTTCTTACGCTTTCCCTTCTCTTTATTTAGGACTAGCTTATTCCTGCTTTTTGCACAAGTGAGTGGGATCTGGCAACCCCAAAAGAAGGAGCACCATGGAAAGGCTTCTTGGAGTGAAACCTGTCACCAAGCAAAGCGCAGAGGCTGTATCCTAGATGCTTCCTTCCCAGCAACTGGATGATAGGCAGAAATGGAGCAGACTAAGAGCTGCTTTTTCCTACTTCCCAGGACAGTGGTGAGTGGGACTAACTGGTGTGTTGAGCCCAGGAGAAGTGTCTCTTCCCACAGGCAGCCTCTTCAGGCACAGTTTTTTCCTGGCCCCTCTCCAAGCAGTATGCCTACCTATGAAGTCTTCTTGCGGGATTTGTTGCTCAGAGCCTTCTTATATATTACCAAGGGTCTGATCCTACAAAATGCTGATTGACTTCCATGGAGGGACCACAGCATCCCACGGGTTCAGGCCTTGAGACGTTTCAAGAAAAGGTTACTTTGAGCAATGAGCGGGAACTGCAATAAGGGTTTACAAGTGACAATAGTGCGATACTGGAGTCCTAGGCATTGTATTATTCTTCCTTCCCAGTCCACCAAACTTGTCCTGATTTCCACTGTGTAGAAGTAGTATCTGACCTACCATTTCCTCTCTAAATAGCCAGTGATCAAAAATAAAACATGTCATTGTCATGTCAACATTCATGTTTCTGTACAGGCTGAGAGAGCAGCAGACCCAGAGACAAAGCCCGCTGAGATTGTACTGGTGTAGTGAGGCAGGACGAGAAGTCTTCCCTTTCTGGTTAACACAGGCTGCTGAGGTGTCACAGAGCCATGGGACTGTGAAGTTTCCCCATTTAGGTCAGGATTCTGTTCAGCCTTGGCAACTCTTTTCAGTAGACAGTGAAACAGCAGGGGAGCAGGCATGTTGAGCAGTACCCTGCACTGTGGTGTTCTTGTTGGCAGGTTGGTCTGTGTCACTGCCTGTGGAGCCATGGCCACCTCACAAGGGAGAAGGATGAGACTGGATGCTTGCATTCTACAGTGCTTGCACCAAGCCAGGTGCTCAGAGCCAACAGCCGTACAGCCTGCAAGAGGGATACTAAAACTGGCATCTGCCCTTTGTTCAACAGGGTGGACCATCCTGGCACGTACTTACTGAGGCTGCATCCAGTTCACAGCTACAGACACACCATAACCCCAGCCTTCCTGCTCCTCACCCCTCCAGCACTCTTCAGCACCAGGCAGGACAGCAGAATGACTCGGACAATTTGTATCCTGGATGTGCAGTGCTTTGCTCGGCTCCCAGCCTCATGGCCTCTTCCTTTCTGCCACGTTCACAGCGTGAAACTAGGAACAAAAGGCATCTGGAGGCCTACAGAGTGGTTGCTCCCTCCCCTCTTCACAGAAGTTGAATGGAAGCATGACTGTTCTGTGTTGGAACTAATCAGTTCCAACAGCTGCCTCTGAGACTGTGCTGGAGTGTTGTACCCCTGAGATACTGTGGCACAAGCAGTTGGAATTGGATGCTGTGCTATGCGGTGGCTTACGTTGTGCCAGGCTAAGCAATTAGGGCTCATCCACTGAATAAAGCAGACTGTGGCCAGGCTTCTTGGCAGTGTATGGCTGTTGTATGGCAGATGGGACACGGAGTATAACAGACTAAGAAAATATTCTGAGTGGGGAAAATGTTGCAGCTAAAAATGCCACCACAGCTGACGTTCTCGGAAAAGCAGAGGCCACCTGAAAAAGCCTTTTATGAAGACAGTGGGTACCAGCAAAAATGAAGACAGTCATGAGGTGTTTTTTTTTCTCACATTCTTAATCGGTTTATGTCTCTCAGGCTTTTGAGGCATGCTTCACCCTCCATGACATTAACCAAATAAAGATAAGAGGATAAGGTGGGTTTTTTTGTTTTGTTTTTAACATGAGAATGAAAATGCAAACTGAGGCACCAGCTTTTTCCATCAGGGGAGTTAACGTAGTCCCTGATGAACTGCCATATCCTGACTGGGATCTGAGACAAAGCAATCCGAGAAAGGCTATTACTAGAGAACACAAAACTGACCAGTTTTATTGATCAATTGTAATTTGCAAAGCAGAGGAAAACACCCAGACCAGTTTATGAAATTTATGAAGGCTGAACAACTGTCCAGTACTGTGGAGGTACTAGAAAATGAGAACTACAGACTGCAAGTAAGGAGATCTAATGCAGAAAGGCATGCCAGAGCTCAAAACTGGATTCTCAAGAAACAAAATGGGACGATACAGAGACTCTGGCAAAAATTGTGAGCCAAGACAACGCAGCATTTGAAAGAAGGATACAAGAACACCTGTGGGTTGTATTATTTGCTAGTGGCAGTAGTGAGTATAGGTTGGACTGGAGGATAGTGAGCTTCAGGAAGGAAGGAAAAGTGGATAATGCTGTAGCTGAAGCTATATAGACTAACCTCTCCTAAAGCAAATAGGACATGTGTTAGCAATGACTTAGCCAGTGGGGCACAAACCAATATAACATCAGAAATGGGAATGTCAAGATTGAAACAGTACTGATAAGGCTGAAAAGAAACAGATAAAGCCTAAGTGATGATGGTAAGAGATGTGAATTGATAAGTTGTGAGTGGGCACTATTACAGTTTGCTGCAGGGCAGGAGGGGGGAGGACAGTAATTGTAATGGGAATCTGGGACTTACCTAGTTGTTGACCTCCTCATGTGGATATACCCATTAGAGAGGCTGGAGGCAAAAAAAAAAATATTATGAAATAATTTGAAAGTGTGTTCACAGGTCAGCAATATTTGTAACATGGCACCAAACAGGGATAGTCCAACTGTCCCATAATTCACACCCTTAGTAAAGTTGTCCTTGCCCTGAGGCTGAAGTCTGGGGAGAGACAGGCAGATTGATTACATGAGGAATCACAAAATCAATAGGGGAGCTAACAGAATGGATGCCCATTTGCTCATTATTGTGGGAGAGGGCAAAAACCCAGAATCATCCACTTCATATATGAACCCAAAGACATTTAATAAGCATTTAGAAGGGGAGCATTTTCCCATGACCTAGAAGAAAAATGCTTGAAGACCTCAAATATTTTTCTTAAGCTTAGTGTGCCAGCAAAGTTCTGAAAGATGCTCCTAGCCTAAAAAAAGCGCATGCATGTATTCAAACCTCCTGCGTTCCTGTGACACTGCTTTCTCAGGCTGTAGCTAAACTGTGGGACTCAGACCTGCACACTGTCCCCCAAGTGACTGAATATTGGGTTAAGCTTATTTGTGCACCATTTCTCCTCCTCTCTCTTGAAGTCCTAGTTTTCATTAAAAAGGGGCATAGCTGTGTGGGCAGGGGGAGATCCGGAAGGGTCTCCGTGGGTATTGCCATGTGGTTATATTACGGAGTATACTCATCTGATACCCTTAAGTTGCCATTTGGGATTTCTTGGCACTTGAGGGATTTCACTGGAAAATGCAAAGGATAATAAATGGTAAGAAGAGCAAAGGTTTATACAGAGAGCTGCTTTGGCAGCCTGGGTCACTGCATGGGTCTCCTTCTCTCACAGACAATTGTGAGATAGATATTTTATTAACTGACAGAAGCTCTGAGTGATCAGGCCGATGCAGTGTGTGGATGCTGATGAGCACCGGCTGTGCACGGTTGGGAAGGGAAGCAGTGCTGCACCTTTTGGAAGGGTACGCTACAGAGTCCCATGTTGCACAGGGGTGCGTGGTTGCAGCCCACAGACTGCACGAGGCAGACCTCTGTGCCTGCTTGGCTCAGGGTGATTTCTGAATCAGGAAATTGAGCCCATAAGCAAGTCACCTCCTATCCAGCCCTTTTCCCCCTTTTCCATAATGTCCTTTCTAATTCTCCTTCCCTTTGCTAACTTGACTTGCCTGGCTTCTTTCCCCTTCAGTGATACAAGCTACCGTGTAACTAGCATTTGCCATTTGTATGTGATAAACATTCCCTTCCTCCTCTAGTTTTATTGCCTTTAGACTGCAAATGTTTGGGGGCAGGTTTGACTTCCTGTATGTTTATGTGGTACTTAGAACAGTGGAACTCAAATTTGGGCTGAAACTACCAGGATTTAGTCACCCCTGTTCTTATTTATCATTTCTAGAAGAGAAGCTCTACTGGTAAATGCTCTGGCAAAAACACTGCTGCCTCTGTTGGTCCTAGTTCCTGCTGTGCCTCATTTGCAAAGAGGATGTGCTGGAGGAAATTGTTCTACACCCAACATGGGGTTAATTGCTCCTTATTATACCCTTATTCAACATCTCTTTGGTTTTTCTTTTAATTTCTCCTTTTTCTATTAAGCACTGACAAAAATGTTGACAATTCAGATTATTTTTCTTTTATGAGCAGTAACAGCCTTGTCTGGCTCCTTGTTATGCTGGCTGGTGAGTTCAAACAGTTTCCTGTCACTCTTCACATACAGCTATGCAGAGTATGCCATCCAGCCTCTTCCCTTCAGCCGTTTGTTCCCATCTCGGCAAGCTCTTAGGCTATTAAAAATCCTAAATTGCATTAATTGGTCTGTGAGCCTACATGTAATGTAGCCTGGTTTGTGAGGCTGCACAGAAAGAGAGGAAACATCATTCATTGTAAGCTTATGTTCTAATTTCTTTCAGCCAAGTGGTGCTTGCAGACGTTTGTGCAAAGAAAGCACCTGTTCTCTACAGAGCCAGGACCAGTGCCTATTTCCCAATTTTGGGTCATGTTCTCTTTAGAAAGTAGTGGTGAGAGGAAGAGCAGCCCAGCTGAAGAGAAGAAGTGAGAAGAGATTCAAGGATGAGCTTCAGCTGTTTGGCAAAACAGAGGAGAAGCCTGTTTGAATTACTGGCTCTGGCACGTATAAGAAAAAGCACATAAGCTGGTGGGCTTCTGCTTTGGTTCCAAAAAACAAAAGTTGTGGGATCCTGTAACCACCAGAGAAGCATGGGTAGAGCTAATTATTACCTAGAGAGTTGCTTCAGGTGAGGTAATGTACTTACTTTAACATGAACACAGACAAAAGTCAACAGCGGTGCAAGACAACATAAGTGCTACTGCTAGCTGTGCTCTAAGCAGTTGGCTTTGTTCCTAAGAGTTACCTGGCCAGTGGGATTTACACTGGCCAGGTAACTCTCGCCTAACTAACTTAAAGCTGGCTAGCAAATGGGTGGTAGTGCCTTACACACACAAAGTCTGTTTGGAGAAACTTAAATAGCAGCTCCTGTTTCTTGAGGTAGGGGAGAATTAAACAGTAGAGAGTGAAGGGCAAGGCTCACTAGCAGATGTGTATTGCTGAGCTTGTATACTGAGACTAGCTAGGGATAAATGGCTGCTAAACTGTGCTGCCCTGCAAGGATATGGACAAGGGAGAAAATGCTGGGTTAAGCAGCTCTGAAGGTATTTTGGCCCCTCTCGCAGTCTGTTAAGGGCAAGAAAAAAAGGACCAGAGGGAGGTAGGCTCTGTTTTTCCTTGAGGCTGGAGCTTATTGGCTGTGTTTGCTTGTTTTCAGCTCTGTGGTTCTCTGTGCTCTCTGGCAGGAGTGTAGCCTGGGTGTCCGAGTGGGCTGAGAGCTGCAGGCAGTCAGAGGTGACTGCCCTCTTCTTGTTTTCCCAAGCATCTCTAGCTGGCTCAAGGCTCTTGATATAACATACTATAGAGTAGTGTGATGCTCAAACTCTTGGTCAGTATAAATAGTAAGAATTGCTCACTCAGCAAGCCTTGGCTTTAGCTCTCAAGAAAGCTTTCATTGGCTTGCCCTGAGTTCCTCAGGTCCCTACAAAAAAAAAATGTTCAGCTGGCCTTAAATTAATGAACACAGTACAAGAAAGACAAAAACCCACTTTGGACACCATTAGAAGAGAAAATAAGCAAGGAGTGTGGAAATAAGGTTTCATGTGCAACCTCAGCTCTCTATGCTGTCTTCCCAATATGCAGCCCACTTTCATCGTTTTCCTTTTTTCTTTTTTCTTGGAGTCCTGGTTCAGGTTGTTGTATTACAAACTCAGTTCTCGTTACCAGAAGTGCAGTCTCAGTTCCCAGTCCTCTGAGTTACAGAGCTTGAAACAATGGCATAAATAAGATAGTAAGACCCCCAAAATGGGGCTGTACTGTAAATCTATTTTAAGCAATTTTGTGGGGAGGAGGAGGGTATTTGGCTATATTATGCAGAAGCCACAGAATTCCCTTCCCTCACCCGTAGTTCTTGTAGATGAGGAGGTGGGAAATGTACCATGTTACCTGGAGTTGATGGGGGAAACCTATTTAGGATTTCTTGATTTAAAAACTGCTGGACATTTTGTATTTTAACAGAAATACTTCATGAAACTCTGCTGTGTTTCATGTGTGTCCCTCTTCAGTGCTTGTAGTTTTTAAAGGTGTCCTAGGTATAATGCACATAAAATGTATTCTGGATACTGCAGACAAGAATGCATGCATGTAATGACTGTTACTATTCGCAGGATAGGAATCTAAGTCAGTAGGCGTGCTAGAAACACCTAGAAGAGAGATCTGCTCATCTGAGAAACCACACAGAACTGCAGACTCGAAAGCAAACTGTGTGGCAGATAAAAGCAATCAGTGTCTTTTGAACTTCTCGCTGACTTTTTCTTGCTTGTCAGTGTATGTGTAAAACAGCTATGAGACCCTTTTAATGCATCTTTTGGAAGGAAGAGTAGTTTTAAAACTCAAATTTTCTTTCTTTCTCTGCATTTATTTTTCCCCTTTAGGGCATACAGGTGTTTCTTTGCTGTCTCTGTGCATGCTCATATTGCAATCTTCCATTTCAGTGCTTGAGGCAGGGGTGGCAGCAGCAGTCTGGCTCTCGGTCAGGCTGTGGCAAGCACAGGAGGAGATATCTGGAAGATCATACACTTGTTCTCCACCTCTGTTTTGAAACAGGCAGTGGGATGGCTCTAACTAACAGCCCTCCAGTGAGACCGTGTGGATTTGTGAAAATATCAATGTAAAGTGCCTGGCTGAAAACCATGATTTGGTAGAAAAGTATTTCAGTGCGCTTACTAAATTATTCCAATGTAAAGAATTCTTGCAGTTCTAAGAATAACCTTTCCGTACATAGCTTAAAAAAACCCCTACTGTTCCTTTTCTACTTTTTTTCAAGCAGTTTCTCATTGTAAACTATAGAATACAGCTTTCTTAGAGAAAGTGTTTCTATTTTTCTGCTGAATAGAAGAATCGATGTTCTTTGTTGTGAAATCAGACTGTAAATATGTAACTCCTGAAAGCTTAAAGTTTATCTCTTGCGTGAGAAAGCAAATTCAGGTCAGGAGTCCAAATTTCAAAGTTTTCTTTATGTACATTTATCTTAAGTTTTAAAGATTTGGATTGTGGAGAAGTAGGGAAGATACGAACTAATAACATTCCAGAGGAGAATTCTGAGCTCTGAATTTGGTGTTCATCACCAATGTCCAAGTTCCTAAAGTTTTGCTTATTTTTAAGCCATTTATTTATTTTGTCTGTAGTCGAATTATCATAAAGTTAGGAAACACATTAGCCACACATCTGTTATCACAGTGGTTCCATTAAAGTCTGATTGCAGTAATTTTTAAAATCAGATCCTGTAAGTGAAGTCTGTAGTATCTGTTTTCATCAGGATGAAAAGCAGCACTCTTTTTTTTGAAGAGGAGTTGATCTGACTCTGCACACTTGGATACCAATTAGGAACAAATTCTCACTGTAAAAGCACAAGGAAGAGTGCGTGGAAGGTTGTACATATCTTTAAAAAGGAACTGAAATAATACCCTTTTTACAGTCACGTTAATCTTACCATGTGAATCACAGAACATCTTGAACACACAGAGTATCTTGAGTATCACAGTCTAATATTTTAATCACAGAGTACCTTGAACACAAGCTTTTGGGTGTGGGGAAGGTGCACCTGAAAACAAGCCATAATCAGTGAAAGGATGCTGTGCTGCTCTGCTCCAGCAATGTGATACTGTTAAGTATTAATGCAATGCATTTCTTATAGGTGAAGGTGTGATATGCAGAATTTTTGTACCCATTTATGTGTTTTTGGTAGAGAGTCTGTTTCTTCCCAAAACAGTTGCAGTTACTGTAACCCTGTGTAAATGATATCATTAGCTTAAAACAAGCTTAGAATGATGTTGCTGTTTCCCATATGGGTGTAAGGTCAGATCTATCTTGCACATCCTGCATGAGACTTAGGTATTTGAGTCTCAGGTGTGCTCTGCTCTGTTGCTTTCATCTCCAGCCTTGTGTGTGACTGGGATGGAGGAGAGGCCGCAGTGTTATGGTGCAGCTGGGGCAGGTTTTGGAGCCAAGGGACCTCTTGCTAGAAGGTGATTTTCTATCAGTAGCTTCATACCATGGCCCTTCCTCCATCCTGCAGTTGGGAGCCAACCTTGTGCCATGTGATGCAACCAGTGAAGCCTTGCATGTTGGACTGAAAGAAGGTGGGAAAGGTCTTCACCTTTGTGCCCATGGGCTCAGATGGGCAAGCAAGCTATAGCATGTGGGTGGCTCTGCACCAATTGTCTGTGGGCATACTCCTGTCCTTGGGGAAACACAGGGGAATTTGAGCTAACTTTGCCCTTCTTCTGGGTGTCTTCGTCTGTACAAAGAGGGTTGTACTACATCATATCATGATTTTTGCACATAGGCAAGTCATGACTAAACCCCTTGCTTCTGTATCATAACATTGTCCCCACTGCTGACAAGGCTACGGACAATCCTTCTTCTCCGTAAGTGACCCGGAGGAGGTTACTCTGCGTCCTCACCCTTTGCGGCTCTTCTGGCCTCTGTCCCCACCAGCTCTGGCATGTTGGACTGGCTCTTCAGCTAGGGAAGGGGCACAGCTCCTTTGAACTCAGTGGAGCTCTGCTAACATATGTGAGTGGCAGATAAGATCCATTATTATTAGTGTTCCCAGGGGGTGATGCGCATCCAGATGCTGTTACTGTAGGCAGGGGATAAGAAGACACGGTTTTGTCCTTAATCTGTATCTTTGTAACGCTATGGTGGGGGGAAAAGGTGAAGAAGCATCTTGCCTTCTCTCACTTCTGCTAGTATTTACTCATGGATGTGACAAGCTGTCATTTTCTAGTTTGTGTGAAAAGTGACGCTTAATTTCCCTTCCCCCCATTGCAACCTTTCCAATGTATTTGCTGCATGCAGATATAGATTTGTGTTCATTTCCCTAGCAGATGTCACAGTGATTCAGTGCAAAATCTGCTTGGGGACATGATGATAATTGAACTGTTCTCCAGGAAGGGGAGATGAATGCATTGGTATTTTCTGCTTCTGTTACAATACTAGAGCTTTGTAATTCAGGTCCTTGATTCAGAGTTTTAACTTTCCATTTTGCACAAGAAGGAGGCAATGTGTGCAACTGTTTTAAACGCTTCAGAAATTCTGTAGGACCAAATATAAATAATGAAAGTTTCTGATCCTAAAAAATAACTTAGATCTATGCTGATTTCTGCGAAAAGGCTCTGAACATCCAGGCAGTGGCATACAGTGCAAGCTGCTATTTCTAAGGTGTTTTAGGCAAGGCTGGATGAGATGTACTGACATACCAATGTGAATTCAAGATGTTTCCTGCGCACTACCTAAAGGTGTTTAGGAACTGACTTTATATTCAGTGCCATTGTGAAGTGACAGTTGTTTGATATTTAGATGCAAGGAAGTGTGTATGAGTAGAAAGTGAATACTACTGTTATTTAAAGTAAGGTTTAATTAAATGCAGGCTCCTGTTACTGAGAATTTTACTGAGAATGCTTATCTCCTTTCTTGCACTTCTGCATCCAATTTGCATGGAAAAATCATTCTCTGCTGAGGAAGTGGCTCAAGAAGGTTTGGCATTCTTGTAATGACAATCCAGGGGCACCACTTCCCCCTTCAGAATACAAGTTAATTATATAGCTGCAGCAAAATAATACAGGAGCCAAATTTAAAAAGAATAAAAGGCAATTATTAGCTGCTCACATTGCTCACATTGCTGCTGCCATGCTATTGTTTGATAGCTGTATAATTGACGTGTGTGGCTGTGATATGCAATCTCTAGTTTGTGTGCATGCTTGATGCCTATATATTCTTTCAGGAGTTCCCAACTGCCTGCTATTTTCTGTCGTTATGAGTAGGTGCTTACATAGCAATGCATCTCCAGCTGGCTCTTGACTAAGCCTTCTCAGGTCTTGTGGAAAGACCCCTCCTTTAATAAAGTTAATGTCAGTGGAGATTGCCACCTTCAACCATTCTGATATCCTTGGCACAAAGGAAATGCTGTTTCCTCCCTCTGGAGGATTAGACAGCATTAAAGCTGCTCTGTCTGTGAAGATTAGCACACTGCTGGTGGTTGGTTTTTCTCCCCTTCCCCCCCCGAAGGAATTATTGCTCCAAAGGGGTGCCCACAAGGGGAGAGCTGTGCTGCAGACTGCCTGACATCTGCTTTGTTCCTTTAATTCTCTCTGCAAAATGCCTGCATCTGAAAATCAATTTCATCTCCTGCTGTTTGGAGAGGGTGTTCCTACGCATCCCCAGCACTGTGCAACAGCAGTTGAAGGACTGATTGTGCCACTGCAGCTATTGCTATACTGGGACTCCCTCCCAGTCCTGCTTGCTGGGACTGGGAAGCGGTATGGATGCCAGACTGAGTTAGAGCAACTTTTGTCCCCGAGTGTCAGGACTGCATTTGCACTGTTGACAGTTTTCCCAGTTTGCTTGGAAAATCTCAAGAGGCAAGCCTTCTGCGTCCCCAGGGTGTTGAGCACACTGAACCCTTTCTTGTGATGGTGACCAAGGATGTGGATCCATCTCCTTTCTGGTAGGCTTGCTCTTGAGAGATCTGCGTGTCAAACATATTCTCAGAATATTTTGCAATATGCAGGTCCTTCTCCAAACAAGGGCTGGATGATCCTCACACACCTGTCAAACACAAACCCCTTCAACTACCTTCCTCCTTATCTGCATTTTGTTTGGTAACCATGCTGATTTCCTGAGCCATTCAGTCCATTTGCTGAAATGGTGCTGGCAAAAAATCACCTAGGCATCCTTTCCTTTCCTAGGCACAGTGCCTGAACACCTCTTTTTTACGAAAAGCAATGTGAAGTTTAGAGAAATGAAGGTACCCTTTCAGATCAAATTTCGGACATGTAAAATCCCACTGTCCTACCCAGAACCTGCCCCAGGTATTCCTCATGCCTGCCATTTCTAGGGAATTCAGATACTTTGCATCATGGGAGAGATGCTTGTGCCTTGGCAGCTCGTCAGAAGTGTGGGTGCAGGGGTGTATGTACGGCTTCTGGTGCTAACAGCTCACTTGCAAGGAGTTACCCTGTGGGAGGGTAGGAAAGGAAAAGATGGGAGGAAATTGGAGGAAAGGCCAAAGGAGCTAAAAGGGAGGCTCAGGGGTCACATTTTAGATCAGAGGAACATAGTCCCCAGTGTGGAGTGATTTGTGTTCATCTGCATGTTAATGAAGGACAATCTGTCAGGCTCCCTGTGGTCCTCTTGGGCAGGATTTTCCGAAGGGCTGAAGCGTGCTCCCTTATCTCTTCCTGCTGTTGTGGAGCTTGCTCCTGGGATAGGCACTGCCTGTTATAGCTGGGAAATGGCCTGCCTGCACATTTGAGCTGGAAAATCACTGTTCTGATAATAATCACTGGCTGAGAGTAAAGGAGTTGTCACCTTACCTCCTTGTGCCAAGGAAAACAAAACTATGAATGGCCTTTTGGGATGAAAGGGAGCAGTTTTTTAATCCAGTTACCTGGCATAAAGCAATCCTATGTACCCCCCACTCTGGAGGTCTAGAGGGCATCTCAAAAAAAAAAAAAAAAAAAAAAAAGGAAAAAAGTTAGTTTCCTGACTGTTGTGGGGGGGTTGCAGGGACTCCCAAAGCGAAATGCTTCACTTCTGCCCCTATGAACTCTTATTCAGTGAGATTGTAAAACTGCCCTCATATTGGAGAGATTTCAGTGGAGAAGAATTTGCAGCACCATATGTTAGTCTTTCCTAGGGTTAAGCATGTTTTCTGTGGCAAAAGAGACTCGTCTGGTCTGGGGAGGATCAACATATTCCAGACGGTACTGCAAAAATTCTCCAGTCTCTGCAACAGGAAAGCAAACATGACCCCAAAGTGGGAGTTGAAATTATGTAGCTGCATCATTTGGACAAACACTGGTGTTGAACCATCGTTAATGGCAAGCGCTATGGAACAGTTTATATATGAAGAAAAGAAATCTGTTTCTGAAAAAATTTATTACCATAGCAAGAATTACTTTTTTTAGTTATGTAACTCATGCTATGGAAATCTTAGTGAGGTCTTTTAAGGACTATGCAGTAGGGCATGGCTCCTAAATAGGTAATTCTAGTTCAAAATGAGAAAAGACCTTTTGCAGAACTAGAGGAGTAGAGCAAGGATGAAGCGTGCCAAAAAGGGGAGTCCAAAAGAGAGGTTAAACTAAAATTAAAAAAGCAACTCTTGGGGTCTGCTTTTGAATTTTGCCATAAGATTCTTACATGCCTTTTTGCAGTCATTTGGCCTCTTTGTATCTTCATGGCTTTGCCTGAAAAGTAGATACAACAATAATACGAGTACAGGTTTTCTCTCAGTCTCATACCCAAAGCTACTTCTGTTGGCATTCTCTGGTACAGTGCTTGCTTTTACCATCCAGGAGAGACCATGGCTAGCCTGGCCTTGGGAATAGATTTTTGCTGGTATATTGAATTAATATTTTTAAGCCTAAGTCTGGAACTTGTCTCACCTGCTGGTGAAAGAGAAAAATCTGAAGCAGTTCAGCTAATAGTGAGACCAGAAGCATGTGGTACAGGTATCTGTGATTTGGTAGCTTTAAAGGTTTGGTCTTGTGCCTTCAGAGCTCTTCAGTTGATGGAGATATGAACCACTCAGTGTCATGGAACTCTGAAGACCCTTTCCCCACCCTGCTCCTGCATATCTATGCTGTACTTTCCAGACATCATGTCAATTTGTAGAAGCTGTAAGGATATTCCCTAATCCTCAGAAATCCCCAAAGCAGTGGGCAGTTTTGCTTTCATTTTTTTTGCATAACTTACGCTGTGTCTTCTTGCTGCTGCCTCTGTTCTTTGCTAGGTCCCTCAGGCAGCCCCAGCAGCCTCCACTTTACGCCTGCCTTGTCTGCATGGCTGAGGGACCTGTGGGGAAGAGCTGATGAAGGGTGGGATGGGTCAATGTCAGCCTGAGGTTTGGTGTCTAGACTTGAGATGGTAGAAAGAAGGGGAAGGTATTAAGACTGTGTAAAAAAAGAGACTGAGCTTGGATGGTGAGGGAGAAGTAGAGATGACAGAGTTGAGGAGTGGGGAGCAGAGGTGAGAGGGGGAGCCTGTTATCTGCATTGCAATCCAAAAGTGTTTATTCAGCTCTTGGAGATGTGAGGCACTTGGTCAGATACTGCTGGCAGCACGGTTGTGGCAGTGAGGCTTTAAAACCTGCCCTGTGTGACTGCCTTTGGATCGGGGCAGGTTTCACAGCCTTGGTGCTGCTCTGGGCTGCCGTTGAGCACCAAGGTGGAAATGCAGGGAAGTGGCTCTGCCGCAGCATGCCCCTGTGGGTTGTGGCATGGGGGAAGGCAGGAGAGGGAATGCAGATAATCACTACTTCTTATCCTGATATATAAAGTTGGGTGCTAAAACAGACTCTACTTCACTCCTACACACAATGTGCTCAATCGCTCGATTTTTATGTAACGGGAAGCACTGAAGAGCATGATTCTGCCAGGCAGTGGGTGGAGGGCAGAAAATCTTGCTATTAATGGTAGGAGAGGGGGTAAAGGGGCTTTGTACACAGGAAACATTTCACTTTTACAAAGCTGAGACAGATTTTTTTTATTTGAATATTTTAAAGACTTGTGGATTTCCGTACATATCTGGAAGGAGACACTTGAAGTGTGGACGCTTAGGATCTTGCAGGCATCAAACTCAAATTTGTTAAACTGACATTTTTTTCTGTATCTAGATACTTGATAAGCTCATATTTTCTGGCACAAGGTAAATTAGGCTATAATGGGCCTGGAAAGGAAACTAAAGAGGAGGGTAGCAAAAACATTTCCTGTTTCTCCTGTCACTGCTTATGGGTCAGCCAAATGTGGTTAGGACGCAAAGAAACTGTGCAAAGACCTTTCTTAATACCGTGCTAATGAGGCTTGGCTGTGGAAGGGCCTGTCCCCATCTTTGGGCTTCCCAGCTGTTTCCCTCTTGGCTGCCAGTCTGCCTTCACAACTCAGAGGCAGGAGTTCTCCTTTCATTGCCAGCCCCTGTCTCTTGTCTCTCTAGATATAGCCTTTCCTCTTTGCACTTGAGCTGGTCATGATGATAATGAGGTCCCAAATCTTTCTGTAGCTACCTGGTCTACTCAGCCCATTTCAAAAGCTCATTTTGAATAAGTGTCTGTTTCCCTGATCCTCTGGGCCATCCTTGTGCTTGAAATGTCTGTGCTGTTTCCCTCTATTTAATCAATTAGCACCTGTAAGAAATGGGATTTGTGCAGGAAACCAAAGGGAAAGCTTCCCTGGATAGCTGATGCTTGAAGGAGTGCTCTGAGATCCTCTGATGAAGGGTGTTCTGGAGGCTCAAGGTGTTAATGTTGTGCGTTCAGCAGCTTAAAATAGAATATGGGTGAATTTTCTGTCTGATAGCAAGATTACTAAGAAGTGAAGTCTGCGGTCAGAGAGCTTTCAGCAGTCACCAGGTTGCTTTTGCACAGAGCTGTGCTCCAGCCTGAACGCACCGGGTAGCTGTGTTCTGTAGGAGACGCCTCACTGGTGGTGGGAAGGTGCCCATGAACAGTGTCACAAAGCACCTCTCAGGAGCATTGCCTGTGACCAGGAGGCGTAAGGAGCCCCTTTCCTGGAGAGCTGGAAAATTACTCTGTGCTGAGTGCATAGAGTAGCCATGCTATGTGAGGGAAGGGTTGTGGAAACTGTCACTTTTGAGCAACCATTCGTGGCTCTCACTGAAGTACACTGGACACATTAATACCCTGAACGAGACCCGCAGGAGCTTCACTACCTGGAGTTTCTTGTTTGTCATTACATTTTCGTAGTGCTACGTTGCAGAGACTCCTGCCTTCATCTATCAGTGTTGCGTTTGGTATCATCAGCAGCATGGGCTGGTGGCAAGAGACCAGTGAGGGGATTTTATCCTGTAAATCTACCAGTGAGAAACCTACTAATATAGTTAAATAGCCACAAATATGGAATCTTCCATTGGAAAGATCTTTCATATGGAAGTCCTTCATATGGAAGTCTGAACATTAAGCAAACAAAGGACTGGAAAAATGAGATGTATTCTTGCACATGGCTAATGTTATTTTGGAATTAGAGGTGGTTCTTTAAATAAATGTTTTAAATGTGGTTTGCATAGATGTCTAAGTATAAAGAATAAAAGATGAGGGTGGATGTTTTTGTACTGAATAGCAATGATGTATCTTCTGCAGAAGCATTACTGAATTGTCAGGCTGGGTAGAAGAGAATGGCACTTGCATCTCATTTTGGCTCTCAAAAGGCAACACCTCTTGTCTAAGGCCTTATTTTGAGTACAGACTAACACCTTTGCATTTGATCCTGCTCCTGTTGAAACTGATGGGAGACTACTTATCGAGGAAAGCAGACAGCACAACTGGGAACCTGGGTGGATATATTTAACTTAAAAGGGTGCAGTATAGGGTTTTTCCTTGTTCAAATATCAAGCACTGTAGAAGGGATCTTCCTTATCATTCAGCAGCAGATCTGAGGAAGAGTCTCATGTTACTCTGTTATTTTCTAAATCTGCAAAAGCAGCACATGCTGTATTTTGGCCAGATGAGCAGCGGGACTTCTCTGCTCCTCTGCAGAAGTAGTGTCGTTGTACTGATGGTTTCCAGTGGGAAATTCCATCCGCCACCCGCCTTGCCGAAAGACAGCTTGGAGGAGGAGAAAATAAGTCCTGTGATGATGATGGTTCTTTCCCAATGAAACAACAACAAGCAGGGAAATCCATCAAGCTGTTAGTCATGCATTTTATATATATATATGCATATATAGCATAGTATATGTGAGTGTGTATATATATATAAAAACTATATTGCGCTCACATTATCTGTATAAAGCATCATTAATATCAGGTTTCAGAATAATAAGAAAAGTAGCTCATGGGATATAGATGTATATCCAGTAGAAATTGGCCCAGCAGGTAATTTTTCTAATAATCCTTGTATTTAGTTTTTATGAATGTTATTAAGATAAGTGTGGCTAGAAAATAGATTGTACCTCTTTAAATGAGCCTACTTTCTTTGTAGCCCTGTGAAACCTAGAGGGTATTTTTAATCATCCTTAAATGGTGCTTGTTAAAAAGAAGTGAAATTAAAGGGTATTTTGGGATGTAGCTTTTTCTTTAAATACATTCCTTGTAGGTGGGGAAATCTACAATTATTTGTACCGTAGATGCTCAAGCTCCATTAATGTGTCCTTGTGTGCATTGTTTGTATGCAAGTTCATAAGGTGATAGCATCTTACAAACTGGTGTAAAAAAGATAATTGATTTTTAGCACTTCCTAAAATGCAGAGCACAAGCATGCCACAACCACTGTGAGTATGGAAGTGTGAAAATTTGCTTGAGAAATAAGCCAGAGGAAGTTTTGATTCTGACCACTTCTTAAGTGTTTAATACCCTGCATGCGCATCCAGGGAATTTAAAATCTTCCATAAATGCAGCACATATCTTCAAAAAATGTAAGTGCTTAGCCTCTTATCAAAGATTAAGATATGGAGGACCAGATCTTCAAATGTACTGTGACTGTGGGCGAGATCCTACTTAATGTTTAAAAATGTTTTGAACACGTGCAATATACTTCTGAAAACCAGGAAAGCATATGGGGTTTGAATGTTGACAGAGCAATATCTTTGCTGCAGTTTGGAAGAGGGAGATGGTGGCTTTGTTTTTAAATGAGACATTCCCTGACCTAAACTAATTTCTGGTGTAATACTGCAAAAGTCAGTGTGGTAAACTGGTCTTCAGGATTAATTCAGTTAAGAAATTACATGGAGGATTTTATGCCCACAATTGTATTTTGGGGGCCATGTTTTATACATGTTTTTTTCTCCTTAGAATTGGACTGTTTATACTTCTTCTGTGTTTGTTTGATGGCAAGTTATTTAAAATCAAATTGCAGCAGAGCTTCAATATTTGAGGCCAATTGGAAGTTAGCCTCTAGCATCATAATCAATGAAAGCAGAAGAATTTTTCAGAGCAGAACTATTTCTCCAGTACCCTTGAGGAGAGAGGCAGTATTCTGTAAGCAAGGCTCTGTCTCTCAGGCTGTTTTCTCCACAAAGGTTTCCATGAACTGCAGATGTGTCTTCAGTAATCAAATGTGCGTTAATTAGTCCTGAACTCTGCTCAATATGCTATCAGTGTTCAAAAAGAGGAGATACTTGTTTCTGAGGAAGGAAATGCAGCTTTGATTTGTATTTTAGGCCCTTGCCTCTAGTGCTTGGGCAGAAGCAAGCTCTGAGGACAAGTATGAGCAGAAATTTGAATGTAAGATGAGATTTGGAAAAAAACCCAATCCTTCCTTAAAATCCATTCAGAATCTACCATTATCAAATATACATAAAATTACACTATCCATTCACTTTGATTCCCCCCCCCCCCCAAATTAACTAGTTATTAGTAAGTTTCCCCAAGCGGTTCTTCACTGATGCATACTTCTTCCCAGCTGATTTTATTTAAAATGCAACTTCTAGTTCCCCAATGTCTATTCAGAGATGTAATACCTAATCTACAAACCATCCTCCAGAACAAGGGAGAGAATTCCTCTTTGTACTCCTCCCTCAAAGTACAGATGTTTCCCTCTTTCCCCTGCCAAATGCTGCCTGTACACTGAGGATTTCCGTGGGGCCAAAAAAATAGGTTATCTAGCAACTTCCCCCAAAAGTAAGACTGTAGCAGTGCTCTTGGCCAGAGCATCACCCTTGCCCAGGAGTTTCCGTGCTTCAGGATCAGGTGTTAATGATAAGGCTTGTACCCCAAATGCCTGCTGTCATGTTGCAACACAGAGGTGTTGCCTGGTGCAATTACACTGGTTGTTGAAGTAACTTGGATCATGGCTATTCCTGCACTGGTACTTCTCCTTGTGCTTTTCAGGTGAGCTGTATCATCTCTGCCATAGCTCGTGTCAAGCTGCAGCCCGGCCCGGCGTGTCTGGGCTAATTGTCCGCTGCGGCTACTCTGGAATCCCATTAGTGAAAGAGCAAGCTGTTTCTCCCTGCCTTAACTTCACAGTGCTTTGTTCAAATATTGAATGCTTGGGACCAGGGTTTTGAAATATTGATACAGGAGAAAGCACAGACTGTCTTGGTCAGGCCTCGTGCAGGCTTTACTCAGCCGCCTTGGCGCATGTGGGAGCTGTGGGGGAAGTGAAAAGGTCAGTATGACTGGCTTTCTGGGAGTGGGGTGAGGCTGGCTTTTAACAGAGCATGTAGGAGAGATTTGCTGCGATGAGATCACTCATGACTTGGCAAAAGTAATACCCAAACATCATCGTCCACAGTTGACTTCTTGCACCATATTGACTTCAGCGGAGCATGAAGCCTGCCTACGTGCTGGGCAGGATTGTTCCTCGGATACTCCCGGGGCTCTGCTGCCCTTTGCATGTGACAGCGGTTTCAGCCAAAACTATTTCATGGGGAAAAGAAAAAACTGAGCATGCAAATAATATTCTTGAGTCTTTTATTGATCTTCATGTGTACTGAATAGTCTCCCTTTCCCTTCTCCGTCAAATCTTTCCCTTAAGGCCACTTTTCTGTTTAAGCCTTACTGATGTCTGCAGTGATGACAGACGTATGACCTGTGCATTCTTCAGCGATTTTTTAATATATAAATCTTTCTGATGTATTGGCTTGATATAAAATTATCTCAATGGCCTTGGGGCTCTGTGTGAGATTTCAGAGCTGTGGGGAAAGGGGCCTGTGTATTCGTACCATCTCTTGCACAGCTTTAAGCTCTGCAGGCAGCTCTCCCAACATGCTAATTCCACTGTACGACTGAGGAAAGAGACAGCTTGCTCTGCCTTGATGGTAGCAGATTGATGAACTTGGCTGGAGGTTTTCTGAGCTGTGACAATCACGGGGACTGTCACGGTGGCAATGGAAGAACAGGGTCCTCGCACAAACATTACAAATCCCTTGGGGAAAGCATGTCTGCACAGGAGCATTTCTGTACCCCAGGCAGCAGGCAGTGCTTTGCATGACATTGCTGTGGGTCAGACCGCGTGGGTTTTGGAGAAACATGGCATAGCTGCAGTAGCTGTTTTACATAGCCTTGTTTTCTAGAAATGTAAGCGATAAGAGTAGGATTGCCAGCATTAACTCTTCCATATGCTGCTTTGTGTTTTCTATGCTCTTTTAGGATGATGAGAACTTTGGATGTTTGACCACCATGGTCTCAGCATGAGCCACACTGGGGATGAGAGACACCAGGGCCCTAGGAACCTCTGGCTGTGTGTACACATTGAATTCCCTTAATGGACAACAGTAGGAGTAAAACACTTGGCTTTGGCTGATTTGGGTTTTTTTTTCCCTCTTTACATGATTTATTCTGCTGTGAGAAATGAAGATGTTGCAAACAACCCATCTGCGTTTTTGCAACACCTCCTCTGTTCCTTGATTATTTTAGTTTGTTGGTGTCACTTTGCATGTTTATATTATTTTCAAATGTTTGTGCCACTCTCCTCTTCCTCCCATCTTTTTTTTTTTTTTTTCAGTTGCTTTACAGTGTTTGGAAGAGCTTGACTGCTTTTCTTTTGCCTCCTTTTTTACCTTAGGAACATGAAATTTTACCTTCTTGTGCTTTGCTGAGATTTTTTTTTCATCTTCAGTCTCACAAAGGAAGCTTCTTCACCACATCTAAACTTTTATTTTTTTTAAAAATCTTTTGAGGAGTTTTCTAACAAAAATGGGGTTAAATCAAAAGTGATACTTTTAAGGCGGAGACCTATTCCTCATCTGTTTGAAAGGACTTGTTATCCACCCAGAGGGAGTAAGCAGTTCAGTATGGTTGGTGTGATCTGAGGAAGGGCCTTGGCTCAGCCAGTTGCCACTTCTTGCCTCGTTTTTCCTGTGCGGGTAGCCTGGCCCATGTGCTTTGGTGGGACTGTCTTCTCTGTGTCTTGAGGAGGGAAAAGACAAAGCATCATGTTTTTCCTTTTCAATGACAAGGGAATGCGCTGTTAGTCTCTCTCTAGGATTGCTGTGAGAAGGGAAGAGAAAGTAACTCTTTAAAATTTTATTTCTTCGCTGCAGCCCACAGAAGGGGTCTGAGCCGTGCCCAAGGCCAGCGAGATGAAGAGGCGCTGGAGCCCATCCCTGCTGGTACACTGCTAGTCAGAAGAGTTGCCCACTCCCTTCCCATTAGTGTTTGGGTGCCAGTCTGGGCACTGCCCCCATGATTAAGGAGCCCCTAATCTGAAGTGCTCTGCAAGCCAGGGGCCATGCATGGCCCCAGCATCAGGGCTTCTTGCAAGAAGTTCCTTTTTACTGACAACAAAAGGACATGTCTTTAGTATGTCTTTTTTATGCTGCATCCAGTAGGTACAATAGTTGCTTGCCTAGCTGCCACACAATAGAAATCTGGGTTTCATTTGAATTTTCAAGGTTTTTTGAAAGTGCCTTTAATATTTTTATCTCCTCCGTTTCTCTTCCCTTTTCTTCTCCATGGACACGTCAGTCCCCAGCAGAGCCTGAAAAAGAGGAAAGAAGAAAAGAAGGGAAAAAAAGACAAAAGCCACGCAAGGCATCGTTAGCATTTCCCTGCACCTGGAACTACTCGTTTTGGTTTCACGCACTGCAGTTGCGTGCGCTTGGTCTGCCCGGCGGGGAGGATGGCGGGGCGAGCACCGAGCACGGCGAAACACAAGCCTTAGCCCACAAAAAAGGGGCGTCGGGAGGGAAGAGGGAAGGAGGGTTACAAAAAAAAAAAAAGGAAACCCCGCAATTTTGCGCTCATTTATTTCCTCCTTGCGGTGCCAATGCACAAAGAGACGAGGGGCGCTGTGGGGAGGGAGGGCTTCCCCCCGGAGGCGGGGCCGGGCGGGGGCCGGGCCGGGGCGGCCGCGGAGCCGGAGCCGGCAGCGGCGGAGCGGGAGGCGCCGGCAGCCGCCGCCGCCGCCATGGAGCCGGGGGGCAGGCGCGGCCGCGCCGCCGAGGAGGGCCCGCGCCCCGAGGAGGAGGAGGTGGACCCCCGCATCCAGGTGAGGGCCGCCTCGCCTGCCTCTCCGGGGGGTGGGGGGACACGGCTTAATTTTTAAATTTATTTTAACGTGTGTATCATAATTGTTACAACGATTGCCTTTTCTTATTGTTGCTTTTTAATGCATATGTGCGTACGTATATACACACACGCGCATATATACGTACGTTTGCCCGCGCCGGGCGGCGGTGCGGAGCGGCCCCGGGTGCGGGGGAAGCGGCCCCGGGGCTCCCCAGGCCTTTGTTACCCCGCGGCCCCCGGGCTCCGTGGGGCGTCCGACCGTCCTTCTGCTGCTGAAATCCCCCTCCCCTTTTATTTTTGACCGTGACAGCATGACCTTGCTCGTGAAACAGGGCTGATGCTCAGAAATTCCTAAATGGGGGAAAACATAGATTTTTTTTTTTAAATTATTTTAATTTGTTTTAAAAAGGAGCCTTAGTGGAAGATGGTGTTTCCTCTCTATGAACGCCTTCTGAAATGCTTTTTATTCTTGCATGGTTTCTGAGCAAAGCTTTCCTCCCCCAAATCATGTCTTGACTAATTGCCTGGTGCAAACTTCGGCACGCTGTGGTCCCTGAAATGAAATGTATTTTTAGGTCTCTGCAGATTTATGGCTTTTGCCTCCAGCGTTGCTGGGGCTGCTTGTCATGAGAGAATATAAGCATGTGTGTACATTGCTGAGAGGATGGATCCTTGGCATAGGGCCCTCCTTGCTGTAATTGTCATTCTTTTCTCCACCGTGAACACTTCTTTTCCAGGGCCGAGCAGAGCAATTGCAAAATTCACGAAACATGGTTACCCAGAGCGAGGCCCTCGGCCAAAAGCTAGCCTGTTACTGCCCTGATTTTGAGAAGCTGAGCTCCGTTAGTGCCTATTGAGCTAATTTTGGCCTTAGGTTCTTCAGCTTGCAACGTTTCCACATACCTGATTTGCACAGTGTTGGTGAAACAGGGGTTTTGTTGAGTTTTCTGTTTGGTTGAGAAAATGGGCTGCTGTGCCTGCCTCTGTGAGAGCCATAAGGTTCTTAAGCCTTACAGGAAAAGGCAATTAGGTAATTTCTGTGTGAGTGTCTGTTTCAGAAAACGTGCAAATATGTATCTTCCAAATCCTAGGAGCTGGAAATGAAATCTGACCTCTGAGGATAAGAGAACTAAACTGTTGCAGTTAATTCCTTTCTGATTGTAACCAGAGTCATTCTTGTAATCTAGTGGGAAATCGCTCAAGTGACAATCAATTTACAGTGTTTGGTTTATACAGCTAAACATTTCAAGGCGGATTCTGTTACACCGGTTGAAAATTAAATAGCGTTTGAGTTAGAGAACGCTCCTGTTGAAATCGTAGGATCTCACATGGAGTAACATGTTGCTCAAATAAAGAAGGCTATTGGAGTCTGCTCCTGAGGGTTGCTTTTTGTGGTAAGAAAGTCATTAAGAATGAGCTTTGTTTTTACAGTAACTTCATTCATGCCAACACCACTTCTAGTAAATATTTATTCAAGGGATTTGACACCTTTGTTTTTGTTGTTAAGAGATCAAAATGTTGGCGTGAAGGCAGACTAAGTAAACATAATCGTATGTCCCGTTGACTGGTTGTGTTCTAAAATGGTTCGCCAAAATCCAGAGTAAAATGCCTCTCGTGCTGCAAGACACGTTCCTTATCAATGCTGTGCTTTCACTGTATGTCTCCTGTGATAGTACTAACTTCGTGCTAGTGCTTTCGGGGGGGGTGGGGTGGGGTGGGTTTGTGTGTATCTCACTGGAAACTAGCAGATACTGACTATATTGATTAACAAGACAGAACTTAATGTACTTTATGTTTATTTTTAATAGTGAGGAGTAAGCCAGAACAGGAAATGTACTGCCTTAAAATAAAGCTATAGAGCTTCTCTGATTATTTTTCTTGTAAGTAGTGAAATAGAAGACCAGTGGCAAAGTTATTCTAAGTGTCTCAAGGTTTCCTATTTTCACTGAATTTGCAAGCCACAACCTTTGTGAGCTTTCAGTGGGGATGCTGAATGAGCCTTCTCAGACACTCTTTCCCCCCTGATTTCTTAATATGCGTTTGACTTTTTTCTTTCTTTCTTTCTAGGGGGAGCTGGAAAAACTAAATCAATCTACAGATGATATCAATCGGAGAGAGACGGAGCTGGAGGTACAGAATTCATTCTTGCATTTTCCTTTTGTGCATGTTGGATTTTGTGAGCAATAGAACAGTATTTTTGAGTAGGTTCCCTCCTGAATTGTGCTATCCTGAATGGTAATTTGGCAGCAAGAGTCTGGTGATGATTTTTTAAAAGGTGTGAATTGAGTTAATAGCTGGAACAGAAAGGGAGAAGGTAGAGAGATGCTGGCAGTGTAAAAACCCTATGTGGAGAACCCCACCCTCCCACTGCCAAACCCTATTTTTAGGTTTTGAAACTAAACTTAGACAAGTTTTGTTTTTACCAGTCACTGTTTTGGGTTTGTGTTCTTGTGATTATAGACAGTGAAAGTTTGTTTGCTTAAGAGGTCTTTGCCATACAGTTACCTACCAGGATCTCCTCCTTGGTGGCTATTTTTTTTTAGTTTGTTAGTTTTGCCTTTTTTGTCATTACTTAGTAAGGAAAGTGATGAAGGAAAGTTGAAGGAATAGACTTTCTAGTTGGAAAAAGAGGTTTTCTTGGAAAAACCAATAGAAAGTTCTGAGGAAATTGTTTCTAAAGCCCCAAATTTGAGCTTCAGCTACTTGGTAGTTATTCTGGAAGGCTCAGCATTATTGATCTAATAACAAATCAAAACAAACTGTCCTGCTTGTGTGTCTAAATTTTCTTTTGTTAACTGCAAAACGAAGATAAAGCCAGTGGAGGTGTAAGATGAATATGTTGCTAAAGGAAAACTGGCATAAAATGCTACTTTTCATCCTAAATAATTTTGATAACATTACAGTATTTTGAATACTGTATCAAAACATGCTGAGATTGCAGTGATGAACATACTCTAAAAGTACATCTATAGATTTCTGTTCTGCATCTTCAAAATGTTAACGTTTGTGGTTGGGGTTTTTTTGTGTTTGTTTTTTTGTTTTGTTTTTTTTTGTGTTTCGTTTTTTTTTTTTTTTTTCTTGTATGTGTCTTCATGAGATGGATACCTGGAGCATGGGATGGTTCCTGGCAGTATTTTGAAATATTGGAGTATCCACGGTATGCACCAAACAGAATATAGGGTTATGAACTTCTTTGGAAGCAAAGCAGCCTTCTCATGTGGCTATTTTCTTCTCCCTACTTGTTTGCATTTTCTGTGCTTTGTGGCATGTAGATCATGAATTTGTTGTCAAATAATCTTAGTGGAATGGGGGACTACTTGTTATGCAAAATTAAACTATATTTCAGCTGTGAAAACTGTTCAGTGTCACTAGCTTGATTTAAATTTTATAAGTGAATTTTAAAAGTCAGTATGCTAGTCTGCAACAGTACCAATTAAATGGACTTCAAGACTCTTTATATATCTATGTTAAAAAAAAAAAATCATTATACATATCTTTTCAGTCTCTTTTTTTCATGCTGAGGTACTGAAATTGAAAGATGGTGCTATGGATAGTTGCCTGGATTTCATTAATCTTGTCATAACCTTGCACTGAGGACATATTATGAAGCAGATAGAGTAGTAATAATAATGCAAATGCATACTCATGAAGTAAGTCCCAATAAGTTAAGATGAGATTTTACTGCTTGATTAAAATTATTCATGTGTTCAAGTGTTTGTAAAGCCTGGAGATTTGTAGCTACTGTGTGTGTGATACATGCTGAGCTCGAAAGGCTCCTGGATGTATCATTGTAAATAAAAGAGCAGTGTTTCCACATTAGCTTGCTCTTAACGTTGTTGCTTACCTTACTTAGTCTAAGAAATACTAGGTGTCAGATAGTGCAGAGAATGATTATGTGATGCTTTCTACCTCTACATCATCAGATGTTTACTGCAGATCTGTCTGTAGTACTTACTGTAAGCAGTGTTTGATGGAATTAATTTGAAATAGCATCAACAGTATGCTTTCATGAATGTTTCCTCTTTGCTTTTCATCCAAAAATCTTACTGGATTGAAGCCAGTTTGTGGTATCATGTAACTGCATAATTTTTACTCCGGAAATATTTTAATTACTTTTGATCTGCTTAAATTTTGAGGACAAATGCAGTTGGATGATGTAAGCAAGGCTTAATTTATATACATGTTGATAAATGCATTTTAAATGGATTTAAGACCTTTCTAGAGGAAAGATATTTAAAAAACCCCCAAAAACTCAACAAACAAACCAACACTTATGGTTAGAAGAAAATCCCTGCATTCATACTCTGGACAAGAAAAGAAAGCTTTGCCAAGCAGCCTCATAGGATAAATCCGGAGTTTGGAAGGGGGAGTTTAGAACTGGGATCACTCTACTTCAAAGACTTCCAAAATCCTTGAATGCTGCTGAAAACATGGGCTTCTGGGAGAGCCATGCTGAGTTTGACTTTGAAGATTTGCTATTTTGGTTGTTATTAGCTGCTTTGGGTCCCTCTTGCTAGCCCTTCCTAGTTTGTGGTACTGCTATTGCAAGATATTTCATTAGAAGAAAGATGTGGGGTTTTTTTAACCAGACAATGGAGTTATATTTGTCCTATTCTTTTATTATTATTTTTCTCATCTTTCCAATATCTGATCATAGTTGACTTTAATGGGAACACAGACAGTATCATTAGGCTACTTACAGCACAAGGTGCTGATTGCAAGCTTCCTGTAGCGTTGCTTTGTGGTCCATACATTCCCACTGTTGAATTTTTTTCCCAGAATAACCTGGAAAAGCAATGGGAGCATTTGAGTAGAAGGTATATTTGCAGGAAGTTCAGAAAAAGACACCCATGTTTTTGTGACTTGATGTGCTCTCCAATAAGCAGGAAGAGTAACCTTGTGGCATCTAAGTACTGCGAGTCTGTTCAGGACTTCCTGTAACTTTGCACAAGTCGCTGTAAATGGGACTGCTGACTGTCTCCAGTTCCCATTAACTGGAAAAAAAGGCTGGAGGTGTTACATGCTTCTAAACCCCATGCTTTTGTTCTTGCTGTGCCTCGGGTCTACATCTGCAAAATGGAAGTAAAAATGCTGCTTTACTTGATGGAAATGTTATGGGGCTGAAATCAGCAGAGGCTTCTAGGATTTTGAGACTACACTCTCTTGGCGCAGCCATATCTGTGTTTGAATGATGTAGAAAATATTGGTGTTTGCTGCTCACAGAGGTGATAAAATGGGGAATTCTGTTTTAAGTTGATCAGTCTGCCACTTTAATTTTTTTTTAAAAGTTGTGCACCCAAACTGCCATGTGATCTGTTTTAAGTTGATCAGCCTGCCTTTTTTTATCTTTTAAAATAAGTTCTGCACCCAAACCACCTGTGAGAGGGGTGGATTTACATGTGTGGCATGACTTGAACAGATATATTGAAGTTAGCTACATCTATTCTTTTACTTAATATAATTACGCATGTTTTGCTCTTTTGACCTATCCTATTAAACCCTGGAGAAATATCCTGACCTGATGATGCTCACAGCCTGTTCAGGAGTTGCGGAGCTGCTGAAGGGCACTGGTAGTTATATGTTGCGTTAATGTATTGCCTGTTAATGAATCTTTGATTAGGCTTGATTTAAAATCCATAATGCTGCTCATACTAAGTGCAACACTGAGCATTACTGACACAGCAAAAGGACGATAAGGGTCCTCCGAGGGATTTAACACTTGGCTTCACTAACGTCCCTGTTTATGTTTGAAGTGGCTGTGAAGAGGTGGGGGAAACATCTTGCAGTGGAGATACAAGTATGTTTTGGCCAAATGCAACTTAGAGCGGCGCCTTGCTATTTGAGCTTTTTTCCTGTTTATTGGAAATGCATTTCCATCTGAACTCGCATCAGGAGTTGCAAATGTACTTAACAAATGTGCATGACTCGCCTGTCCAGCTAACTCATACACGTCTTTGGCTCCTGAAAGTACAATTCAGATGTAACAAATTCACCCAGGGACCCTCTGGCAGCATTGCGGGGAGGGGAAATACAGCACATACCATTAAAATTACCACTGGAATTCCAGCTATCCCAAATGTGGTTTTTGTTAGAGAGTTTTTGTGTTGCTGGAGCTACGAGCTAGCCAACGTTTGTTAAGTTTGTTAAGACTGCCCATGAAAACTAGAGCTGAACACTGCTGCTTTCAGCCATGCTTGTTATAAGTAGGGCCTGGTTAGGATCCTTCTTGTATGCTTGTGTAGATGCTCTGGTCCTGATCTGCAAGACTTTGTGTTACTTTTAGTCCTGGATTTATCCTAAAGGTCACCCTGGGTTGGTGTTGGATAGAGTCAAAGGAAAGGGGTGTATCAGCTCTGGTGCTCTTTGACTTGTGAGCCTTGTCAGCATTTGAACCCCTCTCAGAAGGGGAAGGGCTATTTTATTTAGAGTTGCTCTTCTTACTTCCTTGCTAAAATACTTGGGTTTGTGGTAAAGCTCAAGCTTTTGACCCTGTCACACACAAGAATTTTAAGTAGACTTTTTAAAAAAAATCCTCAAACTTTCAAGTTAGGTAGACTCTTAAAAAATTCTTCAAACTTTCAAGATTTAGAAAAATGGCCTGTCAGTGGCAGGAATCTCATTCTGAGCATGCCTGCTTGGCCTGGGGAAACATCTATCTGTAGAAACATCTGCCACCTTATCAGCACTCCTGTGCAGCATTCTCCAGTGTCCATATAAAAGAGTACAGAGATTAAGGGAGAAGCAGCTCACTGGCTGGTGTTCCTGCTGGTTTCTGGACTGTGATATAAATGCATGATGGATTTGCCCAGCACTAGCAGGACAAATCTTTCTGTGTTTCTTTATAATCTCCTTGTTTCCATAGGAAATGGCCTCTGTGTGTGGATTGCTTGTTGTTTTGCCTTCTGCTTCCATCCATGGATGAGTAAGGAAAGGCTCCTTCCTCTGCTATGGCTCTGGAAAGATTTTGTTGCCTGAGTGAGTCAAAGGGCTTTACTTGAGTCACGTTCTTGAAGCAGAGGTGGGTTTCTAGCCTAAGGGAGGGTTAGCCTAAGGGAGGAAGGGTTAGGCAGAGAAATCTTGTTTTGGAAGGAGCACCCAGTGCCCTCCCCTGCCTGCTTTCCTTTCCCTTCTTCGAAGAGGACTAAAAATACCAGTGTATTTGTAGTCTCAGTCTGTAACTGTCTGCAAGCAGGAGGCTAGAGCAACTTCCAAATACCAATTTTTATTGTTCTTAGATGGTAAATTAGAGCTGTGTGGAAAAAAAGACTTTTCCTCATGCTTAAAAATTGAGATGCTACTTAACGCCTTCCTTGCACTTTGTTTTTAAGGTTTCGTAGTCAGTCTGGTTTACTTGAACTGCTTAGGCACCAAATAGATGTTAAAAATGTCATTAACATGTTCAATGCTCTGAGGTAGATTTCTGAGCACATGCATGTGGATCTATCTGGTGTGTATGTAATTGGGAAGCCTGCCTACTTTGACACTTGGATGTTGTTGATACTGACGCTATTTTAACTTGAAAATGAGCTTTTGGAGCTGGTATGTCTCTGTAGCAGAGGAAGGCAGGTATGGATACTACCTGCCTCTTGGAAATAGATGAAGCCTGTCTCTCAGTCAGCAATTTCATTTCCCATGCACCTCCCAGGCTGGTTTAATGGGTTTTCAGAGGTGCTGCACACCAAATTGTCAGAAAGGTCATAGGACAGCCTTTGTAAATGAAATTTAGATGTACTTGGTACTAAGATGCTTCATACCTGGTTGATGTGTTAAGTTCATTTTAAAAAGAAAGTTGTTTGAAAATACACGCTTCATTTGATGGGCAGAAATAGTTATTTGCCTGTCGGCTGGCATCTAACACCAGCTTATCACCATCACTCATGAGAAAGGAAAACAAGCATGCTTTAGTCTCCAACAGGTGCAGTTTAAGTGTAAAACTGTATTTTAGTTTCTTTCCACATTTGAGGGTAGATCTCCAAAATGCTGCTGTATGGATGGCCTGTCATTAAGTGTGGTCCCTCTTTTGGTGCAGTAGCAGATAGCTGCCCAACAGCAAGTTAGTGGAAAAAAAAGTCTGCTTTTAATAATGAACTACTGCAGCAAAAGCGTGTATGGGGTAGAAGTCTGGCATGTTCCCTAAAACTGTGCTTGTGAAATCTATAATTTGGGAGAAAAGTACTAAAGACTTCCAGGAAGAAAGTTGATGAGAGTGGAGCTCTTGCAGCTGTAGAACAAGATGTTGAAAAGTAAACTGGAGCTGTTCACATGATGCGCTAAGTGCTAATGCCTGCTGGAGCATGTGTATGACAAACACCTAGGTAGTGAAAGTCTAGTTATTAAGACTATAACTTAAGTGAGAAGTTTTGACTGCTGCTTTTTTTTTTTTTTTGCACCTTGCGATATGCATTGCAGGTAAAGTGCCTTAATTGGCTTTTGTCCCGCTTTAAAAAGGTTTATTATCATCTCATTTGAGCAAATAAGAGGGAGAAAATGTTGGAAATGTTAGCCAGTCAGCTTTTGATATCACCTTTCTGTTTGCAAAATCAGTAACAAGGTGTTCTTAAAAATGGTCACGGAAGATTATGAGTGAGTAGAGGGGAAAACATGCTTTTGAAATGTTGTCTGGGTGTTTGAGATGTCTTTTGTCTGTTGCATTGCTTCTGTTACAGTTTATCTGCTCTGTGTATGTATTCAGTGCAGTGATGAGAAAAACAAACCCATGTGTTTTTTTCCAAAAACCCCCCCCAGAAATGGTGAGTGTGACTCACAGGGTTTGTACCTAAGGCTGCATACTTGCTTTTATCAGTAACTAGTGCTTCTGCTGGGAAAGCATAATCTTTCAAAGAACTGAAATACAGAAACTAGGAATTGACGACTGTGCTAGAAAAGTTGCATGGCATATGCTGCGCTGTCTTGGTTTTGCTCACAGCAGCAAGTTGCAGGAATTTTTTTTTCCTTTACCTAGCACACATGGATAATAGAGAAAGATCTAAATGAAGCAAGAGTTTTGCAGTTAAATAGTAACACTTGTAGGGTGGCACATCACACCAGAGGATTTGATAAGTTGAAGGTGGTGTGGTTGTCTTCCTAACACAGATGTACAGCTTCCCTTGTGCTGGGGACCATGGATGAACTGCACTGTTGTGCCGTTCCTGAGCCTCTAAGTTTTTGACGTGAGTGTTCTTCCAGAAAACACCATTAAGAGGATTTATAGCTTTGAACCACTTCACATGTGGGTTGAAGTGTCTCAGTGACAGTAACACAGGAAGCCAGACATGGAGCAGGGAATTAAATTGATTCTCAAGTTATTGCCTTGACCACAGGCCCATCCTTGCTGTGAACCACAGATGCACTTTTCATGTCACGTAAGTAGCAAGCGCACCAAGCCCATTTGCTCCTGGTGCAATTGCCTTGGTGCTTCTGACCTCCCCAGTTTCACATGAAGAGTAGAAATAGCTGCTGCACCTGTATTTCTTATTTAAACTTCCCTAGGGGCACCTGCCAGGGGAATTTTGCACTGTCCCAAGGGTGATGACTTTTACAGATGCTCTGCCAGTACGTGGCAGGGCCGACACACTGAGTGTGGCCGCGTGTTTGCAGGAGGGAGCTGTGCCCCTGCTCACAGGAGTTGTTGCCGTAGCTCCTATATAGGAGCTGCGGTCACTGAGACCATGAGAGCTGAATTGGTTTAGATTGAGGAGGCTGGGTGGTGTGAATGCACTGGGTTGCTGCAGGAGCACACACGGTGTAGATACACAGTGTGGGATCGTTTGCTTTTGTAGCGTAGTTGGGGCTAGTGGAGAGTAAAAGCGGTGCGTGTAGTGCAGGAGAGGGCATGGGTTTGGCGTTACACCTTCTCAGAGACCTCAGCATCTTCTTTCTGTGTCCGAAGGGGACGGCTGGAAACCTTTGGTAGGGGGACTGATCCCAGCAGAGTACGAGTATCTGCTTATTCTCTCATGCAAAGGTGGTGGAGCCTGTAGGCTTGCGTTCCTGACAGTCAGGAGCCTGAGAATAAATGTCATTTAAAATACGCCATATGATGGATGACATGGGTATAAAGTTCTGGGGTAGTTTGGTTTTCGTTATTGTTCTTCACTGGAGAAAATGAGGATGGTTGGACTCAAATAAGGCCTCAAAATAGGAAGCAGGCATCTTTTGGGGAAAGTGATAAACTGGAAGTTCACACCAGTATATTCTTCAGCTGAAGCTCCCTAGTCTGTGTAACTAGCTACTGTGTAACTAGACTGTAACTAGTCTGTGAAGTGAGGCTGTGCTCATGGATAAACGTGTGCTTAACCACTTGCAAGACCTGTGCCTCAGATGCCAGTTACAGGATTACTTACAGTTTAGTAATTTGTATGTGCTTCATCTGAGTTGGTGGGAGACTAATGGGTACAGAAGTTGCTGTTAGTTTGACTGCTCTGTCCTTGGTGTTTTTTGGTTTGTTTTTTCTTTTTTTAAACTCCAGGTGGGAACTAGTAATCTTTTTCCTATTGGATAAGAGCGTATGTAATTATTACATGAATAAATTTGGGGTAGGTCTCTAAGTACAGATTTGGTAGTGATGGTTTCTTTGTTCCAAGTGCTTATCTTACAAACATGGGAACTGAATTCTTTGATGCATCACTGCATAGGGCTTTCTTTACTTAATGTGTATACCTTTATGATTTTCTTTAACTATTTGCTTTCCACAACTAGTATCCTAATATGCAGCTTTCGCAAAGAAAGTGAAAACTAAATCTTCAGGCTCACTCATTTAGAAATGAGTTTTTAATTTTGTTCCTGCACTTGTAGGAAAAAATTTTTTTTAAAAATATACTTCAGTACTTAACGTTTTTCTTGCAATATAGTCATCATGCTTGCAGTCTTATGTCAGTTAATTGTGAAACTCGTTTTGAGCAGTGAACCATATATTGTCCAGTACTTTTAACTGGAAATATTCAAACTTCTCACTGAGAAAATAATTGACCCGATACATATTGTTTGAATGATACATTTCAGGCTTTCACTAAGAAATGAGATTATTGACTGGATTTGAGTTAATAAAATAATAAGTTAATGTGCATTTAATTCTCCATTTTTAACCTTGTTACCCATTTGAATACTTCCTTAGAATAAAGTGGAGTACCTTAAGAATCTAAAGCTATTTACGTTGGACTAAAATATAACCAATGCTGGTTAAGGTTTTAGATAACAATAAAAAGGAAGCAAAGAAGCTTCTGCTGAAGTATGCTGCTTTTTCTGTAAAAACTAATGTATTACTGCAGGTTTTTTTTCCACTTCTAAGAGCATAGTGGTAGGTTCCAATGTATTTTAATTCTTCCAATGAATAAACAGTTGTGCATTCTAGAAATCCTCAACAATAATGACAAAAACCTCCTGAATTAGAGCACTTCTTCAAGCCAGCTGCTTCCTGATAATCAACATGTCACTCCAGCAGTCTGTGTAAATCCTGTTCTCTAATTAGAATTACAAGGCTTGTCAAGAGCTCACATGGCCCATCCTCTTCATCTCCTTAAATCCTGGGCCAGGTCCCAGCCTGAATTTGCATCTCTCTGCAATAATTCCATTGATTTAGAGTCTGCGTTGGCTGCTGAGATCGAAATCAGAATCACTTTGCTTAAAGGTGTGGAAATTTCAGTGGAGCAGAGAAAATATTTTAATTGCTTCAGCTAATCATGTAAAGAGGGCAACTCATCCAGTTTGGAAGTAGCTGGAATTTACTCTTCTTAAAAGTAGTAAACAATAACAATCAAAAGGAAAGTAGGCAGCCTTACCCATTGATACAAACCATAGCTGAAAAGATGGGCTTTTATGGCAGGAACTCTTGCCACAAGGACATGGAAGCTTTTTGCTGCTATTGAAGTAAGTAGGCTGTGTTTATAAAAGGAAAGAGAAGCTGACTTGAAAATACACGATGTGGGAAGTGTCCAGTTCTTCCTGCAGAAAGCAGATCCTGTCCATCGTTGTTTGCATTGTGAAATGGTGTCTCTGGGGGGAACAGTACTAGGGGTCTGACATGCTAAGGTTTAGGAGATGCTGATTCCAGCTGATTTGCCAGCCTGTTGTGGGGATTTGGCCTGCCTGCTAGCCCCATTCTAGCATTGTCTAGATGAGATTTGTCTTTGCCATTGAACTCACTCTCAGAACTTGTTACACTGCTGTTTGCCTCCTCACCGAGCGAGTAATTTACAAGCTATTCCTCTCTGAGAAACCCTGCCAGAGGTGACATCTAGCACAGGCTATTGCAGGCTTTTTATAAAAGCTGTCTCTGAAAGACAAAGATTTGGTGTCCAGGATGCTAGCTTTCAGATGTGGTTCTGGGTTCCTGTTGTTATCTCTACTGAAGAATTCTGGCTTAGTCCAAACGCCAGTAACTGTTTAGAATGTGTCAGCTCGTGTGTGAATCTAAAGAGCAACCTGAAGGTAGGAACAAACAGGTAGAAATAAATTTTAAAGCTCTAATCTGTCTTTGTCTTTTCTTTCCTTTCTGCAACCTTTTGAAGGATGCACGCCAGAAGTTCCGCTCTGTGCTGGTTGAAGCAACAGTAAAACTGGATGAACTGGTAAAGAAGATCGGAAAAGCTGTAGAAGACTCTAAACCTTACTGGGAAGCTCGGAGGGTGGCCAGGCAGGTGAGAACTTTCTGCCTTATAAGCTTGTGCTGGTAGTTGGAGAACACATACTGATTGCATTGCTTTCCTGCTATTAATAACATCATAAGCATATGCACTTGGGTGACGCTGGTTTATGTCTTGAGTTGCATGTCAGCTGTGTGAATCAATGGCAAAAATGTGTTTCTTCACAGCCACAGCTGCACATGTTCTTCAGTCCAGGAACAGCTACAGCAGACACAAATGATCAGTAGCAAAAGACTAGTTCTGTTCTCCTCTCATTATCAATGGCGTTTCAGAGCCCTGCTCTGTCCTATCAGTAGTTGTAATTATTTGAAAATACAGCGTAGACTTCACGTGTCTGCTTTTTCTTCTTAACGCAAAATGCTCAGCAGCTAAATGACTGCAACTGGAAGGTGCTGGGAAAGAAGCTGGAGTGGGGCAGACTTGGGGAAACCTGCAGGGTTTGGTGCTGATTAAGTTGTGCTGAAACAGGAATGTGCTAAATGTGGCTCTAAAGCCTGTTGGTTTAGGGAGAAACTGAGCTCTGCATTCTGTACTGTCATCAGGACCTTACCTCCCTTGCCCCAACTACTACTTGATTATTGATAGGCCTGTGTGGCTGAGGCAGGGAATGAAGAGGCATGGAAGTAAGGGTGTGATCTACTGGCTGCAAGGAAAGCAAGAAAGCTTGTGACATGTCAGGCAGCGTCTCACTTCAGGGAAAAAGTAGCTGAGAGTTGAGTGTGTGGTGGCTTAGGCAGTGCTTCTGCTTGGTGTCTGTAATGGGGTTTGCTGGTGTCTCAGGCTTTTTGTTTTTTCTCCAAGGAGGGGAGGCTGTTCCTAGGTGCTACTTCTATTTTCTCTCGAGGCAGGGAGAGGCAGAAGTAGAAGAAGAGTTGCCAAGAGCTGCTGCTTCTGTGCTCGGCTGGAAGGATGTGTGGGGTGGCATCTGTGGCTGGATAGCCAGGATGTGATTGTGTTCAAAGGGAGAGTGAGAGATGGGGTAGCATGTGTGAAATACATGAAAATTACAGAAGGATTTGGTTTGTAAAAATAGGTAGGGGATGAGGTTGAGGGATGAGAAAAGTAGTGTAGGTGTATGCCAGAAGGCAGAACGTAAACTCGCAGGGTAAGAGAAGGGGAGAGAAGAGAATACATCCTCAGAACAAGGCACAGGAAAGGGAGGCATGAATGTAAGCTTCATCACTTTGAAAGCTGATGAAGCAGGAATTGGGTTGATGGGATGTGGCATGCAAGATAATACGTGACCACGTTGATCCTTTAAATTGCACGGCATTGCTTTGGAGCTGTTGTCTCAGGCAGTGGGAATGATGTGTAGGGGTTATTAGGCTTAATCCTTCAGACTAGAAGCAGTGTGGCAAATAGGTAAACTGCTTCAAAGCATAGTAAGCACAGTATCTACTACTCATCTGTAGCTGCTCTGAAAGCAATCCCTGCTCATGGGGCCTATGGTGTGTGCTAGAGATAAACCAAGAGTGAGCTAGAGAAAGAGAGGAAGTTAGTAATAAAATAAGATCAAGGAATTGTTTATATTGTGTTAATGAGTATGTGCAATTTAAAAAAAAAAAAAAAATCCCTGAAACCCTGCCTCGAGTATGATCTTATATGTCTATTACTATAAATAGCTATGTAAGGCACAGTATGCATAGGACTTCAAGAGTTATACTTGGAAAAGTCAATGGTAGAAATGCATACTCTGCAGTACAAAAAAATCAGATGACACTGAAGTTTGTAACATCAGGCACTGAGAGCAGTGAACTTGTCTTCTGTCCTGAAATTGGCAGTAGATTATGTCCTGAGAATGGAATTTTTTATTGCTATGTCTTTGCTACACCTGAAATCCATTCAGTCATGCTGGTTTAAAGGTGCTTTGCAAGGCCGCTAAGAAACCCAAACCACTGAAGGTCCTTAGATTCGTAGAATTGATACTCCGGTATTGGGCTTGTTAGAGAGAACCATTTTTTTTTTTTCCCCAATCCATTCTGTTATTAGCTAGGTTTAAATGCTATTTATCCCAGATCTGCTAACTTTTTACACACTCAATTTTCTTTTAATTCCTTGATAGTATTTTATTTTTTTTTAAGTAGGGATTCCCCTTTTAACGGTTAATTTCACTTTTTCCCATTTTGTTTTATGGAGCCGGTCATGGAACAGAGCTCCCTCTTTGTATCTGCTCAGCAGACAGAGCTGGAAGATGGTCTCTGGTTTCCCTTTGGCACTTTGTATAATAAAATCTTGAAATAGAAAATGTGAGGGCCAAGGGGAATATTGGCATTGAAGGACAGAGAATCTATCTGGAAACCAGGAGATTGGAAAGACTAGTACCAATCGTCAGTAAAGCATCTGCCTAAGGAGTTTTTCTAGTCTTAATTTAGTCTAGAAAAGTTCCGTTTAACTGGGAGCAAATTTGCTATATTAAAGCACAGGGAAGGAGTTAGTAGGGAAGTATGAAACTGGAGGAATGTACCAGAATATGAATATGTTTAGATGCCACCCCGCATCTTTCTTTTATAATTTGATTTGTAAAATTGTAGAGAAATCATGCGAATAGCTTGATATTTTTATGTTCAAATTTAAAAAACCATCTCGCCTCTGAAGACTGTCTTCCACCTTCTGTCTTTACTGTTACTTTAGAGCCATTAGGCTGCCTCTGAAAACATAGGCACAAGGTTCTCTGTGGTTGAAACAGCTTTAATTAAACAATAAGGGAAAAATGCATGACTGTGCTTGTAAGAGAAAGGGAAGTGTAAATTTTTGTTTGTTGTTCTCAGTAAAGGGAAGTAAAAATATGACCTATAAATTGAAGTCTTCTGGGAACAAAGAACTGCATAATTAATGACATCTAGTTTGGCAGAAATGCAGGAGTTGTCCAGAGTTAACTTGCAGTTAAGATGTCAGTTGTAGGGGGAGTCGGCTGATGCAAGCTGTATTTAGTCATACTGAGGAGCTTGTTTTCACTTGGCACCAGCATGATTCTCTTCTGGAAATACATGTTTCATTTATTAAGATAAAACCCATTAAAATTATATGAGGGCACTGATGTGGGGTCAGCAAAAAACAGGTCCCTGAGTCAAGTACTTCCCTGGAGAAGCTTTAGGACCTTGAGCCCTTTTGTCTCCTCACCCTTATCCCCATCCTGTGCAATCCTCTGTTGCCAGAAAATGGTGAATTCAAAACGAATTAATTCTCCCATGTAAGAGTCTTGCGGCATCTTGTTTGTGTAATGTATGCCAAGAGCATTTCAGCTTGGCCTGTCTCAGGGTGAAACTTTGCTTTAACAGAACAATGGTCCTTAGCGTTAGGATTTGAGTGCTTTGTCCTCTGAAGTGGTGGCACAGGGAATCAGGATGCTGTCTGTTGGCTCCAAAGCAGTGTTATTCGGCTTTTGTTGAGACTGAAGTGAGAGCTGGCTAATATTCTTGACCCTGTAAATTTCATGCAACTTCTGCCAAGACAACTTTGTTGTGATTCTTCATTTGGTATACCAGTGGGCCTTTTGCAGGCACACCTTACTGTTTTGGAGCATTTTGACCCAAATTTGTTGTTTAATCAAATTTTAATGTATGTCTGCTGCAAGAACTTTTTTGAATTTGGCATATTGTCTTTTCATGTTGTTTAACTTATGCCATAATGCACCTGTTCAATGGAAGAACCTTGGCATATAGTGGAGGATTGTGTATGTACACAAGCAATGACCACGTTGCAGCAACATGAAATTCCTATAATCCAGAAGGTGGTCCAGGTTCCAAGTGTTGGGAAGATCAGTCTTCCAATGTCTGGTTTTTTTGGGTTTGTGTTGTGGGGGGTTTTTTTTGGGGGGGGGTGGTTGCTAGTAATCTGCTTCCCTGGTTGACTAGTCAGAGGATTAGACCTTTCTTGCCCAAGAGTAATGGGGAAGAAAGGTGAAGTTGCCAGGAAACATTAATAATGTAAACAACAGTGTAGGTCTTGAGCCTCTGAGGTAAGAACTGTCTTAAGCCACTGTTGACTTAGCATTTTGCAGGGCTGGGGCTGGAAAGTGCCTACGCAATAGTGTCCGCAATAGTGTCTGAGCAAGTGATAGAGTTTGAGAAGTGTGTTACCTCCCTAGTGACAGCATGCTCTGGGACAGGATGCTGTGCAAAAGCAAGTGTGGTCTATTGCATAAATCACTGGGCTGGTAGGAGCTGATTTTGTGCTGCTGCATGGCGTAGATAAATTACTTCATCTGTCTCTTAGTTCCCATGTATAATGGAGTTGTCAAGCTGCTGTGAAGCTGAGTCCATTAAGTGAAGTAAAAGCACTTTGGGGTCATTGGGTGAGAGGTGCCATTAAAATACTGTTACCCGTACGTCATCACTTGTGAACCCAGGGACAAACTGAACAGAAGGACTTGCCTTTCTGCTTTGCTTCTGCTGGAAAAAAAAAATCTGATAAAAATGTGTTCCCACCCACCCCCACAAATAAAACAATCCATGCATTTGTAGTGACCCTAACCTGAATAAAAGCCCTGGGAGTGTTGCTTTTAATTAAGCTTTAGCTCCTGTTACTGAGTGTTTTGGGGGGGGGTTTTTGTTTGTTTGTTGGTTTGGGTTTTTTTTCCTCCAGAGTGAGGGGAGTTATGTTTTAGTCCCCAGTACTGGCTCAGGTTGGGAGTAGGTGCAGATGCTTTGCTCAGCTTTAGTACTGAGCTCATTTGGGAGGGACATGGTTTTCCTTTGTGATATTCCCCCCCACCCATTTAGCTTTTACAAAAGAGTGGCAGAAAACTTGCTTCAGGCAAAAAAGGATGAAAGATCTATGCTAGCTCATACCTATACGCATCTCTCACTAACACTTGCAGCAAGTCTTCAGAGAGCAGTATGTTGAAGGATATGCATGTTCTGCTTCCTCTTGGGTCACTCTTCCTGGTTCAGCTTTACAACTAATTCTTCTTTTCATGTTGTTGGCATACTTTCTTAAGCAGCACCCTTTTATCTCAGAAGGCTTGGAAAATGAGGCTGGAATCAGTATGTACAATGGTTCTTCCCTCCTGAAGTCTTAGGCATATCTGAGAGGAAATGCAGTTGACGAACAAGTAGATTGTGTTCAGCAAGGACAGCTAACCTGTCCCGTTCACTGCAACTTTGTATGTAGTAGAGCTCCTTCCTCTCACTTCACTAAATCTTTCTCCCATGTAATATTTTCTACTGGATTGCCACATGTGCTTGAAGAAATCAGTTGACAGGGTAAAGAATTATTAGGGGTAAGTTTTCAGATATTTGGACCCTGGGTCTCCATTCTGCCTATCTTCACAAAATTTAGGGCCCTTAATCACTGACTGTAGTCAGTTGTGAGAGGTAGGTGCATTTGAAAAGCCTTTTGAGGTACCTACGTCTTCCTTAAATGTAGAGGGAGTTAAGACATCTCGTCTTGTGTTGCTTAGCCATTTGAAAATTGTCAGGTGAATCCTGCTGCATCAAGTGGTTCAATGAATCTTATATCCAAAGTGAATCAGGATGAAAAGTAGCTGCTGTAATCTTGCAGAACAGGAACGGAGGACGAACTGAGCCACTTGGTGGTGAATGTGGAAGAGGTGTAAGCAGATAAAAGCACACTTACCTAGTTGGAAGACTCTTCCTCAGCAGATGAGACTGATACCTTTCTTTGCAGAAGTCAGAATTGCAGTGCCTATAAATGAACGAAACTTTCCAAAGTGGCCGTTGCATCTCAGTTTCTAGGTGTTCAGCTTGAGATGTCTGGAAGTAGTGTGGCAAGTGTGGAAAGTTACAGATGGTAACTTTCTTAGCTCAGGAGACAAAAGCTTTTTAAATTCACATAACTCTGAGTTTCAAAACTGCCAATCACCCTTAAAAATTAATTAGGAACTGGAAACTGTAGTCTTGCCAGTGTTGCTTCCTGCAGCACCCAAGTTTCCCATCCAAATCGCTCAGTGAGTGAGAGCTAATTGTATCACAGCACCAACTGGCCCTGCTGTGGACAGGAGGGCAGCACTTAGTGGGTGACAGCTCTTGGGTCCAGATCCAGCAGTGGTGGATAATCCAGGTCTTCCCCTCTGGTTCCTAGGCACTAGATGTGCTATCCATAGGTATATTGGAGGTAGCCATGTCATAAGGAATCTCCTTTTCGACCCTACTTTTATGAGCTGAAGTCCTCATGCTCACATTTAAGACAACAAGGAGTTAAGACTGATTTGTAGTAGCTGGTACGCTTATCTTGGCAAAAAAGGTGGAGGGAGAGGGAACTTGAGAAGCAAAAAGTAAATGTCAGCAGAGCTGTGACAGACTTGCATTCCTGTTTGGCAACTTGCCATGGAGCTAGTAAAAAGCAAAATTATTGGCACAGTTACAGTGGAACAACCAACTGACCTTGCCTGGCTGAAGGATTGTTTCTGGTTAACTGTTTAGTTTTTTGGTTTCTATCTGGTGGATTCACATTTTCAAAGCAAGGATACAGGAACTTGAAAATTGACTTTGACAAACCTTCTATAAATCCTTCCAACTGTTTAGGAAAAAACCCAAACACCCAGAATGCTTGACTGCTTTCCATGGCTACAGTTCAGTGCTGTGTTTTCATTGGTAAGTAATGATCATCTGTGCAGCACTGCTGCTAATGGACTGTTAATTCTGGTCTCGCAGTTTATTGTCTTGCACATGGAGAAAGCAGTAGAAAACGATGTGTGCAAAGGTGTCCCTTTTATCAAATGGGAACAACTCCTGTCACTGTGGGGTCAGTAGCTGCCATAGGCTCCTAAGAGTATTTCCACCCATGTTTGTGGTGGTGGAGCCAGCAGAAGGTATTTTGTATGGACATTGCTCCTCTGGCCATTCGCAATAATCAGTCTAGGCTGGCGATATAGGTTATGCTATTTGTGGTCTGCCTATGCTGATAATTTGTCCTTTTAATTGAAGTTGCTGTATTGCAGCTGCCCTGGTGGCTCCTGGGGCACTTCACAGTGTGAGGATAGAGGAGGTAACGATTTCTGGTTTAGGAAGGTGGGGTGAATGGTGTGAGAAGTGACTTGCTCCCCAGGTATGTAAATCAATCATACAGAAATGGCTGTGATTTTGTTTTTGGATTACTTAGGCTGGTGGGGTGGAGCGGCCACTCAGAGGTCCCTTCCTGAACTGGGACTTACCTGTTGGTGGTCGAGAAACTTGTCTGTGGGGTGGAGACTGACATGATGGCCTCGATTAGTACTGGGGCATGCCAGTCACAGGAGGGAGGGAGGCAGGCAGGCAGCACAAGCCTTGCCTGGGAAGAGATAGCTGGGGTGCTCCGAAGGGAAACGAGACATGGAAGTTGCCATGTGGGCAATCGGGGAGCTCAGCGCTGTAAAGATGGTAAGGAGGTGAAACATAGGTGAGCTGTGCAAGACGTGGTGCCTGAAAGGGTGAACCATGGAGGCTGCAGGTTGTACCTGATGGCCTAAGAAGTTCTGTGTGTCCTTTTTCCCTTTCTGCTCCCTGTGGACCTGCTCTAGACCTGAACCCCTTCTTCCCACTAACTCTTTCATGTTGTTTTGTTACGAAACACATCATTAAATCTTGGGGAAACCATGTCGATGTGACGTCAGTCCTCTTGTGAAACGTGGAGTTCCCATTGCTGTGATCCCAAGGGGTGTTCTCAGTATATTCATCTCCCTTTCCACGTGGTGCATGGCTGGCTGTGGGGCCAGGCACCCGTCTGAAGAGGAAATAAGCCAAGCAAGGGAATCTGACATTAGTAATTTTATTATTGAGGGTGAGGAGTCACTTCCTGGACTTTCACCAGGGAATCCACCGAGTTTCATAAACTTTTATTTCTAAAGGAATATGCACTTTGGGTTAAGTAAAGAAAATGTTTTGCCACACTCAAATTTTGATGGAGTGCCTCTTGCGCTCTCTTGTCATGTTTGCACAGTTGTGACTGAAATCCTGGGAGTAGCATGTAGGATTCACTACCCTGCATTCAGGTATGTATGGCTCAGTGTTTCACTGCTGCCATACATGGAGCAGTGAAATGATGGAGCTTGTGCTCGGTGTGTTTAGTTTGCTCCACTTGAATGCTTAAAACCTGAAAACTGCATTTCAAGTCTTGCATTATGATTCTGTTGCATTTTTCTTCAGGCCGAAGTTGTGATGATGCCTAGGAAGCAGGGAGCTCAGGGGGACTTACCTGGGTCAACCACCTGGGTTTTGCCTGGCTGATTTATTAGCGCTGTTATTTGAGGCCTTAAAGTTTAAGTAAATAATTCTACATTTGTGTTCTGGCTCTGTAGTCTGGTTGAGCAGCATGATATTCGAGTGTCTCAAACTACATGTCCTTAAACTGCTGAGAAGATAACGGATGTTGCCTGGTCGGATTTGGAAAGTTACGCCAAAGATCTGATCTGTGAAGGAAAGCTCCTGAATGTGTCTTCCCATCAACCCTGCTAATGCAGGATAGTAGGTCAGCGTGACTACCCTCTTAATCCTGAGCAGCTGGAAATCTGCCTCGTGTTTGGGAACACTAACAGCTGCTACTTCACAGATGAACTGAAAAAAAATCCTTACCTGATTCATATTTAGTGCTCTGTTACTTATATTTCCTGCAGACTAGGTGGCATCTGTAGCAAAACCATCTGCAAATACTATATTCTTGGCACCTTTGGATAGTAGGAACTAATTTTTAGCCACTTGGTTGTTGAAATAACCTGTATCGATAAATTCTGTGCATATATGTGCCCCCTCTAAAAGTTAGACCTCCTGTGTCTATCTGTGCTTTCTATGTGTCAGTGAATGGGTCTAGTTATTTTGGGTTGGTATTTATACAGCCTACACTTTCATTTTATGTGAGCACTACTCTGTTGATGGATGATGAGTTTTTGTATAACCTATTGATGCAAAAACTGTAATTGGTCTTCTCATCATTAGTAGAAGATGTGCCTTGGAGGGCTCCATTATTTAGATTTGTTAGCTGTGCACTGTAAATTAGAGGTTCTTCCCTCTTCTGCTTTTCTTTCCAGATGTAGAAGAAAATACTGTTTTCATCCAAGTGTTTTGAAGAATTTATCTTCTTTTTTTTTTTTTTGGTGTCTTTCTCCTACCCCACAAAGCATCCATCAGTTCTTATCTATTCTGGATGGCAGCAATACAAAGCCAGCTAGCTGTTCAACCTCCTCTCCGGTAATTGTCAACAATGCAATAACCTAATTATTTTCCCTACCCTTCAATAATGTTTTTTCTTGTTCTTTTTCTGTTGTGAAATACTAGAAGTGTTGGGCAAGGTCTGAAATATTGGAATACTGGGGTAAATTGGTGTAGAAATGCCCTCCGTTTCTTGGAGTAACAAGGAGAGGGCTAGGGCAGGAAAGTTTTGGGTTTTTTTTGTTACAGGTCAGTTGATTTAGGCAGAAAGAAGTGATACAGGTGATCTGGCTATTATGCTCAGCCACAGATGCAGTGGCAGATGCTGGAACTGGTGGGAACGTGTAAGCAGTTCTCAAAGGGTGCTGGGATGTGAAAATAGAGATGAATTCCTTTTTCCTCTGCTGTTGTCTGAAGATTTGATTAGCATAATTTTTGCATCCTCTTCAATTTGGAAAAACCCAAGAGATTTAGATTGTGGGTTCCTTTGCATAGCTGTAGCACTTTGCATAGCTGTTTCCAAAAGGCAAATCTACAGCACTTGAAAAAACGGTAATTTAAAGGAAAGATTGTCTGTCTTTGTTCTCTCTTACTGTTTCCCCTCCCAGTCTTTTTCTGGCCACTAGTACAGGCTATTTCAAGAGATTGTAAGCCACAGACAGGATCATCTGTTAAAAATAGTAGCTGGCATTTGAGCCTGGGTGACTTGAGGTCAGGGTGATATCCTATGTACCTGTTTTGCATGGTAATTACTCAGGGATGACTGCTGAAGGCAGCACAAATCTTGCAACTTTGGGGAAGTTGTTCAGCCACCCCAATCTTTATTGTGTACAGTGGTCTAAATAGGTGGGAGTTTATTATGAAATGATAAATGCTCATGTGAGGGGCTGCTGCCAAAAAAAATCTGATATGGATGTTGATTACTGCCTTCTGGGTGTGTTTTGTTCTGTGTCTTCTAGTAAAACAGTATGAATTTATGAGCTCTTGTCTGTTCTTGCTGGAAAATATTACCTGAGGAGTCTTAATTTCTCTGTGTGGGATCGGCTCTGCATTGACTCAGTTTCTGTAAGAAAAGTCTCTCTTAATTGCAGCAAACTTGCAGTTCTACTGTTAGAAGATAAATTTCACTGCCAGGATGTGGAAGTAATGTCAGTCTTTTTTAGTTGTGTCTGCTTCTGATATTTGTTTTTTCACTTAGTAAAGGGTGCTAATGGTTTGTTCTTAAAGGAGGATTTTACTGCTGTGCAGTGAACTTGAAATTTTGTCTGTTCCTGCTGCTACCTAGACCTTTTCCTCCAAGGAATGGACTTAGCCCTTCATTTGTCCAGGACACCACCTCCAATGTTTTCCTTTAAGCGAAGCAAGCCTGTTATTCACACATGCCATGGAGACATGTATAATTCCATGAGGAAAAATTTCAAAGGGTCAATAGATTAATTATCTTCAACAGCTCCCGTAGGAAAATGACTATCTCAAAAGTAGCTGTGAGCATGCTGTCAAAGATGTACGAGGTCAGCCTGGGCCTTTCTTCCAGAGCATGTCCCTGCTATTGAGGATGGGCAGTTGCTGGTGGGTGTGAGGCTTTCTGGGGACTGGGAGAACATGTCCAGCACAGCCCGTCACCCAGGTGAAACTCCTACCCATGCGCCTTTTCTTTGCTTATGTTGGTATCCATGCATGCATAAGATGTGCTTTCAGAACCAGCCTGCCATTTCCTTGCCAACCCTCTGGAAACTTCTGCGAACAAACATTTGCTGTTTTGGTGGCAATTAGGTGAGATAATGATCTGGTGTTTCTCCTGAATGTATCTGTTGCATCTGTATGTGCTGAACGTTTATTATCTTGGATAATCAGCAAAATCCACTAAGGCAGGCTGTGTAAATCTTGCAGCATGTATTTGTGGGAGTTTGTTCCTGGCTTCTATATTTGATTTCAGCAAAGGAGGCTGCTGCCAGGGGCAGGTGAGCATGCAGAGCCTCTGTAAACCTAGAAACCAGCTGTAAACCCTAGACTGGCTGAGTCACTGCCTAAGCCCTGAGAATGCAGGTGCATATTGGGGGGGAGGGTTATCTTGACATTTTTCTCTATTAATAAGATATTTTACCTTGGAGAGAAAAACCTGGACATATTCTGTGATCCCCTCTTCCAGAAGGCAGCAGCTTTATAATTTTGGCCACAAACAAGTGCACAACTAACAAGCAGATGGCAGTGAGTGCCCAAGAAGGCTGTGTCTGGATGGTATAAGGATGAACAACTTGTCATATTCTGGTGCTATAGACTCATTAATTAGTGTGAGTAACTCCAAGCAGACCAGCGTCTCGCAACAACCTCATGAAAAATGAGAGAGGGCCAAAAGGCTTGGTGTAGTAACTCCCATACAATCTCAGTGCCCAAATGAGCATCGCCTCCCTACTCCTGTGAGGCAAGGAGCTAGATTGATTAAAAACAGCGAGGAGTCCAGTAGGTTTCAAATGACTGAGTGCACAGTGGCGATGATTGGCTCAGAGATGATATTCTTGCCCTCGTTTCACAAGGTCCTAGTGTACAGCCTAGGTGGGAGCCACCAGAGAACAAAGAAGGGCTGGCAGCTGATTGTTCAGTCCAGTCCAGGATTGGTTTAACAGCGTTTAAGGAAACTGTGTGTTTAGATATTTTCTTTCTCATTTCCTTCCATAGCTCCTAAAGAAGGGAGGTGGGAATCTGTGTTTGAAGAGACCAACTGTCTGTATGCTGGTAACAGAAGTAGCTAATGAAGTGAGCTGCTGGTTGTGCCCTGAACTTTTTGTCTCTTGGAATATGGCTTGTGATCCTGTCTTAAGGGAGTTACACATATCGCCTAACTTTAGCACAGAGCTAGATGTCTCTGAGAACATGCTTTGTAGGTCTACTCTGATTTCCTGGGCCTTTTTAGAGACTACAGGTTTACCAGAAAATAAAACAGAGACAGGAGTCAGGTCAGTTCTATAACAATTAAGCTGTTAGAAAAGGAGGGGTGGATGCATGGATGGGACCAAAAAACCCAGCACAAGAACAAGATACCTGATTAAAAGCAGAGACTAAGGGACAGCTGGTCATTGTATTCCACAGGCATTTCATTAGTTATGCAGTAGGGAGGAAATGGTTTGTGTTCCAAAAAGCTCTAGCAAGGCTTATTTTCACCTTCTCCTCCCCTTTGTCTTCTCCACCCAAATAAAAATCTTCAAATCTGCTTTTGAAAAAGCAGATTTTAACCTGTGTACAATTTTATAGCTTTTCAATAAACAGCTTAAAGAATACAAGGGTGTTTCGGACTCTTGAGAGATTGTATTTTCTGTCAGTAACGCAAACAATCATCACAGATTAATATCTAGCTCACAAAAAGCCTCATAGATCTGCCAAAATGAGATCACTCCCAAGGCTTTGGATTTTATAAGTTGTTTATAAGCATCTGTACATGGCCTATAGCAAGAAGGGGTTTCTGTTTTTTACTACCTCTCAGTTCTGGTTTGGCCTGGAGTTTTTAGTTTGTAGGGAGAGGGGAAAGGAAGGTCATGGTCCTTAAAGAAAGCAAACAAAACTCCCACCCCCTCAACTGCATCACTATTCTGATTATTCAAGAAAATAAATGCATGGGTCTAAGAATCTAGGAGAATGTTCAGCATCACTGCAAATTTTTTGCAACTATGTTTTTTGCTTTCTGATAAACTGTAACAAAAATGGTGGTATCTGATAGAAATGCTGGTTGTACAGGTCCTCTGGAGGTCATCCTATCCAACCTCCTGCTCAAAGCAGAACTGTCACCATTGCTGGATTGCATCAACCGTGGCTTTGCCAAGTCTTAAAAACCTCCAGAGATGGAGATTTGTAACCTTTCTGGGTAACCTGAGGGTCACACTGCCCTCCTGGTAGGAAAGATTTTTTTAATGTGCAACCTGAACTTCCAAGCTGCTGTCTGTGGCTGTTGCTCCATGTTATACCATCCAATACTGCTGAGAAGCATTCGTTCAGCTCTGTCATTTTTGCAGCTCCCCTTCAAATTTTAGCTGGCAGCCAATTAGATTACTACTTAGTCTCCTCGTTGCTAGACTAAAAAAGCTGACATCCCTCAGCACTGCGTGTGGGAGTCATTGAGGCCTCTGGACCCTGTCTTGACATCCCTCTTGAACTGGGGGGCCTGGATGTAGTATTCAGTGTGCAACCTCACCAGCACTGAGTTGGGAGGAACGATAGCTTCCCATGACTGGCCAGCCATGGCCCTCTTAACATAGCCTAGGACATGGTTTGCCTTACTTGCAACAAGGGTGCACCTTTTCAGCTTTTTTCAGCCTGGCACCCGTTGTAATGCGCAGGTCCTTTTTGGCAGGGCTGAACTTCCCATCTGTGCTGATCATGGAATTATTCCGCCCCAGGTGCAGGGCTCCACACTTCTCCTTGTTGAACCTTGTGAGGTTTCTCTTGGCCCAGTTGAGTTTCACAAGGTCCATCTGGGTTGAGGTTCTGCCATTTGGTTTTCAACCACCTCCTCTAACTTAGTATCATCTGCAGATTTGCCGGGGGTGCAGCTGTGCCGGCATCAAGATTGTTGTTAGGATGTTGAGCATTATGGGCCCTTGTGTTGATGTCCGGGCTGCTGCTCTTGTTACTGGCTGCCAGCTGCATTGAAACAGGTTGAGGAAAACTGGAGCCAAAATAGCAGCACTCAGTGGCTAGTTACTGTGAGTGCCATAGCAAGTGCCTACTGCATTCACCTTGTAGGCTTCCAAATTACTGAACCCACTGCAGTGGTGGGCAAGATAGGTATGCTGTGGTCAAGGAGTGATGATCCTGCTGTCCTCATCCCTGCCAAAGCTTGCGCAGGATGCTGCAGTGCAGTCACCATGATCAGAGTGATCCCTGAAGACAAGCAGTGCTACGGCAACTCTGGTGGAGGAAAGTTCCTGTTTTAAAACACGTTCCCTGTTGTGCTTTACACAGCAAATTAACCGTGGGATGTTGTTAAATGAATGAGAGGGGGTCAGAATGGAAACATCTGAAACTCGCTTCCCTCTGAAGAGTGTGACTGGAAGCCAGTTAATGATTATCTATTTGGTAGTAAGCAAGTAAGTGTTTGCCTGTAGCAATTAAACTATTGTTTTAAGGATTAATGAATGGAAGAGACATTGGTTTCACATTAACAAACAAGCGCCTTTTAGAGCAAAGGCCTTGGGCCAGCACGTGATGTGCCAGTGCCTTGTTCTGAGCAGCAGCTGTGTGTTCCCTTCATGCTCCAGCTTACAGCGATTTTTATAAACAGAGATTGTTCATGCCTTCTATTGGCAATAGCGCAGAGATGCTGAAAGAAAGTGGATGTCAAGACCTTGGCAGCACAATATGAGACAGGTTCACCTGGCTAAATGAGAAGCCAATTTTTTAAATATCTGAAAATAACTGATCTTTGCTGACTCTCATTTCTAATGGGAAATTTGCTGGTTGTGTTAGTGATGCACTTTTCATGAATTTACCAGCACTTGTGGTCTGGTCCTCTGGTGAGGGAGACTGGCCAGGGGGAGAAATTCTGTAGCAGACTTGGCCCCACAAAATGTACCCTCTGCACCTATTTCGGGCAACCTGACTTGGCCGTTAGTTGCGTGCACGTGTGCTCGTGGGTCAGAGGCTGGGCAGTGTCTACCAAGGTGTATTAGATGTCAGCTAACCTCAGAGGAATGCTATAGCTGTGTTGCACCGTATTTTGGTGTCAGTGATGTTGTGCAGTCCCGTATAACTAGGTAGGCAAAAACAAAAATTGGAGATTAGATGAAAAGAGGAAGAGGAGTATATGTCTTCATTGATGTTTAACGCAGAAGATTCAAGCTATGTGTGGTAGGGTGGGAAAAATCCTCTATTAGGTCAGCCGGGCAAGGGTTCTGACTACAAAGGGGGATTGGGACAATAAAAGCTATGTGGACTAAACAGAAAATTGTATTTCATAATTAAAGAGTACAGGGTTTTCTGCTTTGAAAGTGGACAAGCAGATGTGTCTGCTGGCCTGAAAATCTGTCTGTATGCTGCTGCCAATTCCAGAAGAATGACTGCATTTTAAAAAGTGCTGGGTTTTGTTTTCTTCTATTAGCTTGCCATGGCCTGGCTTTTTTGTTTTCATCACTACCTTTAGCTAACAACATAATCCAGCTGTTGTGCATGGTTCCCTTCTGTGCAAGGCCCTGTGTAGACTAAGCAGAGGATTGCCCGTGAGGGTGCAGCTTTTATCCCTCCAAAAGGGATTTGTCAGGACTGAGCTCCTTTCAGCAATACATTAGTAGCTTGCAATTATGAACCCTGTCAGTGCCCGTTTAATTTTACATAATTTTTTATTTTAAAGGTTGACATATTTTATATTGTAGTTCTCCATTTGCTTCTGTGAGTGCTGCTACTGGATATCACCTCTGAGTCTTTGGGAGCTGGCTGGGAAGTTCAGGGCTGTGCATACTGGAGCCAGGGAGATGAGCGGCGGATGAGCTGGTGAGAGGAGATCACCTGTGCAGAAGAGCACAGGGTGGATAGTGGCAAAGAGAAAGCTCTCGGCCATGAGGAGAGGTAGAGAGGAAGGGGCTGAGTGGGCAGAGCAGGACTCTTGGGCATCCTGCTTGTTGTAGGGAAGGGATTTACTGTTGTGGGAGACTTGTTTGTAGCAGGTTGCTTGTAGAGTACTGAGTTGCAGGGGAGGGATGAATGCAGCACCAGAAAGAGTTGGTGCTCTGTGTGGATGGCATGTGACAGACAACGGTGGGATTCTCCTTAGCTGAGATCTGTGGCTGCTTAATTGCATTTCTTAGGGGGCCCCATTTTATATTTTACGCTAATAGGGGAAGGGTCTGCAGTGGTGAAGACGTTCAGTTGCGTTTCCTGGCAGAAAGCACTGATGATGAGGCACAACAAGCTCCCAGCCACTGTGGCAGCGGGAGCTGGGGCACAGGTTCCCCAGTTCCCAAGGTGTCAAGGCTTTCTTGTTTTCAATAAGGGGTTTCACTGGCCTAGCTCCTTCTGACTTTTTTGGAAGAGATGCTCACTTTTATATCAGGTAGAGTCCATCAAGCACTAGCGATATGGGTGACAGGCAGAAAGCTGACATCCCACTTGCCTCCGATCTCCCTCGGAGATTTTTGTCCTCATCTCTAGTACATTTTCCCTCGTGCTACCCTAGGACTAAACCTCTCTTAACTCGAACACCAGTTTGTGTTTGAAAGCAAAATAACCTAGTTTTCAGACATTCATTTGAATTTTGAATTTTTGTCTTTTGAGAGAAACAGCCACTGTCTAAAATGATTAAGTTCATATGCAATGTCAGGAGGTTGGATAGAGACGTGAGCTCCTGTTGTTCTCAATGGTTTTAAAAGCACATGAAGAACATGGCTACTCTCTCTTCCATCAAACTGAGTGACCGGCAGGCTTGAGACTGAGAGCGTGAGAGCAATCTGTCGGTGATGGTGCAGAACAACTTGTATGTGCTGGAGGGAGTTTTAAATGAAGGCAAATTATTGAGTAACTGTACTAGCTAAAAAGTGTTTGAGTATCCTTTTTCACATTGTCAAAACCGCAAACCTGTTGATGTTTCTCTAATGACTAATGTATCATTCTTTACCCTAGCATTTGGCTTTTTTCTTTCCCAGGTTTTCAGTAAGTTGCTTAAAATAAAAGACTATAGACTGACTTCAGATAACTGTTGAAGCCAAATTGCTATTTGGACTAACTCTTTTGCTTAAACAAAACAGCATTTTGTGTTCCAAAACAGTATTTCCAAACTGCCATTGCAGAGCAGCATTCAATAAATACAGCTGGGAGAGAGTATTTAAGTACAGTTTTGTTTCAGTTTTCCATTTGCCCACGCGGTTACGGGGCATGAAGCTGAACATGGACAGAGTTATGGGTCTGCCTGTTAACAGCTTCAGCTCTCAGTGTCCTACAGGTCCAGGTGCAAGCAGAAATCTAGATGAATTCTAAACTTAGCTTCTGGTTTTCTTATCATAAAGAACATTTTCCTGCTGTGCAGCCAATTGTGCTTTAAAGGCTTCATCAGAAGAGCTACTAGTACTGCAAGCTACCACTAAATGTTGTTTTCTGTGGGGATTTAGTAACTCAGCTCCTAATGCTCTGCAAACTTTTTGCTGGCTTAGATGTGTTGATCTCTGACCCAGGTATCTGTGCCAACAGAAACTTTCAAGTGCTGATGCAGTTACAGTGAGAAAACTGTACTTCTCCTGTGCTCGTGTTGCCCCTGGGATCTGGTTTTACTAGAGTTTCGAAAGCAGTTACTTGCTGGTGCGGTTCTGCCTGTGCTAGGAATGGGTTGCCAGTCTGTTTTCCTGTGTTTGTAAGTTGTTTCTTGTGTGGGCAGGCCCGCTCCTGCAGCAGGGCAGCCATGGAGCTGAAGTCTTCACTGGAGCTAGGCTTTGACGGCCTTATTGCCTGGAAGTTATTGGGACCTGGGTCCCCCTCATAGGGTCTTCCATGAAAATCAGTCCTGCTCTTCCTCCCAGCATCCTCAGCACTGTTCTGCAGTACTTGGTGCAGGCTGTTACTGGAGGCTTGCATTTTATTTCACTTTTTAAAATTCCATCTCAAACTATTTTTATGGAAAACTTTTTGCCTTTATTTGCATTGATCCGTTTACTAGCATAGGTCAAACTTACTGGAAGAAAAAAAAAGTTGTGAATTTTCGGAGAATTCAGCAGAGGATATCTTGGAGACTAAGATTCAGGCTTCTTGCTCTGTCCTTTGTTGGGAGCTTAGGTTGAGCCTCATTTAAAGATCCTCAGATGGCTTTCCTGTGCTTGGTGGGTACCATGGTTTAGGTTAGTGGCTAAATTAAAATATTCTTTAGTCAGGCTTATTCTGAATTTATAAACTGTGTTAATACGTTTGAAACAGGTAGCTGGTGACTGGGATGGTGAGGAGATGTAACGTGTGGGGTTTTTTCTTAGACTTTCTAAGAGACTGTATTAATGATGAATTTACACCAGGATGCAGTTCATCCACTAATATTGATCCAAAGCTCTGTGCTGCTTTGGGATGTGCAGTCCTGCATGGAAATGAACACTTTAATGCCCTGGCTCTTCACGAAGGCTTTAGGCAGGGTGGTGTGGTGTAAGCCGCCTGAAAGCAGCAAAGGGCATGGTTAGATGAATTTCTCTTCTGTGGAAAACACCAGCAGCCACTTCAGAAGGAAGTGCATCAAGGACCCTGGTTGGAAGGAAATTACTGCACTGATTGTGATGACTTTGATTTCCCTCCCCAGCTAGTAGCTGAAGGACCTCTGACACCTAACTCCTATTTTTCCACGGTCACTTTGGGGTGAAGTACGTCTCTGTGTGATAGGGGGAAGGAAGTAAGAAGAGCTTGCTGCTATTTCAGGACGTTGTGAGGGAAACATAGTGTGCTTTATTTCCTTTTGAGACTTGTGTTTAAATCAGGAGTCTGTCTTCCCTGCCACAGGGCAGGGAGGGAAAGGTTTTTTCCATTACCTTTACAAATAACTGTGGTGTCTCAAGTGTGAATGTATTTGATGCAGCTGGTGTTGAGGAGGTGTAGCCAGCTGTTTGCTGGAGAAATGCACCATTGTTCTACTTATTTCCCATTTTGTATCAGGGATTTTTAGCCACTTCCCAAATGACCACCGTTTCTTCACACTAAAACCTCTTCCTTTATTCATAAGACTTCATCTTCCTCAATTTAATATTCTGTATGTCAGAGTCCTTTCGCCTGTTTCAGCCTCAGACTCCTTCCCTGTATATCATGACATGTAAAGTCTTATTCATGATTTTGTTCTGTCAGTCATGTCTGGTCAAAGACATTTCCCATAGGTATAAACCGGGTAATTCTAGTTTATTTTTTTAAAAAAATCATTGAAGTGTAAACGAAAACTGTCTTCACAGTGCTGGATGTTCAATTAATTGAATGTGAAGCTTGCATTTGAAGGGTGGTGCTTCAGTGCAAAACAGCTCAAAAATGCTACTTTAAATAGAAATTTATGAAATATATAATGTAGAAAAGTCCAGGTAAAGATTTTACTTTTGAGCTAAACAAGGTATTTGTGTGTCAACCTCAAAAGGGCTCTAGATCAGTAAAGTGCTGATATAGTTAAGAGACAGCAAATAACACAAAAGCTTCAGAAATTAAAATTTTCTGATGAACTAAAACAATGTGAAACCTGCATGTTTGAAAGCCTGTTAACATTGCTAGTTATTCAGTGATAACTATAAAAAGAGGGGACATCTCTATATTATTAGGGGAAAAAAAACCAACAAACCAACCAAAACCCAGCCAACACCACTAATTTGTTTACTGATATTCTTTGTCTATTCATTGTAGAGTCACCTATTTTGAACATTTAAGACTTCTCACTGGTACTAAACCGCAACACGGCACACTGTTGAACTCTGTGATGACTTTTGTCACCACAGTACTACTGAAACCTGCAGTATGACTGGCATTATCTCTGCTTTATTGGCTGCTCTCCCTTTTTGGGCTGAATAGGCGAGGGCTTGCTGCTGCATTAGGGACCCTGGAGGGCTGGCGCTCGGCTGTGAAAAATGGAGGTGGCTCCAGCCTGCAAGATGGGATGTGAGCATTTTACTTGAGGACTGTTGAGAGTGGGATTTGGATATCGTGAGAGCCTCGTTAAAACCTTCAGGAGCGATGAAGGTGGTCTGTAAATGCAATGTCTCAGAGAATTTTTTTTGGTCCAGAATAAGAGAGATCACAGCTCATTGATTAGATGGCTTCTAAGCTGTGCTTGCTTTGCTGGGAAGGTTGTATATTGTTTTGGAGGGGTCTTTACTCTCACAGCAAGAACCATATAGTTAATCAGAAGACTCTGTTCTCCCCTGCTTCCATGAGGACACTTGAAAGTGCTTCTTTCAAGCTCAGACTTCGTGTTATTTTGCTGAAAAGAAGCAGCAGTTTCCAAAGGACATAGCAGGGCCTCTCTCTCTGTGTTTCACATGCATTGCAAATTTCCTTGGTTACCTTCCTGTCGGTGTACTGGGGAATTGCTGCACCAGTTGTGTCCCAGCAATAGCAAAGTAGAAGAACGTCCAAAGAATTAGCAGCCACCTTCTCAGAAAACTTGTTTATGCTTTATAGCAACGTAATACTTCCAAAACATTTCTGCAGCGTGATTAATGGTGCACCAGATAAAAATCCAGCCTGACTAAACTCAAGGAGTGCCATTCTCGATGTGTTCTTGACATGCTCCAAGTTTGCTATTGTATTTTCTTTTGTTTTGTTTCTCAGTGACTTAAACCTACATCATAAGGTATTTATCTCTCAGCCAGGTGCTTTTTTGTAGGCCATCAGCTGTGTGTTTTTTGATTATGAACACCATGAGACAGTTCTTTGCAAATTACCTGTTTGGGTGGGAACTGCTGTCTCAGCAGTACTTACTCCAGTGAGGAAATATGTGTCACTTCCAAATAAAAGGTTGGGAAACAGTAATGCTGGCGTGCTGTTTTTGAAGTCCTGGGATTAGTGTGGTAGGTCTTCTAAATGTGACTGTGAAGGTTCCTTTGTCTCTGATCCCAGCTTCTCTTTTTTAGGCACAGCTGGAAGCTCAGAGGGCGACTCAGGATTTTCAGAGGGCCACTGAAGTGCTACGTGCTGCAAAAGAGACCATTTCACTTGCTGAGCAGAGGCTACTGGAAGATGACAAACGTCAGTTTGACTCTGCCTGGCAAGAGATGCTCAACCATGCTACTCAGAGGGTAATACAAACTTGCCCCAGCATCTGTCTTTTCCATATTTTGTGTTCTCCTGTGGTGTATGAGGCTTAGTTTCTGAATGATGAAATTTTTGTATTTGTCCAGATACATGACATGTAGGAAATGAAGCTACAGAAAATTATGAAGCCGAAGGTTAAATGATTTGGGCCTTGGTCTGCTACTGGGACAACTATAGTTCTCTATCGGGCTGTGCTAGTAGCTAGTGGAGTAGCTCTCTAAAGAAAAAGAAATAACCATCTATATAATAGGGATAAACAATGTCTTAAGGCATATCTGCATTTGGAGTTATGCCAGAATAATTGCATAGGGTTGGCTATTCCTGAATACATGTGTTATGGAAACTCTTACTCTGGAAAAACAGGGACATGTTCCAATGTTAGTATAACCTGTTCTTAGTATGGAGTAAGCTGAACAAGGCACTTTGCTTCGGAAACGTGTGTTTGGATGTAGAATTACTCAAAAATGTGTGTTGCATTTTAACCTTGAACACTGCTCTATCCTGAATTAACTTTCAAGCATAGACAAGGTCTTACCTCCTTTGTAAAGTCTTTTTAAATCTACAGAAGAGATGCACTGTCTAACAGTGAAAGGCGGTATTCATTTTAGCAGCTGTCAAGAAGAATTTTCCTGTCATTTGCCGTGTTTCTCTTTTCCTGTCTGTTTAAAAAAAAAAAGGGCAGAAAGATTTTTTTTTTAACATGAAAGAACCAAAAATCGAAGTTAAAAACCTTTGTTCTGTCAAGAGTTCCCTTAATATGCCAGTGAAGCTGAACTTGCTATTCCAAATATGCTAGCATGCCATACAATGTTCGTATTGTCTTGTAGTCCTCAATGCAGTAGCTCTGTTCTGTTGCAGAAGCTTCTCAGTTATAAGAAAGCCTCTGTTTCAGAGTGAATTGTAAAAAGCAGCTGCCTGATGAAGAAACAGGGAACAAAAAGGATGTTGGCTGTGTGTAGGGGAGAGATGGAAAACCTGGTATATATTAAAAAAGAGAAAACAAACTCCAGGGTATTGTTTGTATTATTGTCCCTGTTATCATTAGGTATTTGCAGGTCTGGTAACCTCTGTGTGTTTCTGAAGGGAGCCCCACCTTTGCAGTGCATGTGCACCAGGACACCAGCAGCTGTCATTTTTCCTAGTTGTTATCCCTGTTCAATGTGAGCAAAGTCCAGAAATGCAGACACAATTTTTGATTCTCAGAATAGATAGGTGAGAAAACTGGAAGCATCTAAGGAGTTGCTTAGAGCTCCTGACTGCTAAACTGCTGAGATCTGGTGTAGAGTGATAGCAACCACATATGAGCTGGCATAATGAAAACTTGTGTTGGGGTGGGTGAGGAAAGAAATGCTAGCAATTTTGAGAGTTCAAATGGATTCCTCTTTTCCTTGGATATTTCAAGGGGATCCCTGTGTCCTTCTATAACCCTTAATCTTTCCCTGACAGTCTGCGAGAGGAGTACGCCTGAGATGGGCAAACCCATTTAAAGCAGAAGACGGCTGCTGACAGTGTTTGGTGGAGTCATGCTGGTGGTGTTGATATGTATCATCACTGAATGCAGAATATCTGCTTGTCAGAGGACTGATTCAAACCATAGTCTCTGATGGTTACAGCTGAACAGTAAATAGGAACCTTAGGTTTATTTACTGTGGTTGTAAAATCTCCTAGGCACAGACTGGATTGTATAGAGCAGCTGATGGCTCCTAGAATGGAAAGTGTGTTACCCAACTCTTCCTGGTGCTTAAAATAGTTTGGGTAAGCTCAGTTCCCAGAAAGCAGCTATCTGCACCTTTCCAGGGTACAGCAGATTTTGAAAGAGTTACATGGAAGTTTGTCTTATGACTTTTATTGGCCTTACTGGAGGTCTTAAGGCTAGGGCCAGAGCCAAGAAGGGTGAAAATGCTGTTGGAAGTCCTGCCTGAACAGACCCAGCATTCGTTTGGAGTGCTTGACTGAGTTTTATAACTTCTTTAGGAGCAGAGTGAATACAGTTTCAGTGCATACAATTAGTGAAGTGCTCAGTGAGGTAAACAGAATAATTGGGGTCTTGAGGAGCAGAAAACGTCATCATTCCGTACCAAGCTATGAAGGAAAACAGGTCGGAGGATGAGATCTCCTAGAACAAAAGTTCTGCTTGACTGCCCCAGTGTTGCTGTTAACTCAGATTGTTAACTATTAATTACATTAGAAATTACTAATGGAAAAAACTTTCTGAGGGTGAAGGCCGAGGGTTTAAAAATATAATTCCTCTACTTCCACATATAAAATCACTCTAGGAGAAAGTTTTTTGCACCCTAGTTGTTTGGATTTGCTAGCTTTTTTGCACGTATTTATAAATGACAGTTGTACTGTGGAGAGAATAATCTTGCACTGGGCCTTGTACTGCAATGAATCAAATGCAGAAAAGCACCTCTGTGCCAAATGTTAGAAGTGGTCTACTAATTAATTTGTTTCTCTATTGATAGAAATGTCAGACAAGAGTAAAGTGTTTTTATTTGCTATTCTTAGGCAGAGGTAGCAGGCTCTGTTGAATTAATCTGAAATTTGGAACAAAACCCAAGCCCTGTAGCAGCTTGGTAGCTGACAAAGAATGCAAACAGAGAGCATAAAGGAAAAGGGTAGGCAAGAGAACAAATGAGACACTTACTTTTTTAATACAGGCATGTATGGAAATACTGCCAGGTTACTTTTGCACTTGACCCAATGGATGTGGACAAATACTTGAGTCCAGAGTACCCAACAGGAAATGCTGTTTGCAGACCCTCACTGGAAGGAAATGGAGATAAGGGTTGCATGTTGTAATTGCTTTTTAATTTCTTCATAGACTGAAAAGCTATTAACTCTATTTTTAATGTGGCAGTCTAACAAGTTACTGCAAACAAGGCTTTTGTAGCCACTGATATAGAAAATCATATAAACTGATGAGAAATGGGAGAGTTACTGAAATTTTGCTTATCCTGCGTGGGCTGGAAGCATAACATGTGGAAAATGTTTTTCTTTGCGGAGCAGGCAGGACCAGCATGAATAGGTACAGGGAGTACAGGCTGTCACTCAGCAATTTTTTCACCTTGCAGTTTAAGCTATGTTTCCAAAGGAAGCTGGGTGCCTAAATAGGAGCTGGATGCCTGCCTGCCTGTGAAGGTGCAACTAATCCCTGTAAACGTATATGCTTGAGCTATGTGTTGACCACAGTGAAACACAGGACTGTGAAGTCAGGCAGCTGCTTTACCCACTTCTACTCTTAACTTGATGTGTATTTTCAGGTAAATTCCTGTGATTATTTTCTAGATGTCCATTTCTCCACAGAACTGAGATAAGTGTAATGACACTTAGGCTGGGATTTAGCTCATCAGTTTCAGGTGTCTAGAACACTACTTTGTATGTCCCAGTTACTTGCCTAAACTTCCATTATAGTCAAAGGAGGTCTGATCAATAAGTTGATGGTGTCTGGAGAACAAGTCATGTGACCAGAGGGGCAAGTTCATTGTAAGATGAATTCTCTGTTGATTATAATGGAAATGTAGTCACCTAGCTTGCATGTATAGAGGTTTGATGAGCTCTTAAGCTGCCTGGAGACAAAAAGTTAGCCATTGGCTTACCAGGTTTTTGGTAACTGCAGTTTGTCTTTAAAATTTGGAGAAAATGCTTTTGGGAAGTGGAAGTGTGTTGCCTATCTGCTAGTACCTTGAATTATAATGCTGCAGTTTGGGGTGCAGAGAGCAGGGCTATAAAAGGGCCAAAGTGTGGAGAATTTTGGAGGGATGAAGGAGAGAGATCTTCACATTTATACTCCTGTTGAAAATGATTGATACAAAATCATTCATTACAAAAGGAAAGGGCTGACAGATGTGTTACCTCAAGTTTGAGACAAGCTGGAGCAGAAAGGAAGATCCTTCATGAATTTCAAGATAAATTGTTAATTTCTAATTGCTGATGCAATCTGCAATCTTAAAAAGCTTCTGCTTTTACAGTCTTTGCTGGGATATGTTCAGTTCATAAATTCTGGCAGGGAGAAGAAATGTTTTGGCTCTTGATCATGAGACATTTTAAAAAGGAAGGGATGATGGGAGAGTGAAGAGGGAGGAGGCCTGCTCCCTCTTGGTTTAATTTGGCTTGTGAAGCTCCCTTTGATATTACACCGTGAAGTACCATCTGTCAGTGTAAAATGTGTGGGTGCTTTCGTGATGTAGAGAGAAGAGATACTTCCTGCAGATAGAAATACTTGGAGAAAAAGCGGGGAAAAGAAAAATCTGTAAAAGAAACAACAAAAATATCCACATCCTTCCCTGCCTTAATCTCTCTGTCACTTCACCCTGGAAATGCAGGGGTTAAATGCATTTGATTCTGTCCTCCTGGTTTACTGATCTTGCATTGTCTCTTACCTCTTTTATTTCTAATTCTTCCCCTAGAAGAGCCATCAACTTAATTTTTTGAGAAAGAAACAGTTGTCCAGAGTAATTCTCTGGCTTAGATGGTCAGCTTTGCTTAATTTCACTGATAAATTTTTCTTTTGCATCCGTTTTTATTACTAAAATTTTGCCTGGAGTCCATCTTTGACTGCAGATCATGCAAATCTTTTGGGGGGCAACAAAGCTACTTGTACAGACTTATTCACTGGAAATATATACTTTACACCAACCTTCCTTTCCCAGACATCTGGGTTGGAAATAGAGGGTAGGGAAGGAGAGAAGAGGAATTGATTGATACCTGTGTTGGGGTTTTTTGTTTGTTTTGTTTTCCAGTAGTTGTATCTTGTAGCCTGTGCTACGTAGGAGAATGAGTTCTGCCTAAGGACAGGTGTGGGCTACAGAAATGTCCAGTGAATGTGTGGGCATCCTAGAAGTTCACCCACTCTGGATGTTTTTGTGTTAAGAGTATGTCCTCTGCTCACCCAAGGGTATGAATGGCAGGTACAACGTAAGGAGGTGAGGTGTGTCTTGAGCAGTCTTAATTTGAAGAGGTGTCATCCTCATTTTTATCTCTGCCTTTTCCTAAGTGATGCTGTTGTATCTGTGATGGCTTAGGAACATCAACAAGGCAAGGTTGGTGGTAGAAGCACAGTGACTTTTATTAGACAAAACAGCTTGTTTGGTAACTGTAACCAAAAGCTTGTTTACAAGTCCATGTAAGACTGCTTTTTCCCCAACCGTATTATTATGTCTGATTAAAAAGTACTTCTTTCCTACACAAGCCTTGTCGGTGGTCTTCTAAGACCTTTTTAAAAGGTGAGGGGTTTCCCTAGCTGGTCTTACATTGAACCTCCCAGATGTAGAGCTGGCAGCATGGTTTACAGTCTGTTTCTGTCCACCTGCCCTGATGGACAGCTTCTCTGTTTAAAGGCTGTTTGGCTTTTGTGGAGGGGTGGGTGATATTTTTGTTTCTTCTTGTCTGAATGAAATGCTTAAATGCATGTTGGCAGGTGATGGATCTCCACAGAGATACCTCACAATCTTCCAGATATTGTCCTCAGCCTCAAGCGTGCACCTTGAGCCGCTGTCCCGGGGGAAGGGGACAGGCTGTCTCTGGCCTCTCCGCAGACTTGCGCGGGTAATGTGAGCGTGATTTCAGAATGCCCGTAGGAAAACAAGGGAATGGAGGGAGATGATTTTCCTTACATCACTGATTTCTCAAAAGGATGAAGTATGCAACCTTTTTTTATTTCTTTCCAGAAAGAGTAATGAATGTGGATATATATGGCTGGCAGCAAATTCCACACTTTGTCAGATATTTTGAGGCATTTACAATCTGTCATCCTCAAATCCCAGTTCTGTAGGGTTCAGCATTTCTGTGATGTTTGATATGAAAGATGTGCAAAATCAACATCATACTGGACACCTAACCTGCTTTACAACCCTGGTGCTGGTAGTACGTATCATGTGGTTCACCCCAGATATCAAAGTTGATGCTAATTTTGTCCCAAGAATGGATGTGAGGGATTGACATTTGATTGAGCATTGGCAAATTTCAGCTGCTCCATTATTTTGTAGCTTCCAGCGTTTTAAAATTGCAGTTTCCTTGCCATGCTACAAAGAAGGCGAACCAGCTTCTGTGTAGTCTTTGGAGACTGCATTTTAATTTAAGACACTTCCACGCTAAAACCAGCCTTGTCTGACATATTTCACTAGGGAAAGTAATTGCATCAACCTAGCTTTTGAACAGTTGTTCAAGATAAGAGGCTGCAGCTTGTTTTCAGGATGCAGGAGAAAGCCTGTTATGAATTTGATAGATTTTTTTTTTTTGACCTTTCTTCAAAAGTGGATGCCTTATTTATGTATAAAATAGTTGAAGGGAGTTGGAGTATATTATTTTATATCTAATCAAAAGAGCCTTTGGAAATCTTTTTCTGGTAGGTTAAAGTTCTGTAGCAACTTCTTTGTTTAATAATAAGTGGCGTGTGCAGATGAGCAAAACGTGGCCTCCAGTTGTGGCAGCAAGAGCTTTTAGTTGATGCTGATGCAGTTCAGCTTTGGCATGTAGCAGTATCACGCTTTCATTTAGGCATCAGAAAGGACAACATGACAGTTTTCCTGAGAGGAGCAGCACTCCAAGCAAGTCAAAGTTGGCTCTGCTCTTTTCTCTGTTCAGTTCAGCCTGAGGGCTAGGATGCTTTAAAGAAATTAGAGCTTTGTGGGTGAGGTTATTTAAAATCAACATATCTTGAATATTTTCCCTCTCTGGATCTGAGAGCTTAGATGCACTTTCTGATGGTGGGACCCAGGTGGAGCAAATTTGCTTGAAGTTGTGGAGCAGTTGGTTTCACAGCTGAGACATTGTGAAATCCAGTACTGGAGAAAATCAAGGCTTGCCATTCTTTGTATGGATGCCTTCATAGCTGCAAGAGAGGGACCCTGAAAACTGCCCGCTTTCTCCTCATTGCCAGACCAATGGAGAGGTGTCACCACTTTTCTTACCTTAAACAAATCAGTACCTCCCTGTCTGGATCTTGACTGCTAGTGCATTAAAGAAAACAAATTTTCTGACTTACGCCCCTGACATCTCAAATTTGCACAATAGAAGTACCCTGGATAGAATTACTGGCAAAACGTGACTAGGGGATACCAGCAGAGTATTTACTTTTCCTGTTGCTTTTGTAGACTCGTAATTGCTATAAAATGCCACGGCAGTGAGCATTTGTTTATCAAGCTTTGAGGAAATGATTACTTGAAAAATTTGCTAGCTTGTGTGCAGGGCTGCAGCCCGAGTGGCTGGGAGAGTGGCTGATGTGCTGGGCCTGGGGCTGCTGTGTGTTAAGCATCTGCCTGCCTAGATAGTGGGCTGGTCATCAGCATCGCTTCCCCCATCTGCATGATAGGGGTGTCAGCTCAGGGCTTGAACCTCCATGCATTTTCGGTGTTGAAACCATGATTTGAGGCTGGTCAGCTGTTTTAAGAGAGAAGCCGGCTTCCTGGCCTTCTGCAAACAGGCAGTCATTGGACACGCTGTTTTCTGGTGACTGGTGATTCAGGCTGAACTGCATTTCAGTCCTCCCACCGCTGTAGTTGGTTTTGAGCCCTTTTGAGAGTGGTAGGACTGGAGCAGGGGCTGACCAGCCTGCCGGCTCCCTGCTGGGAAAGGCAGGCTCCTCTGAGAGAAGCAGGAGGGAACAAAAACAGCGCTTTAAAGGTAACTGGGTGACTTCTGCTAGCGCTGCTCTGCTCCTGAATATCTAACTGGGTTAAAAAATGGATGATCACAGAATTTGGGGCTCTTCTGAACTTCCTGCAACAGGTATTATGCAAGAAGCTGCAACATCTCTGTCATAATTAACACAGTGTTGGCAAATCCGAGATATTGCTGCTCCTTTCGGGAAAGACTTTCAAGTAGGTTCATTGGAAGTAATTTGTTCTATACCCTCACTTTCCTCACATGAGCTGATTGGAGAGATTATGAGGATGCCGTTAATTAAAATGATAAGAAATGGATCATTGTGTCTTGCCACTCAACCTGTTTTTTCCCCTCTTGAAGGTCATGGAGGCAGAACAGACCAAAACGAGAAGTGAGTTGGTTCACAAGGAGACTGCAGCCAAATACAATGCTGCTATGGGAAGGATGAAACAACTGGAGAAGAAGCTGAAAAGAGCCATCAATAAATCAAAGTACGTTTTACATTTGGAGATGAGCTTCGTGGTGAAATTTATTTGGGGGGAAATACCTGTTCTGTGGGTTTTTTCAAACTGGTGAAAGCATGTTGCCATTTGTACCTTTCCCTTTGGGCTCCTGTCTGCATGCAACAGCCTCACAGCACAATTGGTACTGGTGTTTGTCCTTGCATTTGTGTCCTCCTAAGTGTCTTTTGAAGCACCTGACTTGATAGACTGGTGAACTAAGCATGATAACAAACCTTTTCTGGGCACATTCTTGGTCTTGTTCTAGTGCATTGAACCCTTTGGTGGCGTGCGACTTGAGAAACAGGCTCATGGGATTCACATAGATGCTGCTTACAGAGCTGCAGAGCTCTGTGCGTAGATGTTTTGCAGCTTAGGATTGTTTGCAGTTTAGTTCTTATTTTTAGTTAGGAGAGCAACAAAGCAAGTGACAGAAACCTGAAAGGTGCGAGACTGCATCAGTGTAGCATGCTGTACATCAGACTTGTTTACTTCCTAATGCTGCCGTAGCAAAGCTGTGCGAGAGCTGTTCTTGGGGAAGGAAACGCACTTCAGAGAGCATAGCTAAGCAGCAAGCATCATTAATAAATGTGGCTGCATTTGATGTGTAGTTTTGCTCTGTTGCAGAGAAGTGAAACAGCTTTTTGCTCAGAACCTATTTAAAATTTTGGCCCTGTTTACAACCAATTCTTAATCCTCTTTATATTTCACAGTCTTTTTTTTTTATATTTCCAGACTGTAGCTTGTCTAAACAATCTGCTTGCTGTATTTAGCTTTTAATCCCTCCATCTAAAAATTACTTTTTGGTGAAATTGATCAACTAAAAATGTATTTTGATTGGTGTTTGCTCAATTCAAGAAAGGATTAGCACTTCTCAAGGAAGATTCAAGCATGTTTGCTGAAACAGTGTAGCAGCGTGGTTTCCTAGAATGATCTGCATGCTGTTTGTCTAGCACTGCAGAGGGACTGTGGAAAAACATCATCAGGTCACTAAATGACAGATTCTTCTGGATAAGAGCTATATCTGAGAAGTGGTTTGGCTGCTAGGAGTTCCTTCCTTACAATAAGATTTAAAATAAAGACCCTGATAAGTTGTCAGTGAGGTCCTACATACCTTTGTATAACAATGGTGGTGCTGAGCCTGATGCCCCAGCTGCCTCTGGTGCGATTTGCCTTCTGAGTCTTCATTTCCTTGCTGAAACTAGCCTCGTGGGGGTGTTGTCCTGTGTCATTCTCCTCAGGACAAGCTGGTTTTCACTTGTGTGGAAGTATCCCAACATATTCCTTTGTCTCACAGCAGGGCTGACTGCAGCATAAACCACCTAGGCAGGGTGTTTTGGAGATCTTTTAATGAGGGGTGTACAGAAATGCCAATTTGAACTTAGTATTGAAGTGGAAGATGCCTGATGGCACAAACAGGCTTATCGTGGATGTATTTGAAGTCATACTACATAGGGATGTTGGAAAGATCAGTCGTCTCTCAGCATTGCGATTTTTCATGTAAAGGAAAATTGAAACTGAGCTGAAAACGTCAGAGCTGTCAAGTGGCTACATAAAACTGGGAAATGAGGCTGCTGAATTTGTGGCTGTTTGTATTGTATGATGTAACTGGCTACTAGCTGCTTTTCAGGAAGGATTTAACACCAGCAAACTGCTCTGCACTTCTCCCTGGGTGGTGCGGGAGGGTTGGCTGTAACGCCTGGGCCTTTCAGGTCCGTGTTGTCCACCTCTCTCCATAAACTCATGGGTAGACATGCTGAATGACTTGCTCTTTTCCATGCAAAAAATTATTTGCATTTGCTCCTCACTTCAGTCTGGAATAAGATGCTTAAAGCATTACTATTTGAAAGTAGACTGGGACAGCCTGGAGGAAAGTAATTTAGATTATTTGCCGTGTCAAGTTGATGAATGGATGATTGTTGGATTGTTTTGTTTTGGTTTTGCTTTTAATTTTGTTTCTGGGTGCTTACTTGCTTGTAAGCTATGAAGAGCATACGGCTGCATGTTCTTAACAGTTGCCAGATCTTCTGGCTCAGTGCCTCGGAGCTGTAGGATAATGAACTCGCCTGTGTTAGCTGATTTTTGGAAGTCACTTTCTGCTCTGGTGACTCGGGCAAAGTGCCTTTCACTCTTCCTGTCATCTACTTAAAAAGCACTTTGCTTGACTATGCGATGTCATGGACAACTGATGATGTAGGGCAACGATTGCATCAGTGAACAATTCGCTGGTCCTGCTGTGTCATGGACCAGGTTTCAATAGTTACAGGGTCATGAATGTAAGAGAATGAAGTGACCCAAGGAGATTCGAGTCCCTACCCTGCCAGTGCGTTGCTTTCTGCTGGCATCAGATGCCCAGCTGTGTGGTAGCGATGAGTGAGGAGCGCTTACGTTTGAGCTCTTACACGTCAGGCTGTTGGTATCCTTTTCCTGGCTTAGGTGCCATCTTTCTTGTCTGTTACCTGCATACATACATACATGCGTATATATATATTATTTTTTTCACACCACACAAACACACACATGCTTGTTTGCTGATAAAGAGGGGACTTTTCCCCCAGGCTTGTGGATGCTGATGGGAGGTTAGGATTCAAGCCTGGTTGTTCCCTCCCAGTTGGCACCAGGGTAAGGAAGGAGAGAATCAGGTCATTTGAGGTGAGTGGGTTTCACTGTTTTCCCTGCACATGTTTCCCTGCAACACCATTTTGTCAGTGTCTCTGCCCTCCTATCTTTGGGGTATGGCTTGTAGGAGTCCTTTAACTGTTGGATCCAGACTCCCAACTGTGCTGTTTTACCATGCCTGGCAGGTCCATCTGTGTAGACTTCGGCAGGGTTACGTCCCAACAAGGGAAGGCAGAGGTGCAGTTTGACTGGATCAGTGTCGCTGGAAAGACCACATACTTGGCTGTGTGCTCCTAGTGATGGTAGGGGCGTTGATTAAAAACATAGAAGCTGTGAAATCACCTAGTCTCAGGGAAATGTGACTTCGTTATTTAATGTATGACTGTGGAGTGAATTCAACCCTCAAAGCATATAGGATCAGAAAGCCACAGTTTTACACTCCTGAGTTCTGGTGCACCATCCACAATGTAGCGGCAGTAGGACTTACAGCTCAGAAGAGACTTGCTGTCAGGGTAGAAATATGACAAGGGTTGTTAACATTCTATTTCATATAAACCCATATCTGATTGTTTCTCTCCCATACTTTCCAGGAGAGCTTCTGAGAGGTGAAGGAGGTAGTAAGCCCTGCTAAAAAATCAGGGCTTTCTTTGCTGCCCAGTGTTATATCAGGTGGTATTGGCTTGTGGGCTTCAAAACTTTGAAGCTGGAATGTGGTTTCTAGGCTTTGTACTGCACTGCTTGTGCCCCTGTCCTCCTGCAACCTTATAAGCAAGTTTTGTTGTCTCTAGTGGGAAACAGCCTGGGTGTGACACTGTCCTCTGTGTCCAAGCAAACTGTTGGAGAGCTGTGCAGCGGGAGGGAAGCGGCTGGTGGGCCACTGTTGGGAAGTGCTGTGCCCTTGTATGTGGTGCTCTGACCTCCCTTGTCCCCTCTCCTTCACTGAAAAACCGAATAACTGCCCCTCCACCCCCACATCTGAACATAGGGAAGTCTAAGGTTCATGTTCTGTGGGGAATGTACATGTGCTGTGGGCTCAAAAATTAGATGGATACAGAGAGGATGCCTACACCTGAAGGCGGACATTGCATTTAAATATTTTGCAGAACCTAGGCCTGAAGGAATTATGCTGTCAACTCCAAAAACTGGAGTTTCGCAATTTCTATTTAGGTCGAAAGACCCATGAGAAATAGATATATTAGAGGGGAGAGAGACATATGAGGGCACATGTAGGCATTCTATCATCTAGATAGTAGTCCCTTGGGATTACAGTGAAACACAAAATAGCTATGTTAACGCTATGAAGAGAGCAACTCCCGCTCCAGTACTCTGCATTCAGTCCCAGTGATTGTAAACAATTGTTCTTTGTTTTTCCACAGACCTTATTTTGAACTCAAGGCAAAGTACTATGTCCAACTAGAGGTACGTATGTAATTCAGATCCATCTGAAACTCTTTACTGCTTACAGTAAATACTGAAATTACATCTAAAGTGCTCCGACAACTGTGTCGCGTTTCTGTACAAAACCAATTCAATTCAAAAACCTCTTGAGCAATTTGCTAAGCGCATTTTAAAGATAAAAGACTAAGAAAGGCTTTGTTTCCTTGTGTGAAATAAGAGTGTTCCAACCTTGCTGCTTACTGCCAGAACTGAACAAATACAGTTTGACTGTCTTTACTTCTTGTAGTTTGAAGTCTCTGGGGTTTGTTTGTTTGGTTTCCCCCCCCTCCATGTTTTATGCATCAGACTGTTTAACTGTGCTTGGAGTGCTCTTTTCTGTTCACTGGTTGGGCCAATTAACAGAACAAGTAACCTGCTTGTAGTACTCAAACATCATGCAGATGTGAATTTCTGATTTTTGGGCTTGGCAGAAGTGGGATTTTAGGTTTGGCTGGAGAGGCTGCCAGGGCTTTTTTAGCATCTCAGCACTGCACTCTGTGATTGTCATGGTTTAACCCCAGCTGGCAACTAAGCCCCACACAGCCACTCGCTCACTCCCCCTGGTGGGATGGGGGAGAGAATTAGAAGAGTAAAAGTGAGAAAACTCACTTTTGGGGGTGAGTGGGTTGAGATAAAGACAGCTTAAGTAAAGCAAAAGCCGTGCACACAAGCAAAGCAGAGCAAGGAGTTCATTTACTGCTTCCCATGGGCAGGCAGGTGTTCAGCCATCTCCAGGAGAGCAGGGCTCCACCACGCGTTACCGTTACTTGGGAAGACAAACGCCATCACTCTGAACGTCCCCCCATTCCTTTTTCTTCCCCCAGCTTTATATGCTAAGCATGACGTCATATGGTGTGGGATATCCCTTTCGTCAGTTGGGGTCAGCTGTCCCGGCTGTGCTCCTTCCCAACTTCTGCACCTGGCAGAGCATGGGAAGGTGAAAAGTCCTTGATTTACTATAAGCACTACCTGGCAACAACTAAAATATCAGGGTGTTATCAACACTGTTTTCAGCACAAATCCAAAGCATAGCCCCATACTAGCTACTGCAAAGAAAACTAACTCTATCCCAGCCAAAACCAGCACAGTGGTGCAATGATGTCTAGCCAGTGCTTGGGTACAGCGCATGCCTTGCAGGGCACAGTGGCCCTGGGGTGGGCATGGCAGTTGTGCATGGGATGGTAATCCCTGCTATTACAGCCCTTAGTCTTGGAGCTGCCAGGGGTGGGAGTGCAAAGTCGCACTAAAAATTCAAATGCGAGAATCGTTCTCTTTCTATTTGAGTGACTTTTGCTGCATGTGGCCCCCAAAAACTGGGAGCCTGTCTCCTTGGAGTTGAAGGGTAGTGGCCTGTGCAGTGGGATGCGCACAGGGTCTAAGTGGAGCACATTGCCTTGCACTGTTGGCCACGGGTGCAGGAAGGCTCCAGGGGGGCGCTGGATCAGCAGGAGCCTAGCTAGAAGAAGATTCCCATTCCTTGCCTGGGATGCAAAGTACGTCCCACACCTTTTTTGTGAGCCCTTCTCTGGGTTGCCTGAGATGCAACAGCTCTTTGTAAGCCTCGGATACTCTGGTACGCACCTTTTCCTTGCCAGGATCCAGGCTTGGGCTGCCCTCTGCTCCTCTGTCTTGCTGGCCTGTGTAGTCGTGGTCAGCAGCTGCTGTTGCATGGAGCTGAACCCTTGTCCATCCTGGGCTAGGTGCCAGCCTGATAATCCCTTCTGGCTAGAGGCACCTTTTGAGAAATCCTCTTTTCTCCACTGTTGGGGGCCTGTTGCTTTTCCATGACAGCTGCTCAGTGCCTTCCTGAAGCAGGGTGATTGTGTAAAATATAATACAAAAGACAGCACAGATTGCTTTTAATGTAAAATATAAAACAGAGTTGAGACAGCTACAGATAGACAAGCAGCGTTTTAGCTTTGGGAGACAGGGTGTACAACACTTTTGCCCTTGCTATAGAGTGGGTTTTGTGCCTGGGGACATGGAAACTGCTGTATTACAGCTGTCAGGGTTTGAGGCTTGCTGCTTTCTGGTCTGCAGGTTTAGTGACCAAGAAGTGATGGGTTTGGTGATCACAGGAGAGTGAAGCTTAGCCCCTTTAGGGACAACCCACAGCCTTGCTGTGCTCTGCAGGAAGGGGCTGCCAGCAAACCCTTAGGGGTGGTTGTGGGATAAGCAGCGACGTACTGTTGACAACTTCATTTGTGTTAACGAGAGATCCTGCATGTTAACAGGGGGACCCCTGCTCTGTGCATAGTCAGGGGCCATTACCACGCTCCAGAGGCAGTCCCAGCCCCTGGCTCCCATGGTTTACCTTGGTGCTGTCTCCTTCACAAGCATCACTGCTTGCGCTGGGGTGCTCTTGAACCTCTCTAATCATCTAGATTAGAGAGTTCATTACGAACTCTCTAATCATCTAGATACCAAGCCTGGTTTCTGCTAGCTTGCCTGTGCAGAGCCAAGCCATGTGGACACATAACAGAGAACTGCATGCTGTGCGTCGTTTGTAATGAAAGCACATCTAATATCTGTCTCTTCCTTGTTAGCAACTGAAGAAAACAGTGGATGACCTGCAGGCAAAACTGGCCCTGGCAAAGGGAGAGTATAAGACTGCCTTGAAAAACCTGGAGATGATCTCAGATGAGATTCACGAGAGGAGACGGTCCACTGCCATGGGGCCCCGAGGATGTGGCGTGGGTGCTGAAGGGAGCAATACGTCTGTGGAAGACCTGTCAGCAAGTAAACCAGAGTCGGACACCGTCTCCAGTGAGTATAGAGCACTCTTGTGCCTGGGAATATCCCATGGGCATCATAAGAAATGCTGAGATGAAGGTTGCTCTGCGTATTCTGCAGTTTGAAATTTGCTGGCTGTTGTGGGACTGTGGCTAACTTGTTACACCTCTCATTATTACAGGAGTTGATTGTATTCTTTAATAGCCAGTTTTCAAGGGGAAGGGATATGAGTTGAAGTGCATCAGCTGTTCCTTTAGCATCACTGTTGTTTTTTGTACAGTGCTATATGAAAGGAACAAAATTAATGCACTTCAAAGCATGCTTCTAATTTTTAAGGCAATGGTGCTGCTGTTGGTGACTTGCCTGGAGTGGTCGCAGGCTGTTGCAGCTCATTCAGCCAGGTTGCTGAGGTGGCAGTGCTGTTTAGAAACAGACCTTTTGGATTAAGCGCTTGTCTTGGAGTGCTGGGCCTGTGGCAGAGGGACTAAAGTTGTGGCTACAGTAGTACAGAAAGGCGTGATGCTCATGCAGAAGGGGTGTAAGGATAAGCTCCTTTGTGCTGCAGGATCTTTTTCCAATATGTGATTTCAGCAGAGCATGTGTGCTGCGAACAAGGGAAGCGAAGAAGCAGCAATATGCTAATGCAGTGTACTGAGACACTCTGTGTGAGAGACGTTTCTCTTGGGTGACAGCAGTAACAACCGAGCAAGCTCCAAGCCTAGGTAACCTCTGCTTTCTGCTGGCACATGGGGACCTTGGGTTGCAAAGACTGGAACGGTCTCTTGTATTATAGGTTTGCTTTTGTCCTGGCTCTGGGTGAAAGTGGATAGATGGACAATGCATGTGACCTACTTTTTCCTCCCTCCTGGATGCTTTCTCCCCTTCTTGATGCAGAAAGTCTGGTATACAAATCCTAGTTTAATTTGTATTTCAGCTCCCTTTCTGCAGGGAAAAGTCTAGGTCAGGGTTGCAGGAATTAATAAATACACAGCCCCGGTGCCCAAAGGCTGAATGTACAGTTCCCTCGTAGATGCTGGTGTGTACCGGTGCCTGAGTTGCCACAGCAAGCGAGTACGGTGTCTGGGCCAGCTGATGCAATGGGATTTTGGTATGGCTGCATATCTTCTGCCACCCTGAAGTCCCGAGGTTGAGCCTTTCTGAGTTAGGCAGGGATTGCCTCTTTGGATACCCGCAAGTCCCCGCTCCTTGTGTAGAAGGCCTCCCAAAAGCCTTAGGTATACCTGAGTTGAGAGTTTTCTTGTGCTAAAGGAGTTCAGGGGCCTGGTATGTAGGGGCAGAGAGGGCCAGGAAAGTTAATTCAGAGCAACCAGTTGCTGGCCTTCCTGGCCGCTGCTGAGGCTGCAGGCAAGGACTGGCAGCATGGGCTCATCCCTCTCTTTGAATTGCACAGTCTGACACAGGTGGAAGGACTCCAGGTTGCGTCTAGTGCCAATGCAGAACTGGGTTATGACAGGGCAGGACTAGCAGCCTGCCAGACGTAATAACCAAAATAGCCTCGACAAGTTAAGCTCTCACGCATTGTAATGTGTGGTTTCCACCAAGGCCCTTTTATATCTTGATTTCTGTCTGGTGGAGTTGAATAAAACACCTCATCATCAGCAAGAGTTTCTTGGCCCTAGCAGATGCTCCTGTGTGTTATGGTAAGTTTAGATGGTGATAAGTAAGCCACAGTTTAAGTTGTGCTTGTTGTAGACTGGCTGGTGTCAGGGCTTCTTGCCAAGTAGAGGACTCCTGTAATTGGAAACATCTTTTTTGCCCAACCTTTTTTTGCTTTCACCCCCTGCAAAGTTATCTGTATTGCTCACCATATATTGATAAAACACAGCAAGTGAGAAGAAAGGCCACTCTGCAGTCTCGGATTTGACATCATTAAAAACAAAACTGAAACCACAACATACTGTCTCTGAGCACAAAGTGCCCTGGAGGGGGGCTCAGGAAGGTGGATAATGGTGTTATCCATTTTATGTTTGAAGCCTTTTAGGTCAGTTCTGCAATGTGTACGTGCAGTTCTGCAATCTGCAAATATAGCAGAAAGAGGCTGAGCGTCTCTGCAATAACCATGACGGTAGCTGCCTCTGTTGGCACCCTTTGTGTCCGAATGGTGCACGTGAGCCCCAGGCTGCTGGGGTACCAGCAGAACTACTTTGAAACTTCTCCTTTGAGCCATTTTGTTAATGCTGCTGCTTTGCTCCTGCTGCTCTTTCAAGGTGGTTCTGAGCCTCTCTAACAATGGCAGGAATCGCAAGGAGGCGTAATTGAAGATAACCTCAGGTCACTGTAAATGTCTTGCTATTTGTGGGACTTCTTCAGACCAGTGTGATTCCAGCACACACTTTTGTGTGTAGAGGCTGGTGCACGTAAAAAAACCTTCTGATCCCAGTGGGACTACTTGTGTGCAGAAGTCTTTGGTTCGTAGGTCCCCATTCTGCAATGAGCCAAGATTGAAAAATGTTCAATTTTAGCCAAATCTACAGCCCTATGTTGCACAAAATGGAACCTTCTTTAATGGATTCTTCCTGCTGTTACTAACAAAGAGCCTGCAGCTTAATCTAGCCAGACAGTTTGGAGTTGGTTTGCTTTAATTAGAACTCAGATATGAGCAAACATGAGCAGGGAAAATGATGTATGTGGGTGGGGCTTTTTTTAATTTGGTGTTGCTTGGTGATCCTCATCCAAAAAGAGACCTTGGGAGTTCATGATGGATTTTAACTGCAAAAGTGGGAAGATAAGGTGGAAGCAATCTGCCCCTGGAGCTGTGTCTTTCTAATTAGTGCCTTAAATTACCAAGAGCCTGTGCTGGGATCAAGTCGGTGCTGGCTGAGGCGGGCACAGGGAATTGGGCCCTGGCCGAAGTTATGTACCGAAGACGACAAGTGAACAAGGCCAGCGGGGCAGGGGGGAGCAGGGACGGTAAAAATCCAAGAGCATCTTGGCATGAGGAGCAGTAGCTAGTGTAGAACTGGTCTTGCCTGGCATGGCTGGCAGGTGTGCTGTTCCTCAAAGCAGAATCAGGCCTTTGTGATCCATGTATGAAATGCCGGGTTAAGGCTTTGCAAAGGGGGCAGAGTACAAGAAGAGGCAGCCCGTGGGTTAGCAGTGCGTGCGTGGACAGAAGATGCAAACCTCAGAAGCTGCCCTCGCCCGGGAAGGTGCAGGAGGGGGGTAGGTTTGCTAACTGGAATATCCTTTGAACGTTGCAGTGGCTTCAGAAGTGTTTGAGGATGACAACGGCAGCAGCTTCATCTCCGAAGAAGATTCGGAAACTCAGTCGGTCTCCAGCTTCAGCTCTGGTCCTACGAGTCCCTGTGAGGTGCCCACTCAGTTTCCTCCCGCAACGCGACCTGGAAGCCTGGATCTGCCCAGCCCCGTATCCCTCTCTGAGTTCGGGATGATCTTACCTGTCCTTGGCCCCCGAAGCGAATGCAGTGGGGCATCCTCCCCTGAGTGCGAAGCTGAAAGAGGTACGCACAGCTGGATACGCCCTGGGCCAATGTTTTTCAGCTTTATAAAGGGAGCAGGAAAACCTTCTCAGCTCCCCTAGGCATATCGCCAGCTCACTGAGCTCTGACCTGCTGGCCGCTTCCTGGGGGAAGGCAGTTCTTGAAGGCCCTGCATCCCACAGTTAACGATGACATCTAAAATGTTTTAACTATTCTCCTGGCTGGGAAGGTTCCCCAGCTCTGTCTCAGTGGAGGGGTTCAAGGTTTCTCATGAAATAAGTGATCAGTGGGATTCTGATGGTACGTTTATTTTAAGGAAAATCTGAGTTTAATTTTTTAAATTACTGTCCTGCTTGCTGAAAATCCTGCTTTCCAGGAAAAAAAAAAAAAAGAAATAACGTGCCAAAAGGAACCTCTTGCAGGCTCTGCCAGCCCTTTCTGACAAATTCAGACTAGAGGATTACCACCGCTCTTGTGTACTCCAACCTAAGGCTGTTTACACTGTAATTTGCTGATGCAGTGCACAAGACGAGCGCAGCTTGGAAGGCCAACTTCGGTTTCGTTAAAGCATCTTGCTCCTGCTCCTATATTTTTTTTTTTTGCGTGCTTTGGCAAAGGAAGCTGCAGAGGCACCCGCTTGAAGCTTAAGTTGCAGAACGAAATCCGGGTTTAACATCTAGTTTAATCCTTTCTTTGCAGGGGATAGGGCAGAAGGGGCTGAGAACAAGACAAGCGACAGAGTGAACAAGAATAGGAGCAGCAACAGGAGCAGCTCCACTGAGGGGCTGGCTTTGGATAACCGAATGAAGCAGCTCTCCCTTCAGTGCGTGAAAATCAAAGAGGGAATATGCGCAGGCAGAAAAGCTGCCCAGATTGGCTGAGTCCTTCTTGTGCCCTGTCCTGATTAATGGGAGTATAAATATTTATACATGAACTTCTAAGTGTTTGAAGAACATTGTGCCAATAATATATGCCAAATCTTAAGCGTTTACTCTAAGAATTTAAAACTGCACTAAGAAGTCTAATTGATGTGGAGGGCTGAAGTTTTTATTCAGTAAATCCTTTGTAGGCCGGACGAGTTATCAAATGTTTAAGCTGTGCTCATATTTCACAGACTTTGTAAATTGTTTTGTAGCAGCCAGGCTGAAGCAATAACTAGTACTGTTCCCGTGTAAATTCATGCCAGTAGGGGGTCTGAAATTCAAGCCAGACATTTGCAGAGAGCGGTTTGGCTTCAGTTTTGTAGAATGAGATGCTCTTTAGATACAGTGGATCTCTTGAGTATAAGTGGCATATTCTTTAAACATCTGTATTTGTCTGTATTATGCTGAAACTGTAGAAGTATTTTGTATACAGGAAAGCTGTTGCATGTGTGGGGTCTAAAAGCCTTCACTCTTTCCCTTGGTGCTCACAGAAAGGATAAAAATGAGTCATGCCTATAAAAACTGGTGTTAAGAGACAGATGGACAGAAAGGGGATGGTAACACTCGGCGGTGGTAGGCCCTTTCTAGCCACCTTCCTGAGCCTGGCTTGGACTCTGAGGGTGATTCCAGTGACCAAAAAGAGTTGATTGGCCCCTTGCCCTTCCCCTCCCCTGAGAAGTGAAGTATTATTTTTCAGCACTTTAAGTGTTTTGTTTTTTTTTTTCTCAAAAATGGGAGTCATAGATGTTTTCAGGACAGTTATGATAAGGGATTCGCCCTTGAAATATGCATGAAGAAAAGGAATTGCCAGTGTAGATTGACAATGTGTTCTTAAGCTTCTCTGTAGGTTGTACTGTGTGGGGTTTTATAACTGTTAAAGGGACTTGGGATTTTAGTATGCCCTAGAGAAAGTGTTCAATAAAACTAGAAAGGGCACAGGCATGTTTTGCCAGCGGCTGTTAGGCAGTAGTAGTGTCTGGTAATTATGCTAATAAGTGGTAGTAAAAATCCTAGGACTCTTCAGTTTTGGTGGTTAAGCATTTCTGAAAGCACCATTTTATCTAAGATGTCAGTTTATATTGTTAATTTGATGGGAATTTTAGTATTGCCCAGTATTTTCTATCTATGTTTTTGCAGTCCTGTTGTACTTCGTCCCTGCCACAGCTTGTGTATCTATTCTCAAAGTTCATGTAAAATTCTTCACACTACAGTAAACATCTTTGTTTTCCACATTTCGAGTCTGTGCAAGCTAAGTCTATCTCAAGTGCGAAGAACCGCATCTTTTCCTGCGGCAAGTTTTGTCTTTAAATACCCACTTCCAGTCAAAGACTGCAGCCTGGTTCCACTCTGGTATTAGAATCGTCTGCAGTATGTGGACAACTGTTACCTCCTTCCTGCTTCCCTGCATACGTGATTCACTTTTTATTCTGAACTGTGGGAGACCGGACCTTTAGTCAAGTTTTCCAAAATCCCTTAGTATGCAGAAAAGAGGAAGGGGTTCTGTTACCTAACACCTGTGTACTTAATACTGCTGAAATGTGCTGTAAGGCCATGCAGAACTGGAGGTGAAGAAACCTGTTTTCATACAAATTAGGTTCAACATGTTATAGCTGTTAAGCTGTAATAGCTTGAAATATTTACACATTTACATCTTCCAAAGACCCGAAGGCTGAACTCTGCCATTGGTAGCACTTCCCAGCCCAATAAATGCTTAGGAAAGAAGTCGGTGGTTCTAACTTCTGATGTGACCGATACTTGGGGAAAATGTGGGATTGACAGTATTAAATACCAAATGAAAAGCAGTACAGAAGTGCCACACTGTATTAAATGTTTTTACTTAAACTTTTGTAGTTAAGCTGTCATCTGTGCTGCATACAGTTGGAAAAATCAGCAGTGGTATTTGTGGTTGAATATCTTATTTTTGCAGACTTGTCAGTCAACCCCTATTACACTTTCCTGGGTTGTTTGGGGGTTTTGTTTGTTTTAACCTCTCTTGCTATCAAATTTCCTCTCATCTTGCCAGTTCTGACTGGAAACCCAAACTCCCCGCACTTGGGTAATGAATTAATTTTATGTTCAGCAGGATATAAAAATAGTTGTGTGTGCTGCCTTGTGTATGTGCTGATTGGGTTCAGCTCCCAGCAGGGTAAAACCGTTAATCGGGAAGTACGAAAGGGTGTGGAACCCACCATACCCTTACTTTTACGATCTTGCTACAGCCTTCTTCCTTTGGTGACGCCCCAGACTTGGCAGGTAAATCACACTTCAAATGTGTAAGCAAACACACGCACAGTTCTGCCTAATAAATTAATGGAAAACACATTTTATTTTAAACTTCATAAAAGCTGTAATTATAAATATGACAAACTTAAATGAACATACATCACTATGGAGTACAGGCAAATGAACAAGCTTTCTCCAGTTGGAGCTCTTTCTGCATTCTGAAGTGTAACATGATGGTAGCTGCCCTCATGGGTATAAAAATAAGCCTCTGGTGTATCAAAGTATACGTGATCACTTCAGCTGCCCTGAAGTGAGAATGTATAAAGCAAATGTTAACCTAGGAATTCTACTTCTCTTTGGTATTATCAAACCATTTAAGTGTTGTTTTTGACTAACTGATGAAAATCTCTACTACATGTACACAAACTTAATTCTAAATAGCTGGCTGTTTGAACACCGCATAGATTGTGTGGTCAAGTACATAATTACTGTACAAAATAGATACATGAAACTTGCATCAGGAAACTACGACTAAATCTCAGACTCATGGGACAGATGGGATAGAAGCTTGTTGATACCACTCATCCATGTATTACTGCTCACTGAATCTTTGAGAACTGATGGATTGGATTAACAAAGGACTAACCTGCATCTTCTGAACAAAACAAACTGGGAGATGTGTGTGTCTGGGGGGGTGTCCCACCCTGAGCTATAAACAGCAGCATTATGGGGTGTTGTATGGAGTTTTAAGGTAGGATTTAAAAAAAAATACACAGAAAAGGCTTTGCAGTGCATAAGTAAGGAGAATGTCAAAACTGCCAAAGAGACTATCTCTGGTTATCCCTCTGCACCACTGATTGATAGAGAATTAAAAATCATTTCTTTGTAGTAGTCTTCCCTTAGTGAATCAAAGTATAATCCTCTTAAAGCCCCTTAACAGCAACTGTCTTTCATTTTCTCAGTTATCCCTCTCATGCTATAGCTCAGGCAGTAGTTCAGAACTGTACAGTGTGTGACAACTTAGGAGCACAGGATGCTTGGTGGTATATTTTGAGGCTTTGTATTTTAATGTTTAAAAGCTTGAATTGCACATTTACAGGCAGAGAAGGTCAAGAGGTGCATGACAGTCTAACTGGCAGTAACATGACCAATACACCTTTGTTATAGTCTGAGCTGTTGTGCAGCTGTTTCAGTTTTTGCACCCACAGGCCTTCTAAAAGTCTTGCTGCGTAACATTTCCATGCTCACCTCAGCACCTAGTATTCTCTGTCATATGGATCAAAAATGCTAAATGGTGTAGAGGGAAAAAAAAAGTTTAACCTACAGATTAGGTGTAATAATGTAAGGATCATTTCACTGTCCAATAACTTTTCCAGATTTATTTGTGGAAAAAATATAGAAGTATGTATTTAACAGAAAATATCAAAGCAAATCTTAAGTGCTTACATGAACAATTTTTTTTTCTAAGAAAAAAGGGCAAGGAAATTTTGTTGTAAAATTACTTTGCCACAAACAGAATCTGCAGAGTTATTTTTAAGAATATTTTCTATTTCCTTTTAAATACTCCACCAGAGTGTTCTGTCCTACATGTGAAGGGAAATGTACAGTGATAGTCTTCTAGTAGCCTCTGTAGATGCAATGTTTGAATAGGACTTGCCTTGTAAAGGACACTGATACTAAGCTTAAATCCTGGGCAGTAATGGGGATGAGCCCAATCCACTGACTGTACTGTAGGTGTAAGAAGTGTTAGTGGATCCTGGTGCAGACAGGATCCTTTGTCCTTAATGCCTTTGTCTGGCATTAAGTGAGTACATTCCTTGCTTTTAGTTCAGTACAGTATGGAAGCTGAGCCTTAGGCTTGTTTCATCCAGCATAGGCTTTTGGTACTGGCTTGTGCGGGGGCGGGGCAGGGGGGAACAAAAAACCCTTTCTGCAGAGTAGAAACCAACCTACAGAAGAACAACAACAGATTTTACTGTAGGCACGTCAACAGCTGAGGATGTGCAAGAACTTAGTACTAAAAGCTGGCAGTTCCACTGTCTGCCTTTTGTACTGTCAAAAGTATACTCAGTTGAGACTTCCTATCTCGAACTTCACAGGTGATAAAATATATGCAAGACTCCACTGCCACTCTGGTTTAGCCTGAGCTAAAATCATAACACAAATTTGTAGGGAAAGGGGGAGTTGAATGAAATTTTAATTTTGTAGGGATGAAGCAGTCCTTGGTCCATATTCCCAAAAGCCAAAGATAACCACAAAGAACCTAATTTGTTTTTTTGCTCGGCTTGTGCCTGTGCTGTTCCCTGTGTTGATTTGTTGTAATAATCATCAGAAACTTCCCTGCAAAAGAAGGGTAAGTCACACTGTGACAAACTTGTCACAAATTTCCTAGCCCAGATGGTCTTTGAGAGAACTGCAGTCAGAAGGGCATGTGTTTTCAATGCCTTTTTAAAGCTAGACATTTGTTAGGCAGCTGTCTGATGAAGGAAATGAAACAAAAGGGATCTTGTACTTTCTAGAGAGGGCTAATAGCAGACTTCTGTGGGAACAATTGTAGCCCACAGATAGTATTTCTGGTACTCCTGTAGCATGTGTGCTCAGTTTCCCAATGACCAAATGGCACCTGTGCTTTAAAATAAGATTTAAATGCTACCTTTTTTGCTTGGAAAACTGCCAAACCAGCTTGAATGGCAAAGAACTTCCTATGGCTGTTTTAAAAACACCCTCTCCCCCAGCTGTCAAATATAGTGCAATTTTAAGTCTGTCATTTGTAAAAAGACAGAAAACAATGCATTTTAGGATCAGTGAGGCAGTTAGTATTTAAATTAAAAAGAGAAACTTGGTTATCTTTAATCCTCTTCAGATACAATGTATATAGGATCTTCTGGAAGAAGAGCACAGATAGTAGCCTTCTAAAAAAAGTCTTATTCTGGACTAATCCCACTTCCATTATTTTCTTAAGAACTTTGACCCTACTACTATTGATGATACTGGCCAAGCGCTCAATTTGTTCACTGGTTTCAACTTAAAAGGTACCTTTTAAAAGATGTCATGTATAATGGGATCAGCAAGTGCATTTCTTGTGGCTGTGGTTTATTAGGGGGAGAGGTTTAAATGATCCTTACCCTACAAGCTGAGTACTTATAAAAATGTTGAGGATAAAACATTTCTTTTCTGGGATGCTGATGGTGGATAGTTCCCTACCTCCTCACACCAGCAAATGAGACTACCTCCGTAGGTACAGAGAATCTTACAGTGCAGCTTTAGATGAAAACCTTTCACACCTGCTAAATGAAGGGTGTGCCGCACTGTCCATATGCTGCTGCTGGATAACCTCCTGATTCTACTGCTGATCTGGATCAAGCTAGGTCTTGCAGCTAGTAGGAGGAAAGCCACTGTAATATTATGTATAAAGTAATACAGATGTGAAATAACAGCTCTCAGAGTACATGTAACATGAGAGATGCTATTGCTTTTCTTTTAGAAATAGCTAAAGCAGGAATCTTTCTTTTCCTTTATTCCTATATATATATTCTAGACAAGCTGAGCACATTAGTCTGGAATACTACATGCTCAGCAGTAGTAAATTTACATTTAGATGTGAGAACTAGTTCAATGCTGAAAACATTCAACGTAGCAGCACAAATATGTAGTAGAAGCTATTTGGTCCTGAGACTGAATAAGCAGAATACACAAGAATATTTTTTTCTTACATGTTTACTTTTCAGAATAAAAGTCTTAAACCCATATACCCTGTATTTTAGGGGAAGAGAATTTCAATGTTAGTTTTTTCTCTTAACTCACTAGACTGTGAAGTGTGGAAAAATTGCAATAAATTGAGTTCTGCCAGTTCATTGGAATATAAGCATTTTAGCCCCTTCACAAGCCTGTTGAACAGTGCTCACTCCAATACCATAGCAGCAAAAACCACAGCTAACTGTCTACCACAATTAACTGGCCAATTGGTGATTCCATGCTTTTGGCTATAACTTAGAATGTAATTTTCTTTTATGCATATGTGTAGTGAGAGTTATTCACCTGTTCTCAGACTGTAGGACAGCTCAAAACCACCTCCTTAAACAGTAATGCACAGAACTGTCTCCTCACTGCAGCTGTGATACCTTAAGAGGAGTAGCACTGTTAAAATCTAAGAAAAAAGGACCTTCTTGTTGAGGCAGGAATGTGGTGGGGATAATGTTGTAAATGCCAGCAAATATGTTCTCCACTTCCAAGTAGCAAAATCCACACCTATGATAAAAGAAACTACCTGTTAGAACTAAGATCTGAAGTATGTTTCAAACCTCTAAGACTTCATTTAAGCGAGTATTACCTGTAGTCACCACTGCTCTTTTTCTGAAAGCCCTGGGAACCAGGATCTCCTACTGTTGAGACCGTGATGAGTTCAAAACCAACGCTGTATTGCCTGCAAGAGACATGACAGACTGTTACTTTAGTTATTTGGGTCATCAGGATTACCATGAAGAGGGCTATTTATTAAAAACTACACAGTATAACTGGAAGACATCTAAGAATTTTGTCACATTTGTGACAGAAACGCTAAGGCAAACTTACCATGACATGAGTGTAGAATCTGGAGGAAAATGGAACACATTTCAGGTTCAGAACTAGACTATGTGGAAAATGCCTGCTAGAAGTCTGCCTCTGCATTTAAGCAGACTTTGAGTAGTTAAACTTGTGGCGACATACTCTGGTGCCACATGGCACAGATCCTGGGGTGTGATCTGATCACTGTCAGAGGAATCAATGTCAGTGATCTCAGCAGAATTTCTCATGTTGCACTGTAACTTGGGACAGTTTGTCTACTACCTGTTAACGCATGTGACAGGCACCACTGGCCCTTGTCATTCAACCTACCCAAATATGATCTGCAAGTGCAGAAAAAAATGCATACAAAAAACCCACTCAGTTAGTGGAACAGTGGAGCCACACCTTTGTACTCATCTTCATTTCACGAGAGAAGTTTGCTCAAAGAGGGGAGGATGGATGAAGAAGTGCTGCCATTTTGTGGGGCCCACTGTACAGCTTTGCAAAAGATAAACCCTTGACTGCATGTCAGGAGATGTTGCTATTTAGAAGCGCTGTATACTGGTATTTTGAGGTAGATCATGAATTTTGCCAAAGGAATTTGACCTGCGTAGGTCTACTCTATAGGGCACTGACATCCAATGCTTCTCCTGGCTTGCTAGTGGCAGAATAAATGCACTTTCAGAGCTGAAGCTGCTGCATAGGCCATTATTTGACAGCCTGTAAGGGTTTAGTATCCTGCACATTAGCTCTACTACAAAAGAAAAGGAATTATGATCATAATTAGTTTTAAGAGGAAGAAAGAGTCCTTTGTACAGTCTTTCCTTCTGTGCAAGGTCTAGCTCTGCTCAGACCCCAAAACTAAAGAGAAAGAAGGCTCCTGCTTTCCCCGTAGGTCAAGGATTTCCTCAGTAGCAAACGTGCAGGTTTAAATCACTAATGATGGTGAAGTTAGAAACATAAATAGTGCTAAATCTGAACCACCTCCCATACCTCGTCTTCTGGATTTTCATGGAGCTTCCTACACTCCCCATGGAGGATACTGACAAAGCTTTATCTTTAGCATGTAATACTCTTGCTGTGTTGATGCATGCTTATTCTCTACAAACCTTGGTCCTCGTAGTTCAATTAGTAATGGCCCATTCTTGTCCAGCTGGAATTGATAAATGGGGTTATTTTTGTAGGTGTCTCTGAAATTTCCACATCCTCCAGCACTGTGACCTTTCCACTGTCCATTAACCTGAGAGAAGTCAAAAGTACAGAAAATACTTTACAACCTGAGGATTTCTATTGCTTATTTATACACGCATACAAGACTAGAGGCTCCTCTCACTTTAGAGGTCACTGACTTTAGTAATCTCTCCTTATTTTTAAAGTGCAAGTGAAAGACTGTGTTAAGTATTCAGAAAGTTTCACTGCAGTCCTCCGCCCACCTTGATCAAAGCCTTAGATAATTTCTAAGTGTACTGTATTTTTCAGCTTAAATTAAATAAGTACCGAGTGACTGTTTCTGACTATGACAAATTGCATCTAACGAAGGATCTATATTCCCATCTATCCCATGACTACTGGACTGTGCAGGTTATTTTTTTGCTCAGACACTCCTCTGTCGTGCTAAATGAGAAACAACAGCAGTACAGGAAGTACAACACTACTTGTGTTGTAACCTTTCCTTTTGAAATCGCTGCCTCCAGCACTGTCCATTCACCTCTATGCACTCTGAGAACCAGCATTACAGCGACAAGATACCCATAAGGACAGATTCCAAAAGGACAAAGACATACAAGAGGAAAAATGCTGCTCAGACTTTGAGAAACAGGCCATCTGTTTGCAAGTTCCTCCTGCTAGTCATTAAACTGAAAGGTTAGACTTATAAGACATGCCAGGCATTCACACAAGTTTATAGCCGAGATCCATTTCTCCTGTTACTTCCCTCCCCTTTCTGTCAAATCAGCAAGGAGCAACATTTTTTCTTGTGATTTAATTTCTTTACTCGGTGTCCAAAAACCTCAAACGTGGCAAGTTTGGAAGCAAGGGGGATTTCTCCCCCCGCCACACTACTACGCAGGAACCTAGAACTGCTGTGCACTGATAGTTTTCCAGGCCTTTTCCACCTCTGCTGCACTTAGTGCCAGGAATCCCCCTAGGGCTTGGTGAGCTCCAGAGGTGACCACTCAACTTTAGTGTAAGACATCTAACAGAACTTGCTTTTACTGGTAAACTGTGAATTAGTTATCTGCTTGTTTTTAAGTGTGATGACTGCCAAGCAAGCACTAAATAAGCATTAAGCACAGGCAACTAACTTTTTGTATTTAATAATGAAGGCTGGCCTTGGATAGATAGAACATGCCTTTTATTTGAATACTAGGCAGACATCTTCAAATAATTAACATGTTTCCCACATACTTAGTTTTCTTTCGAAATGTAATACAACATAAAACAAATGTCCTGCCTCAAACAGGCTGGTCACCTTCCATGAGTTTTTGACCTCTTAAAGCATTCCCCCAAACTAAACCCAGTTTTTAAGAGCTAAATAGGACAATGGCTTCTGGAAGAACCAAGCAAATCATCTCGCTGTTCCCAGGAATCTCTCTAGCCACTTACTGTTCTCCAGAAAAGGCTAGCTTCAAGGGGCTATTGCAGAAGTAACAGCTGGTACGAAACACTGTCTGAACTCAAGAGCCTCACTGCAAGCCAACATGTCCCCCTGACCACACAAAGTAATGTAATCCTTGGCTTCAGGCATGAGTGTCCTAGAAAGTGGACTGCTCCAGTGTGGCTCAAACTAGCCTTGTCTCTCTCTTCCTGAAGAGGTTACTGTTTGGACAGAAGACTTCTGCCTATAGTAGGATTCCCCAGGGTGTGCATGGCAGGTACAGAGATCAAAGTTAACAACTGCTGGCTTATTCTTTCTTGAGGATAAAATTGCTAATGCATGTATTTTCATGTAAGTTACATTATCCTGTGAGCTCCTGGCTATATTTATACTTCAGCTGAAGGTATAACTGCAGCTCATGTTGACAGCTGAAAGATGAACAGCAGCTGGCCCCAAAACTGCCTGGGCTTCTGACTTAATTTCAGTCAAGTTTTTTCGCTCCTGCCCCTGCTGCTGTACTCTCAGGGAGCATTTCTACATGAAATGTAGCATGGGTATACTGCCTTGATCCTGTTTGGCAGTGTGAAACTTATCCCAATGATTACAGACCTTTAAGATGTCTTCGCAAAATTTAGGAACAATAACATATTGTGATATTGCCATCTTAAGTCCATTTGTCACAGTCTTGCTACTAGTGCCTTTGGTTTGCCATTGCTGATTTTGTCCCATCATGCCAAGAGTTTTTCCAAGAAAATCATGCAATTCTCTCAAAGGAAAACGAGCAATGCTTTTGCAGGGTTTTTACTCTAGCACAACCTGATGTCTGCAGAGTAATTACATACTAGGGTACAGGTTGTTATTCTAAAGGCCAGCCTATTCTACAAAGGCTTTACAGTGTATCTGCAATGAAGATGAAGCTTACATACCAAATGCCAGTGAAACCTAAGCCACCATCCATACAGAGTGGTGTGAACAGAGCGAGCCAGCCCAAGGACTTTTGTGTTGGTATGAATTATGCTAACAGTGCAGCTAATTGTTTGGTAAATTAAATGTAACTTGAGTACAGGATTGGTCTTGTGCTAATGATGCTTAGATTAAGCTTTAGTTAAGAAGTTTCATTTGTTAGAAGATGGCATAAGCTGGCATTTTTGAGCAGTAGCATAAAGATATATTTAAAAACTTTGTACATCTCAAATACAGAAAAGCCAAGCCAGAATTATTATCCACTGACCCATAAAAGAAAATATTTCTTTACCCGTTTGGAAATGGTGTAAGGTGTAGGAATCTTGGAAAAGGTGAACTTGCACAAGGAATAAACCTGTGTTGTAAAAGAAGAAGCTGGTCACACACTCATCTTGTGCTTTTCATATGAAATCATGACGTTAAAAAAGCAGAAGTGCCTACACATAATTTTCAGATACTTGCTAACTACATGCCTATATTACTCATTAGACGACCCTGTCTGAAACTCAAAATCCAGAATAGTGCTGGGACTAACAAGACTTAGTTCTACTTAATTTTTATTAAAAAAGGCAAAATGGAAACAATCTGCATTTTACTTTTTTCAGTGACAAAGAGAGACATGTAGCATTGATCTCTACCTGTGCACAGATACTAATTTTTTATTCTAGGAAATAAAAGTATTTTTCAGCTGATTTCATTACTAAAATTTCATTACTAAAACCACACACACTACATTGTCTTAACTACAGTGGAGAACATTATCAAGCACTTCATCCAGTGGTTCTGCTCCATCATTCATAGCTTCCCTCCCCAAAATAACAATATTGATCCTGAAGTACACTTGTTTATCAAACTTGCAAGTAAAGCACACTTTATGGTTTAATTGTTTACATTCATTATTAAATGAACACTACATACCCTGATAGTGTAATGGATAGTGTTTTGTTTCTCATATTGGGACACCACCAAGGTAAACGTATGGGGCCCTGGAGAGGTCAGCTTTATCTTGGTCAGATAATGAGGACTGTTGATCCGAATACCATCAATATACGGAGGAGGATCAGCTGAAAAAGAAAAGGATGAACACTTTTCCTGGATCAAAAAATCCCCCAGCTTGGTAAACTTGTTAGCCATTTTATATCAGTGAATTTTGCCAGGAAAGTCAGATGTTGGTACTAAGGTTAGACTGTAAGCAGACTTGAGTGCTCTCAAAAGAATAGAGCCTCAAGATTTGCTCATAAAAAGGACAGATAATCTTAAGAGCAACTATTATTTTCAGGAGAGGTACATCCCACATGACAGGACACAAATTCTGCACTTCAAAGTACAGCTTAAATCCCATGACTTGCAAGTACTGCTTATCCATTTCCCACCAATGTCACTATTCAAAGGAGACCTACTATGATTATGTTGAAATTTAAAGAGAAAGATAAGGAATGTTTGAGCACTCTTTAAAAATCTCTGAGGAGTCTGTTCTTTCTCCATTGGCTAGACAGTTCCAGAATGCAAGCTGCCAAAAATCTTTGGCCACTGGGTAAATAAGACTTTAAAACATGTCGATTTATTTAACTGACACATACTTTGTCTCTCTCCAAATCCTTGTGATCATTACACAGATGTAGTTGCATCCCAGTAGCAGTGCACATACAGTACTTACTTACAAACATCCCAAATATTTGCTTTTACAATTAGACAACGTAATTTGTTATTTGGCCTCTAATTGCTTCTTTCCAGACTTCTTTTAACTTCAGCAAAGCAGGAACCAGTCTAGCCAATTACTTCAATAAGCCCAGGATCAGGTCCTTTTATTTTCTTCCACAAAGCAACATGGGAGAGGGGAAAGGATTAATATAAAACAATGAGAAGCTTAGGAATGGGAAATACCGGCCTCGCTGCCAAAGGATTAACCTGCTTTGTACTGATCTTATTTTAACAGATGGTAAAAATAGTACTGCAGCTTGACCAATCTATTTCCATGGAAAAAGGTTTTAAACGAGTTTGAGCTCGTGAGATTAAAGTTTACAAAAGAGTTTGGGCAGCGAGACAAAACATATGAATCATCCAGCTCTTGCTAGTGATCTTGCTGGAAGACTGTCTCTTTCAAGCACAACCGAACAATTCCCTCCGCTATACAAATGTCTTTGGTTTGCCCACTTAAGAATGTTTTCAGTAAGACACACATGTAAAATAAGCACTGCTACAAGTACTAGAAACACCAGAAGCATGTCTTGGGCTGTAAGGAGAAGCAGATGCTTTAACAAGATCAGCTCTTGCAAAAACAGATGATGATTTGGTCAGGTCTCAACAGATGCTTTCCACAGAAAGACAGCTTGGATTCTAAGGGAGCTGGCTGGCAGAGTTAACTGAACAAGACCAGAGATGAACAATGCAACCCTTACCAGCCATTCAAATAGAAAAACACCCCACAAATTCCACTCTTTGTTGAAAAGAGCTTTAAAAGCTACTCTCTAATTAACTGTTGCTATTACCTGTTGCATGAACAGCTACCTGAATGCAACCCTGGTTCTAAAGAGGCTCCCTATCTGTAAAAGCAACAGGCCAAATCCTACCTGTCCTAGGATGCACCTTAACTGAATTCTTCCAAGGAATATTTTTACACTGAGACCTCTAACTTGATGTAAAGAATAAATAAAAATATGACATTATTAGCTCTACCTTAAAGTTGCAGTCTACCCTATCCATTCAACCGGGGCATTACCTTTACTTCCTGTGTCTCAACCTGTGTTTCAGATCTGCTACCTGTCTTGAAATAAAACACACATAGCTTTTTTGCAGCTACAACAAAGCTCCAAAAGCCAAGCCCCTTCTTCTCAAGGTGAGTAGAATATGACCTATAATGACCAAGAGTAATACTCTGATAAAATTTGAACATCTAAATATTTTTCTTAAACATTCCATACCTGATACTTTGAAATATGTTGAAGTGTTCAGCTGTTTCACATGAGCTTGCTTAGGTACTTTACTAAGCCAAGTTCACAGAACAATCGACCTTGATTATTTTAATTTAGTGGAAGCTGTAAACCTTTACATAATTTCACAAATGTGGGAAATAATTATGCTATCAGATAAACAGAAGCACAACATCTGTTCCCTCTAAACATTAACTACTGCCCCTGCAAAATAAACAGAATAATAAAGAAATGCTGTGCCAAAATAAGTATCAGCAGGACTTTGTAGACCTCTTAGCATGCTTCCAACATGTACAGCTCAGTTTATTCCTTCAGTGCAGACTGTTTAAAGTGGTCAAACAGGGCTAAACAACCATTTCAGAAGATTGACCTCTTAGAGCGAGGCATCTAGTTTTAAAGCAAACAGTGCCTTTCCTCTCCACAAAATCCTCTGCAATTCTTCATTTATTTCTAATATCATCTTCTTGACAATTAAGGTACACTAACCTGGGTAGTAAACTTTTTTGCCATCAGTCTTGTATACAACCATTGTAATGAATTCCCGATTGTGTGCAAAGTCATCCTATAAAAAACACAAATCAAGTAGAGTTGTACACTTCTGTGGAACGTAACTAATGCTTAATCAGAATCAAGTACACATTCTGTCATCCCCTTTGATCACCACATGGTATGATCTGATATTTGTATTTATTGAGATACTCGATACAATTCTTTTTAAAATACCCGAAATAAACAAACTGCCACCAATTTCACTTTTAACAGTTCAGGCCCCGGGATTCAAAGTTACTTCAGAACCTTTATGGTGGAATATAATCACTTATCTCAATTTTTACCCTGGGTCTATTTCAACGATCTTGTTTGTAGGTATGTGTACCTGCTGAATTTAAAACTTATACATATATGTAGGCATACATACCTGAACATGAAAACATAAGCAGTAATATACTAATAACAGAAAGCTACATAGAAAGATTTACAGAATATATTTCAGAAGTTGTAATACAGAAGAACCCGGCACCTTATCTGTGATGTGCCTGCTAAGCAGAACCCAGACGGCAGCACCACCTTGCGGACACTGGACCTCTAGCTTGTACTGAGGATTATTAGCCAGGCTGTAGGCATCCTTCACCGGACCTTGCTTTGCATCCCAAGTACTAAAGTAATACAGAGACGTTATTAGGTGAGTAAGATACTAACTTGTGCTTTGAAAACCAACTCCAAATCCGAGCTCTCCATTATCAGTAACAAAGTTACTGAAGGCTAATTTTCTGCAGGAAGCTACGACAGGAGTTACCTAATGCATTAGCGTCAAAAGCATTATCTTACAATTTTGTTTTATAAATGACTTTACTACAATACAAGCATGACAACAAAAAATGCTAAATACAAACAGATTGGCTGTTTGGTGTGGTGACTGCAACCACACAAAGCAAAGAAAAAGCTGAGCCGTTCAGGGAGCTCAGGCTAGCCAATTATTGTAATGATTGCACACACCACTTTTATTATTAAGGGAAAAACACCTATGCTTTTGTAACTGTACAGCTCCATATGTAAGCTATAGTCAGTTCCAAAAGCTTGCCAAATTTTTTCCTCCAGGTTTTTATTCAGACAATTTTTCTTTTAAAATTTGATCTGGTTTATGTTCGGAAGAGTGCCTGCATGAAGTGTTAAAAAAAAATCTTTGAGGGAGGTACCCTATTGCAAAATCTGCCTGCTGCCTCATGAACTGTCTAGGCAAGGAAAATAAGGTATAAAAAAACCCCCCAAAAGTGCTGACAACTGAATGCAAAGCATGGCATCCTGGGAACAGAAGTGGATAAAACTATTCATAAGTCCCATTGACTCTTCCACACTTTTAAAACTGAACAGCATGTGTGGAAGGCTGCGTTATCAACTAAGCTCTTCAAATTGTCACCATCATTATTCCACTTTTTATGGCAATTGCCACTGTGCTAGGTATTTCCCTACACAGAGGTACGATGATCACTAATAATATAAGGAAAGAGACTAATAGATGAGCTTTGAGATTAGCATACACATTACCTCATCTTGTTACGTCACTGCAGTGTATTTTAGAATTAATTTGAACAAAAAGATGTAAGGAGCCTTTACGGATAAAACTCAGCAGTTGTACTATGGATGAAGGAGCTTGTGCAGAGCTAACACACAGAAACAGTGTGGAAGCAGTGGCAAAGTGCAGTATAGTGGAGTAGAAAAATAGAGAAACCCTTGCTTTCAGAAACTGAGGCACACTTATCCTCAAACTGGGTGACAAAAAGACTGGATGTGATGGATACTAGGGAGGAGGCAGGTAGCATGTTCAGAAAAAAAAAATAAATCAGCAGGCAAGGAAGATTACTGATTATAACTACGACTGGTGAAAAACAGAATTAAACTACTCTGACATCAGTGAACACACCCTGTAAAGACAACGTGCACTGCACAAATAACTTGCAACTGTCCAGGAAAATGAATTCCAAATAAAAGCTAGGTCACTCAAGCACTGTCTGGTGACTGCTTAAACAAAACACAGACTGTGCAAAAATCTGATTTCTGTTCCAGCAAAGAGATGTGGGACTGAGGTCAGAATCTGGTTACACAACCTTAGGTCCACAGCAACATCACAAAGGTCACTGGAGTTTCAATGATGTTACAGAAGTAGTCAAAAACAAAGCCTGGGCTGAGAATTTGAAAGTGTAAAGTCAGGCTCAAGAGAGCATGGTTGGAGTTCAACCTCTTCAGCTGTAATGAGGAATAATGGAAAGAAGGAAACACCACATTGGAACATTTAGTGAGATATCAACACACAAGTTTTATCTCTTGGACCGACCTGTGAATACATGTAGATTCTTTAAAAAGACTTGGGTTCCAACTCAAATAAATAACGTCATAGTACTGGCACAGGTCCTCCCAGGCAATCCAGAAAATGCCTGAAAAGGAAATGCTGTTATTGTTTCCTTACAGACACCTTGATTTTACTTGTTTTTCAAAAGTCTCTTTCCAGGCAAATGATACAACATTTCTGTAAAACTTAGTAGTAATGTCTGCATTGCCCAAATTTCTAAACTTAAACTTAATCCCCAAAACAAAAAAGTTAAACCAAAAAAAAAGTTAGTCTCTGCTTATCATCAAGGACTTTCTGAAGCTGTCAAAACACTTTTCATTCTCAAGCACTAAGCAAAAGGTATGAGAGAATGTGTTGTATTGAAAGAGACATCATTAGATGATTCTGACCTGCCTTCCCCTTTCCTAGGTTTTGGAGGGCGGAGCGGGAATTTACATAGTCAAACAGGTTCCCCCAATTCAACAACCTACTTCAGTAGTCATCCAGCACAATCAAGTATTCAATCAACATGTGAGTATGTTTGAATGTATTTCTAAGATACTTCATCCAAACACCTACATGACTTGCTTTGGCACCCTGAATCTGCTTCATCTTTACAACATTCTCATGCATTTATTCTAATTCTCCATAGCTCCTTTAACTGCAACTCCAGCCAACAAGAGTGCCTGCAAACTGACAGACTCCTGGATGAAATGAACTCTCAGAAAGGTAACAGCCTTATAATTCGAGTCTCTGACACAGGCGGTTGCAGATCTTGCAGCACTAAAAAAAAAAAATGTAGTCATAATAGCTACACACACAGGCAAAAACACCAGAGTGTAAATCCAGTCAGAAGGAACAACTCCCTTAAAATTACTAATGTAATTTTATATAAATTTTAACTACTATATATTACAGATATAAATTCCTTACTAAATGAATCGGTAAATAAATAATGAGCTAATCTCTCATAACTGTCACAAAGCCAGGGCTGCTATTCTTATATTTAAATCAAAAATTTTCCTTATGCATTTGCACGAGGCTTATCAATAAATGCTATAATTTAATGGGTTTGGATGCATACTGTTGCCAAAACAGAGTGGCACTGAACAAAAGGGCTCCCTCACAGAGATACACAGAGAGCAACTAGGAAAAGGGCTCCCTCAGAGATACACAGAGAGCAACTAGGATACTATTAAAAGAGCAGGTATCTCTTTCTCAATGTAAAACGCAGCTTCTGCAGAACTGTCAGCAGCCTGCCCGTCCACCAGCAAACCCACACTGACTTTCCAAGGGCTATACTCTGCTGCTCCCTAGGGAAGATGGGACAGGACAACACTGGGCATCATTCCAAGTGTTTTCTCTGGACAGTGACATAGTGTCTATGTCTCAAAGACAGATCTCAATCTACTCTTACAGCTGGAAATAAAGTGTATATAAAAATTTGTTTATAGATATATTCATGTAATGCAAGGGAATAAACCCAACTTACCTCCAGTGCATAACCTCAAATACAGGCAAGACTAGTTTAAATACTGGTTACAGTAAGCATGTTGATACATATTTGCAAATGTTGGAGGAAAAAACCCACAAAAAGTCAATTCATGTATTAAAAAGCAGCATTACACAGCTTACTGTCAGAATGTTATCTTTGCATGGAACTCCCCCACGTCCAGATACTGAGATAGCAACACTTAAGCAAGGAGGCAATTTCTTGTCAATGAATTTGAGATATATTAAACAGTCCAGATTACTTAAACCTCAGACAAACCTGAAATGACAGACTTAAAGACACAAATACTTCCTAAACTTTTGGGCTATTTAGTTTCTAGTATTTGTTTTACTCTCCCTCTCCCTGTGCTTAAGCATTTCTTTCTACCTTCCTGCAGGGATACACCACAAAGATCTATATTATCTGAAAAGATAGTGACTTTTTAAACCTTATTACCATTGTCTATTTTCTGAGCTGTTCTTGGATCAAAGTTCAGGTATTTTTGTAAATCTGGGGTCCAATTTCTTGTGTCATTTTCACTGTATCGTCCCTTCCAACGTAAGTGGCTCCAGGGATTTTTCAACTGAAGAAATCGAAGTCCCTAAAGAAATACAAAATAAAATTGCTGGATTCATCTTCTCTAGGTAATTTTTATATTTATATTAACATGGAATATGGACCAATAGCTCAAGAAAATACAACATCATTAAGCGTTCTGGAATTTCCCAGTGGAGCTCAAGACAAAATAAACTATGTTAGCCACTAGAGCAAAAAATCAGTAGCTACCCATGCCAGACAGGTTTCAAACAGGCATCTGAAAACATCTTCAGTTTGACTCGATACCTTATATTCTCTTATATCCAAGACTGCATACGCATGGGTTGGAACTAAACCCCATTTTTCTCCTTCCTCTTCAGACATCACCCCTGTTGCTGTTGTGATAAGGACATCTCCCTTGTGAAATCTGTTCAAAAAGAGGTGAAAAATAGCTTAATTAAAATCTTGCAAGTTGCAAACTAACATTTGCCAGACACTGTAATAGTATGTTTTTATACTGTCCATTAGTGTGACCCTGCTTTATAAAAACTGGAATACAGGGGGTTTTTTTGGTCAGCAGAAATCACTCCTGAAAAAGCTTGAGAAAGTGGAACTATTTTCTTTCAGTATTTAAGTATAGGCTTTGAGTGAAAAATTTTTATATAATTTCATATTTTTAAAAATAAAAATCAGCAGTTATCAACCTGAAGTTCAATCTGTGTCACTGTTTAAAAGATACTCTTCACAGATCTTCAGCTGAACACAAATGTGGTTTCATCAACACTGAGCCAATCACTGCATATAGCAAATTAACAACTCTGTCACACCGCCAGGATTCTGAAGGAGCTTCCCAAAACCTGAAGAATGAGAAGTTCATGCTTCTATACTTTTGCAGGTGTTTACACTAAAGTTTTGTGTTCACCCTGCATAGGCCTTACAGGGTCTGAATTGTCAACTCACAACAACTGAGTTCTGCAATTGTTCTGAATTGCAATTGTTAATTTTGCAACAATTATTGTTGTGAAAACACACTAGCATGTTTCCTAGCCCATGCTAAAATCCAAGTACAAACTCAGTGTCCCTAGACAATTTACAGGGTCACTGGACTATGGATTGACACATTTTCAGCCTAGCACAGGTGAACAACAGTGATGCTATAATGGCTAGATTCCATCCTAATTGCAGTCACACCTCCAAATTGCAACACTGGAATATCTGAAAAGTTGTTGACAATCAACTGAGAGCTCCTAACCAACTGAAAAAGCATTGTAGAAAGAGAGGCATGCTCTTTTATCATGAATGCAGATGTTTCAGGCAGAATATCCCCCTTCTATGGCATTGAAATGCCTAAGAAACTGGTTGCACAAAGCCATTTTGAAAGAAATCAAAGTACTTGCTAGCTGACATCTATAAGTTACAGCTGTATCTTTCACTATAAGTAGAATTGTTACGGTAGGTCTGAAGATCAGTATTGCAGTTTGATAGACTTTTGCTGCTCCTCCAGGAGATTTACTAATGGGGCATAATAACCAAGATCTTGTGATACTATTAGAAATATTATATTATATCTGCTTGCTAAGGACGGCAGATCAATGCCAAAGTTCTGGGGAACCCTGTGGGAACACAGAACACATTTCCGTCTACTTTTTAAACACTTGTAACTTGTATATTGGTTCCAAGCTGCTCTTCTCTGGCTCCATATTCCATTTTCTTCATCAAGAAATGGGCTACTATTTTTTTTCTTCATACGTAAAGAAGAAAAATCACCTCAAACAAAATTCCACAATATTTTACTCTTCTGTTCTATCAAAGCCACCAATACCTCAATTTGTCTTCTTCCAGAAAGCATATGGAGGTTTTATAAAGCACAATTTGTAGTAGTACCAAAATGCTACTGAAGGATCAGTGATGACTGTACTGCTTTTACAGTGGTAATACAGCTACTACACAGCAAGCATTTTAATTACTTAGGAAAGAACAAACTTCTACCTCTGATAAAGCATTCTGAAAGTACTATCTTTATTGAAAGCTTGATTGTCAGAATGCATAGCAATTCTTTCAGGTATCCAACCAGTCAGTGCATGGAGATCAATATTCTGAAATGCAAGAATTCAAAAGAAATCAGAATAGATAATCCATCTATAAGCACATGATGTCTGTACACAAATTATAATAGCACCTTGAAAGAAATCAAGTATACACAAGTTACAATATAGCTCTACACATAAAAGGCTCAAGATTAAGACTATATTAAAGAAACCAATCAAACAAAAACTTATTTGATTAGTTTAGGACAACATTGCCAAATAGCCTCTAAGAAAAAAAAAAAAAAAAAAGGTGGAAAGTGAACTGATGAAACAAATTGGAATTTCAGTGCAATGGAAGCATAAGAAAATGATCAGTTGTGCTCAATTCTATGGTGTGTTCTATTTATTTTGTTGATTCACAGACTTTTAAAGCACAGTCTCAGAAGCACCATTTGGAACCTTGGTATTATATATGCATTTTAAATTATTTAAGTTTTACTTCTAAGGCTCAGGGTTTGGGTTTTTAATTCTTTTTGGTAAATCTGACACTGACATGTATTTCCATAAAAAGATGCTTTAATCTCCCCATTTCATCTCATTGAAATATTGCTTATTCCCTTCTCTTTTGCTTTGTACTCCTCAAAGCAAAAGCAGAGACTATAAATGCTAGAAGTGTCAATAACCAGCACTGGTGGGTGGGAACTTGAGGAATTACAAGTACAACACAGTCACTAAGTAACCCTGATTATACAGGGAAGCTGTAATACAGTCAAAAGCATAGGGGGCAGGAAGGGTGGAGATTAAATGTCACAAGTCAAGCTGTTTTTCCAGATAGCAAGTTAGAGGATGACAATGGGAATAAAACACAGCTATTGTCACCAGCTTCTGTCCTCCAAAACAAAGCAGCCTAACACTGACATAAACATACATAAAAATGTATGCTACATTTACCCTTTATAAAAAGCCACATTTGCCTCCACAATAATTTTTCAAAACGTGATGATTACCTAGTATACCCTCCAAGAACGCAATTATCAAGACACCAACTAGAATGTGAACAGAACCATGAAATCAAAAATATACTGTTAAAATTTTAAAGATTTTTAAATTAAAATCAGAAATGCTTCCTAAGTAACGAATGAAGATTATGCAGGCTACTCATTTCAGTAAACTGGCCCTCTTTAAAAGAATAATTTGCATGTCAGCCTAGTTGCAGTGATGACTGTTTCTTTAGTAACCACATTATAGGAACCCATTACATATTTATGCAAATGAGTGGAACAATCTGATAAACTCTGACAGATCAAAGTACTTGCTCCCTCTATAAACATGTACTAAATGACTAGCCTGTTCCTTTCCTAGCTGACTCCCCTACCTAATGAGGGAGAAGTGTCCTATTTATTGAACGACAGTTAGAAACCAAAATCAGCAGTATTGATATGGGCAAAACATTTATTACTTTACCCAACACTTTCATCTAGACTCTATATAAACACATATACTTCCCAACCATAAGTGCCAATTCTGCAGTCAGAGAACTAAGATTAACTCTGCCCATCAAGATGTCTTGCTCATTCTATTTTGATGGAATAAATCTCATCAAGTATAGCTAAGCATATTTGTGAAGAAAGAAATAGAAAACAAAATTAAGAAAGCGTCAAACCCAATACTTACCTTCCCAAGCAACTCATTTATTTCACTAGAAGGAAAGTTATTTGACCTAAGACTATGTAAGTGGAATTTTTGCCTCTTAGCAATAATCTAGTACTTACAGAATTTGATCCAGGAAAATCATATCCTCCCATGACCTTCATGTAAGCCTTTTCTATTAGCGATACCCATAATTCATTCTTATTGTTAGAATAAGAGCAGAGAAGTTCCCCACTATGATCAACAGGTAACTGGTCGTCTATGATTACCTGTGTGAAAAACAAATGAAAAATCATCATAAAGCTAATGAAGTATTTTGGAAGTATTTAAAAAATAAAACCAAACTCTCATTCATATACAGCTTCTCAGACAGCCAGATCTGACCATCGCTCTCATATGTGGACAGCTCTATCAATCCCGCAGTGGTTTGCCCAAGTGAACAAGAAATTCTGTTGCCAGCTTTTACTTGCACTGGTCCACTGGGTGACCTGTGATCACCTGCCTCGCTTTCCCCTATGTAAAATGAGGATGATGACAGTATGCTCTTGTAAAGTGTCCAATATCTATTGAAAAAGGAAAGTTCAGTGTAATTACCAGCATTAGAAAAAGGAGAAAAAAGCCTAACAACATCCCTCACCTAATTAGGAAACAGAGCATGGACTGTGCTTGGTAGCCAGCAGAAAAACAAACAGTTATTTATCTACAAGGAAAGGAACTATGTGTCACATCGGTTTCATAGTCTCTACTTCAGATTTAAATTTCTTCTCTCTGGAAAGGAAAAAAAAACCCAAAGCAGCAGTTGTGAAAGTATTAACATTTCTTCTTTAAATTAGGTAGAATATATTTGGCTTTATTACAGATTGTTACTGCAGTATTTGTAGTGGTCTGAAACAGTTTCCCAGAACAGATGTTTCAGTTTCACTTTGACATTAGTCCATTACCAATACAGGCTACCAACACAGCACATTTTCTGGTCAAATTCTGTCTGTGCAGGAATTAATAAATCTTCTCACATAAGAGCAAATGGCCAATCACCCTAACAAAAGGCAGCCATTAGGAGATATTTTGGAAAGAGTGTTAAGAACAAGGCAAGCACATAAATGATACTTTCCTGAAACATTCAGATTCCAGAATTTTGCAACTCAAGGACTTCCTGACCCAGAGTTTGTATCTTAGCAATTAATAGCCTTTGAGGACTTTCCCTTTACTCCCCCACCCCACGCATATGACCACGCAACTTTCGAACTCCCGTAAACATTCATCAGTTACTACGATCTGCAATAATCAGTGCTCAGTTAAGTATTATACAAAAAAATACATTATTTATTGCACTGAAAAGAAAATTAAGCTGTTTGTGAGTTTATGAAGTTCTGTCATATATCTTCAGGCATCTCCTCCCCTTACTAAAAATCTATGGTCATTTGAATTATTCCTCTATGGTCATTCCATGTCTATACTCTTCCTGGACATCCCTCTCTGTACTTTTTAGTTCTGTAACTTCCTTTCTAAAATGGAGTGGAAAAGTGGATTACTTGCACCCCCTATTCATAAATATAGGATGCATAATTTTGTTCCTGTATGGTTTTCGTAATTCTTTTAAGAAATATAAAGATTTTTAAATGCATTTAATGTGAGTAAGGCTATTCTCACAAATGTCTGTAGAAGAAGTACCTTCATTCTTTTACATACTTCACAACCAAAATGAATCTCAAAAGGTTTAACAATTAAAAATCACTTTCCAACAAAACGTATCTGAAGTTTTTGCTATGCAAGCATAGCTTCACAGTGAAGCAGACCAAGCCTTTAAAATATATGACTTAAACAGTAACAGGACCAAGTCTCCCCAAAACCATTTACCTTTCTAGGTACACCATTGATATGAAGCTTCACCATGTATTTGCCACATGGATTATATTCTGGTTCTCCTTTCTTATTCTGAGGGTAAATTATACTGTTAAAAAAACCAAAACGGAGGAAATCGTGACATAAATGACTTGGCTGTACATACACTTTTAACAATAAAAGTGAGATTAACATAGTCTGTTTCTGGAATTTACACTGAACATAAATATGGAATTTTTAATTAAAGAGCAACTCAAATTTAGTAAAAATGACAGTGATGTTTAAATAGGTTTTACTTTTCAGGCCTGGCTTGTACTGCAGTTCTCTGCTTAATATAGCGACAAAAACAACATAAGTAACCTAATTGTTTCTCCAACAGAAGCAAGACAAACAAATTTATCTTACTATTTAGCAAACGGTATTTATGTATTTGTAGTATAAATACCGTATTTGCCTGAATAACAAGTCAAACATTTGAAGAAGGAGAAGACAGTGCAGAACTCACTGCTCTTGAAAAGAACACAAGTTCAGTTCTAACGAGTATAGGTTAAAACAAAAAAATCCAGGAACAACGTTCACACACTGGTCTGGCAATGGGCTCCTGGCAGAGTCTGCCAAACCCAGGCCAAATTTATTACAGGGTGCCAGTCGAGTGGAATTGACATAGTGCCATTAACATTAATTCTGCAATGAGGTGCAAGATGGACCACCTGTTGCACAGCAGTTGGCATAGCAAAGTAGGAAAATAAACCTATAAAGCATTATAAGTAAAATTTCTATTAAAAACAAAAAAACCCCTTCCAAACTATTTATTCCTCCTCAAAGCACATCTAAAGTTAGACCCCAGTGTCTGTATACACATCTATATAAAGCTGGCTTCCCTCTCAGAAGTGCTAAAGCCACATGAGTCCCAGGGAGATGAAGGTGAAACAAATGCTAGTTTTTACTATGCCCAACTGTCACAGAATATTGCAAAAGCTTGGCAGTATTAAGTCTGAAAAGATCTTAGAAAGCAACAGCTACTTACCTTGTGATCAATTTTTTGTTATATCTTCTTTCATATGCTGCACTGATAGCTAGTGATGCCACGAAAGAACAATCTGACACTATTGTCTATAAAGAAAAGAAAACCAGTGAGGACATTTACCAATAACTTAGATACTGGAAGACAAATGGGGTGTGTGGAGTGAAGGAAAATCGTCAGTTAGTAATTCCCTTCAAAAGGGAAAGAATTTGAACCAAGAGAAGCAAAGTTACTACTAAAAAGGCAGGAAACGTATGCTTGCTCAATATGAGGCCCCTACAGAGCAAACCAGAGTTAGAATTATTAATGACAATCAGATACCTCAGCATTCACTCACACTTACTCCCTCCTCCCCAAAACCCGTTGTGCAATATAAACCATATCCAATGGCATAAACTATTGCTGATTTCAGAATAGCTTGGGCCACCTGCAACAAGACATTTCCACTATTCTCAATGGGCCACTCTGCCTCCTGTCAAATAAAAACTTAAAAATCTTGCCCATTATTTTTTTCATGCTGTAAATTAAGTGAACAATTTGCTGCAGAGTACACCTTGCCTTTTTTCATACTAACCTTACTGCTATTTCTGGAAAAACAGGATTTTTCAGCTGGAATTCAAATTCTGATTTTCAATTCCACTGCTAACACACCTGTTTATTCTGCATGAAATCTGAAGTGATACTATTTATTCATTTATTTAATCCCATGAGAACCAAGGAAACCACTCTCACATTTGGGGATTCCTTTTTGAACATGAAGGTCTTCCATCCCCTGCAATAAACCACTAGCAGGACACATTTCTCTTTAGGAACAATTTACCTGCTTTATGCTGAAACTTGATACAGTATAAATCATCGTAGGGTTATTTGTTATGTCATCTGGTCGTACCCACTTGGCAAACATTGCTTTCTGTTTGGGGGATAATGGTAACTTCCCACATTTATCACTAGATTTAAGAGAGAAAAAAGTAGAAATAAATTAATAGTCGTTTAGAAAAGCTTTTCATCGTATGTCCAGTCTTATACATATCTGACAGATGGTACAAAATATGCACAGAACAATTACACAGCTTTGTATACAGAGCTGTAAAACAATTTCAAAGATCACTACTGCTAAGTTTGTGATTTTTAGCGAAAAAAAGCAAAAATATTAAAAGCATGAAATAAAACCTAAGAGCTTCCTTCATACAGGACTGAACAGGAGAAGGAAATTCCAAAAAGCCATCTACACCAGCAGAAACTCAAATTCTTCACATTATTTCAATATGATGAACTAATATTAAAAAGTTTCTTTAGTTCTGAAAATATTGAGGCTTGGCTCATTGACAAGCCTTTAGTGGAAAATTGAAAAACAAACAAACCAACCACCCACCAAACAAAAAAAAACAAACAAAAAAACCCCCACCCCAAACCAAACCAACCCCAGGTGTCTTTGTCTATTATTATTGTTCATGAATGAAGGTCTAGCAGTTACATATCACTCTTCCTCGGAATAGTCCTTTACAGAGGAAACAGCTATCACCTTCATTTTACAGGTAACTGAGGCAGAGGGAGCTAAACTCATTAGCATGCAGCAGAATCAGGAAACAGACCCAAGTTGCCAGCCCAGCCCAATACTCCAAAAAGCCAAATATATTGTTGTCCTTATAGGCCTGAAGACATGAATGCAAAAGCACTGCAGAGCAGGGTCAGCTTACATTAAACAGTTTTAAAATCAGACTGGAAAAAGGAAGTGGCAGTATTTAAGTATCTCTGCCTGAATTATGCTTAAAAGCCTACTTAAACAATTTTAAACTCTGAAAAAGAAAAACATAGAAATACCAAATATAGGAAAGCTTTGGAAATAAAAACAAAAGTAAAGTTCAGTAATTGAATCACACTTACGAAAATGGCATAGGGAAGGCAAAACGTTCCCTCAGATCAACACTCATGAAAGGTACATATTCAATGCCATTAATTTTTGAAGTCTTCCTGCAAGTCATAAGAAAAAAAGAATATAGTTACAAACCTATCTATTATCTTTCAAAGATTAAGTTCCAGAAGGTAACAACAAAATTAGTTTTTAAAAACTAACAAGACACAGTGCTTCTGAAAACAAGACAACTACCTCTTGAAAATGAAACAACCACTGTATTTATTTGGGTTTGAAATGTGCATTACTTGATGGTTCAGTCACTAATCCTGCAAGTATGTACCTGCGGGCAAGTCGCCATGCCAGGATAGAAATGATTCTCAGCCACAAACCTCTTCATAGTTCTAGAAGTCACATTTAAAACTACATCTGTCTAAATAGAATTTCTCAAGTCCCTTAAGCTTCTCATTAAAGAGAGTCTTAGGATAAGTTGACAGCAATTAACAATACTTAGATTTCATCTAATTGGGGCAGTATTTTGAAACACTTTGTCAAACAATAACAAAAATACTGCACGTTTATTAGTACATTTTTTACTAAAATGCACAGAACACTTTCTAAAAAATGAGAATCATGTTTAAATGTGAATGTAATTTAAGTTTCAAACAAGGAGTTAACTCAAAAAGGTATGCGAAATATTTTTAGATCAAATGATAAAGATGTGAAACAACTTGAAGTTCTCTTGCAAGAGTTAAACAAAAAACCAAACCAACATATAAAAAACCCCCAAAACACCCAAACCATCCACAAAAGCAGAAACATTCACTACAAGAGGAAAAAAAGTGAAATTTTAATAAGGCAATTCTTAATGCTCTGCAACTTTTCAAACACACATACATTTCTATCTTCATGACCATATCCTCAGTCCATTTAAGTCCCCTAAAGTCAACAAGCAGACTAAATGTTTTATGATCACATCCTGGACAGTGTTGAGCATCACCTCTGTCACAATCTTTTTTATTGCATGGGGAGTAGGAGGAAGGTTGAAACACCTATCAGACAATGCATTTATTTTTTTTTTTTAAGATATATTTGATAGTTTTCAAAATTCACAATTTAGGCTAAAGGTTTTATGGATTATTTGCAGTAGCTTATTTCACCTATAATAAAAATCAAAGCAAAAAGAACTGGATGTAACAGAAGTCACAGTGCTACAAAATATTATGCTTCCTCAATTTCCAGTGAAGTAGTAGTTGTATAATCTATAAAAACATCTTTGTACCTTGGCTTCTCAGAGCCAGATCTTTCATTAACTCAGTCAGGTAGGTTATGTATAACATACGAAAATAAGGCTATGAAAAATAATTCTGGCAGTCAGTTACAAGAAATTGTCTTCTAAATACGAACTAGAAAGTATGCTCTGTGAATAAAAGCCACTAATTACATTACCGTAGAGAATACAAGAATTTATTAATGTGTAGGTAATACCAGCAATGGGGTTTGTAAGAGGTGGTTTTCCAACCCTCTGTTTATACACCTCATGCTTCAGCTGTTTCAATCTACTGTGTAAGATGCACAAAGGACATAAGCACAAATGATAATTCCAAAAACATTTTGGAAAAACTTGTCTTCAACTTACCTGAGTACTTCAATCTCCTCTGCAGTGTATCTTTGACCTTGAGATTCACTAGCTTGTACTGCTCTGATTGTCTGTGGTTTATCATTTAAAGAAAAATCAGGTCCCAATGGAAAGAATGTTCTGACTGGCTGATTTGGTTTAGCTGCAGTTGACTTCTCCTTGTGAGATGACTTTGACACAGATTCCTTCAGTGCCTCTGCTCTAAAACAAATAAAAATGCATTTTGTTTACAATGATAAAAATACAGTGATGGTTCAATTACTGATTTGCTTGGTTCATGTTTGTTACATGTAATGTATGTCACATGGAATGAACAAATGCCCAAGTTGACCAACACCACTTTTCCTAAGAAAGATCAATTTCTGATGCCAGTACTTCTTTATTTTCCTGTTCTAGAATCAATTAAAATATAGCATTTCCAACTCATATATAAGCTACTTTTGGCAAAACTTGTTAGATTTTTGTTGCCTTTAAATTATGCTAATAGGAGAATTCGTGTAAGTGTTCGTTATCTGGAACCTCAGAACAAGATCACTGAAACACAGAAAGAGAAAACTTATTTGCGTCCTCTCATACCTTCAGGATTTAATTTGTCTAGCAGCTACAGGAGCAGTAAAAACCCACTAGCATTCTCACAACCCAGCATTTCAACCACTTGCAGACTGTGTATTCAGGAACCATATTTTGTTGTTGTTGCATTAAGCTGCTGGATAGTCACACTTATGCAAAATATGGGGTTTTTTTCTGAACACAAACTGAGAAGTGCTGAAAACCATGTTATACTGAAACTTAGCCCAACATAGTCCGTTATTCGCCATCATACAGCTGATTTAAAAAGAGCTACATTGAACTTACACTCCGGTAACTTGTTTCAGATATAGACTCCAGTCCACTAGGTCTACCCATACAATTAGATTGCTACTGTCAAGATAAGTATTTCCCAGTTTCCAAGCTGTCTTCCTTATGAAGGGACGCTGACACCCTGACTTAGTGCTGGCCTGAATTCAGCATTTCTATAGAAGCCAAAAATTGTAGTATAGTACTCTGGTTTATATCTCTGAAGACTGAAGTAGCACATTGGTACTAACAAATAGAGAGTCCTTTCCTAATTCGCCATGTCCCAAGATTCCCAGAGGGCTGGCACAACAGCTACTATATTCAGCAGTATAGCAGCTGGCAGCTATCTGCCAGAAGAACTCTACAGGAGCTAGGTCTACCCAGAATCCATACTCTTTGCAGTACATAACAGACATGCTGGATTGAGAATCCACCTCAGAGCATGCACTTATCCCTACAGCAAGAATGTTTATGAACATTGGCAACACTCACCTATCCAGTGCTTGTCGAGCCAGCTGTTTCAGTTTTGACTGGAGGCCTGCTTCTGAAGTTTCAGTAGCCTTAAGTGCAAAATAAAAGAAAAAGCTACACACCCAAAAAACCCACAGGTTTTATAGGCTGTTTGTCAGATTCCACACTTAAAGATTACAGCAAACAGTAATTAGCTATTTTTTCCAATTCTCTTTTGAAATGAGCAAATATGTTGTTTTAAAATCTCAGCATAAAAAGCATACTAAGTAAGCAAATATAATTTTGCTGTTCTAGTGAATGTTCATGGAACAAAAGTGATATTTAAAATTCTTCAGCATGGGCAACATTGTACACACAAAAAAATGGCCAGAAGAATTAACCATATTAAAATACTACGGGCAGAAAGACGACAAAAACAAATGTTAGGTATACTACTGATCTTAGACGTGTTCCAATTCTTTTCCCCAAATGAGTCAAAGATAATCATAGTAACTTAGGAAAAAAATAAATTTGAATGCTTACTTTCATGAAATACAAACAAACAAGATTGCTTGCAAGTTAAAAATCTTGTTCTTGCACATCTAAGGCATAAAATAATCTATGACAGGGCACCAAAACAGATTATCAAGAGTGCTAACTTCTGCTCCCAATTGGGAGGTCAGCCATGACAGTTTACTCATACAACCAGTTTATGCTTTTGCTTTCCTTACAGATGGAGCATGGCTACTGCAGCTAAGCAATCTGCAAGAGGCACAACATAAGTTGTGGCTTCTCCTGCGACACCCAGAAGCAGGTTTCAGGTTCTAGCTTTGTACCTTGACTGATTCTCCCGGGTCAGCTAGGTCAACTGAGGAACAAAAGGCAAGCTACTTTCACCCCAAGAAACAAAACTAGAAACACCCTCTATAAGCAACTATTTTCATTTGCAAATGAATTACACTCCAGAGTTCCCAGCTGGAAAATTTTGAAAGATGGATGAAGGTAAGCAGTGGAGTTGGAACACCAGCAGACCCATCTAGGAGTCAGTCATAGAAAAGGAGGAATGGCTGCTCTCCGAGTACTTCAAGGGTAAGGAAGAAACAAATCTCTCCACCTGAATATACTGAGGAGAAAGACAGAAGCAAAGCTTCAAGATAGCAGAGTTCCTTCAATCTTCTTTCATCCTGGGAAGAAGAACGTACTTTTTGATCACCCCGAGGGATAAAGCCTACAGTCATCTTCACAAAATAATACGCTAGTCAAGGTTAAAAGAAACTTCATGAAATACTTGATAAAAGCAGTTGTTTATGAGATAATTTCAGACTAACTTCAATATATGCAAGTAATGTTTGCATGCACTGACATAACAGAAGGAAGGACACGGCAGAGGAAAAACAGTATGCTGTCGCAGCAAGTTTTTATGTAACAGACTGAAGACTTTCTGCTCCAACAGCTCAAGTGGAAAAACTAGAGCAGTTCTACTAACTCTTCATCTGGTTACACTGTATCACCAGGGTTTTTTAGCCTACACAAAACCAATTTACAGAATTCGGAGAAAAGATTTTACTCTAGCATGTAGCAAAAGTAACATTCCCCTCCCAACAACCCACATATATTTACATTATAAAAAGGGAAGAGAGGGGAGAAAGAAAAACAGACTTGGTGGAGTTACATTATGATGGTGAGCTCTTCCTGTAATGAGTTAGTTAAGGCAACTGGACTTAAGAGAAAAAAGCAGTACCTGTAATTTTATTCTCCATCATTTATGTAATGGCCAATTCATCCTTACCATTAATTTCAGTGTGAATTTAATTCAGTTGTCACAGCTTTAAAGTTGAGCACTGAGTAATCAAGTAGTATTTTTACTAGTTTTGGCATCAGTAGACCATTATGTTTTCAGAAACTGTTACACACAAAAATTTCCCTTAAATTACTTCCTTTAATGTAGTCAGAAAGTAATATAGCTGACACATTAGCAAGTCATCTTCAGTTTTAACTGGTTTTAATTTCTGTTTTAGTGTTGCATTTGCTCCAGGGCAAAAATTAGCATGAAAAGAAGTTCCAAAATATTTCTAGTTTTTAGTATAATCCTGAGGAAAAAACCATAAAACATAAGTCCCCATAAATTTCAGTGTTGAATAGCAATATAACAAAGACTGGAAGAAGTACTAAAAAAATCCCAAAAAACAAACAGTGGAAAAAAGATTAAAAAATAGTTTTTAGAAATACAGGTACTCCATTTTTAAGCCAGCCTTTAGGGTCAGTCACTTGTGTAAGTGGAAGAATTTCTTACCATCACATAATTCCACCAAGTTAACCTGTAGCTTAACATACTGTTTTCAAACAGAGTTCCACCGCTTCTGTGTACAACTCTATAGCTTCTTCTGCATTGCCTTTATCATCTTCATCAAAAGCCTGTGTAACTAGGAAGTGAGCACGCTCCAAGTCCAACTGTTGTTTTGACTTCAGAGGATCTGCGTTCTGTGACTGAACTAAATGAAAAAGAAAGTATTTAGCTTTCTACAGCAGCAGACATGTAAAAACGTCCTTAACATGGTACTGAAATACTAGCAGTTCTAATCAGATATGTAATACCTATTTTTTGGCTGGAAACCAAAACTTTCTAAACTTTGCTAAAAACAGCTTTGCAAAAACAAGAAAACAGCCCCCCGCCCCCAGCAGAGATACACTCTCAGGATATTTCACATGCCAAATAATGCAAATAAAATCTCTTTCATACTACACTAAGGACAAGGATGTTTAATTACGTAAAATATTGCATCATTTGTGATAACACATCACGTATGGTAATATGCAAGTTCCTTAGGTGTCTATCTCATTTAATACATTTATTAATGACCTGAAGGAGAAGATGGAGTGAACCTTCATCAAGGCTGCAGACCCCACCAAACCGATTCACTCAAGGACACAGCTGCTATTCAAAGGGACACAGACAAGTTAAAGAAACAGGCTGACAGGAACCTTGGGAAATTCAGCCAGGACAAATGCTATGCCCTGTGTCTCGGACAGACTAACACCCTGCAGGGTACGGATCTGTGGAGAAGGGCCTGGGGGACAGCTGGGTGAGCCCAACCCAGCAGGCCCCTGGCAGCAATGAAGGCTAACAGCACCCTGGGCTGTGTCAGCAGGAACACAGCCAGGAGATGGGGGGGAAGCAATTACCACCCTCTACTCGGCACTCAGTAGACTGTATCTAGAGTACTGCATCCAATCTCGGGTCCCTAATGACGGTTGGGGCTGGAGGACTTGGCCTTTTCAGAAGAAGCTGAGGGAACAGGGTTTGCCCAGCCAGGAGGAGAAATGGCTTTGGGGGGTCAAAGTCATCTCTAATAGCAACCTGCCAGTAACTGTGAGGTTACCAAGAAAATGGATTCAGGCTCTTCACTATGGTGCAAAAAAGGGAATAAGAGCCAGTGGCTATGAACTGAAACAGGGGAGTATCCAACTAGATACATTAAAAAAAAAATCACTAGGAAGACAATTACACCCTGGAACAGGGGCCCAAAGGCACTGGAGAATTTCTGTCCTTCGGCATTTTCAGGCCCTAACTGCACCTCAGCAACCTGGTTCAAAAATCAATGGCTACCCTGCTTTGAGCAGGAGATTGGTCTATAGACCTCCCAAGGTCCCTTTTTGGCCAAGTGATTCTATGATTCTAACTGAGAATTGCAGGTGTGCAAAAATTTGGTAGAAGCACAAACACTGAAACTGGATCAAAAAAGAGCAAAAAGCTCTTTTGCCCTCTCAAAGTTAGTAATTCTACATAAATACCAGAACCCACTTGCTTCAAAGCCATCATGCAGCTGAGGCTTAGATGTGAGCTTTCATTTGTTCTTGATCAATTTTTATTGCTATATTTAATTACTTTCTCGGCTTTCCTCTGCAGATGTGATTCCTAAGAATATTTAAAAGGAAAGAATACCAACACCCAAGTCCTTAGGAAGTAAGTCTCCATTTCTGATGTATTTCAGAATTCAAAACACTGATGTGGTCATTGTATTTGTGGTCCTTCACAAAGGACAAGAAAATCAGAATAATGAAAAACAGAGCAAACATCATTGACGCTGATGGCACCGAAAGGCTTTCCACTCAATTAATTTAAGCAGAGGTTTAATTAGAAAGCTCCTTACCCACCTGCTGAATGGAGAGCTTGAACTCTCTCCAAGTACTCATTTATTTTTTCTTGAATATTTTCCAAGTTGGACCCTGCCATCCCAGCATAAATCAAGGCTTGTGCAGCTTCCTGCAGGGAGAAGAATTTGAGACAAAGTTAATGTTTGCTGCCTAGAAATTACTTTCCATAAACAGAGGGCCTACAGCAGCCATGAACAGCATGAAAGCAAGCCCCTATATCTGCAAAAAGACTCAGTGGCTACAGGGAAATTCTGATGGAAAGACCAAGTTTCAAGTTATAAATGAGATCATGTTCAGTTTCTCACACATGGGACAACCTATAGGACTATAAAAAACCTTTTGAGGTTCTATAAGGCCAGATCTTAGGTCTGTCTGTAGAGTAATGCATATAATTAGGAGACTCCAAGTAAAGTTTTTTTAAGCAGGCACTGAAATCAGTTAAATAAAGCTCACAAGCCACAAACTACCTTTTATTTTTAAAGTTGCAGATTTAAGGTTAGGGGAAAAAAAGCTACACACTAGTTATTTGCATTTAATCTGATAATAATGAGACTAAACCAATATGAAACCTTTTCAAAATCAAATGGATAGAATTTTGGTTTAGAAAGTTTTTTCTTTTAGTATTACTCACATAAAGCTATCAAATCTGGAAAGTCTACAAATTTAAAGTTTCCTAGCTCCTCAAACTTTGTTTTTTAATTGTTTGTATGTACATAAAACACCAGATATTGATGAAAGTCTACTTCCAGGAGACAGCATAGGCCTCCAGCTCAGAAGCACATTACGTTATCTGCTTTTCTATAAGGCTTTTCTATACTGCACAAATCTATTAAGAAAAAACGCCTTCAGTTGCATAAGCTGTCTATCCATTCACTAAATTTATGAAAAACATGTAATGTTTGGCAGTTGTTGTAATAAGCAGTGAGAGCTGACAGTCTCAGAAGCATATGGAGAATTGAAATTTGTCACTCACAAAAATGAGGATAAAAACCTTATTTTGTCCTCATTATTGGCATGGAAAAAACCCCACACTTTTGTAGCAGTGCTCGTCTTCCCAGCAGCAACAGAAGAGAGAAGGAGGCGGTCATGCAGCAGGCTGAGCATGTAGGAAGCAGAACAATAACTAGAGAGCTGCTCCACAAAGATGGTGCTCAGAGAGGCCGCTCTGCACAGGGCAAGCACAGAGCCATGGCCAGAGGGTCTTTTGTGTGCTTTATGGCCATGATTTTTGTCAAGCTTAGCAGTTTGCTCCCATACACATCTGCCTAGTTTGCCCAAGCTTAAAACTGATCCTGATACAGCCTGGACTTGTTATCAGGATAAATTTTCACTGACAAGCTCAGAGAACCAAATACCACATATTCCCTGTCAACATCCATCACCATATTACATCACATAAAATATCCACAGCAACAGAAAGGTAAATAGAAGTACTGTGCCATTTATATGCAGCAATTAACTACCGTTAAGGTCTAGCATATAACTATTTTTTTTGAGAAAAAAAATGCACTACTGATATCTGCTGAAAGGATGTATATATTTGTCTGTGACATATCACAAGTACAGACTGACAAAACAGGTGCTGTATCATAAGGGCAAGTTGTTTACATATGACACAAAGAACAAATGTGGATTTTCAAACTAGTGCTGCAAAAACAATGCATAATTGATGTTGCTTCTGTGATTTCAAGCACAACTGTTCTGCTTGGTTTTGAGACGTAAACATAGTGAAAACAGTCTTTTATAAAGTAAGGCTCTAAAGGACTGAAGCAGTTGACTAACCGCCTGCAGAGCCAGCACGCCAACTGTTTCCAGTGACAAGATGGTTGTGCAATTCAGAGTTGGTATTTATGATCTCTTCAATGCCACTATTCTTTGGCATGAGTAGTGTGCCACAGCCGCACTAAGCTAACTACTGATCATCAGTTTGCAAGATGCTAAGTGCTGGTCAACAGTCTTCAGCTGTTTTGCTGAAGTCGTCAGGTGCCCAAATATGTTTCCTATATTTCTGTATAGCACCATTAACAAGTTACCCTAAGCTGGTTCACAATGCAGCCCTCCTCTAGGGATCTATCAAAGTTACATGACAGCAGGAAGCGAACAGGACTTGCTAGCCATAGGAACTCCATTCAGACAGGTCCGTTTGTTGCCTATCGGTAACAAACAGTAGCATTTCCCATCCTTCATCCTTAAGGTCAAGTTCTTGCAGAATACAGTTCAGCACCCAACTTTTCCACATGCTTAGTAATCACGCCAGTGGGCTCTGAACTGCTTAGAGCAGTTGGTAAGAAAGTTAGTCATGGGCCAGAGCTTATTTGCACTGTGCAAAAAAATGCATAAAGTACCCCCAAAATACTAGATGATATTTTGTAACTACTCTTGTTTAATCTGACATTGACAGTGATTCTTCAGGCAACATCCAGAAAGCCAAACCTATCTATGTTAAATCATACATAAAGAATTCTGCTTTAACAGTATCTGCCAAGTTTGGTCTGACTCCTCCTGATCACAATAGGTTTGAACACCAACACCTTCAAATATAACCTGACACAAGAGGCAATATCAAATCTTGGACTGACAAGTGTCACCTGTCTGAACACCAAAAATCTTAGCTGCAGAGTTTTGATCAAAGCTTTCCTCACACAAAGCTGTGTTCATAATCATGCTGCTCTGTGGCCTAGCTTTTGCATACCAGAAAACATTTTCTAGATTACACTCTGTCATGTGTAGCTTGAAGCGCACCAAGACTGCCAGGGATGCATTTTTGAGCAAGAATATCACCCGTATGCAGCAAGTGAAAAAGATTTTCCATACACTGTACAAAAGTGTACAAGAGTGATTATTTGCACAAAAAGATGGTTTCCTTCTGAAGAGCATTCAATAATTTCTTCCAGATATACTGAAAAATGTACTGTAATAAAGTAGTACTGCACGTAGCTATCAGACCATGCACACACACTGTTGCTGATAAGCACAGAGTTTATCAGCATTATTATGGGTAACTATAACTTTTGCATATATATCCTTTACATATACAAACTTAGCTCACCCTACATTAACAATCAAGTTAAAAAAAGAAAGATACTCCTCTTCCTATCCTTTCACAATTACATGCATAGGCCACCATGATAATAATGCTATGGTTTTTATACATTTCAAAGACACCTAGTACTCATGAAGTAAAAGGCCAGCTACAGAGCTCTTAGCAAGTTAATGGAAGAGAATTACTTTGGCAGGGTAATGGAATATGTGGAAAGATTACTGCAACAAGGATAAACATAGGCTTCAAAGAAATCCCTTCTTGCAGGGGAGAAATAAAGCCAGTGGGACATGGAACTTTAATGTAACTTTGCAAAACATAAATCCAACAAAGCGAGACAACTTACACAGGTGAAAAATGCATAATGGTTGCACAGAAGCCACTAAATACCAGTAGCAAGTCTATAGATATTGAGCAAGACACTGAATCAACCTCATCACACCCTTGGTTACACCAACCTGAAGATGTATTGAAATAATAAAATCGGGTCCCTAACAGAAAGAATATTCACTTGTGGTTAAAAACATGTCACTGGTAGCTTGTGATCTGAAGCCAGCTTACCGCTGAGCATCTTGTATTTCACCATGTACTTCTCTACTTATTTGATGACTGATTATACAACAAAGTTGTTTCCAGCTGCACACTCAAGAGCTGCAATATGCCCACTTGCAGTGCTCCAACATGCTCAGCACTTATATCTGCAACATAAAACCGAAGTCTTTCAGGCCTGGCAGGGGTAGGGGAGAGGCCAGGAATGAAAGTGGAGAACCAGCGGGGCAGAGACGTTTTTAGCTAGGTTCCGACGACGCTTCCCGAGAAGCACCGCACGTCCAAGAGCTGGAAGAAGCGCCCATACCCACTTGTCAGGTACCGCAACTGTAGTGCTACCCCTAAGCCCATTAGTAAACAGCAGCGCACGGGCAGTACTTGTTCCCACCTAAAAATAAAACGCAGGGAAAACGCGTTTCGCAACCTGCCCTGAAGGACGCTGCTCCTCCGGAGACACACAAACTTTCGACGCGCACGCCCGGCCTTCCGCTTTCTTCTCGGCTGGAACCGCCACGTCTTCTCCGATGTCGAGCCGCGCTCCCGTCCCCAGGGCATACCCGCCAAGGGAGGGGAGCGGCGGAGGCAGCGCTAACCCAGCACACCTCTCTCCCCGCCGGCAGGGCCGGGCCGGGCCGCAGGGGCGCGGCGGGCCACCCCTCCCTGCCCCGGCCCTCTGGGGGCTGCGGGGAGGAGCGCAGACCTGCCGGCAGCTCAGGGCCTCAGGGCGGCTCGCGGCGAAGGGGAAGGGGACGCCGGCGCCCTGAGGGAACCGGCTGCCGCCGGCGCCCCCCCGTACCTTGTAGTAGAAGACCGCTTCCTGGTAGCGCCCGCTCTGGTCCCGCTGCACCGCCAGCTGGGCGAACTTCACCGCGTCCAGCTCCAGCGTGGTGGCATCCATGGCCGGTTCCCTCCCGGTGCCGCCACCGGCAGCAGCGCCCCTCCAAGCCCACCCCGCCGCCGGCTCGGCGCCCGCCCGGCCGCTTCCCCCGCCTTCCTGACCCGGCCACGGCCGCCGGCCCCGCCCCCATCCCAGCCGCCTTCTCCCCTGGCCACGCCCACCTGCCCTGACAGCGGCTGCCCCGGCACCCGAGGCCGGCCGCGCCCCGCCTGGGGCCGCGGTGGCGCAACGCGCATGCGCCCAGAGGGTTGTCTCGGGTGTTTTTAAGGTGTGGGAGGATGGCCTCATGCCGGGCGGGCGTGAGGGTTGCACCGCGCATGCTCGGGCAGCCGTGGGAGGGCGGGGTTCTCGGGTTTGGCGGGCGCGCGTGCGTCCGTGCCGCGCGACGCGCGGTGGGGAGGGGGCGGTAGGGAGCGGGCGGCGCGTGCCTGCCTGTGGCAGTTGAGGGGGGAGCGCGCGCAGGGCGGTGGGTCTCCAGCCCGCCTCTGCCGCGTTTGTAAGTCCCTGGAGAGGTGAGCTGGGCAGCCGGGCGGATAGGGGAAGGCCCGGGGGTGTTACTGCTGTTTTTTAAAACAGAGTGGGTTTTGTTGTGCTGTTTTTTTTCTTTCCTTACTTTTTAATGGAGGTGCTTGAAATACTTAGTAGCTTCTTCGAAGCCCTAAGCTGTAGAGGTGGGTGTTTTAGTCCTTGTTCATAGTTAATGTTTTAGAATCGTAGAATCATTAAGGTTGGAAAAGACCTCTAAGATTATTTAGTCCAACTGTCAGCCCAACACCTCCATGCCTACTAAACCGTGTCCTGAAGTGCCACATGTACATGTTTTTTTAACTCCTCCAGGGATGGTGACTCTACCACTTCACTGGGCAGCCTGTTTCAATGCTTAACCACCCTTTCAGTGAAGAAATTTTTCCCAATAACCCATCTAAACCTCCCCTGATGCAACTTGAGCCCATTTCTTCTCGTCTTATCACTAGTTACTTGGGAGAAGAGACTGACACCCACCTTTCTACAACCTCCTTTCAGGGAGTTGTAGAGAGCGATAAGGTCTCCCCTCAGCCTCCTTTTCTCCAGGCTAAACCACCCCAGTTCCCTCAGCCGCTCCTCATCAGACTTGTGCTCCAGACCCTTCACCAGCTTCATTGCCCTTCTCTGGACACGCTCCAGCACCTCAATATCTCTCTTGTAGTGAGGGGCCCAAAACTGAACACAGTATTCAAGGTGTGGCCTCACCAGTGCCAAGTGCAGGGGGACAATCACTTCCCTAGTCGTGCTGGCCACACTATGTCTGATACAAGCCAGGATGCTGTTGGCTTTCTTGGCCACCTGGGCACACTGCCGGCTCATGTTCAGCTGGCTGTCAACCAGCACCCCCAGGTCCTTTTCTGCCAGGCAGCTTTCCAGCCACTCTTCCCCAAGCCTGTAGCGTTGCATGGGGTTGTTGTGGCCCAAGTGCAGGACCTGGCACTTAGCCTGGTTGAACCTCATACAATTGGCCTTGGCCCATTGATCCAGCCTGTCCAGGTCCCTCTGCAGAGCCCTCGAGCAGATCAACACTCCCGCACAATTTGGTGTCATCTGCAAACTTACTGAGGGCGCACTCAATCCCCTCGTCCAGATCATTGATAAAGACATTAAACAAGACTGGCCCCAAAACTGAGCCCTGGGGAACACCACTTGTGACCGGCGGACAACTGGATTTAACTCAATTCACCACAACTCTGGGCTCAGCCATCCAGCCAGTTCTTTACCCAGTGAAGAGTACACCCGCCTAAGCCATAAGCCACCAGCTTCTCTAGGAGAATGCTATGGGAGACAGTGTCAAAGGCTTTACTAAAGTCCAGGTAGGTAACATCTACAGCCTTTCCCTCCTCTATTAGGTGGGTCAGCTGGTTGTAGAAGGAGATCAGGTTGGTCAAGCAGGACGTGCCTTTCATGAACCCATGCTGGCTGGGCCTGATCCCCTGGTTGGCCTGCACATGCCTGTTGAGCGCACTCAAGATGAACTGCTCCATAATTTTCCTGGGTACCAAGGTCAGGCTGATAGGCCTGTAGTTCCTCGGATCCTCCTTCTGGCCCTTCTTGTAGATGGGCATCACATTGGCAAGCCTCCAGTCGTCTGGGACCTCCCCTGTTAATCAGGTCTGCTGATAATTGATGGAGAGTGGCTTGGCAAGCTCCTCCGCCAGCTCCCTCAGTACTCTTGGGTGGATCCCATCCGGCCCCATAGACTTGTGAGTGTCCAGTTGGTGTAGCAGGTCATTAACTGCTTCCTCCTGGATTATGGGGGGTTTATTCTGCTCTCCGTCCCTGTCTTCCAGCTCAGGGGGCTGGGTACCCTGGGGATAACTGGTCTGTCTATTAAAGTCTGAGGCAAAGAAGGCATTAAGTACCTCAGCCTTTTCTTCATCCTTGGTGGCAATGTTCCTCCTCGCATCCAATAAAGGAGGGAGTTTCTCCTTGGCTCTCTTTTTGTTGTTAATGTATTTGTAAAAACATTTTTTATTATCTCTTACAGCAGTGGCCAGTTCTAGCTGGGCTTTTGCCTTTCTAATTCTCTCTCTGCATGACTTGACGAGATCCCTGTACTCTTCTTGAGTTGCCTGCCCCTTCTTCCAAAGTGGTACTCTCCTTTTTTTCCTGAGTCTGTTGTAGCAGTCACTTTAGCATTAGTAACAAGGTTTGTTGAAGCCTTAGGCCACAAGCTCTGAACTTTCACCCAGATCCACTGACCGTGCACTGAACTTTTACTTGGCTACATGAAGGATTTTTCACATCGTCAGGAAAAAGGGTATCCAATGGAGAGGAAATACGTAATTTGCTGGAATCGGTCCAACTACCCAGAGAAATTGCTGTGATACATTGCCCAGCCCATACCAAAGATACTACAGAAATTAGTAAAGGAAATGCTTTAGCTGATGCAGCTGCGAAAGCTGCAGCCTGACAACCTCTGAAGGAGTGTATGGTTGCAATCTCAATGGACAATCAGAACGAATGGCCAAATTTAAGAGACCCCAAAGCCATGTATGAAAAAGACTACAGCAGAGGAAAGAAAAGAAACAATGGGAAAAGTGGGAAGCAGAACAAAATGACAGCGGAATATGGACAATTGGAGGAAAACTGATTTTGCCAAAGAAGTATTTAATTACCGTCGCTAGGTGGTTTCATGACAAAGCTCATGGAGGAGCGGAGGCAGTGCCTAACCAGGTACAAAAAATATGGACAGCACCAGGAATTTACACCGCCGCAAAGAGGATCACCAGTAGCTGCCCGACCTGCCAAAACTTTTCAAGTACCAAGTCGAGTTCAGAATTAGGGGGATGACCATGGGCCTATTTCCCTTTTCAGTGATTACAAATAGATTACGCAGATATGCCATCCGCTGGCGGATACAAACATTTATTAGTTATAGTAGATCAGTTGTTAGGTTGGGTAGAAGCATTCCCCACAAGAAAAGCAGACACAGGAGGAGTAATAAAAGCGTTATTGAAGGAAATTATACCCAGATATGGAGTTCCTGAATCAACTGAGTCAGACAGGGGTGCCCATTTTACAGCGAATATAATCAGTCAACTATATAAGTTCCTAGGTATAGAGAGGAACTTGCACACTCCCTATCACCCACAATCCTCAGGACAGGTAGAAAGAATGAGCAGAACCTTAAAGGAAAAGATAGCAAAAATATCTTCAAATACAGGTTTGAAGTGGCCAGATGCATTGCACTTAGCCCTGTGGGATGTGCAAAATGCCCCGCGACAACCCACAGGGCTAACACCAGCAGAAATTCTTTTTGGGAGACATTTGGCCATACCAGGGACTTATATCCCAGCTAAAACCAGCCTGTTGGATGGAGATGAACAATTGACCCACTATGTTACAAGTATGCAGAAACAATTTGCAGAACATAGGAAATATGCTAAATGGTATCAATCTGCACCACCTGAAATGCAGGTACATGATATACAGCCTGGGCATAAAGTTCTAGTAAAAATATTTTCTTGAAAGTCTAAGCTAGAACTGAAATGGGAAGGGCCATATACCATTTTACTATGTTCTTATTTTGCTGTCAAAGTTTCAGGAAAATAAAATTGGATACACCATTCACACGGCAAGCGAGTGAGGGATAACCAACCAGCGGACAAATAACTGGTTTCTGAAAGATCCCTTGCAACAGCAACAATGAAGCGAGGCATCTCACTACTCTTGGTGATGGCAACCCTAACAACTGCAATGGCATGGTTAAGTATAAAAAAGATGAATGATCCCGAGTGGATTAAGGTTGTCAGTAATAGGGGGAAAAGAGTCTACATAAGTTATCATGGAATAGCTGTCCCAGTCCCTTGGGAACCAGAAAGAGAGGTTCTTGGTTTCTGCTGTGAAACAGATACAGTTCAGGATTTAGCTCTGGTAGAACTGACTAGTGGGAAAAAATTACAGTGTTTTGATAAAACCAGTTGTTGCTTGATGCTAGACTCCAGGTGTTGTGTGCAGGAAAATGTTAGACTAAATGTTAAGGTATTTGTCAATGTAACTTGTGAAACTACTATGCCAATATTAGCAACTCTGTCCCCAACCACTACATTACCAACTTCAATTCCCTTAAGAATGAAGAAATTGACCCTACAAATATCTGAAATTGGGCCATACGCTATCAAAAATGTGGGTCAGCAAGAAGTATTATTTAATCCCTTATGGTCATTAAAAAGAGTAGAGTTGTCAATGCAAGTAAAGGTTTCTGCCATTAAACCAACCTGTGCACCATTTCTAGGTGTGTCCTCTGCGGGGCGTCTAGCTTGGCTACATGGACGAACTCTGGTACTTAATGGAATAGATGCTGAAGTACTCACAAACAAACTCAGTGCAACATCTAGCGGATTGAACAAACTGGAACACCCCTTAAGGACCTCTCTATTAGCATTAGGGACTAATCAATGGCTCTTGTCTGATATAATGCCCCAATGGGAGAAAATTAATGAAAAAGACAATCAGTTGATTGTAGATGCACTCGGAATAGTTCAAAACAATTTCTCATTAGCTCTTAGCTGTATCCAGGCACAATTATGGATACAATCTACAGCAGCAGCAATTATAAGAGAAGGTGAAGAAGGCACTTTACCCACTGAGATTCGGAAGGTAATATGGGATAATGCAATTGAATTTGAAAAAGAATTCCAGTCCTGGTGGTATTTAGTTAATTTCACTTATGACCCTGTCAGACAAAAAGCTACAGCTTTCGTTTTGACAATATATAATGCATCGGTACTTACTATATATCCCATCATAGCATTAGGGTTGAATCATGGAGGAACTGTACTTTACCCTATAGAACATAGAGTATGGGCCCAACGTAAAGAAAATAAATGGCAAACAATTGATGTGGGTGCATGTATTGTGCGAGAACAACAAGGGTTTATCTGTGAAAGTAATACCATTGAAGCTCAAGATATATGTTTAGATACTGAGCAAAATGTTTGTCAGTTAGAAATACATCCCAATGAAGCCATAGAAACCAAATTTGTATATATTGGGAAAGGATGTGTTTGTATAAGAACTCTCTGTAATTTTATACTTGTTTATGATAATTTTGTGTGTACAGATAACTATTCAAATATTTGTATTTGTAACTTTACTATGATCATAGGATGTGACTTTAATTATTCAGCTCCCGTTACATCCCATCAATTACTAAAATCAGAATATTCCTTATATCAAGACTTGTCACCCACATCTATTGGAATGGATTTGATGGTGGTAAGAAAACTGTTGCACCATAAAGAATTAAAACAGATGTTAAAGAGAGTCAAGGAGAATGGTCAAAAGACCCTAATCACCGTCCACCATGATGCAGAAGAAATCCATAGTATCCTTGAAAGGGTGAAAAAGGATGGTGACCACCGACAGTGGGAGTCCCTCTTTGGATGGTCAGCCACGGCCACTGGAACATATAACCACATGTTACATCCAGTGATAACAGTCTTATGTTTAGCCTTATTGTGTTTGTTACTTGTAATCATCTTATACATACGAACATGGTGGTTAATTTTTCGTCTTGAAAGAATTCACGACCTTTGTCTGACCTTTGTCTGACATACTAAGCAGGAATGCTTGATCAAAAAAAAAACCAAAAGGAGGACTATTGTAGTAGTCACTTTAGCATTAGTATCAAGGTTTGTTGAAGACTTAGGCCGCAAGCTCTGAACTTTCACCCAGATCCCCTGACCATGCACTGAACTTTTACTTGGCTACATGAAGGAAGGCCCCTGAAACCTGTGGAAACCAGAAAGATAGAGGCTTCAACCTTAGCAGAAGCTGCAACCTTAGAGATAAGAGAAGAATTGGCACGCTTAGAGACAACGAAGGGACCCAATGAAGAACGGGAAGACCCCAGACCCTAATACTACTATTAGTCTGAACTGTCTCCTGAGGGGAGGGGAATTTAGATTGTAAGGGTATAATTGCCCAGGGATTTCTTTGTTCTGGGTCCCTCTCTGGAGGCACCCAGCTCAAGCTGTTTTCACTGCTATACCAATAAATTCGTCTGGCATACATTGTATCAGAGACTCTGCTTTGGGAAACCTAGGGTTGAGCCAGAGCAGAGAGGAAGTGCCCAAGAGTGAGTGTGTGTGTGAGCAAGGAGTCGAACAGGGGCACCCGTCAGCTCAGTGGAGCTGCCCGCTGTGAAGGGACTCAGGTCCTAGCAGTTAAAGTCTCGGGTGGTGTGTGTGCGACTCCCTGAATGGTGTGTGAGTGCTCGGGCAGCGGCTTCTCCTTTAACACGTCCCAGCAAAAGCTCCCTGTTCAGCCAGGCTGGTTGTCTTCCCTGCCGGTTTGTTTTATGGCACATGGGGACAGCCTGCTCCTGCGCCTTTAAGATTTCCTTCTTGAAGAATGCCAGCCTTCCTGGACCCCTTTGCCCTTCAGGACTGTCTCCCAAGGGACTCTCTCAACCAGTGTCCTGAACAGGCCAAAGTCTGTCCTCCAGAAGCCCATGGTAGTGGTTTTGCTCACCCCCCTCCTTACTTCGCCACGAATCAAGAACTCTGTCATACCATGGTCGCTAAGCCCAAGATGGCCTCCAACCACCACATCTCTCACCAGTCCTTCTGTGTTTGTAAACAGCAGGTCAAGCGAGTCACCTACCCCGGCAGGCTCACTCACCAGCTGTGTCAGGAAGTTATCTTCCACACGTTCCAGGAACCTCCTAGACCATTTCCTCTCTGCTGTGTTGTATTTCCAGCAGACATCCAGTAAGTTGAAGTCCCCCACGAGAACAAGGGCTAGCGATTGTGAGACTTCTGCCAGCTGTTTGTCTGCCTCTTCATCCTGGTTGGGTGGTCTATAACAGACACCTAGCAGGATATCTGCCTTGTTGGCTTTCCCTCTCATCCTTACCCGTAAGCACTCGACCTTATCGTTATAATCGCTGAGTTCTACACAATCGAAACACTCCCTAACATACAGAGCCACCCCACTGCCTCTCCTTCCTTGCCTGTCCCTTCCGAAGAGCTTGTAGCCATCCATTGCAGCACTCCAGTCATGAGAGTCATCCCACCACGTTTCTGCGATGGCGACTAAGTCATAGCTATCCTGCTGCACAATGGCTTCCAGCTCCTCCTGTTTGTTGCCCATGCTGTGTGCATTGGTGTAGATGCACTTGAGCTGGGCTATCGATTTCACTCCCGACATTGGCATGCCACTCTTAGGCTCCTCTCTAGTGAGCCTGGTTACATCCTCGGGCTCTGAGGATAGTGTTTTGCTCTTGAGGATAGTGTTTCTAGCCTTAAAGAGAGCATTTTCAGTGTATATCTGTATGTCATACAAGCGTAAAGTAGAAAAATAAGAAAAGGTGTATTGTACTGCCCCCTCTTTAAAAAAAATAAAATCGTAACACTTCTGGTGTGCTTCAGGTTGGCAGTTTTGTAATCCAGATCTCTTCTCTAGGATGTTCAGGATTTTTTTCTTTCTTCCTTAGGAGCAGTGTAGGGGAAAACTGCCCTCACTGGGAGGTGGCTGCCAGTGCTTTATTTGTTGTTTGCATTATAACACCTGCTTTCCCCTCTTCCCAGCTTGTGTTGCAGGATGAATTCCTGAGGCTGAGCTGCTCTGAGAGCCCTGGGCTGGGAAGCCTTGTCTGTATCCCTTCTGAAAGCAGCATCTTCAGGGCTGTTCCCTAGAAGGGTTGTGCCCGTGAATTCATGAATTGCACTTTAGTGTGAAAACTAGTTCAGCTATGCGTTCCTGCTCTCAGAGTTTCTACTTTATATGGGGAGCAGGGTCCTGGGGGGTGGGGTCCTGGGGGGACGGGGTCTCTCCACAGGGAGCCACATGGCGAAGTCAAGGGGCAATGGGAACAAGTTGCACCGGGAGAGGTTTCATCTTGACGTAAGAAAGAAATTTTTTATAGTAAGAACAACCATTCATTGGAACAGCCTCCACAGCGATGTGGTAGAGTCCCCATTGCTGGAGGTTTTCAAGATGGTATTGGACAGGGTGCTAGATTATCACATCTATGCTCTTTTTCCCACAGAAGGTTGGACTAGGTGATCTTTTGAGGTCCCTTCTAACCTGGGCAATTCTGTGATTCTAGAAGCTTTTATTTCTGCCTGAAAACACAGCTTATTGCAAGTCATTGTTTTCATGAGATGTAAAAATACTGCCTGGCAACTTATTCTGAAGCTCTCCTTTATCAGTGTGTCACTTTTCAACCTGTTTTCTGATGATAGATTTAGTAAGAAGTGCAGCTAAATGTGGGAATACGAGGTACTGAAATACTAAAATCTATTACTTTTCCTCTCTGATTTTCTTATGTACAGAGTTAGCGTTCCCACTCTATCTTCTTCTCTTCCTTATCCCTTTTCTGCTTTACAGACTGCATTGATATAAAATGCAGTAATATTCTGTGTAAAAGGTGACTTGGTTTTTCTGATCTGCTCTGTAGGGGGCAGTTCTTGTAATCTTCATAGCTTTGCTTTTGGTTGTGCTCCTGATAAAGTTGGTTGCTTTTTTTTTTTTTCCTTTCAAAGTATGTTTTATGCTACTTGTCTGAGCACAGGAAAGATCCAGATTACACTAAAGGATTTTTCTGAATAAAGACGTATTGGTTCAATATTTACTTAATGATGCCATGAAAATGAACAAGGAATTTCAGTTAAGGTCTGCATCAATTTGATGTTCAGACATAGTGGCATAACTCATATAGCCTAAAATTAATTTGTGTACCATGGCTTTGGACTAAACCATTTACAGACCAAATGCAACTCTGAAGTATCCAGAGTGACACGCGTGATGAAAAGGAGACTGAACTGTGCAGAATAACAGACAATGTTATTCCTTATTTAAATCTACATGTCAAAAACATTTATTCTGTAACATAAACTAAGATCTCTTCTAGCTAATCAGGATTCAGAAATATCACTTGGGATAATTAATTTTTCACTAATTAATGGTCACTGGTGATTTGCCCTCTTCAGATAATAAATGGTTTGTGCGTTTCTGTTTCTTATTAATCTGCTGTAAAATTCTACAAGAAGCTTTTAAATGTACAAAAAGTAGAGTGAGGTCTTGACTGTGGCAATTTTTGCCTTTTGCTTGTAGTAGCATTTTAGTTTTGGAGCCAGATATTAAAATTGGCTCCTCTTGTTTGTAGCTGAAGAAGCATCAGTTCTTTTCATCGATGTTGATGTATCACAGACACTTCAATTTTTATATCTATGGTTAACTCTTGTCTTCCAAGATAATGTGCAGAAAATCACTTCCAGTTACTATGGTTGTTAAATATCGCATGATGTTATTATTTGGGCAGAAGGCCGTAATAGGAAGTAGACAAACATTCTTAGGGCTGCTGCTGATAGGCAGAAGCTTCATTGCTTCAGTCACTCAAAAGTTGGCTGGCAGAAGTGTTAAGTACATGTACCTGTGGTAAGAGCTCCGTCATAAGTAAGAGCACCCTCTGGAGAAGCACATTCTGGTAATTGCCAGTGATACTGATTGCTGTCCTCCATTTCTCACTGCAAGTGTTGGATTCCACCTACCTGACAAGGGCTTGCTCTACAGGTACTGGGGAACACTATTTTTCTTTGATCTTGTGTGCATTTAAACTTGCAATCCTTCTCCACCCTGCACTTTTGCATTATAGTGTTACCCGCTCCTCCCCCCCAATTTGTTCAATTTCCCTATTGTTATAATTCCTATTCTAACATCCCTACAGGTCTCCTGGCATCCTTTCCTGTTATATCCCTTTTTCCACTGGCACAAATCCAGATTCCACATCCAGGTCCTGCTCTGCCTCAGTTTTTCTTACCTTTGGTGATATTTGCCCTGAGTATCCCTTGCTTCCCACCATCTACTTTCCTTATGTGCCTTCCTTCCTAACCTCATCTAATGCTTGCTTTCTTATCTCTCCTTCCTGCCTGCCTTTTGCAGTCAATATGCTCTGAGAAGATCATAGCTGTATGTGTTGTCTTTATCTTATTCCCTCCAGCTCTTGCCTTTTTGCAAAGACTATCAGATGAAGAAATTGAGGTCTCTCTTTCTCTTTCATGCTCCTTTGCTACTAATTAGGCAGAATCAGCTCATTCTCATTTGTCCTTGCTCTTTGAGATGTTTTAATCCCTTTTTTCCTTTTGTCTCCCATAATGCTATAATTTGCGGTCTCCCAGCTCCTCTTCCTGCTTCCTGATTTTGATTCTTGCTTCTCTGCCTCCTCTTCTCCTTGTTTTTCCAAACATATGCTGTAGGGGTAGACATTTACATGTTGGTGATGGTTCTCATCTAAGTTTTGCATATTGCCTTACCTATTTTCATTTGACTACAACTGTAGCTTTTAATGCTCCCTGGCATTAAAAAACAAAGCTCCAAAATGTTGATATAATTTGGTCTTCCACATGTATTTCTATCAGGTGTCTGTGTTTGACTTCCTCCATGGTTACTTGCACTCTGTCTGTCGTGGCGATACAGAGTCAGAACATGGACCACTCTAGTCCCGTCTTCCTCTGACTGGAGTGTACTTGATGCTTGTGGAAAGGGTACAGGAATACGGCAAGCTCAGAGTAGTATTTTGTCTCACCTTCCTGAAGCCTATGAGTTGAACTCACATCATTGCTTCTGATAGCTCTTAGTGGGCTTGTTTTCAATGAATTAGTCTAATTGTAGCTATAGCGCATTTTGATTTTGGCATTCAAAACATTTTGTGGGAATGTGCTCTATAGTTTAAATTGTTGTATGAGATAACATTGCCTTTTTAAAAAAGAAAAACAAACCAAAACCCCCCTGTCACTCAGTTTAACTTTTTGCTCCCTATCCTCTGCTTGTAAGAAATTATGATCCTATCTAATGGTTGCATCTTTTAGGTTGCCTGTAAGTTTGTGTTCTTCTTTGCTATCTCTTCAAGTTATTTCTTTCTTCATACATTTAATCTCTGCTTGAACAGAATCCTCTCAGTATCTTTGATTTATCCTTGTGGTTCTTTTCAGTCTACCCTATGTTTTCTTTGAGATGGGGTGACCAGAATGGTGTGCAATATTAGAGTTGTATCATTAATTTTCATAGAATCATAGAATGGTTTGGGTTGGAAGGGACCTTAAAGATCATCTAGTTCCAACCCCCCTGCCATGGGCAGGGACACCTTCCACTAGACCAGGTTGCTCAAAGCCCCATCCAACCTGCCTGTGAACAACTCCAGGGATGGGGCATCCACAACTTCTCTGGGCAACCTGTTCCAGTGCCTCACCACCCTCATAGTGAAGAATTTCTTCCTTATATCTAATCTAAATCTACCCTCTTTCAGTTTAAAGCCATTACCCCTTGTCCTATCACTACATGCCCTTGTAAAAAGTCCCTCTCCAGCTTTCTTGTAGGCCCCCTTCAGGTACTGGAAGGCTGCTGTAAGGTCCCCCTGGAGCCTTCTCTTCTCCAGGCTGAACAACCCCCCCTCTCTCAGCCTGTCTTCATAGGAGAGGTGCTCCAGCCCTCGGATCGTCTTCGTGGCCCTCCTCTGGACTCACTCCAACAGGTCCATGTCCTTGTAATGTTGGGAGCCCCAGAGCTGAATGCAGTACTCCAGGTGGGGTCTCACGAGAGCAGAGTAGAGGGCGAGGATCACCTCCCTCGACCTGCTGGTTAATTTTGTATCCTGGTGTACTGTTTTATTCATAATAATTCCTAACACTGTATTTGCCTTTTTAACCACTGCTGAGCGTTGACTGAAGTTCTGAGAATTCTCCAGAATGACTCATCTTTCCTGAGAAAGGATTGATATTAAGTACATAATGGCATCTGCCATTATGTACTTAATGTGGTGTTTCCTCCTCTGTGATTTGACAGCATTTAATTTCACAAGCTGTTTATTACATACACAGTTATATGAGATCCTTGCACAACTTTCCGTAGCAGGCCTTCACAAACCAGAGTATTTGTATCACTGGCATACCTCTTCACCTTATTATTTCCTGCCAATTCCAGATAACTTCTGAGTTTTTACAGTACTTGACCACTTTGTTCAGAAACAGAAGTTGGGTATGCTGTGTGCAGGTTCCGTAGAGACCTCCCCCATTGCCATTTTAAGAACTGGCATCCAATATATTTTACTGATTATTAAATTCCCTCCATCTTCTTGTTAAAGAAAGGCATTGTGTAGGAACCTTTAAATGCCCCTGTATTGAACTGCCTTCCAAATTCTTGCTCTCTTCTGAGCGACATAAGAGACTATCCTTTCCCTAACACTCTCCTTTCACAAGATGCTTTCAAAACCGTCTACATGAGATGCTGTTCATATGCTGAGCATATTGGTTAGCCAAGACAGTGTTATCTCATCTTCCGTGGATTGTACTGTTTTATGTCTAGTCAGACGATATGTAATTGCCTTCCATTTTTACATTCCAAGTACAGCAGGACTATGATATAAGTGTCACTACTGTGGAATAAATAATAAAATTAATCACTGTATTGGACCCACCCCTTTCATGTAATTTGTATTATTTTAGTCATGTTAAGTATGTTGAATAATCTCTTTATTCTGCATTAAAGGATTGTAAGCTTGTGTTATCCAGTTTGATTCAGTACAATAAGCACCAGGTAAAATTATTTTAGGCATGTGATGGTAAGTATTTCAAAGACCTGGGCAGGCCTTAGACTTAGAGGCATGCACCAAAGCGACAAGAAGTTAAGGAAGGTATCACTAAAGGATATCACTAAGGAATGGCTCACTAAACAATGACGGCTGTTTGTTCAGAACATCATTGAAAATGAATACCCGTTTCACAAATAAATTGTTGAACCTCTATATGCACTTGTTAAATGGATACTGCAATAATTTAGAGAAATGTTGCCTATATTTTTATCAGATATGTAGGAGCAATTCCTTATATTTGTGGGCCTGCTTTGGTTGGGCTGTTCCAGAGCAAATCTGTTTTAACAGATGATTGGAGTTTGTGTATATTCTTTAATGCACAAAATGTTTTCTTAAACAGACTATCTGATCTTCACCTATTTTTATGCTAAATACCACCAATTTATTGTTACATAGAGTACCTAAGTATTGTGTTTTCAGGGCTGAACCTTTACCTATTGATTACATTAAATTCTTTTCACTTCAAAATGAAATTTTCCTTGATTGAAGGCTTCTGAATCTGAACCCAGACCCCTGATTTCTACTGATGGTACTTTTATGAAATTAAGAAGGCAGGTAAAGCACAGCTGAAAATAAAGCATTTAAGTGTGTATATGGTATTTTAATTATTAATCTGCTAGAAAGCACTTCTATTGATACGGCTTTGAATATATGAAGCTACTTGAAAAAAGGAGTCAGTTACATTACACCACTAGATGTCCGTCTACTGTTAGACTGAAGCTAGAAGTTTTTGCATGGTTAAAAGAACAGAAATTGAACAAATACGTTTTTAGTTTGGCTCTGGTTTAGTTACAAGTGTGGCTGAAGTTGCTTTGGTTCATTTTGGTTTTGAAGTTTTCTTGACTCAGTCACAGAGATTTAGATTTGGTTTTTGCAGTCAAACATCCAGTATCTAGACTGGCCAGAAGTTTTGGGTCCCCTTGCCCCCTGAAGACTCGAGAAATAGCAGTATGAAATATAAAATCATGTTACTGTAATTCTGTAGATAATTTTGTTTATTAAATAGCACTGTTTCAGCAGAGATTATTGAAGTCCTCTAAAATGTCTTAAATTAGTCTCTTACAAAAAGTACTATGATTGTCTAAAAGTAAAGAGTTCCTCCTTACACAGTTAAAACACTGGCTCTCAACTTCGTAGGCTGTAATTTGTGGCATCTGTTTGGAAGCAAATGGTCACGGTGATAGGGACTGCGATCCTAACTATGGAAAGAGGGAAGAAAAGTGAGAAATATATGTTGATAGAAACAATATTCCTCACCTTTGTAGTTAGTAAGCATGCTTCTTTTGGGAATTGCATCTGCAGATTCTTTCTTCTGACTGTGTTGACTGGGAAAAGAAGCTTAATAATGAAATAAAACTTTATATTAAATAAGTTTGAGTGGAAGGCACCGATGACACTATGAACTATTGCATTAACTAAGAGATCTCCACGTGCTATTTATGCATATATGTAATTAATCACATGTGTCACAGTCTGATGTAATCTTGTATAAAAAGTAAGAAAAATTTCTGCAGTGAGTTATGGCACGGTGGCATTTCTCAATTTACGCAAAATATTCTTGGGTTGATGACTCTTTGAATTTAGTCATCAGAGAATTGTAGAAAATGTTAAAATCTGAAGCTATTGTAGTCTTTTCCCCTCTACTTAGATTTCAAAGATGAATTCTGTGGTTTTAGAAGGAGTCTACAAAACTTGGTTTTGGTTTGTGTGAAATTTGGTAATATTTTAAGAAGAAATGCAGACTATTGACCAAGCAGAGCCAGAACCTTTGTTGTGCTTTCTAAAGGAAGCTAATATAAAAATATTATGGATTGCAGTAGGGAGAAGAATACAAGTTTTGTTCAAGTCTCATACGCGTGAGCTCTGATGCGTTAAGACTTCATGTATTGAATTGAGGTGAAATTTTGAGTCTGTTGAATGAATTTGCCAGGGACAAGATTTCCCTTTTTAGGGACTGGTGGGAGAAACTAATGTAACTGTGTTTGATAAGCAAAGGTCTAGCTGGAATCATTAGTGCCAAAAAAAAAAATTGTTAAATGCTATTTTCTCTAAGTGTGACATGACAGGTGTGATAGAGTCTGTAAAATATAAAGGTGAAATGTAATTCCTATGTTGTCTTTCACTTATTTATGTTGACATGGGACTGGTAGAGTTACTCTGCTGTGCACCAAGAGGTATGTAGCATGTTGGTCAGTACGCTCTTTGTAATTTAGTGCAGTTTCTTGCCATGAGCTATCTCCTCTGACTTCTCTTCTTTTATCACACTCACTGTCTACTTTTCAATGCTAAATTTCTCCATTCAGTAAATGAATTACAATAGATATGTATATACAACAGTATCTTAATAAAAGCTAGGTTGTCACTTAACAGCAATTCTTTTCTTCCTGTGTGCTGCATTATACACCCAGGAAGTGCTCTGGAGCAAACTAACACCTGAGCACTGATAGTTTCTTGCTATTAACATCCCATGTTACTCCTCAAAATTGCCCAAAGTAATCAAAATAATGAACATAGCCCTGGTCAATTTTCTCAATTTCAAGGACAGAAAGGTTCTAAAATAGATGTTCAAATGCACCTCTCTCATCTGTTGAAAAACATTTCTGTAAAGCAAACAGCATTATTTACAGAATAGCAAATTCTTACAGAAGCAACTTCTAAAGGGTTTATATTGGCTGGTTTTTTTTATTTTTGAAGAGAAATAATAAATAATTCAGACTGTATGCATTGAGGGGGAGGGGGCTTTTTTAAGGTCCTATTTATTTTCTCATTTCTGATGAAGGGGTTTTAATTAGCATGAATAATGTTATTTGCAAGAGACTTGAATTTAATCAAGCAAGTCCTTTACTGAAACAGCTTGTTATACTGTAAGATTTGTACTCCCAAGGAATTCTAAATTTAAAGCTTTATACACATTCCTCATTGTGATGGGTTGGCTTCAGCTAGCAGCCAAGCTTGTACACTTCCACCCCCACAACAGGACAGGGCTGGGGGAGGAACAGAAAACAGGAAGAACAGGAGTGAGAAAACTTATGGGTCAAAATAAAGGCAAGGAAATCATTCACCAGTTACTGTTGTTGGCAAAACAGACTCCAGTTGGGGAATTTAAATTAATTTATTCCCCTTTAACATAAACATTTAATTACTGATTTGGGCATTGAAAACAAAGATAGCAAACATTTAAACACTTTGGGAAAACACTTTTCTTCGCCTTTTCCAGGCTTAACTTCACTGCAGACACTTCTCCCCCCTTGTTATTGACACAAGTTACACTTAGTACATTCAGTGAGGTGATGGGAGATGCAGGAGTTAGGGGTCAGTATGTAGTGGTTTCTCTTTGCTGCTCCTTGTTTCTTTTTTCTTCTGCTGCTCCTTTGTGCTTATTTGTTTGCTGTGCTCTGGTGTGGGTCCTCCACTGGCTGCAGTCCCCTCATGGGAGTACCTGCTCCAGCATGGGCTGCATTCCCTTTGGCGGTGTACCCGCTCCAGGATGGAGTGCCTCCTACTCTGACCTCATTGCTCCTTTGGTATCCTATGTTGGTCTTCTCAGTCTTAGCTTTTTCTGCCCTTTCTTAAAACTGTTTTCATAGAGGTGTGACAAACTGACTGGGTCAGCTTTGGCCTGCAGTGGGTCCGTTGCTGAGCCAGCTGTGCCAGCCCCACCACCACTACCAAAACCTTGTTCTTTATACCCAGTACACTCATAAAGGGATTAGCTTGAAGGCAAGTAAGAGTTAGATTATTACAAATAAGGATTTTTTTTTCCTCAGATTTGTTAGCAGGCAACTCGGTAAAGCTAAGACAGTCAGTTGGACTGGATTAGTTGCTATTTGATTTTACACATGTAAGGCATGACTGAAGACCTGTTGGAGCATAATGAGGCTCATAGATTACATGGAGTTCAGGTTCCCATTCCAGGGTTACCCTGTGCTATTTGCAGCGGCTCTACCCTGAAGTGAAGGTTGTAGGTTAAACTAAATCCACAGTTGCAGAAGGAAACAGTCCCTGCTGCCTAAGCTGATGTTACTGAATCCCACAGGGAGGACTCTTGTTGAAGACATGTTGGTGATCAAGGGGACATAAATTAGAACCGCTGACACCTCCTGTGCTTTGTCCCTCATGTACAGGTGGTGTGCCTCTGTGGCTGCTGGTCTTGTGAAGGTTTGGGTATTAAGAGTGTTGGCTTCTACCGATGGAAGGATGTTAAGTAAGAATGTGTTTTTACCAGCAAAGCTATGGTGTGAACTTGATAAGCATCTATCTGTTGCACTGTGCCAAGTACCATGTAGATGCTTTCACCCTGCAATACTAAATAATAAGTGTGAGATCAGTGAGAAGGAAAAACTACTTTGTGCATACTGTCTTTGAGAGTATAATGTGCTTGGGGCATCTGCTGATTGAGTTTACACTTGACCTTCCCAAACAGTAATTTTGTTTGCATATCATACTCTTAATTTGGTCTCTCTTGACACCCCCCCCCCCCCCCAAGTTTATATCTTATATTACATGCTAGGTTCATCTGAATTGAACTCACTTTCAATTCCAAGCCATTTGGAGAAGCTTGGCAGAGGTGGTCTTTCCTGTAGAATATGACATCCAAGATGTCATTTTAGCTAGGTAGGAGTTCAGGGTGCAGTATGATGTACTACAATGTCTGTAGTAGATGTTTTTTTTAGTGCTTGCTTCCTGTAAACTCTGTGGCCCAAAGAAATGCCCATTTCTGAACTGCGTCTATAACTGTAGAAAAATTAGTACGTACAAGGTAAGTATTGATGGCTGTCTCAGAGAGACTGCATACGCACTGTAAAAGAGACTCCAGAACCTGAAAAAGGTGCTTCCTAATCTTGCAGCTGAATCTGGGCAGGTGGAATTCATTGGTCTGTTTTATATACACCCATTTGCAAGACTGGTATCATATCCCTTGAGGAAGAGACCAGTCTTACATTGCACTCAAGCTTTGATCGCTCTCTGTGATCTGATAGCATGTTTAACACTTCTAATAGATTACAAATAAATCAAAATGGGTTAAATTTCAACTTTCATTTAAGAATGGAAATGCCCAACAATGTGGAAGGTTTGAAGAAAATTGACAACATTTGGATTTAATTAAAAAGGTCACCTGAGTGGACTGTGGGGAGACTGATTTTCTTGGGAAATCCTTGGGATCACCGTAATAGTCTCTGTGGATCACAAATAGGCTGGTTTGATGGAAGACTGGATAGTTTATCTTCCTGCCGATACTGATGAAAAAGTTGATCCATAAACTCTGCCTTGTAAACTTCCTGATTCTTTTGCTTTATATGCTTACTCTAATAAAGAAACAAATTTTTGCTTTGATTAAAAGGATGCTTCTTCAATAAAGTAAATTCTTGCAGGATTTCATCAAATATCCATACTCTCTATTACTGTCTTTCAGGGCCAGCAAGATATTGGATGGTCAAAGATCTTTTTCCTTCATGAATGAACTTCATTACTGTACTAATGACATTGGAGTTAATTTTGGAGATACCTTTTTGGTAAAAATGTTTTCATGTCCTTATGCTATAAAATCTAGGTGGAAAGAATAAATGTATATGAGGGAGTGAGGAAAAACTGCTCAGAATACCTGTAATGGGAGGATGCCTAGGAATTGCTCCAAGACCATTTTGATTCATCTTGGTAATTGTCACTGTACTGAGAAAGTTTGTCCTCAATCAATGCAGAGAACTAATTTGATAGCATTTGGAGTAAATACCAAGCCTACATCTTCAGCTTTCCCCAGTCTTTCCCCCTGTGCGTAAATACACTTGTGCTCAGTCAAGCTGTTTTTTCCTATAGATTATTTCAATTTCTAAGTATCAGCAGGTGACAAGATTTGTTTGTGTTTTTGCAGGAGGCCAGACACACTATTGTAAGCAGGGAAGTAGACAGGCAGCAGGCAGATCTCACAACATGTGCTAAAACAATGCCATTTGCACTGCATAGGAACGCAGCAGAAAAAATGACACTGAAGTCCTGGGGTCAGAAGTGTGTAGGTAATGGTGGACTTCATTCAGTCGTTGCATATTCTAAACTTTTACTTTATCCTTGAAAATTTCACTAGGATTAAGTTGTTCGTGTGCATAAGTGTTTGTACAGCTGGAACAGAATAAATTTTATGTATGCTACATTTGAATCCCTTAACCTAACCATAACTCTCCAGCTATTAATGAAACAAGTATGCCAAAAAAATCTAGTCAGTTTTTCAAATGAAAAGCCAGTTATTATTTTTTCCTTCTGTAAGTAACAAGAGTCTCCCTTTAGTCCTGTGGGACCATTGTGCAGTATTGAACTGTGTGATAAAATAACACTGAGTAGAATCGAGTGTGTAGAGGGTTTTATCATCCTCGTCATTACAGGATGTCTACTCTGAACTATCAAAATAAAATGGGTGAGTACAATCAGAAGGAATTAAGAACAGAAAAACATCTGGAAATGTCGCTTCCAATCTGGCTATCATATCCTATAACCTTTCCACCTGGTGGTGGCTTTGCATGTGACTGTCTCATTTTTATTGCATTTTTACTTATGCATTGAATGTTTTAAAGTTTAAAGCCATTAGGATATTTGTTTGGTTGTCAGTGAAATAATGTCTACCTCAGAAGACTGAGTGAACAGCAGGATGATATGAAAATGTCCCTCAGAACTAATACAATTCCTGCACTTGTTTATTTTTTAAGTACTGCAGGCAAGGAAGTTGGCACTGAACGTGGTCTGGAAACCAGAACTAGGACCTCCAGCAGAATTGGTAGATGAACACTTCTTTGCCTGTTTTGCTGCCTAGAAACAGACAAAGGAGCAGTTTAGAGCTGGAACTGGAGCAATCTGGAAGTTACAACTGTTTAGGACAAAATCCCCAGTGTTCTTTACAGGAAATTGTCTTTCTGCTCTGTTTTACAAGTGACTTGTCCACGTACATTTTTAAAGTGGACTCTGCTGTTAGAGCTTAACTTCGGGCTCTCTGCAATGATCTTCTTAACCTGAGTTCTAAGAAGAATCTTTGTGTTCTGTATGACAATAAATTTGTCAGATCCTTGGTTTAGCAAAAATTTTTCAAATTATTTTTCCCCCCTCCCTGGAAGTCTGTGTGAGAGATGTGCTGCTAGAAGAGCTCTTGGCCTTAGACAAGTATAAGTGCCATTTGGTAGAAATTAGTGTTGTTCTTTAACAGGCATAATCTTTTGCTTTTCAGAGGCAATAAATAAAACGCTACAACAGGGCTATACTTGATCCATAGGGCTGGATGGCTTGCTTTTCTTTTGATGGCAATTTTAGCATTTGGATAACTAGCCATGAAAGTGTGAATGGCAACAGTTAATATGACCAAATGTCCCTCTAAGCTGCTATCCTGTCTCTGACAAACAAATGCATCTATATAAAGAAGAGTACAAGAACACAGCAGAAATGTAGTAATACTCAAGGATCAGGAACTCCTAAAGAGCTAAAAGGTGGCATCTTTATGTTTAATGACCTCTGATATACTTTACTTTCAGTTTGTCCACTCTTCCTTTGTGCTTATCTGAACTCTTAGCATTCACATCCTGCTGCAAAGCGTTCCACAACTTAAGTATCCAATACATGAGCCTCCATTTTGCTTGCTGTGAATCTGCCAGCATCTAGCTTCAGTTAATATCCTGTCCTTTTCTTGAAGAGACATTTTCTTGGAGACATTGTCTCCAAGCTGTTCATGGCTTTATAAACATCTGTCGTATCTTTACTCAGTCGCCTTTTTTTCCACTAGACTGAATAGTCATTTTACACTCAGAAGTCTTTGCATACCTTTGATTTAGCCCTTTTACCCTGCTCTGTGGTTGGATGAATCTGCTGAGTTATTGCTGGTCTCTGAAATCACTGTTACTTTACATCACTGGGGACATGGGGATTTGATCACATGGGAGAAAAAAGAGCAGGAAAAAAGAACACATGGGCTTGAAAGGTCTGAGTTGTCCAGTCAAGTTCTCTTGTAATTAAAGGCAACTATGCAAACATTGCTGCTTCTTTCTCTCTCATAGGACACTGTGCGATAAACTTAGGCTCTTCAGTAGATCAAAATCTTCAAAAACAATAATGTCAGAAGAATAGAAGTAAAAAACAAGCAAAATCAATGCTTAGGTGAGGGTGATACGGGTTATGAAACACTAAAAGGAAATAAAAAAAGAAGTAAGGGTGTGCAGTTGTGAATGTTTTATTAAGTTGATCTGATCTCATCGTTATGTACCAATCAAGTGGGAAGTATTCCAGTTTATATAAAAGAGCTCAGTAAACCTCCATTCTTAGGAACATTGCAAAGGTAATTTTGCCAGATGTTCTAATTTCCTTTCTTTTGTATGAAAACCAGCGATTGCCAGAGGAGGAAAACATATTTCCGTAAAAGATGGGGGTGTCTGAGGATTTTCTTTATGTGTTCTTTGGTTGAAATCCCTGTTATTGTCACTAAATACCAAAAATTGCCACAGCAAGGTTTGACTTCAGTAATTACCTACATCAAAAGCCAAGAGTTGAGAGATAAAGCAGAATGTATAGTCTTAAATTTTAGAATACTTTTTTCACTGTTAAAACTGTAGAGGTTTTACTTATTAAATTTCCTGATTTGAAATACTCAGACATTTCAATATCTGTAGTAGGACACAAAATTAATCAAATGGAAATAAGTTTATCAGCTCAATGTATGTTCTTCTAGACACTGCACATGCATTCGGTTCAAGACCCTAAAGACATGATGAAGATTTAATTTGCTGGAGTGAAAATATGATGCAGGGGTGGCATGGTAGCGCGCAGGTAAGAGCAGTTGAGTTTTCACCATAAGCCTGAGTTTGATCCCTTCACAAATAATCACACAAAAATTGTATTGGGCTCAAAACCTAACCTCAGGAACAACAAAGTAAGCCTGCCTATTGCTTTCCCTCCCCTCCCCAGTTTGCTTCTATCTATGAAGTACCTTAATGTTTCCAGCAACATATGCAAAAAGAAACCAGGCTCCCAAGAGGCCTAGTTAAAAGCTTTGCTATTCATCATAAGAAAATAAATTACACAGTAGTTTTCTTTTGACCCAGAAAATGATATTGTGCTTTGAGTTAATTAAGGAATAAAGACTGATCTTGCATTTAATTGTGAAAGGGTATACAGATGCAGTGACTTGTTAGACTGGTATGGGTTTAGTCCTAGGACTCAGTTTTGACTGAGCATTTTAATAGGTTGTTTTGTAAGATCACGTTAACTTTATTAATACAGAGTATTGATTCACCTCTTGCTGATTTCTGCAACGCAGATATAAAGCGCCCTCTAATGATATTCATGTGATGGCTTCAATGCTCTGAAATTAAGAGACTGTCTTTTCTTCTACTTGAAACAGGTAGCCACCTAAGGCATCAGACTGTTGGCATGGTAGCTTGTCTGTGTTAGAAAGGATGGAAATCGGTTTTTCCGGCAGCTAATGCTGCTCTTCTGGCCCTGCTCCTTAACTTCACTAAGCTCTGCCTAGTTTCTTATTATTTAATTCTCCCCATTCACTCTTTCCTTCTATTTAAAACTAGCATTCTTGACATGTGATGTCAGCCTATGTGCAGACATAACTGCCTTGTAACAGGCAATATTTTGTATTAGCTTTATTTGGGAGGATAAATGAGTTTGGCGTTATCAACTAATGGGGTTAGATCACCTCATATCAATGCCAGCTACCCAGTTTTCTACATGTAGATGTGTTCCCCAGTTTTGTCCCTGCTCTTTGACAATATGTGTTCGCTGCTGGAACTACTGTGGAGCCATGAGATGTCACTGCAGAGTTGAAAACTGAGCCACTGATATTTGTAAAAAGTTAAAAAAGTCCGTTTCTTAAATGTGTTTTTATGAAGAATTTTCACCTTCCCTTGCTCATGTGTCAAATATGATTTTCCTAGGGAGTGAGGATCTCTTATCTGTACAGGATTAAGGCATCACCTGTGTACTGTCATCCCATGAATGTGCCACAGGACCATGGTGGTCCAGAAACTTTTTCAGTTATTCTGCAAATAGATATGGTTTGAATGATCCATCGGGAAGGGCAAACATTCAGCAATGTCAGTCCCATACACCGACCAGCAGGCCCCCTACCCCCCAGGTACAGGAGAGATTAGCAAAACATTACAGTATTTGATACCTGAAATCAGTTGTTCAATAAAAGGCACAATGAAATAGAAGCTGTGCTGCAATGATAATTTAGCCTGCTACCGCCAGTGATAGATCTGATGTGCCTTTGGAATGAAAAGGATAGCAGATGAGCCTTTATTTGTCTTTTAGGACAATGGAGTGTAAATGATGATACATCAAGCTGATGAAACTAAACATCATCGCCCTTTCAGGTGAGAAGCTTGCCTTACAACCAACTTTTTTTTTTTTGTATCTGGTGTCAGATTTATTTTAGAAAACTTTGTAGCTCACTGTAGTGTTGCCAGTTTAAATCTATATTAGTGCTTTTATTGTTTTGTAGGAAACTGGCATTTAGTGAATGGGTTATAGGTCTGCCCCTCCACCTCTGACAGTCCAGTATCTTGTAACTTACAGGAAAAAAGGAAGATAGTTTTTCCGTTATCCTTTAATTTATCCTTAATTTTTTTTATTCCATAAATAGGGTTTATGAAATGAGATGAAACTATAGTGGAAGCTATACCACATGGAGTTTATTAGGTGAGCTTAATGATGCAACTCTGTCTAACAAACTGATGCTCTTGGTGATATTTTTAAATTCTTGTTAAGGTTGAGCTGTTTATAACAAAGCAGTTGTGGCAGACTGACAGGGCCTGTCTTCACATGCGTTTGCACTATACGTGGTACCTGCATGTGGGCAAAAGCTGCCTTCTAAGGCAGACGTAGTAAATCACAAAATCTTTACTTTGTTTAGTCTGTTCACATTTGTGCTTATTGTCAGGTAAACTGAGACAATTTCTATCCAACTTAAAATTTGCATGATTTATCACTTCCAGATGCTGGGTTAATGTGTTTTCATCCTGTCCATTGATTAAAAAAATAAAAAAATGTTCTGCATTTAAAGGTATACTCTGGGGTTAAAGATTCTGGTGCAGATCCTGAACAGTGTTGGGCAACTACAGTGTCCATTAAGTCAGATATTTAACTTCTTAGCAGAATCCTGAGCAGATTCACCTCATTTGCTCTGACCTATTTTTCACTGCAAAAAGACTCGCAGAAAGAGAGCACAAAAAATTGCTTAGATGTACTTCCTTGAGTATGTGTACTACAAGTGTTTGTGCATCTATCTTGAAAGCTGTTTTCATCTGAGAGCTGCACAGTCTCATGAAAAAAACAGGATGGTGTCAATCAAGTATGAAAATATTAGACTTGTAGAAGGGCACCCATGTGAATGTGTAGCCATGAGAAAGATGTTTCAATCAGAGATAGTGTATATTTGCTGTCGTTTAGTCCTTTCTCGCTTAATTCTTAAATTTTTCAAGTGGATTAACTAGTTTTTCTCTTGACCAGGCCTCAGGATTGTGAGTTTAGTGGTAGCTTTGCCCGTGACATGTAAATTTCCGAATTTAACTTGACAGTGATGACAGCACTAGTTTTGATGGATTAAATATGCAGAGTATAAAAGGAGAGTTATGAAGCAGGACAACTTAAAGTTTGGGGCCTGGAATCAATGTCATGATAGGATTCTTTTTTCAATTAGGAAAATCTGTTACAAGCAGTGAACACCATAGTTTGACTTACTGCTTTTCGTGACTCATCATATGAAATTTCCTTCTTTTGCGCCTCCATAATCCAAAAGTAGAAGACTTCGTATCACTTGTTATCTTACAGAGACTGTCATGCTTCTGCCAGCAAACTGGAAGGAAAACTTTTTTTTTTTTTTTTAATTTAAACCACTACATCTTCTCTAAAAAACCAGAACAGTGCAATTGCCCCACTAGTTGGTGTGCTGTAGTCCACACTGTGTGGAGCTCCTTGTGATGGGAGCAGGGATAGATTCACCACGAACGTTGACTATGTGATCTCTGTTCCAGCATTAACCTTGCTTACAGTGGCATTACTAGCTCATCCACATCATGGCTGCCTCTCACTCTGTTTTTTACACCTTTTTCAGTTACTGTGTTTCAGAAGGGATGGACTTTTCTGCTAAATCTCTCTTGCACTGGAAATGAACCAAAAGATCTGTCTACTACCCTGAAGTAGCGTGGCCAGTAGAGTCACTCTTACAGTAGCTGGGCACTGCCAGTGCCAGGCAGTCTAAAGTGCAATAGCTTTTCTTTTTCCTTCTAAGGAAAGAGATTACTGGAGAGGTTGGAATGAAAGCCCCATCTGCAGGCCAGATCCTTATCTACTGTAAACTGTGGTATTGAAGTCACTGATGCTTTGCTAATTCATACCCCCAGGGATATGTTGGGCAGGAAATAAATTGAAAAAAAAGCTGCCTGTCTTTCCTGAGACAGCTGATTGCTATAAAACAGAAGAGAACAAAAAGTGTGTGAGTTTTGAGACTGTATGATACATAGAAGATGTTTCCTGGAAAAGAAGATGACACAGCTGTAGGTTAAAGCAAGCTGAAAATAAAATGAAAAACTGAAGAGATAAAGTCAGAGTTCTTCCAGTCTTCTTCCTTCATGGAATAAATGGTATATATGCAGACAGTGTCTTCTGATCCTTGGCACAAATTCAAAATCAAGTTCTCTGTGAGGCAGCCTTACAAGTTGATTAGTTAAGCTTATTACTGGAGTTTAAATAGCTTTATGTCCCACTGTAGAAAAATTACATCCCTTAAAACTTTGCTTAGTGATTGAAAACAGGCTAATTGTTAAATTCCAGAAGCCTTACCACAAACAGCTTGAGATATGGATTTGTTCAGGAAGCAGAAAATATGGTGGGGTATCATATGGTAGGTCCGTTGCTTTCTGAAGGAGTGCAGTGTGTAATTAACCTTGTTATCAAGCTGTTGCAACAGTATTCTTTTATGAGCCCTGGTCTCTCTCAGGCCTATGGCGATATGTAAAAAGTTCTACATAAGTAAAAGGAACAAAAGGAGGAAAAGGAACAGATTTTCCTCAAACTCTTCCTTGGAATGGTTGCCTTAAATATGAGTCATTCAACTCTGAAAAAGCACCTTTGTACAGGTGGTCTGACAGTGTGCTAAAGTTACCCTACTAGCACAGTAAATCTCTGACAAGTTTCTAGACATATCCTGAGCAAGCAGTTGGAAATTGCAGCCACTTATTTTGTCTGTTCTATAAAAAGTAGCATTAAAATGACCTGAAAATTCTCCTCCAGTTCATTGCCTCTATATATTTTGGTCAAGCCAGTAGTTATATCTACACTTTTAAGTTTTCTGGTTACAATTGTAAAGGCCATCTGCTTCAGTAGTTGGAAGAATAAGTGATACAGGGTTTATATCAGTCTAATCAACAGATGAGGTTTTGTTGACAGAATTAACCATTTGTAGTTGAATCTTTTAGGATTTTCATGTATTCATGCAAGTCATACCTATTGAATGAAATTGTGATGGACACACAGGAAGTTATAGACACCTTGACCACTGGCGTTTGCGAGTCAAATCTGTTTAAGTTTTTCCAGGTAATATTTTAAAAAATTGATGAACCTCTGATTTCCTCATAAAGCATTCAAAACGTTTTGAAACTGTGGAATACAACATGTAATTTGTTGACTGCAAAGATCTGGGGTTTTTCTTATTAGCTGTCGACAGCAATACAATTTCTAGAAACCTTCTGTGAGCTTCAGCAGAACATAAATAAGTCCATTATTTCTGTAACACTGCTTGTTCTTTTTGTTATTTTTTTCTTTTCTTTTCTTTTTTTTAAAATTAAGCGTTCCAGCATGTGGCTATTACATATACTGTATCCTGAGACGAGTAATTAGTAGGGAGTGGGAAGCCAGGACATCTTTTTTTAAATACTGCTTTTGATGACTACCTTAGAAAAAGGTGGCAAGGGACAACATAACCCTATGGAAACAATCTTGAAGAGTGTTGTACTTTTCCATCTCCAATCCATTAAGTAAAGAATCTGAAAGAGAAGTTGTATCCAGATGTACTATATATAGCTGATGAGCACAAGCTTGGTGTACGGTGTATGTAAGTGAGAAGATACCTAGGAAGACTGTTACTTTTAATACCGTACAAGGTGAAGTATTTTTAATTAAATTAATTTTTTTTTCTCTTTAAGATTTAGGCTTGTCCTCTCTCCTGTTTGGTTAATCTAAGGGAATTTTGTCTTGAATCATCATCTCTGATCTGGACAAGTGAGCTTTCAGCATATTCCTTCCAATTTAAGTTTGAGACATCTCAAACATTTCTGCAGCATGTACAAGCATTTTTCTTACCTAGAACAACTCTAGATATATTTGGCTACATAGCTGCTGCTGTCTCCCTTTCATTGAAGGCATATTTACTACCTGTTGAAGCCAGCATCACCAGGTTGTACTGGGACGCACTTCCATGCTCAACTTTCCGAGGATCCCAGGAGCTCTGCTTTCAGTGTTTGGAGGTAATTAGCATGCTTTAAAAAGGAACTGAACTTCAGTTAAATTATCTGTATGTCACTATTTTGGGCAATAGAGTATGTAAGATTCCACTTTTTTTTTTTTAGCTTTCCTGACACCAGACGAAGTAAAAGCATTTATTTAGAAGCCCTTTTGCAACCCAATTCAACCTACAACCTTCTGAAGCAAAACTAGAATGTAGAAACAGAACTGCTCATGTAAGAATTCCAATCAGTAAATAAATGAAGGCATATGGTAGACTTGAACTGAAACATTGGCCAGGAAATCTTAGTAGTGCTCAGGGAAAAAACAGTGATGCTATATTTGTTGTTTTCTTTTGTGTGGTCCTAAGGAAACAGAGGACTCTTTTTGTAGATGACGCTATAGAGGCCAAATTCCATGACTAACTCCCTGCGCATATGTAGTATGAACTGGTGTTTAATTGTGTGTTATCTCAAAGTATTTTTCCTACATAGGTTTTTCACTGTGCGTGAAGAACTGGCTTTGTGGATTAAAAAAAAAAGTAGTGAAGGAGGTTATGTGCACAAACCTTGCTGGATTTATTGGGACAAAAGGGACAGGGCTTTGAAAGAAGAGAACTCAGCACCTTCAGTGCTACTCTAGGGACTCAAATTATATTCCTGCATCTGCCAAGGTAGTCCTATGTAATAGTGACAAATCATATATGACAAACTTTTCACAGGTAGTCTCTAATTGTGTGTTCTAGGAGTTTAGGGGTTTGTTTGTTTGTTTTGATTTTTCTCTGCATGCCTGATTTTTTTTTTTTTTATGCTGGAGTCTAGCTTTTTTTAACTGAGGTCAGTAAGAGATGTGCTTTGAGTGCTAGGTACCCTGAAATGCCACATCTGAAGTTGAGTACACTGAATTAACAGATATTTTTGTTCTTAACAACTTGGTTCCTTGGCTTCCCTCTGTAAAAGGAAGCAAAAAGTACCCTCATTTTGCAAGTGAGATACAGCTCATTTCAGTGTTTAAAAGCTTGGTATTATAGTATTTCCAAAAAAATCAGTGGACACGACTTTTTGAGAAAATACCGTATTTTGAGGGATGCCAAATCATTTTCAAATTAATTACCCTTCAAGGAGAAATTGGAATTTTTGGCTCTTATTTTGGTTCAATGTGAAGCCACATTTTTAAGTTCCTTAGCTCCGTGCAAAACTGTTTTTTCTACTAAGAGCTCTAATAGAGTGACACTGTTTCTGAGGATTATTAACAAATGTTTGCATATGCATTAACTTACATTATATCTAGTGCATGGTGACTTTATATCTAGTGCATGGTGAGTGTCACAAAAGGCATTTTCTAGGTTACCTGCATGAGTACTCTAGACATCTGAGAAAGTGTCAGCTTTCCACAGTTCTAGCATTTGCTTTGGTCTGTTCTCACAATGTGGCAATATCTAAAACATGCTGCTTAATTTTCATTGCTCTTGCAACAGCAGTAGTTGTAAAGATGATGACCATAAAGCTGTTCAGCTCTGATTTGCCTGCATACAATCATTTACATAATTCTTCCACACATTCAAATCCAAATATGGTATCATTCAGTAAAACAAATCCTGTTTGCTTCAGTGAATAAGCAAAGAGCCTGTGGATAAACAAAATGTATTCCAAATGATTCAAAGTAAAATATGCACCTAATAATAATATTAGGATGCTTCAGAAATGTATATGTAACGTCCATGGGCTAAAATCTCTGCTTTGTTAATATTACAAAGACTTTTCATTTGACAAGATATGATGAACTTTGAATTAATTATGGGCGATATGGTAGTTTTGGTGGTTTGCAGTAAGGAAAGATAGGATGAGAAAAGGTATCGTTGCTTTTTCAGTTTTCCAAGACTTACAGCAATGAGCAAAGCACTGGGAAGTTTCAGAGGAGATGTTAAAAAGAACAGCATCCTGCTTTATTTGTTTCTTGTTACAGCATATATATTTTTTGCATTTCAGTGAAAGCTTGGTTTAAATTTTATTTACTTACTTTAAAAGACTAGTTATAAGCAATGCCTAGAACTGGCAAGAAAGAAGAGATATGCCTCGCATCTCTAGCTACAAAATGACAGTTTTTCAGTTGTTTTCAGGGCAGATCTTGTGAAGATATTCACAAGCAAACCCCTTGATTCTTTCTAGCTTCATATTTTCCTGCTATCAAAAGTGGTAGATTCTGGTAAAACTGTGTATAATTTTCAGCATTAGAAATAAGAGGACAATTAGGTTCTTTTAGCCAAGTGATGTTAGCAAAAGTTTCACATCCATGACTATTGCAAGGCCACAATTTTCTTACATCAAGCTTTTATAAAACAAGAACCTGCATCTTGCCACCACCAGTAAGCTCAGATTGTTGGAGTCCTATTTCAAAGGTCCATCTAGCATATGTTAGCGGATAATGTACTGGTGATTCAAAAACTCCTGTAACCTTATGTGTAAACTGTTGCCTTCGATTTTGAATTCCCCACTTTGTGGTAGTTCAACAAGAGTTGACTTACCCTATTTCTGTTCTAAAGCAAGACTTTTTATAAAAATAATTTGTTCCAGATGAGTACTTTTAGTACTTACTCCTGTGTATAGGATGCTTTCCCACTCAGTATTCCTGGGAGCAGGAGAGTCACATCTGCTAGTTTTCTTAAGCACTTTTGGCTTTGAGAAGCTGCTTTCATGAATGAAATGTTTGTGCTTAGTTCGCTTAATATCCTTTGCTAAATGAGTCAGTGAAGCACATGTGGGTAAGGTTGATATTCGTAGCCTTTATGCTGTTCACATTTGTCTACTTTCCAGTCAAAGGAACTAGCAAGGATATGACAAATTACTTGTATCATCCTCTGGGTTTAGCTGGCCCATTTTACAAGACCCGTCAAATGGTTTGGGTTTTCTGCTTTAATGCTTTTTATTGGTCACCTTTGTGTTCTTTTCTATAAGCAAACAAACTTGATCCTTGGTACTGCCATGATACTTCTTTGGTACTGACATAATACTATGTGTCTTACGCAAAGTAGGTCTAAAGCCAGGATTGATAGGAAAGAGAGAAGAAGAATAACAAATGCATCTCCTACTCCATAAGGACTTTCTGATTTGGGAAAAGTACTCCTCATACCAAGGAGGTCTTTTGACCTCCTTTACTCTCTTATAACAAAACTGTTAGTAGGAGGCAAACCCACCTTGCTGTGAAACACATATAAATATATATATACATGTTATTGATTACAATCCTAAATTATCATATGGGGTCCCCTTCCACCCTTCTTTTAATGAGGCCAAAGAACAAAATGGTTAGGAGTTTGAAAGTGAGCTTGTTACGGATCAGAATGAGTCATTGCTAGGTAAGAACTCATTTAAAAAGGCTAGAGACTCTTCAGCTTCACAGCTCCATTTACAGGGTTTGATTTTCAAGTTTTCTTCCCCCATCTGGGATGAAAGGCAAAATGTAACATTGCGCCTGATTTCTTTCTTGAAGAAACTAAACCAGGAGAAAAGTCTAAAGCCATGGTCCTGTGTACAGTAATGTTCATATTGTAATGACAGGATGGGATAGTCTCATTGAATTCATGCACTTAAAGACAAACTTCAATTAACTTCAGCTGAGTATAGCAATTAAATTAGGGTGTGATTAGTAAATAGCTATTTACAGAGCATGTGAAGTGAAGAAGTGAAAGCTTGTCAGGCTCTCAGAATAACCAGGTGGGCATTTTGTAACCAGCATAACCAGCATTGCAATTTGTGCTGTTTAAGCCAGCAGGAAGATACAAGTATGAATGATAATGAATGTTTAAGGCCTGCAGAATAACAACTTGCAAATTATTAAGCTTTACTCAGAAAAGAAAAATAGACAATAAGCTTATAAAAGGAGTACCAAATACTGAAATGGAAAATCGTTACGTCTGTCCATTCTTTAGAATCAAGTCAGCAAGTAAACATCCATCCCACTAGCTCGCAGACAGGCAGACACCAATTCTAACAGTAAATGAAAGTGACTTTTAATGTCAGTCAATTTTTACATTTAAGACTGGGTGTAGACACCTAATGGGCGGGTTGTGTGCTTGTTTGTACATGTGTGTGTGGGGGAGTGTTCCTATCCTTACGGCCACATCCTTTCCAGCTGTGGCTGCTTGCCCTTCTAAACAAAACCACTCTTTGGAACATCTTCAACCTCACGTTGATCACATTGACTTCCTCAGTCAGGTAAGTCACCCAGGGTGCCATTGCTTGAATCTGTGTCTGGCCATGTAATTGTACCTGGAATCATTAGGAAACTCTTCTTTTCTCTGAGAAACCTGCAGCGAGTAAAGCTGCAACTTTCTTCCTGAGACATTTCAGTGCTAACAAAATGATAATGTACTTGTAGGAAACAAAATGTGCCTGTAGAGAGGAGACAACTGATAAAAAGACTTCTTCCTTTACATAAAGAACTGATACCTAGAAAATATTTTGCATTGTTTTTACAGCAACATTTATCCTTATTCTGGTATTAGTATGTCTCAGTGGTGAAAGTTCAATATGTGGACATATGAGGAGAGTGTTGAGGTGGGAGAGTGGGATGGATTTCTTCTGGTTTTACTGTTTGGTGAAACCAGGCAGTTGCACAGATGGCATCCAGGCTTTAAATTTGCTTTAGTGAGAGAAAAGGGGTTGGCAGAGGACAGGGATAACTAACTGTGGCACGTGAGCTGAAGCTGGCAGTCTGCTGCATTCAAGGACTCGGGCTTTTTCAAAAGACTTCAGAAGGAATGAAATCAGCATGTAAAAGTTGAAGAAATCTAACTGGAGTACTTCAGTAGGTAGGAGAAAGCTACATGATCACGTTCATTTGCACTGGTAGAGACGGTATCTGCAGTTGTCACAAGAAAGGTTGTGTTCCTTCTCTTGATATATACAAATGGAAGAGGGGAAATGTTCCCAAACCAGGGTGTGCAGGGAGATCCTGCATGCAACATGATTATAAATTATAGGTGAAAAACAGATGTTGCCTCAAAAACTCCACGCTTTTGATAGTGTGCTTAAGAAGTGTATTAACATTTGACAATGCAATTTGCTCTGGCAGCAGACATCTACAGAATGACTCTTTTAGGTGCGTAAAACACTGAAGCAACTGAAGATAAAATTGGGGCATTAGTTGATTAAAAAAGAGGAAACAAAACATAGTTGTAAGCAATCTTTGTGAAGCATTTAAAGAATTTAGGAGTACTGTTGATCTTTTTCTTCCTTTGAGATTTATTGCATGCATATTGGTGGGTCTCTGGGAACAAATAAGCAAAAATGCTGGTAGTAAAATAAGCTTTAAAATATGTATCCTTTTACACTGTTTTTATAAGGCTTTTAATAATTTTCATACTGTTGTCTCCTAAAATAGCATTAAAGTGGAAAGAAGTCTTAGATTTTTGACAATTGCTGTCTTATCATCTTACATAGGTTATGCCTCTATATATTTATAAAAACAACAACAGATATGCATATTTAAGTAGCTTATACTAGGACCCTGTATATACTGCTTTATGTTCAAATACGTTTTGGAATTAACATATTGCTAGCTTAATATGCAGAATTGGTAATGCTCTGTGAGACTGCATGTTTCTGAGTGAGTTATTTAGGCTTTGATCCATAGTACCTATGAGCTGTATGGCATGAGTTTTCCATTAAATCACTTCTTTCATTTTACTTTAGGAAATAATGAAGAATACACGTAGAAGGCATAAAGTACCTCTGTTTATGCAGCTTGTAGTGCATGATTGGAATTCTATATGCGAAGATAAGGCAAAATAAATGGTACAAGTAGGGAAACTAGTCCGCACACATTTTTGAATTGCAGTGTCCCTGTGTATTTAAAGAAGCTGCCTGATGTCAATAGAGGCTACTGAAGGGAAAAATAAAGAGCAAGTGGGAAATAGGTTTCCATCTGCACTCACTGTTTAGGAAGAGTGGGAGAGATTTTGCAGCTGTGGGGTATCTGACCCTATGAGCTGGCCACATTCTTGAGGCGTGAGGTTGGAGGAAGCTGAAGGAGGCAAACAGAGACTACAGCTTTAAGAGGTATGGAAATAAATGCATAGCTCAACAGTTGCAGATTATTGTGTGTGGTATAACAGTAAGAGCTAGACTTTGGTACAAAATTCAAATGTTTACGTTATTGAGGAAAGTCTAGCCCCTTGCTAAAACAGCAACTGTATTTTGCTCATCTGTCTGTGGGCAACCACATACAACCTGAAAGCATGGTGATATTGGTGCCCTTGAGTTTTCACAAACTCAGTGTTTTGCTGTAAAAATCTCCACCACTATAACTAGAGGCTTTGGAAATACTGGCAGCATTTTACATACATGCTCTTGAATATGTACTTTTCTAGCTGTGTCTATAGATCTATGTACGATTTATTAAAACCAGATAGTTCAAGATGCTTACTGCTCCTCTGGTGCAATAACTGTGCTATCAAAGTAGGTACTGCATAATACAGTAATGAAAGTTAGTAATCATGATTATTTTTATTTTGGATATCATTAAAATATTTAATTGTGTCTCAGTATAAACTTTTTGCTTATTAACATCTAAAAAAGAGGCTGATGTCATGAGGCGTAATAGTGAAAACAAATAACTGGGGGTCAAATCTCTGTCAAAGTGATCAAGGAGAACTCTCTAAGAGGTTCAGTAACTATCAGGAATATATACAGAAAAATTAATTAAATCCAAGACAAAACTTAATTGTGAAGATGGCATATAAGATGATTGCAAAACATTTTTATTTGCTGTGGTTTCATATATGACATATCACAGCTTCCCTTATGTTAGAAGTGCTTATTAAAGAAAACTGCAATGTGCAGAGGCATGAAGAAGGTTTCCACAATGCACAAACTCCAGCATTGCCTTCTGTTCTTTTGAAGGACCACGTAGTACCTGGATGCCCTTTTGTTGCATAGGGACTGCAGTTACACCGGGAATCTCTGTGTTACTGCAGTACTAATAATAGTAAAAAGTGCCCATATGTGATAAATGTCTTGAAATATAGGAGATGTGGCGCTTTTTTCTCCCCACAGGAGAAGGTTCCAAAGAACCCTTCAAGAGCTACAATGGGGCTTGGTGTGGTGATACTTGGATATGAAGTTTCACTATTGCCTGAGGGTAGAATATAGAGTCAAGCAGATGATTTCTGTTCATTGCTTTTTGTTATTTACAAGACCTAGGGTAATATTACATACTGTTACCCTAAGAACTTGGAACTGAAGCCTGTGCTATGTTAGACCAGCTGTAGACTTTCCACTAAATTGTCATTACAGATACAAGATATAGTTTAAAAACCAGTGTAATGAATTGTTAACAGCAGCATTTGATCATCAACTTGTATTTTCACAGATACTTGGCTTGCTTTTTCAGTAGAATATAAATGACGTTTACAATATGATAAACAATCTAATTGGTTTGTGATTTTAATATAAAAGTATAGCTGGTTTCAAAAGAGATTAGAAGAATTTATGGAAGTATGGTCTTCATCCAAATGCAACCTGGAAATCTGTAAACCGGTGTGTGTGGAAGGGAGAAGATACCTACATTCTTTAATTTTCCTTTTATGCTCTTTCCTTAAGCTAATTGTCAAAGACAAGGGATTGGGCAAGATGGACCTTTGTTCTGATCACTAGGACTTTTTTGGTGACTAGTGGCAAAGGGAAGTTTATCAAACAAAAGTGACAGAAATAAAGAGGAGCAATCTGCATGTATAGGTAGATACCCAGCCCCCAGCACATACCTTGAAGATACTGAAAAGACTAATGTGTGGATTAACCTGTTATGCTGTAGCCATCACTTAGATATGCTCTCCCTCTATATAGATTCAGTTTCACATCCTTCCACAAGAGGAATTTACCTGTGTCTGAGACTGGTTGATTCTGAGAAAGATGCTCCCGGGTTCCAAGAAGCATGCCTAGATAGCCCTCCCATTGCTGCGAGGATGAACTAGCTTGTCTTTTGCCTGCTGTCTGATTGCTTCTATGTGTCTTCACATACATTTCCCTCTCTGTTACTTATAAGTTTAGGCAGTATTCATGCCAACATAATTATTAGATGTTAAGCAATGGCAGAGACACAGATGCTGGGGAAATTTGGGTGTAAATCAGCTCCAAAATGAAATTCTAGATTCATGGTTCTCATCAGAATTCCAGAAGCCCTGAAACCTTTAAAAAGCCAAGCCAGGATCCTGGGTTTGCTGAGGTTGCACTCTGTGTCAAACCCAAGCCTGGATATAAGTAGCTCAAGCTATCTCTTTCTTCTGATCTGAGCATCTGCTAGGATCAACCAACAGGTTCAAAAGATAGCCTGAGACAGAACAGTGTTTGGCTTATTTATATTACTGATAGCTCAACAGTGCTTTGTATAAAATTTTGGTAATAAGCAGGTGGGAGCACATAAAAGTCAGTAGCCATGCATCTTCCAGACCAATATACCTCTAGCATAGGCTGTATATTAGGTATGAGATTCTTAGGGTAGCCCCAGTGAGATGTCTTTTTCAGTCATTTGAGCATAATATCTGAGTTATGTCAGGTTTCTGAATTTTACCTCGCCCTCCTCAGTGACTCATTCCTCAGTCCTCCTCCTCAGTCTAATTTCCACAGAATCCTTGCTACCAACAGGTGTGTTTTGGAGACCTGAGGAAGAGACTACATACAGTGTTGAACAGCATTACCTCTGGCGTGCACATCCATGGGAAAGAAGTACAGCATGGACAGCATCTCTGTCAAGCTATTCTTTCCCCTAGAATGGGAAGAGAGATACTCTCAGTTGACAGAGGACCAGCTACAAAGGGCTGGTGAGAGGAATGACTTTGGCTGGCTGAAATGCAGCGGTGGCATCTTTTAGTTGTCTGTTTTAAATACTTGAATAACCAAAGGTCATAGAATAAATGCGCACTATACCTGATTTTCTCATCCTCCCTGCTGGACATACCTAGCCAACCTGGTTCTCTGCTACTCATGTCACCATGCAGAAGCATTTGGCCTTTATATTCATAAATTTTACCAAAAATATTTTCTTAGTTTTGATCTGGGACAGAATGTGAGGGTGGAACTAAGAGGAAAGCAGCTAATGAGAAAAGAAAGAGAACTTCAGCAGCTCCAAAGAAAAACAATATGAAATATTTTCATATCTATCCTTTTTTGCATGCTTGGCCTCCAAGGCTCTGGTTTATTATTTCTTTTTATTCTTTAAGCTATTTAGCGTACATGTGTTCTAGAATTGAAAATTTTTCAGACCTGTTTTGTTATCGCTTGTTTAGAGTACTTAAGCTCAACGTGGCTTTATTTTGTACTTTCTTGCTGAGAGATTTTCATTCCTGTCGTGGTTTAGCCCCAGCCGGCAGCTAAGCACCACACAGCCACTCACTCACTCCCCCCTGGTGGGATGGGGGAGAGAATCGGAAGAGCAAAAGTAAGAAAACTCGAGGGTTGAGATGAAGACAGTTTAATAGGTAAAGCAAAAGCTGCGCACGCAAGCAAAGCAAAGCAAGGAATTCATTCACTACTTCCCATGGGCAGGCAGGTGTTCAGCCATCTCCAGGAAAGCAGGGCTCCGTCACGCATAATGGTTACTTGGGAAGACAAACGCCATCACTCCAAATGTCCCCCCTTCCTTCTTCTTCCCCAGCTTTATATACTGAGCGTGACGTCATGTGGTATGGAATAGCCCTTTGGTCAGTTTGGGTCAACTATCCTGGCTGTGTCCCCTCCCAGCTTCTTCTGCACCTGGCAGAGCATGGGAAGCTGAAAAGTCCTTGACTGGTGCAGCAACAACTAAAACATCTCTGTATTATCAACACTGTTTTCAGCACAAATCCAAAACACAGCCCCATACCAGCCACTATAAAGAAAATTAACTCTATCTCAGCTGAAACCAGGACAATTCCTATTTCCCATAACATTGAGTTGCGGTACTTTTATATTGCAAGTGTCTTCATTACTGGCCAGCTGGCATATTTCATTTGTAAATGAATGCTTGTTCTTATCTACGTCTATTGTATATAGATACCACCACCAAATTTTTCTTTTAAATAGATGTGTGGGTGGGGAATTTCAAGGCTAGAGGGGAATCTTAAAAGCATAACTCCCATTAATCTTACATTGTGAACAGCTCGCTTTTAGTTGAATTTTGGATTGTGGTAAATATAACTGTGTGAATCAGAACAAAGCATGATTGTGTGAGAGCGGAGCAGTGAACAGCTCATTTTGGTTATATGCTGTACATCAGTGTCAAACTAACAACTCTGTGTTCAAAGCCTGTATGTTAAAAGCTGAGGGAAGAAAATATGAATTTAAAGTGCTGCTTTAAATTGCATACAGCTAGAAAGCCTCCATGTTGTTAACAAAATGCATTTACCAATTTCCCCCACAATTAAAAATCTCTTTCTGAGGAAATCGTGCTCTGTATTTCTTACTGTCATTGTTTGTTTTTTTCTAGGGAGGTTTTCAAAATGGATGACTGGAAACCACTTCTTGTTCTTCTCTTTGTTTCCGCCTTCTGCTCTATAGATGCACAGCAGACTGGTAATACACTAAAGAAGTGACTCTTCTTCACGTTGATAGCAAAATTAATTTTTTCCATTTATACCCAATGCAGAGAGAGATGAAGAATTGATGACAGTTTATTCTTTGTATAACTAGGGATAATGTGGTATGTTTTTACGAAACATATATTTAAGCTAGGATAGGACAGTTGTCCTAAAAACTGCAAAATTAAATGCAACAGCTCATTAAAATTTGGTTTTGTTCATGCGTGCTGAGGTTCTGTGTTTTCAACAGCAATGAAAAACTCTTACAATTGTAAAGCCACCAAGAGCAAGATAAGTCACAGGATTTAGCATTTTTATTTTGGTAGTCAGGTTTTCTGGAAGATCTGCTGGAGAAAAAGTGTTCTGTCCAGTTGCAGAACATTTTCTGCATGTCTCTTGGTTTAGGGAAATAATAACTGTTTCATCCATGCCCTACTAGTGTCATATGCTTGTGAAAGGTGTGGAAACACATGAGTTTAGTATTTGCTACAAGTAAATGTGGTTAGTCCTGTTTAAGTTGGGGTGAATTTATTTTTTTTCCCTCAGATAATAAATATTTAGTAATGTATCCTTGCAGAATGGAGCTCAAAGTGCCTGAGTAACTTTTCCTTTGGGCTCACTTGACAGCAGGTCAATACATTCTTACGATTGTGGTTCACATACAGAAGTGTGTGCAGCAATTACCATATGCATTTACTACATATAAGTTCTGAGCATGTTGCGTGTGGAAATTGTCAGTCTGAATTTCAGCATCTCTCCTTTGCCTAAGAATGGTGTTGCAGAAGGATGCAGCCTCTGACCCTCTGTATGATGAACAGGGGAAAAGAAAGAACTAGTGGGTGGTGAGAATTTACCAGGATAGATGGAAGGATTTTTCTGCAAAAGGCCAATAGGTCTTGGATTCTGAAAAGCAATCAGGAGGCAAAATTACTCTTCTATTAGATTACACATCCTGTAGGAAAACAAGAAAGTTACAAAATATTTCTTCAGTCTGCAGGAAAGCTTCTATGGCAGACATCATCTTCCTGGTAGATGGATCCTGGAGTATAGGGACAAAGAACTTCAAGATCATGCAAGACTTGTTGTACACAATAGTCAATGGCTTTGATATTGGGCAAGACAAAATCCGTGTTGGTATGATTCAGTACAGTGATGTGCCATACACTGAATTCTTGTTGAACGCTTACTATAACAAAAACGATATCTTACAGAAGATACAGAAATTACATTACAAAGGAGGAGGCACCAAAACTGGGCAGAGCCTCCAGTTTATGCTAGAGAATCACTTTGTAACCAGTGCTGGTAGCCGAAAGGAAGAAGGGGTTCCTCAAATAGCTGTGGTGTTAACAAAAGGGCAGGCTGAAGATAATGTTCAAAACCCAGCCACAGCAATCAAGAATGCTGGCATCACATTGTACACCATAGGCATTAAAGGTTCTGCTTTGTCTGAGCTTCAAGAAATGGCTAGTGAGCCAGCTGATAAGCATGTCTATGAAGTGGAAGATTTTGCTTCTCTGCAGGGACTCTCTTACAGTATTCTACAGGTGCTTTGTACTACACTAGAGGAGATAACTGGACCAGCCACCCAGGTTGCCCATGGTATGTCCTGAAAGAGCTGCTTTCTTTCCAGCTTTATTTTTTTTCTATGTGTAGATGAAGTACATGGAATTGCTGTGTATTGCCACAATACGGGTTTTAACTTCTTGCATCTTCCATATATTGCTAACTAGCTTTCAATAATATCAACTCATAACTGTGATAATTTTTGAGTACCTGTCTACCTTTAAAATATTCAAAATAATGGGGGGGGGGAAGGTGAAGGGAGGAAAGAGAAGGCAGAAACATGCAACACAGTTGCAGTTTATTTCATGAATGATAAAATGTATAGTCAGTTCTTCCTTGTTCATGAACAAAGCTGCAGAAGAAGATATAGTAATTCATTCTTCTATGTGATCTTCCTTGGGCAGCTTGCAGAAAAGCCACGTTGGCAGATGTTGTCTTTTTAGTGGATACTTCAACAAGTATTGGCCAGGAAAACTTTCAGAAGGTGAAGAATTTCCTCTCCACCTTGGTTTCAAGTCTTGATGTTGGCCTTGATGCAATCCAAGTTGGGCTGGCACAATACAATGATGAGACTTACCAAGAATTCTTGCTGAATCAGTATTTATTGAAAAATGATGTTTTGGAGCAGATTGAGAATTTGCTATATAAGAGTGGAGAAACTTACACAGGGAGAGCTCTGGATTTTGTCAGCAGAGTGTATTTCACTGAACCTGCTGGTAGCAGAGCTAAGGACTATGTCCCGCAGGTAGCCATTCTAATCACCGGTGGAGAATCCAATGATGAAGTTGAATTGCCTGCCAGAAAACTGAGGAACAGAGGCATTTCTCTCTATGTTGTTGGAATTGGTGTCCAGAATACAGCTGAGCTTCAGCAAATAGCCAGCAAACCTTTTGGTAAATATCTGTATAGCGCTGGTAGTTTTGATGACCTTCAAGATCTCTCCACAAGACTTTTGGGAAACTTCTGCTTTGCAGTTGAAAGTCAGATAGAAGGTAAGAAGTTGTCCTTATACTTGTGCCATTTCAGTTGCTCATACTGTGTAATTGTGAAAATAGGGTGTAGAAAAGTGGTCCTGGTTTTAATGTTGTTTACATCAGTGTTACTGTCATGTAACGTGATTGAAAACAAGGAGGCTAATTTTGAGTTAGGTTGCAGTTCAGGATGATGTTCTTGTTCTTCTTAACACATTTCAGTGTATGTGTTGAAGTCGGTGAGGCTTAACCATTAGTATAGGAAGGTAACGTTATGCTTGGTGCTGTCTGTAAGCTGAGCCTTAATGTATTGCAAAGAAAGTCAGGATCAGATTCACAGATTCTGTGAAGCACATTCAATTTCATCTCATTAGAGCTGGTGGAGCCTTTTATAGAGAATGTTTTGTTTTGATGTCATTGAACAGTTTAACAGAGAATTATTTCTTGATTAAGCTATGCTTTTGGTAACTCTTAATTCCTCCAAAAACCTAGTTCAGAAATTGAACATTCTAGGAGCGACAAAAATGAAGGGAAGCCATATTTTCCCATCTTTTCAATACATTTGCTGAACAGCAAAATTCACAGAAAATATATTTTCCCTGTTTCTTCAAAGACTGTTATTGTTGAATGGTGAAAGGGGAAGGGATATAAAAAAGACATGGTAACAAAACTAAAATCAAAACAAAAAATTGGGGTTTAAAATAATGATAAATGTTTAAAATGTAATGTAGTTATAATTTAAAAAGGAAACTTATTTTTTCCCTGGTTTTGCAGAGGTCAGTGTGGATACCCCCACTAGTTTTTCTTGATTATGAGAAAAGGTTAGGGATTACAGACTATGCTGGTAGTTAGCCACTTGGCTTTAATCCCCTTCTCCATCATAAACTGTTACACTCAAGGATGCGTTTAGGTCCAGTTTCATTTGTCTTGCATCTGATGTGCCCTCCAGATATGCATATCTCTTTTCACTGACTGTAAGTGAAGTTAGAATGAATTTGTTCATGTTCTCTGATATTCAGAGGGACTGTCTGTCCTTTGGAGCAACTCCTCATGGAGTTATGAAGGTAAGAGTATTCTGAAGTGCTCAGATGGGTCCAGTACTTAGATGCAACCTAGATTCCAGTAGTGATGTAGAAGACCTTGGTTAATGGAGTATCAGGGGAATGGAATGGTAAAGCATGCAATCTCATTCCCACAGTCATAAGTAGAAGATTTGGTGTCAGGAAGATGAAACTTTTATCTACATAAATACTGTCAGATGTAGAGTTTCTCAAGACATTTTTCTTAGGACTTTTTTTGCAGGGCTAGTTTCACTAGAATTCTTTGTTTAATTTGTCAAGATATAGAATTATAGTGATTACATAGCATGCTTAATGGTATGCTGTAGACTTAAAACTTTGGTCTAAACTTAAAATTGTGGAGATAGGTGAACAGGTTGTAATTTTCATTTAGCTTGCATTCAAAGCCAGGTCTGGGTATAGGTTGACAGTATTCCTTTTGGCATCTGATCTGTCGCTTTTTTTCCCCCTCTATGCAGCGTTTGCAAAACAATATGCTGATGTTATTTTCCTTATTGACTCCACTGAGAACATGAGGCCTTCAACCTTTGGGAAAGTAAAACATTTCATCTCCCACATAGTCAGACAGCTAGATGTTGGGCTTAACAAGTATAGAATTGGCCTAGCCCAGTTTAGTGGCATAGGACAGGTGGAGTTTTTACTGAACACATATGAAAATAAAGAAGAGGTGCTTGACCACATTCAGCACATCATTGCATTCACTGGAGGCTCATCGAAGGCTGGAAGTGCCCTGAAGTTTTTGCAGGAAACCTTTTTCATGGATGGTGCTGGAAGCCGGCTCAGCGAAGGCACTCCACAGGTTGTAGTGGTCATCACACCCTCTGGATCCAGGAACAATATCATGGAGGCAGCCTGGATGTTAGAAGAGGTAGGGGTAAAAGTTGTCTCAGCTGATGCTGGATACTTTTGAGGAAGAAGAAAAGGTGAGAGACTCCTCTAGCATGACGTCCCAGACTTATAAAGGGGAGAGCATTGACCTTCTCCAGCAAAACATTGTCAGTGATATGGAAGCCTCACTTCAGAAGCTTTATGACCTTGATCCAAGTGGGCCAGCAGGTACGATGTATCACCAGAGCAAAACCAGCAGCCTGAGTAGCTTCTGAGTCCCTAGTAATCCAGAGCAACTTCTCAGGTGGCTGTGAGGGAAGAACAGAGTGCAAATGGCTGGCAGTTCTGCTTTTACCGAAGTGCTATATTGACAAAATATTTACTACCTTTGTCTGGGTGGTGGCAATACTTGCCTGTGCACAGTTTGTTGTAATTACCTGTATTAACCAAGGGGAACAGGGCAGTCGTCTAGAGGGGCTAGCTGCAGTGGAATTGCCTGTTTGACTGACAGGACAATTTTGCTTGAATTTTGTTTGTAGAAAATTGCCATAGGAGAGTTTGTATGTAACCACAGAATAACTTCCCTAATATCCAGGGGTGTCCTGATTAGCAGTCACTCTGCAGGAGAGTGAGAAAAGCATTTGTCTTGCGGACTTTCCTGTAGTGTGGGTAAGGGGCCAGTTAAGGTATGGTGCTTATTTCAGGGATTTCTTTTACTGTGAAAATCAATATATAAATCTCTGCTCTTCAGTACTGATAGGGATTTAGATTTCATGTTTTATTGTAGCAACACCTTGCATATTACCTTGAGATGATCCTTTTTGTAACAACCTATTCTGATTGTCCCACCAATTATCCCATAGTGTGACCTACATTAATCTTATCTTCCTTTTGTTTACTTTGCTTTTAGTGTGTTCCAGTGCGACTGTTGCAGATATTGTGTTTCTTGTGGATGAATCCAGCAAAATTGGGTCAAAAAACTTCCAGCTGATAAGGGCCTTTCTGTTAAAAATTGTTAATGCCCTAGATATTGGTCCAAGTAATGTAAGAGTTGGGCTAGTGCTGTACAGTAATGAACCAAGGCTAGAGTTCACCCTGGACACATTCAAGGATAAATTGGAAATCCTGAACTACTTGCAGAACTTACCATATCGAGGGGGGCAAACATACACTGGAGCAGCCATTGAGTTCCTGAGGAAGAAGGTTTTTACTCAAGAAGCAGGCAGCAGGAAAAAACAAGGAGTGCAGCAAATTGCTGTGGTTATCACCAGTGGCCAGTCCTTGGATGACTACACTGAAGCAGCATCTAAACTAAGACGTAAAGGTGTTACTGTCTATGCTGTGGGCATCCAGAATACCACAGAGAGTAGCAATCTTGCTAAAATTGCAACTTATCCCCCAAGGAAACATGTCACCACCCTGAAGTTTTTTCTACAGCTGTCAAATATTGGATGGAAAATAAAGAAACAGCTTTGTAATGAGATTGTGACAAAAACCTTTGTAGTCCCATTACAGTTGCAAAGTATGAAAAAAGGTAAGAAGTACATAAATAATTGTCATTTCAGAGCTGCTGGGCTTGCTCTTGGTATGTGCACCATCTGCACTTAATGCAAGAGGAAATTAACATTCAGAAAGGTTTTAGTGAGGTTTATGAAGTTGTGGTGATTGACCCAAATGTCAGCAAGGTAAGAGCTGACCTGCTTAGAACCAGGCTCAGGGCTCAGGCTCGGGCGTCAGAGGTCACGGTCAGGGGTCAAGCTCAGGGGTTGGGGTCAGTGGTCTGGGCTCACATTCAGGGATGAGAGTTGGGGCCAGGCTTAGGGGTTGGGGGTCCCATAGCCCCTGTGTAGTGCATGGATCATCTGGTGTTACAGACCTGCAATTCAAAAATGTGCAGTGTCTCATAGAAGCAGTAGTTAATGACTCAGTGATTGGTGTGTATAAATTTCAAGTTTCAACTCTCCTCTGAGTCTCAGAGTAGAGAAGCAGGATTCAACTTGAAGCCTCTGCCAGGCCAGCCCTTCACAGCAAGAGCTTTGAGCTTTGCCAGGCAGAGATTTGGTGTGAACTAGGGTGGGTGTGCATCTTTCCTTGCTGTCACCAGGATCCTTATTCTTACTACTGATGAACCAACTGCACCGTTGGATAGAGCCAATCTTCCCATGGCCAAAAGAGCTTTGAAGGGAGGTGAAATCAACTTAACTGCTGTTGGAGTGAACAAAGCAAGCAGAGCAGAACTTGAAGAGATTACTGAAGGTCAAGAAAGATACTCTTTGCACAGAGCTATGATGCACTGCCAATAAAAACATTAGGGAACTCTGCTTCTGCAATGAAAATGACAGGCGAGAACTCTCTCCACTTCAGGGGTACCAACATGCTGTCTTTCTCCACAGCAGTCATGCAGTTCAAGTGTTTTTTTCCTCACAGTGGCCCTTCAGGTAGCAAGAGGATGAGTGTGGTGAGTGGGGTAGTTAATCTGACTTACTGCTAGGTAAAGTCTGACCTCCCTCAGCTGAGGGTTTGGCTTTGGTTACAAGCTCAGTCTTCTTATGACTCTCCCAGCTGGTCTTTTTAGATGATACATAAAGATCTGTGATTTCTTCTGCAAGTTAACAGTGGAAAAGGATGGATTTTATCTATGCATGGAAGGTCTTTGGGTTGAAGTAGGATAGATGATGGGTTGGCCTTGCATGGCCTTGCTGTGAACAGCTTCTGTGACTAAAGGTTTACACTGCAGAGAATAAGAAAAAGATTAAATGCTGCCAAGGTTATGGTCCTCACTAATTTTTTTTTCTGTTTGTTTGTTTTCCCCTCTGCTTTTTCCCTAAGTTTGCAGCAGTCAAGTGGCAGATCTGGTATTCCTGATAGATGGATCAGAAAGCATATCAAAAAGTAACTTTTCTGTCATTAAGACCTTCATGTTGGAAATTGTGGACAGCTTTGTTATTTCTAGGGATAAAGTACATGTTGGAGTAGTCCAGTACAGCCAAGAGCCCCAGAAAGAATTTTCTCTTAATGAGTTCTATACTGACACCATGATAAAGGAAAAGATCAACAGAATCGAGCAATTGCAGTCCTCTACGTTCACTGGCAAAGGGCTGAGGCTTGTCCAGAGCCTTTTTCAGCCTGCCAATGGAGGCTGCAAGAGCCAAGGAGTCTCACAGAACCTTGTAGTGATTACAGGCGGGTACTCTGCTGACAGGGTGGAGGATGCAGCAATGGCTTTGAGAAGTGATGGGATCCATGTCTTTGCAGTTGGAATAGGGATTATAAACTCCTTTGAGCTGCTTTTAATAGCTGGCGATGCAAGGAGAGTGTTCACAGTGGAAAACTTTGATGCGCTGAAAACCATTGAGAGGAGTACTGTAAATCAGGTCTGTGAATCTGAAGATCTTCGTAGCCAAAGAAAGTAACATAAATGTTTTGTGGGTGTATAATGGCAAATATCTACATGGCTACATGCAGTCCCTGATAAAAGTACCTGAGCTAGCTGGACAGCAATGCAACTGTTTTACCAAAGAATATTGCTCAGGTTACTCAGTCTTGCAACTTTCTAGACTCTCACTTTGCTTTAGTCAAGAACCATTACACTCTTTGCTATGGTAAATGGCTTCCGAGGTAAGACAGTGCATCACATCTAGCATTTGTATTCATAGCTCCTCAGTGTCTGAAAGGTGCCAGAGCAGATATGCCCCAGATATCCTAATCAAAAGAGAAAAATGGACAATTCAGTAATATTTAAAAAAAGAGCCTTCCAAAAACCTAACTTTGTCATCTACAGCTGACCATACTGCTTCAGTGGGACTGTCAGCAGCAACTGTTGACAAAACTTATGTCTCACAGAGGCACTGTGGAGAGGAGGTGTGAGAAAATCTATCCTTGGATATGTGGGAGGTATTGGCAAGGTGGGAGCAGCAAATCCACAGTAATGCTGAGATGCTACCCAAAAGCTTTCCCTATATAAGAAATAGAAGGTGGTATCTCTTACTACATCTTCTTGGTGGCAACAGCAGCTTGGATGCCACACAGCCTGAGAGGCTCCCAACACCAAAGAAAATAAAGGCTCAGTATTGCCTTTGATTAATGTAGCAACTTTTATCAGATGTCAGATGCTGGTTTTGTATCTGAGCTTATTCCGAGTTGGTACTGCGGTATCAGTCACCTTGTCATGTGGGAAGACTGAAGCAGAAAACATACCAAATTGCTCTTTAAAATTACATATTAATGCCAGGCATGTAGTAAGATAAATACTGTAGATGTGTTTGTTAAGTTGCAAAAAGAAAAATGTAGTGAATGACATAAAAAAGCTGAGCTCTTCCTCTACTGAAGGTGAGGGGGACCTACTGTGGTGTAAGTGGATGGCATTGATTGGGGGTAGCAGGAAGAGACAGTGCTGGAGCAGTTCTTTGTGCACATCCTTACAGGAGCTGTGACTGTCCTTTGGATCTCCTTGTTGTTTTTCCTGTGTTTTCACCACATAGGTGATGTTTTACATGTGTTGGATACATGCTCCTTGTTCTCTTTGTTGTGCCGTAACACTGATCCTACCCAGCTCTCCAGGTTTCATTCCCTTAGTGACCAGAAATTTACTGTGAGAACGGAACGCTGGGATGACCACGCTGCTTTTCTAAGGCTTTTTGTAACAACAGCTGAACAAATAGATAACTCTGCCTCTCCTGTACCCTGGGCTTGTGCGATCTTCGACACAGCAAAACTGACTGGTGTTTGCTGGGGTGTTGGGGGCCAAAATGAAGAGCTGAGCCTTCCCTCCTAAAGCCAGGAGCTACTACTTTCTGTGCGAATTATATCTGCTCGGGTGGTTTTCAGAGAGGAGGACAGCTGCGCCTGTTTCGGTATGAGCTCTGCAGCCCCACTCTCTCATTTTTCCCATCAAGAGCTGAGCAACCTCCAGCTGAAAAGGCATCCCCCGGCTCCTGAAAGCAGAGAGAGAGGGGGCTGCTGTGGAAGTGGGGTGCACTGCCGTGGAACAGCGTGACCGTGGCTGATGCAGTAGCACCTCCTGGTGTTTCATGGCCAGGGAAGAGGGAGATTTAATGGGAGATGCAGCAGTAAACTTGATATATATACAGGCACGCTTCTTTAGAGAGAGAAGTTAAGGAAGGCATATTGGCTTTGATCTCACTGATGCATGTATTTATTGTTAAGTTCTGCATAAATTTGTCTCATAAAACAAAGATCAGCTTCCTGTGAAGCCTGTTTTATCTTGTCCTGTCATCTGTTTTCCTATATTTGCTGACCTTCTTTCCTGTAATAAATCTATTAATTACCCTTTCTCCAGTCACCTTCTCTTAAACTGCCAGATTTTTCAAATTTAAAAAAGCTGCATTCAAGGTACGGAAAGCCAACAGGGGAAAAAGATACCTTTACAGCAGTAAGATTGGGCAGTTTAACAACGTGGATGCGTGTGGGAGAACAGGTGATTAGAAAAAGAGGTTAGCTACGCAGAGCTGTTTACTCCTGCAAATAAATACAGATTATCAACAGAGTATAGAGTACCTACCAGAAGCTGTTTTACACATTCTCATGCACGAAAGTGCATGAAAGTGAATGCTTTATTGCTATTTTGGTATTACTGCTGGTACACTGGGGAGTTGGCAGGGAATGTTTTAAGAGCTAGGCAATGTGGCTGACCAATTTTCAGGGCTAAACTGCTGAGTCCGTGGTTGCCCTTCACACTCCCTCCAAATTATGTGGTTAATAAGACCCAGATCTCAGAAAAATCTCATTGTGAAAACCTACTCTGTGTGTGCTGGACATGAACAGATACTGGAAGAAATATCCAATAAATGTTATGTTCATGGAAATGTTTAATCAGAAACATCCCTCACAATTACAAAACTGCTGTTCCCTGAACTGATGATGGCCTTTGCGTCACAGGTGTTCTGTGAATCTTGAAATCAGATGTGCAGCCTCACAGCCTGGCTAAGGGGCATGACTGAGGGGGGTGTGTGTAGACGTATATGTGTGTATAGATATATTTATCTGTTTAAGAATTTTTTTTTTCTTGTGGACTAAACAGAAAAGCTCTATAGGCTTCTTATGTTGCTCAGAGGCCTGAATGTTGGATTTTTTTAAGCCATAAAACCACATTCAACATGACCTTTTACATTTAAAGATTTTCATGCTGCTTACCAGCAAATCATACCCTCTAGGGGGCAGTTTGTACCGCAAGTGAAAATACTGAAACATAATGATGGCCACTTTGAGGTTAAATTATTTCTGGATGTATTTGGTTAAAGAGCTGAACATGTTCATCTTTTTCATGCGTGAGGGAAAACCCAGAAAACTGTAATGAAGCTTATATGGAATAATGGTCTACAGGAACTAGACCAAACTAACAAACGTGGAGAACAACCTTGTGTTTGATAAGTGTTTCAGAGTCAGTGGGTGAAGAAGGAACAAAATTGGGGGGAGTGCTGTTTTACAGATAAAACTGCATGCCTCTGACTTCCTTGCAGAGGTACAACAGATGATAATGCATCTAGGGGCACAGAATAAAATTCAGCACAACATATGGAGAATCAAGGTATAAAAGAAAGAAGCCAAATGGTTTAGCTGCTTGATGAGGGCAAAATGATTGGGGAGGGGGGAGGAATTAACCACATAGCAGTATTTGCTGTTATTATCAGGAGCTATGCAAGTAATTTCATAAGTGAGGTACCCCTCACCTTACAGCAGCTGTTATTCACAGTAGATATATGACATTGCATGTAGGCAATGCTGCCTCTTTCTCTCATGTTTGTTTCTTTGGCCTGTTGTTCTACATTTGTATGCATCATTTGGTCTTGTGACAAAGTGACAAAGCACAGTCAGCCGTCAAGCTTCCCCCTGCAATTGGAATATGTGTTGCACATTCTCAGTTGGTAGCAAAGCTCATGGAAACATTTGCACGATTGGGTCCTTTGAGGACATTTGACAGCTGGAGAACAGTGACCTGTTTTGCAGTTTGGGTAGGTACATATGTCCAGTGATGTAGTCCTCAGTATCTGCAAGTTCACATAGCCCTGCTGAAACTGGTGGGCCGATGGTATTTTATGTTTATGGAAAACCTATCTATCTCACGAATTCTGACTTCTGGTTTTAAATCTACCATATTGAATTTTGTTCTACTCCCACAATTCTGACAAAAGACAAGATCACAAATAGCATATGTTTATAATTTCCTGTTTCTTCTACTTTTTTCAGATTGCAACATAGATCTTTCTATAGCAGTTGATATTTCAAGGCGCATGCGGCCAGCATCCACAGTGCTTCTGAAACAGAAACTGCAAGCATTTGTCCCCAAACTTTTACTCCAGATGAAATTGCTGCCAAATACCAGCTGTAATGCTGGCTCTCCAGTCAACATTAGATTCAAGTTCCAAGTATTGGCACAGACCAAACAATTAATCTTTGACTCTGACTTTGAAGACTATAATGAAGAGATCATCCAGAAGTTCTTAGATGCACAGACCACTGTGGACACCTACCTGAATGCAGACTTCTTACAGGCACTTGAGGAGAAGTTCTTTAGTGTGACCTCTGCTAAAGTTAAGGTAACTTAATGGTGTGAATGTATATGTTGGAAAAATTATGCAGTTTGATGTTTACAGACTCTGATGCTGAGTAGTCCAGGGAGACAAAAAGGTAGTTCAGGAATTGGTGAATCCAATAAACAGAATCACAGAATGGTTGAGGTTGAAAGGAACCTCTGGAGGTCACCTTGTCCAGCCCCCCTGCTCAAGGAGGGTCAACTAGAGCAGGCTGCCCAGGACCATGTCCAGATGGCTTTTGAGTATCTCCAAGAATGGAGACTCCACAACCTCTCTAGGCAACCCGTGCCAGTGCTCAGTCACCCTCATGGTAAAAGTGTTTCCTTAGGTTTATATAGAACCTCCTGTTCTTTTGTTCGCCCTGATATAACTGCATATATCAGTTCCAATTCCCTAGGTGCTCCTGCAGTGAGATGGTACCCAGAACATTTGGGTTAATACATATGATCACGAGTATTCATACAGAAAACCTTCTTACATCTACCATGGAATGTCTTTGTACTTTGAGTAGTGGAAACAGTTCTCTTTCAGAAACTCTAAATCCTGATCCTGAATCTCTGTCCAGAATAATGACAGCTCTAAGCAAAAGTCACAGAAAACATCACCCAATAAATTTGTTTACAGAAGTTTATTTGTGTAGTTAACTTGTCGAATAATTTCAAATAACGAAGCTGAGTTCTGCTCGTGGATAACTGATGGTCAGGAAAATCTGCATAGACGCTGCAGTTAATTCATCCACCTTGAAGTGAGGTGAAGGGAGAAGCATAAGGCTTGATCTAATCTCTTCTGAAGTGAATGGGGAATCTTTCCACTTAGGTGAAAGAAAGTTAGATCTCATTGGAGTATTTCAGGGTCATTGCCCTGACAGTTTATTCTTAATAAGGCACTGACTCAGTAAAGCACTGTTTGAATATTATCAGTTACTAAGGTCTACATGCAGGAAGACCTTCCTACCGAAGAAGGACAGGTTAGCCCTTGCAAAATACATAAGGGGTTTCCTCTATGAACCTTATTTAACTTTTATAAGATGTTAATTTTAATCTGATGTGGAGCGAGAAAGCCATATTGTTACGAATTCCGCTGCTTTCAGATGTAAGTTGGTGTCCTGTGTTTTTTACAGCATTTGCATAAGTGTGGCTTACCAATTCAGGTTGTAATTTGGTGCATATTTAATACTAATTTTTTCCAAAGATTTCTTAAAATGTCATTTTATTCTGAACGGGGAACATGACCATATAGGATTTTGCTTCTTTTGGGCTTCAGTAGAGAGAACTTCTTTGACATACAAGTAAAAGCAGTGGGTTTTTTCTTCTAATTGCCAATTCTGTTAGATCCCTGTTGAAGAGTTAAGCAAAGCTTCTTTCTGCTTATGCATTATTACTAGAAATAAATATGCTGCATATCTCAGCACTTTACCAGTGGATTAATATTTCTTTCTGATACTGTTTATGTGCAAATTGAAAATACAAGACTTTAGAATGCACATTAAATCACAATTTAATCTCCCTAGGATCCTGAGCAATAACATGCTTGTTCTGTAAAGATTATTAGTTATAAACCTCATCAGGGATAGTGATTCTCTGTTGTTTGCATTTCTTCTTTTCTTTGTTATTTTTTTTTTGTTTTTCAGCAAAATTTCACCTAATTCCAGCATTTTTGACAAAGCAAGACTCAGATGTGTTCCAACAAGAGCTTTATATAAATGAAAGCTTTGTAAACATATATAGTGCCCACGCTAACACGTCACATTCCCCCCCGCCCAATGTTTTTAAAATGAAAAGATCACTGGAAAAGAGCATCAAGCCCAGGCCTACAGTGTTGTTTCTAACAGTCTGTGTTGTGTTTACCCATCCATGGTCCAGCTCTCCACTGTATCACACTCTGCTTGAGCAAATGTAGAATCAGTACCATATTGGATGTTTGGGAACTCTCCACTGCCAGAGTTAACTCTGCCCACTCTTAAATTCTGGTCTCCTTGCTGCTTTAGCGCAGAAGTGGGATGTTTGGTGTGGCAGTCACTTCATTTGCCTTTGTCATCTGTGGAAAAAATTGCCTTAACAGAAGTAATTCTCTAGAGTTCGGATTGGTTGAAGCTGTACATTGTATAGGGAATGTAAAATAAGAAGGATGGGAGGGAAGGAGCTTTAGCTGTGCTTGTCCACGTGTTGGTGAGAAAGTTTAGGAGGATGTAGTCACGACCATTGGGGGCAGGAGACAGTTCACCTGTGCAGCCTCTCTGTGGGAAACCTAATCCACTGGATGAGTGGGGCCTGAGAAGACTTCTGCTGGTTTGAAGGGGGAAGGTAAGGAGAGAAATGGGAAGAAACTGGCAGCTTGGAGGGGAACTGTAAGAAACTTTCCTCAGCCCTGAAAGAGGCTTAACTATAGTTCTTTGGCCTGAAAAGGTGGGAATGTAGCCAATACAAAGGGTCAGGATTAGCGTCCTTGTGTGAGCTAAGCCTTATGTCTTATCAAGGAAAAATATGGCAAAGAGTGGAGCAGTGGAGGCGTGGAGAGTGCCTATGTGGAAAGGCCAAGGGGACATAAGCGTCTGCAGGGAGGGAGGATTGGACCCAGAGAGGATGCGCTTCCTGGTGTGGCTCAGGTGACGGCCAACTGGAGCTGCTCTTGTAGAAAGGGAAATTTTTGTTTGCTCTAAGTTCTTCTCCACATTCACTTACAGGAGAACTCTTCTGACATCAGAGAAAGTGGATAAGTCACAGCAGAACTGGCCTTCCACCTAGCATACTGAGAAGATGACAGATATAATTAAGAGCAATGCTATGAACTGGTCAGCAAGACAAATCCCTCAAATGAGAGTGCTGTCAGGGAAGAGAGGCTTTTGTGTTTTGTTCTCCTTGCTCCTCAGCACTTTTTCCAGCACGCGTTTCAGATCTACCATAGTGAAGTGCAATTTGACCACCTCATAGCCAATTTTCAATGCAAACTGTACTTTTTACAATGACTCAACTTTTAGTCTCTTCTCAATTGACTTGGCATTACTCCCTTTCCTGGCAGGTTCTGTTAGTATTTTCAGATGGACTGGATGATTCGCTGGAAGATCTCAGAAAAGCAGCTGACTCACTTCGCTTTAAAGGTATTACAGTACTGCATTGATGCTTCAGCCTCCTACTACCAATGGCCCAATGTATTGCTCCCCCACTGCAACTTTTCCACATGACGTTACCTCTCCACGCTCATATGGCGTTCCTCATGTTGTGGTTTAACTCCAGCTGGCAACTAAGCACCACACAGCTGCTTGCTCACTCCCCCCCGGTGGGATGGGGGAGAGAATCGGAAGAGTAAAAGTGAGAAAACTCGTGGGTTGAGATAAAGACAGTTTAATAGGTAAAGCAAAAGCTGCACACACAAGTAAAGCAAGGAATTCATTCACTCCTTCCCATGGGCAGGCAGGTGTTCAGCCATCTCCAGGAAAGCAGGGCTCCATCACACATAGCAGTTACTTGGGAAGATGAACGCCATCACTTGAATGTTCCCCCCTTCCTTCTTCCCCAGCTTTATATGCTGAGCATGACGTCATATGGTATGGAATAGCCCTTTGGTCAGTTGGGGTCAGCTGTCCCAGCTGTGTCCCCTCCCAACTTCTTCTGCACTTGGCAGAGCATGGGAAGCTGAAAAGTCCTTGATTTACTATAAGCACTACTTGGCAACAACTAAAACATCCCTGTATTATCAACAGTGTTTTCAGCACAAATCCAAAACATAGCCCCTTACTAGCTACTATAAAGAAAATTAACTCTATCCCAGCCATAACCGTCATACTCAGGAGTCACTGGGAGAGTTTTTGCTTCTCCATGTGAACCAGTACACACGATGGCTTGTCACTGGTTGGCAGATGATGCCCGAAACATGCCTAGGGGTGCAGAGGGCCTGAGATGGTTCTGGTTTCTGGAGTCCAGCTCCAGCAGCTGCGGCAATTCAGGGCGCCCCGTCTCACTGATGAGTGCAGCACCAGAGGTTAGACCCAACTCTGACTTCTGCAGGAGAAAACAGTTTTACAGTTCTGTTTGGGCACTGAGTAGCAGTCTGGTCTGACAAGTAGGGAGAGAAGTTAATTGGAAAATTACTGGTCTGGATTTTTCTCTTATACCTTGTTCTCAATAGCTTGACTTCTTTTACGTACTGTGTTGAAGCCATGAAATGTCTTTTAGAGAACTGTTGTTATTCACAATGATATTGTTGGTTAAATAATATAGTCCAGGCATTCACTAATTTAAATCTATACTTATGTTGAAGGTCTTGATGCACTTCTATTAGTTGGCCTGGACAATACACAGAACTTGACTGAACTTCGGGAAGTAGAGTTTGGCAGAGGGTTTGGATACAATGAACCTCTGAGTGTTGGGTTTGCAGAGATTGCAAACATCTTGCAGAGAAATCTTGTAAGTCCTTCTGTGATATAAACAAATGGGGGAAAATAATTCTTTGTTTTATGGTTAATATACATAAATGAAATGTTTCTTGTAATTTTTCAGGATACTGTTGCAGAAAGGAAATGCTGTAAGGTTGTTTGTAAATGCCTGGGAGAAAATGGTGATCGTGGTGGCCAGGGAAGTCCTGGAAGGAAGGTAGGAGAGCCAAGACAGACATTACTTAAGAATTGCTTTATTTTTCAAAGTGTTTTTGTTTTTTGTAGTGTTTCAGAGCATGCATGCATGCATGTACCTATGACTTTGCTGTTAGGACAGAGGAAGGAGAAACATGAAATGTGATCATTTCTCTGCTGCATGTTCCTATTGCAAAAGTATTTTTGTGATGAAAATCATTCGTACATATAAAAATCATTAAGCACTCTCTTTCACCAATTCAACAGAAAATGGGGAGGGATTTAAAAAATTAAGTCTGATTAACCAAGAGGCTTATTAGCTATTGTGAATGAGAAACTTCCAGCCAACAAGCTGAGAGTAGAAAATAATCCTTCTTTACTAGGTGTGAGCCTTATCCTTTTGTGCCTCTAGCTATTCCAAATATCCTCTTCTATAAGTTTCTTCTGACCCAATACAGTACTAATTTACATTATTTCCTTTAAGATTGTATATTGTCTGTTTTAAGCCTTTCAAGTATTACAGATATCACCACTTCTACAGCATGCTAGTAGATTTCATTATTAAGGTTTTTAGTATACGTAGTCTCCATTTGACTACTATTTATTCTATTATTTCTACTTATTCTGGTAACATGCTAAGTAAATTATACCTGTAGTTCACACTCTTCAGTTATGTGGTTGCAGTTAAATGAAATTTTGGTTATCTCTCAGCAAAAGTATAGTCTTCTAATGTTTATTCATAAACCAATTTACTGATTTCTTCCATTACTCTTGTTTATTTTCTTACACCTTTCTGTTTTACTAAAATGTCTAGATTAACATGCTTAGACAAAACAGTGTTCAGAATGTAGACATAGTTGTTTTGCAGGCAGATAGACATGATGCCTGGGTTGTACAGCCTACAATTCTAAAAGCATGTTTTTGCAGAACAAATTCATGTCTCATTTTTGTTCATTTTCATTCCTAGTAATTCAATTCGTGCTAGTTTCTCTCTCTTCAAGTTTTTGCCCTGAGGGTATGAGGTTTCCATCACTTCAAACACAAAGTTGCAATATTCCTAAAAGTCTTTGTAAGGTATTGCAGTATATTTGTCCTAACATGTTTTCAATTCCTTATATTTTTCATTTCACCTTAGAATTTCATTACTGTATAATGTTTCCTCTGCCAAATCATGAAGGAAGATATTTAATTTGACCAAATATCCCAATGAGCTTTGTTAACCCATCAGGCAGTTTCCTGAAATAGCATACTGAAATTTTGTATTGAACTTTGTAGTTTCATTTTTTTTTTTCACAGCCATGTCAAGTACATAGGACTGTGCAGACTGTCTGTGTAAATGTAGTCGATGGAGTCTGCCCTCCTCAGCATAACCAGATCTAATTTTCAGGAAATGTTTTCTACCTCCACGTGCAGAATAATCTGATAGAAATGAACCCAGTGTGCTCGGAGAACAGTGTTACTTATCTCTTAAGTTCCTGTTTTTCAGGGAAGTACGGGTTACGCAGGATCTCCTGGCCATCCTGGTGAGGAAGGTGGGATTGTAAGTAAACATTATTCCTTCCTGCTAGGATGTTGTTGGTTGGTGCCTGAACCTGTCTGCACTTACTCATTCACTAAAATGTGTTAAGCAACATGTATCTGAAGGTAAATATATGGGCTTGATTCTGTGTGCATCTGCACCTCACTATAGTTAGTAATAACTTCTAATGCAGAAAAAGAATCAATTAGAATTGCGCAACAGCATCTTATGTGGCATGTTTATGGCTAACTCATATACTCATTTTTCGTGACAGACTGTACCAGGTTCTGTGCTGATAGTTCTTATAGAAAAGGCCATCCCTTCCCTTCATTGCATGAGTGAATATCTTATGACTGGATAACAAATTTGAATTTTGTAGTGTGTTTTGGTGATTTCCAAATCCTTTGCAGTGTGCTGTTCCTGACATAAACTTCAACGTAATGTGCATAAGCCAAAGCCCAACCCACTGGGAGTATTTCTTCCTCTTTTGCTGTCTAGAAACAAATAAACAAAAATCCCCCAAAGAATAAGACATAATTTCCTTAGCACCATAAGCACAGAGCTAGGTTTACAGCACTGCACCCATGACATGAATATTACTCCTAACTACAGGTGAGAAGCCTGCAAACCAAGAACCAGCCAAGGATTTCTCTCTGTACATAACTGTAAAATCCACATTGGAGTAGTTCCAGTTCTCTCAGCAGATTGGTCAGCCTGAATTTGCCTTTGGTGAGGCAGCCTGGGGCAAGCCAACTGTCTACTCAGAGAAAGGCAGTAGTGGAAAAGAACAATTGGCATCTGGGATTATCAAGAAAGTGCACTGGGATGGTAGTTTTACAGTTTCTTTGGAAATTGCTGGTTGTAACTACTGGAGGAGTTTCCGCAGAATTTATTTTTTTTTTCACGTGGCCTGATTTGCTGAATGATAGAATAAAATTTCATATAAGGAATTTCCAGAATGACTTTAAAATATTTATTTTACTCAGGAATAGAACTATTTTCACATCCTTTCACAGATATGAATGGCATGATATAAGTAGGAATTAAAATTAAAATCTTGAGGGTTTTTTAAAATGAGAAACATTTTGAACAGATTGAAATGGGGTGCCCCAAATTTTTCACCACAGCATTTTGATTTGAAAGATTCTAAGTCTTGTCTTTTTTGAAGTGGTGAAGGGTTGAAAACATTTTTTAATTTGTTTTTGTGTATAAAATTGAATTTCTGTTTTTGACCTTCTGAGAATCCAGAATAATCTTCTAGAACAGGTAAATTATGGAAGTCTTGTCTCTGAGTTTTCTGGTCCCTTCGTTTTCCTTTTCTTTACTGTGGAAGGATGAGAAGTTGTCATGTCCACACTTTCAGAAACTTTCTCTGTCTCCTGCGTGTGAGCCTACAAGTGACTTTCATGTTGTAAATGTTCCTTGCTAGAGGCTAAACTTTTTTCCAGCCACAAGGTAAGAATTTGAAGCATCCAAACCAGTTGAATGTAGTAAATACACAGCAGAAAGCAGGCTGCTGCTGATAGACTACAGAAGATGCCACAAGGAAAGGAGGTTGAGGAGATAATGCTGGACAGCTTTGGTTTATCATGGTGTAGTACTCAGCTCAGGAATTAGTCTTAATGTTTCACATAGGCAATGCAGCCAGGCCAAAATGGTTAAACTTCTGTTTTTTCATATTGTGGTGTGGTTTTGTGGCACCACTGTCTAACTTAATCTAGAATGTGATCCATGTTGCTTTTTTGCTAGTTTAGAGAAAGAGACCTTTCTTTAAAGAGGAGAAAAGAAAGAAGGGTCTTTGTTCTTCTGATCTTCGGCTCTTCAAGTTTGTCTTCTCTTTTGCATGATAGTACAGGAGCTCTCAGGTTTACTGTGTGTTTGTTCTCATTTCATTTGTCACTGTTTACCTCTTTAGATGGCAATTTTAAGGGGATCTGCTGGGAGATGCTGCTCTCTTTCCAATTCGTTTTAGAGCTTCCATCCTAACAAACCCGGAATAGAAGTCTTCAGAGATCAGTGACTAGAGGAAAGGCATTCAATATTCAGTTAAAAAACGACTCACCAAAAGGCCTACATTGAAGTACAGAGATTTTACATGGCGCAGTCTAAAACATGGCCTGATAGTGAGAGCAGAGAACCAGGGTGCAACTCAAACTAGTAACTGACTGTTCTTTTATGGCCAGTATGAAAATTTCCAGGTGACTTCCATTTGCATCCTTAGTGCAGTGAATGGTGATATATTCTGTCTTGCTTTAATCTTATATGATGCCTTAGCCAGTAACCATCATTATATGGATGAGTTTGAACATTCTCTTTTATTTCTTAGGGAGAGAGAGGCCCAGTTGGTTTCAATGGGACTCAAGGAGACAGGGGATGTCCAGGTGCCAGAGGCCATAAGGCAAGTATGTCACTTAGAAGCGTTTCCTAATTTTGTTTCCCACAAACCTGTTTTCTGTACTGAGGACAATCCCTGTACTGTATTCTTGAAGCATGGATGGACAGTAAAACCCAGCTGTAAGAACAGCAGACAATTTTTGCTGTCTCCTTTTGAGAGGTACTTTGTGTAACCGAAGCATGGTCAAATGTCTAAGGAGTTTGCTGACTCGGCAACTTGCCTGTAACTTTTCCACCACCAACTCCAGACTGGTCTTAGGTAAAACTATAAAGCTTTACAGAATGGGAATTAAAATGAAGGCTGTACTGTCTTCCCACAGGAAAAGAGTCAATCCCATATGTGGCCGTAGGGGGTTTTATGGTAGGGACTACGAATACTGAGCCCAGCATGCCTCTGCACAGCAAGCTATTTTGCCCTGCTTCTTAAACTCAATAAAAATAGTTTCCCCAATTTTCATCTATGTTTATTTTCAATTTCAGGGGGCCAGAGGCTATAGAGGAAGTCAGGTATGTGTTTTCATGTGTGATCAATTTTCTTTGAGAACAGTGTTCTGCTTCCTTTCAAGTTCATTTTACCTTGTATGATGAAAATATCAACAAGGAAGGAAAACAGTGTAAAAACTTCAGAGTATTTAATGTGCTTTTGCTATGGTTGTATAAGAATGGATTTAAGCGTGAGCTGTTAGGTATCACGTTATTAAAAACCAACACTCTTACTTGTATTGTATTTTTAGCATGGTTGCAGTCATAGTTGATTTAATCTAATTGACAGGAAAGGAATTAATTTACCGGCTATTTTAATAATCTGTCAAGGTGGTAATTCTAGTCAGCTGTATCTCGTATTCTAAGCAGAGCAGAAAGGAGGAAAAAAGATTGTGACTAATATTTATTGCCCATTTGGACACCATTATCACTGAATCATTATTGACACTTTTTCAATATCCAGACTTCTATTCAGCTGTTTTTGTCATCTACTGATCTTGCAACTCTGCTTACTAAACATACCTGTTCATCAAAAAGATGTTGTCACCAATTCGTTAATAAAATGTGAAGCCTGGAAGACAATGATCTATAATGGCAATATTAGTTTCCAAGCTAGAGCAATTAAAATGGAATTAAAATTGTATTGAGTGCTTTGATACAAAACCACTCCTAGAAAAGATTTAGGAGCCTCAAAGACTCAGAAGATACTTGCTTCCAAACCTGAGCAGCTGTACATGTAAGAAAGTTCGGAGAGTGTTTCTGATACCTCAGCTCTGTTTAAAGTACTGCTCTGTACTGACTTTTTAAATTCTCCTGTGTATTTCTCTTCCCTTTTCCATGTTCTGCTCTGTTCCCTGAAGTAATTTGTCCTCCTTTAAATATCTGAAACATCCAATTAAATAAGAGGGAGAGTTCTTGCTGATGATTTTGATTTGTCCAAGTTGAATTGTACAGTAAGATTCATTAGGAGCACAAACTCTACTGAAATCCAATGAATATGTGAATGTCTTCATCATGTTGTGTCATTATATCTACCAATTTTATTTTAACTAAAAATATGAAACTTTGAGCACATAAAAAATGCAATTCAACACTGCTAACTTAGTAAAGTTGAGGCAGTTTATTGAAGTCTGCAAGGCATTGTAGTACAGCTATTTGGAGAAAAAAAGGCAATGCTGAATATTTAATACTATGAAGTTTGGCTCAGGTTTTCTGAGGTAGGAAGTGAGTGAGGGAAAAATTAAGACTTGAATAAACGTTATGACTGCTTACTTAGTGCTCAAAATTTTTCTGGACTACTTATTCAAGAAATTCTTGTTTGTGACATATTAATCTTACCAAAATGTACAGCCAGATAATTTTTCTTGTAGTACATACAAAACTGTTATAAATGAATGAAAATTTTCCTCAGGAACTTTAGCTATGTGGTTTTGCAAAGCAAGTTTAGCATCAAAACCTACAAAGCAATTGTATCTGTAGTCTCTATCAGAGTCAGACCCCTGTTGGTTTAACTAGCATTTACAACATGCTCTTGTGCCACTTGCAGTGATTTGTTGAATATCCTTTCAGCTTTCAGGGCAGTGGTCTCTGCTAAATTCATTTTTCACTACAAATAAAAACAGTTATTTCCTTCATTTTTATCCTAGTAAAGAAAGACAGATGAAACATTTCAAAATATCCTTTAAAAATAGAGTGTGTTATTTAGCCAGGTCTGAAACATTGTGGAGCATATGTAAATGAAATAAGGTTCTCACAGTTATAACTTTGTTCAGAAGCCTCATTCTTCATGTGAACAACAAGTTAACATCGCAAACTCCCTAAGGTTGGGATACGTGTTTTGGGAAAAAATGGCTTCCATAAATGGTTGCAATGTGGTGATTCGTTTTTGCAGACAAAGGGAAGAGAAGAGCAGTGTGTGTTTGAATGGGAATGTGACTGCTGTTTATGTAGCCAGCATCACATTGCTGAAACAGTAATGAAGTTTCTTTATCAAGTCCTAAAGCCTAAGATCAGACTTCTGTAATTGTTTTTGTCGTGATTTTTCCTTCTAGCTTTTCAATACAGCATTCACAGTATAAAATTATTGAAAAAAAAAAACCAAAACCCCACAGTACATACACATATGATGGTTGACACCAGAATTACAAGATTATCACATGTTAGATCAGATGCTAGTAGTTATATTTTGGAATATATCTAGATTTTGAAGGTGCCCAGTTGGGGAAAAAGATTGAAAACTAACAGATGGAAAAGCAGAATTTAAATCCTGATGAAGATCTATAGTTTTAATAATAATTGTTCTTATTAAGTGTTCTTAACTGTGAATTGTTTTAAAAGTTAATAATTCATTTAAGATCTGAATTATTAATTCCTATTTATAATTATTATTCTTAATTATTCTTGCTAGCCATTGAAAACCACTATTCTTACTCAAGTTTCCAAAAGTAGGGTGAACACTTCTTCCTTTGCTCAAAGAGGCAAGTGGACTGATGCTAATAGGGTTTTTTTTGCTTATTGCTACAGGGTGAACATGGTGAGAGTGGATTTGATGGCACTGATGGAGAGCAGGTAATCATTGCTTTAAATGTGCAGTGCAATTAAAGACACCTACCTCAGGGTTCAAAAGTACAGATTTTTGTGCCTTTGAATGGGCTTTAAACCTGAACAGGAATTCTGTTGTTTAGTGTTTAGAGTTGCATATCTGATTGAAGTTGGATTCTGCCAGACAAAACTGGGGAACCACATTTATCAGAAAGAACAACCATTATTTTTTTTTCTTCTTTCTTCTCCCTTTGTGAGTCCAGGGAGAACGTGGATTTCCTGGACCTTCTGGAGAGAAAGGCAACACAGGAAAACGGGTGAAGTATCCTTTATAGTAATGTTTAGATTTTATGGAAACATCTTTCCAAAGTGTAACACTATCTGTAATGCCTGCGAGTTGTTTTTAATAGCTGCCTGTACTCTAATATGATGTGGCTCCTGTTGTAAATTAGTGTAGCTCTGTTGACTTAAACAGATCTGTGTTCTCTTATCAGGCCTTCCTCTACCACAGATACTATTTCTACCTGTACCCAAATTGCCTGTGCTCTTTTTATGAATTTAGGGCAGAAAAGGCCCCAGAGGAGAACCAGGTGAACGAGGAGAATCTGGTCTAAGAGGAGATCATGTAAGTGTATTCCTTCCTTTTTGTTAGGTTGCACTGATTTCTGCCTGGATTTTGTGATGGAGCTGCCTGAAATATATGTGATTTGAAGAGTTTTTCACAATCCTAGATGGTGCAGTAGTCTGCAAGAAGTATGGCATATTCCAGGAGTCCTAAACTCTTTAGATACAGATGGACTGATGTGTTTTGATATGTTGCTTGGAAGCAGGTGTTTAAGCCTCAGGTCTTCTGCTTGTTCCTTGCATTTTTGGTTGGTTTGTTTGTTTGTTTGTTTTTACCATGGGCAACATAACTCCTTTTGGAGCTACTTAGTCCTCCCTGGTGGTTCCCACCCTACAGACGAATTTCTGGATCACTTGAAAACCCTGTGCACTGACTTTTGGTTAGCAATTTATAATGATGCAAAGGCAAGTTACTTCTTCATGCTGACATTTTTTTCCTTGCATGCTCCAGAGCCCCATATAAATGCAGTCCCTGAGGCCTAAAATTTCAGTGGAGACACCACACTTCTTGTATCACAACTTTGTCTTCTCACACATATTCCAAAGACCTTGTTCCAAACAGTCAAATGTAGTGTTGACTCCTGTCTTCTAACGCTTATAAAAAAAAAATAAAAATCAGGTGTCATGGTAAGTAGCCTCTTTGAGAGATTGGGATTTCACCTGTGTCTAGCATTAAGTGGCTAAATGGAACTCCATTCCAGTGTAACCCCATCTGAAACTCACTAACTAGTTATGATCTTAACCCAATTAACTATACTCAAACAACCAGAAGAGCTTCACATTTTCAGGATTTAATTTGTTGCCCATTAGTAATATTTCTTTTCATCTCTTTGCAAAAGAAACTTGTGGACTTTGCAGAACTGCCTATATAGTGTTCTCACAAGCACCTTCATTTAAAATAGCCTTTGTATTTCTTGTTGGCTGACAAATCTCATTAATCCTATTTCCATATCCTGCCTCTGTAATCAGAGTAGTAAAGGTGTGGTCACTGAAAATGCTGAGCTTTCTGCTTAACTTTTCCAGGGAGATCCTGGGACTAGCAATGATGTTCCTGGTCCTAAGGGTGAAAAGGGAAACCCAGCACGGCAGGTAAGCAAGTAGTTCTATATTATGGAGAGAGGATTTGCATAATTGCTAAGTTCTATTGGCTGTCCAGTGACTAGGCAGCTCTTTTCTTCTATTTTGTATTTTGCCTGTAGTGTATGTCTGCAACACAGAAAGCTTTGAGAAGTGCTTAATACTGTAAAAAAAAAAAAAAAAAAAAAGGTTAAAAAGTTTAACAAAGACTTTGGAAATATTCTCATAATATAGAGCTAAGGGAAGATACAGATTTAGTATAAATGTATTACTCTAACACAAATTTACATCACCAACCTGAGAGGCTTCTGGTAATGGATTGTAAGGATAATGTTAAAAACCATGCTGGGAAAAATGCATTGGGTATCAACAGGCTGTACTCATTTTACTATGTAACTGCTATTTCCTCAGGGTGGTGGATAAACTCCATTTTGACCTGTATCTAGAATATAAGAGCTGGGATATATGCTTATACAGTGATGTCTGAATTTTTATGAGGTTTTTGAGCAATACTGCAAGAAAAGAAATGGAAAAGCACAGCCCATTTTACCATTGCACTTTGTTTGGAAAGAATAAGCAAAGATGATAAGTAGTTGGCCAGTAGTATATAAGTGATGGTAGATGAAAGCTTAAGAGGGTGAGAACTAGTAACATGTGAGAAAAATCCACTATTTTAGAAGTTTGATCCTATCTGAACAAGTAGGGTTGTGTGGACATGTTCAGACATGTGTGTGTGCATGTATGTCTATGTAGAGTGTGCTGAAAGCAGTAGAAAAACTCTGAGGGTCACTCTTCGGAGAATAATTGTGTTTTGCTGACTTTTTGGAAACAGACCTCATCAAACTTTCTCATCTTAAGAAGTCCAGCTGAAAGATGGAAGTCAACAAAAATGATTTCACAAAAGCCTTGACCAAGTATCAGCTGTTAGTAACTGATGGATTGGAAATCCAAAGCAAGCATGATCTCTTTGGTTAATAATTTCTGATTGTAAATGATTTGCAGAAAACAATAATCAGCATTTAGCGTGATACAACTGATTGCAATGAAATTACTTAAGAGAAGAAACAAAGAAGGAATGTATAAAGAAGAATGTGTAAGTACAAGAAAAAGAAAGAGTATTTAAAGAGCTTGTTCATTACTTTGTTTTGCAGGGAGACCCAGGACCACCTGGACTCCAAGGAGAGCAGGGTGATGCTGGCCCTGATGTAAGAATAGTAATCAATACAGGGTGAAAGTAACTGATACAAGATACAGTGGGGTTCCCATTCAGAAAACCAATTTTTCTCTTCTTCCTTTTATCCCACACTTAAAATTCCTGCAATGAGAGGGAACAAAAATATTCTAAAATTTTCATAGTGAAACATATTGGCTTCAAATTTAGTAGCTGATGTGTATTGCAATGTGTTGTGTTTTTTGGTTTTTTGGTGTTTTTTTAATCAGGAATTTGCTGTCCCATTAATTTCAGGTCTCATTCATGTGAAGTCACAAGCCTTAAACTCAATACAACCTTTTCTATGAGCCTTAATTGCTTCATAACTTCACCATAGATAATTCTATCCCTTCTTCCTCCCTGTGACTGCAAGTTCCATATGCCTGTTCAAGCCTATATATAAAATCACTGTCAGCTGAGCTGCTCTTTTTAGCAATGCCACTGGAGACTGGAACTTATGAAGGCACCTCTTCTAGTCTGTCAGAAGGGTGGAATGATGGTCACTCCTCAGTCAGGCTGCAGAAACATCCTAAAAGCCTCTAGTAATGGGAGTTTTAGCAGTACCATTCACTGGTGCTGCTGAGCAGTGTGCAGCAGCAAGTGGTGCAGACCTTTTAGCTCAGAGGGAGAGAAGAGGGCTCTTGTTCTCTTTATTTTAGCCAAGGGGCGGCTGACTGGTGTCGTGGTTTAACCCCAGCCGGCAACTAAGCACCACACAGCCGCTTGCTCACTCCCACCCCCCAGCAGGATGGGGGAGAGAATCGGAAGAGTAGAAGTGAGAAAACTCAAGGGTTGAGATAAAAACAGTTTAATAGGTAAAGCAAAAGCCACGCACGCAAGCGAAGCAAAGCAAGGAATTAATTCACTCCTTCCCATGGGCAGGCAGGTGTTCAGCCATCTCCAGGAGAGCAGGGCTCCATCACGCGTAACGGTTACCTGGGAAGACAAACCCCATCACTCTGAATGTCCCCCCTTCCTTCCTTCTTCCCCAGCTTTATATACTGAGCATGACGTCATGTGGTATGGAATAGCCCTTTGGCCAGTTGGGGTCAGCTGTCCTGGCTGTGTCCCCTCCCAGCTTCTTGTGCACCTGGCAGAGCATGGGAAGCTGAACAGTCCTTGACCAGTGCAAACATTACTTAGCAACAACTGAAACATCAGGGTGTTATCACCACTGTTTTCAGCACAAATCCAAAACATAGCCCCATACTAGCTACTATAAAGAAAAATTAACTCTATCTCAGCTGAAACCAGGACGCTGGGAAGATGTTTTCCAGAATTTTGTTGAGATACCTTCCCTCTGCACTAACTAAGGGTCTAAAGCTTTTTTTCTTTTTCAAAATAAGGCTTACTTGTGTAAGAATTTCTGTTGCAAACCCACTCTTTTCTCATTTTTACCTTAAACCTTTCTTTGGAAATAATCTCTGCTTTCTATAAGCTGTATTTTATTTGATTGTATGTATAATGTATTTTATTATAAGCTGTTGTTTCACATATTGCTCAGTGTTCTGGATGTAATCTCTCATGCCACTCCTTCCTAGGGTGCAGCAGGTCGAAGAGGGCCTCCAGGTATAAAGGTGAGTGGCTGACACTGCTGCTACCTACCTATCTATATGCAGCTATATGATGTCCAGCCTCAGCGTTTGCTCCTCTTAAGGGAGAAATTCCAGTGTGATCCAAGACACAAGTGTTTAACAATCAACAGTCTATTTCAAGCCAAGGCAGCCTTTGGGTCTCAGGTGGATGTACCAAAGGCCCTCCTGACTTGAAGGATTTAGAATTGGAAAGGAACTTTCATTGGAAAAAAAAAGGACAGTTACTTCTATCATTAAGGCAAAAGTGGGAACGTAAATAGTGAGGAGACTGTTGCTAAAGATGATGGAAATGAGTAGTCAGGCTGCATTCCTGCAGCATAAAGCCAAAAGTCTGACAGTTTTTTCCTCCTTTGCTGCACGCACACAGATATATGCGTGACGCGCATATGCAGCAGAGACAAAATAAAGGCAAGTTCTAAATGATGCTTTACTAAAACATAAACATAACAAAGTGTTAACTGCAGCTCTGAAAATTGGCTCAAAGAATAGAAGAGAATTAAGATTTTGGAAACAATTTAATTTCCCAAGTAGATATCTAAGAGAATATAGTGTAGTTTGAATGCTTGTATAGAATGTAAGGAATAGGTCAACCCCAGTGCATGCTGACTGATCATTCCAGAAAGATCCTCTGGTGGAAAATTCTCTCCTGTCACTGTTAGGTGGTAGCCCTGGTTTTCCTAGACCTATACCCTATGGAGCCACAATGAAAGGAAACTTTCCTGAGATGTCATTTGTAAAGACATCACTGCCATTCTCTCAAATGAAGTTTTAGATAATGTGCTTGGAAAAGAAAGCTTGTTTGTCCCAGGGTATAAATGACAAAATACAGTTATCAAAGCAAATCTAAAAGCAGCTATATTCAAGAGTGGATTAGTGCAAGTAAAAGTTAAATTCTAGGAACCTGAGAACACTCAAATTCTCTCGCGCGCGTTCTCTCTCTCGCGCGCGTTCTCTCTCTCGCGCGCGTTCTCTCTCTCGCGCGCGTTCTCTCTCTCGCGCGCGTTCTCTCTCTCCTTTTCCTTCTTTTTTTTCCTTTTCCTTCTTTTTTTTCCTTTTCCTTCTTTTTTTTCCTTTTCCTTCTTTTTTTTCCTTTTCCTTCTTTTTTTTCCTTGTCCTTCTTTTTTTTCCTTGTCCTTCTTTTTTTTCCTTTTCCTTAGGACAGGGTAAACAAACATTTTCCTTTTTCCATCACCCTGGCAGGAGTCTATAAGAACATCTAAAACAATGACTCCCATACATCTGCTTGCAAGATATATCCCTTAATCGCTATCCTATTGCTTGCTTTCTCAACTATAGGTTATATGATCATTCTAGCAAACACATTGCTCTAGCACAAGTAGTTCACATTTGACCCAACTCTCTGCAGAGCTGCTATCACAGATAAGGAAGATGGTATATGCCTTGGTATAGCATTTCCCCTTTATCTTAGTGCATATAAACCCAGGGAAACATCACAATTTTGTGTATGATACTGTCAGTACCTGCAGGATGGAATATCTCTTCAAGTCCTGCCCTTGTGTTGGAGTCTGGGGAATGGGCAGAGTTGTAGCTTCTGAATAAATGTGCAAACCAGCATTTTGAGTAGAGTTTGTTCTATGCAACTCTTCACTCAAAAGCATGGTCAGGGCAAAATTCAGACCAGCTTTACCCCATCTCTTCTTTCCAAGTCATACTCATGCAATTTCAGCACAGTCCTAATATCAAAGAGGAGACAGGATGAAGCGCATGAACTCTGTCTCAGTCCTCAAGTAGCAATTGTTTCAAAGTCTGTTCCACAACCCTGTTTCCTTTATCAAAGTTCACAATATGAAAGTGTTCAGCCTGTACAAAACTTTCTGTTAGAGGACACCGGGTAACAGTTTGCTCGGTTTGATAAGTTTGATACGTTTCTCATGTTTTTAATTGTGGATGCAGTACGTAAATTGAAGTGCTTGCTGTGTTCTTAATCTGGCAAAAGGTTCATGATTTTTCATTAAATTTTTGCATGGATTGAGTGCTTTTTCTGCAACAGCAACAAGCATTTAAACTGAAGGCCAAGTGTAAGATGTTAATAGATAACAGTGAAAATAACCATAATAATGCAACATAGAACATAAGTTTCAGCAAAGGAAAAAGGCTACTGGGAGGGGTGAGGTGTCTTTTATGGTAGTAATATTTCTGCAGCAGCACAGTGTTTGATTTGACTCTCATTTCTGGGCTTTCTGTCCCTCTCCTGTTGAGAGGAGCAGAGTTTTGCTATACCTTTATTACTGTCTTCCTGTGTGCTGCAGCCAGGTAACACAGATTTTTTTTTTACATTTAAGCTGATTCAAATTAATTTTTCACTGGGAAATGACAGTCAGAAGTGAGAGTCCTGCAAGTTCCCCAAACTACAGTCCAGTCACATCCCAGCATCAGCAAGGTAGGCCTTGTGCTGAAACCTCTGCCCCACCTGGTTTCTGAAAACCACAATTTGGATTTCACTTTGAGAATCCAGAATTTTCACTGTCTGGGAATAGACTCTGGAAGATTTTGATGCTATCTGCCAGTAGAGGGAAAGCACCATGCTTTGGCTACTCACAGGGGTCAGTGTAACTTGAAAGAATATGAGCATTTTATAGTTACTCATCCCTATTTCTAGCTCAGAAATTCTTTACAGGGTTTATGCAGACATTTTAGATTAAAATATTGAACAATATTCATCAAGCCTGCCTCTTAATTATTCCAATTCTTGCTTAATAGCTCAGAAATCCATTTCTTAAGTAATGATGTAGCTTTGTGCTTTCTTTTTTTCCATTTGATTGCTGCTGAACTCTCAAAATCTTTGTTTGCATTTTTCTGTCAGGTACCAGCAGAAAGTAATAATCCAAGTGAGCTATGAGGATAACAGGACAAAAATTGGTCTGTGGAAATGGATTTGTACCTTATCTTTGTTGTACTAACAAGCACAAGAACTCTGATGTGGTTAGAAAATAAAAATGTTCAACTTGTTTAGTAAAATCACAGAGTGCAGAATTAGTTGAACCTTTTGAGACAACCCTCTTCATCTCCATGCGGGCTCCCTCCCCCAGTGATGAGACCACCCTTTTGTGATATGGTAGGGAAGAAGAGTGATGACTGAACCTCACAGCAACAGAGAACTTCATTTAAGTACTTGGTGACCAGCTTTGACTCCTAAAAGTATAGCCAGGAACATTTGCATGGGTCAGTAGGCATTAAAAGCTAGGTCCCAACCCATGTTCGGAGCACAGCTTATGTAAATAACCTGTTCATTGAAGAGGTGTAAAAAGCAAATGGCAAAGAGAATTACCCTCTTCTGTCTTCCACGTCTCCTGGGGAACTAGATGGAACAGTAAACCCTGCAATATGACACTGGCGTCCATCCTTGGGTGAGACTTTTGGCCGTTGTGTCCTCCCACTGAGATCTCTTGCATGGCAGGGTGTTGCAAAGCTGCCACAGGGCATAGCTTTACCAGCAGAAGGTATGAGAATTCCCTGTGCAGGCTTCCTGGTGTCCCCAGGCCAGGAAGCAGAACTGTGTAGTCCTAATGTTTGCAGTGTCTTCAAGGGCCCTTCTGTGGACCACAGGATCTGGCTCTGCAAGGAATTATGATATGGCCAGTCCTTCTGGAAGAGGAAGGTTTTGTGCTGGAATGGAATGGAAATGAATCCCTCTTTCACTTGGAGATTGGTATTGGTGGTGACGTAGTCAGGGACAAATAATCGAATTACAGGCAGTGAGCCAGAACGTACCCAGCTAATGCCTAAGGACTTGCACTGGGCTTAGCTGTTAATAAAAGGCACTGAACTAACACCCTCGTCAACAAAATTAACTTCCCTTGCAGTCAGCATGAACACACTGCTTTTCACTGTATCCTGAAAAGGATAGTTTTCCAGGACTTCTAGTTCAAATTATCTGTTGCTTTTTGTGATAAAAGGGAGATTAACTTTTTGAAATAGTTAACAAAGCACAGCTAGCCATTCTTAACAGTCAGAAGTAGTCAGCAGGCAGAAGGAACAGAAGGTGTGGTGTAGCCTCAGAGAGGTGTTAGTCACAGACAAGAACAATACTGCAGTGTGTGTTCTGAAAGCAAAGCAAAATAGCGAAGACAGAAAGGAGAATAAACTAAAGGAAGGCATGAGAGAGAGGAAAAGGAAAAGGGGGAAAAAAAAGAAAAAAGAACAACTGCTCTTCTGGTGAAGAGTTAATTTAAGTAGCTGTTAAAAGTTACAACAACAAAGTCAAAGTTAATTTAAGTAGGTGAAAACTTTCTGTAGGTTTTGGATTCTGGTAGAGTGTACCTAAGAAATTTGTCCATTTTCATTGCAGTCAAAGTGATTTTTGTGGAAATCTCTTTCTATTTGATTTTTTTTACAGCTGGCATAAGCCTGGTATCAGTCTAGTAACTGATGTTCTGTGTTTCAGTATTGTTGCTCTGGCTACAAATAGGCTTGCTCAAATGCCCTTTTTTTTTTTTTTAAATTGTTATTGTTATCTTTCATTTCATTCATATGGCAGAGAATGGCAGTACAGCCTTTTGAATGCAGTTTTCCTCAGGAGATTCTTTCCAGAACTGTCTGTTTCTGAGACTCTTCAGACATATGTTTATAATTTCTCCAGTGAAAGGACATCTGCAAGGCCTGGAAAACCTTGGTGCTAATTATCACCATTTTACTCAATCCAGCAGGCAGCAAATTTTTCTTATGGATGTCAGCTAAACTGACTCATCCTTAGATGGCAAGTTTATGTAGATGGGAGCTGGAAAAGTTGTGGGGTTTTTTGTTTGTTTTTTTTTTCCCCATCATCAAGGAAGATTTGACTTGCCTTGCTGAGTAACCAGAGTGAAAGATGGGGACTATAAAGACTTCTAATTCTAGGATGAATTGTGAAGGCATGGTTCCCCCTCAGAGTAGTTCTCCATGGATAAGGGTGAAGGGATCTGCCCTTGTGGCCCTGGCTTTATGACTTCTCATGGTCTCTGCAGGGGACAAGGACAAGGGTAATGCAGGAATGTTGCTGAGACCATGGTGTAAAATGCACTTAACAAAATGCAAAGCAGATAGAACTGACCTCTTGTGCTGCAGCTCTTATATTCATCACACACCCTAAACAACAACAAAAAGCTACTCAACTCTTTTGCTTTTTAATTGAGTTTTCTTCAACAGGAATTTGAAGCTGCTTGAAAGCTGCTTGGGAGCATTCAAAAACATTCTCTCGACTAATACTCTGTGCAGATATGAAATTATCTGTTGATGTACACATGACAGGTGTTAATTTGTTTGGTTTGGTTGCTTTTTTTGTTGTTTTTGTTCTGGCAGGGTGAGCAAGGAGATCTGGGGGAAGCAGGCTACCCAGGAGACTCTGGTTTTCCAGGCCCACAGGTAGCTAAAAGAACTTCTGAGTTGTTTTTATGTTAGCTATGGAGAAGATGAGTTGTCAGTCTTGATCTTTTGTTTTTCTTTTGGAATGCTTTGCTTACTTCAACTAATTAATATTATGAGTAAGATTCTTCCACTGGCAAATCTCTGTAACCCTGAGGAATTAAATGTGGCAAGTTTCGGTTTATGTGGGTGCAGCTTCTGGTGAAATCAAAAGAGGAAGGTGAATAGCAGAAATAAATAATTGAACCAACACATCTCTAGCTTACAGGATATTATCAAGCAGATATCTTCAAAATGAATTAATTAGAAATTGCTAGCAATAAGTACATGAAATCTATTGCATTTTTGAATGTACTATATTTCCAGGGTGCATTGAAATGATGAAAATTATATACTGATTGACAAAACCAATGAGGAAAGCTTTGTGTTTTAAAAATTTGCTTGGTGGAGTCATTTTGAAGAGAATTATGGTGGTGGACTGCTTACAGTAGCTTCCAGTTTTAAGATGCTCTTAGGTGCTCTAAAGGTGCTCTTAACTTTAAGTTTTAAGATATAGGCATCTGGAGAAAGTGTGCCTAGTTGATAGTGGGTTGCTTACAGCTCCCTTGGTATCTTGGGCACCGCAGCGGTGCTCTGAATATGGCCCTTAGGCAGAGACCATCTCAGCTGCTTCACACAGGCAAATCCCTACAACCAAACAGCCAGAAGTTTAACCTGTGCACTAAGGCTTGTGAAACAGGCACTTGGATTCTGGTCATTGCAGCAATCTAATCTTCATTGAAAGGCTATCAACATTGAACTGACTTTTTTTTCAATGCCTTTTTTACATCAGGGCCCAAAAGGACTACAAGGGATCAGAGGACTTCCAGGACCACAAGGCGTGCCAGGCCCTCTGGTGAGCTTTAAATAATATATTCCTGCTGCACACATTAGGGCTTTTTGTTCTCAGTGTTGATATTATTCTTATAAGGAGTTTTAAAAAAACTTAGAGAAATAAGAAACTGAGGATTTTTCAGTATAGTACTTAAGGAAACTGATTTGCAGCCTCATATGATAAAATAACAGCCTTGAAAATAAGTTTAGGTGGGTGAATAGGAAGTGAACTTCAGTGTTACCAAGCTTTTGCATGATTGCAATGAAAAGCCTTAGCTCTAGATTCCACTCTGTTCTATAGTATCAAGGACTAACAGCATGGCTTGCAGCATGTATAAATACAGATGTACAGTGGTGTAGTTGAGGGCAAAGTTAGATAATGGTCAGTGGTTTCATTAAAGTATGGCCTGTGAGATTTAATGCTAGGGTATGATGAGGTTGTAACTATTGAGCACTGCCTGCTGATCTTCTCACTTGTGTAATGCTGTTGAATTTGGGGGTTCTTATTCTGGAATTACACCAGTGTAACTCAGGACTGGAATGTCCTACTCTGTCAGCCGTGGGCATCTGCTTCAGTCGTGTAATGACGCTCATGCTTACACACCCATTTGCGCGTGTGTATATATTCATATTGTTTGTGCACATATGCATGTATTCACTAGGTATCTATGTAGATAGAAAATAACATTCATGTCATACTTAAAAACATTTTGAGAATTTTAAAGCAGTTGTACAGAAACAGGAGATAACTGGAATGATAGCTTGACCAGTAACTCTTACTGTGGTCCTCAAAAGCCTGTTGATGTGCTAATACTTAGACTGATTCTGTAATAATTTTAAGTGGCAATGAATCCTTGAGTGCAATGAGCCCTTGAATCTTCATTGTGCACCTTTTAACTGATACTTCTGATTACAGGCTAGTCTGGGGACCCCAGGTTCACCTGGCTCTGTTGGGAAGTTAGGTGCAAGAGGAGCAAAGGTAAAGATTTTTAAGGTACCTAATTGCAGCAATCTAACAGCATCATTCATTCAAGAATCTGACGGAAGAAGCATGAACTAACACTTGTTCTTATAGAACATGTGAAGAATGTTGGGTTTTATAGATGTTTTTAGATTGCATGGGAAGGCAAGTGATGTGTTCGAGGTAATCTTACAGGTGTCAAAGCTACACTAAGAAGTTTTTAGTGTTGCCGTGGCTGCTGTTCTAATTGTTGTTGTGGTCATGGCTCTCAGTGGGGCCTGGCTTCTCACAAAATGCAGTAGGGACATGGCAGTGCTGACCCTTGAGCTTGTTTTATGATTCCTAGAATCTGTCCAATCTGTTGAAAATATGTACCAGTTAATCACAGAATCATAGAATATCTCAAGTTGGAAGGGACCCATAAGGATCATCAAGTCCAACTCCCTGCTTCTTGAAACTAAACCGTATGACTAAGAGTGTTGGCTAGATGCTCCTTGAACTCTGACAGGCTTGGTGTTATGACCAGTTCCCTGGGGGGCCTGTTCCAGTGACTGACCACCCTCTCAGTGAAGAACCTTTTCCTGATGTCCAATCTGAACTTCCACGTTCAGTGAAGCATAGCTGTTTATTTTAACCTTTTTGTTCTGAAGATTCCTAACCAGTTCAAGGAACCTTGACTGTTATGATGTCTATTACATGGGAATGAATGTGTTGAGAAAAACTGAATCAACATGAAGTTAAACAGAAAGGCTTATACTAATAGGTGGTCCACATTAAGGTTCACTTACTTACAATAAATATTATCACTTACTTTCTTTTAATTAATGTGCATTGATATGGGAGACTTACTTTATTAAAAAAAAAAACCAACTCATTTTACATCTTGATGCATCTCTGGATCTAAAAGGCATAAAGAATACCAGTTAGCTAAGTATTTCAGTCTCTTTGAAGGGTTATTACATTCAGTGTATTATTACATTCAGTGACACAGAGGTATCAGAAGGTCAAAATGCTACTATGAGAAGAGTCACTGTGTGAAAACATACAGTGAAACAGTGACAAAAATTGGGAAGAAACATAGGAACTTAATCCATCATACATTCCATTTTCTCAGTGTGGTTTTGTGCTGTTTAATACTGGGGTTCTTGTTAGGAGAAAGTTCATTAAGAAAGTGAAAACCAAAAAAGGAACTGAAGAAAAGAAAACTTGCAAGAGGTTTAAGACCACAGTGCAGGCAGCCTGCCTGAGAAATATTGTCTGCTATTGACAGATGCTTCAGGCTGGTAGAATTCCAGGCTATGTCCTGCTACCATTAACATAACTTTTTCCAGAAAACACTCTTTTCACTGGTTATTCTTTATCACAATGGGAGTTTTATTGAATGAAGGCCTTTGGGGTTTAGCTGCATGAATGCTCAGCATATTCTTTCCAGTTCCACCCCAACGAACCTTCCATGAAACATGATCTGTAATGGAATGCTTTCAACCGGCATCAAGTAGTCTATAAAATGTATAAGTACACTTCAGTCTAGCAGGCAAGTTTACATTTCAGAAAGAAGAATTCTCCGGAATGAGCCAAACTAATGCCTTTAATGTTTCAATTATAACAGGGTGAACCTGGTGACCCTGGAGAGAAGGGCCCAGTGGGACCAGCTGGACGGAGAGGCATGCCTGTGAGTCTTTCTGCCCTAATTCAGGGCCTCTGTAGTTTAATACTCATCCATCTGAATCAGTACAGTTCATTCCCTTCTATTTTCTCTGTTTGATACAATTACAATTATTTCACATCTGGTTCTCAGTTTCCTTATTGACACCAGATTCCTTGTGGGCTAGAGAGAATATCTTTCCCGTCAGGTTCTCTATGAGAGAGAGAATATGCTAGAGATAGGGCACACAGTGGAGAGGAACTGTGGCCTTAATCCTTGTTTTCTCCCTACAGATTTTGCCACCATTTGCTACTGTTTTTAGACTGTGTTGTGATAGCTTGCCCTACTTCATCCGTCTTAACAGACTGGGCACATCATTGTAATGGGAGGTCTTTATTCCAAAATGGAATTGGATGTGAATCTAATCCTCTATTAAAAGCTAACTCATGATGTATTCAACCTATGCAGGGCATGGATGGCAGAGATGCCTACGGTCCTGAAGGAAACAAAGGAGCAAAGGTGAGTGCTTAAAGTCAGGATGTCTCACAGTCTCCATTCTACAGTGTCAAATCAAACATGACCACCCATATTCGATTCAAAAGAAATGTCAGACGTGGCCACAGTGCATTCCTGAGGTTCAGTAAGAGGCTCAGCCTTCCCACAACCATCCTTGTGAGAAATTCTGTAATAGGATATTCTTTTGAGAACCACACTTTCCCTTGACGTGTGTATATGGATGTGGGGAATTGTACTTCTTGGAGTACACAGTGCTTTATATCCTCACTTCAGTCTGCTTGACTAGCCACCCTTGTTGGCAAGTATTGGTGGGCCAGCCACCTTGGACTTTTTGAATTTCTCTTCTTTCAGAGGACAGATTCCTTGACTATCAAGGTGAGGGTGATACTCTCCAAACATCCTCACTGTTTTAACGTTAAATAGTCTTCCTTGTGCTCCTGTGGTCAGCAATAAGATCTGAGGATTAACCTCTGGATTGCTACATACTTAGAAATTCTTATCATTCACTGCGCAGCCCTGAAAAAAATAGCAGTGAAATGCCTACTTCTCTAAAAGCATACAAGAATCCAGCTAAAATAAAAAGTATCCAGAAAGGATGAGGTCCAAGTCATGGCACTAGTGGCACCAATGGGTCAGTCCGTGAGCAAAACAGTCAGGATGTTGGAAACAGCTGCAGTCCTCCTTTCAAAGAGTTTGTGTAGTGTTACAATATTAGTCCTTTCCTGTTGCTTGTGAAACAGAAGTGGTCCAATGGATCTCACTGGAGGCCCATCTGTTTCACTCTCCCTTTTTGTGGGAGAAGCAGAGTGCTGCAGAAGCTGCAGAAAAGATATGAAAGGCTGCCCAGGAGCCCCTCCAACTGATGAGCTCCTTTTTCTAAAATGTTTTTTTAATTAAAATGACTCTTGATGCTTCTTATTATCCAGTCTCTTTTCTTACCTTCTTAGCCCCAACAATTTCCTTTGATGGAGGAGTTTCACAGGTTACGCATATGTTATATGCAAGACTAGTTCTTTTAATCTCTTGGAATCTCCCACTTATTCGTTTCAGGGAACATCCTCCTTGTTACAAGAAATAAGGAAAAAAGGTTTCTGCTAAATCTTCTTGTCGTTATACATTGTTTTAAAGGATTGACGTAAAGCCCTTCTTATGCACTGATGCGTCAGCCCAAGGTTTGGCAGGGCCTGAATTAAAGTAATTAATAAAAACAAACAAAAAACCAACTCATCCCAGAATAGTGATCCAGAAAGAGTTGTTTTCCCCTGATAGCTAAGAGAACAGCCTATAGTATATGTTTTACTTAAGGTTGCTATTAATTATACGGGTTCACAGTCACATTACACTCTCTTAGGTGTAAAGTGGGGCCTATGTGCATGAATTTTCTAGAAATTGCAGGATAAAGTCATATGACATTTGACAAGCACATCCACTTTCATGGGAGGGAACTATTAAAACAGGGACATACGTAAGTAGTGTGAATTCTGATAGTTACTCTAATGTCAAGGAAAGATACACTTCAATTCTGATTGGTCTTTGTGAGAGTTCTCATATTTCACATATATGAGCAAAGAACACACCAAAAACTGAAGTAACTGAAAACAAATTAATGAAGTTACTCCTAATATGCCAACAAAATATTATGGTCTCACTGTTTAGTATGGAGGGTACAACATTTTGAAACTGCATTCAAACACTGAGTTCTGAACATTATATTTTACTTATGATTGCTCAACATGAATTCCACTGTGTGTTACTAGGAGGCCTAAATAAGTTTTGATAAAACACTTATCGAGAAATGGAATACTCTTGAAAATTCAGAAACTGTTGGAAATTTTAAAAATGTTCTTTCTTTAGACGAGCAAGGTGTTAATCTAAAATGGTGTCATTTCAGACCAGAGTAGTAGCCAGTGTTACTTGAATGGGGTGGAATGCTAAGAATAATTTTGAAATTGTTTTTGGTTTAAAGACATCAAACACTAAGCAGATCACAAAGTTCTAGGTTCTTATGAAGTCTTTGTCCTTTCTTTTGGTAGGGAGAATCTGGATTCATAGGATATCCTGGGCCAGAGGTATGATTAAATGGGCATGTTTGCTTTCTTTATGTCTTGTTTTACATTATTCTTATTTGGAAGTGGGTGTCTGTCTGTCTGCCTTCTCCTTTCCTATAAAGTTCTGGATGTCGTTAATTTTCAGGGAGAAGATGGAGACCCGGGCATTCCAGGAGCTGAAGGACCCAAAGGAGTTAGGGGTAGAAGAGTAAGAATGATAAATGTTAACTCTGTGAAGAGTTCTATAAGCAAAGCCCTTATGTCTTAAATGTTTCCTTACCAAAAATTTTTGAAATTGGTTCCCACTCTGATCTTTTATTGCCATATCCTGGGCAAGAAGTCTTGAGAGAATGCAGATCTAAGCCTTTAGAGATACTTGTTGCTAATAATTCTTAGGGGTAGTAGTCTATCTTTATGTAAATGCAGGATTCAACTCACAATATAGTTATAGAGGTTTTTCTCTGCTGAAATTCTGCACCTGTGTGTGCAATTATAAAGAATAAAACTTCTATTTCTATTTTTAGGGTAATGCTGGCACACCAGGTTTCCTGGGAGATCCAGGAGACCAAGGGCCATCAGGACCTATGGTAATATATTTTTATTTAAAAAAAATCACTATTTTAAAAAAATCACTGGTAAGCTATGCTTAATCAGCCTGGCAGTTGTATAGAGTTAATATCTTGCCTGTGGATGTGTATGCACAAGAGCACCTGCTGTTGGAAATGGAACTGCAATGATACAATTCAGGGCAGAATTTATTCCACAGTATTTGGTATTGTCTTTAGGCTGGATAAATATCTAATTAAAAAAGAAGAGAGTACTAAAATGCAGAACTGGATTGTTCTGCTGAAAGCCAATGTATTTTTTCATTTAAAAAGAAAAGCCATTTAAAATCAGACTTGCAATTACAGGTACTTACTTAAGGCTTAAATTGACTGTAACCTCTTAATCCTTATGTCTGGATGTACTTTTCCAGCATCTGTGATCTGCATGTTATACAACAAAAAGTTTTATTCTCTATCTAAGAAGGGGAAAGGATCGTGGATTTCAGCAGGATTTAGGACTAACATTGTAGGCAGTCATGAAAATCCCTGTATGTGTCTGTCTTTATCTTGCAGCAGTTCTGCAAATCAGCTCCATGGTGACCAGAAACAACCCCTACTGTTAATTATTTTCTTGTTAAACTTTCTTAAGCTTACTCTTTTAGTTTAAATATGGAACAGTATTGATAACAGTATCTTTATGTCCATAACATGGCCCACGGGATACATGCAACTTAGAAAACTTTTTTTGGACATTGCACTGTGCTGGTGTCGTGGTTTAACCCAGCCAGCAACTGAGCACCACACAGCTGCTCACTCACTCCCCCCCAGCAGGATGGGGGAGAGAATTGGAAGAGTAAAAGTGAGAAAATTAAGGGATTGACATAAAAACAGTTTAATAGGTAAAGCAAAAGCCACGCATGCAAGCAAAGCAAGGAATTCATTTACTGCTTCCCATGGGCAGGCAGGTGTTCAGCTATCTCTAGGAAAGCAGGGCTCCATCACACGTAATGGTTACTTGGGAAGACAAACGCCATCACTCCGAACGTCCCCCCATTCCTTTTTCTTCCCCCAGCTTTATATGCTAAGCATGACGTCATATGGTGTGGGATATCCCTTTCGTCAGTTGGGGTCAGCTGTCCCGGCTGTGCTCCTTCCCAACTTCTTCTGCACCTGGCAGAGCATGGGAAGCTGAAAAGTCCTTGATTTACTATAAGCACTACTTAGCAACAACTAAAATATCAGGGTGTTATCAACACTGTTTTCAGCACAAATCCAAAACACAGCCCCATACTAGCTACTATAAAGAAAACTAACTCTATCCCAGCCAAAACCAGCACAGCTAGTCAATGAATGTACCTGGCCCACTTTATTTTATGATGCTGGGCACAAGAATGCCCGAGAGTGCCAGCTGGAATGCATTGCCCTCCCTGCTGCTTGACTGCTCACATAACGTTACAGACAGGCCTTGTGTGCTGATGAGCCAGATAGCTGTTGGCGTTGCCAATCCATGGTCCAAGAAGTCTTTAGAGAGATTTCAAGCTCAAGATCTCCTCTTAGACGTGAGAGTGGAGCTGGGGAGGTATGGGCTTGGTGGGATTATCGTAGTAGCAGCGCATCAGTGAAATGGGAAAGTGGGAATTCTGTGGGAAGTGGAAGAGATAGGGATGCAGGAAGGGGTACAGGTAGTAGGCAGGGCCAGCCAAAACAGGCATGTTTTACCAATCCTTCCTAACTTGGTGGCATGATTATCCGTATGGGTCAAGTCTGCACAGCTTAGTCACCACTAATAAGCTGCTGCAAGTAGCATTCATTAGGGCTCAGGCGATTCACAGTTAACTCTCGCTGAACAGTACCAAAGAACTGGGACCTGCTGGGAAACAGAAGAAGATAAAAGCATGGAATGGCTGTGATGGTGCTAGCAGAAAGACAGCAGAAGAGATGAGGAAGTTAGCTCAGGCAGGAGATGGAGGAATGGAAGGTTAATTGGACGGGGAAGCAAGAAATATGGAGATGGGGTTGTAATTTGGGGATGTAAGGGAGTATATGATTTTGGTAAACCGTAGTGTTATGGTAGAGAGAGGCTAAGGTAAAGGTTTTGGGATGTGGAGTTCAGATTTTTCTGGTGTATCTCACCACAGCCCCCTGCGAGTAAGTGAAAATTTTCAGTAGTCTTGCTACACATCTGAATCGCACACATCATGAAAACTTTCAACCTGCCTTGAAAGAAACTTCGTTTCCCTGTATTTTATTCCTGTTATGAAGATGAGACAATACTTTTATTTTGAAAAAAGATGGTTGGAATCCTAGCGTTTGCCCACTGCTCCCAAGGAGAAGGCTGCAGAGTAGCCAAAGCTAGCTGGACTGGTTGAGCAGTCATGATGTGCTTATGGTCTTGCAGGATCTCTCGAGGTAGAACTGTGGGGTTTGTACCCTGCAAGAGGAGAGGGCAAGCCTATCACACGTCATAGGTTGAAAAGGATGTAAGGTGCAGATAACTGAACCACAGCACAGAAATTGCTGTTTAGAAAGGAAATCCAATTCTGAATTATACTGGTCCTCAAGGGCAACAAGTATTGAATATTTATAAAACCAGGAAGGAAAATGGACTGAGAAACAGGTCTGAGAAGTACTCTGCAACTCTGTTGGGAACAGGTCCACAGAAATCTGTGCTGGGAACTGATGTCTCCTCATATTTCAAATTTACAAATGGATATCAGGGAAACTCTGTATGCCTGCATTTTCTTTGGCATACAGACACATAGATGGAAATACTTTATTAGGGTCTGATTTTCTGGACCTGTGTTTAATTTGTTTCAGGGTGCCAAGGGACCAATGGGCGCCATTTTAATGGAAGTAAGTAATTACCTCACAGCTAGCTGCACACTGCATGGAACTAACAGTTTTAGTCTTCTTCCATTTATAAGCACTGACTGCAATGAGCACAATTAGCTGTTAGAAAACTGTATCCTTTTCAAATACTTGTCAGAGTGCAGTGGGTTCTTCTGTTTTGCAGATAATCAAGGACTGAGAAAGTTATGCATATGGATTAATGCTGTGTCCAAACTTTTACAAACTGTTGGGCCATTAATATTCCTTTATCTGTTTCTTCATTTACATCAGTTTACACACCAGCTCAGATGTGGGGTTACTTTTCACCCCCTTGTAAAGGATGGCATTTCCTCTGCAACAACTGTTTTCACTGGGAATAGCAGGGCAGGATTTCTTGAGAATCTTAATCCCATGTAAGAGGAGCACTTCTGAGTAAAGGCTCCATCTAACCCTTGCATGGACAACTACCTGCAGGCAATACTGCTGCAGGCGTGTTCTATGTCCAAAGGGGGTCCTCTCCTCCTTTGTGGACCTCTCTCTTCCTACATGAGTTGCTACTGAAATGCCTGTTCTCCTGTGGAGGTGCCATTGTCTGGTGACCTCCTAGATCAGATTAGTACACAAAGTAAAGAATGGATAAATGGTTGCTTAATACTCCAGAGCGTGATTAAATGCCAACAGAGCATGTCTAAAAAACCCCTTAGTTTCTGCAGTAGGGGCAGAGCCCCTGTACTATTTGAAATAGAGAGGAACTGGAACATGTGATTCTGGATTTACTGTAGTGAGAGTCAGTTCCAGAGCTGGGATATAATCTTCAGCTCAAACCAATAGTAAGATTCCCAGTCTGGGATGCTCTGGGATTTGCCATTAATTGCTTTCTTGTTTTGCTCCTGCAGCCTTGTGAACTTGTGAATTTTACACGAAAAAACTGCCGTAAGTAGGGAGCATCTTCTTTTACCTCTGATTCCACCTAGTCACTCTTCTTAAATGGAATAGTCTCCATTGGAAACCCTGTAGACTGGTAGTTTTTATCTGGGTTCTGTTTGATGATGACTGGTAGTTGTTAACTGTGAGGGGTTTTCAGCAGGTGTATGAAACAAGCTTACACTTTTTGCTCATTTTTCCTCTCTCAATTACAAAAACTGTAAAAAATGTGTTTTGTCCTCAATTAGATTAAATTAATTCTTTGGCATTGTGCCAACCCCCTTTGGGGAGTTCTCTGAGAGAAGACAATATTTTTGTATCACCTGTCCTCCGGATTTGGAGTGTTCATTCTCTCTCAGACTTGTGTGCTCAGCTGAACTGTCCTGGTTTAAGCTCAGCCGGCAACTGAGCACCACACAGCTGCTCGCTCGCTCCCTCCCTGCAGTGGGATGGGGGAGAGAATCGGAAGAGTAAAAGTGAGAAAACTCATGGGTTGAGATAAAGGCAGTTTAATAGGTAAAGCAAAAGCTGCACGCATAAGCGAAGCAAAATGAGGAATTAATTTACTACTTCCCATGGGCAGGCAGGTGTTCAGCCATCTCCAGGAAAGCAGGGCTTCATCACGCATAACGGTTACTTGGGAAGACAAACACCATCTCTCTGAATGTCCCCCCCTTCCTTCTTCTTCCCCAGCTTTATATACTGAGCATGACGTCATGTGGTATGGAGTAGCCCTTTGGTCAGCCGGGGTCAGCTGTCTGGGCTGTGCTCCTTCCCAACTTCTTGTGCACCCCCAGCCTACTCGCTGGTGGGGTGGGGTGAGGAGCAGAAAAGGCCTTGACTCTGTGTAAGCACTGCTCAGCAGTAACTAAAACATCCCAGTGTTATCAATAGTGTTTTCAGCACACATCCAAAGCATAGCCTCATACTAGCTTCTATTAAGAAAATTAACTCTATTCCAGCCAAAACCAGCACAAGAACCCAGAACAATTTCTTTAATTCTCATCCAGTAAAATGGCACTATTTTGAGTATTTGATTGTGGAAGAGGAGTGTTGTCTCTCATCGACAGGTTCTGTCAGTTGTCTGAGTTTTGGACCAGGCTCTTTAATGAAAACAAGTGAATATGTCACTATTTTAATTAATATGAGTCCAAAATAATTTATTTGCTCTCCACCTCTTCATTCCAGCTTGCTCATCAGGTAAGCCCATCTGGCCTCTGCATGTCCATTCTTTTATAGACTTGAAGAAAAAACTAACAATGTTTGAGTTGTGGAAATGTTCTTACACAAATTTTTTATTTCAATATACAGACACATGTCCAGTTTATCCAACTGAAGTGGTGTTTGCCTTTGATATGTCTGAAGATGTTACGCCAGCTACATTTGAAAGAATGAGGAACATTGTTATGTTATTGCTGAAGACCATTAAGATCAGTGAAAGCAATTGCCCAACTGGTGCTCGTGTCTCTGTTGTTTCTTTCAATACCAATACGCGCTATCTCATCCGATTCTCAGAATTCCAAAAAAGCAACTTGCTGCTACAAGCAGTCCAGAGAATACCGCTAGAGAGATCCACTGGAAAACGTAATATTGGGGCAGCTATGAGATTTGTTGCAAGAAATGTCTTCAAACGTGTTCGTCAGGGCATCCTCACAAGAAAAGTTGCCCTATTTTTTGCCAATGGTCCATCACAGGATGATGTTGCCATCAGCACAGCTGTACTTGAGTTGAGTGCCTTGGATATCACTCCAGTGGTTATTGCTTTCAGTGAGGTGCCGAATGTCAGACGTGCCTTCTCAGTAAGTAGGTAGACTATAGAAAATTGAGTCAGTCACCCATTTGCTTAGTATCTATTAGTATTTTAGTAAAGCGTGCTCTCAAGCCACTAAGTTCTACAGGAACTGTCCAATCGCTTATTAGAAAGGGCTATATTAAAGGTTACTATTTTAACAAAGAAACACTGATTCACTTTACCATAATGATCACTATCTGACCTCTTTTTGCACATGAATTATTTAAGACTTGTGCTTTTAGGCCAAATCACAGAATTTCAATAACGTTGTGTGAATTTCACTTGGTTACCTATGCCATTTCTTTTCTGAAGTTGTGACATGTACTAACCATTTAATTAACAAACTGTGGCCCCTAGTTTCTAGAAAAAGTAGTAGTAGAAGGCTTCTAGTACACCAGGTTTTTTTCAAAATAAAATTAAATTAAGCAAAACCCCTTTTGATAGCTGTATTTCCATTAGTACAGTAGAAAATTAACAATTTTTGTTTTAAAATATGACTTCATATAAAAGATAGTAAACAAAAACAAGCAATCCATTTTACCAGGCACCAAAGGAAAACAATTCTAAGTTTCTTTAAGGTTTCATAATATGGATTCCATGTTCTCTCTCTTTTCAATTTCTTTTTGTATCATCTGTGCTCAGTTTTAACTTTTTTGAAACAAAATTCTGTCCAGCTGCTGTTTCTTCAAAATTATCCTTATAGAAGGAAAATGTTTACTTACATGTGACAAAAAGTGCAAAACTTGGAGTCTAAGTCCTGATCTAGTAGCATCTAAGTCAGCCCTTTAATCTTTGTATTACATTTATTCTCCTGCAGCCTTATATCTATTAGTCAATTCACATATTTGTCTGGCTGAATGTTAATTTAGCAGAATGAAAAAATTCTCCTGGTATATGAGAAGGAAGCTTATAGTTTGTTCACTGGGTTTCTCCACAGGATAAACAGGGCAAGCATCAGTATTTTGTTTACTTAGTATAAGCAGATTACGAATCCGAATGCATATGATGACATCTGGTATTTACAAAGGTGCCAACTTTCCATAAATCAGTTTTCAGAGTAGAAAAGTTTTTAAAAGCCGCTTAGCAGGGGGAAAGGCAAAAAATTCACCGCCCAGCTCTCCTTTATGGTTACAGTGATGGGAAGGCAATCAACCTCACCACCACCCCCCAAGAAAATACAACCTCCCTTTTTCTTTCAGATGGACTTCTGCCCTTGCAGTTGAGAGGTGGTTTAATCTTCATGATGCTACCAGCCTGTAGCCACAGATACTTACTGGCTTTGGTTAGTTTGCTTTATGAGCCTCAGTTTGGAGATCACTTAAACAGTCATTGCCAATTCTAACTCCTTTGAAGAGGCCTATCTATAACATCCTTTACAGACATTAATCAGAAGTTAATTGTGTTGTGAATGTGTTGTGTATAACACACACAAAGCTTAAGTTTAATGCAAAGAAGTAATTATTTATTTCCTCACCATTTTAGCTTATCCATATATATGGTTCATTTCCTGCAATATTATGATATTTTACAGCCATTTTTATTTATCTTAGTCCACAAGGAAATGTTTTTTCCCTTGAATCACATTTGGATGAGGCTGGGTGGTCAGTGAAATTGTAGGATGTTGTTGGAGCTTCTTCAGGGTTCCTCAAGCGTTTCTGTGGTCAAACCTTCTACTGGGGAAGATTGTCTTTCTTCAGCTGATCATAGGCAACACCTAGGTTGTTCTAATGCTAGAATTTTCTCTCCCAAGAAAATATCTTCACTGTGGAGGATTTCTCTTTGTCCCAGGAAGAGCTGAGATATGAGATCCTGCCCTTTTCTCTGTAGCACCCTACTAAGAAGAGCAAAAAAGTGATAGCCCTTCACTGGGGGGAAAAAAAAAAAAAAAAAGAAAAGAAAAAAGAAAAGTCTTAATATCTTTTACCTGTGCTGAGATTTCCATTCATACCTATAAAGCTGTCTCCCTGCTTTTTTAAAAGAAAGTATTTTTCAGGCCAGAACATAGTGCTCTGCATTGTTAAGGGGAGAATATGGTGACCTTTACAGAAAAGCTCTTGATATATGAATTTAAACCATGAGGGTTTTCTTTCATTTGCATTCAATTGCAATCCCACAATGACTCGTTTTTCCCCTCATTTGTATTATAGTAGCACAAAGCTACCCCAGTCAAGACCTGGGTAGCCATATGCATACAAACAGAGAATAAAAGTTGAGTACTTACCTAATCTAGGATCTAGGAAGAGCAGAAAGACGATGTATAAAATGAATGTGAATAGAGGACCTAAGTTTAACACCATGCAGGAATATCTGAGCTAGCTTTGAATAATCTATCATGAGCGTCTTAATGCAATACTCTTAGCTAATAAGCTGTGCTAACACCAATTAATTGTCATTAGCAGGTACACTAACCTGGCAATCTCTGTATGGCACAGCATGGAATTAAACCTTTAGGCACAAAACAATTTTCTTGTAATGCTCCAGAGCAATCAGAATGCTCCAGAATGGCAACTGAAAAAGTCTTCTGTGTACCTGTTCAATATTACAATAGCAGTGAAACCACCAAGTTAGGGATAGTGTCTATTTTAACAGAGAAATAGTAATGACATTGAGTATTAAGAACAAAGAGAAAACATCTGTATTTCACGTATATCTTTTTAATGTTACTTTTGTGTCTGCTTTAAAACATAGATTGATGATACTAGAAGATTTAAGTTATTTGTCTGGGAAAGACAACAGGATGAAAGTTTGGAGAGCATCACATATTGTACACTTTGCTTTGGTAAGACATTCTACACATTCCAGCTGTTGTGTTGGTCTTTTTACCCTTTCAATAACAAATCCTGTAGTTTTTATTTTGCAACGTGGTGTTGGAGAATTTTTATGGTACCCCTTAAATACGTTTGTACTTAAATATATATAAAAAAATATTTTAATGAACAATGCATTGGGCAGAGTCCTACTGCCATAAGTGGTTCTACAAGGAGTCTGCAAAGATGTGTTAAGAGCTGATTCCTTATGTACATTTGCACCAGCACCAATCCTGTGAGTGGCTGCATGGGGCGCCTCAGCCCAGCTCTGCTGCTCCAGGATGGCTACAAGACAAGGCTGTGGCTGTTTCTTATCATCACCAAGGGAAACTTCACTCCCTTACAGGGAGTCATTGGTCTCTGGCATTCCTGCTTCCAGACAGCTTAACCCCTTCTGCAACTGGGCCTTCTTGCCCTCCATGCCAGATCATTCCTTGGTTACAGATTGCCACTGCTGAGAAGTTACAATTTGAATTTCCCCTTCAGTGGATGGTAAGAATTAGAATCTCAAAACCACAAAAACTATTTAATTAGTTGCTGTCTCAGCCATGTGAAATGAATTACTGTGTTCGGCATTTCCTTTTTAACAGAAATGCCTTTAAAATAGCATTATGATTCTGGGAAACCAGGCTCATTTACTGTAAATTTTACATTGAGGGCAAAGCTACTAAATGATAATATTCCAGAGTGCTGAACAATAGTCTGAGATGAAAAATAGAGTTTGTTCCAGTGTCCTTTACAATGTTTAGATTTTGACAGAAGAAAATTTCTCAAGGGAACTCTTATCTGTTAAGTTTTACCTTATGAACATTTTTTGCTCTCATGCCTAAATAATTTCCCATGGTAGCTCAAAACTTTGTTCAGCAAGACTCATCTGTTGTTCCTTACTAGAACAACAAGATTTTAAGTTGCAAAATTGATTATTTTTTTTTAATCAAAATTTAAGAAAAATGAAATAGATGAATCGGACTGTGTGAATTTTTTGTCTAAACTATTGCTTTTGTTGTATTGCTGAATAGTTTGCTGCCTGTTGGCTCTTCCTCTCTAGATAAATGCAAACCAAGTACCAACTGCGAGGTGCCCTTTTCTCCCCCTGTTCTGATGGATATGGATATCACTTACATCATGGACAGCTCTCGCAGCATCAGCAGTGAAGAGTTTCAGAGAGCCAAAGACTTTGTGAGCAACATGCTAGATCAGTTTGTCATTTCCTCACAGCCAAATGAATCATATGGAGGCATCAGAGTGGCGCTGGTGCAGCATGCTCCCAGGCGCTTCCTGCCTGACAGAAACCAGACCCCTGTGGCCTTGGAGTTTGATCTAGTCACACACAGCAATAAAGATTCGATGAAGAAACACATCCAAGAGTCTGTTCACCAACTGGAAGGGCCATCAGCCATTGCTTCTGCTCTACAGTGGACGGTTGAAAATGTATTCTTTAAAGCCCCCAGGCAAAGAAAACACAGGGTCATATTTGCAATAGTTGGAAGCAAAACAAGCACGTGGGACAGAGAGAAGCTGAGAGAGATTTCACTCGGAGCCAAGTGCCAAGGATTCACCTTGTTCACTCTTGCACTTGGCAGTGATGTGAGTGACGATCAGCTGAGGGAGCTGCCGAGCTCCCCCACAGACCAGCACTTACTGACGTTGGGCAGGGTTTCAACGCCTGAGATGGTATATGCTCAGAGGTTTAGCCGGGCATTTCTAAACCTTCTACAGCGTAAGTAGCATGCAATGGCATTTTCTTGAGTTATGGAAAGAAAGAGAAATGCTGTGTAGAAAAAGGTAGTCAGTGTATATGCGCTATCATTCAGTTTCTAGTCATAATTTAGCTAGCCAATCTCTCGCCTTTAGTTTGCTGCAGATGCTGGATACTAATGAAAGTGCCAGTAATGACAGAACAGCATTATATTCTAATGGTGCCTTAGGCCAAAGTGTTAAGTAGGTTTTTTCCCTTAAGTTTGTATTTAATGTGTGGCTGCTTTGACTACACTTTCACTAAAGAAAGAACATTCTTCAGCTAAGAGAATACAGTTATATTCCTGATTTAGGCCTACATTTCTCCTCTGACCACTGGCAGGTCCAGATTTACTGAGATGTTTATGCCTATTTAGGCTTTGGGGCAGATAGATACAAGTTTAAACATCTAGCAGATTTGGCATTAGCATCTCTTTACTGCAGTTATTCCTCCTCTATGGAACAGAGAAAGAACTTCTTCACTTTTCAAGGCACATTCATGCAGATTAGCAGATCTTAGGTGCTTTGAAATACAAACAAGAGAATATCAAGAAGGAAATTGTCACTGGTTTAAAATCCTCATCAGAAGCATGTACTTAGAGATGTCAAAGTTTCTACAGAAGGATAAATAGTGTATTACAGAGCAAAACAAAAGTATAAAAGGTTGGTTCAGGAGTCATTCTTATCTAGCTGATCTCTAAAATAATTTTCATTTTCCTGGACATAGTGCCAGTCACTCTAGACACAGTGTGTTACTTATTGAAAGATGCAAACTCGAGTTCACAACAAAAAAAATCATGTCGTTCTTTTTATTAAATATACTGGGGTTTGGAGGACTTTAAAACTCACCCGTGGTATCTGTGCTTTCCCCACAGAAGAAATGAACAGTTATCCTTCACCTGAGCTTCAAGAAGAATGTGAAAACTTAGATCAGGGAGAGACACAACAGCAAGTGTCTATGATTGAAAGGTTTGGAATTGCCTATTAAACTTTTTGAGTGTGTATCTCTGAACATAAGATTTCTCCCTTTGCATTAGTAGTTATATTCAAAGTAGGTTTAAAAGGAACAGGATCAGGATCAACTTTTTTTTTTTCATTATATTCAGAAGGAATGAACCAGCTGCATTTTTCAAGGCCATACTGGTTCTTAAATACTTAATTTATTTTTTTTTCCTCTCCTTGGAAGGATGCCTTTTTCTGGAACTGATGAAACTGGTTACGGTCATGGTTTAGAAGACATTGAAAGAACTGAAAGTACAGTCCTGGAGAATATTAGAGAGACCACCACAGAACCTGTATACACAATGCCAGAAATGAAATATGATTATAAGGAGAATGAGTATTTTACAGAGGAAGATGCTGAAGGAGAAAAGCTACAAGAGTATGGAGAAGCTCAGGAGGAGAACAAGGAAAACTTAGAGGCAACAGTAGAAACTAGAGCTGCCTATAGTGATTATGGTATGATTTTAGAATATGAAAATCTTTTTTAATTCAGTAAAAAGACTCTAAATTGTGAAGGGCTCAGTTGAATATTTACGCAGTATGAAGCATTTCCATTAATTACATTTTGTAAAGCGTTTTGTCACCATATGTTTGTATTTAGTCCAAATCTATACAGTAGAGTTTGTGATTAAAGGCTGAACTGCAGGTGTTATTATGACTTTAGCTTTGATTTGTAACTTTTTGTAATAATATAATGTAAAGTTCTAATCCCCTTTACTAAAACATTTTAAATCCCCAAGTTGCACTATAATTACTGAGTTACTCCTGCTGCTAACTTAGCTCAACATGGAGGAACTAAATATGTCTCTGCTACAGTCTGTTCCTGTAGGAAGAACAGGATCCCTCAGCAGAGGTATCCTATCAAAATATATATTCTTCATGGTTTTTACTTTGCTTCCTAATTATGCATTTTTCTTTGCAGATTTGCCATTTGATACAATAGGTCAACAGGTATGGGAAGCTGATTGTGAGATAACTTGTCACCAACGTTCTTTTAACACTATTGAGTGTTTTTATTGTTTAGACTACAGTTGGAGAGAATTTCTGTGACAAAAATGCAACGGTGTCTGCATAGCTTTGGGTGTGGTAGCTCATTGCTCCAGCTGCCATCCCTTCGTTTTTCATCCCTCTCTACTCAAAAATGATTCTGGGAATGTCTGGTAGCCCCATCCCTGATGAGAGAGGAGCGATGCTAGTGCAAAACTGTTTTAATATTGGATCTTTAATTAAGAGCTAATGTACCTCTGGGAATGCCATACATCCACAGTGCATGACAGACTTGCTGAGCACAGATGGAATTGGTCCCATCGCCTAACTGCATGTGTACAATCTTGAATCAGTGCTCCCATTAACCAGTGCATGAACTCTGTGGTCACACAGAAAATTCAGTAGCATGAAGATATATTACTGTTTATACTTTTCAAATAAAATATTTCCTGTGAGGAAGTAGTCAGGGTCATTGCACTGATATTGTGAGCAGAGACCTAAGCCGCTTATGGGAGACGTATAAACTGCTGTTCCCAGTCCCAAGTTGAAATTAGTGACCCAACAGTTTACTTCTAAAAACATGTAGCACGGTTCCAGAACTTGCCTTTTGAGACATGTACTTTGTACTGATCTATTGCTTGAGATTATTGTTTTTCAGTTGATTAGGAGGAGAAGGTTATGTCATTTTAAATCTTTAGGTTGAGTAGTTTTATCGGTATTTTGCTTTACTTCTCAGTGCTTCCCCTTCAATGTTGTACAGATACCAAAGTCTAGAGCTGCTCTTCTGAATTTACATTCAGTAACTCTGAATTTACATTGGTGAAAGCTGATTAGATCTGTACTTACTGAATACCAGATTGCTACAAAGTATGCTAGTCTCACCTACTTTTGGGCTAATTTACACAATTTAAATCTATATTGCTCTGGGATTTGTCTAAGATACTATCATGGATAATTTAACCATCTATGTATGTTCATTCATGAAATTTTACTGATGGATACCAGTATAACAAGTTGGAATAAAGAAGGGGGACATTCTGAAAAGCTTTATTTACCTAGTGCCTATAGACCAGGTATAATCTTTTTACAATAATTTTAGTAAAAAGTCTATGTTAGAAAACTAAAGACCTTTCAGGATTCCTTCTGTTTCTGCCACTGAAAATCTAGTTGTTTCAGACGTTCTTTCTGGTTAAATCAATCATAAGAAGAGGGGCTTCAGGCCACACTGGCACTGTGGGTTTGTGGATGAATACTTAGTGAATCTTTGTAAGACCTTGAACACTGGCTACATCTTCCATCTGCCAGTTTGCACTGAACATTCCTTTTCCCTGAAATTACAGTGCTGAGAAGGGTGACTCTTTCTTTCATTAAATCTGTCTCTTATTTACCTTTTCCAGATGCACGTGACCTTGTTCAAGATAGTGGAGAATGTTAGAATTACGTTTTGAAGTGGTACTACAACAAATAGCAGAAAATGTGTGGTCAGTTCTGGTATGGGGGCTATGGAGGCAATAAAAATAGATGTGAAACGCAAGAAGAATGCGGATTCTTGTGTATAGAGTCTTCCTAGTGTGGAGACACTTAAATTACTTTAATTCTTTAGTTACACTATCAGGGTGATGGGGAAAAGGGAAAAGAGAAAGCTTTACATAGCCACTTGGCTCCTACGTTTCAGTTGAAATAAATACTTGATTGTGAAGTTATTATGTAGAAACTTAATAGTGAAAATAAAATTAAAGCTATTTCTCAGTTGATCTGATAGTCTGATACTGAGAAACTTCTTTTAGCCAACAGTGTATTGTTAAAAAGGGATAAAAGTATTGAAACTTGACTTCGTTCCATAAACACCAAAATGTGCACTTTTAAAGTGTACTGAATAAAATAAAACAATACCTCTGAGATTTTAATGAAATAACATTGGATGTGAGACACTAATGTCACAATCTTTTGATGCATTTGCTTGCATTTGTCCTGCTTATGGAAAATACCAAAAAGCATTTAGCTCTCAAAAGACATAGACTTACTAGAACTTACTTCATTTTGATTTAGAGTATTTTCTACCATAGAGTCATTCTTGGCTTTTAAATTTTTTTCTGAATAATCCAACATGTGAATAAAATAAATAATTCTCAAATATTCACTTCTGCTGTTAGTTCTTGAAACAGATGTAAGCATATTCTTGTAGTGTGGCTTCTCATACGTAAATAAGCATTGGTCCCTTTCCCTTGTTACCAAAGGTTAGACAAGTGTATTCATTTTGGAACATTAGATTTTCGTGGCTGCTCCTGAGGACAAAAATCCTGAGGACAAAAGAATCCTGAGGCAAAAATCCTGAGGACATCTTCTGATTAAAGTTAATAAATGCAATGCCCTGCAGAAGGGTGAGGCTTAGCTGAGCTTTCACACTCTCCTGAGTTACCCAAACTCTGCTGTTGCCTGTTTTATGTCTGTAGAAGTCATGGTGCATTTAACTTTGTCACCTTGGGTCACTGTTTGTAGAGGTGGCTGTACTCACCTGGAATTTTGTTCTTCTCTGTATTTGTCTACAACAAGATAGATATCTTGTTAGATTTGCATGGACTACTGGCCAAGAGTTCCTCAACAAACTTTTAAGGTTTGAACTTGGATTTCCAGAGCCTGGTGCTTTTGGCTGTCACCCAGAGGTCACTCAGAGGGAGCCTATTGTGAACAGTGACTTTGAACAGAGTGGACTCTTGTGAGGCTCTGTCAGCCTCCGGGCTATAATAATGCTGCACAACTCAATGCTAAAGGTGACAGTGCCACCCTTACGTCAGCTGAGGAAGGGTCAAAATGTCTCATGGGTTGCTGCTACTGACCCAAACTCTGAGTGGGGACGGGTGAGTTGATGAAGCCATTGGTCTTTCACCTTTGGGTTTTCTTTCAAGTGACAGAATGGGACTGCCATGGAGTGGGAGATACTCTCTGCTTCTGTTCTTTTTCTACATTTGTGACTGGGAAATGGTACTTAAGGAGGGCACCTGAGCACTCTGTTTGGGGGCTAGAGCTGGTCTATTTATTTTGTGAAGCAGTAAATTGAACCTGGGTTTGCTTTTTATTACAATATGTACAGTGCTTTTAATTCTGAAGTATTTAATATCTAGATTTCAAAAATGCTGTTCTCTGTCTAATAGCTGTTTCCCCACAGATGCTGCCAGTTGGCAGTAGTGTCTCTCCTCTTTCAAAATCAATGGCTCCCTCCCCTTAAGTCGGATGTACATGAGAAATGAGTTTGCCTTTTTTGGAGAACTAGATTGTTTTTTACACGAGACTCACAGAAATCTTGTCTCTAAGACAGGACAGCTTGGCAGTTTGATCTCCTATTTTCTTTAGAACTTTAATGTTCTCATTTTGTTCAGATAAGTAAATAATTCTTTTGCTTGGAAGGGAGAAGTTAAAAATCAAACATCTCTGTTCTTGTAGCAGAAGCAATTTTTGATATCTCGGGTTCTCTTTGGCCCAGGAGAAATGGAGTTCCCTGATGGATCTCAGCTGCCTGCAATCCATCTCTTCCTTTCAGTTGGCTCTTGTTATCTGGGGCTAGTCTTGCTGCTGGCTCAAAATTCTTGTTTTTCAGTGAGGGACGAGTCCCACTGTATGGGATCCTCTCTCCTTGATAAGGAGAAATTTATATGTCTGTGTGGACTGACCAGCTCATGCTTTCTACACACACATCTTCCATCTCATTATGTCAGGCTGGTTGATGATCTTCTTTCTGGAGCAATGCAGGATAAGACCAACCAGCTGCCCCCCCTTGAAGAATGACTCTCAAAACCTCCTAATCTGTTTTTCCTTCTTTCATCCCTGGCATAAATCCTCTGGGCTCTTTTCCAAAGGGGGGAATATGCTAGCTACCACAGGATGCTTAGGGGTCTATTGTCTAACCCCTCTCTCATCCTTCTGGTTGTGTCAGATGGTCCAGCAAGCAGCATTTCCAGGTTTGTTTTGTTTTCTTTTTTTTTCTTCCCTTTTCAGTCATATGGAATACTATAGGAATTCAGATCAGTTACACAAGGTAACATATGAAAAGAATTCTTTTGCAGGCAACTGACCAGACTTCTCTGACTGCTGCATTTCACTGAGTTGTGAAACATCAGCGTTCAGCAGATGGTACAATGTTTTTGTGAAATATTAAGTTCTAATGCCAGTGAAATATTCTGGTGTTGCTGCTTCTAGGCACTTAACAGGCTTTTGTGAGAAATCTAGGTGCTGAATTTCATACGTTGTCTGAGTTGATACTGTACTTTTGGTCCTGTGAGTGCTTAAACATCAGAACATTGCTGTAGGTAGTGGAGTACCGAGCACCTACTTTTTTTGAACCCGTGGCATTCTTTTGAATGGCTGTGGTGCAAACGGATGGTGGAACTGTAAAAGGATCTCTAGTATATGGTGTAACATGTAGTGATCTCCTTGGGTCAGGGCATGCCCTTCCTCCCACCTTGTCCCCCAGGTGCCTTTGTGCAGCCATGCTTACATAGCCTGTGCTACCATATGTCTTCTCCTGCAGCTGGCTCCAGTTTGAAAGCAGTTTAAACACCGTAGCTCAAGGCCTTTGTGCCAATGCTAATAAATCCTGCTTTTTAAAGACAAATTAAAAATTAATATAGGAATATCTGTCCATTAACAGAGTAGAAACTGGGGTATGACTATTTGTACTGGGATATGACTGTCTGCCATGAAGTAACATTCTCTCCTCTAATGAAAGCAGTCTTCTGAAGATGTAGCCGCTGCTCAGTTGAGTGAATGAAGAGCAACCTCTCCCTGCTCAATCCGAAATTCCTCCCAAACTGTAAAAGAAACACGAACCTCTCAGAAGTAACAAGGAAGTGGCTTCTTTATGGATGTTGTCAGAGGCTGTATTTAGAGAGACAAGCCACACGCTTATAAATCTGTTTAGGGAGCAATTTAGTTTTGCCACAGTAAACCTGTGTGCAATGTTTATGCTGGTGAGGGCCTTAGTTAAGATTATCTGTAGTTTAAAAAGTGCAAGAAGGTAGATCTACTAAACCTAATGCTACTACTGTCATATTGCAACCCAAATGCACATATTCTATCTAAGTTTTGTAATCCAGAGTAGCTGAATTCTGAGGCCCAATCCTCTGAAAAGGAAGGTGATCAACAGAGAACAGATGTCCCTGGGACCAAAATACTGCCTCTGAGTTCTGCTGAATGAAAGTGAGTAAATTTAATGCCCTTGCTTGTTTGGCTATTTTTTGTTATAAGGGTTATAATGATGTGAAAATGCTCATAATCTAGTACTAATTTGTAAAAGGTTTCAGATTGCATCTTGTATTAATTAGACCTAGTGATACCTATCTTAATTAATTTAATGGGGCCAGACTGTGTTAGAGAGAGAAAAGATCTGAAGCATGTTTGAGGGAAAACACCTAGCTTTCTGGCTTTGTGTTATTTTCTAGCTCCTATTGCAGAATTTGGCTGCATATCTGACAGGTGAATTGACCAGCTTTTCTAATGAGAAAGGAGCCCAGCTCATCTAAAACATGTAAGGGGTAAATTTTACCTTTTGTAACAAGGCTGGTACCTGTCCTGGCCATAATTTGAACCCAGTGTGAATGGAATGCAATTCTTTCTTTTGTTCTTCCTCCAGACATGAGGTGAATGCCATCGCGTCTTGGCAAGGTGCAATGCATATGCAGAATTTGAATGGGATTGGCAGTTATCAATGCATAAGAAGTCGGTGTTGCTCTTTTCACTGACCCATAGAGCCTTGGCGCTTGCAGGGTTGCTGGTAGTGGCCTGGTGCTGTTTCCCAGCATGGGACAGACCTTCAAGAATCCCAGCCCCTGGAGACCAGTGGGATAACCTGGAGCAAGAAGGAACTACCTTTGGTGGAACAGGATCAGGTTGGGGAATGCTTAAGCAAACTGGACATACATAAGTCCATGGGCCCTGATAGGATGCACTCATGAGGCAGCTGAAAGATTTAATTGTGAGGCCAGTCTTGATAATCTTTGATCAATCATGGCGATTGGGAGAAGTGCCCAAAGACTGGAGGAAAGTAGATGTCAATCCTGTCTTCAAGAAGGGCAAGAAGGAGGACCCAGGGAACTACAGATGTAGGAGCAGCTAATCCTGGAAACCATTCCAGGCACATGAAAGACAAGAAAATCATTGGGAGTAATCAGCATGGATTAACCAAAAGGGAAGTCATGCTTGACCAACTCGACAAACTTCTACAGTGACGTGACTGGCCTACTAGATGAGGAGAGAGCAGTGGATATCATCTACTTGGACTGCAGTAAGGCCTTTGACACTGTCTCCCATAAGATCCTCATAGACAAGCTTATTGATGTGTGGGCTGGATGAGCAGTCAGGTGGATTGAAAACTGGCTGAATGGCTGGGTCCAGAGGATGGTAATCAGTGGTGCAAAGTCTAGTTGGAGGCCAGTAACTAGCAGTGTACCATGGGGATCAATACTGGGTCCAGTACAGTTTAACATCTTCATTAATGATCTGGATGATGGGGCAGTTTACCCTCAGCAAGTCTGCAGATGACACAAAACTGGAAGAAGTGGCTGATATGCCAGAGGGTCATGCTGCCATCCAGAGAGACCTGGACAGGCTGGAGAAATGGGCTGACAGGAATCTCATGAAATGCAGCAAAAAGAAGTATGACTTCAAGACCTCCTTTCTCATTTTTTGTTCAACATTAGGACAACAAAGGGAAGTGCAAAGTCCTGCACCTGGGGAGTAACAACCCTCTGCACCAACATATGCTGGGGGCCACCCAGCTAGAAAGCAGCTTTGCAGAAAGAGATCTGGGGGTCCTGGTGGACACAGAGTTGAACGTGAGCCAGCAACGTGCCCTTGTTGCAAAAGCTAGTTGTATCCTGGGCTGCATTAGTTAAACTATTGCAAGCAGATGGAGGGGGGTGATCTTTCCCTTCCACTCAGCACTGGTGAGGCCATACCTGGAGTACTGTGTCCAGTTGTGGGCTCCTCAGTACAAAAGCAACATGGGCATACTGGAGAGAGACCAGCAAAGGGCCACAAGGATGATGAAGGGACTGGAGCACCTCACATATGAGCAAAGGTTGAGAGAGCTGGGACTGTTTAGCCTAGAAGAAGGCTCAGGGGTGGATCTTATCAATATATATAAATACCTGAAGGGAGGGTGCAAAGAAGACAGAGCCAAGCTCTTTTCAGAGGTGCCCAGTGACAGGACAAGAGGCAATGGGCACCAACTGAAACACAGGAGGTTCCCTCTGAACATCAGGGAACACTTTTTTACTGTGAGGGTGACTGAGTACTGGCAAAGGTTGCCCAGAGAGATTGTGGAGTCTCCCTCCCTGCAGATATTCAGGAGTCATCTGGACACGGTCCTGGGCAACTGTCTCTAGGTGGCCCTACTTGAGCAGGTGAGCTGGACCAGATGACGTCTGGAGGTCCCTTTCAGCCTCAGCCATGCCGTGATGCTGCGGTTCTGTGACCGTGTAGCTACTGCTTCCTTGGGAACTCTGCTAACTGCCAAAATATACAGCAATTTCTCTCATGTTGAGACAGGGTGAAACAATGTGCCACAAGAGCAAACCAGCTATTGCCACTAGAAATTTTTGCACAAAAAATTGCACAAAACCATTACCGGGGTTTATGCAGTTAATTGGACACCCTTTACCAGTGTGTGGCAGTCAGGAAGCCCTTTTCTCTTTACCACAAGGGCTCTCAATATTTTCCCTTCTTATGTCTTGTTTTTCTGTTCCTGTACCCCATTAGCCATTCCTGTTGCTACCTCTTTCACTGAGGGTTAAGCTAATATGTTTTACTTAATGACTAGCCCCGCATGTCCACAATGGAACAAAATAGCCTTATTTGTCATTTTGGGACATTCAGGTAAAATTCTCCCATAATGTGCAAATATATGGAATCATGGCTGAACAAGGTAGTGTCATCCAAAGGCTGCTTGGAATGAACTGCTCAGACCTCTAAAGCAAACTGAGGGCTTGGAGGAAGCTGTGTTTTCTTTCAAAATTATTAAGTTACTTTGTTGTGCTACCCAGGATGTGCAACACAACCATCCACCCTTGCTTTTTAACAGGTCCTATACATACATACAATACATGTACAAATATATGTAAGCTCCAAACATCGACTTTCCTAGCCAACCCTGGTCTTGGTTGCTCCAGAATAATTCTGCTGCCTGCAGTCAGGTTCCACAAGTGAATCCAGCTGGAAAACGTGCTTCCAGCAGCAATTGCATGTTCTGGTATCCAGCCACTGTCATAAAAGATACATAAAAGTTTCTTGTTAAATAAAAACTTGTAATTATAACCAGCAAAACATTTACGTTACTTGCTTCCTCTGCACTCAAGAAGTGCTCTGCATATCTTGCCAAAAGCAACCAGTTTTAGCAGGGTTTTCTGTAACTCTGAACGGGGGACAGCTGGACACATCATGCTTTACTGATGCATGACAAGCCAAACTCAGAGTCCAGTGGAGGGACATGACTGACTCCATACTGAGAACTCCTGCAAAGAAGGAAGATTTCCCCATGATTCATCTCTGTGCTTAGTAGCTTTGTCTTCCAGTGGAAAGGCTGTGGTGCCCTGGGCCGGCCCCACTGCCTGCTTCCACCTTTGCAATGGCAAGCATAAAGCTTCCTTTACTACGAATAAATTGTTGCATAGTGCCTGAGGTACCTTAACCTTTGTATTGCTGAGGGCCTGCCACTTGCACACCTGTGGGTAGCAGTACTATCTGGGAGGTCAGTGTCTCTCCTTCGCCGTCTTTTCACACTCTCAGATCTGCTGATGTAGCTGCTGGTGTTAAGGCTCCCTAACCCACTTCTGACAAAATAATCCTAGTTTGGGGAAAAACAAAACAGAAGTTTTGCAAGTCTCAGGGCTAAGCCTGAACATTTTACCTGATAGGATCTGGGAGCTCTCATGTAAAAGGTTTACCTGGCAGACCTGCAGGGTGAGACACTTCCCTGGCGTCGAAGGGAGACACAGAGGCTGATCTCTTCCTATAGTTTGTTGGTGGCCAAAAAAAAGTCTTTGTGACTTTAGCAGCACAGCCGTTGCAGTCTGTACTTGTTGAGGGAATGCCACTAGCACCACGGCAAACTTTAGCTTTCCCTTAAGGCAGCAAGAATCCCTTGGGAACGTGCTGGGTTATTGACTGTGGTGACAGTGGCAGAAGTGAAGAGTATTTAACTTGCACTGAGGCCGATTCCATTCTCATAACCATGTGCTGATAAACCTGGTAACCCAGCACTGCAGAGCAGTGTTATACCAAGCGGTATGCCATTGAGGAAAAGAGGAGAAGAAATAAGAACAAACTAGTAATAGGCATCTCCAAAAGGGCATTTAAGAACACGTTTGGTCTGAATTATGAAAGCACTGCTTCTCTCTTCTTGGGAAAACTTGCTTTCAAGGTGTAATGCCAAAAGGATTAGCAGTAGGCTTGACCTCATTAATTTACTAGAAATTACAAGAGTAATTGTAATTGATGCTTCCTTGAAAAAAAAAAGATTAAACTGGAAGAAGAGCTGTAAAAATTATACACAAAATGTTTCTTACTGAAGAAATAAAGTGAAATAATGACATAAATTCTATACACAAAGATGGCTGCCACTGAATACAGTACAATATGTGTCAGCTCCCCTTAAAAGAAAATTTAAAGTTTCCCTTTAAAAACATAGGCTTTGCTCTGATTCAAAGGAATTGCCTGCACAATAGCAAGCCCTTCCTAGCAAGTTTTAATTCAAATATTTTGTAACCAAGAAATTATGGGGGGGTTGGTGGGGTTTTTTGGTTTGGTTTGGTTTGGTTTTGTTTTGCTATTTCTAGACCAGAGATTCTCTGTGCCTTTTTTATAGCCTCACATAAAACTGCACTTCTGGAGATGGAGTATGTTATAGTGGTCATCAGCCATTCCTTCCTGTCTCTCCTATTCCCCTCAGCTAGGCCAAATCGCTGAGCAAAGCCTGTGTTACTGTGGAAACCTGGTAGCAGTCTGTAACAGAGTTTTGTAAAGGCTGATAATTTCATGTTTGGATATTGTCATAGTCCAGATCTTTGTCAGGTCTGTCAGGTGAAGGCACTGTCCCAGCCCTGGAGATGGTGCTAATGTTGTATCACGCTATCCATCAATGACAAATCCAGGAGTTTTCATGAACTGAGAAGCTGATTTGACAGAGTAACACCCCACTGGGGTCTTTAGTCAAAGGAGGTTTCTCTGCAGATGCCAGTTCATCCAGGTGCCACCTTCTGCTCACTGGTATCACCTCTGCTTTGTGCAAGGTCAGTGTCCGCTGTTTCATCTTCCCATAGTGATCTTTGTGCCCTTTTCTACATGGTATGCGCTCTGCTCTTGCGACCTGCTCTTTCTCATGAAATGAAAGAAGAGAGAAGGAAGTGTCGAGACAGTCTCTGAACCTCTGTAGCAAGTTTCCTGGCAGCCCCACAGCAGTGCTCCTCTCCAACAACTCTGCAGGTCAGTCTGTTAGCAGGTGTACATCACTGTATCTCTCACTTGAAGCCAAAGGAAAGATCCCAATGACTTTAGAAGCAGCTGGCATAAATCCAATCACATCAAACCGGAATGCACCTGCTGGACAATAGACACCTTTGCCATGTACATCCACTGTTTTCTGGAGTCAACTAGTGTTGTGAAGCATCTTGTATGACCCATTTCTGCCCAGACTGCTTTCTTTCTGGGTGAATGCATGTTTCACACTCCAGGGATGTCTGTCAGCAGTTTTCAAGACCTCAGGGAAATCAGGGATTACTTACTTCCAAATCCCATTCCCCCCTTTTTGGAAAAAAAAAAAAAAATCTTACTGCTAGCTCTAAAGTGTGTGTAATGGAAGATCATCTCAATTTTATTTGAGAAATACGGTCTTTGATTGTGAAAACCAGGGACTGTTTGATGTCTTTATAGAATTAAAACATCTGTTAGGTAGAAGCTGTGTATTACATCTTTCCAGATATTTATTGCAAGCCTGTACAAATAGCTGAGAACACATGAACAACCAGTTAAGTTAGATCTACAGCAAGGGAGGGCAAGGGTTTACTGTAACACTGATGTGAAGAGAAAGATCAAGTGTTCTCTAATGGGGAAATAACATGTGATTCCTCGTCTTTAATTATTTTATTGGCTAATTTAAACCACAGCTTTAAGTTCTGAAAGATTCTCTCTTCTTTACACTTCCGGTGACAAGAAGTCTCTGAGTTGCCATAGAATTCCCAAGGCAAGGCAGTGCTAGCAGCCGCAGCCCCAAGAAAGGGCATGTCTGAAGGGCCATCAGGAGCCAACTGTCTGTTGAATTATTACTGTTGAATAATTGTAAAAAATATACTGTTGAATAATTACTGTTGAAACACAGGACAGCCAGCGCTGGCAAAGATGTTCTAGTAGTGAAAGACCATGTTGCAATTCTCTTATCCCTGTTCTGGTCCTGTCTCCCTATCTATCTCAGCTGTGCCTAACTTACCCCCAGTATCTGTGATGGAGTGCAGTAGATTCTGCCAGACTCCTTAGATTAGCAGAGCCTGAGCTCCTGAGGAAACAAAGTGCTTGGCTGTAACCTTGCTGGAGTTTTAAAAGAGCTACTGGCTTTATGCCCAGAAATATTGCATTGCTGTAGTTTACACTAGAGTTTGTCCAAAGCTGGCCAGCTCAGAGCAGAGTCTCCTAGCCAAGCAGTGGTGAAAGGAACCATTACTAGCAAATGCTGTTATATCGGAATTTATTGTTGATAAGGAAGACTGCCAAAATATTCCTAAACTGCATTGAAAAAACAAGGGTGAGCACAGCCATGCAAAAAGATTAAATCATGGCTACAAATTCTTCCAGATACCTTCCTCTCCCATCCGCATCGTTCCTGGCCTGTTCAGGCTCAGCTTCTGCCAGGTGATTTACATCCACCAGCTGATCTTGCTGGAGGCCTGTGTTATTGAGGAAGAAGTGCCAGTGTCCTATAAGCTGTGAAAGGGAGGCAGAAATTCGTAGCACCTGATCGCTGAGTCCCAGAGACTCTAGTCTGTGTCAGACTGTGACTCATTTAGCAGAGGGGCAACAAAGGCAACTTTCTTTGCAAGCATCTCGTGAGATTGGTATACTGTTATCCCTCACAAAAAAAAAAAAAAGCGCCCAAAATACTCCTGTGATTTTGAATGGAGCTGGAGTAGGCCCTGTGAAGGTGAAACAGCTATGGGTGAACATACATCTCCATAAATATCTCAGAAAATATTTCCATGCTTTTCCCTTTCTGAGGTGAGCTCTGTGGGTGAACATGATGCAGCTTGTTTACTTGTACCCTGGCTCCCCCTGGATCCAGAAAGCATTTCAGGATTTTGGTAAATCAAGGCTTTAATTTATTATCAAGTTCTTATCATGGTGAAATTTCCTTTGAAATCAATGGAGATAAATTAAGTAGTTAGTGCTGTCAGGCCCATCACTCTGTGGGATTATCTTAAAAAAGATTTCCTATGATGTCCTACAATATCATCCACTAGCAACCTGAAGTGGAAATAAACGTGATAACTAGAAACTGCATTAAAAAAATCTCCATTTGCCTACAAATACTCTACCGCTCTACAAATATTTTCAGATAGCTGCAAAGGCTCTAGATAGATTTATAAAGCTCTGTGTAGATTTTCTTCTTACAGCACCTAATTTTAGGCTTAAAATCAACAGGTTTCTATATGTTACATAGACACAGAGCAACTGCAGTGTTTGGCTGTTTATCATCTAGGCACTTAATCTGTTTTTCAAATTCTGAGAAGTCACTGTGATATTACAGATGTATTGAATTTTGAGAAGTGAAACAATGAAAGCGCAGTCCAAGAATGCAGGATAGCCAGGCCAGAAATGTCATGGTGTTAATGAGGCATTCAGAGCCAGTGAATCTCTGTAGCAGCCTGTTTATTTTCCCTGGTATATTCCAATGAGACTGTGCCAATGCTCCATCCCCAACCAGTTTGGTGAAGACTTGAAAAGTGGTGACTCGGAGTGTCAAGATGTTAGTCCCAAATAGGGAAGAGAGCACCAGCAACCTTGAAGACCCTGAAGGAGCTGCTGGCCACTGCCTCACTGTTATGGATGAACAGGGCTGAGGGATGCCATGGGTGACTGCACTGCCAAAAATCCCAGAAGAGGGATGTCATGGAGGAGCCAGATGTGAATTCCAGAGCTGCTGCTCCTGATGTCTGAAGCAGCTCAGCCCTGAAGGTCAGCTTGGTGCTCAGTCCAGAGAAAAAGGGGTGGGAGATGAAGAAGGGAAAAGGGAAAGACTAGGAGGAGGGGAAGACAACAAATATGTATTTTTTTAGAGGCTTCCAAGACACCAGAATGTATCTATTTAATACCATTGTGGGAGGATTTTCCATGGCCAATTAATTGAAATCCTATAAAAGAGTATTGGTCTCCGTAAGCCATTTAGGGACTCTGATGGTCTGAAATCACAGAATCATAGAATGGTTTAGTTTGGAGGGGACCTTAAAGATCATCTAGTTCTAACCCCCCTGCCATGGGCAGGGACACCTTCCACTAGACCAGGTTGCTCAAAGCCCCACCCAACCTGCCCGTGAACACCTCCAGGGATGGGGCATCCACAACTTCTCTGGGCAACCTGTTCCAGTGCCTCACCACCCTCATAGTGAAGAATTTCTTCCTTATATCTAATCTAAATCTACCCTCTTTCAGTTTAAAGCCATTACCCCTTGTCCTATCACTACATGCCCTTGTAAAAAGTCCCTCTCCAGCTTTCTTGTAGGCCCCCTTCAGGTACTGGAAGGCTGCTGTAAGGTCCCCCTGGAGCCTTCTCTTCTCCAGGCTGAACAACCCCCCCTCTCTCAGCCTGTCTTCATAGGAGAGGTGCTCCAGCCCTCTGATCGTCTTCGTGGCCCTCCTCTGGACTCACTCCAACAGGTCCATGTCCTTGTAACGTTGGGAGCCCCAGAGCTGAGCGCAGTACTCCAGGTGGGGTCTCACGAGAGCAGAGTAGAGGGCGAGGATCACCTCCCTCAACCTGCTCGTCACGCTTCTTTTGATGCAGCCCAGGATATGATTGGCTTTCTGGGCAGCAAGCACGCATTGCTGGGTCATGTTGAGCTTCTCATCAACCAGCACCCCCAAGTCCTTCTCCTCAGGGCTGCTCCCAATCCATTCTCTGCCCACCCTGTATTTGTGCTTGGGATTGCCCCGACCCATGTGCAGGACCTTGCACTTGGCCTTGTTGAATCTCATGAGGTTCGCACGGGCCCACCTCTCAAGCCTGTCAAGGTCCCTCTGGATGGCATCCCTTCCCTCCAGTGTGTTGACCACACCACACAGCTTGGAGTCGTCAGCAAACTTGCTGAGGGTGCACTCGATCCCACTGTCCATGTTGCTGACAAAGATGTTAAACAGCGCCGGTCCCAATACCGACCCCTGACGAACACTACTCAGGGGTGTTCCATTCAGACGCCTTTCCCTTTGTCTGGTAAGTGTTATAAACTGTCTCTTCTGCTCATCAGAAAAGGTTTTCTTTAAAAAAACAGCAACAACAAAAAATTTATCCTTGTGAGAAATTTGTCTCTCTGTATTCATTTGCTTATACGTGACTCTACAAAAGCTTTGAGTTTCTGAAATTGCTATTGATTTTCCCTAAAAGCTATTGGACTTGTTTTGTTTTTGTTTTTTTTTCCTCTCTTTCTCCCTCTGTACTATGCATATATATTCATGTTTAATTGTGAACACATACACACGCAGGCTAACACTATGCACACAGGATTTTGAAAGGGTGGTGACTTAAGGAAAGTAAATTAAGTCTTTCAGATTATATCTATTATACACATGGATGTAGTTATCACAGAATCGTATAGGTTGGAAAAGACCTTTAAGATCATCGAGTCCAACTGTAAACCTAACACTGCCAAGACCACCACTATACCACTACACCACTATATTATACTACACCACTATATTATGTGTGAACGGTGGTAAAAACTTACATAGCTCCAACACTTAATTAAAACAATGTTATAGATGAATGATATTCACTGGTATTAATCATGTTTGCTGTAACAGCCTAGCCATGAGAACAATGCTGGGTGATCCTTTCCTTGAAAATTTAAATATTTAAAATGTAACTGAAAGCTAATTCAATTGGATTTGATAAATAGAAAAAATTTAGTTCTGTGCGTGGGAGGAACAAGGAATAGTCTATGTAATGACAATGCATGGAAATCAGTAGTGGGTATCACTTTCCAGGACACCTGACTGAAAAAATGTAAAAGAACAAATTTAAATGCAGCAATGAACAATTAACTTTAGACTTGGAAGTTTTACTCTATTATAAAGGGAGGACCTGGAAAAAATACCACTTCCAAGGGCACTGTAAGAGCAGAAATAGGTTATATAGGCTGTCTTTTGCTGATGGTGTCCTCCTGAACATGCCTCATAGAGACTTGTGCTCTCTTGTGGCTGACAGGGCTTCACAAAGATTTGGCCTCTGGTTAGTAGGGTTTTTAAACAGCTACCTACCTGCTTGCTAAGATCGTCCAGAAGGAGAGAAGATCCCCCAGCTTCTTTGCCGCTCTGGAGGAGTTGCTCACTCCAGTCCTGGCCAGCAGACCCAGCCCCTGCAGAGGTGCAGGGCAGAATAGGCATGGTGCTTCTTGCTTCTTTTCCTCTCTGTTATGGGAAGAATCCTGAATGCAGTGCCAGAGCTCCCTGAAATCCCTCGGGCAAAACTATGGAGAACTTCAGCTCGGTTGTGCAGAAACAGAGAATCACTTACTCCTCCCACAGTGACTTAGGGCTGACTAGCTTATTTCATTGCACTCCTCCAGGGGGAATCTGCCTTCTTTCCAAATTGTGCCAATTGTTTCCTAATCATTCATATACATATATATGTGTGTTTATATATACATATTTAGTAAATAACATACTAATAATCCTGAAAATAGATATATTGTTGCAGCAAAGATTCTGTCATCAGTAGACGCATAGGAACTGATTCTTCTTCTCTATCTTTGTACCTGCCCTGCATGAGAGGATGAAAGAATAGGTTAGAGATGAAAAACAGCACCTGTAAATACAGTCTGAACCTCGTGATTTCTAAACCTTGGGAGCATGTGTGTGCCTTCACCCTTCTCTTTCTTTGTGCTTACTCTTCTTAAAGAGTAACCCTTAAGAAACAAACCTCCCTTTCTTTATGCAGGTTTGCTTTGTACCTAAAAACATTGCTCAGTAATTTGAAATTTCTCCTTCAAGAAGCTTTCAAAAAACAGTAGAATTAACACTATTTCTGTGTCCATTCAGAGGGGCAGGCATCCCTAAATTAATTACACTTTTTAGACATTTGTGCACAATTATTCTGAAGTTTTACTGTGGCATCATTTATTGAGTACTTTGTTTATTACCTTATTTCACAGAGGATAAAAAATTGAAGGTATTTCTAATAATCTTGCATTTGCTCTGCTATGCTTGAGAGCAGAATTTCAATTCCGATATTTAATAAGTAAGCTTATTATTTTTGATGCAATAGATGGAACATTTATGATTTGTCAGATAAAATGAAAACAAATAAAAACAAGCACAGTTTATACTCATTTTTTCAGCTATTACTTTGGATTTCATTGATACTAAAACAGTCTTAGAGCAAGCATGGGCCAAACAATATTCTCAGTTATACTGTAAATCAAGAGCAGATCTATGGAGGATGACGGAGAATCACTGGAATTTTGCCACATATGTGAAATAGCAGTAAAAGACAAGAATAACAAGTTATACAAACACAATATCCCATTTCAGCTATCTGAAGTGACAGTGAAGATTTCCTACAGAGCCACTTGCCAAAACTTTCAGCACCTGGCACCTAAAGGTGCCCGTTTTCCTTTGGTACTGGGCAAGGACTGCTCCCACTGATGTTAGAGATTTGCCAACATCACGTTTTTCAGTGTTCCTCCTTAGAAGACAGGGATTGGGAGCTAGCTTTCCTATACTGTCCTGCAAGAGATTGTGCTTTATCAATGCTGTCAGAAAAAGGAGGAAATGTGACTTTCCAGGAATTTTTAGGGGAAAGTATCAAATTACTTAGAGCAGCACAAGTCCCTGGTGATGAGGCTAGTCCAAGGCTGAGCCAGGCAGTCATGTCCTGGGCTGGGGTCTGGGTGAGGAAGGTGCCGGGCTGTTGCATGCCTGCAGCTTAGTACAGAGACAGACTGAGGGTGAGGGACCAACCTGCAGTGCAGCCCCCGGAGGCAAAGGGCAGAGGATCCAGGCAGGGCTTCTCCGGGACCTTTCTCGCTCAGCTCTTCCTCGCAGGCGAGCGGTTTTCCCAGGAGCTTGACCCAGCCTACAGAGCTGCTGGCACCAGCTCTGTCTCCAAGCGCAGGCAGCTGTGGGTGTAGTATTCCCAAAAAACAGGATGTTTACAGGCATGGACAGATCATAGCCTGAGACTGGGGGGAATATTTAGAGGATAACTTAAGATTTCCTATGAAAGACTGGAAATTATTTCTATGAATTATTTTTGCTTTTAAAAGCCTGCCAGCTGGCAACTGAACTGGCATGCAGAGGGTTTCACTTTATAGAGAGGGTCAGGAGTGACTGATCACTCACAGGGACATTTAAAGTGCCGTTTTCCATGCAGGGCTGGAAGCACAACACGGCCCACACTGGAATAGCCTTTACCTGGCATAGGTTTACTCCTGCAGCTCTTCAGATTCAGTGTAGTGCAAATAGAAAAGCTCACTGTTAAATGGGACTTTTCCTCCTCCTTTCATACTGGCTATCAAGAGCAGGAGCAACATTCAGGAGAGCAATGACTCCTTTGGTTGTTGGTTTGTTTCCATAAACTTTCAGCATCTGAATGCTGTTACCCGATGGACGCTGAATATCAGCTAAGATACGTTCACACAAATCAAGCCTCAGGGTGCAGTCTTGCTCCCACTAAAATCAGCAGAAGTTGGATCATCTGTCAGTATTGTGTAAAAAGCTTCTCACCACAGATTACTTTAAAATACAAAATGAAAACCTTTCATGGAAAATAGCAGTATCTCAGTATAAGATACTCAGCCTTCCTGAAGTCACAAACATGCCCATTCATTAAGGGTTAATAGCTGTTCAAAAGACACTTTTTTGTAATAATAATTTTTGTAATAATAATTACCATTTGATTAACAGGTGGCTAGTTAATTGCTTTCCACTTTCCCCCAAATTTTAAAAAAATTACAAAGCAGGATGCATCTGGACCTCAATAGAGCTGGCTCTTCCTGATGCACATGCATGGTTAAAAAGCAGTTTCTTCAACTTTCTGACTGTGGCTGTTCTTTTCCCCTCCCTCAGAGAACATGCTCAGAGGACTCTGCCTTGACATGAAGATGCTGCTGGCTTTGTTCTTCATCCTCTTTGAGACGCATATGTCTGTTCCCCAGAACACTAGTATTTTATTATCTCTTTTTTAAAATGCAATTCTTAATGGGGAAAAAAAAAATCTTTGCTCGCTATTTTTGCACTAAATGCTGACCAGAAGCTTGAGAGGTTAAAGAAACTTCTATGCATAGTAGCTGAAGCTGAGTTTGGATGGCAACAGGTGAAGTTTGAGGTGTAAGCTATGATGTGGGAGATAAGGTGAGAGGCGACATGTGAGGTAACAAGAGGTGTGAGGTTTGAGATGAGATGAAGTCTGAGGCGAGGTGTGAGGTGTAAGGCAAGGTTTGAGGGGTGAGGTGAGGTCTGAAGGGTGAGTTGAAGTGTGAGGTGAGGTGTGAGCTGAGATTTTGGGGGTGAGGTGAAATTCAAGATATGAAGTGAAGTGTAAAGTGAGGGCTGAGGTGTGAGCTGAAGCGTGAGGTGGGGTATCAAGTGAGACAGTGAGGAGTGAGGTGAGCTGAGATGAGGTGAGGCTGGCCATTTTCCAGAGTGCAGCCTTGCCTGGGATCGGGCTGCAGGAGGTTGGTCCCTGCCATGACTCCACCTTGCAACTCATGCCCACAGACATGCCAGGGAATAGGGTAGCTGCCAGTTGCCCCCATACAGGGCTCCTGGGCATGTGCAAACATGGTTTGCTGTGGCCCTTTTTGCTTAATTTCCCATGCTGGCAATCTACATCCTAGCCTGTTCCTCCATGTTTTTGTGAAAGAGTGAACTCTCCCATTCTTGGAAAATTTTACCTACATAATGATCTTGCGTGCATGAGAAACCACCCAAGGCTGACTTAGGTGTAAGCAGGCAAAGCAGAAAGGTAGAGGTTATATCTTAGTCCTGCTCTCCTTCATTGGTATGTTGTTGGGTTGCTATGTGAAACTACACTTGATGGAATATCTGGTTAATTTTGCCATGGTGCAGTTGACTAGATGTTTCCCTATCTGCAGGCATCCATTTTTCTGTGGGGTCACTAGCACACTTCACTGAGATGCAGAAGTTCTTTCAAAGACTCGTTCCTTGACAGTTGCAATGCCTGACCATGTTATAGCTCCAGAAGAGAAAGGCGATGTAGCAAACTAAGTTTTCTATGTTTCAGTCCCTACAGATATTGTCCTCTTAGTTGGCAGCTCTGACACTATGGAACCTTCATCTCTCCCCTGTGTGAAAAATTTTATGATCCGTATGATTAACAGCCTACCAATAGGGCCTAACCAGTTTTGGCTGGTGCTTGCTCAGTACAGTGATGATTTGTCCACTGAATTTATGCTGGACATTTGCAGAAGAAAGGGTCCTATGGTGAATCATATCAGGAAGTACTTTACACTTAATGGTGGGATTTCAGTGCAAATTGGAAATGCCCTCAATGAGGCTTATGAAACCTTTTTCCAAAAGTCAGCAGATGAAAAAGAAAAGCAACAAATTGTCGTGATTTTGACATCAGCACCTTCAAAAGATGTTGTTTGAGAAGCTGCCAGAAGCTTGCAGAGTCTTGGAGCAAAGATAATAGCTATAGGGACAAAGGAAGCTCCATATAACAAACTTTTTGAGATGGCCACCCCACCATTTAATTATAAAAAATCCAGTGACAGAGGAGCTGCCTAAATTCTCAGAATATTTGCCACAGATCATTGATGATATTATCCAAGTAAACATCAGTGACTTAATAAATGTACCTGATTACAATGACATAGCTGTGCAAGAAGGTAAGCTGTGCTACTTCATGTCAGTCCTATAGAGAGTAATGATCATTTTCAGTATTCTAATGAAAAAAAAAAATCAGAAAAATTGGACTATATTGTATTGTATTTCCAAATGTTAAGATAACTTTTGTGTAGCATTGCAAAAAGGAACATCAGTTAGCAAATATTTCATCTGGGCTTGTGGCTAGATATCAGGTTCTGAACACTAGTTCAATATTGCATGTGTGATCTGTAATGTATATTGTGTGGTCTGTACAGAGAGGCAGCTGGAAGAGAGAGAAAAGGAAAGAGCACAACATCACCTGTGCACTTTTCCTTGATGGAGTAGGCTCCTTACCATTCAGCTGGACTAAGGCATAAGCTCTGTGGCAGATAAAATGGGGAAGATTGCTTATAGTCTTAATCTTTTCTCTCCCCTCTTTAGACTCCTCCTACTTTTTAAGTGTGTGTATTGCATTTCTGAAATACAGTTTTTGGCATATGCAATAGACTCTGCACTGGAGCTTTAGTGCAAGCCATATTTCTTCCCTAACTGCATCCTCAGTGAGAGCTGTAAGAGAGTCAACAGGCATGCAGGCTCTTGAGCAGCATGGTAAATTTCTGTGCTGAAGATCAGACCTTGCTGATGTGGGGAACTTCTTACAGATATTATGACAGTCCATAATTTTCATATTTCAATTTACAGTACTAGAGTTCCATGGGATGAATGCATTTGCAGGGAATTAGAAGATATTACTCTGAGATTAGGGCAGCTTTTTATTGCTTTTAAAACATTTGGCAGATAGGGTGTCCTAAACCATGCATTCCTTGCATGTGTCCTGGTTTTGTCTGGGACAGAGTTAATTTTCTTCCTAGTAGCTGGTATAGTGCTGTGTTTTGGATTTAGGATGAGAATAATGTTGATAACACACTGATGTTTTAGTTGTTGTTAAGTAGTGCTTATACTAGTCAAGGACTTTTCAGCTTCTGACAAGTGCACAAGAAGTGGGGAGGGGGCACAGCCAGGACAGCTGACCCCAGCTGGCCAAAGGGCTATTCCATACCATATGGCGTCATGCTCAGTATATAAACTGGGAGAGCTGGCCAGGGAGCAGCGATCGCTGCTCAGGGACAGGCTGGGCATTGGTCAGCGGGTGGTGAGCAATTGCATTGTGCATCACTTGTTTTGTACATTCTTTTATCATTATTATTATTATTATTATTGTTATCATCATTATTATTATTATTACTACTACTTTCTCTTTTTCTGCTGTCCTATTAAACTGTCTTTACCTCAACCCATGTGTTTTACTTTTTTTTCCCCAATTCTCTCCCCCATCCCACAGGTGGAGCGTGAGCAAGCAGCTGTGTGAGGCTTAGTTGCCAACTGGGGTTAAACCATGACAGCACGGAATAAACATTATTTTCTTGGAGTTTTTCTACCATCCATGGGAACATTAGGAATGGAAGGAGGGGAAGAGTTATGATTTGTTACAGGAGAAAGAGCGTGATCATGCCAAGTGATCTCATGTCCCATTTCAGGCAACCCCTGTGCGGTTGTGCTGCTTGGGGACAGCGCGACTTTTACTGCTTTGAGCATTTCTGGCTGGCAGTTGTTTCATCCAGCTGCCTAAACTCTCCTTGGTAAGAGCTGCAAAGTAAAAGAAATATTAATTTTTAGCTGTATGCAAATTTCCTAAATCTGGATAAAATTTTTGTGGGATAAAGCTGTTTTCCCACTTTGTCTGAAAGGGCTATGGTAGACAAAGGATGTGTAGGGTTTCCTTTAAAAAGAAATCACTACACTTTTTCAGCAGAAAGTCTCAAATAACTCTAAACATACTTAGTGAAACTATGAATTCTCCTGTATTAGACAAACATCACACAGAGAGAAAGTTAAGGTCTCTAAACCAATCACCGCAAAGGTAGGAAAGCATAAACTGCAAGTTTCCTGAGCAACGTTAAATCATACTCCCTCTTGCACGTTAACTACAGGCTTGTCTTTAATGACTTTCTAATTTTTCCCATGGGAACTTTGTGTCATGCAGAAACAGGCTGTATGGGTGGCAAAATTGGTGCTGACAAGCAGTTCTGAACCTGCCAACTTCCAAATGATGAATTTTGCAGCTTTGTTGAGTGTTTTATTCCATTCTCTGAAAAAATTGTTTCCATTTCCATAACAACTGGTATGAAAGGGTCTGTGAAGAATTAGTTGGAGCAGAACTCTTGTGCTGGGTTTTGACATATGAAATATTTCAAAATGTGCAAAATTTCAAAATATGAACTGAATCCAGGACCTTGATATTTGTAACCGAAAGAAGGCACAGGAAATAAATTACTTTCAAGAATTCAAATTCTGAAAGAAATTAAATACTTGAAAGCATTTTCTTTCCTAGGAGTAACGTAAAGAATTCATTTCCTTAATAAGAAATGTAAGATCTCAGCATTTCCTCAAAATGAAGTTACAGTCTGATCTTGAGGAATCATGGATGTGGCAGCCTCTGTTAAAGTCAGCAAGGATTTCAGATGTTGGGCAAGTCAGCATTTGTCTAGAACACCCTTAGTTAAATGTTGTAACAGTGAAAAGGTTTTTAAAAAAGTAAAAACTATGTAGATCAGCTTCTAGGTATATAAACTGTTTAAGCTTTTCTATTTCTGTTCCTGGATTGTTGCTGAATGAGCACTATGTCACTTTATTGCCTTAACATTGTGTTCTTTGTGTCTGAAGACTTAGTTAAAAATTGTTAATGCTGTGTTTTTGTGTGGCCTCTGCAGATACTACAGATATTGTCCTGTTGCTTCCTGGCTAACAGGATACTGAAAATTACACATTTCCTTATGTCAAGGACTTTATTAGCAAATTGATATATGATCTGCCACTGGAATCTAACCAATACCGTCTTGCACTTGTCCAGTACAGTGATGATGTTCATGAAGAGTTTGAACTGGACACATAAAACAAAGAAGCGTATGTTGATGCATGTGCAAGAAATGCAAGCATTGCAAAGTGGGCTGCGAAAAACTGGCAATGCCCTCCATTACATTTATGAAAGGTATTTCGAAGAACCGGTTAATGGAGCAGATAGAAATCAGGTCTTAGTGGTCTTTGCCTTCTGAAGGTGATGTGGAAGAGTCAGTGAAAATGTTACGAGGCAATGGAGTAAAAGTGATAGCCCTCAGGATACACGAAGCTGTGATACAACTGAGCTTGATGGCTATGCAGTCATTCTCTTATTATTTTCCTAAGGAACAGGACCTCCCTATGTCTTCTAAAAATGTCTCCAATATTATTCCAGAGTTCCAAATGGATAGCATTAAAGAAGTAGAAGGTAAGAAAATCAGTAATGTGGGAGATGACATTTAAGGACTTAGACCTTCAGTCTGATGCCAGCCACTCTAGGCCTCATGGAGCTTCTCATCTCCAGCAACTTGTGTAACGTTCAAGATACAGAGGCTGCTGAAAAACAAAGAATAGGAATGTGTTAGCCAGGGTTTTAAATACTTTGCCTAGTCTTAGCATGTTTTAAAATAGGGAAGTAGGAATATGGATGAGATGGATATACTCTCGTGCCCATGAAGTTTTGCACTTGGCATTATTCTTAAAACTTGGTGCTTTTACATGTGTCGGTGTGTGGGAGGCACTTGTACTCTCTGATACTAAAAGGAGTGGAGATGAAAAAGTCACCTTTTTTGGCTTTTACTCATTAGTAATTGATACAACTAGTAACTGTTAATGGAATACAACTCCTTAAGAGGCTATGGACCCTCCACAATTAGTAAATTAATGAATAGCCTTTGAGGACCTTTGTCAAATGTGAATTAAAGGAATTATATTAGACTCTCCATTATCAAATCCTTAATGGTACAGCTGAGAAACATATACTTTTCACATAGCATTGAAAATAGGTTTGTGTATTGGCATTTTTCTTACATGTTTATCAGATGAGTGATTAAAAACTAAATAAAAAACCCTGTACTTGAAGATTTTTAGCATGCATGTCTAACCAATATCCTTATATATGTAACTTCTGGATCAATACACTAGAAAATACAGGCAAGAGTTGAAGTTACAAGAATATGCTTCATATAAAAACCATAAACAATTCTGCTATTATATCTCCTAGCTTTTCTGATCTTTTGGTCATTTATTTTAACTTAAAATTAAGTTTTATCAGTTTGTCTTTCAGTAGCTTGTCATCTTTGGCTAAAAAACTTTTTTACAGACTTGTTGTACTTTAAAATAAAGCAGAAAGCCTTGTCTTAGAAAAAAAACCCCAACAGTCCATAGTTAGTTAACTACAGAAATAACGTAGAAGATGGCCACTAGTATCGCTTTATTCTCATCCTTTTCCACTGCAGCATGTGATGGAGACTTGGTTGCTGACATTGTGTTTATAGTGGATCATGGTACTTCAAAGTCAAACTTTAAATAATTAAAAAAATTCCTGCAAGACCTGACATCCTCATTTGACATGAAGGAGAAATGCATAAGAATTGGCCTGGTGATGTACGCTGATGGGCAAGAAGTGGTGTCTTGTCTGAACACAGACACAAACAAAGCTGAAATTCTGCAGATAATACAGGACCTTTCTGCTGTGTCAGGAAAAGCCAACACTGGTGCAGCTATTAATGTCGCAAGGCTAAAACTCTTAACTGAAAGTGCTGGGAGCAGAAAGAAGCAAGGCGTAGAGCAAATAGCTGTTTGGGTTACCCACAGACTCTCTCAAGACAATGTGAGTGATGTTGCTACTCTTCTGCGGAGAAGTGGCATGACAGTGTTTGCCATAGGTGTTGAAGATGCTTCTGATCAACAGCTGGTCCAGACAGATAGCTTCTTATCCTCAAGAGCAGAATATTACCAGTCTCAAGTTGTTTTCTGATCTGCAAAGGCAAAACACGATTTTTCAAAAGAAGCTCTTGAATCAAATACAAAACAAGCTCTATGTCCACTCTGAAAGAAAAGAGATTCTCAAAACAGGTAAAGCTTTCCAAATAACTTTGGTTCTTTCCAGGTTAAGGGGTTTTAACTGAAGACTATGCAGAACTATGATTAAGGTTTTGAGAACCTTCTCACGTTCTCAAACTGAACTTTTCAGTTTGAACCTTTGAGAAGAGGAATTTATATTTAAAGTTGAACAAGGATTCACATTTTACTCATTAGCATACTGCTAAAGTTCAGTAGTATTAAAAGCCTGTTTATTTGTACCATTATTTAATAGGAAAGACTAATACTGGCAGAAACATCAACTGCTCCTGTTAGACAGTAAGTTAAAAACCTGCTAAGGCACTGTGAGAGCTTGATCTGTTGGAAGATGCTGCATCTAAATGAGATTTCTCTAGGAATGTTAACCTTCCAGTCAGTCTACCCTTTATTTTGATCAAACCTAGAAAATAGATGAGAATGTGTATGTCATGGGGTTTTTTGGCAGATCTTAAGCCATCAGGGTGTATGTCCTGGCAAAATGAAGTGGCTGAAGTTTTCAGACTGGTCTAGAAGTAGTAATAACCAATAGAGTAGCCTTAGATATTTTATTAAAAAATACCAGTGGATTTATGCCTAAGAGCACTAAAAGTCAGTATTTTCCTGCTGTGGACTATCAGAACATTAAGTGGACTGTGGCTGGTCCATGGAACCTTATTCGACAGTAAAACCAGTCATACTGATTAAATGTTTAACATAGCTATGTAATGTTGCATGATGAATTCTGATGGTTGGTATAAGTTCTACTCAGAAGTCTGGGAATTGCTGGAGGTAGTTGCTTAAAAGCATTTCAGATGTGTTTGAAAACTCCAAGCTATTAGGTTTTTTTTCTGTGGGGAAAGCAGTCATATAGCCATGGATAAATAGTCATATATAAATAGTGATAGATAAATAGTTTCTTGCTGCCATGCCTAAGATACCTAGCAGGTTAAGTTTGCCAACTTTTTTGTTACCAGATAGAGAGTTTATCCATGTATTAGTTTATTATGTATTACAAAAGGAGTGGAAATAAGTGATCTGTCCATCCGTACAACAGACTTTCTCATTCCACGTAGGGTGCCTGGACACAGAAGCAGCTGATATTTATTTGCTCGTTGATGGTTCATCAAGTCTTGACTACTTGGATTTTGTGGATTTTGGAGGAAATTATTAGGCTGTTTGACATAGGAATGAATAAAGTTCGATTTGGACTCGTGCAGTTCTCACATTTCAATGAACTGGAGTTTGAACTTAATAAATACACTTCAGCAAGTGATTTGATAAACGGGATTGAAAATATTCGGCAAATAGGTGGAAATACCAGTATAGGGGGAGCCCTAGCTTAAATGAAGCCATTGTTTGAAAAGGCCAGGAGGCAGCGAGGAGTTACAGTGCCTTGCCATCTAGTTGTTCTCACAGGCAGAGGGTCACAGGACAGCGTGGAGGAACCAGCCATGAAACTCAGGGAAGACCAGATTAGCATTTATGCCATTGATGTGTGGGAAGCTAATGTAACTCAGCTTTATGAGATTGCAGGAGTGAATGAGTGTGCTTTGTACATGATTTTGACTTGCTGAAAGACATTAAAAATGAAGTTGTCTGAGAGATCTGCACCATAGAAAGTAAGATCATGCTTTCACTTTGTCCTGACAACACAGAAAATAAGCAAATTCCTTTTGATTTGATAGAGAAATTATGCCATGAATAACGTAAGATAACTTTTCTCTAGCTTGAACAATTTCAGTGTCAAGTCAGCTGAAGTTTTCAGAGGGTGATGGTGATTTTTGTGTAGCTTAAATGTTGGCCAATATCATGAAAAGGTCTTATCTCCAGAAAACACCAAGCATCTCTTGCCTGTATACTACAGACTTTATTCTCTGGTTGCCCAGAGAAGTTGTGGATGCTCTATCTTTGGAATTGTTCAAGATAAGGTTGCCTGGGGCTTTGAGCAACATGATTTAGTGAAAGATGTCCCTGGCCATGGCAGGGGGTTGGACTAGATGATCTTTAAAGGTCCCTTCCAACCCAAACCATTCTATGATTCCGTGATTCTATGAAATTGAGCTACCAATGTCAAAGGCACCCAAAATCACATATCACTGTAGAACAACTAGGTCTGTGAATGTATCTAATTTTGAACATATCTTTCTTAAAGATAGCTATTAAGCCTTCTGTTTTCCCTATCTCAAACAAGCCAGTCTCTTTTATCAGGTGTAGATAGGCACAGCATACCCCTCAAATAGGATTCTAGAACTGTGATGTGTGGAAGTCAAAATAAGAGAGTTTTACAATTTAAAGTAATGGTGTCGAAATAAGTATTCTCTAAATGGTAGCTTTTTGGCCAGCATTCACCAGGAAGCAAGCAAAGGTTGTGTTGCACTAATACGTCCCTCCCCGGTTTATCTCTTACAACCCTATAAAACATTAATGAAAAGATGTGCTTAAATGTGACCTACCAGTGTGCAGGCTGTCCATTTGTACCTATCTATCGTTTGGCTTGCCTCTTTCTGTAAAACAAGTTGCTGTTTCCTACCCCACTGAAATGAAGAGAAAATTTTCAGGTTTCTCAGGCTCCAAAACTTGACCAGAAACAGGCTTTACATTTTTATTTTAGAAATTCCTTGCTGATCTTAAGATGCTGCTTCAGTTGCTTGGCTGTGATATAATGCTGACTGATCGAATTGCAGCTGATGAAGTTAATAATGCCCTTGTTCAGATCTGAGGGGGTAAAGTATTTTAGTCACAGTCATAACTTGTCAATTAACTAATAAAATCTAGAGTTTGAAAAGACTTATGCTGAATTTTTTTCTTTCTTTTCTGGTTCTGAGGTTATTCTGTCTGTTTAACCAGTTTATGTTTTTTTCTCAAAAAAATGTAAAAAAACCTAAGCTTAAAAATCTTTTTTTCCTTGACAGTCTGCAAAAAAAGTGAAAGGTGATGTCATGTTTCTAGTGGACAGTTCTGCAAGTATTGGAACTGAGAATTTTCTGAAAATGAAAAACTTCATGAGAGAGCTGGTGAACAGAACAGATGTTGGTGCAGACAGAGTGCAGACTGGTGTTGTCCAGTTCAGCCACAAACCAAAGGAAGAGTTCAAGCTCAACACCTACTCCACCAAAAGAGATATCCTCAGTGTTATTGATAGGTTATCTCCCCTTCAATCCACCACACTGACAGGAGAAGCACTGAAGTTTGTGCTTAAATACTTTCAAGCCAATAGTGGTTCGTTCACATCATGCAGTTAAAAAAGTTCTCATCCTAACCACAGATGGGGAATTGCAAGATGAAGTTAAAGCCCTTGCCACAGTACTCCGAGGTAAAGGCATTATCAACTACTCTGCTGGAGTTTTTAATACAAACAAAACTCAGCTAGAAGAGATTAGTGGGGTTGTGAGATGGTATTCTATGTTGAAAATTTTGATATTCTAAGCCAGATAAAACGCGACCTCATTTTTTACATTTGCAGTAGTCCTCCTGATGATAGTAAGCATGGTAACTTTCAGTGGTTTATTAATGCATAAGCAGTCATGGGGTTTTTGTTTTGAACTTGCTGTGATCAAGTGTCGCAGTCACGGAGCTGGCTGCCTCTCTGTCCTGGTGTTAGTTTGTCCCACGCGAATTCTCTGCTTCCCACTGCTCTGTCTCTGAGGGGGGCACTTCACAGGTCTCCTAGGGTACCATGCTGGGCCACAGGGCTCTGACCACTCTCTGTTCACACACTGGAGGTCTAGCTGAGCACAGCTGTCTCTGATTCTTTCCCTCGGGTGTGTGGGATTAGACACCTGCGTGGAAAAGTATGGGTCTTTACAGAGGCTGAATAAAGCTTACAGAGAAAAGGCTTCACTCACTCCTTCGTCTGAAGTCTAATTGCCATCTCATTATGCAAGCCTTTCAGCTGCTATTTCTGTGGACTCCACACAGGGGCAAGAAAGGGAGCTTCTGATGACTCAGTCTCATTTTTTTCTGAATAGCAGGGTTGGAAGGGCCCACACCGTCACTGAATGCAGTTCTCGGGGGCCAGAGCCAACTAGGGAGCAATCAGTGTCTTTGGCAAGAGTTCATTTGTAATCCCACTTGAAATCTCTTACTCTTCTCTGTTCCCAGATGTTGCCCTTTCTGGACAAAACCAATTAAGAATTCAAGCCATTCTCTTCTTTAATTATTTTTTTCCCCTATGCAGATTAAATGAATGTAGTCATATTAAACCACTGGCAGGCAAGCTTGTGTACAGTATTTATAGTCTCTACAGACCTGGCTGACTAAATGAACTGGATTGTTTTTTTCTTGGGATGATACCTTTAGCTAAGGGGGTAAATGGGGAAAGCTGCCAGGCTGCAAAAAGAAGCAGATGGGGTGTCCTGCTGCTGTGGGCTCTCACGGATGTCAGCCATGCTTGCAAACATGAGGTAGGATTTTAAAAAACACGTGAGTAGCAGCTATGCATTGTCTGACTCAGTTGCACTAAGGCATACTGTAGTGCAAAAGACGTTAAAGGGTGTGTACTTTCTGATCTCTCTCTGCTGTATAAAGGTAGAACATAGAGCAGCTTGCTAAAACTTGGATTCAAAGCTGCTGCTTCAGTCGTGGAAATTGCGCTCATTTAAAAGAGGTGGGGTTAACTGTTGAGTTCAGTACTGAAATCTACCCAGCGTCCAGTTTCTGAGCTTTCCAAACTCCCTTCGCCTAGGGTTGAGGGGGTGGGGGCAGGGGGGAGAGTGGGGAGAAGAGCAAAGTGTAAGGCGTGCAAGGGTGATTTATTCAGAGTCCTAAGAGGTCCAAACAATCAGTGTTCAGCCATGTGGCTATGTCTTTGTGCTTTTCTCCCCCTCGGGAAGGGTAAAAAGACACTCATGAACAGTTACTGTGAATTTACTAAGTTCTGCAAGCTCACACCCTACTGTACTCCTCATTAACTTATCCATGTACTTACGTTCTCTTTTCTGCAAATTTGAACTGATCGCTTGAGATCACACAACCCAGGCTTGAAGATTTTAGTTTTAATTGTTTAAACTTCTGTCTGAGCTTTAGAGTGTGTAATTTTCATCCACTTCATTACTCAAAGTACAGCTTTAGCACTTTCAAACCGGTTTTGCTTCTGGGTTAACAGCAACTGTGATGCCATACCATCCAAACACTAATTTGAGAAGGTTAGAAGCAGTTACAACTATTACAGAGCAGAAATAAAGTACTACTAGAAATAGGTGTAATTCTTTAAAATGTGTATTTTCTCTTCTCCTGAGTTACAGACAGAAATAATATGAGGAAGACATTAATCTCATAGAATACCCATGCATACTCAGTCGTACTACAGATTAGAGTGACCTTACATCTAATTAAACAAGGGACATGGGGGCAGTACTTCTCATTTTGTGGCATGTGCTTTCATTTTGCTTCTGATTTTCCCATCACCTCACATGCAGTGAGAAATTATGCTAAAATGCATATTGAGAGTTGGGGGCCCCTGCTCTGTCTGCTACCTGTGCAGAGCTGTGCATGCCACAATGAATGTGCAAGCACAGGTAAAAAGCATGATGAGGAGCAAAGAAGGGAAGTGATTTGGTATTGACCCAAATCTTAAATAGCAGGTATAACATTACTTTTAAAGTAATGAGAATACTACAGCAGTTACATGTTAACTCTCCTGCACAACATGTTAAAAACAACAGCCCTCTGATATTCTAAATGATACCTGCTCAATTGCCTGTAGCTGGGGAATAAGGAGAAGGAAGGGACAAAAACTGCTGAACCGAGAATTACTTCCAGTGAAATAATTTCTGAAACTGATGCTGATGTTGCTATTAAGAAGGAAGGGCTCTCAGATTTGGTATATAAGGATAATTACAGAACACATTTTCAGTTAAAGGCATTTAAGGATTCTTGACAGCTTTATCTATCCAATATGTTTTTCATTTCCACAATTTTTCTCTAGAAATTAAAAATCCGTCTGAGTGGGTTTAAGATGAACATGTCTCTAAATGAATTAGAGACCTAAAGATTCATTTTAGATAATCTGCCTGAGGCTTGGAGATAACAGATTCCAGAGGCTCCTGCCTACTTAGCTGATGTGCATTGGTCTCCCCTTGTTGTGTTTTTTCTCCTCTGTTTTTCTTTACCTGAAATGAAAATTGTTTGATGCATTTATTTATGTTTTTCCCAACAGTAGCTTGTTTTGATCCCATCTCATCACAGAGGGAAGGCCACCACTTATATCATGCACAGGCCAAACTGGAAAAATATTTCCCTGAGATTTTGCAAGCGCTCCTGTCTCTAAGGGACATGAGCTGCAATGTTGGGTCCAAGGCAGAGAGCAGTGTGGCTGTCCAAGTGAAGAATACTGTTACGCCAATATCCACAAAGTTCTACACTGACAGTGAATCTGTCCTGCATAACCTGTCAGATGCTGTGATCAAGAGACCATCCCAACTTAATGTTGAATTCTTGCAGTCACTCTGAGAAAAGTTTCAGAACAAGGATGAGACCCAACAAAAGGTAATGTGATGACTTAGGCAAAATCCTTTGGTCAAAATTGTGTAAGAAAGATTGAAATACAATTGTTCTTTGTTTCTGTGTGATTTAAATTCTCTCTTTTATGTCTTTGTGGGTATTACTTGTGTTTTCAGATGGTGTGGATGATGACTTAGAAGCACTCGAACAAAAATCTGAAGGAGTTAAAAATAAAGGTATCTATTTTAGAAAAGTCAGAATGTTTCATTTCTCAGGTGGCCTAGCAATGGGGTGAGAAGAGGTATTTAATTTTTTCTGCAGAAAGAGCAGAGGGAGATTAGCAGCAAATAAAAGGAGTTGTAGTCTCAGATGCCCAGTCAATATAAATCAGAATAGCTCCATTGAAGTGAGATTGACAATGCCAAGTAAGACTGTCCTCGTAGCTTGGCCCTTATCTTTGTCTGTGGCCAGTAGTGGATGTTTCAGAAAACACGTAGTTACAGGGCTAAGTAAACAGTAATGCTTTTTTGGGATGACTTCCCCATTTAGAGATTTTATGATCTGAAACAATCTTTCTTACAATCTTCGACTAACTTTCCCACAGCCACACATATCTGTTGTGTTTCACCAGTCAATCTGCCTTGCCCTCACTGTCTGCTATCGCCCAGAAACCTAGCAGAGTGGGGAGAAGATAGAGTAGTTCTCTTCCCCCATGCCCTGTAGGCTTCAGTATCTGCATCAGTGCCTGATTTCAGAGCCCAGGGTCAGAGAGGTAGGGCAGGAGGAATGGAGAAGCTGCCACAGGGTAAGCCCTTCTAATGTGTGCAGGAGACTGTCATGCAAGAAACAGCAAAAAACAGAACTGGAGATGAAAGGGCTAGATTTGTTGAAGGGAGATGCAAGGGGCTTCTCAGTTGGTACCAGGCTCTTTGGTGTGTGCTTGTCCCTCATCCCATACAGACATCTGTTGTCTCATGTCTACTGTCTCTCGCTCTTTTCCCAACAACAACCTTACAAAGAATTCCCTGTTCTGAACAGCAGGCAGGTGGCAAGAAGAGCTATAGTGGAGTACAAGAGTGACAAGTGCAGGCAGTAAAATGGAGCATAACAGTCCTTTTAGCAAAGATGCTATTAACTGCCAAGCAGTAATAATGGGGACAACATGAGGCTTCTTTTGACACTATGGCAGCCACACGGGAAAGATGGGAAGATAGACAGATATGTCTAACAGCTCACTCAGCTGTACCAAAGACTGTTTTTCTTGCAGTATTGTGTATTGTTGGTCAGTTGTCCTGTGTCAATAAGCAGATTAGGTGTAGAAGCGTGATTTGGGATTGAGTTTTAAAACACATTTTAAAATAAATTTTAAAATATATTTTGTCTTAGGTTTGGGTGGTTTTTGTTTGTTTCTGTTGGTTTTTTAATTTCATTTGTTGGGGTTGTGCAGCATCGTTCAGCTAGAGACTGCTCTCATCTCTGTTCAAGTGAGTCAGGAGTCTGTCTGCTAGATTCAGGGAACTTAAATCAGAGTAAATTCGTTTTGTTTGGATTTGAATCTGCTGATATTGCCAGCTGTGTTGTACAACTGTATAAAAGAGACTCGGGACCAAGTCAGAAACCTGGAAAAGTACTGCTTGTTGCTGTTGCTGTGACCAGCGTACTCCTCTGTGCATTTGGCTCCTTCCCTAAGTCTCACCCTAGAATCCCGATATAACTGCATTTTCAGATGAATTGTTGCCTCACTGTGCTTTTGTCCCTTACAAAATGAAATAGACTTTTCCCTGTTGTTTCTCTGAATGAACTGAGTTCAAGGGGAGCACTTCAGGACATTACTGCACAGGATATCTTTTTGTCTCTTGCTTTGCAGTCTGAGGAAGTGTCTTATGGCCACAGGCTTAGTCTAATTTCACACTGCTGTCATTCTAGATCAATGTAAAAACATGCATTCTTACAGCAGAACTGGGCTGGAGAAACAGAGAATTCAGATCTGTAATTTCTCTGACATCTACCTCAGCTTTAGATCTGCTATTGTAGGAGGCAGAACGATGACTTGGAGCCACCAATATTTGTTATTATTTTAATGTAAAAAGAAGTCCAACCTAAAACTTCTGGTTTTCCTAAGAGCTAAATGATTATGTGAATATTTATGTTGACACCCAGATCAACCATATGGTCTTGAATCATTAATCATTATTCAAATAGGAAGATTTTTATGTTGAGCCTTTTATTGGCTCTTCATTGTCACTAGCACCCCATTTGAATCACTCACAGAATTGTATACCATCAAAAGTGTGGCTTTTACAGCTGGCATTCCTAATAGGTATCATTCACCTTCTTCATGATGCATGTATATATAAGGTACAGAAACTGGTTTTTTAGTGGAACTGATATTTATATTCATATTTATTATAATTAGGTTTGGATGGTCTTAGAACTGATATTGTGGAAGGAGCCTCCAATTTGCAAAGCCTCCGATCCATTGAGTTTGGAAAAGGATTTGAATATTGCAACTCACTGAGATATTGGCATGACAGATATTGCTAGCAGGCTATCCAAGTTCTTCGTAAGTTATTTCATAAAGAACCCATGTACGCAGTAAGATCTTGGGTAAAAGAACTGCACAATCAGACCACAAGTATCAAGTCTGATAAATACAACTAACAAAGGAGTCTTGCTATTAATAGAGCATGAAGTCCAGTTGTATTCTTATGGTGAGTGCTTCCAGTAAGAGCAGGAGCAGAGCCATGAGGAAATTTTTGGAAAATACATTTTCATCTGCAGTAACTTCTTTTTAAGAACAGTATTGATGAGAAGACCTGCTGCTGTTTGTCTTGCAAATGTACTGAGTAAGAAGGTGAAATCGGAGATAGGGGAAAACGAGGGATAAAAGTAAGAATAAATCCTAGCTTTTTATTGCTAAGTTTGAGTTGTAAATAATGATGTAAAGTTGTTTATCTACTAGTGGTTTATGGCATGATTTTGGTCTATCTTCCAAAATCACAATATACCCTCTGTCTAACAATGCAGGAGCAGGAATCAGTCAGCAGTTATGAGTAGTATGGAGGTTGGGGAACATTTCATAATTGATTAGCTCATCTAAAGATTCTAATACTTTTGCTTAGCAACTTGCCTGCTTTCCCCTAGAATGTGTGTCTTTCAGAGACCTCTGTTCAGAGCCATCAGGAAGTTCCTGTGACTGCTTGTGTTCCTAATAACTGCATTTTTAAACAGTCTTGGAACAACTTACTTAGGGTGGCAATCGGTTGTTTCTGCAGTTCCAGAAAGAACCAAAATCTCATGAGGGCATTGCATTTCATTTTGATAGTAAAGATTTCCGTTAAAGTCAATGGAAAGATGCCAGTGAAATGCTACAGGCTAAGGAATTAAAAGTTAACCCATACAAACAAGAACAAATTACTTTAAATTATTTGTCTTTTGATTTTATTTTTTTTTTTTACTAACTAGATGTCCAGTTAAGGAATGCAACAGAACCTTCCTAAACCTCAGACATCTGTGACTTTTCTTGTATTCTTTTCCTTTGATGTAGTTAAGAAATAGTGGAAAATTCTGTACGGTAGTTCAGTAGTGTAACATTTAATTCTATTCAATTTTAAGTAACTTATTTTGACGGCTTCGATAACAATTGAGAGTTCTCTTAAACATGTGTATTAATTCTAAATAAAAACATGCTCTATCATGTGGGTATTTGAAGGATATACTTTTTCAAACCATCAGGAATGCAAGTATGGTAGAAGAATGTCCCCTGTAGAAATGAAAAATTACTTTATATACAGTCCCAATGTCCCTGTGGACAAACATGTTGACTGGTCACTCAATAATGGGTGTTGCTTCTCACCTGTATGTTTCAGCAGCCATCAACACTGCTGCTGGAGGCTTCAGATTTTTTTGCCTCCAACAGCTGACAAAATGGACAGCTCAGGCTTATATAGTGCTAGTTCACGTATATTTTTTGAGCAGCCATAGCTTTATTTTGGCCTCTAGCTCTTCTCTGCTTTTCCAGAGTTAAAGAATTCCCTTGAGTCTTCTCGCACTTATCATCTTGTCCCCTGCACGGCACCTCTTCTGCCCTTGGTTCTTCTTTCATTATAAACATTAAGCAAAGTCCAATATAGGTTTGCAGGTGCACTCGCAGGACAGCTATGCCCTGCTGGTATTTCTAATGCTCTGCCAGGCCAGATGGTGGGTTCCTGCCTTGCCAGGGCAAACCACAGCCTCTGTCACCTGCCAGCATGGCATCTGTGATCTGATATTTTGCTTAATGCTGTGCATTTTTGCAGGAAACCGAGTGACCGTAGGAGAAAGTGCTCCTTTGCAGCCTCAGTTCACAACCAGAACAAACTTTGCTGCTCCAAAAGACAAAGTACAATGCAACCCCTTTCAGGGTAGCACTTTGCAGTGCTGATGGCTAAGTGGGGTAAAATCTGGGGGATCAGACACTCTCTCTTTTTAGCTTTCTCTCTCTCAGGAGAGAGTATATATGAAGGCTTTTCACTTTCCAAAAAGCTCTCACAGAATGTTGTGCCAGGGTCAGCACTTCCCCCGCCTGGCAGCATACTCTGGACACAGAAGAAAACAGCCACTCACATGAAGCCCTATCTCAGAATTCAGTATAATGGTTGTTGTGCCAGGCTATATTTTCACTCTCCAAACATTACCCTGTTGGAAAAGAGGCCTCTGAATTCAGGTAGGAGCTTCTTTTTGGCCTATGAATCTTTTTTTGCACAGGGGAAGGGGAATGAGAGATTGAAAGAATGTTCTCTCTTATCCTCTGTGCTATACAACAAGGGTCATTTAATACTGAAACATTCGGAGTGCTCATTAAGCCTGTATTGAGACTCAAAGCCCAGGGCGGCTGTTTCTGGTGCAGCTTTCATCTATGTGGAATCATAGGACAGTGGAAATGTCCACCTTAGATTCAGAATGGTTTGTTTTGCTGATTATATCTCTCCTAAAACAGTTATATAAATCATACACATTTTAAGATACTGTCCCCACAACTTATTTGTTTACTAGTATCCCTCTTTCCTTCTAGGCTCCAAACTAGGGTGAACAGTGCACTCTCAACTCTTATATAAAGACGTGCTACATGAACTCCTTCAAAAATAATTGGACTAGAATAACAAATAATATGAAAGAACAATTTTAAATCAGAAACATTAAGAAATTTTGTAAGTTTTGTGCTTATAAGAAATATAGTCTGAAAAGAGATCAACTTCTAAAAATCTGCCTGGACTACACAAGGAAGGACTCTCGTAGAAGCTCTAAAATCTCTGCCATATCTGTTCAGAAGTATTTCCTGGCTAACATCTATTTGGTGCTTATTTTTTAAAGTACACTCCTTTCTTACAAGGACAGATACCAGACTTTCTTGGGTCAAATCGTTAGTTTGGTGTATGTCAAAAGTAATGGCTTGGAGAAGGCATGTTTTATCCTGTGGGTGGAGATGGCTCTTTGGTCTTCCTCAACATACTTTCTTGCTCATCCAGACTGACAAATGTGGAGCCATTAAAGCAATTGGTCTCATGCCAGTGTGGAGAAGCTCCAGTCATACAATCATAGAATGGTTTGGGTTGGAAGGGTCCTTTGAAGATCACCTAGTCCGACCCCCCTCACCAGCAAATACAGAAAAGCAATTGATTGACTGCTATTGATACAAAAGGCATTCAGGAAGAAACCATTTGAAGCAGAAGCCAATGACACTTGTTTTCTACCCAAACCAATGAAACATTCTTCATAAAAATGCAAAGTAAGCATTTAGGTATGACAGATTATGAATCTTGTATAAGATTTTCTTTTTTTTTTTCCTATCAGCTTTTAAAGATTCAGTAATTAAGGTATATCTCAGTGTTGTCTTGAAATGTTTAATTAGTTGCTGGAGACACTTTAAAACTTTGAAGGAGCTTTTCCTGGGGGCTGCAGTGAAAGAAAATTGTTCACCCTGGAGCATCTAGTAAAAACATTGGGCCACCTTCAAATTTAAATGTGGGACAAATAATGCATTAGTGATGACTTAAACTGTCAGTAACATTAGGGGAAACATTAGCAGAAAACTGATCAGGAAATAAGTTTTTTGTTATTCAAGCGTTCAGCAGTGTTTGAAGCCCAGAGTAAGCAGAGGGACAGGATATGCAAAGAACAATATATTGGACCATTTAGTTTTTCCAGAATTCCACAATGGTTTCTGAAGGTCAGCCAAGTATTATAGCATTATCTCTCATCTTTTAATTTCAGGGACCCAGTGGTGTTAAAGGCAACATGGGATATCCTGGAGATGAAGGAGAACCGGTAAGTTATAACACTTTAAAAACGTGTGTTTGTGAAAACTAAAACTTTTGAGCAGGGAAAAAAAAAGATCATCTAAACTAGCTGGATATTGAACTTACAAAGCTCTGTTACCTTTCAAGGTGAGAACTCTCTCGCATCACTTGAATAAAACAGAGACAAGATCGTAAAATTTTCAGTAACGTTTCTTGGGATATAATGGACATACATTACAACAACCTGATTAGCTCATGTACATGGCTGGGTGGGTGCCTACTTAGCAAAGGTATTTAGGAACTTATTTTTATTCCTGTAGAAGACTTGTGCAAAAAGCATTTTGTTGTTTCCCTTGTATTTTTTTTCGTGTTTTCCTAAGTTGTTACTGAAAAATCAAAAGCAGTCTTGTATGAGGAAACTGAAAGTAAACAAATTGAGACAAAACCAGCCATTTTCTGCAGAAGGAACTGTTAATAAGCCAGTTCTGGCCAGTCAAGACCAGCTCTTCGATCTAGGCATCCATTTTTAGATATTTTTGTTTGTGTCCAAATTAGATGTGTTTTTTGAAGGCCATCCAAACCATATCCTCTTGATGTGACCCAGATGTAATATTTTTTGATGCTGGCAGGTTGCTGAAACAAAAAACATGAACGGGAAAGAGACTGGGAAGTGTACTGCAAGGCTATGACCATCTCTCAGATTGATGAATACGTTTGCTCCCAAAAGAGCAAACAGTTTTCATCTATATAGCTTTTGTTTCGAATTTTTAAAAACCTGGTAAATGAGCAAAGACCCATCAGTGGAAACTAAAAGTAACTACAGTGACAGTAAGGAAGTAGTGTAGCAGTGTAATGGATATTAGAGAGGAGCACGGCTCAAGCTATCGTCAGGAGGATGCAGTAACCGTTCTGTTGGTGTTGTCAGCCAGTTTGTAATAGTTTGTAGGCATTGCTCTGGAACACTGCTTGCTCAAGAGCAAGCCTTGATATTTCAAGATGCAGTACTCCAAAAACAAGCCTGCAGATGTGTAATGGCATCATCACATTGTATTTGCTTTATTTTCATCATACTATGCAGGAAGAAATTTTTCATGGAAATCCAGACCAGCCAGACCCACAAATATTAGTTCTGCTCTGTGGTATTTCTGTAGTTGTATGTAGTTTCAAATTTAAGATGCACTAGTACAGTGATACTTTTTTACAGGAGTCAGATTTGTCAAAATGGGAGCTGGAGACTTGGGATTGTAAGTGTAACGTGAATATTAACAGAACAATGCATATGGCTATAAAGAAGTCAAAATTATAGCAGGGGAGATTAAAAATATTTTAACATTTGCTAGGATACTGCTGTTATATTTGATCTTTCATAGGAGGTCACTGAATTATGAGGATTTTGCAGTTGCACATTTCTCTATTGTTGCAACCTCTTTAATCCGCAGTCAACCAGGGACTTTACTGGGGCTACAGTTCTTGAGAAGAAGGCTTTCCAGGACTACAGGACCAGATCTCTCTAACAAATTAGCTGCCAGCTTGTGTAAACCTCACATAAATTTAAACAATTGGATTCTTCTTTTCTCTCTTTCAGGGCCCAAGAGGACCACCTGGACCACAAGGAAGACAAGGCAACATGGGGTGTCCAGGCAAAAGAGGTTTAAAGGTTAAACAAAAATTCTGAAAATACTGTTTCATTGTGATTTAGAATAATCCTTCAATGGTTTTATTACATGTCTTTCTAACTTTTGCCGTCTTTTTTCTTTTCAGGGGTTTTAAAGATTTGTTGGAGAAAAGGTACAGTATGACTCTAAACAGTCTGAGTTTGTGAATGCAGTATTGTTTAGGGCTTTGTCCTGCACTAAATAGAGATTTTGAGAGTTTTGCAGAGATGACAGTGAGTGTTAAGTCAATGTTACTTTTTTTTATGCTGCTTTGCATATGTCTGCTGCAGTGCCCAGTTCATGGTTGTGCCTAGGGAACATACGAGAAATGAAACTTCAAGCATTAGTCATTAATTCCTATGTTTAGTTTTTCTTCTGTTTTTTTTTCTTCTGTTGTTTTCCTTGGTTTTGTTGTGTTTTTTTTTAATCTTGGTCTATGTCACCCTATTCTTGCTGGAGTTTGTAAATGTGCACTGGTTGTTTATGTGAAAAATTCATGCACATTTTTATTATTTCAATGGGGTGACAATGGGGAAGATGGGAGCGATGAAATTAGAGGAGAAGAGGTACATTATTTTCTTTCTTTTGCCTTCTTGACCTCAAAGTTACTGAGTGATAAAAATGAATTAATATACCATATTTTGTCTTTAAGGGATCTCCTGGGGTTCCTGGAAAGAAAGGAGAAAAGGGTGACACTGGATATCTGGTAATATTTTGTTATCTCTTATTGGTCAGAGTTTGGATTTAAGAACAATAGTATGGCTATTTCATGAAACTGTCCCTGTGAGAAATGTCTTTAATAAACTCTCAAGCACATGGAGTAGACCTTGTACCACAAAGTTATTTGCACATTTTTTTGTTTGAATTTTTATCAGGAGAGTTATTATAGGACTTCCAGCATCTGAAGAAGAGCAAACTACTGATGAATAGCCAGCAGGTATTTTTGTAAATAGGGTATGTACCCAGAAAGTAGTTGCCTGTAGGATGTTTCTATTTTAAAGAGAATTTGAAGAATAATTAGATCTGTACCTTACAGTCTTCTAGGTGGGCATTTTCTCATATTTATTGAGGGATCAAGTAATTTCTGCATATGACTAATTTTTATTTGGCTAAAGGTAGATAGGAAGCCTCCTACCTCTGTAGTACCCTGGCAGGTTCATGTACACAAGACACGAGGTTTTTTTATTATCTGTGTTTGCCAACATCAGAGAACTTGTTTTTTGTAAAGCATGGAGCAGCCCTGTTGCCTTTCCAGTTACCTTGCAGTCTGAAACAAGGTATGACTTAGGACTCCAAATGGCAAAAAGAGATACTGCCTCGTGGCAGCTTCAGTAGATAGTTGGAGAATTGAGTATTTTGTCTTTTCACTGATGAGACACCATTTGTAGAGTGGCTAACTGAAGCAAAAAACCCAGCCTGGTAGACACTGAACATTTTGACTTGGTCCATGTGCTAAAAACAATCCTCAGTGGGAACCAAGGTGATAATTCAGGTGATCAGTTACAGTTTAGCCTCCACAATTCAATGCCTGCTATCAGGGATGGCAGGCTGGTGGGTAGCCACCATGCAGGTCTGTGCATGAACAGTTTGAGCTTGCAGGAGCAGCAACTGGATACCTGTTTCAAGTGCGGAAAACGATACTCTCAAATAACTGCTTGGTACCTCACTTCCAGAAGAAACTGTCTTACCCTTTCTGCCATTATACAGGTGCCCAAGGAGGCACAGGGCTGATTGCTACTCAGAAGACTCTGGTTATTCACAGATAAGGCACCATTACATTCAAAACATGAAATGTATGTTAGCGTATGCCTTTCAATGATGTAGTCTACAAACAAAGTTCTTAGATATTTGGAATAATTTCTGTTTCGTTGCAATAACTATTTTGAATTTATTCTTTAGTTAAAAAAAAAAAAAACAAAAACAAAAAACAAAACATGAAATAAAATGTAGAGCATAGTGCCTATTTCTATATTGCTTCCTGTCCAAGAACCCCCAGGTTTCTGGGTTTTTTTGAGGGGTAGAATTGGGGAAGAAACTGTGAGTGAGACTATTTAAAAATGAAGGTTGAAAGGTTGGAACTTGGACCTATCTTGGCAATTCCTGCATGAAAGTAGTGTTTCAGGTTCTTACTGAGATATGTTCTGCTTTCAGGGAAGTCCAGGGCCAAGAGGACCCCCTGGTGATTGTGTCCAGAAGGGCTTTTGAGGAGATCCTGTATGTTTTTTTCAAGTGCATCATTATTTTCTAGATGCAGACTGTCTTCTTGTATGTACTCATAAGACTTTATACATAGTCTCCTGTGCACCAGGGCAAAACCGAGATGTTCTTCCAGTGTGTTCACATGATATTGCAATGACTGTGGCATTGCAATGTGTCTAATACACAGGCTTTTTATTAACCCTTCATATATGTAAATCTCTCTATTGTTTTGCTAAAGAAGGTTTTACAGTTTTTAAGTAGTTAGTACTACCAAATCCTTGATCTACCAGATCCTTAATCTGTTCTCTCTAAATGGAACTCCTAATGTTGACAGTAATCACATGCATTCACTAAGGACTGACTTGTTTATTTAATATCTCAGATTTTGTAAGAATAACCATTCTTACTGGGAGGTGTTTCTTTTTTTCAGGGCAACCCTGGACTGAACAGTGCAATAGCAGGAGCAAGAGGCTTTGCAGGAGAAGAGGGGGAAGAGGTAATTGTTTAGAAATATGTGGAATTTCTGTAACAAAGATATCTGCTTACGAGTTATACAGTTTCCTCCTCCTATCTGCACTATTTTAAATATATCTTTGCTAAGTATATGGGAACTTATCACTTATCAAATAAGATGCTAACAAAGGTCTGAAAGGTCTTTAATCAGAAATACCACTGAAAAAGAATGAGTACCACTGTCAGCATCAAACCCACAAGGAAATGACAAACAGCTGATCTGATTCCAATGTGCAAATCATTTAAATCTTCCAATTTTAAGAGAAGATGTTATGATAGCCACTGAATCCCATGGGCTCTGGGACCTGGGGACTCCTCTTTCCCAGTCGCTGAAGCCCAGTCAAGTGCACGCTAAGACCTAGGAGCTCTTTCTGTCCCAGTCCAATGGATGCCACTGCTGCTGCTCCTGTTTGCAGGTTTGGCCAGTAGTGAGGTTCAGTCTGTGTTCCAGAGAGATATATACACACACAGAGGACACCAGTGCAGTCAGACACACAGGTTACCACAGACAGAGCACTGCTGTTAGCAGCACTCACAAATAACACTACCAGAACTCATGTGAAACATATGTACAGACAGCAAAGTCCTGTTCCTCCTCTCTGGAGGAGGAACATACGTCCTAACTGTTTCGATTCGCAAGTGCAACCATATTCACAGATCCCTCGGATATCAGCATAGCTTCTAAATCCATCTAAGATCCATGCCTGGACCGTTGGCAAAGGAACTGAATACTCTCCTTTCCCTCTCCTGAAATCAGTTGCGGGGGAAGCTCAGCTACCTCCAGGGAAAAGCAACAGCCCCACTGGCACTTAGAGTCAACTGAAAACAGATTTTGTCATCCAGACGAGGGACCTAAGAAAATGGTCTGGTGTAAATCCCTTGCTGCTTTCAGGGCGAGTTAAAAGACTGGGTGAGCCTTTTTTTCCTGTGATACAACAGTACCAATGCTTGCCTCCTGTGCAATGCTTTCCAGCAAGAGTATGCCCTCACAAGCGGTCTGTGTCGTTATCCTCACTGCAACGAAGGAAGAAATTGAGGCACAGAACAAAGAAGTAACTTGCCCAATATGAAAGGGCAGGCTAGAAGCAGAGCCAGGAATCTGCCAACTCTCTAACCCCTAGCCTGTGCTCTTAACAAGGGCCTGCAGGAATCTTTCGGAGAAGAACTGTAATGGTATTAGCCAGCTCTTAGATAGTGCTATCAGCTGGGCCCATTCAGAGGTGTGTAACTGGTTGCTTTTGGTGGTCAGTGCTATTTACTGAAAGACTTTGACATAGAATGTTGTTGTGGGAAGCCCCACAAGACAGTTGTTGACAGTCTTAAAAATTTGGCATGCAAAAATGGACAAAAGAAGAAACGAGAAACTGCGATGATGCTAAGGAAATTAAATTTTCCATGTGCAGGGTAAGAGAGGACAAAAAGGCTCACATGGCTCATCAGGAGGCATAGGCAACCTGGTAAGTTCCCCTAACAGATGAAGCTTGTACACAGTGAAAATGAAGAATAGTTCTTAACTTGCTAGGGCCTGATTTAGTAGGAGAATGCTTTTTAGCCTCTGCTTTGCATACTCTTTTGATAGCAATATTTAATTTGGTGAGTAGCAATACTCTTTAAATAAAAATACCTTTTCCTAAGCAACATTCAGAATGGCACTGGAGGCCAAAACTGGACTACTGTTTTTGTAAGTATATTTTTTTGCATTTGTTTGCATTATGCTTTCGTTTATCTTTCAGCTGAAAAGTTTTAATGAAGTAATCGCAACAAGTTATCCACTTTTAACAGCATTCAGATGATGCCTAACTTGGCCTCACAGCCATTTTCTTTTTTACCTTGTTTTAGGGAATACCAGGACAAAGGGGACAATGGGGACCAGAGGTAAGAACTATTCTTTTCTTATTTCTGCCCTTTTTCCATGTAGGAGCTCAATCAAGAATTTTGAAAAAGATAATTCAAAGTAGTTGCAATAGATATGTTTGAGAAACATTTTTTTTAATTGATCAAGAGCCTCATCTGGACTTTTATGTGTATGCTTCATGCTATTACACTAAAACACCTGCAGGAGTATGTTCCAAATATTACACGGATAAAACTGCAAATTTTAGGTATTTATAGCTTGCGTGTAAGTATTGTTAGATACATAAAACTTCTTTTCTCATTTGTTTGTATCAGTTTTCAGCATTAGGCCTTCGAAAGCAGAAGGTGCTGCTTTTAGGGCTCAGCAAGTCTTTCCTGGTGACTACAGTATGAAATGATTTTAGTGCCTCGCATATTGTCCACACACAAGATTTTATTTCAAGAACGTTATCACTGTGTGGTTTCAGCACTACTGTCTTTGGATCGTTTTTGCTGTGTTGATTACTAGTTCATTCTGGGTCTGCAGTGTTCAACATGTTGAAAACACACTGGTTAGGTAGATCCTCTGGAATTTTTCTTGACATCTGTAAATGCAAGAAAATATGTTATCCATAGCAGGAAGATGTAAAGAAAAAAAAATAGACCTTTTCAATACAATAAATCCCAACATGTTACTGTCTGTTAGGTCACATGAGAAAACCTTAACAAGACAAAGATTTGTTGTCATTTAAGAACAGGGCAATTGTGGACAGCCTAGTCAGTATGGCTTGCAAGGAAAACAAGGATACAAAGGACCACAGGTAAACATTATTATTATTCACAAATTCACAAATTATTCACAGCACTAATGGTTTGTGTGTGTCAACTGAACTCTTTTGTACACTTTGTTTTTTAGGGACAAAAGGGCATTAACGGTCAAAAAGGACAGAAATGGAGACCAGGATATAAGGGTCCTCCAGTAAGTAATATACTGAAAGCATGCCATGTTGTTTAATTACAAGGTACTGGATGTGTAACCAAGTGAGGATTGCAATCTGAACGTTTTTCATTACATTGATTTTTCAAGTTCTTTCCAGTACATGATATTGACCAGAAAAGGAGATACATATTGCTAAGAGACAAAAGCAATAAAAAACTTCCATAAAACTTAATTATTATTGATAAAACATTAGCTTTCTAATAATGCTGCCTTCCTAGCAATAATGAAGAAAAAAGTGATAGTGCAAGGCACTTCTCCTGCATCAGTATTTTTTCCCAGCTGGGATAAATTCTGCAATTATACCTAATACATTGTTGTAGTTAGTTATCTATAACAAGCTATTAACAAAGGACTTGACAGTTTTATTATAGTAAGCTAAGACAGAAAAAGCGAAGAAAGGTCACAGATTTGGTCATGTAGAAACTATCGAGTATGAATTAATGTTATTAATCTAACAATTATCATCATTTTAGTTCATAGGAATTCTAGTTCTTTCATTAGCAAAAACCTGTCTTAGAGACGTTTTCTGCCTTTACTCCTTAGTCTCCTTTCTGGGTGTAAATCTTGTTCCAAGTGCTGTAGCACAGGTTTTTTTGTAAGGACTTGCTTTCAAGAGCAGTGATGGTATGGACGTTTTGTTATGAGCGTATTAACCTTTTTGTTGTTCATGCTCTGACTTCCTACAACCTCCTGTGCATTGTCAACAGATCTGTATAATTGTAGTTGAATACTTTAATTCAAAAGCAAAGTAAGCACACTGATTTTCACCATCCGGTGGAATAATTTGGCCAGACAAGCTAAAAGTTGGTGGTTAGACACCTTAAGTAATATATATGAAGTAATATCTCTCAAGTGTGTGTTCCCGTAAGCCCTCTTATTGGCTTCCTGGTGATAGGCTTCCCAACACCCAAATCCCAGGAGAGTCCCTTGCTCACTCACTTCTTTCTCTGAAACTACCATTCTCTCCTCTGCCAACTGCCAAACATTTCCCATCTCCCACACAGCCATGTGTTTTCATGAGCTCCCTTCCCTGGTACTTCGGACATTTTTACGGGATGTGGAGAAAGGGAAGTATAGCTGCTGCCTTTTGTACTGAGCAGATCAATGTTCATGAAACCAACTTTCTGGTCTGATTGCCCTTGCTCTGAACTCACTGGCAGAGCTACTGGGTGGAAAGCAGGAGAGGGGTGAAGGATGTTACTCTCTGCAAGCTTTTTTTCACCCAGCTCATTTGTACAGTATAGCCCCCGCCCATAGAAATTTTCCTCTTTCCTGATCAGTAGCTGTCTGGTACACTAAGGAGACGATGCTGAGTTCCTACCTGTAGCAGTCTTCCCAGGTCTCCCTCTGTCCCTCACTTTGCTGTTTCCTGTTGTCCTTTGAAAATAAATACTGGCAGGATTCAAGCAAGTTGTTGCTTCTCAGTAAAAAAGAGTGAAAATACTAGTTGCTCTATATGAGGCAGTACAAGCTAAATTGCATATGTGGCTCCAGTTTGTTGGAATGCCAGTCGATTAGTGGCTTATAGGAGATGAGTCTTGTTTTCATTGTAACATTGTTCCCTGAGACTTTGGTGTTGAAAAGATCATTACATACATGAAAGGGAGGGGTCGTATTGATGAGAGCCAAAGGCTGCGCTCTATCTAATATCTCTGTGTTTTCCACAAAATTAACGCCTGATTTTTTTAGAACCTCATGCTGTAGAACTTGAAGCTACATTTTAGTTGGGGACGACCTCGGTGCTGCAAAGTCATGGTCTCCATAAACCTTTTTTAGAATCAAATATAATACCCTGGGACTGCCGTGCCCTATCCTGCTTCTGATGTGAGCACCAACTTTGCAACAGCCTGTTTTTGAACTGTAAATGTCCTGTAGATCACTTACATATGTCCTCTTTGCTATTCTGGTGCCAAATTCCAAGATTGTCATGGAAAAGAAAAACTGTTTTCACTTGTTTTTTTCAGAGGCCACTCAACATTCAAGTCCAGATAATATTTTTTCTGTTGCATGCTTATCCATAAAAATGCTGTCTTGAGAAGCATTTTTGTCTTGAGAACAAGACTCTTAAAACAATGTTTTCTGCAGGCACGGAATGCTTGCTGTTATTTTGGAAAGACATCTTGAATGCTTCCTTGATGTGACAGTTAATTAATTTTTTATACGCAGTCTTATTTAAAGATACGTTTCCCAGCAAACAATTTACCATGGGAACCAGCTTCTTATCTTTATCTTCCTCTGCCAATAGTCAGCTGAGGTTTGATTTACGAAGCACGTCTCTCAATTGCTTTTCACTTATTTTTGCCAGTTCTGTCCAAAAGGTGTCCAGTTTTCTCAGTCTTCAGTGTTTTGCGACCAGTCCTAGGCATTTTGATTGAACATGCTGTGTACATGTTAATGTTGTGTTTATTTGCATGTGTGGTTTTCAGTGACCAGAAAGGGAATTGATTTCCTGTCTTCCAATTAGCACTCAAATTGTCATGTGGTATGAGGTGGGTCACAATCACCAACTAGTGCCTAGGAATTATGTCTGACCACTTTTTTTCCTTGCCCAGTATTTGAAAACCTTTTCTTAAAGAAATCTTGTATCAGAATATTTTTATACAACACATTGTGTGTTAGCATATGACACCCAGGACTGCTGTTGTGTTCTTAATGATGTCGCTAGCGACTCCTCCCGCTAGCAAAAGTGCCATTATTCTAGGAAGTGGAGTCGCACCCTGTTAGAAAAAACATCTGAGATCCAAACAGTTAGTCCTGGGCTGATCAGCAGCAGAGGAAGGAGAGGCAGAAGCAGAGAGCCAGGGGTAGACTTTCCCAGGAACACAGAGCAGGTCACAGAACAACTTTAAGAGCAAAGGCCTCATCAAATTGCTTATCCATCTTTGTTTTGTCCCACTTTCTTTCCTGCTGTAATTCACCACAAGGAAACTGCCTCTTGTGCTGGTAATACCATTTTTCCCCAGGAATGAATGCCACGTGGTTATGCAGTTCCTTATATCTACAAAGCTGCCTGTTGTCAATAATGCTTTTGTTATCTGACCATATCAACTTTTGTTTGAAAATAAACTATTCAATTTCCTTATACTCTAAAATAGTCCATGCTAGATACACTGTCATGTGAACCATTTCTGTTGAAAATACAATCCTGTATTACAAAAAGACATCTTATTCTTCTATTTTCATGGCATTATTATCTGGAATTATTCTAGTCTGTGGTCATTTAATCTTTTCACTCAAGTTAAGTGTTCCAGTTTTCATTTCTGTATCACATATTATGTGATATGCTGGCCTGGGCACTGGAGAAAGCATTGCCCTTTCTGATGTCCCTTCCCCTAACAACTCAGTGATCTGCAAGACACAGAGAATTTTTAATATTCTGTAATAATTCTATAAAACTATAGAATTCTATATAAAATTATAAAAATTCTATAATATTATATTTTAAGCTGCTCTGTGTTTTAGAATACAAATATTTAATTCACACCATTCCATCCTCACCTAAATCCACTGAACACAACTCTGTGTTGCTGGGTTTTTGTTATTGTTGTTGTAAAAGAAATAAAGTTACTGCAGTTTTTTGACAGCTTTATGGATAGTATCCCTAGCTACTGTACTCTCACTGATGTAAGCCTTACTTAGCACAGTCAAATCCATTTCCAGCCCCACTCCACACATTTGTAAATACCCTGAGAGATGATAGAGATAGAAATCTCCATGTATCTGTCCTGTATAGAGAAAAATGTGCTTATTGCTGTGACCATTGTAAAGAGAATGCAGGAGAGTACTTTTCCTCTTCGTTATCCTATAATGAGACTTGTTCATTTAAAAAGATGCTAGAGAAATGGAGAGGGCTCTGTCTTCCTGTCTGTGCATTTTCTACACCTGTTTAAAAAATGAAAAAATGCATGTGCTTCTTTAGAAACACGTTAGCTTTGGTCTTTGAGATCTGTTACATGCAAAGGGCCGAGGTCACATTCAGTAACAGAAGCTGTCAATCACAGCTTCTGGAAGCCAGCTGTGACGGGCTGGGAGGGTAGATCTGCCTTTGCTCTGAGGTATCATCCCAACTCCACATCCATGGATTTTCTTCAGAAAATCTTCAGAATAGTGTGGCTTTCTTTAGAATAGATTGGCAGCTGCTCTTTGGCTATAAATATGAGGCCAAGATGCTAACCTGGCTTCCTCAAGCAAAGTTCCCATTCCTACTGATGAGTACGGGTTCTCTTTTAATAGTGGTCAGTATTTTGCCCTGCAGGTTTTTAAATGGCCATGTTGATGGACAGCTACTAGCAATTTTGTTAAGATATTTTTGCTAAGTATAGAGTATAAGGACAAATAATAGTAGCTGTTTGGGACTGACAGAAGAAAAGATTGACATGATGAAGACTAGGAAAATGTGCTATCCCAATAACAGTAACAATGGCCTCTATGTTTTGAAAGCTTCTGCTATTTAAGGGAGGGGAAAGGAAGAAGTGGAGTGTGCTATTTTACAACTAGGAAGCTAAGTTTTATTTACATTAGCTGACTAATCCCTGCCAAATGCCTGGAGAAAAGCATTTAGTTGGTACTACATGAGTTGGTTATTGTCATTCTGCAGCCCAGTATTTCAGAAAGATGATAGTAAAGGATGTGGCAAAGTTTGGTTAAGCCAAACTCTTCTTATATCAAAAATACCTACATTGGATTAAAGTCCTGGAGAAAATAGGATCATGTTCTCTGACCCACTTTCAAGACAAATTCTATCAATATCCTTAATTTTAACTTACAAGTAATAGAATAGCACCTACAGTTTTCTTCCATTTAGTTTCCTCCTTCTTAGTCATTCTATTCAACTGCGGATTGCAGATGAATCCCAGAATCAAACAGGGAGCTTGAAGTGGAGGTAGAGGCTGATCTTATTGATAGGTTGTCTTGTGCATTATCTGGAAGATCAACCTTTTTCCTGGAACCTTGAGGGCTCCTTTCTAGGGGAGGGCTATAAGGAGACGTAGATGGTGGGTTTGTAGCCTACAAATTTTATGGCATTGGTCAATTTTTATAAAATGTAAGTCCAACCTGAGAAAGAATCTGTGTGTTTTCTCTGTTTTCTTATTTTACATTGTAGTATCTGTCTCCTTTTGTTTATTTCAGAATGAACCAGGAGCTGTGGGTCTGGCAGGGCCTCCTGGAGCTCCTGGGAAAACAGGAATTAAAGTAAGGTTCCCTTAGTTAAATTACTGTATTAATTTTGTTTGTTTAATTCCCTCCCTTAATGTTTTTGATTTAAAAATGGCTTGCCTATTCTGTTCTTGGAATCCACATCTGGAACTATTTCCCAGGCAAAGGTCCAGCGGATGTCTGCAGGATCAGTCTCTTGATCTGAGTAGCAGTTGTGTGTTGAATTTAAATAAGCTTTATCATGTTTCTTTTTGGATTGCAGTTTGTATGGTACTTAAATTCCTTTGAAAAAAACCCAAGCAAGCACAGCCAGCACAGTATGCACAGTATGTTAGTAATGGCTCTGGCCACAGCTGCACAGAGCTTTTCAAGAGTGTAAGCTTTTGCGATCTGGGCTTTCTCTTATTTGAAAAGCCTCTTTCTGCCAAAGTGTGGACTAGAAATTTCAGGGAAGCAGAGTTTTAAATTAATTTTGTTTCATCTATTAAACCTTTAGATGTAACTTTTACCCTCTGGATAGTTTGTTAATTCTGTAAATTGATAAGCTGTTCGTAAGTGCTTTATAAGGCTGGTAAACCACGTTGTGTTGTGTAGTTCTTCCATTAGGACCTAACAGTTCATGTTTATTTGATTTACTCTTCACAAAAGAAATTGTCAGCTCTGTGACAGGCTAAAATAGCTATTAAAGGGTGTGGGGGAAAGCTTCACATAACCAGAGATCAGAAGAAGTGATTCCAATAAAAGTATTATAATAGACTTTCAGTGTTTCCTTTTAACTCTGACTTTCAGAATCATGATAAGCCGAGAATCCAAAAGACGAATGCCTGACAAAATTAAGAGTAACAATCTTTATGGTGAAAGCGTAAGATATTTGAAATGCTTTATTTATGCATTTTAGGATGTGTAGGATATGTCAAAAGTGAACAATCATAATTTTCATAGGCATAAATTCGGGTGTCTCAGGGTATTCACAAAACTTCTTTCGGGTGAGATCACTCAGTCTAGCATTTGCACATCTAAATAAAGGATAAATGCAAAGTGGCTTAAGTTGGGTTTAAGGTAATTTTTTGCCTGCAATCCTGAGGCTGCTTATCTGATTTTATAAATCATAAGAAAGTAGCTTGAAGGTAATAGTGTTGTTATATCTTCTTTCAGATTAGTCAGATTCCTTCATATTTGTGGATGAATGTGTGGGGTTTGTAATCTGGTATAATCAAATAGTTATTCCACAGGATGAAGGAAATTCCTCCGTGCCTTTTGAAATTGGATTGTGAGACTGTAAGCTGACTTTCTGGAGCCAGTGGTTTTACCCCTTTAATACTCATAATTTCTCATCCTTTAATAGAGGCTGTTTGACCTGACACTAGAAATGTTTTGTTCTTTGGTTTGGAAATCATATATTCTCTGAAAAAGTCTAGTTGTCTGCCCATATTATGAAAATCTTCCTTTCAGTCTGTATTTGGAGAGTTGAAGAAGGACCTTCAATACAATATTTCAGATTTCCTTTGCAGAAACTCATTTTGAAATTCACAGTATCCCTTTAACCAAGCATGACTCAAATGAGTATGGGAATGGTTTACTTACTTACTTAATTACTTTTTTTAATAGGGACAACCTGGTGATCCAGGACCAAAAGGAGAAAGAGGTCCATATGCTTTGCGTGGAAGGCAGGTTTGTACTTTATTTTTACCCTTGTGCTGTTTATTTTGGCTACACCAGACCTAAAGCAGGAGGCCTGTCCTGTCCTAAAAGACATGTAACTCAAGAAGAATTTCAGTTTGGTCAATTAAGAGCTGATATTAAGTGTAATAGCAGAGAATAACAGAGAATTTTTTTCTTTCAGAATAACTGAGACAATATAAATTTTAAACGACTTTTTGCTGTGAGTCTCCTAACAATTATTTTAGAGTTATTTTGAATGAATACAGGTGTGAATTACAAGTGCAGATATGACCCCAAACCTTTGGTACATTCTACTGTAATATTACAATATTTCTATTAATAGTATTGGGAAGAAATATCATTTGAGTTAGTAAATGGAGAATAACCAGGTGCTTTAGGTTTTGAGTTTGAAACTTTCTGTCTCTGATATTTTGGAATATGGTTCTAATTGTGCTGGTTATGAAGAGAGCATAAACAAGAGTTTGATCAGTTTCTAGTAGTAGTATAAAAATGCAGTTTCTTTTGGGGCTAGATTTTCTACAGATCTGCTTTGAGGTGCAGTTAGAGACAGTGCAGTAGTATTTTCAGAGTAATCAATGATTGCAGGAGGGTTTGGGGTTTTTTTTTTGTGGACTTGGCTTTCTCCTCTATGTGTCCTTCTGTTCTATGTGTCCTTCCCTTCTGTTAGACTGGGTCAGCTTTGGAGACAGTGTTGTACATATTCCCACCATCCCTTCCTGTCTTTGTAGGTCAAGCCAGGACCAACTTCCACCTTTGTGTTCGCTTTTAAGATCTTACTTCCTACAGACTGCAGAGATTTTGCTTCTCTTTGGACTAGTTCAGGGGCACAGTGTGCACATGTATGAGGTGAAATGGAGTAGAAGTCACCTTGCTTCTCCCCAGTGTATTGCAATTCCTTACATCAGATTTCTTGTAATTCTTTACTCCAAGGCACTTGAATTAACACCTGGTCAGTAAAATAAGGTGCAGATAGATGCAAGAAGAGTACAAATGCAAATACTTAAATAAAAATGGTCTGTTTACAGGGAGAAGATGGTGCTTTTGGATAGGGCATATCTGGAGAAAAAGGAGTAAAGGGAAAACTGAAAGAGGAATCATAAGGAAATTATTATTTTCTCCATTATTTTAGAAGTGATTTACAATAAGAGGGAAAGCTGGGGGAAATGCAAACAACAGACACCATTTATAGCTATTTGAATTTCATCCCAAGGCATATGGGATAGAACTCTAACTTACACAACTACTGATTTTATTTCTAATTATCACTCATTATGACTAATTACATAGCTGTTCTATGTAAGCACATACCTGAGACCAAACAATGAATTGCTAAAATCAGTGTGGTTCACAGTGGGTGTTGCACCCTTAACCTTAGACTGTAAGGTCCCTGTGGCTAAGAGCCATCATTTGTCATGGTGATGAAGCTAGTTCATATTGTGATTCTAGAATATATTTCTGGTAGTGGGTGTAGGATGCAGGAGGCTTCAGTAGATTTTTAGATAAATCTTGATGCTTTCAGAAGCAGGATTATATGATGTTTTGGCAGAAACACCAGGCAAATCACATAGCAAGTTTCCTTCTAGTTTTACATTTCTACAATTTATAAGAGCTGGTGGCTGCAAAAATGTCTTTTATTCAGAATATGTCTAAAGGAGCCATTAAGCTCCTTTATGCAAGCAACTGAAACACAAGTAATGCTATTCAAAAAGTCATTAGCAAGGTCCTGGTGAGAAGTGAGCAGCGTGGCCTTGGCGGTTTCCTTGGGAAGAGACAGAGACTGTGGCAATTGTTGGTGAAATTGTAAGCAAGGAATGTGTGGGAGAGAGAAGACAAACTGGAGATGCTCATCCCACACATTGACAGAAGCATTATTGTCTTGGTCCTGAGAAATATGGGAGAGAGATTTTTTGATCCAGCAGTGGCTAAATGAGCCTTGAGCCTGTCCCTTGAATTCAAAAAAGTAAGAGTTGTTATCATCCTTAAATGTTGCTTGTATGGCACGTTGTGTCCCTACAAGACAATGTCTCCTGGCCAACACCAATCTCTTGCTAGTATGTTTTTTGGAAATGAAAAATACAGCTTGGCATATCATCACCAACAAATACCAGCCTCTTCCCTACATCTGATTTACTAGAAACATACCTCAAGAATTTTCATGTGCTAAGATTGGTCCCCTTTAGCTGCCAGTGTGATGACAATTTCACTCTTTATTCATGACTGGGACAAGCTAAAGCTATAAGTAGATCCTCATTGGCAGTATTTTTTATATATGTGTGTGTGTATCTTTCCATATATTTTACATAGGCAGTGTATATATTATACATATAATGTAAGTATTCATACATATACATACAAAACAGCATATTACTTTCAAATGCCAATTAAAAAACAACACTGGGATGACACTGTGAATTTAATTATCTCTACTCTCTATGTTGTAGGGAAATAAAGGATTTCCTGGAGATTTTGTATGAAAGGTATATGTTGGTTTTTTACCTCAACAGGTCTCTGGCTTTCATATATGTTAGCTTAAATAATTCGTTCTTTACTGCATTTTGGTTATACAGGTGTAACTCAGATGTAGCTGATAGAATTATGCCATTCCAAAAATGGCAGATGCTATTGCCAATATTTCTTTTTAAAAATGAGAATAGTTTTTGTAGATAACTTTCTGTACGTTGAGCGAATTTTCCTGGCATTTTATGAAAAGAAGTAGGATTTGATTTTGTTAAAGGAGTAGGAGGGGTAACCTGTGTAAGTGGTAAACAACTGAAAGCTTTCATCTGCTGTTCTTCCCTCTCCAGCCAGTGAGCACTAAATAAAAACAGAGCAGGTGTTTTGCTGTGTTTTGCTAGGAAGAACAATCTGATGCTGGCTGCTATAAAATGAAGCAATTTTCACAAAGAAATGGAACGGGAAGGCTCAAGTGTCCTGAATGAGCCCTAACTTTGGGGGAAACAGCCTAGATGGAAATGGTTTTTGGAAAGCCCACCTATTGTTTGCCTTTGTCCCTCTTATAGTTTACTTGGTAAAATTGCTCTGTGTGCAGTCTTTTCAGCAAGGTTTGAATTTATTGCATCACTTTAATTGTTTAAGCAAAGATAGTGTTTGTAGGCAGAGGTTTCTTCTGACCTCCAAGGATCCAGAGGCTGCCACACAAGTGGGACTAGCAGTGCTTTTTCCTACTCCTGAAGCTTCAGACCAACTTGCTTATAGACAGGAACTCTGGGAAAACAGCTTCTGCCTTCCCTACAGTAAAAGTAGATGGACGTAGGAGGTCTTGCTCTGCTGCGTTTTATGACCATGTCAGAGTGAATTCATTCAGGCTAACTCTGTGCTGCTAATATACGGACAAAGGAGAAAAAGGAATTTTGGAGAGAAATAAATTGGAAATTTATCAGCAGAAGTCCTGACCTTCCTTTACTTTCAGGTGCCTAATTTTGCAGGTCCAACAGTCTGTTGACATCATGTTTTATATGGCAAGAGTTTAACAAAAGAGAAGTAAAACACAGAAATAATCATTTTCTGAACATAAAAAAAATAGTTGGTAATGTATAAAGTAAGATAACAAGCTAGCTTGTTGTGTGTTTCTATGTGTTTCTAAATCCAGCTAATTCATTCTGGCAGTCTTTATTTAATAAGCTTGTGTTTGAAATATGACAACCATTAATATCCTTATGGGCTTGTTATGAATTTTAGGTTTCTTGTATTGAAATGCCAAAATACATTTAGCTGGGAAAAAAATCTTTTGTCCCTCCACTGTTTTGCAAAACGAAAGTGGTGTTTATAGAAGTTTTGATAGGATCTGTTTTCCTAATAGGAAATCCATGATTGCTCAAAAAATTACAAGTGCAGGATTTCCTTCAGTTGATTTATTAAGTAATACAATAATGACAACTGAGTGAAACAAGAAATTTCTATCCCATGGAAAAACGCAATGCTTCTTTTTCCTTTTTTATTTTTTTTTTGGTCCCAACTCAGGACCACAAATTTAAAAAATCACTTTCCAGAAAAAGACTGATAGTTTTTTTCAAGCTGAATGTGAAGTACAGAGCCTCAATCAGTTCCAAAACAATGAAAATGCTGGATGATCAGATTGCATAAATAGGGCTCAGATTGCATAAATAGGGCTGAGCTGTGAAATTGGTATTATACGTTAGGCTTCAGCTTATAAGGCTGCTTAACATCTATACTCTCTGTGGATGCAGAGCTATGGCCACAGCAAAAGCAGAGTCATTCTGCTGGCCATCATGGCTTGGAGACAACGTGGGCAAGTTGCGTGCCAGATCTCTGACCCGAACCTTCCTGGTAAATGGCCATTTGTGTATGGAGTAAAGAAGAGTAAGGAGTGCCTCATGTTCTGACAGTTTGCTGGCATATACATTCCCCCATAGATGCAGAAAATCTGACAGGGGCTTGTCACCAGACATGTTGATATCACCAGACATGTTCAATGGTCTGTGCACAGAAATTGCCTGTTAATATTTTCTCCAATTACTTACACAGTAATTAGGGAACGATTAGAAGTTTTGTTAAATAAATTGAACTGCCAGCTCTTCACTGTTCTCATGGGAAATCAGCGTGTACTTTAGTAAACAAGTAGATAAATCACATTTTGGAAGCAGCACACTTCTGCCATAGAAGGTATTATTTGGAGAGAATACACCGCAGTCAACAGTATGGTTTTGGCAGATTAGAGGGGCAGTGCTTCCACTTCTGTGCAACAAGATGTTGCATGCCTTTTGTTATCTTGTGATGCCGCATTGAAGTAACAGCTGCATCTCATTTTCTTTTTCCATGGTAAAAAATCATTGGCTGGTCATTGTGTAGGTTTGGTTTGATTTTTTTACATGAATCCATGACTAATTTTTTGTGTGCAATCTTTCATATCCCTGTGTTTCAGTGGGAAAATGCTGTCAGAATTTCTTGAGAAATTTGCATTTTTATCAGAAGAGCCTGTTTTCACATTTTAATTACATTTTTTTCCAATTAACTAGGGTGAATCTGGGGACAAGGGAATTTCAGGGGAACGTGGACTAAAAGGATATAGAGGCAGAATGGCAATTATCTTATCATTGTTGTTCTTTAATGGAGGGGTTTTTTAATAGGCTCCTCCTTGATGTGCTGATTGCAGACTTGTATTGATTTGTAGATGTTATGTCTGTCATTTTCAAGGGCTGCTAATGCTGGCCATGCTCTGTCCCTGTGCACGTCACACTGAACAGAAGCAACGGCCATTTCTGAATGTCCTACCTGCTGTTCCAGCTCACTTTCCCTTCGTGCCTTTTAGACAAAAAACCACTGTAGAAGAAATTTGCTGATTTAAGAGCTGTGTGATGATCCCATTTATTCCCCATTAACTTCTTGGTCCTGATTTTTCTGGCTTCTTGTGTGTTTCTTTCTCCCTTTTTTCCCCAAGCTTTTCCACAGCTGAATATTAACTTCAGATCTCGTCTGCTGTGATAGGGGGTAACCAGGGCTGGCTGCTCCTTACAGAAAGGAGAGCTGGTAGCTGTGAGTGGTAACAAACCAGTAAGAGTTCAGTCCTACTGAACTGTTTTTACTCAGCACTGCTTTTCCAAAAAGGCCAGAAATTAAACAAGGCTCTTGCCACCAAAAGCAAAGATGTGCATGTGCTGATTTTATTTTGAGGATTGTCTTTCTAAACGGGCTTTGAACATATTGGATGAATAATACACTTAACAAAAATGAGCTCAACTACTAGAAGAAAATAGGTGCTTTAATGCTATCCAGGTTGTTTATCTCTTAAAAGTGAAAATTATGTCAGACTTGATGCTCCTCTTTCTTACCTCTCATTTACACTTAAGTCAGTGGAACTTAAGCATGTAGCAAATAAAAGAAGAAGGAAGGAAATCTGTTGATTTCCAATAGAAAATGTAAATTCTAAGTCACCTGTGTATGTTCTTCAAATACCACATATGTAACATACTACTATTCATAGAGTATTCCAGGACCTGCTGGTCCTGCTGGAAGGCGGTCCAGGAGACAGGGGATCTCCAGGACACAGGGTAAGGCCTACACTCCATATTTTGCTGGTACTGGAAAACACATTTGTTCTTTTTAATTTTGAAGGGAAACTAAGGAATGAAACAAAACATTTTCTTCCTGTTACGGTGGCCTAGAGTGGTAATATGTGCAATGTTCTGATGGTTCTGATGACTGCCACCGATGTGTTGTGCATATATTGTAAATTGCATGGTTGTATTACGCTGTGAACTTCAATATTTTATTAAATAGAAGAGATTGTGAACTCATCTGTATGTGTCCTGGTTTCAGCTGAGATAGAGTTAATTTTCTTTATAGTGGCTGGTGTGGGGCTATGTTTTGGATTTGTGCTGAAAACAGTGTTGATAATACAGAGATGTTTTAGTTGTTGCTGCACCAGTCAAGGACTGTTCAGCTTCCCATGCTCTGCCAGGTGCAGAAGAAGCTGGGAGGGGACACAGCCAGGACAGCTGACCCTAACTGGCCAAAGGGCTATTCCATACCATATGGTGTCATGCTCAGTATATAAAGCTGGGGAAGAAGAAGGAAGGGGGGGACATTTGGAGTGATGGCGTTTGTCTTCCCAAATAACCACTACGCGTGATGGAGCCCTGCTTTCCTGTAGATGGCTGAACACCTGCCTGCCCATGGGAAGGAGTGAAGGAATTCCTTGCTTTGCTTTGCTTGCGTGCGCGGCTTTTGCTTTCCCTATTAAACTGTCTTTATCTCAACCCTCGAGTTTTCTTACTTTTGCTCTTCCAATTCTCTCCCCCATCCCACCAGGGGGGAGTGAGCGAGCGGCTGTGTGGTGCTTAGTTGCCGGCTGGGGCTAAACCATGACAGTATGTAAGCACAAATCAGGTACTTCTGAATGTAAATGGCTAATTGTATACCTATAAATGTAATTTTCATAAGTCACCTTCTAAATGCCTAGCTTGTGCATGTTTGAAAAGTGTACCTGACTCATACTTTGAAGCCTCTCCTTTTAACTAATGCAAAGGACAATGCTTACTGTAATTTTTGTAATTTTAGGACAGTAAATTTTGCAATTATGTGTTTCTAACAAACCCTTTATATGTACCATTGTGGGAGTTCAGCGGCGTGTATCTTGAGTCTCAAATGAAAGAGGCTCACTTTAGAAATATTTATTTCCTCTTTGACTTTCAGCTTTGCAAATTCAACATGGTATAAAAGAGAGATCAGGTTCATTTTTCTCTCATTAATAGTTAGTACTGCTAAGAAGTCTGCAGCTCATGCTAAGCTGATAGCTTCCCTGTACATCTTTGTCAGATATGAAATGATATACTGTGAATTTCTTATAGCTTCAAAGTAGGATCATAGCTGAAATTAGTTGCAACAACCATGTAAAAAAATTCCTCAAAGTACTAGGGGTCTGTCCTTGCAAACAAAAATACTGATCTTTTCTCACCCTTACTGAAATAAAAATGTACACAGATAACAGGTAGTAGAAACCTTCAGTTCTACTGTAGATTTTCAATATCCCCAAATCATGGTAGGCATTAAATAAAATATATAAAATGTGTAATGCAGTCAGCCCTTGGCTTTGGTTGGTTGTCCCATCCCCGTCTCCCCCCCCCCCCGTGATTAGTAAAATATCTGAGCAATTAGGTGAGATGAAGATAACATTACTGTAATCTTTTTCTTTTTCTTTTTTTTTTTTAGGGGAGTAAAGCCTTATTTTCTGTATGTATCTCTAGCACACTCCATGTTACAAACACACACAATGCACCATCTCATTGGGTAGTCATGTGCTCATGCATGTCTTCTTTTGTTCTTGTCCACAGCCACGTGAACTCATTGACTATGTCCGCAAACACAGCCGTAAGCGTTCAATCTTATTTTGATATTGTAAGCCCGAGTATCACCACTTGCTTTCTTCCCTGTCTTATTAATATCACATTAGTTCTGTGTTCAGTGTGACTGTGCATTTATGGTCTTAGCAGGCAGGTGCTTGAAAAATGAAGTTACGGCTCAGAATGCAAAAAAAGGTATTTTTGGTTGCTTAGAATAATTTCTTTTGCCAAAGTTACTGTAATGTAATTCCTTAGAAATGTTAAGTGTCTTGGTATCCAGTGGTTCCAGTTACCATGAAGTAAGTTTGCATTATTTTTCCTAGTCTGTCTACCCTAATTCCTTAGAAAGTGACCGTGCCAAATAGTGGGAGTTTCTACAACTAATGGTATATTTATATCTCTAAACTCTGGTGGAAACCCCTCAATGAAAATATTTGGTCTAGAGCAGGGCCAGGTCCTTCTTGTCCTTTTACTCCATTCTCCAGTAAAGCCAAAGAGTTTTGCAAGCATACATAGCAGCGGAAGAGAATAATGCATGCATCGTAAGTCACTGAAAGTCTTAAAATCTGTAGAACTATGGAAACTAAATTCAGTGGATGTTCCACCAGTGATTTCAGCTTTTATTTTTAGAACTCTTCAGATGCAAAATTTTTCAATTAAACTTTCTTTCTCTCTTTCTTTAGCTTGCTGGGATGGTGAGTACTGCTTACTCCTATGTTACTGTTCCTAGACAGGCAGAACAGTGGTGTTCATGTGTCAAAATGACCTAGCAGAGATCTCATAAGCTGTGAACTGCTTTGCCTTTGTAATATTAGGCTCCACTCAACCAAACATTCCGAGTTTTGTGTTCCTTTCACAGGGGTTAAATCCTACATCGAGAGTCAGGTGTTTACTGAACTGGAGCTTTAGTTTGTTAATCCATGTGTAGGGTGGAATATATCCCCTTTTAATGTGGCTATCTAAAATGCAAGTGTTTAGTCACCAGATACTTCCTCTGCAGTTTCTCTCTCTCCGCTAATGACCCAATGAGACTAAACATGTCAATATGCAGAGCTGTGGTAGGTATTCTTAATTAAAATCATCAGATATTATTTGGCCATCACTAGCTCAGTTTCAAATATCACATCTCTGTGACTGGCTATACTGAGCCTAAGCAAACTGGGCTTCATAGTTTCTATACGCTGTAAGGTATGCACACTGTAACACAGACATTTCTCCTACTATGCATACGTGCTCTTGCCATCTAGATAAGTTCTACTCCCATTCTGCAGGTAGAGCAGCATGACATAGAAATGCTAAGCCTAGGAAGTCTGTGGAGAGCAGAGAGTTAAATTCTCTGAAGAGATCTGCTGAGCCATCTAGCACATCTGCTTCCTTCTTCCTCCAAAAAGAAATGTTATCTACTTATCTTACTTATTTACTTACCTTCTGTTTTTTGACATTTTCAACATTATCCTATCCCCTCACCATGCTGTTCTGTAAAACTTCCCAAAAGCTCAGATTTGTTTACTTGTGATAAATTTCTCCTGGATATGCTTGACTGCTATGAGTTTCAAAATCAAAATCAACCTTTTTGTTTAACACAAATAGTGGTGATTATCTTGACCACTACTGCATGTATGACCCTGGTTTCCATTCCCTGAAGAGTAGGTATAGTACTAAGCAGTTGAAGATTCTCCCCACAGTAACATGGTGCTTGACATTTTTGTCCCTGTTCTATACCCAGTGCATGTGCTGGCATGTATTTGGATGGTACAATATGTTGTGAACTGTTCATGTGAAGGTAGGTAGGAGAAACTGAACTGAAAAAGAGCATTTAAAACTGGATGCAGTTCCTTCAACTCTTTTTATATATCACAGATTTCTATTTGCAATAAAAGTTCACAGGCCTTCTTAGTGCCTTGTATCATTTTGTTTCAGCAGTATTTAATTTAACTCCGTTGGTAAGAGTATTGTTGGCAATACCAAAATAGCGTGAGTTCCTCCTTTGTAATTTTCCCCTATTATCTATGTGGTGGTCTTCAGTTCCTGTGCATATTCTTTTTTGTTGTTTCTTTCTACTTGTTCCTGAGAGATATAGCTAGTGTTATCCTTCTCTGACCCTTCATAATTCTAATTATCTTGCAGCTTCAGCACTGCAGATTAATTTTCTTCCTTGTCCCTTCTCTGACCTTCTTTTCTGTTCTTAACTTCATTCCCATCAGTTCCTCCACTGCTTTACACTGAGCTGCCAAATAATTTATCACACCTATTAATTTAAAACTTTCTCCTCTTTGTTTGTTCTGATTTCAGTACTGCTCTCCTTTGTTTTGCTTTGTTTATTTTCTTCCTAACTATCCTCTTTCCATTATGGCTCAACGTGCCTCAGTACTTGGTGTGTTCCATGCCCAAATGTTTCTGATACTGGTTATGTATAGGAAATGATAATGGAATTTTTTTCCTACACCGAATTTTGCTGGAATAGTAAGTCAGTAATCTCCTCCCTTCATGAGTGATAGATAAATGATCTTGCTATTACTGGAGTTACGTTACCTGCTATAGCCTGTGGTGTTTAAATTACATTTTTCTTCATGCTGCAGCAGATTATTTTCTTTGACACAACTTCTGCTTTTAGATGTAATATCATGGCTGGAGTAATTACAAGATAAAATGTGTTTTACTCCAGAAGTGTCACCATGCATTATCAAATCTTAACAGTGCTCGTAAGAATAATGTAGTAATAATAGCATCAAATCAGTACCTGAGCCGCACAGCAGTACCTGAGTTAGCGTAGGCCCACTCTGTGCCCAAGAGGAGCTTTGAAAGGGAATACTGTGTGCTGGAAATACAGGATACTTCTATGCAACCCAATGCAGACTGTTGCAAGCTCGCTCTGAGGCCGGTAGTGTAGGTTCTGCCGTCGCAGGCACACCCAGCAAGGGGGCACAGACTGCAGCAGGCTTGCCTCCCACTGATTCAGAGGGCAGGTTAATGTGGAGCCTGTCAGAATTTGGACAAAACTCAAGATCATTTCTTCTCATGGCCTTGTTGTTGTCCTTCTTGGGGGATGCTGGGAAAGCCACTTCTACTCTCTGTGCTGCAGCTTCTCCATCTGTAAAATAGTGCGACTATAATTTAGCACTATTTTTCAAATATCTTTGTAAAACCTCTTCATAAGGACAAGCAATTTGTACTCTTCTATGCTTCACTTCAGTGTAAGTTGGGCAGATTTTTGTCTGGCTCCCTCTTTTTCTTTGTGCATGTATCAAGTGCAAGGATGTAGTTTAGCATTATATCATTTTATGTATGGCTTTTATTATGCATTACTCTCTGTGTCTGAGATGCAAGGGAACGAAATAATTTGGGGGTGGTTTTGGTTCTTCTTTTCCTAGGAAAACTTAAATGCCCAGTATATCCAACAGAACTGGTGTTTGCCTTGGACACCTCTAGGACACTCACTCCTGAGACATTTGAACTAATGAGGAAGATTATGATAGCAATAATGAGTGATGCCAGAATCGGAGACAGCAATTGCCCAGTGAGAGCCAGAGTCACTGTTGTTTCCTACAACTTGGTTACCCACCACCTGATCCACTTCTCAGAGTTTCATAACAAGAATAAGCTGCTCAATGCACTAAAAAATATTTCTTACCAAAGATCCTCCAGTGAATGGGACACTGGAGGTGCGATGAGATTCATTGCCAAGAATGTTTTCAAGAGAACTCTACAAGGTCCTAATGTGAGGAAGAAAATAGTTGTGGTTTTCAGCCATGGACCAGCCACAGATGCATCTTCTGTTAACCAAGCTGTCCTGGAGATGGGTGCAGTAGAAGTCGTTCCAGTAATTATTGCTTTTGAAAACACACCCCCAATCTCCCAAGCTTTCCTGGTAAGAAATTTACTAAACTTTTCTTCTTTATGCCCAGTAATGTTAGTTTAAAACAAGAAACCTTAAATGTATTAGGTCATGCTTATCCCACATGTAATGCTCTTGAGCATAGTGACTCACCTGTGTCAAACTTTGATCCAAATTCTGCACACCAGTAGCTGTCAGTTAATCTTTAGTGATGCTAATGAAAGGTGTGGAAATACTGGAGATTTTATAAGAGTACCTTAGCAGACCACAACAAAGATAATGTGCAGACCATAAAACACATGAGTAACTTTATAGAGGAGAGATCTTGTGGTCAATAACTTCCTGATTAAAGCATCTGTTACAACTCTAACACTTTGGAACTATTCCCATCTGCTTATAATCCTATGAAGCAGATCATGAAACAGCAGGTGCTCAGCTCTCTAGATGGTTCACTCTAAAATAGTAAAAATTCACAGAATGTGTTTAGTAGAAAAACCTTCATTGTACCAGCAAGCCTTGTACAGTAAATGGTGAGGTGCAAATTCCTTGTTTTATCACTTGGCAAAGAAGCTACCAAAAGAGGGTGGAATTATGGAAAATGTTTCTAATGCATAATAAATTATGAAGTGTTAAAAAACCCTCTTGTTCTTTGTACTAGCATTTCTATAGCTTTAATGTATATGAAAGATGTGTAGCAATGAATAGGAAGAAAAAAATCAAATAAATAAAATGTTGAATGTTAGGTAAAACACTACTAATATCTCATATTGCCATGTTTGCATGAGAAGTTTTTTCAAGTACTAACCACAGGAATAGTTAAGATAGCAAGAACTATCTGTGGTTTTCCTGTTGTCTGGACTTCAGGAGTCAACTCCTGTGAGGATAAAAATGTCATGTTTTAACACTGGAGATTTCTGAAGAAGACAATTCTTCCAGTGCACCTGGAGCATGCTCCATGCCTTCTTCTTGTGGCCCTGTCACTAGGTGTAAATCATCTTCATCAAGGTGATAAACGCAACATTAGTAAATGACATCCACTTTCGCTGCCAAGGATACTAGAAATTCTAAAAGCAATTTATCAGATTAAAAAGCAAGCTTTGTTTTCTATGCCAGTGTGACTTGAGAGCTTTTACTGAGGCTCCTTTTCATCATCTTTTTGGAATGCTCTTTCCTAGAAACAAATGCAATGTGAGTAGCAAAGGAGTGTGGTCATCTCACCCAAGATCTGTATGTTGTGCTTTCCTGGCAAAGTATTTCAGAGGCTCTCTCTTCTTTTCAGTGGCAAATGGTTCATGTGCTGGAATTTGTTTTTCTGTGAAATAACATTGAAATGAAGTTGCTGGCTTCATCTCAGAGAGTGCTTATCTTTTAATGTAAATCTCCCTTTCTTACCTAGGATCAATGCAACTAAAGATTCTTCTCTGCCTATTCTGTTATCACTTTGCTTCCACGTTCCTTCCCTAACTGTAAAACAATTGTCCTGATAGTCACTTCTACAAATGAAATGAGATCACGTACTTGAAGACACAAATTAGGAGTAGCCCTGTGTTCGTAGATTGGATTTTCAGTATTCTAGAATATGGCAGACGTTGGCTGGAGTTTTGTCGCAGAAATACCTATGGCAGCTCACAGTGTGTACTCTTTTTGGTGTTTATCATGGAGGTGCCCTGAAACCACCGAAATGTCTGTGGGAACATTATGGGTCAATGTGTTTGGAACTCTGTGAGAGTAGAAGGAGTAATTTCCTAAAACCGTGGGTTACCAGCACTGTAGTGTCTTGCTAAAGACCCTTAGGTGGATGCTTAAATACAAAATGTATAAAACAGACCAGCTTTAGTGATGTATAGGGATGAGCATCTCAAAGGGACATCTGTCCAGCATCATCTTTCTATCACTTGTGAAGGTGTTCATGATCAAGAATAGTGCTAAATCCTTTTCTCCTTTCTTCTTTCATGGGCTGCTGGGAAGTTATTTGTATGAGGTATCATTCTGAAAGAACCTTTATGAGGGTACTCTGTCTCAAGGCTGTGTGCCTGGCAGGTGTCCTGTTTTGCTTTGTGCTGCCTCATATTGGATGAGGTTCCTTATTGTGAGGAACTGGGTGAAGAAGGAATGGTGTGGAGCTTCTGCTTCAAGAGAAAAACTGTAAAATGCTTTTGCTTGTCTGTTCTGGTGCAGAGCAGTCTTCTCATAAGCAGATGCGTGTGTCCTACTTTTACCTATGAGTGAATGCACATTCACTTTACAAAATAAGTTATCAGGAACGTGAGTAGCACTTTGCCACCTGATGTGCCTTCCTCTTGTGATCTTATTGCCCTTTGTCTGACACTTTTCTAAAGAAAATGGAGGAATGGCCGATAACTGGGCTTCTGCCATCTTGCCTTAGGAGCACAGTGGAGAGAAGGGACACTGGGAAAAGACATATTGTGAGGCAGTGCATCTGACACAATTCATGCACCATTTTCACAAAGGAGAAACTGTGAAATGGCGTGAGCGTAGGAAGTCTTTGGAGCTGGAAGACATAGTTCAGCTGAGTAGCCTGGCTACTTAGTTGGATGTCGTGGCCCACATTGCAAATCTCTCCTATCCCCTGTTGCAAAATCAGTTATTAGAGTTATGTTATTAAGATAGATGGCCCTAATCACTGTTCACTGACTTCAAAATCCTCGAGCCAACAAACTGTTTCTTTTGCAAAGTACGAGGTGAATCAATGGTGCCTACAGAGCAGCTAATGAAAATTCAAAACCTGTTCTGAGGTGGTTTCTGCCTTTTTCTTATATTTTAAGTAATAAAGCTCAAAATTATTAGGAGTCATGTTGCTCTTAATAGGGCATTTTGTACAAGTACTGCAGGTGGACTTTATCCTCTAAAATAAATTGCTATATACTGCAAGTTCACTAAAGTATGGATTAATTGTTATTATTCTGCTGTTTAGTTCCTGAAAGGATGTTATACTCTGGTCACTTGCTGTAAAGAAAAAATGTTAGGATTTCATAACTGTAGCACTTCATTTAATACTGCCAAGTGGTCCTACAGGGAAATGTGATTTGTGTATTATAAATGTCCTAGGAAATAATGTAATTTCATTTTAGACAGAAAGGTTCAAATTCAATGACATATACTTGGCATTAAATAATATGTTATGGAGTCAGGGTGTATTTCTGTGGAATAATGTAAAAAAGATTGTGCAATAACTATAAATTTTGTGTTGAGAGATTATTTTTCTGTCTGATGAGGAATGAGAGAAAGGATATATGAAAAAAGAATCGTGAGCAAGACATGGAAGATTTTTACATTAAGAAAATGGAGCTATTGATTTAGATTGTGTTAATGTTCACCAAAAATCATACGTGACCTTGCAGAAATTATAATACAGCTATGTAGGAAGGATTTTATTAATTTAAAGGATGTATTTCTTCCTTTCTTCCCTACTTTATAAAGTAAAACTGTTGTTTTAAAATTGATTAGTTTATGTTTCCCTAACATACAGTTGAAACTCATGGAGCAATGTCCAAGATTATTTTAGCCTATTAGTTTTTTATTCTGACTTGCTAATTAAATAACATTATTGGGAAAAAGACTTCCACGTCACGCATAGTCTATTAAGAGACTATATTAGGTACAGTGGGACTCGTGTGGAAAACGCCAAAGAGGGGCTGTGTTTCTCATTTAGACTGGATTATTTAGTCCCATTCCTGTGGTTTCTATTGCAGATGAGTTCTTTGAAATGGAAACCTCTTCCTTTTCCTCAAGTGTCATCCTCAGCTTAGAGGTTTACAGATCATAGAATCATAGAATAGTTTGGGTTGGAAGGGACCTTTAAAGGTCATCTAGTCCAATCCCCCCTGCAAGAGCAGGGACATCTTCAACTAGGTCAGGTTGCTCAGAGCCCCGTCCAACCTGACCTTGAATGTTTCCAGGGATGGGGCATCTACCACCTCTCTGGGCAATCTGTGCCAGTGTTTCACCACCCTCATCGTAAAAAATTTCTTTCTTCTATTTAGTCTGAATGAGAGTCTAGATGAGAAGCTGAAGCTTACTGAATATCTCTGTTCTTGTGCATGTGCCTCAGGCCTCCTCATGAGAGCAAGCCCAGCAGGATCTGACCTGCCACTTCTTTCAGATTCACTAGCTTTTACTTACTTCCTGAAGCATTCATTGTCTTCATCCAAAAAGGTGTCAATTCTTCCTAAAACCAATGAATTAAAAAATTAACTTTAAAATGTCACTATAAAAGATTATGTAGTCTGGTTAAGGTATACATACTCCGGGATCCAGCACAGATTTAAACTTTGTTCACCTTGCAAAATCACCACAAGGTGTCAGTGATGACTGCTGCTGCTTCTTCTGTGTGAGAAGAGTCACATCCCAGGCAGATAGGAAGTTTACTGTCCTTCTTCCTCCTGTAAATGTGAGGAAGTTTATTTCAAGTTGCATTTAGTAGAGCAAGTGGTCTGAGAGGGCAGACACAGGTAGGGCAGAGGCAAAAACAAAGAACTAGTTTTGCCGTTTCAGATCTTTCTGTAAGGAAAAACAACAGTTGTCTGGAGACAAACTTCATAAGCGAGGATGGAAGTGATCCAAAAAGCTGGGACCCAATGACCTGGAAGCCTCCCAGGAGTTTTGGCCCAGACAGATGATATTCTGGTCATTACATTCCCCGTATTTATGATAGTGAACTCAAAAATCCTCCCTTTGTTTATTCTGAAGAGAGGACTTGTTGGAGTAATTCCTGGAAGGTGAGCTGTAATGACGGATACTAAGGAAGGAGAGGAGAGGAGAGGAGAGGAGAGGAGAGGAGAGGAGAGGAGAGGAGAGGAGAGGAGAGGAGAGGAGAGGAGAGGAGAGGAGAGGAGAGGAGAGGAGAGGAGGAAGGAAGGAAGGAAGGAAGGAAGGAAGGAAGGAAGGAAGGAAGGAAGGAAGGAAGGAAGGAAGGAAGGAAGGAAGGAAGGAAGGAAGGAAGGAAGGAAGGAAGGAAGGAAGGAAGGAAGGAAAGAAATTAGTTGCTTCCCCAAAGTAACCACAGCTCTTGAAATGTTATTCATGTGGATAAAGCTAATTGTTTGTTATCACTGCTTATCACTGTCCTTCTCATTAAGCTGTGAGAGAACCCAGGCAGACATACCCATTGAGGGGTTTGTGCCTCAGCACAAAGACACAAGAAAGCGTGGAGCTTTTGTGGATTCAGACAAATACAGCTATAAAAAGCATTCTGGTCTCTTTCCCATGAGGTGCATAAATATTGATATCTAGCAGAACCAGGGTGTCTGTAAGATAAGGAACTTCTTTTTAGGAGGATGTCAAAGCTCTGTGCAGTTTCATGTGCATGCCAGACTTCACTAGCAGACTTTATGAGAGTTTATTCACAGTTTAGTAATATATAATCATGTATGGAAACAATACATATGTATAAATATATATATCTAAACATGTGTATGGATGTTTATGAAATGTGTAAGATTTTTGTCAATAACATTATTTGATTTCCCTTTGTGTCCATGGGTAGCTTGTAAAAATATTTTAAGAAACGGCTATATTCAAATCCAAGTGTTGAAGTAATGTTTTAAAGAGGACAAGAAATCCAGTATCAGAAACCCTTGGTAACATTTTAAATAGGTCCCAACTTCGCAAGGGATTGCTGCATGTCTGGGACACAGCCATCAACTCAGATTGCTTAGTTCGCTTTTTCTGTAGATAATTTTTCTACCTGAAGCTTTGGCCAGACATTTTGACCATGTTAAATATTTTACATTTGAAAATCTTTGTATGTCATGCATTTATCACACTCCGAGAATGCAGAATTTCCACTGGGATCTGTCAACTGAGGATCTAGCATAGACACAGAGAGATATGAAGTCTTTTTCTTGTTTTACAATAGCACTAGAAAAATGGTTTTATCTCATTTTAGGGCTTAATTAGGAACAAGTCTATATGAGATTGCCATAACTGGGATATGTGCACTAATTGCCTGCAGTGCATCCCTCCCTCCCCCCGTCTCGCCTCCCTCCCTCCCTGCAGTGGGTCTTCTGGACCAAGTTTGTGCACTAAATTTACACTTCATCAACAGCAAATCATAGTACTTACCTGCTGTCTTTATTTTTTGTTTCCAGGTGGATGATTCTGGATTGTTTCAGGTGCTAAATGTTCATGGTGGACAATGTAATGAAGCGTTACAGAGATTTCAGCTCTGCACTTTGTGCTATGGTAAGACCAATACAGTATTTTGAAGTGTCATTAAAGGAGAAATACAGTATTATGTAGAGTTGCTTAGTGAAGAGCAGTGAGATAAGCAAAAGGGCTGAGGCATTCCTCTGGCCTTACATAACCCTAGCAAAATTACTTGGCCTTGTTTCTTAGTGATGTGTTGAATTCCTAAAGTAGAATCTGTTTCCAGTGAACATTATTTACTGGCAACCTATCACCTGCATTGTCATCACTGCTAAATCCATTTCAAAGAAAAATGCTTAAATTGGAAGAACATGTTGTCCACCTTAAGCTTCATCAAATGTGGTGTTAAACATCTAGAGCCATTTCCTTACTCCTATCTTTCTGGGACCTTCTACCTAGGATAAGCACATGCTTTTCTTTCAGAGTATTTGAATCCTTGTCTGACCAGAATGCCTGGTTGAAAAGAACGCATTTACTTGAATTGCATCCTAAAAGCAAGTGTTGATTAAATGTAACAGAGCAAGGCTACCAGTGTCCTTCAGCTTTTAAAACCTTGCATGACAAAGTTTACTAACCTTTAAGAAGCTGTAGCAGTGATAATCAATGCCTTCTCCTATGAAACCAGTATCTTCCCAGACTGGTGAAGGCAGGTAATAGGGCTAGAGCCTACATCCTTCTCTCCTTCCTTTTCCTTATTCTTCAGAAGATCATTTCTGGTCTTTCCATCACTATGTAAAGCTGGAGAGTACCCCTATGTATTCCTACTGGGACACACAGTGGGCAGAAAGACAGATGAAGTATTAACAAGGAATATCTCATTTTGTGACTCAGCTAATGGTCTGATGTTCATGGCATGTGAGGTCCCCTGACTTCTTTATGATGAATCTGTGCAGTGCAGCAGCTATTAGCACACCTAACAGCTTGGGAGAAAGACTTGTTATTCTGCTGGAATCTGGACAATCTACTTGTATGTTCTGAGTCTGAGCTGGATTTACTTTTCATAGAAAGTCGTTTGAAAGATTAGCAAATGTTTTAAAAGTCTTGTTTGCAGTCATTTTGCAATTTTTTGGAATATTGATCAACCGTGACTCCTGACCAGAGTCCTCAACAATTTGGTGAAGGTCACCAATATCACAAAGACTCTCTCCTGTGAAGAACATCATTGTGAAGATTGACTCTTGTGCTTTCTGCAGCACTGGGAAAAATTGCAATTCTGAAAATGCCATTTTCTTTTCTTGACCCAAAGTTTTCTTTCAAAAAGCATTGATTTCTCCTCTTAGTGCCATAATATTTTAAGTTTCCTCGAAAAGCTTCCAGCAGTTGTATCAGTTAGGAATAAACCTTCTATTTAAATAGCCACATAAATACATTCTGCCATGTTGTCCAAACAATAAAAAGTTGCTACGGTTGGTATGTGTAGTGATCTCTGTCATAACAAAAAATTAAATACCTTATCAAATACATACTGAAGGAAACAGGAGAGTTTTTGGGTTTTATTGATTTTAATGGGAAGTAAGGACTGGTTTCACATTTTTTCTAAATCTCGCTTTTTTTTAAACCTGTCCAAAAATAAACAATTATAATGTAATTAACTCTATTCCTGTGATCTTTTTTTATTTCAATAGGAAATAGAGCACCAATTGTCTTGCAGAACCTGGTGCATATTTACATGTTTTGAGTCAGCCTTTATTTTCCTAACATGCATTGTGGTCTTTCTAGTGGTTTGGGGGGGGGGGGGTGGGGTGTCCTTTTTTTTTTTAAATTGGCCATTCTGACACTTTACATCTGTGACCACATTCATTGTTACATATTTGCTTTTTGATTTGTCTAAAAAAATGCTAATTAATTGTACTTTCTTTTGCAGACAAATGTAAACCAGATGCTTTTTGTGAACATCCCAGGCCCTGTTTACCGAGGGCATATGTGGATGCTGCATTCATTCTGGATAGTTCACAGAAAATGAGTGGTGCTGAATTTGAGCAAGTCAAAGACTTCATGAGTGGCTTTGACTTGAGCAAAGCAGTCACTGCATTCAACATTTTCTTGGATCCAAAAACATCTGTTGTAGGGGATAGAATAGCTGTGGTGAGCCATGCACTATCAGATTTCAAAGCAGGCAGAGGGAAGAAGCCATTAAAGAAAGAATTTGACTTTGTTACCTACCACAGTAAAGACCAAATGAGAAGATATATTAAAGAATCTCTTCAACAACTGAATGAAGAGGCTGCCGTCAGCTATGCCGTACAATGGACAATTGCTAACATTTTCTTAGGGGCTCCCAATCCAAGGCCACCCAAAGTTATCATCATTATATCTGCTGGAAAAATGAGTCAATGGAGCAAAGGAACATTTAAAAAAAAATTCCCTGCAAGCTAGGTGCCAAGGCTATGCACTGCTTGCAATTTCACTAGGAAAGTCCTATGGCAGAAATGAACTGGAAGAGCTCGCAAGCACTCCTCTGGAACAGTATTTGGTTCATTTTGGGAGAATCCACAAGCCTGAACTTGACTATGTAATGAGGTTTCTGAATCCATTCATATGTTTCCTCAGGAGTAAGTTATCACATCACAGGTGCTGGGTATTTTTTATTCCCCTGTGAATTTTCAGTATGCTGCAGAAGCACTGGATGGATAAGATTGGGGTGTACTCATGGATGTGCATTGCTGGGCAGGTTATATTCATTCTCCCTTCGCAGAGGTCTTCAGCCTCATTCTTTGGGCAAAATCAGGGATTATACCCATCCTCCTTCATTCCAGGAGTCTTTATTTTGGTGACTGACATCTATAGGGCCTGTTGTTTGCCATCAGTTTCACAAGGAGTTTAGCCAGGAACAACTGATGGAATGGATATGGCTTTGATGCTGAACAATGTGCTGCTAAGATTGCCATTGCCATGGAGCACAGCTGCTTTTTCTTTGCCTAGAAATATCTCTGATTTTGAGAAATAAATATTTGGTTATAAAAATGTTCTTTTAAAAAGCACAAACAACACCAACTTTCTTGTGCAGAGCACCCTCACCGTCAGATAGTTAAGGTTTTCCATTGCCTTTAGATTCTAACATCACTGAGACCTGTGGCATCTAATAGGGTAGAAAGTCCTCAGTGCCATTATTTGAGCGACTTTGTCCTGATCATATGTTGTATATTCAGCAAAGAAAACGTACAGCTAGAGAGGAAAATCAGCCATCGTCAGGGCTGTTTAAATACAGTGGAAACATTTCCAATGGAAACTGAATTCAGAATTCATTTTATAATGTGTATATGGAAATCCTGCTGCACTGCTGGGAGTTAGAAGAAAAAATTGACTGTGGGACTAAATGCTCTATATTGGAGTGAAATATTGGCAAGTGCCCTGCTCCCATTAAAGATCAACTCCAGCTGACCTTCAGTGGGATCTAGGTACTTCCGCCTCATCACTCAGCTTTGGAAGTCCAAGACCTAACGTTTTCGCTACTATAAAAATATAAAATCTGTCTGTCAAATGAAAATGAGAACAGACTAATGATTGCCTGTATCCTCTACAAACTGTGTTAAATTGTGAATATAGGCCACACAAAAAGACATCGTATGTGATGTTATTCATAGACTTTGTTAGTGGCTTTTAGCTAAAAAGTCAGAACAACTTACTAAGGAAATAAATAAATAAAATAATATAGTATAAATATAATCCTCACATTCATCTAAACTTATGTTTATTTAGGTCCTTCATTTTTTCATTCACATTAATTGCACTTTTTCCTATTGATGGGTGCAGAATCAGACCACCATAGCATTCATCTCTCTATATATAGTGTTTGTGATACGTGTATAAAATTAATGAAGTCACTTGATTTGCAGCTATTCTTGGATAAAAGGCTAAGCTTTGTCAAAATCTTCTAAATCCCACAAAACTAACGAATTTTGTTACTGTCTTCTGAAAAGGTGAGGACAACTACCCATCAGAAGAGCTCAAGGCAAAGTATAGCAGACTCTGCTTTCAGAGCCAAAGACCTGTGTAAGTCCATTACATAATTATTTGAATATTGGGGGGTTAATGATGAATAAGATTTGCTTTCAGAGCACTCTCCTTATTGGGTGTTTTCAACAAGTTTTTTGTTTGATTGGTTAAAAGTCTGCTTGATTAGCAAAGATAAAGAGTGGAATTGGACTGCAATATTAGAAATCGACAGCATGCCATGTTATGTTTTAAAACAAGTCTAAAATTATTGTACAAAATCAATTCTATGCCTTGTATTATTTTTGTGTTTTAAACATACCTTTGTAGTCACCCAAAACTATACATTGTGCCCTTCTGAAAATTTCCAAGTGCCATAATATATTTTAATATTAAAATGCTACGGTTTCGTTACACGAAGGCTTAAATATAATGAGAAAAGAGAAATCAAAACTGAGGAAGTCAGTCACTGATGGCAGCCCGTTTTGTGACTCCTCCTGCCAAAGGCACTGGTTGGTTCTGAAACTGAATCCAAGTGCAAAGGGCTCACTTTCAAAGCAGACGTTCTCTAGGGAACGGCCCAGTAGGACACACACCTGAAAAGTGCTGCAAAAGGACTGCGAGGCCAGTGCTCAGGTCAGCAAAGGAAACACGAAGGCAGTATGAAACATGAAGACTCCTTCTTGTTAGGGCAGCTTTAGCATGAGCCTGGGGAAGAATCTGAATTACTGGATTAGAAAGAAACGGTGATAATAACGAGCAAAATCAAAGCTTTTGAAATCCTTTCGTCCTGCTCTTGGAGGAAAATAGCTAGACCAGCTGGTTGAGAGTTCTTGTTTCCGTTTTCTAACATTTGGAAACACCATCTCTTATTTGCCGTCACCCTGTTCTGAGTTTTCTCTAGCAGCAGTTCACATATACGTTACCTTGCATCGTGGCTGATAATAGCAGTATCATTGACTTGTAACAATCAACTTATTCTCACTAAAGTCTGTATTTTCTTGAGAACTATGTATACATTCTTCTGCCCTTCCATGCACTGTGCCAAAGCATTTCCAACCTTCACTCACTTTTTTTTTAACTATATATAGATCAGTTTTTAAGACTTAGTTTTTCAAGAGAAGTGACTGCAAGCACTCAGGAAAGTGAACATTGTTCCAATACTAAGAGAAAATATCTATTTTCTTGTTCTGTATATAAAGAGGTTGCAGTTCTCTTAAATGGCATCTTTTAATGGGGAGGGGAGGGAGCTGGGAAGAACACGATGCCAGCTGAAAATTTATTCTTTTTTTCAGCCTATTAAATTGTAATTTCAGCCTGTTTGTATTTCTGTTATAATTAGGCATCCAATTCTGTCAACAGGCTTGAGCAATTTTCTCTAGAAATTCACTTCCCTTCTCATTTAGGAGGAGCTACCTGTGAATGTTTTATCACCACACACCCTGACTGTGTCCTGTGTTTATCTCTAGCTTTGAAACAGAAGAGACGTCTGCAGACCATGTCACCACAGAGGCTACTTCTTTCACTCCTCCCTGGTACTCAAGAGGATTGTTGCAGGCTGATAGAAAATATACTCCTTTAAGAACAAGTGTTTTCACAAAGGAGAAAGAAAACTGAAGTAACCAGAAATTTAAGGGCACAGTTTTCAAAAATGTGAAGCCCTTCAGCCCAGCTGAAGACAGTGGGGGCTGTGGGTGAAAGTAGAATCTGTATTTGAAAGAAACAAGCAAGAAGGGAAAATAGTAACATCATTACACCAACTAGCCCTAGATGGATCCTAATTCATCCTTACAATACCAAGTGGAAGGAGGGGATCTCTTCTCCAACCTTGCCCCTTCTTCAAGCTGACCTTTTCATTACTTTTCTCCTTCTCTATTTGCAAGTGACAAGTCACATAAACCTCTGTCCTGTCCATTTTCTGACAGAACCCTCTCTAAGGGGGACGGAAAGCCTGATGCTTTCTCTACTCGCCTGCTGTCTCTTCCCAGCTAGCCTTTTAAAGCACAGAGTTGCGTTTTGGTTTCTCTCAGCTCCATGCTGTTTCCAAGATTTAAGTGAATACAAACTGAACTGCAGAGCAGGTATCAGAACATTCAGTAGGTGCTTAGCGGGAAGGAGCAGATCTTGTTCTGGAAAAAGTCGTGCAAATCATTCCTAACTTTTTCTTGAATTGAGTTTCCTGAGAATGGGTTTTGGGTTTTTGCAATCAAATGGTAAATTATGCTTCGTAGCTTTTTCCTGAATTCTTTCTGGCTTTCATACCCTTCCCGAGGTGTGAATACCAACCACAGATACCATGTTGTAAGAAGAAAATCACCAGTACCATGAAGAGATGAAATGGCTTTCCCATGCAATTTTCTGCTATTCATTGTCCCTTAAGAATGCATTAGCAATGTTTGCTGAAATCATGATCTGCTGATGGCTCTTTTGAAAACTGCTAGATGAGAAGTTATTTTTAGCAGTATCTGCTATGAAAAATGATGGTGAATGCAGAAAGACTCTTGGTCAGTGGGAGGCCAGAAAGCAGGGATTTCAGGTCCTTCAGAGAGAGATTTAGAGAGAGTATGTCAGACTATATCAGATTAATTGCAGATGGAGTTCATGGATTCTCCACTTTCCATATCCTTAGCTTTTTCATTTTTCCTTTTCTCCTGCATCCTTAAGAGGGGAAAGTGGGTTGTGCGTTCTGACTACAACACTCCACAGTGATGAGAGACGTTTTATTTCCATCTATTTCCGTCACAGGGTCCTACCAGAGCACTCATTAAGTCTGTGGGCTCAATCAAGCATATGAATTGGGAAGAGTTTTCCTCAACAAAATACTTGCTATCTTAAATACAAAGAGCATGCAGAAGATGGGGAAAAATAACTGAGGAAATAAATTCCTGTCTCCATAGGAGATGTTTTAGTTTGCTTTGCTTCTCAGGTGTCTGGGAAGGGGAAAAGGAATGTGCTCACCCGAAAAGGCTCACAGTAACCTGAAGACAGACAGAAGCGGTTCATTATTTTACTCTGGAAGGACACTGCACTCCAGAAAGATGTCTGTTTCTCTTCAATGGTTCAGAGAGCAAGATCACTAGAAAGATACTTGTTTCAAAATCACAGTACCTGTCTCTCATGCCTCAGAGAATTAAAAGATCTCCATTGCTTTCAGAAACCTGAAAATGTACTTGAGGTCTGATGTTAATATGTAGCCTCTGTACTGCACAGATGAGGCTATTGAGAAGCTGCATTCTACCACCGTGTTGAGTTCATCTGGGCTCTTTATTGGTGCTAACCGATTTGCAAGGTGCCGTGAACTTCATTATTTATTTTTTCTGTTGTTATTAAGCTACATTGCAGAATTTTCATTTATCTCGATGGCTCTGCTATAACGCATATATACTTCCTTACTAAAATGTTCTGCACAAAAAGCATCCATAGAACAATTTATTTCAGATGAAAGAGAACTGCAAAGTAAAAATTAAATTTGTTATCTTTATGAGATAGCACATATATATCCCCTTTACAATTTACAGCATCATTCATGCCTCACAAAATGGAATTGTCCCTCAGAGGTGCAAGAATCTGGGAAATGTGAGGGTACGAGTGCAAGAAAAAAGAGTTTTCTTTATCTTCCAAGAATCCTTGTGAGGAGCTGGGCTATAATGGAATTCTGATACAGAAAAACAGAATAGATTTGTAAAGAGAGAACACATTTGTTGCATTTGAGTTATGTAACTTCAAGTCGTCATAAAAATGAAAAACATGACGACTGCTCAAAGGTTGCACATTTCATGAAGATTCAGAAAATGATTTTAATAAATTAACAGCTAGAAATGAGCATGTGCCATAGCTCTTTATAGCTTCTTAATTACAATATGTCCAACACAGAATATCAGCATCTTTTTATAGATAAAGCTAAAAATCTCAGGAAAATAAGGGGTCCATTCTGATATCATTAAAATTACCAACTACTTCTCGCATTCCGTTCTTTAATTTGGAATTGTGCTGTACCCAATATGACATGGAAGAATGGTTTTAAAACTGTGCTCCAAAACAAAAAATATTTTAACTATATTAGAATTGCCAGTAGAAATACCTTAGATATGTCATATGTCTATAATAATGGGTTTCTTGCTGATCTAAACTCCTCTTAAAAATAAGTTACTGGACCTATTTTACAAAAGGAGTGTAACATTAACTTCATAGAAGAGATTCTTTTTCATGTTATTTCTGTAAGAGAAGAATTGGATCTGGGTATTCATAAAGGACTGGTTACTGTTTCTTTTATTAAGCTATAAGAAACTGTGAGATGAGTATGGGGGAATAAGGAAACAGTACACTATCCATTCTACTGTTCAAGAGGTCTTTTCTAAAGGAGATGGGGTGGAGAAAAAAAAAAAAGAAGATTTAATACTCGAATTGAAAACAGTTGCATCCTTGGCCAGGCTGGGAGGGTAAGAAGGAAAAGGCTGGAAAGTGGGGTTCTCCCCTTCTGCTCTCTGCCATCACCCCAGCTGTCCTGCTTCTGCCCATAAGCGAATGCTCAGCATCCTTTCCTCTTCTCTCTCCTCCCTCTTTCACAGCACAGTTGAACACTGAAATCCATTTAATTTATGGTTCTACCAGTTCTTGTTCTTTCAAACCCTCCTCTTTGCTTTACCACAGTCAAAGAAAATAACTCAAAAAAATGGCTGATCATTTATAATAAGAAATTTGCATCTATTTTAACTTTCACAAAAACCAAAACCAACCAAATAAAAACTCAACAAAGTACTTGGAGAAGTATTAATTCTGTGCCAGAGCTGAAGTTAAGTCGTTCGATCCCTCTGCTCCTATCTTTGTGAAGCATGCCATTGATTCTTGTTTCACATGTCTTAACATGTCTAGCATAGAAGCACTTGGACTTTCTTGGCGATGATTGCACTGTAAAACCTAAGGATTCTCTAAAATGAAATGGATGCATATAATTGTCCATTGCCATGGCTGGGTATATGCCATGTGTCTCCTGGACAGCACGGGTTGCAGCTGAGCTCACACTGTGCTCTTCCTCTCAAGAGGGCATTAAATTTGTCTCTAGCTTCTGTTCTGCTGGTCATCTTTGTAAAGTCTGCAGGAACTTCACAACTTTGAGACGTCTACCTGTCTGTCACATTTAGTTGAAATTGGCCATCTTCACAATTCTACTGTGGCAAGATAGACAGACAGACACTGTAACAATATGAACCTTATTTTCATTGGAAAGAAGGCCAAAAAGAACTGTAGATAAACAGGATCAGTGCACTTCACCCTCCCTTCTCAAAATGCCCAAATTTTCATTATACATATGGAAAACTTCCTTTTTAAAACTAACCCGGTTCATCAGATTCTGAAGAATTTTACAGGATGTCATATTTTTAAACTAAAAATGAAACCTGGATTGAAGCAGGAAAGGGTTTTCCAGCTAATTTTCTCTGACTAAACTGTCCAATAAAAGCTGGCCCAGAAATTTATTTCATAATTTGTGTCATACATTACTAAGCTTGTGGTTCTTGATCTTTACTGCACTTCTCCTGTGGGAGCAGTGTCAAGCAGCCCAGTGCTGTCTTCTGTGTTGGTTACCTCATTACTTCAGCAGAAAAAAGAATTTGTGATAAGAAGCCTGGGAAGACATTCATGCAGATAAAAGAACAATGTACCACACCATTTTAAAGCAAAAAAAAAAAAAATTGTCATGGTGTTTCTGACCAGGTCACAAGACATCATTACATCCGTGAGTTGTACATATATCTAATACTGTTCATGCTTTAAGCTCTGAATTTCCTGAGTCCTTCATGCTTGCTGTGAAGGTAACCACAGCACTACTTGTGATTATCCTGTGGCTGGTTTGTACTGACTGACTCACTCTAGCACGATTTTTGAGAACACACTCACAAAACACAATACAGCATAAAATGCTCATTTTCTCCAAACGATACAGAAAAACCAATAGGTGTCCCAGTATAGTCTTTCTTGTACTGTGATACACTGATATGCATGGACTTTTGTGGCACATGTAACTTCTCAGTATGAGGAGTGAAGTGGACTTGCATGTGATAGAAAAGTGTCATTGAATGCCAGGGGCTTTTGCTTTCACTCAATCTTTTTATGGCTTAAGACATAACGGCCTTTTCCTGCTCCAGTCCTAGATTAAAATTTTGGCTTGTGCTAGTTAATACAAAGCTATACATTTATGCACATTACCTTTTTATTGTGAGATAACAATTTACGAATTTTAGAAGTCAAGTGTTCTGCCTCCCTAGGCAATCCCCTTTTCCTTCTGCCCTGTATATTTCACTCAGCTGATATTCTTAGAGATGATAGATTCTTTTCAAAATTTGCGTTTACAAACCATCCAGGAGAGTTTCCTCATTTTACACATTATCTTTATTTCTGTTTTCACTTCTGCTACTCTTTTTTTCTTGGTTTTATTTCATTTTCAGATACTAAGGCACTCTTGCAATTTTTGTTTGAGAAGTCATTCTTTTAAAACCATGCACAAGCAAGATATCAAAAAGAATGATTTTTTAAATGTTGTTTAAAATAGATGTCTTTGCACATGTATCCCAAAATTGCAAGAAGTAGTAATAAAAATGGGTATGTCCAAACCTGGTTAGTAATAAACTCAAGGGAGTGAAGAAGAGGAGACTGAACTGCATTCTGGCAGCTGCTTTCATTTCCAACCTTTTTCTAAGCGTTCTGCCGTCTTTGGCACAAGCACAGCTTTCACTGCAATCAAATAAACCATGTCCGAGTGGACCTTCTATACTGCATCTCACTGGCAGATCTGATATTTACACAGAACAGCCAAGGTAAATCTCATCTTGAAGAGTTTAGTGGGAAGTCCAAGCTCATACCTTTAATTGTTGCGGCCCAGGGGGTGAACGGAGAAGAACAGCACACCAATATGATGTGGAATCAAGCTCCTTTATTATCATTCTTCCCTTTGCTTATATCTGTTTCCAAACAAGTCCACGCGACACACTGAGTACGTGCAAATTGTGATTGGTTATAAGCTTCTAGCACGCGACTGCCATGCACATTGCGATTGGTTAAAAGCGACTTTCACGCTCCTAGCACGCGACTGCCATGCACATTGTGATTGGTTAAAAGTAACTCTCATAGGCCGATAAAACAAACTGCAACAAGCAAACTGCAACATTTTGCTTGCAGCCGCAGACTTCCTTAAACTAAGGCGTCTTTGTTCTTCTTCTTTCCCTTTTCCTTGCCTAGATCCTCTCATATACGTTCCACATATTCAAGGCCCCAACATTTAATAAAAATTTTTTACATTCTGAAGGCAATAGAAGATGGTTGGGTCCTTGCCATCACCACTCTTGAATATGTAAGTTCTACAATTCCCTGTAACATATGTTGATCTGTGTATTTATGTCTTCATTGCAGATTCAATGGTCAGTATTTTAATGAGGTAAGTAACTAAATGTGTTTTGTTCTTGCAATGCCACCTTTTCAGACAGTGTGTACATGGATGAAGTTCATTTAATTTGTGGTTTAGCCCATCTGACCCAGTTGCCTTCAAAGACGTAATATTCTCCTTATGATCATCTGCAACAGCAACATCAACCATCCTTGATTTGGGGTTTGAGAGCAAAGTTATATCTGTAACTCAGCTTGCTTGCATAATTCTCAGTTCTTTGTGTCCCCTGTGATTTTTAGCCATACTCTTCTTGTTTTCTTTCTTTCCATAAATCCTTGAAAGACCACTTTCTTTGGTAGTCCCTTTCTTTTCTGTGTACCTAAGAATATTGGCTTCTTTCTTCTTAATTATGCTAGCAAAGTCTCCTGTGATATAGCCTCTTCCCAAGAGACTATACTTGGTCTCTCTTACCAAATCACTTCTAGGTAATAGCCATGGAATATATTGTAATAATATTCCATTTCAGTTTCTTCTAGTCTCTGATTCTCTCCTTCAAAACCCAGTTTTTACAGATATATGTATGTACTTCATCACAGAATCACAGAATCACAGAATTGTATAGGTTGGAAAAGACCTTTAAGATCATCAAGTCCAACTGTAAACCTAACACTGCCAAGTCCACCACTAAACCATGTCCCTAAGCACCACAAGGACAGGTCTTTGAAAGACCTCCAGGGGTGGTGCCTCAACCACTTCCCTGGGCAGCCGCTTCCAATGCTTGACAAGCCTTTTGGTGAAGAAATGTTTCCTAACAACCAATCTAAACCTCCTCTGGCGCAACTTGAGGCAATTTCCTCTTGTCCTATCGCCTGTTACTTGGGAGAAGAGACTGACCCCCACCTGGCTACAACCTCCTTTCAGGGAGTTGTAGAGAGCGGGAAGGTCTCCCCTCAGCCTCCTTTTCTCCAGGCTAAACAAACCCAGTTCCCTCAGACGCTCCTCATAAGCCTTGTGCTCCAGACCCTTCACCAGCTTCATTGCCCTTCTCTGGACACTCTCCAGCACCTCAATGTCTGTCTTCTAGTGAGGGGCCCAAAACTGAACACAGGATTCGAGGTGCGGCCTCACCAGTGCCCAGTACAGTGGCACGACCACTTCCCTAGTCCTGCTGGCCACACTATGTCTGATACAAGCCAGGATGCCATTGGCCTTCTTGGCCACCTGGGCACACTGCTGGCTCATACTCAGCTGGCTGTTGACCAACACCCCCAGGTCCTTTTCTACCAGGCAGCTTTCCAGCCACTCTTCCCCAAGCCTGTAGCGTTGCATGGGGTTGTTGTGGCCCAAGTGCAGGACCCGGCATTTGGCCTGGTTGAACCTCATACAGTTGGCCTCAGCCCATTGATCCAGCCTGTCCAGGTCCCTCTGCAGAGCCTTCCTACCCTCGAGCAGATCAACACTCCCGCACAACTTGGTGTCATCTGCAAACTTACTGAGGGTGCACTCGATCCCCTCATCCAGATCATTGATAAAGATATTAAACAGAACTGGCCCCAACACAGAGCCCTGGGGGACACCACTTGTGACCGGCCACCAACTGGATGTAACTGGATTGATGGTTTTATGTGTAATTATATCCCTTTAAGCTGACTCTTTGAAGAAATCAATGAGCAATGCAAATCATAAGGTGAGAAAAAAGGTTTCATTTCAGTCACTACCCTGCAATCTAGAGTATGAGTGCCAAAATGGTGTCAGCTGGAATAGAAGAGTCTCTTGGAGACTCCAGCCAGCACAGCACAACCTCGTCACAGTGGAGGATGAAAACCAGTGACTTTTAACACTTGACTTTTCCCCCTCCTTGGCAGAGAAGAAAGTCTGGACGATTATTTCCACAGGTAGAAATAGAACTTTTGCTTCTGCCTTCAGAGCTGTTGCCAGCGTTACTTTACTTGCAGTGCTAATGGTTTTCCCTCTCTTCCAGAATCGATGACACCTGGCTGCCTTATGGCAGCTGGTCTAATTTTGACAAGAAGTAAATTACCTGAGCAAAGCTACCTCTTTGCTTTCTCTATGGTCAGGATATTTCCCCCATGAGAGTTTAAAGTTGGAAGGCAGGGGGATTTGTGATCCCGGCTGGATTTTTAAAATCTCAGAATAGTCAGGTAATTCATAACAGTCTTGTTAACATTGAAACTCTTCTGTTTTGATGGAAGACTGAATTCCATTCAGGAAGCTGTTTAAATAAAAATATAATTTTATCTTCCGTTGTACAGAAACCTGTGCACACAAATAAAATTATTTTGTTCACAGGCTATCCCTGTCAGAAAATTCATGCTAGAGTTATTGCAAAATCACATCTTTAATTTTCAACATGCCATTTTTGTATATAGCAGTTTTGTGATTAATAATCCTTAATGGATTCTTTTTTTTTGCTCTGAATTTAAGTACTATTTGAAATAGGAAAACCTTTGGTGTTCACAAAAGCCTAAAGCAATGAGCTTCATCGCTTAATTACACGCTTTATGAAATAGCATGTATGCATTACATGCATAATGAAATATGAAATAGAAATGAAGTAGTTTCTATTGTACGTGTTTATCTCATCTTTTATTTGATACTCTCTAGTTCTCGCATTATGAGAGTGAGCAAATAGTTATTGCCTATTCAGTTTTCCCTGTGTCATTGCTTATTGACAGATCTCTGTCATCTCTTTCTTTGCGCTTCTATTTTCCAGATGCAGAATCCTACTCTAGTTAATTATTCTTTATATGGAAACCATTCTTTCCCCATAATAGACTTTCTCTATGCCTCCTATAGTTGTATTATATATATTTTCATTATTAGTGGGAAGGACTGCACACATTATGCACAGTAAGAAGGCACCATGGATATGTTCGCTGGTGTATTAACCTGTTCTTTCCCTGGGAATTCCTAACATTCATTTTAACTTGTGGATCAATACCAAGCACTGAGTTAATGGTTTTTTATAGGACTGTTATAACTCCAACATTTTTTTCCCTGAACAGGACCAAGCTATTCAGAACTCATTCAGGACTGCTCATTATAAACACAAAGTTAAGACTGGGCTGTGTTTACCATGTGCACCACTTTTACCTGCAAAGAATTTCATTTCACATGGGATCATTCAGTCATCCACTATCATGAAATCCTTCTGTAACATTTTTGCAGTCCGTTTTAATTCCTGCTGTCTCAAGTGTTATTGAGTAACACCATTTTGTCTTCCTTTTTTGGTCAGCTTGCTGGAAAACTGAGTATTACTTAGGATTACTTAGAGTTTATTTATTCACATTGTAACATGTTTTAAGCAAAGCTGAACATGCTAAATCCCACTAGCTAAATCCCGCTTTTGTCTAAACTGGTACCTGGGTTTCACCAGCTCCTGACAGCTCCACTACAGCCAGTCTGTGGAAGGCACAGCTCAATAGCAGCAGTTGTCTAGGGGGGATCAATCATTATACTCCGTGTCTGTCATCTCACCATTTTTTAATTTAATAAATATTTCCTCTAAGGGCTAGAAACTTTTCCTTTATTTCCTATTTCATGGTCCCTCTATGAGCTTTCTTCATTGCTACTGTAAATTTTAATATAGCTGTTGGCCTTGCTTTTTCTCTGTTAATGTTGTTGTCTTTTAAATATATACTTTGTCTGCTTCTGTCATCTTTTGTATCCAGGATGCTTAGGGAAATACAGATTAATGATTTGTTTTCTTCCACCCTCTGACTCTGTCTTCCTCTCAGCCTTTTCCAGTTCCCTGCCATCATCACCTGACTCTCTGTTCCCTCTTCCAAAGGTACATCAAAACTTAGTTATTCTGATAAATTAAAGAAATGACGTGACATTAACAAAATGACATATAAAGGAGACGAACACAAGGCACCACTCTTAACAGGGAGGAATTGTGTGAAGGAAGATGAATAGCAGCAGCAACAATATAGAAGGATTTGGTTGCTTCGGCAGTCAGGAGGCAAATCTGTCTCAACAGCACAATGTGATGAAAGCCCCAGATTGCTCCCTGCAGTGCATTGACCAAACTGTTTCACATTAGACACAGAAACGAATGAGCTTTGTGTACCTGGAGCACGGCGGCAGCTTGTTAGGTGCCACACACCACGCAAAATGTAGACGGACAGCACTGAGCCCAGGGAAGAGCAACAAAAGTGACATAAGGAATGGCTGAATAATTTGAGTTCACTTAACCTAAAGATAAAGGAGATAGGAAGGAACAGCAGTGGGCGCGATAACAGTCTTCTCAGGGGTATCTTGAAGAAGAAAAGTGAAGTGCAAAGCAAGAAGAAATCTGCATAATTTACAAAAGAAGATGTAAGTCAGACATGAAAGGGAAGTGGCAAGGGTCATCAACAGTAGAGTAAATCAATGCTTGCTGGGGAGGCTGTGGACTTTCCTTTTCTGGCAGGCTCGTAAGAATATACTGTACAAATGTCTCTCAGGGACAGTATAGGTATATTGATCCTGCTTCAGGCAAAGGGACACACTGGATGAGCTCTTTCCTTTTTTCTTTTACAATTCCTGATCTCCCGGTATTTCCTTAAGCTGCCTTATTCCCTGCTTCTGACTGTCCTGCCTTTCCTACTAAGTTAGCCAGTCATTAATGCTATCCCAGTTCTTTCTTGGAGGATGCTGTAACTGCAGTCATTGAAAACACTAACATGGATTTGGGCAAGTAAATGAGCTGTACACCTTGAAAGCTTCTTTGCTAGGAACTGTACAGGTGTTAGAAGCTGATAAGCACAGCTCTGTGCAGTGAATAATGTTACTGTCTAAGAAGCTATTGTGTCTCCAGAAAATTGTCCTTCCCTGAACCCTCAGAAATGAAGTGCTGCAGACTTCCCCCTTTGCACCTGTCTACAGCACAGCACTGCAGCGAGGTTGTCTTTTCCTTACCCTGTTTTGAAGGCGTTCCTGAGCTTAAAGAAGCCAGTTCTGATTTTAAAAGTTCAGGACTACAAGTAAACCTAGGCAATGGCAGAGAAGACCCCACTGTCTTCCTGAAGTGTGGCCCAGCACACAGCATCATTTTCCATGTGAGGAGTCCTCACTGCAGTTTATTCTGGGTCTGTAGATCAAAATGGTATTAAACATGTGAGAAAAATGCCTACTTGCATTAATCCTTGTGATTTGTCCCTCTGTTCTTGCATTTCAGGTATGCCAGCATGCCTTGTGCCTCCAGCTGACTTGGTGTTTGCCTTTCACACAGAAGTTACACCTCAAATATTTGAAAGAATGGAAGAAATTATAACTGTAACAGTCGATGTCTCCAAAATCAGAGACAATGACTTCTCTGCAGGAGCCAGGGTCACTGTTGGCTCCTACACCTTGGCTGTCCGCAACCTGGTCTGCTTCTCAGAGTCCTGCAACAAGAATTAACACCTCAGGGGTTGTAAAAATCTGAGCTATCAGAGATCCTCACGTGGATGTAATATTGGCAATGCACTGAGGTTGCTGCCAGAAACTTTTTCAAGTGAATTATCTGAAGTCCTAACAGAAGGAAGAGCTGCATATTTCAGCCAGATCCCACCACAAATATGTCTTCTATTAAACACTGCAGTCCTGAAGTAAAGTGAATTGGATATTTTTCCTGTTGTTTTTGCTTTTAATGATATCCCCAGCAATAAGAAAGTGTCTGAGGTAATAAATTTGCTAACTTTTTTTTTTTTTTGCAGTCAATAAAAAGACCTACACAGGCTAAGAAAGATGTAGAAGATGACAGCTTGACAGTTTAACAAAGCGATGTGGAAGGGAGAAGGGAGAGTTTACAAGCAGGACTGCAGGTTTCTGTTCAGAATTAGTTTCATTGCATTACAAGAATCAAAACTCTTGAATCTGGAAATCGGTAGTTAAGAAAACTGAAGACGCCTAACAAGTCTGGTAAAGAATAGTCTGAATCTGGCTGTCTCCTTACGGTTAGTTGACAGCATAAATCCATAACAAAGCTTTTAACTGTAACAACAACAAAAAAACCCATGGATTTTCCCCTACTTCCTTTCATGCTTGCCTGCCTTCCTCTCTCTCTCCACACTTAATCAATTCTGGTGTGTGTTAGTGGGTTAACAACAGTGTTTATAAGGTTTTTGGCAAGCCATGCCTTTAACAACTTCCTGCCCATTCTTACAGGGTTGCGTAAACCCCTGTGTCCTCTGACTACCTCTCATAACTCGGATTAGTCCCTTGAATTGCTGGCTGTGCTGAGTGCTGCAGGGATTCATGGCTGCTCACTGCGTGAGTGTATTTCTGACGCTTCCTACATTTGGTTTGCTTTCAGCCTTGAACTCTGCCCCCATGGAGTACTTCCACATTACTGCTTTCTTTTCCATTTTTGCTATCAATGCAAACTCCTGTGAAACGCTGTCTAATATCTGGTGAAAATGCCTTATTTTAAAATATAATTTATAAACTTTGGGGACCATATTCACCCTAGGTGTGACTGGTGTAACATGGGATTTACCTAAAGATGAAATGGGTGCATAGTGTGTGGTTTTTGGATCAGAATTTGTTGGGTAAAAAATTGTATACAATAGGAAAACAAATACATGACTCAGAGAGATTACCAAATAAGGTTGAACCTCAGCAGAACGCTGTATTAGAATACGTATTGCACATAGTATTTTCCTGCAAAGACATGCAGAAATAGTAGATATTCTCCAGAAAAAGTGAACTATTTCAAGCTGCTGTCTTCTGTGGTAGCTCTAGTAGCTCACTTAGTTACAGACATTCAATTACTTCTTAATCATCACTTCCATTACTTCTTAATTATTTCTCAATCACCTGAGTATAGATTATTGAAAACTTCGTCCATCACAACTCACTTCAGTGCTAGTTTAATCCTAGCTGTGAAAGCCAAAACAAGTTTATTCACAGGGAATTTTACTATCAGCATCTGCACCTAAAGGAAAGGTGGTAAAGAGTTTGCTTCATTGTCAGCAGTGTGATGTGATTACACAGAAGTGATTATGTAAAGGTGTTAAATGCACTGACAGAACAAGTATAATTTTAGAGGTGTAAGATACCTACCATACCAGACTGCTCATTTTGGCATATCTGGCTCATTCCACAACCACTGCACGTGCTAAACTTTTAGTGAAGCTGATGTGGTTTCCATGCAAGGAGACATCAAATTAATGGGCCCCATCACTTTGTAAAGAGCATTCACTTTTGTGGCTGAGCCACACTGATTTTGGCTGAGCATTTCCTTTGCAAATAGAAATCTCAAACAAGACCTCTGTGGGGAGCAAAAAAAGAGCTCAGCATAGATCAGGAGTAGATCTTATCTTCTCCTACCTGTCTAAACATGAAGTATATACTTGTAAACTCTCCATTTATAGTCAGCACAGATTTATCACCAACTCAAGAACCCTCCATTAACTACAGACTCTCAGCCTAGACCCATAATTTTTGTGTTGCTGAAGTTAAGGAAGATGAGACCTATTCAATCCTCAGTGCTACTTCATGCTACTAAATATGCCATTTCCCAGCCAACAACCCCATGAACACAACTGATTCCAAATTGCAGTAGGTGTTTTGTTACAGTAGTTTCTGAGCTATTCCCGAAATGATCCTCTGTGCTGCCATAAGGGTAGCTGTTAGAGCATCATGTGGTACTTCTATTAATTGCAATGCCTTATTGTTTAATTGTCCATCCAGTGTTCACTACCCCAGAGAGAGTTTTCTACATTAAATTCAGTGGATGTAGCTTCTGGCCCTCAGTCAACGTTAAGGGGGGGTGTAACCCAGAATGTAGCTAATCCCCTAGGATTAGTTTGCAGGGGTGGATCTGAATGTAATGAAACCTTGTCAGAAACTAAGCATGTGCCAGATCATATTCTTCATTGTTTTATTTTAATGTACTTAACTTTTTTAATACAGGGAAGTGCTAATTAATTTATGTTCTTTTAGAGAGAAGTGCAACCCAGATCTCTATCCTTATAAACATCATAGGTGTTTTCCACCCCAGGAATATGTGAATGCTGCTATCATCTTGGGTAGTTCGTGGAAAATTATCAGCAATGAACTCCAAGAAGTTAGAAACCTCCTGAACAAAACACTTGATGCTTTGGCAATCTCCCGTCAGCATAGTGGAGATAAAGTAGCTACAGTGAGCCATCATGGTTTTCCAGGAGCAAAGGGAAACCAAGTGGAAGTAGAAATTTGATCTTGTAAACTACGATGCTAAAGAATTAATGAGTCCGTGTTACAGAATCCCTTCAACAGCTGAATGGAGAGGCTTCTGTTGGCTTTACCATAAAATGGACAATTAAAAATATTTTCCCAAAAGCTACAGGTCAGAGAAACTGTAAGACCATCATTGTCGTATCTGCTGAAGAATCCAGTGAAATCCAGTTAAAAGTGTAATTTTTTTTTCCATTGCCATTTTCCTGGGGTATGTGTTCATATTTTGGTTTTGTATTTGGTTTTAATTAATGAACAGAAACTGCTGACCCTGTAACGTGTCCATAAAAAGATCCCAGCGAAGGCTTCTCATGGCACGAGCCGCAAAGAGTTGTGAAGGATGTATAAATAGGAGGCAGACTCTTTTCTTTAACCTTTAACTGCTCAGCAGATTCTTGATAGAATAGGCTCAGAGGAAATAACATACTGTAACTGGACCAACACCTTGGCTCTCTACTATGGCCAGCAAATGCATGTTGAAAAGAAAGACTTTTTTTTATTTAAAAAAAAAAAGTTTTAATCTCTAGGCACATATTGAAAATTTAACAGCAGCTCTGCTAACCATTGCTTCCTGTGGGTGTAAATAATTTGTGTTAGGAATGCTGTGTATGCAGATAAAAAAGTTGCTTTTAAATCTATCAGGAAGATAACTTTGAGAAAGAGAGCAATATGGGCAATGTAATAACAAATAGTGGAGAAACACACCCTTATTATTGCTCAAGCTTAAGTGTATCAATGTTATGAACAGTAGAAAATCAAAACCTTTGAAAGTGAGTTCAAATTCTGATGAAAAATTTGATGGTAAACTTGATTTCTTTGTTCTGCTTTCTTGACAGGCTCTTTCAAGAAAATCTTAATGAGACACACAGCACACACAGCCTCCAGCAAACTGACCTCTAGCCAACAGACCCAAGGCTTTCGTGAGTCCAGATATTCATCTTTTTATTTGACATAGGCAGGCAGAGTGGAGACGGTGCACCAGACTGCTTGCTTCCAAGGAAAATTTGATGCTGCAGGCAAGCACGTGGGTGCTCACGTGCACGTGCACCAGCGTCTGTGTACTTGGGTGTGTACACACGTACTTCACCTTTCATATTGGCCTTGTTCCTTTTACACTGGGGCCCTTTATGGTGAGCTGCGTTTACTTTGGGTGGTAGAAAATGGAACAGGAAACATAAAGCCCCATTAAGACTGTGGGCAAAGGGGCAGTTGCTTGTGGAAGGAAATCACTGTCGTGTGCCAAGCAGCCCCATTGCCCGTGGCAGAGGAAACAGGCTCCACTGTGTTAGCACCAACTGCTGACTTGTCCCCGGTTTAGCCACTGCCAAGAAGGGGGTCAGGGCGTTTGGAGCAGCTTTTAACCCTGTCAAGGCCACCTCTCCCAGCAGCAGCTGATGGCATCTTCAAACCCTCTCTTTGGCAGCAGGCATAGAAAGCCATGCTCCGCTCCTCTCCTTTCCTTCTCTGTCTCCACAACATCAGCAAGCCTTCTTCCTTCCCCTCTCCTCTCCTCCCCACCAGCTTCCCAGGAGGTGCAAGACCCTTGCTAGTGCTGGGGAGAAGGGAGGAGAGGCAGATTCTGGGTCACAGGAATGGAGGTGGGCTGGAGAGGAGATTCCACCAGGGCACAACCTTAAGGGAGAGGAAGAGGAGAGGGAAGAGACCTGACTTGGTGAGGGAGAGAAAAAGAGATGCCTTTAACTTGTGTAAAGTTCCCACAGTTCCCAAACCACCTCTGCATAATTGACGCTTTCCCACACTGTTGAAAAACCTTGAGTTCCCTCTGGCCAGAGTCACAACTTTCTGCTATGAGAAAGATGTTTTGCAGGCATTTGAATCTTCTTTGTGAATTGTCCCACAACTGTGTGTTTTCTCTTTTCTGTTAAGGTTGATTGGAAATTCAGCAAAGTGACTCATGGTGGATGAAGTAATGGCTTAAGGTGGCACACTGTTTGCACATTCAGCAAAAGAAAAGTACTATGGGTGTGAGCTTTCCTTTCCTTCTTCTCTGTTTGGTATAATACAGTGAATACTACTAAGTTTTGTTTTTAAATATAAACATCCAGATGTAGCCATAAGTCAGCTCATTTGACTTCAGTGGATGAGGAAAGCAGTTGGTAATTTACAGTATGAAACATGTATGAGTTTTTGTTATTGAAATATAGTTTAATAGTCTTAAGACATCATGGGAGTTTTGATCTACATAACCCCCCTTGGGAGCTGCTGTGGGGCTTCTATTTAGTTGCATTTTTGTACATAGTCTTTTATTGAAATAGCTTAGTGAATTTTTATACACACCCTCCCCTCTCTAGTAAGACAAAGATTCTGAGTTCAAGGGGTTAAAAATTATGCAATATAATATATTTTGGTAAACATACAAAAAAAGGAAAGAGGAAAATGTTTCTATATAGCAGTTTGCTGAACTGAACAAGACAAGATACTGCAAACGGATAGGAAATAATAAAAATTCCTTTCTCATTTCATTGCACAGTTGATGAAGTGACCAAAAGTTTCTTCACTGTGCTTTCTGAGAGACAGAATTTCTTCCCTTATGTATATTTGTGCTCTACACAGAAAGTGTTGAAAGATTACCACAAAATCACTAGGGATAAAAACTATCACCTTCAGAAGACACAGGCTTTAAGTGCATTGACCTAGTTTTCCAAATACTTGCAATTGGCTATAATGTTATGAATCATTTTACTGGAGCCAACAGGCTAGCTCACGATGGCAGAGCATGCCTAACAGCAGGTATTCAAATCAACAATGTCTACGTTCACTGAAGATATAAAAAACCCTTCATATTTGATCTAGATATTATTAACAGACTGCTATCTCTTAAACAAAAGTAAAAAGAAAGAATCAAAAGTCTATAAAAGACATGTTATAGCATCTCAGAAAGAGGAACTACTGAAACTGTAACCATTGTGCTGCCTGACAACACTGACATTTCTAAAGGCTCAGCCAAAACTCATTTCCCTACAAGTGGTGCCACTGAAGTCCGACAAGATTTCTTATGAGAATGGACATAATGATTTTTTCATTCCACATTACTATATACAGGCAAAAGCCACACTTAGACATACAGTTTACTGGTTATGAAGCTTCATTACTTGCCCCAGTTCATAACTTTTTAATGATCACTAGAAAATATTTTAATATTGTAGAGGCAAGATTATAATGGAAATTCTTTTTATACCATAGATACCATACAAAACAGGCCTGTCTTTGATACTACTTAAAATATCTTATAAGCTTCATATGGTGTCACTGCATTACAATACCTAAAAATAAAACCTGTTCTACTTCTTTCATCAAACTATTTTGTCAAAGAGCAAAACCATTACCCAACCAATGCAGCTGAGGTGGTGATTCCTTTCAGGTGTGTAAGAACTGTTTAGAACTGCATGCCAAATGGATACAAGAGTAGTACAAACTTGACTTACCATGCTTTTCCTTGCTACTCTGCAATACAAGTGGACTGATAAAACCTACCTTATTCCCCAAGTTCATACAAAATAAAGAGGCAAAATATTTAATCTCATATGCAGTACCAGCTTCTCTATACAAGCAACAAAAAAAACCCCTCTGTGTAGCACAACAGAGAGCAGAAATCATGAGGTCTGCATAGAAATGTCATACTGTTCTTGGGCTCACTTCCTCTTTTGAAGATGTTAAACTTATGGCAACTTCTACCTGCTGCACTAAATTATCTAAGTAATGCAGTCTCTAATGAAAAGCAGATAGAGTCTCTAAAAGCAGTCATCCTCAGTCAAGCTGCTTCTTCCAGTGAATTCTGAAGCTCTTTTTAAACAAGTCACATATTTCTTGCATTGTCTTTTCAGAGAACCCCATTCACAAGTTCAGAGCACTCCCTGCTTCCAGTAAACATTCTACAGAGCAGTAGGCTTCCATTTTTTTCCAGCCACGCTCAAAAAAATGTGTCAAATTAGTGCTGTTTGTTGTCAGTGACGTTCTGAGTCCATCCATGGAGAGGGGTTGAATCACCTGTTTGAGGGGTAAATAACCTTCTGTCCCTGTAAAGCAGAACCTGGAAATGCAGGTAAAGAATGAGTTACCTCATAGGATAAAGCTTAAGACAGGGAGACTGAAAAGGATTTGGAAATCTGAAAATCTGGATCAGACAGTGGAAGAGCGGTGAGAAAGTTTACTGCCCCTGTCTGACCTCCAGCATTGCCTCTCACATGAACACTGCATGATGAAAAAAATGCTTCCTGCTGAAACCTGGTGTTTTGGCTATTTCTGATATCCATGCTGCATGACAGAGAACACCATCCTGGTGGTGCTGTTCTAGGTTCCCAGGACAGCAGAGCTTCGCATTAGACTCAAGTCAAGGGCAAGCTGGATGCAAGGCACAAAGTACAATTGAGGATCTGACAGAAGGTTAAGCTGATCTCAAACTACAATTAACAGCCCAATGGCCCTGGCAGCTGAAACTACAGAATCACTGCAGAGGAACAACAGATATAAAGAGACCCAAGTACCAAGCAGGGAAGCTCAAGTGGACTTTATTATAGTTATTAGAATGTACAGGGACATTAGTGCACTGGTTCTTAATTCATTTCTCAAATTTAACGTAGGAGCCTTCAGACGCTGAAGTACTTGTACCAGCTCTTTGCTTTTTGCACATTTAGAATGTGTAATGTGGGACATCTTTAAATCATTTTCTGAAATATCCTTGAAGAACAACATAGTCAAAACCAGGCTAAACAATTTCTTCATAGACTGCTTGGTATTTCAAGGAAATGCTACAGATACCAAACATTTTTAATAAAAGAAGTGATTAAGAAGTGCTAACAGGGCGGTAGGATACAGATAACCAATTTTATCATCACCTTTATAGTCTTTAAAGTCCATTCTATTCCACGATCTTGAAACAGTACTTGAAAACTTCATTATAACACTCTTTATTACAAATATTTACATACTATATATTAGTACAACTTTTATTTCCACACTTTAACGATTCCATCCCTTGATGCAGTTACTATAAAGCCTTGTGTGGTCTGGAAAGTTGCGATATCTGTGATAATATCATGATGTCCGACAGGGAGAGACTCTGGACCCTTCCGAGGGGTCTCATCAGTGGGACCCAGTTTTTGCTTGTTTTGAATTTCCTGTACAAAAACAAAGTGAGAAATATTATTTACAGAAAGGTAATAATTTCAAAGGAGAATTATCATACATATTAGGTTGTATAAAGATCAAAAAACCTCTTAAACAAAAACAAACCCCAAAATCTCCCACCCTCTGATGGTTTTCTTAGGATTACTCCTTGGTTCATTTCTTTTCATCACACAAAACCCAAGTCTTAATCTGAAATGACATTACAGGTCTCCAATTAGGGAAAGAATGGTTTTTTTCTCATATTTATTTCAGTGACACTAACTACTAAGATTTGATAGTCGGGGGGGGATGGGGGGGGGGGGGTGGAGCTTTGAAGGGGATCACCTTTGAAGTAGCATTCATTCAATTGCACTGAAACAAAAGAGTGTGCTATTCAACTAGCAACATTGCCTGTTCCAAAAGTCACTCTGAAGGATGTAATAAAAACTGCAGCATTCTGCTACCATATTATTTTGGTTCCAGTACATCTCACAACACCTTGCTAAGATCCTACACAAAAGATATTCCAAAGACTGGTTAAAACCAAAAGTAGATTTCAATATCCCAAAAGAGACATGACTCTGGCTTCTGCATGTAAGTATTATTTGGTAAGTCTAATTCTGTCAAAAACAACTGCTTTTTTTTCTTTTAAAATAACTTCTTCCTAACTGCCTGAAAATGCAATGCTGACATCATCCATAAAAGGTAAGAGTGAGATAGTTATAATTAAATCCATCATGCAATTAATGTAATCCATGGCGCCATCCAAAAGGCAAGCAGAATAGGTGTCTATCAAACAAAGCAAAATACCTGAACCACCTCCGTGCCCTCAATTATCTTCCTGTAGTAGGAAACAGATGGGCAGTTAGAACTTCCAGCAACAACATATGATCTCTCAGGGTAGGCTAGATCCCAAAACCTAAAACACAAAAAAACAAAATCAAGTTGAGATGTTAAATTTTATCATCTTAATACAGTTGTTTAAAAGCTGTCTTGCTCTTATGATGAAAATGAGTGGGCACAAATGCTATATGCTTTCCACACTTAGTGGAAGACAGCAATGCAGAGAAATCAACATCCATACCAAGCTGACACGAGTTATTGTTTTGTTTCACGCAGCCTATCAAGAACTTTACAGAAGAGTACAAGTTGTGTTTCAGAGAAGCACCAAGTTTCGCACTACTTTTGCTGAGAACAAATTTTCTAAGCTCACTGATGCTTACTAATGAACACATCGTCAGCATTATTGTTTTGACTTCTTGGAGCTTACTTATGCAACGCTTGGCAAAATTTAGTACACCAGCAGGGGCGGAAGGGAAGGTGTCAAACAAAAATGTTGTTGGTTTTATTACCTTATTTTCATGTCTGAGCCTGCTGTCAGTAATATTGGATTACCAGATGCTGGACTACAGTATATTCCGTGGATGCTGTGAGGAGAAGGCTAGTAGGGAAGAGGGATATATAAAAATAAATCATCACCAATAGCTGTTGCCATGCTTCACAAAGGGAATGCATTCTTTGCCACTTTCATCCATCCATCCAATTCCCAAATGTTTCTGACAAATGCCAAGTTACTTTGTTAACAGGCCACATCTTAATATATTAAGGTAAATTGCTTCCTTTTATTCCTTATGTTTCACAGAGCAATGCAACAGATTTAACACTGCATAATGCTTTTTTGGAATCTTGGAAATTACATTCTCAGTGATGGCAAATGAGAAAGATTGTTTCTAACGGAATCAGGCAGGTGAATCATGCTGAAGAGCACATGGATGCTCAAATTTTTACACTATGAAGGCATTAAGGGACAGACATGTAACAGAAAACTAGCTTGAATCACAAGTTCCCTGTGTGCAAAGTCCATGACCAAAATGAACTCAACCTGCAATCTTTGTAGCACGTACAAATTCAAGTTTAGGTAGATTCCAGATCTGCATTTACAACATTTATAGAAGCAGCCGCTGTTAGCTTTGTGTATGTATTTGTGTTTTAAGAAAGATATCCAAGATTGCTCTTTCCCCAATTAACTCCTTGAAGAAGAGCCACTTCATGCTTTAAATGAGCAGTTAAGTGTAGTAGTGGCATTATATTACAGAAAGAATGTGCAAAAGAGCAGATGCTTACAGAAGTATGCACAATCCCAGAAACAGCAAGTAAAAGTAAGTACAAGATGCTACACCATGAATTTTGGCTTTGCCATAATCTTTACAGGCTTGACTGGCTCACGGGTTTTCTAAGAACATGACTGGATACAGCAAGTGAGTGTTACCAGTACATTCCACATATAGTGGAAGATACCAATGAAGATTCAGGTTACACTGCTGGTTTACAAAGGGGATTTAATTTTGACAGCAAAACAATTATGGTGCCAAAATAAATCCCAGGGCAAGTTCCTGGTGCCAAACTGGCAAGGCCACAGAGACAGGTAACTATACTGACGCACAGCATGGAGTCTGAGGTTGTTCTAGCCCTGGCTGCAGAACAGAAACAGGAAAAGAAAAGACGACCAGACCTGCAGTTCTGAAAGAGGAGGCGCACTGCTGGCCCACAAAGTGAAGCGTCGATCGCCAGTTTCCATATCCCACATGGAGACTTCATTATTGCCTTGAACAGCTACAGGAAAGATATTGCCAATGCAAAAAAATATAAAACAGGTCAGTTGGCTCTCAATACTTGTGTTCTACTGACATGATACAGAGGATATGACATAGAGACACTCTCCAGTTGCTCTCTGTAGCATTCACTAAAGTGCCTCATTTAGGAGAGTTTAAATGAAATCCGCTTCAATCTCCAACCCTTTTTAAAAGGTATTAAAACCTCAGCTTCCTCCCTAGATAACTTCTCATCCTTCTCTGAGGATAGATGGTCTGTTCAGCATGGTCATCAGGGACTTCTAAGATTACTCCTGGACAGGTAAGACAGCAATTCAAAGTTATAGAGTTCAGTAGCTACAATGATGTTCCACACCCACGTTTAGTGTGGACAGGCAAAGAATACTGTTCAAGGGATTGTTTACATGCCTGGCAGCAACCTAGCAGGCAAGGACTTTTTAATAATACTCCAAAGTGATGAACTTTGTCACTCATTTATTCTTTAGCAGGGAGGAAACAAACCAGAAAGCACAGAGAAGCTTGCTTTATTTGTATGTTTGTTTTTTTGGGTTTTTTTGTTTTTGTTTTTGGTGTCGTCCCCCCCCCAAAATTCATTTTATCTCCCAGGGTGGTTAATAACTAAAATAAGTGAAGCCTAAGAAGAAAGTAAAATATGAAACTCAAATTACTCTCATTTTACAGCTACTTTATCAATTTTGTTACTGTAGGATTAGTTTAAGCTACTTGTCCATTTCAGAATGTGTTCCTGACACAAACACTCAAAAGTATATGACAGTGGTACATGCAGTGGGGATGAAGCAGCTGTGAGCATACCAGATGGGGAATCTTGGGAGATTTTTGAAAGCTCTAACCCAGCTGGGTTAGATTCAAGTGGGAATTGGAATGGCACAACCTTTCAGTCTCTGCTCTACAGAGGCACTGAAGACAGTGGCAGAATTCCCATCATTGTATGTCACAATTTTGGGTTTTGTCTTTTATAACATTTTGTCCTTAAAAAGTGATGTGGTAGACAGCACGCAGGGAGGGACCCTCATGAGAGCTGTCATGCTCAGAAGATAAGAATTGTAAAGGCTGTCTGTCATCTTCATAATGGCTTAACACTACTTCTCCCCCACACCCCTTTTTTAATTTCAAAAACCCAGGAAGAGCACAGTGGCAGAACACAAGTATGAACCTTCCCTTTTTCCTCTCCCAAGCAAAGCACAAGAGAAACCACAAGGAAGAAAGAAATAACCCCAGCTGCCCCCAGGGCTTGAAGCAGAAGCTGAAACAGAAGCTGCTTTAATCACAACCTCTGGCAACTGTGAGGAAAGTTTAAGACATCTTTTACCTGCAATTACCCAGGACTGATAGACAGGATGCATGAGCAAGCGTCTGATTCGGGCCTTGGAAGGATGAGAATGGCTGGAGATAGGTAACTGAAACCTCATGTCCCAGCATGCCATGGTACCATTGCTTGTTCCTGGTGAGAGAAAGCTCCCCATAGTCAGAGGGATAAATATACGGGTTTTGCCCATATCCTTGTGCTCTGTTCCTAGGGAGATGGACTTCAGCCTCAAGTACTTAGAGGGCAGAATACTTCCCACAAATAGATCAGGACGTATTTCTCTCCTCTTGTTTGAGAAAAGCATGTTCTAGTCAAATCAGTTCAAGCAAAAGCTTGAGCTATAGTCATTGTAAAAGAAAACCAGAAAGGGGAGGGAGAGAGAGAGAAGCTAAGAAATACAGGCTTACCAATACACAGCCAGCACTGGTGTATGTCCACAGCAAATGAAGTTATGAGGCCTAACTTCAAATCATGTTTCAGTGTCCAAGCATTGCTGCCAGATCGCAAATCCCATCCAACCAGAGATCCATTAACTGTACCATAAGCCAGTACTGACTGGGCTCCTGAATTGAAGTGATGCATATCTACCACACAGCCATCATCCTTCAGATCTAAGGACCTGGGTTTAAAGGATAAACTAATTTAGAAACAGATATGACTCCCTCCAAGTTTAAGGCTTCTTTCAATAGCTAATGCTGAGCAGCATTTTCCTCTTCATGTCACTTCAAGGCATCTGCCAGAAACAACTTTCCAATTTTAGTACAATAGATGCTTACGCTCTCTCAAATCTCTCTGCCGATAGAACCTGCAAGCCTTCTACAGGCTAGTAAAATGCTGTCAGCAGCTCTTTGCAAACATAAACATAGCTCTGTGCTCTGGGACTGTCAGTGTGTTTGATATTTCTCTCCCATTCACGCTCCACATTTATGAGATATTCATCTACCCAGAGTTTACAGGCAGAAACACCCCTCTCCATGTTATACTGCCAGCACTGTCCTCAGTCACTTACTGTGTGTGCAAATTGACACCTTCAGGCACAAATGCAGTGTATAGCAAAAGGGAAAATCTGGTTTGTAGTTTCCATCTCCATTAGATTTGGCTTATTTAATTTCTGAACTTAATCCCAAATAAGACAGGACATTTGAGACAGATACCTTACTTTTACTTTGGACAGAAAAGAGGTCTTTGAGATGGTTGCTAGATTTGCCAGGGCCTGGACATGTCCCTCACTCAAGCTGGAAGATTAAGCTGTTGAATCAGTGCCAAATATTCAAAAACTGCTCATATGGAGAGAGGTAAGAAAGAGCTAAACCATCCCCAAATACTCCCCTACATAGCATCCCATCCCCCATATCTTTGCCACCTTACTCACATTAAAAGCCTGGGAGAAAAAATTGCAGGCCTGAGGCCAAACCACATGTTGTACATTTGTAAATGTTTATCTAATGACCTGTAAAAGAATCTCCAAAATTACTTTATAAGTGTTGACATTGTAACAGAGGAGGTAAGAAACTACCAGTCCCAGTGCATAAATAAAAGAATTGAGAACTATTCAGACTGACTGATTGTTTTAAGCTCATAACAAATCCAGTGACACAGGAGGCACCAGTAACCTACAGCTATCAATCCTCAGCCCTGCATGACTGCCTTTCAACCCTTCTTTATGAAGCAGGATAAGATCACGGATTACAGCCTTCCAAGTACAGCCTGGGCTCAGCCAGCACGAAGCCTGGAGCAAATCAAGGGATCTAATCAAGGGATATACTAACAGCTTGAGCTCTGCGGTGAGATTTAACTGCTCTAGGTACATACCTGCTTTGTATCGGATTAATTTTAGGAGATTTAGGGAGCTTTGAAGCTTCAATACCAAGAAGCTGGATGGCACCATTATCCGAAGCTATAGCCAAGTAATGCGAGCCTTGGCAGAACGTAAGTGTCTTTACATGTCCTCCAATCCGAGAGTAGGTCAAAATTGATCTAAACAAAAGAGAGACAGAGAGGAAAAAATAAAAAAGAGGAAATTTTTTCTGGCACATTAAAAAAAATTAATTCTCTCAAACACCTACTTAAAACCAATGACTCTTGAGAGAGCGCTCAAAATAACATTTTCTAAGTGTTCCAAAATTAGAAAGCAACACAGCCTAAGTTGCCTCTGCAAGCTTAAATCCTCATCTTTGAGCCTCTAGGTTACGACAGTCTCCAACTGCAGATGCACACATTTGTCTACCAGTAAAATAAAAGTCTAACCCAGACCTGTATCAACGTAGCATACTGTAGTTACTGTTATTTAACTGACACTGTGGTCCACTACATCTTTTTCAAAGTATTTTGAGACAGACACCCTCTTCTCCCAAAGGTATCTCTCTCACACAGACGGTCAGCCCCATACCACCCATGTTTCAACCAGCAATACAGCTTTCCTGCATCAAATATCAGTGGATGAGACAGTTAAGCATAAAGCTAATTTGTTCCAAAAACCTCAGATGGCTTTAAACAGCAGCACCAGAATATATATATGTCTGTATAGAAATGAAATCAAAAAGCCTGCAATTACAACTGTGAAGCAGTCCCTTTGCATTTGCTAGCAACTTTTTTTTCTTTTATTAACCAATTGAAACAGCAATCTAATATTTTAGAGTTGCATATAAAGAGGAACACCAGTATATTTCATTATTGGTACCTCTAGCACACCCACAAGTGATTAATATTTTTCTCCTTGCTCTAATTTATTTTGCACTCCAAAATAGCAGCCCCAAAATTCTATGAGTTTTAAATCTACCTGGTTGTAGTGGTTTTTCCTTCCATTTTTTGGCTGTTCCAGATTTTCACGGTACCATCGTTTGAGCAAGTGGCAAAAATGGAGTGTTCATCAGAGACCCGAATGCGGTTCACCGCAGACTTGTGTTCATGAAGGTGAGCTACCAACAATCCTTTGGGACGCCATCCTTCAGGGAAAAACAAACCCATAAAGTTTGGTGTTGATTTCATAACTTAATAGGAACGTGAAAATCCCCCTCATCCCATCCACCAACAGCTACACTGGGATATAGTTATTACAGCTGCAAAGCACAGAAGGCACTGAAAACACAGAGCTAATGCATTTTAAATATATAAAGGCAAAAGCCTATTTGCTTGGTTCTAAACTAAACCCTACTGGCAGATCTGGGTAAGAGTTTTCTTTTAGATGAGTTCCATGTACATTCAGTGAAATTCCAAAGAGCCCTTCTTCATAGACTTTGTAGAGATACTAGTGCACAGTTCTCCTGCTATCAGCCTATGCAGATCGCTGTGCTGCAAATGGCAACCACATAAATGCCCAAAATGCACATAACGAGCAACACATTTGAACAGACTTAAGTTCCTGGATTGTCTGTAGAGTGCCTGAAGTGACAGGCTCAGTGTGGCACTACATGCTACTTTGCCAGCCTTATGTACCTAATAAAATTAAATAACAGCCCTTCTAAATCTCATAGAAAATTTATTCCAGAACTTCAAAAATAAATTGAGTAGTTGAGTTGCCATGCAGTAACTCTTGCCAAGAAATTGCCAACATTTGTGCGGTATGTTTCCTCCTCTGAACTAAGCAACGCAGAAGTATCTGGCTGCATGTCTAACACACATCTACTATAGTGAAGGATAACAGCAGATGAAGATAATGAAGGACAGACCACAGCAAATTTCAGAATGAGACACAAACTTTAAATATGAACATTTTTCTGGCACTCACTCACTTGTGTGGCAGAGCAGGTCAGCTGCTTGTATTGGGACACGTTATTTCATAGGTTGTAAAACTCTCTTCAGAAGACAAACACACGGCTTAGCCAAGCTCAGTCAAGGTTAGCTATGTTCAAATGCTATCTGGTTGGACCATTTTCCTGACGATTTTCTACTGCTTCCCTTAAATTGACATGGTAGCTGCATATGCCCAGGTGTGTGCCTTTATGCTAGTTTTACCAAAAGACTTTAGCATGACCATGTTGATTACTGCAAGCGTAGCTGGTACAGATTCTGCTCCCAACATCTGGAGTTTAAGCACATGAAACTGCCATTAGTAGAAGACAGTCAGGAATCTCCATATGGGATACCCAACAACAAGCACATGGAGTAGAGAACACCAGCAGAAAACGCTGAGTACTAATCTGGGTAAATCCCAATCTCAATTTGGAAATTCAAAATTTAAGCTGAGGCCATAGGAAGTTGACTGTGATTTAAAACCATGTGTTTTTTCCCAGAGTGGCTGCCAGAGCCCTAATTAGCAAAACCTGGGTGTTGCTCCATTCTGGTAAAGAAAAGGGAACAAGAGGTAAAAATATCTCTCCTTCCACTCTGAAAGCAACAGTGTAGTATGGGAACACACATCTTCTCTTCGTGGCTGGGCCCTGTGTCACCGTCACCACTGCTGGCGGGGACAGGCTCCTTTGTAAACAAGGGCAGCTCAAACAACCCACCCCAGTATGTGTGCCACTGGGTAAGAAAACCTGTCCAAGAGGTTACAACACTCACAGGATGGCTGAAAATTTGGAGCCACCCCAGGCAAAACACTCACATTTCTCACCTCCCAACACAGTGTTTCTCCCCTTGTCAATACCTAACTACAGGCTGTTACAGGATGGCAAGTTGTCTGCCATATACCTGGTTACAAACAACCCACTTCAGAAAACTCACTGGATGTGGAATAATTGCTGGAGGTGACTTAGAAATTAAACTTATATTCACACTTTTAGGTAAGGCACAGCACTGAAGAAGCTTCTTGGGTGGAGTGTGGCTGACATGCAAGGAATCCATTCCACGGAAGTTCCCTAGGCCTGCATCCTTAGATGTTGGCAACGCCAGGGGAACTTGGTGTGTTGGCTCTAAGAGGAACTGCTCGGAGGGTGGAGCAGTGTGGAGGTACCACAGCCAGGCTCTGTGATAGTATGGGAACTTGAAGGTACCACGGAACCGATAAGCTGCATATTTGCTACCCTGGGCCAACAGCCTATCATGTTTTTGACAAAATGCTGTCCTTTTGGTGAACTTTGCTCATTATAACATCATTATAATACCAAAACACACCTCCATCCCAAAAGCTATCCACCTCCAAGGTGCGACCACCCCTCACTGAGCTTGCGCTTTGAATTTTTCTAGTTTATACCTTTAAAAGTGAAGCAAGAAAATTTTATACCAATCATAACAAAGGTATGTATGACTAGAATCACTCAAGCTCCACCTGAAAGGTAAAAAAATAGTATAAAATAGCTTAAGAGAGAAAGAATGTTAGGGAAGATACCATCAGATACCACTCTGGCTTCTGGGATCAGTCGATAGGCTGAGCCTCTCTTCCCCCCCATCGGGACGCCTTTGGGTAAGATCTGAACACTTGGTTATACCAAGTGTCTCCCCAGGAAACTTAGGAATCTCTATAGAGAGTCGCTTTATATCTTTTAATGCGTTCGTAGCCAGCAGTGTTACTCATACTCTTGGTATTTGCATGTGCTTTGCAGAGAGTGAATTTATCACTGGTAATCCAAAAGAACCTGTGTATCTGTTGCTTTAATAAACTGCACTATGCATTATCACATTATTTGTGAATCCGTAATCGTGATAGTTCAGTACACTGAACGCAACTGGACTTATAACACTGTCAAATTACTTTAACGCTGTTGCCTTAATCAACTTTGCGAAGCTGTTTCAGTGAAAGCCCTGAGAGGGCTCTGACAGGCAAACATTGACTCTGATGGGTGGCTACATATAGAGTCCCTAGAAAATAAACCGTTGACCAAGTCTGAGACTAAGACTGAACTTAGCCACACCTAGACTCCTCTCTGAGAAGGAGTTTAGAAAGCAAGGGGGTCCTGTCTGAACCTCGCGACTCAATGGGAGGGTTCCTCCCCCCAGCCACGCCTCAGACTCCTATGCAACAGTAACTTTTAACACAACACTGGAACAAAGCACACAACCTGGACTGCAGACCAGTGGTTTGGGTCCGTCACCACAAAGTTAAGGATCTCAGTTCCAGACCCTCTTTCATGGGTCATGCATGTATTTTGCCAAACAGGCGTTCTGCATAGCAGGCACATTTCCTAAACTAGTAATTTCTTCTTTTCCTCATCTTTTGCATTTTTTTCTTGAGATGATGATGTTTTGACCCCCCCCCCCTTTTTTTTTTTTTTTTTTTTTTACAACAACCTCAGTGGCCTGTGATTTACCTGGAGGTGGGGGCTTGCTCTCCCACTCAGCATTCTCCATCATCTGTTTGGCAAGTCTCTCTGCATTACACTGTTCTCGCTTCTGCTGGATCAGCTGCTGAAGATCAGTTTTGCAAGTGGTGATGCGTAACTGGTGTGCAGATGGGGAGGCGGTACTGGTCGGTACCTGTATGGTCGGTTTCCTGGGTTGAACAACTGTTCCATCAGATGCCTGTAAGAGATAAGCACTTAAAAATATATGCCTTACAGTCTACACACAGATAAATACCTACTCTTAAGATTACTGGGTCACACTGAAGAAGAGTGGAAAAATCTTTTTTATTGAATCAATTAGCAATGAATTAGCATTAAAATTTCATGCTTGCATGAAAACAATTAAAAATAGTGAAAATTATTATTTACAGAAAAGCTTAACCATTCATTTATTCTACCCTGTTTACCTAGCCTGTTCTGTATTCTGTTTGTAGAAACTGTAATGTGCTGTGCACACCTCTTAATATGATTATTACAGAAGCAGTTATTGCTCTCAAGACTGACAGAATTACAGGTTAGCTCTCAAATGATTATTTGTTTATACTGGGCTTTAAAAATAAAAGTGTGAAGTGTTTCCCTCAGTTCAGAGTGGACACTCATTTAAAGCTAGCAGAAGTTAATCTCCAACTAGAAACAGAACAGAAAGAAGTGTTCAGCATCAAGAGATGCCTCCACAGCCTGCAGGGCTCCCAGCCCATCCTTCTGTAGCCAGTACTAAGTATTACAGGTACGGGATGTCTAAATGCAGGTATGATGTGATACACCAGTTCCAAGTTAAAATCATGACATCTCTTCTCTTCCTCACAACATGTACCAGGGCATGCAATTTGAGGAAAAGCGTTCCCTGCCAGAACAGCTTACCTAATAACTGGCTAATTCACAAAGCCCCATCTCTTCACGCAAAGCATCTATTTGTTAGTGAAGCTCATCTGTCAAGTGACTAAACTTACTTCCATCCTCTCTCAATCCCCATTTTAAAAATAAGAACTTGAAAGTCAGCTACTCTGCTGGAGAAGACACCAGGGAATAGCACCAGTGTAAAATAACCTCCAAACAAAACAAGAGCACCACATCCCTATAGTTCCACTTGGCTTTAAAACCATTGAATCATTTCAGTTTAAGATGTGAAGACAGTATTTTTCAGTAATACCTGTGGGGAGGATGACAAAGTGGCACAAATGCCAGCTGAGGACTCTGAACGAAGTGGTTTCCCAGCCTGGATGCCTTCAGGATCAGTGGTTTGCCCATGTCCTTTGGGTATTGGCTGGGAGATGTTAGTTGGTTCCAGGGACCCAAACATGCTTTTCCATTCTTCATTTACATTTGAATCTTGCTTTACATGTTTTCTAGCTATAAGCAGTTGGGAGGGAGGAGGGGTAGGGAGAGAAAAAAAAAAGCCCCATAATCATTACAACATTCACTCAGGCTGGTCATTACTTTCAGACTAAGTGTGAGTCCAATGTTTACATGCCCATTTATTATTTATATACTTAATAGAGAAAAACATACTGCTAGGCTGTTTAAGCCAGCTGACAGGGATTTATGAGTCAAACAGAACACATGTGGCAAGTGCTCTGTTTACACCTTCTTAATCCTACAGTTGACTCATGCAATAAATCATTCCAGTATAGGGAAATTTTGCATCTAGAAGGCTGCAGGATTAGATGCCCCACGATAACTCCTTCTTATGAGAGTTATTGCATTACTGGCATAAGACAGGGATAAATTTGTAATAGCATAGTATGCAAATCATTGTCAGCATCAAATACAATCAGTTTCACATCACAATCACAACATCACCTGTACATTCAAGAATGTTATCTATAAATAGGAAATTTATTTTCAGCATTCCTCTGGAGTCACTTAAAACTGTAAAATATAGAAAGCAAAATGAAAACATGGGACAAATTACATTTGGACAAAGTCAGTGAAGAAGTTAAAGGCGTGAAGACTTTGCAGGTGACAGTTTTGGGTGAAGTCAATCAGTTCAAATATGGACTTCATATACTAACTTTTAAATCCTGTCCACTCCTGACTCCACAGGATGCAAAAAAATGAAAAATCCTGCACTTACGTACTTTCCTTTAAAATGATATGCAAAACATTTGCAGACTAGCATCTTAATTCTGTAAATAAGACGGCAATAGCTACTTGGTTTGTAGATATTTCTGTGTTTTTACATCTGAAAACACAGAACCTATCAGTGGGGTACAGAGGAGGGCCTTACAAGCTTGACAGAGCAAAGAGGAAGCTCACTGTCTGGAAGAGAAGGATTTTAAGGATACAGAGAACTGGAATAGAGTTAGCAGCAAGTGGATTTCAAAGCTAAACAAGGAAACATAAGAGGTTTTTCAAGCTGAAAGAGCAGCAGGCGACAAAGTAAAATGGGGGTGGATGAGCAGCTGAAGAACCCTAAGGTCAAAAAGCACATACTTGGTGGGTGAGCAACAGCTGGCACTCCTCAGTGCCAGCCTGTTTCAGCATCACACCTAGGCCTCAGTTTCCTCGAGGCTACCTCAAGAAAACATCCTGGATTTTCACAGTTAAAGAGCTCATTATTTCTTGAGAGGAAACAGAGATAGCAGAAATGTAGCCTTCATAATTTACACTGTTACCATGCGTCACTGGAGTCCTGTTTGTCACAATCAGCTAAACAACCTGTGCATATTACCACTGCAAATGCAAACTAATTTAAATACTCAGAGGGAAAATATCCTCATCTTTTACTGATCCAAAGAGCATTCCAGCACCTCACATTTCAAATAGCAGTAGTAATTTTCTTATTTCAACTTGATGAGGATGGCGATAGTTATGTAGGCTGAATTACTGAGAACACTTGCTGAGTAAATTAAAGACTTAATTCTTTGACCCTGAAAGAAAGGCTACACTTTATCTATACGGACCACAAAATATACCAACCACGTTTGTCATCAGGCTCCTGCTTTGTTTTAACAAGATCCACTTGTCTCCCAGTTATTCCCAGAGCTGACAAGTCAATCACCCCTTTCTGACTGCTGTCATGCAGGTGGCTCTGATCCACTATATTGGCTTTAGCTTTATTTGATTTTAACATAAAGTCTTTCAGTGCTAACAGTTTGTCTTCTTCCTCCTCAGTCATCCCCTACAGAATAAAAGAAAAGATATTATTATTTACTTTTGAACAAGAACATGCATCAAGGCATGAAGATGTAAGAAGCAGTAAGATTAATGACTGGCTCAGAAGTGGAAGGAGAGAGCACATCCCCAAAATTCAAGATATCAGTCTATCACTCATACAAGACTTTGGGTAAGCTGCTGTAGTATAAGAATCTCTTTCCTCCTCAGGAACAGGACTAGGAATAATGAAAGGGCAGAACAGCATTTAATGTTGGATCACTGTCTGATGCAATCTCCTTCGTTGCCACCTAGGCCATGCTTACAGCCCACAAGCCATAGGAAAAAAAAAAAAAAAGGAGGAAAAAAACAACCCTGAATCCCCCTCACACACTCTCAGCTGCAGTCCTTCCTCTTCCCAGTTCTCACTACTTTGTGCGGGTGATTCTTAGTGTTCCCCTCTTCACATATAAGCCTCAACACTTTCCAGCTCCCTTTGGCTTTTGCACTGTTACTTGCATGTCTATCTCTTCAACAAATGCATACTCTTCTCTTCAACACAATACACAGCACATATTCTGTAACACTGATACCATCACAGATGTGTCAGAAATCTGAGACATATAACTAAGTCTTTAACGAGAGGATGTACTTGGGAAATCCAAACATAAGGTTGCCCTATTTCTGGCAGATCTTTCCAGAATCTTCCTTAACTTCTGAACTCCTTGTCCTACAAGCATATACTGAAATCAATGAAGTCAATGGTTTGCAGGATTAGAACCTCAGACTGGGAATCCCTCAGAGCAGCAACTGCAAGGTTAGGGTCTGTGGAGACATAAAGAGCCCAAGAATCTCAAGCCTGACTTCCGAAGTACAAATAAAAAACAATCACTTGTGAAAGTAGCTTCTTCAACAGCTGTGCAATGGCAGGGTCCTCTGGGGGTGGGCAGTCAGGGAGCGCACCATTCCTCTTCTTCTGACGCATCTGAAGGTGTCGGAAGAGGCTTGTGATATCCTTTGATCTTAAGACATAATCAAATATGGAACGGCTGACAGGCTCTTTAAGTACACTGAGCAGGACTATTTCTTTATCTATCTGCAATTCAAAGAGAGAGACCAGTCAACGTGAAGGAGGATGATATCCATATAAACATGGGGAAATCTAGCAGTAAGTGCTGTCATCTCATGTCTACAATGTTTGCACTTTTGTTTTTCCTATAGCCTGAAAGTCAGTAACTGGACAACTGCAAATATTAATATAAAAATCAATCTCTTTATCTGAAGGCATGTTCTGTAAACCAGTTTCCAGCTCAGTCCTGAAGAGATGCTTTCAAACTTACAATAACAAAAAATTATGTAGGACTTAAAAATTATTGCACATGATTGTGCCTATAATCTAGATTCAACTTCTCCTTTTGTGAAAATAGTATCTTTCCCTGTGTTGGTCATATCAGATTTTCTCTGTTCTCTTTCCTTGTTCTCCCAGCAGTCTCAGAACCTTAACTTGGCATTGCTAAATGGGATTTAAAAGTCTACTACTAGTACAATGATATTTCAAGCTTTGTCCGTCTTTGTCCTACATTTACCCTGTAAAAATACCAACTAGAAGAGCTCTTCCCCCGTGTCAGTCAGATTACCGGGTTTCCTCCTATGTATACAAGGGAATAAGGATGCACAAGCACATAATTAAGTAATATTCAAAAGCATATTGGGACATTAGTAAACAGTCATAAGAAACTGATGAGTTAAGGCATAATTTAGAATCATTAACTGGGGCAGTCCTTATAAAGACTGTTCATTACTATTAAAACAGGAAAAAAACGAACAAGTTTCTATTGTCCCAGGTGGCGATTCAATGTCTGTTTGTGTCAAGAGAACATGTCTGGACAAAAAGTATTGTATGCAATCCAGACTACTTGCAGCCCAAACATTCCTTTGAGTTTACACTTTGATTTTAGTACTTGATCTTTGCTCTTTCAAGAGTAGGTCTTAAGACAGCAGGGGGGAAGGCAAGCCATATTCATTAAATAGGCCCCCAGTTACAGTCCCACAGTTAAATGACCAAACCTAATTGGGCCCAAAATTATGACATAAATGCTTGTATAAAAGTTAGAATGCTCAAAATAATTAATGGGAGATGGGGTTGGGACTGCAATTCTTCCTTCACAACAGTGTCAGAAGACCTCATTCCTGTAACACGCTTCTCATAGCTGACTGTCTACATGAAAAACAACTTCAATATGAGTCCAAAGCGAGAACTTCTTTATTACAGTCCAACTTAATGTTACCTGCTATTTGCTTACTATATTTAGTGTTACATAGCAAAGAAAAGATTTCTATACTAAAATGAAGCAGGAAATGAACAAGACAGAAATTTATCAATGCCTAAAACACAGCACAGGGTGTCTAGGGAGATGTAAACAAGGAAAAATATTATTTTAGTGAAGTTACCACCTGCATGGTTCACAATAAAATGTTAAACATGTGATGCAGTTTTCAATGTAAGTACTGCAACTGTTTCTTATTTAAACACCTGACAGGTGCATTCTACAGGTCCTAAAGTTATATGCAAAGATGCCTATATGATATTACCAGCATCATGCAGGTCATTCCTAGACATGTGCTGTTATGAAATGACTTAATTCATTCATGCTGAGCACTCTGCCCTTATCCTTGGCAAAGCACTGAAACACAGGAGTAGCACTGCTGAAATCCCAAGCATGGTAATCGCTACCTAACAGACTGCTCATGTTTTCAGAAGGTCAGGCCCACAGTCAAACATGTTAGCAGGGCAGGGCTGGAATACTCAGTCTTGTAGATGAAAGCATAGAATATAGAAACACTTGTTTCACAGCCAACTTTTCATGCCTTTTAGACTCCTATAAACTAGCACAATATTGCAAGAGTTTTATTGTAAACAAGGTAGAGAAGAGCCTGAACCAAAGACATACCTGTTGATTTTAGGCTTTGTAAAATGTTCTGCAATCTGCAACAGATTTGAGACAACAGTCTTTCAAACACAGAAGGCAATGGCCATTCTGTCAGTGTCTGACAGCAGAGATCAAAAAACTACATCGCCTCTAACAAAAAAAAAAAAAAAATCTAATATTCTTATAGCCAGGACCATGGCCAAGACAGACTTAAGAATTATGACTAGTCAAGATATATTCACATTAATATTATTTGAGGTATTACCTGTATTATTGGTTGTGTGATAAAAGGATGGAGGTATGGCATTAGCTTGCAGTAGACATCAGCAATATTCAAATACTGTGCTACCACAGTGATAAACCCAACTGCACCATACCGTATCCAAAGATTAGGATGACACAGGAAAGGTGCTGAAAGAAAATTAGGCTGTTAAAATATACCATTCATATTAAAGAGAGGAGATCATCCTGTATATGGCAGCCTGTGATGTCATTTCCTTCCCCTAGAATTACCCCCAAACTGAGCCTTCCCTCCTGCAGAGCCCCAAGGGTAAAATTTCTTATATTGAGAAAACCATTTCATGGACTTCAGTGTGCCCATGCTGCTCAGCTTCCTTGCTGTTGTCAAAAAGCATATTTTTCCTATTTATTCATTTCAATCCCTAATTGTCAACTCCAGATTTGCAAAGGAGACTAATCCAAAAATAAATCTCAACCTTATTCTGGACAATTATGGAGAATCCTAATACCAGTGATTTATTTTTTTCTTTTTAAGTAAATACTTTATTCCTTCCTTCTTCCCCTCTCTTCCTTGAATAGTCACTACTTATATTGTAAGATTATCAGACTCAGAAGTCCATCTCAATTATGTGGGATTTAAGAAGTTGTAATCAAGGGACTATATCTAGTAATGAGATATAATCACAGATCATCTGCCCCAAATTCTGAGTGCATTTGAAAAGCCATAACATTAGGAAGAAGCAGCCTACATCTCAAAAGATCAGTTAGTATTTTCTTTTCCATAAATAACTGGTAAATCTTGGGCATGTCTAAATTAAACTGATAAGCCTTATGAGGAAGGAGAGACCAACTCTGTATTCAAGGTTCTATTGAGTTAAGTGGGTTTTTATGGTGTTAGACATAGGATGAGAAAGGATCATGTATTGTCTGAAGGACTGGATTCCCCCCTTCCTCAAAGGCTGATGGGTAACAGTTTGCAAGTTATGTGCCTGATCAACTTCCAGAAGTAACCAGGAGTTTTTCTTTATAGGAGGTTGGCATGAAGAACAAGGAAAGATCTTAAAGCAGAAAGGTTTTGGACTAAACGTTGTTTACTGCTGTCCTATATAAAATCAGAGAAGATGCTTCCAATTTGTTCCACCAAAATTATTACTTTAGAGTTCTGAGCACTAACATGGTCCAACTAGTAATAGTTCATTAACACAATTTTACGTAGATTCTAAAACAGTACTATAGGTTTGCATATTGGACAGCTAAGTTGACGGTGAAGCTTTATGTAGTACTAAGATTTTTTTTCTTAACTAGGAAACAAAGGTATTCTCCAGTATTCCAACTTACCGATATCACAAGCAAACTCATAAATATGGGGTTTTTGCAAGAGCCCCAACTGGCACATACAAGTAAGAGCATTGAGGGCTTTATAAATAACAAATTCTTCAGCATCACTGAGACCTTGCTGAAGCAGAGGTTTCAGTATTGATGAGCTTTGCCAGCCAACGTAAGCAGCAACACCTGAAACATAAAAAGAACACATAAAAATCCAAAGTAGCACTTCCTTGCCTTTCCTCACCAAAGTTTAAAATTGCTATCCCACAGAGACATCTCAAAACAGATTATTAGTCATTAGAAAAAAAGGAAGCTGCTTTCCATTTAAAGTTGGACCAATATTCTGAAAACTTTGATAAAAGCAGATCCCTGTGCCTGTAGAGGTCCTTCCAGATGCCAGCACACAGCTGGCCAGCAGAAGTCTGAAACAGCAAGGCAAAACCAGAAGTGCTCCTAAGGGGTGGGGATACAGTGCCTACATTTGTACATGGAAAGGACAAGTGAGCAACAGTGAAAGGTTCTGTTAGCAGGATTTTGTCTTTTAACTTAGCAGTGACTGTAATTTGAGTATCATTCAGACTCCTGAAAAGACTGAACTGGATACTGGACTAATTATCAGCAAGGAACATCTATAACATACATTCGCTTAGCCACAAAAGAAAGAATCACTAATAGTCAAAAAGGAACTTTTAGAGCAATCTTCTAAAACTCTTCCAGCCTGAAATGACTGCAAGATTTGCTGTTTAGTTAACTAGTCTCAAATTATTTGCCATCATGAAGCCACCTTGATCCTAGCTTCAAAAATAAATCCAATTTTAAAACATATTTCAAAAAGCTTAGAAAGAAGCCAAGATCAAAGGCAAAATGAAAGTAACTCTTTTGAAGCTGCTGGACAAAAATATATCAACTGCATTGCAGTAAAAGAAACTGCTTTCCCTTTCCCACGTGAAAGTCAGCCACTGGCCACATGAAACGGTCATCTGGAATTGCTTGTTTGGATTAGACAACCCATCTACAATAATTAATCTCTGGCAACGGTCAGGGAGATTGGTGGAGGAAGATCAGGGACCTTGGTGGATTTCTGATCTTTCCTCTAGCTTTACATCCATCAAGCTAACATGCCTTCCCACAAACAACTTGACAAGTCCTCTGACCGTTCTCAAGAGAAAAAAATTATTTTTCATTGAACAGCTCAGGCTTATTGTTGCTATTGTCATATGTGGTACACAGCATAGACCATAACTGCCTCTGCTTCTAACCCAGTTATTTGGGATTGATAAATACCAGAAAAAAAAAAAATGCCTTCCCATCAGAATTGAGATTAAACATAAAATAACGTTATCGCTTTTACTCTAATAAGTTAATAATCAATATACTTGCTCATGTATTAATGCTGGGCTTTGCAACCGTTGCTAAAAGGAAGAGAGGAAGAAGGGAGAAATAGCACAGGTAAGAGAAATCCCCTCAGTGCCACTGTTACAGAAGGGCATCTGCCCACAGCCACAGGCACCAGTGCCTGCACATACTTAAACACCAGTTAGAGAGCTCAGTTTTAAAGATGTGCAAAAGCTTTAAGTAAAACAGCATAAAACAAAAATATAAATTTTGACCTTTATCTGAATTCTTCTGTGGAGGTTTTGAACAGATACTGGGAGAGGAGGAGGAGTTAAAAACATAGGTTACATGTCTTGACTTTTACACTTAATTGCCTCACATCTCTCTACATGTCTTTTGCAAGAAGCCAGGACACTGTGACCTGTGCTTTGGCTACCCCATTGCTACTTCTAAACAAATTCTGACAGGTTATTAGGATCACATCTTGGCAGGGTTTGCCCGTACAGCATTTTGTGGCTTCCAGTCATAATGGAATGTGTGCTTACCATAATGGCCCTGCTGGAAGTTTGATCATGCTTATTTTTCTTGCCATGCGCCTGAAGTACCATTTCCGCCCCCAGATACTACAATGGGAAAAAGTTTTCTTGACCCACAAATCCTGAGCACTGACTCTCAGCTATATTCATGTGAAATAATTTCCAACATACATGGAACACTAGATATACTTAACAGCTGATGTCATCACTGGTGAGATTTTTTAAATTGTTATTAAGTTTTCTGAGCTGACAGGAATCTTTAAGTGAGCTTTTTAAGGCACTAAAAAAATTTTTCAAGTTATAATTTTAGCCTATACCAATGCCTAGTTTTCATCATATGAACAGGTCTACTGAAGTTAATGGGACCATGCACACATGTGAAGTGATGCATCTACTAGACAGCTTGCAGAAATCTTAGTATTTACTTGTCATAATTTAGCTTTTTGAGTTAGTGGCTTTATCAAAGACTCAGGAAAACCCCAGCATTTACAGTTTATTTTTTATGTTAATCTAACCTAGACTTAAATGCCTCAGTCTCATTTGTATTAAATATCTGGAGTAAAAGAAAAATATATTTGTATTTACATTGTTTTGTCTTCACTCCCTAAAGAAACATTTACAGTCAAAAGTTCAGCAAAGTCTTTTCCTATAAATTATAGCAATCTTTATAAGAAAGGACTTTTATATGACTGTTAAGTTTCCAGGATATGCAAAAGCTAATTTATTTAGATTATTATCTCTCTACTCTGTTTGGCTGAAACCAAACACTTACCAACAATGCTGTCAAAGAAAGCTCCTCGAAGATGCCAGTCATTCTTATCATTTAAGAAAGTGATCATATGAGACAGAAGAACATCATTGGCTTTCTGACGTCCAAAAAAGACACAGAGACGTGTTATTCCATTTTCCATCAGTGTTTGTTTCACAATATTCTCTGGGTCACTTAGCAAAGTCACAACTTTCTGCTGAACCATTTCATGCAAGGCTTGCAACTCTGCAAGAGACAAGAGGATGAACATTTGTGTTGGCAAGAAACAATACGTGTATATGTACTACCTGCTGCTAAAGGAGTTACACTGATAAGTCATCCTGAAGAACGCCTGACCCAGTAAGATGGGCAACGCAACAGAACATCAACAATTCCAACAACTGGCTTACCAAAGACTTCAGACTAAGCATGAGGTCGTGGAAAAGCCAAAGAGTACAGAAACGTGAGACATTCTTACCAGATCAATACATTCTAAACTTGTCATAACTTCAACTAAGATGATCCAGCTCATTATATATATAGGTGAAATGCAGATGTGAAGAAGCATCAGAATGAGTCAGCAGCAATGTTACAACAGTAAACAAAATGCTTCAAGGCAATGCTGGTTTGATATGTTTATTTGACTATCGGTTTCAAAATTTGTGAACTGACAACAGATCAAGAGTATATTTTTAGTTAGGTAGATAAATTGGCTTCATTAAGGATACAGAGAGGAATAAACAATACTTGAAAAAGTGAGTACTTCCAATCTCATTAAATATCAGCAGTTACCCTAACGATACCGATTAAAAATCGGAAGATGATCTTGCCCATGGCTTCTACTCCATGATGCAACTAATATTTATATTAAATGGAAATAACAGAGTTGTTAATGCACTGGCTATTATTGAAAGCTGTACAAGGGAAGCTCTCAAACAAGTAGCACAAAAATTTCAGCTATTGCTGTCCGAGCTTTGCAGGGGTGATTACCGTTTGCCTGCAGTCAGAACACCAGCTAATTTGCTTTGTATCGTGACTCTCTGTCACATGAGTTGCCTTCTGGGTTCAAATTTCTCATGCTTGGTTTCTAAAAGGGTAAAAAGAATAGAACTATTCAAACTTCTTTCCTCCTTGCGTTACTTTCATCTCCAAGCTGTTTTGAGGGATAGCGGACAGTATTTCTTAGAAATACAGCCCATCCGATAGGGCTTCCTCTCTCACTCCTCAGCAATACTGAGCACCCCATGCCTTATGTGAAGGAACTTGAAGGGGATTTTTTATGTTTGGTTTTGGTAGGTTTGGGTTTTTTTTAAAGTATCATCGTGCAAATAGTTAAGAGATAACTGAAACATGCCTTTTTCCCTACCAAATGGAGTATGTGTGGGACATTTACCAATTATGATTAGTCACCAACTGATCTACTTAGCCCAAAAGAGGAATGACAGTTTTTAACCACAAACTTTTCCCAGCTTAGAAGACTTGCTCGGCATTGTTCCAGAAATCTATGCATCACTAAAAGGCACTGGAGTTGACACACAGATCACTTATTACCATTCCTCTTTCCCAAGGGAAAGAAAAAGAAAAGCCATCCTTAGGATTTTAACTCATTCTCTGTGCTACAGTTACAATACCACAGATAGCTGTGTTACTGCCCAATGGCATCCAAACATTCAGCATCTTCAGGCAAAAAGACAGACAAGAATTGCCAGGCACAGGAACAGAAAAGGAAGAATGACTGAAAAATACAGTACTATGACCATGTTAGAATTTGACAGGTTTTTCAAAGCTAATGCTGCCTGCCACTTCAACGGAAGCGGTATTTGGAATACAGCCATGTTTTTGCAGCGGACTTGTTTACGGGACTGTGAATTAAGCTGGATATGCAACCAGGCAGCCAGCTTCACAGTCAAATACCTTGAGAACTTTTGGAGAAGAAGTGTGCTTGTTTATATACTTTTTTGTCTTTCACAATGTTCAGAACAGAGGTGTCTGTTTCTGCATGAAGCTGTAACACACGCTTTGATACTAGTTGAGGCAAAGCATTCTTCCCATTTAGTAGGAAGGCTAAGCTTTAAGAGATGAGGAAGATCAGTGCTAACTAGGAGCTTTGGCCCATGATTTGCCATTATATGCAGGCAAGGTAAGTAGAAGTGACATTACCTGTGTCATAGTTATCACTAGGGTGAGATGTTTCATCCATTTCTTCACCATTTGGTTCATTTTCCATATTCAGATTTTTCAGCTGTACTAACTCCAGAAATCTCAGAGCTGTTTCTGCCAACAACGCTATGTTTTCTGCAGAGGAAAACATTTTGGTGAAGAATTGTTCTACTTTGCCAATTTACATCAGTCTGATGATCCCCCTGATGAGAGATTATAACCACTGACAATACCAGTCATGATGGGCAAACGGGATTGAAATTACACAACATGCTCTGGTCAACCCACTTCTGTTGACCCTGACCCCAGCTTTGCTACCAAGTACATCAAATCACACAGTACTTTTGTAAACAAGTGGAAAAATTGTAAGGATATCAAGTGTAACAAGGACTAATTTCAGTCTTCTAGAACTAGCCCTAAATGCCACCTAATCTCAGGCTAATGACTAAATAACTTGATAGAACTTAAAGACCAATTAACCTGAATTAACCAACATGCCCACATGGTAGACTGCAACAAAACAACAATGACAAACCACCACACCAGGATATGTATCCTAGGGAATAACAACAGGAGAGGAATCCCCCTTGAGGGCTGGATTCCACTTTTAGGGCATTTGTCCCCATATCTATCAATGCAATTTGGCACTGTTCTGCACTGTTTGGAAGCTGCTGAAGCAACTCGGGCTATATTATATGGGTCAGGCCACTGCTGTCACAGGAATCCTGTTGAGGCAGAAGTCCCACTTAAGCAGCCGTTCTTAGTGTCATCCTAGACAACAGCAGCATGCCAATGAAGCCTGTCCACAGCCCAGATCAAATGCTGTAAGTCACCAGTCTGACCACTTCTAAAAAGTGTGCTATAGTAACACAAGTTAACTCAGGTATTAGACTACCTTTAAATATATATATATATATATATTTATTTGAATTTTAAATTGCTTTCTTAAAAGAAAAGCTATTTGAAATTAAGGCAACTTAATCAGACTTAACCATCTACAGTTCAAATAACCTTTTCAAATTTCAGAAAATATTCTAGCTGTACTTGGTTTGAAAATAAAGTCAAACCACTGAACAAAGAGAGAACCTCTGTGTAAGGAGATGCAACTGGAGTCTATGGGTACTGAGACCTGTAGCCTTTTTGCACTTGCAGAAAAGGAGATTGTATTTTATTTCTTCCATTTCAGCTTATTTAACAAGTTCAGCTTCATATTAGTTCATTTAAAAATTCATTATGAATAGACTATCATTTTACAAGTTGGGGTTTTTTTTTCTAAGCTACAAATAAAAGTGAGGCATGAAAAAATGGTTCTTTCATAAAGCCCTAAAGGTGACCAAAAGCAATTGGTTCTATTCATTAACTATATATTGTCTTCAAGAATTTCTTTTATCAGCTTATTTAGTAAACAACAGAAAAACATCACCTGGAACATCTTCAACTGAATTCTCCATTTATAACTTTAAAAACAAAGCCAAAAAACTTAAAAATATGCTAGTCATAGCAAATAAGGGAACATGGTAAATAGCAAATATGGGCATGACTTCAAAGCTTCGTCCTGAACCAGGCAGAACTCATATATCTGAATAACATACAAAGAAAGCACCTGCTACGGTATAAGCCAGTCTATTACATAGCAAATAATGTAATTTCAGCCCCTGAATATCAAATTTCATTTTGTGGGAAAATAACTCTGAAGCATAGCAACACACTGATGCTTTAAGTTAGTTTCATATTTATTCAGGTCAATCAGGCCACTCTAAGTAAACAATGTGAGCTAATGAAATGTCAATTAAGATAAATTAATAAAAGCAGCAAAAGGGTGGGCAAGCTCAGAAAGCCCTCTTCACATTCTTAGCTACACAAAGACCGCTTGGACAAGTACTTTTCTTCGTTACACTCTTTCTTATCCAGGGAATAAAGCCAGGGCTGCTTCCCTGAGCATGAGGCTCTAAATTCTGACCCCTTACCTCAGCTGTGGGCAGACCTGCTGTGTGCTACATCCAGGCCCTAGCCCAAAGCACATGTACACTTTCTGCAAGTTGCTTTTACATGCAGAACTACAGAGAATAATTAATGTTAATTTTTAAAAAAGTTAATTCATCTAGCAGAGAGCAAGCACATTTTGTGGACTATTTAAAATGTAATTATTTACTTTGGGTACAGATCTACACTGGAAACTCATCTGTTAGTATAAGTCAACTCATTAATTATTAAGTTGCTGCCACCACCTGCACCAGTTAGCTTAAGTGAATACAGGTGTCTTTACCTGCAGTCATTTCTGAGACTTCTGGGGAGATTTACTGAAATAGAAACAGCAAGCTATGTGATGATTTTGAGCAGAGGAGAAAACAGTTACGGAAATACAGAAAAGCCCAAGATTTGGAGTTTTGACTGGATTTCCTCTTACCAGCATATGCAAGTCTGACGATGGTGGCTTCATCCTGGGCCAAGTGTGCAATGCCTGGCAGAATGTATTCTGGGTAAATGTTAATATCATTGCGTGGCACCTCTTTGACGAGAGCAAGAACTTTAGTTAGTGTCCTCACAGATTCTGCCCTCACCCTGGGCACAGAGTCGTTGCTGAAATGTAACAGATAAGGAGTAATACGATCCAGAAGAATCTCTACACTTAATCTTGGTGCTAAATGAAGAATCAGTTCCAAAGCAGCCAGTTTTGAATCACAGTATTTGAGAGTCTGTAAACAGGAAGTTATCACAGACACTAGAATAACCAGCCCATTCTCTTTTGTTTCTCCCTCGGCTTTCTCTGTGCGATCATGCCCACAGAGATTGTGAATGATGTTGTCCAGATCTTTACGTATGACCAAGATACGCTCATCTGCCGATACAAACGTTTCCTTGGCAAACTGGGCCATGTAAGGCTGAAGGAAAGTGTAAAATATTTCAGGAAATGCATTGTTACGTTGTTGTTTCAAATAATCTTCAGCTGCTAAACGTTTATCTGGCTCACGATGGACCATCTGAGTGACCTTGAGAAAGGCAGAAGTAGGAGGGAGCGGGAGAGAAAGATTAAAGGTTTAGACATTTGTAATACAAAATAAAAAAAACCCAAACAATAAGCAATTTGTCACCAAAGGAGGTGAAATAAACTACAAACAGACCACACAAATGGTTCTAATGCTGTAGTCCATCCTTACCAGTTCTCTGATACTGCAGTCTTCGATTTTGTTTAGGACTTGATCAGGGGAAAAGAGGCCATTTCTGTAAGCCAAAAGCTGAGATAAATCAAACAAGGGTACGCCTTCTGTGAAGAGCTCTGCTATTACACAGCCTGGGGAACAAAAATCAACAACAACAACAAAAGTCAAAGATGTCAGAGGATTATAAACAGACACTTTAACTTTGCTTTCTATATGCAGACAAGAACAAGCCCTATGTGACTCTTAGCTCGATTAAATGTAAGGCAAATGAGTTACCAAATTAACTTGCGGAAAGGAGATAGCATCTCGAGCTCCAAAAACTGGCTTTTACACTCGATCCCTGAAATATCTCCCAAGTATTTTGTTTCAAACATGCCAACAGCAGAGGAGTTTGCAATTAGGAAACATGAGGCAGCGACTTCAGCCACCTGCCAGCTGGAAAATACACCACCAGAAAAGGAACCCACATCACTGGTCACATGGAAGAAGAGTGCCAGTAAGTCAGCATGGATCAGGCAGTAGGTCAAAACTAAGCAGCCCTTTTACAGAAGGTAATGAAATAACCTCTATTTCCACAGTGATGCTGGGAGACAGCATATATTCACTCACACAAGCTCATAAGCACAGCGAGAAATAACATGATTGCTGAACACAGGACCCCCCCCCCCCCCCCGTTGTGTACGTGACACACATTCTCTTCAAAGGTCCCACTCCTGCAGTTTGCTCCCAACAGTCAGCATCTTGCTTTATCAGTGGAGTGCCCTGGAAGTTTGGTCATAAGAGCAGCTTATAAAATGAAGTAACCATTACTTTTAAATTCAGATTTTCAACCACTTTAAGGAAAAAAAAAAAAAAAGGCCAAACTTATGGCTTTCAAACTGCTCAAGACAAGCCCAAGACAGGCTCCCACAGTTGGACTCTATCAAGTATTTGCGAGTGGGACTATGACAAGAGCTTACTTAGTTATCCAACTTCCTGTCTCTCGGGAAAATGAAATGAGAAGGGACTTCTAAAGCCAATATTGCCAAATGGCACCAAAAGCTGGCTCAGTCCCCAGGCAGCTGGACCTTAGGTGAACCACTGACTGATTCCTCCTCTTGGGTCCCAAGAGGCATATGCTATGCACCCCCAGAACCTCAGCCACGAGAAGATGATGGCCTGTGGCCTACAGAACCATCTCCTTCCCCGGGCAGAGTTGAGTCATAACAGAAGAGTTTGTGATTTCCCTCCTCAGATAACATGGTGAGGCACTTAAGTTACGTCCCTTACTGTATGGTGTCTGTACTTTTTCTGTGAATGAATGTTTGGGGTTGGGTCTTATGCTTAAAAAAAGCAAGTTTTTCCACATGCTGTTCTCTAAGCCCACTGTAAAAAAAAGAACCAAAAAAAAAAGCACCCCCAAATAAGCTTTTCTGCACCGTGACACACAATCATAAACACCACACTGGTCTCTCCTGATGGCCCCAAGTACCTGCAGAAAAGATATCCATTGCACGTTTTAACTCCCCTCTTGTTCGCTGATTGCTATTTGCCAAGTCTACTAAAGGAGTTGAAGGGTCCCGCATGTTTTCCAACTCCGTAGCAAACATACTGCCATCGACAAAGCGCTCGGGAGCAATGTAACACGTTCTCCTCCGTGATGTGTCAAAGAAATAATTGAAGTCAGCGGGATTGTCTTCAGGAAGATAAGTTGGTTTAAAACTGGCAAAGTCAGTTAGAAGAACCCAGTTCCAGCTGGTCACCATTATATTCTCTGTTTTAATGTCCCCATGGCGGACTCCAGATTTGTGCGCTTGGTCCACCGCAGTAAGGATCTGGAAAGCGATCCACCTTTTTTCAATGTTGTTCAGGAATGGCCTAGTACTAATTCGATCATAAAGGTTGTCCCGTACGTACTGTCTGAAAAGCATTGCGGCCTTCTCTGACAGGGTCGCTTTCTGGAAGGGAAGGCAGTTCTGTGCCGAGTGTAACCTTATCTTCAGCTCCTCCAGCTCTTGCTTGTAGCTCGTCAGGGGTAAGGTGGGATCCTGAATGGCAAACACCTTCACGACCACCAGCCCCTCCCGGTGCTTGGCTCGGGCGACCTTGAAGAAGCGGGTGCTCCCCAGGCTCTTGTCGTATTCGAAGTCGTGGATGTCCGAGAAGTAGCTGTCCACCGAGAGGATCTGCGAGGGGGCGATGCCAGCCAGCTGGTTCCCCATGGCGCCACCTCCTCCCGGGCGCAGGCACCGCACCAGGGCTCTCCCGCGTCAGCCTGGGGAAAAACACAACGCGCATTTCACACAGCCCGCAGCGACGGCTTCACCCCGCTCCCCCCAGCCCCGCGCAGCGCGGCCCCCGCTCCCCCGGGCCCCCCGCCCCGAGCGGGCCCTGCCGCCGCGGCTCCCGCCCCTCCCCAGGCCCCGCCGCCGGGGCAGGGCTGCGCGGGACCGGGCCCAGGGGAGCGGGGCGCCCGGCGGCGGGGGTTCCCCCCCCCCCAGCACTCACCGGCGCGGCCCGACCGGCCCAGGCAGAGCCGGGACGCCCCAGCCCCGGCGGCGGGATGGAGCGAGGCGGGACCGAGGGCGGCGGAACCGGCACCATGAGGCGGGCGGGGGAAGGGGCGGTGCTGTGAGCTCACATCCTGCGCCGCCTGCGCGGCCGCGGGAGCGGGGCTGGTAGCCGTGTGGCCTGCGGGGCTGCTGCGCTGTCCCCGCAGCTTGTAAAGAAAGGAGTTTGGGAGTGATACTCGCCTCAGTGACGTAATTTCGGCTTTTGCTGTGATCTGGGCTGGTTATCTTCTGGTGAAGTGTTGTTGTTTTTTTTTTTGCTGGTTATATTCCCTGGAAGGGTTTCTTCTTGTTTTGTGCTTTGTAATGGGAAGAGGGGATGACAGTAGCAGTAACAGTGATGCGTTCAGGCAGTTTTTAAGTTATTTTTGTCTATTTGTTTAGCAACGTCAAGGAAGAGCTGAGGGGGGTACAGCCTATCTACTTTTGTGAGCTTGGTACTGACGCAGCGCAAGAAAGTGTTGGGAGGTCAGGTATGTTGGCAGAACAGGCCTTAGATGCATCAGTCAGGACCTTCTCTCGGCCGAGCAAACAGGAGAATAGCTGCCATGCTTCCTTCTCCTGATGCTTGCCGTTAGGTGCCTGTGGGGAGAAGGCTTGTTTAGATGACTTCACTACCAGGTCTTTCCTGAGAGGGTTTCATGTATCTGAAGTATGAGAAAAAAACTTTTCATAGCAAACTCGGAGTGAAACAAAAAGGGGGGTCTTTCTTATTGTTTGATCTGAAAGTGCTTGAGAGCAAGGAGAAGCCCAGGGCAGAGTTTGCTCATCCTTCCCTTTGCTTTTTGCCTTTCCCATGTTGTTTCTTTGCTACCTGTAACACATTACTAAAGAAGTGATGTTTGGGTCCCCTACACCAGTGCCTGTATGATCAAAACTTACCCAAAGATATGATTTACACCAGCCATGCACGAGGTCACTTAATCATGTTGTCACCAAAGTGGTTGGGGTTGTGCTAGCGAGGGCCTCCTGCCAGCAGGACTCTCCCACCAGCAGTCTACACCTGGAGGTTCAGCATGTCCCAGGGCAGAAATCTTAGCCCAGGCCTAGGGTTACGGTTAGGGCTAGGATGAGGGTGAGGAGAGTGAGAAGTAGGAAACCTATAGGCATTAGGTTGGTGTCTGGGCACAGTTCCTTCTAGAGTCGTAGCTTGCTGTTGTGCCCTTTCTTTCCCTTTGGGATGCCATGATCTGGACATAACTGTTCCACTCACAAGACCTTTACCTGGATGGCAGGCAGGGTATGCATCAAGTGCTGCCAAAGGGGATCTGGGAGAGAAGGAAAATAGAGTCAGTTTTCTGCTCTGCTCGTGGCTTGGCAGGTTGGCTTCATGCTATAACACTGATGCTCTTGACCCCCACTGTTTAGCTCCTGTCATAGCGGGTAGAGAAGGGAATGTGGAGTCGTGACTCCTGCGCTCCTTTTTTGACTTTGAAACGGACAGTAAGCTAATGGTGCCCTGTTCTGATCACTCCTAATCACCTAAAACTTCATCCCCTCCTTTTAGGGCATAACATGGGTGGGGACAGCTGTGTGGGGAGAAAACTGAGTGGCTGCTGGAAGTCTGTGGCTAAGTTGGACATTGATTGTCTTGTAAGTCAGTAAGTGGGTAATCAGAAAACCTCCATTGGCTTGTCTGCAAAACAACTATGTAGGGGTTACTCTCTCTAATGGAAAAAGTTAATGGATTTAAAGTAGAAAGATTTTCTCAGTTGAATCAGATGCATGGAGTACAAGTTCAGAATAAAGTATCTGAGGCTGTTTAGGAAGCATAAATCCCATGGAATTGACTTTAATTATGCTCTGGCTGTGCGTTCAGTGAAGAACAGAACCTGTATTTGTGCTACAACTTACTTCCTGCTCAAATTATTGAACCATGACTGTAGCTATAGCACCCCTTAAAAGGTTTTGAAACTGTCAGGGTTTGGTCAGAAGAAGGCCAGCCCACCCTGGTGATGTGCCTTTGGTGCTCTTTGAACAGGAAACACGTTACTGCTAGCAATGTAAGAGCCTACACCTCCCAAAACAGAGTGCACGAATGCTGACACTTCCCCTGTGACTGAGCACCCATCTCAGTTGTGAACGGACGCCAGAGACCGCAGAGTCAAGCTCCAGACTTGGCTGGAGAGGAGCATCTGTCAGCCCCTGTGGCTTAGCTGTGCTCTCCTCCCTTTGCTTGTAGGAGGTAAGTTTGGTTTTCAAAGGTAAGAAGGTAAGGCTTTATCATACTGAGGGCTTTTTGTAACTCCTGTAGGCAGACTGCTCCCAGCTAAGCCGTTATTTACTGCCTCCTAGCTAAGATGTATTGTCTATGCACACGGTTGTGCTGGGCTAGAGTTACAGTTCAAGCCAGTTTTTCAACCACTTGTCTTATGGTGAGAGCCTCTGCAGTGCTGCCAGGCATACAGCATGAGTGGGCAGAGGTGCTGAGACAAAAACAGTAGCACATTTTCATGCACTGTAATTGAAGTTAATTCTAGTTAAGCTAAACTGGCCACAACAAATGGAGAGGATGCATTTGTGCATATAGCAATAAAACAGAAAAAAGAGCGACTTGTGTGTATGCTCTCCTCCTCCCATTCCTCCCCTTCCTAAGTTATATACTGTTTAGCTGCTCCCCCAAATCGAAAACTAATAGAAGGGAAAACCTGTCATTTCATTGTTGCATCTTTGGTCCACATTTATTCAGATGTATACAGGAAGTAAAAAGAGACACTTACCAGTGGCTGTTGACCATGCTGAAGTTAATGGAAATGAATAAGCTGCCAAATACATTGCCATCTTTTCTCCCTGTTACCCAAATCTGATTCCCTTCTAAAGCAAACATCCATGGGTACCTGTGCAAACTGTTTTGCCTTTCATCATGTCTTGAAAACGTCAGAACTTCGTTGCTTCTACAGAGTTGAGCTTAGATGCAGAAAAGCAAAAACATTATGGTACCAGTAACCTCATTTCAATCATGGATGAGGATTGGAAATATCCTGGAAACTCACTGTGCTCAGTGCTGTGTCCTATGGACCTCCTGCCCCAGCACTAAGAATTTACCCCATATGTAGAAATGAGTGGGAGGGGGTCAACATGCACATTCTTTAAAAATAGCGGGTTGTCTGTAGCAGTGGGAAGAATTATGTCTATGAACCACAAAAAGTGCTAGTGCAAGTTAGGCAATGAAGGAAAAGATACTGAAAAAAACAGTGGGGCTGTTGTTTGGCAAGCTTAAAATCTTCATCATTGTGGAGTGTAGAACTGACCGAGAATGCCTAATGCAATGCTTATTAGCCTACTCTCCTATAGATAAAAGGCTCAAATTAATCACACTCAGACAGATTGTTTGTGCTTTGGGGTGTTTGTGTATGTGTCCCTTCCAACTCTTGAACCTACTAGCTGATTTCTGCCAAAGTTGAGAGAGATGCAGTTTCTAAAAATCAAATTTCTTAAAATGGGGAAGACAAAAAAAACCTCTGTAGGTGTCCTGGCTGGGCACCTGCTCTGACTTCCCAGGTTTTTGCTGACAGAGAATCCCCAGGGCAGACGGATCTTTTCCGTGTCTCAGCTGTGGGAAGAACTTCAAGGAAACATGAGCTCTTGTGGGACACCAGAGCTGATCAACCAGGAGAGACAACTCTGTAGGAAATCCCATTTCACTAATTCCAGGGCTTATGGAGGTATTAATGTTGTCTGAAACCAAAACTGCTTTGGAAGAAAAAAATAGATTTAATGAATCTCCATTCTAAAGCATCTTGGAATAAGAACAAAGCTTTTGAAGCTCCTGAATTCATACGTTTTACTGAAAAGGGCTTGGGAGGTTTTCATTTAAATGATTCTTTATGTCAGTGTTTTGGATAATTTTTTGCTTTTAAAAAGGCTTATTAATATATCAGTTTATCTGAATGGCGCTTTTTTCATTACTAATTTGTAAAGGAATTCAAGATTTGTGCATCTCACCCCGGATTAGTACATGTAAACATTTTAAAACCTTCTGCAGCACCATTCTGCTCTGTTAAACCTTCTGACAGTCTACCCTGCTGATTTAGCACGGCTTCACGACATGTGATATGGCAGTAATCCCAGGGACTTAAATGGGTGAGAGAAACAGTTTGTAGAATACTTTATTTAAAAGCACCTAAAGCAGGAGAATTGCCTGTAGTCTCCAGACTGACATACTGACAGATTTGTTCCCTAGTTATGTGCTAATCATTTTGGAATGAGAATCACTTGCCCCTGGATGCTTTTACCAAAGCAGCATGTACAAAATTAATTTCACAAAACTCAGCAAGAGACCATATGGAAGAGGAAAGTGATATTTATTTTAAACAAAGTTGATTTCAGACACTAACACGTGTTATGGATGTCACTCCCTTGCACTCCCACACTCCCACCACCACTTGGAAGCATCAAGACGTGTGTGATACTTTCATACGCACTTTTCTGTTAATGTTTCATTCAGGCCAAGTTTAGTATTTCTGATACAAATTTCTACAAGCCGCATAATAAGTTAAATTGTACTAGCATACACTCCTGCTGTTAGTTTATACTAGTACAATTTTCTTCTGCATCTGCAGCTACTTTTAACTTTGGGGGTTAAAAAGAGAAAGCAGGAAATGGTAAAACCAAGCTTGATTATACCCTAAACATACCTGTAAGCTGTTGAGAGTGCTTACCAACCACCTGCTTGCAGCGGGAGTAGGGCAGGAAGAATGTTTTGCTTTTTGTTTCAGAGAAAAATGGAAATTCACAGGGAGAAATTTCAGCCCATTTTGAGCTTCAAGTGAAAGTTTGGTAACTCTTTAACCTCAAGGACTAACGTATGTAATTTTCCCCCTTCCTACATTTGATTGCTCTGCCTGAGACTCAGAAATGGCTCTTCTGTATTAGCCACAAGTCAGGTAATGGCCATCTTTTCTTGGCCTGAGTCAGCTCCAGTGCCAGCCAAACACCTTACGCTCTTTTTAAAAATGTTTTAATTTTTTTTAAGACTATGACTATTTAGTCTTCCTTAGAAATCCTGGGTACAAAACCAAAACGGTGCTCTTAGGCAGTGCCTCCCTCGATACGTATTTCACGTGTCCTTCGAGAAAAATACCAGCCCTCTGCTAAATGCGCTGATCTTGGCAAGATCTGAACCTGCCGGTTCAGCCTCGGAGAGAGCCGAGCCCAGGCGTTAAGCCCGGCCCGGGCGTGCCCGCCGTCGCCGCGGGGTGGCAGCGCTGCCCCTCCGCGCTGCTCTCCCGGGCGGAGCCGGTGCTTCGCAGCAACCCCGGGGCTCAGGGGCCGCTCTCCCGGGAGGAGCCGGTGCTTCGCAGCAACCCCGGGGCTCAGGGGCCGCTCTCCCGGGAGGAGCCGGTGCTTCGCAGCAACCCCGGGGCTCAGGGGCCGCTCTCCCGGGAGGAGCCGGTGCTTCGCAGCAACCCCGGGGCTCAGGGGCTCCCATCTAGCTATGACCTCTCTGAAATGTTAAGTATTTCCAAGCGAGCAGATCTGCTGGAATCTTATTGTGTATGATGATGAGAATTTGGGAAGGACTAACAGGGTAGCTAGCACATTTTGGAAGTCTGTTTGTATAGGCAGATTTTATGGAAAGCGGAGACCTTCCGAAAACAATTATAATTCACCATTTCCAAGGCTTTGGCTTCCCATGCCCCACTTGTTCTTGTCTCAGCAGGAAATAATTTTACCAAAGACAGAGGGGACTGTTCAAGCATCTACTGACAAAAGGCTGAGTATTATATTGTAAATGCATCTGCTTATTAAATTATCCTTTGCTGGAATTTTAGAGGCAAAAGATAGCACAGAACTGGGGTTGAACATAACATTTCCAAGCAAAGAAGAGCAAGCAGGTCCTGGTTGCTGTGAAATCTGGATCAAATTAAAAGTGGTTCCTCTCTTGCAACGGAGATGATGATATGAGTGTGAGCTCTTTGAGAGCTCACTGAGATAACTGTGAGAGTTATCTGACTGTAAGCCTACTGAGATAACTCAGTTGTTAAGCAGAGTCAGCTTGCCTGGCACACAACTGGCAGGAGAATTGGAACGGCGACATCTGGGAAGGTGATGCAGGGCTGGGAACATCTGTTTGGCCAGTGGTGTTAGTTATGGGAATGTCAGGGAAGAGGACAGTGAAATAGTTATGGGCGGTCCCATAACTGGGTATGACAATTGCCCTCCCGACCCATGTGTGAGAGCAGCCACTGTGATAGTGGGTTTGTCCCCATGAGAAAAGAGCGAGAACAGAATCGCTGCTTTTCGTGATCTCCTCATGTAGACATACAGTATTAAAAACGGTGGCATCTTGTTCTTTCAGTGACAGCTTCCTGGCAGACAGAAGCAGTAATGTTTATACTGTGCTATCAAACAGTGCCCTTTTTCCTCCACTCTTACCCTTCCTCACTGAAACACTAAAATATCAGGGAAATCCACTCCTAGAGTCTTCTGTCTCGCTGGAGTCGGCAGTTATGTTTAGCTCTAAATCCCAGTCTGAAAACAACATCTAATATTGTCAAAGAATTTGATTATTCAAATTTGAGAGGAAAATGGTTGATTCAGGCACATCTTTAGTGAATGATCCATTATCAGATGCCTGGGATGGTTAGACATAGCAGATGCATAATTATGTACATCAGTGCAATATTAAGTTGTTAGTCATTCTTTATGGCAAAATACAAGCTAGTTTCTGGTTTTGATTAGCATCTCCATTACCTGCTCTCAGTAAACAGGTTGTTGGCTTCTTTTTTTTTAATAGAAATTTGCATGCATCTTCACCTTCCACATAATCTAGTTACCCAGCTGCTTTAATGTATGCTGCAACTAATAAATGAGCAGCTGCCATGGCTACTGTAGCCATACAAGTACAAAGAAAAGCTCTTCAGCTTTTAAGGAGTGGCTGGAGGCAGGTAATTAACCATGGTTTCACTTCTTGCACACAATGAGTGTGGAAAGAAACACACCGGGCTTCCCTGTGGGTTTTGCTTTTATGAGCACGTACTTCAAGGATTGCAACATCGCTGCCATTTCTGGGTACAGCAAGACAGTAAGAAAAAGCAAGGCTGAGTGCTACAACGCTCAGCAGAATCCTCTCTAGCAAATCCAGTTATAATTAAGCTGGCAGTAACAAAGGGGCCTTAAAAATAATAGCAGATTCATCTTTGGAGAACTTCCTTTTCCTGCTTCCTTGCCCCCATTTTCAGGCTTTTCTCCTTTGCTCTGTTCTCTCTACTGCTTCAAGAAAAGCACCTCTAATGCACCCAGGAGTGGGAGAGTGTTCACCAAAAGATTTTGCAACTTTTCTGAGCTCTTGGCTTTTTTCATATCCATGCATTGTCATTTATGCATCTTAATACGCTGGTCCTATATTTTTAAAGAATCCCTGATATTATAGAGCTATTAAAAAATCACTTTTTTAACATGCAGGGTAAATCACATTCTCCTATGTAGCAGATTATTATTTGGCTGTCAGCTCACAGGAAGAGGTCTGATTTCTGCCCACCAACTTCACTGGGAAGTTCTCGGTTGCCTATAACGAGGGTAAAATTGGGTCCAAGAGTGTTAAATTATATCTCTCCAGCACAGAAGAGCATACCCAGGTTTTCAGCCATATCACGCTATTTGCAAACACCAGTGAAATTCTTTTTTTGGTCTCACTGAGCCATGACAACATGATAGTCTCTTAGAGCTATAGATTGGATTTCAGGACAGAAATTGCTGCTACCAGCTAGTTTGAATTCTTGTAGAGAGAGGCAAAAATTCAGCCAGAAACTTGCTGCAAACCTGTACGTCCTGGTTGAGCTGTAGGCCAAGAATTGCAGCCTCTTTGTCTCAATAACAAAATAGTTACCAGGAAAGCTCCTGGTATTGGTTTATTGGAGGATATTTTCTCTCTGTCTCTCTCTCATGTCCCATTCAGAGCTTACTCTTCCTTACTTCACTCGTCTCTGAAATGCAAACCATTAGTGGTTGCTCTTTAAAGGACAACAATAATTTTAAGTTGCTATAAAATTAATCTGAAGCTGAAGTTGCATTTTCATTCATACTTTTACTGTTCGTCTAGTGTATTTTAAAGTGTTTGGGGCTTTGGGCCGAGCATTGGTATAAATCAGAATAAATACTTGGCTGACTTACTTGGGTATCTTCCTTCAGCAGTCTGTTTCTAGCTCACGGTTTGGCCTTCTTTGCAGCTGGGATACCTGTTTCTTTTCCTACCAGCTTTTTTTTTTTTTCTTTTACATCTTCTGTCTCAAGCAAAAAAAATCTTGGTTCAGCAGTCTAACATCTTACTTTGTGATTCCTCAACACTCTTTCCAGTCAAGAGTTTTCAAGCTTCTTTGACTTCTGACCCCGCAATCCACCTGTTTTTAAAAAATACTGCTTATTGCCTAACTTATGAAGTTCTCTATAATTCATTTTTCTGAGACAACAAATAAGAGTATGGTGATAACTGCTGGCATTGACTCACATTGCTGTTTGTGCCCAGCCTGCCTATCTGTTGACTTCAGTAAGGCTGCTAATGTAAGGTTTGCAAGCCTCCACAAGAAAGTATGCGCAGCTTCTTCTTATAGAGGCCCTTCTTTTAAAAATCCCTGTGGGTTAGAGTTTATCTCCCTTCTCTCCCCAGACCCCTTCTGATTCCCCAGCTGTGTTTTCTGTGGCCTCACTCCTAAGGCATATTTGAGCCTTGCATAATGCCTACCTGGAGAGGAAGGAAATAGTGATGACAGCCAGGTCCCTCAGTGGGCTGGGGAACTGAGTGCTCAACTTAAGAGGGGGAAATCAGCTTTTGTCCTTGGTCTCCACCATCCTCTTCTACATCAGCATCGACTGGTTTCCACCATCCTCTTCTACACCAGCGTTGACTGTGGGAGCCAACTTAGTAACTGGTGAGAAACTGCAGCTGACTTGGAGTGACTGGATGCCTCCAGAGGGGTTCAATTCTAGGTGTCCTCTGGGCTTCTGCAGTCTTTAAGAAGGCTGAGTAGGATGTTTTGTTGTCCTTCTGTAGCTTTTAACTGATTTATGTCTCTTTTAAACTTTGAGACAGTATTTGGGTAGCAAGTCAAGTGAAATAGTCCTCTTAGCATCTTTGGAAAATAATACTTTGAAGACCAGCAGAGAGCAACATAGTGGGAAAATATTTCCCATGGGACTTGCACGTTTTGGGGTGATTGTGTTTGCAGCCCTGGATCGTTTAGAGAATCTTTCAGCATGCATGCTGTAGACCACCAGAAAAAAAATGCAAAATTAGAAGCTAAATAACTGGATTTTCTACTGTGGTAGCATCCACTGGCCAACCAATACAGTCACTTTGAAAAACAGCGTATCACAACTCATCCTGGTCAAGATCTGAGTAGTGAAAGAATAGTGAGAGTGAGCTGGGAGGGTAGGCATCGCATCTACATGGCTCAGTGCTGGCAAACTCGCTCCAGATATGAGACTGGAAAGAGACCTCAAGCTCCTCTTGGGCCATACTTTTGCTGCGAAGCCAACTGATGGCAAAAATACAGGAGGAAGGACCACTTGGGGAGTTATGGCAGATAATAAAGAAACATGCCTTTGTAAGGAAATGCCTCTTCTTTGCACCACGAAGCCAGGCACAATCCTTGTCCTTGTGCTCTTTGAATACAGGGACAGCTTCTGCCTCCTACAAGAGCAGGGTTGACCATCTCAAAACACTTGCAGAGGAGCAAAGCACAGGCAAGGCCCACTCTCCCCCATCTGCTGCAGCTCAGCTGGCACGGCAGCACTGTATGAGGAAAACATATTTTCTTCCTTCAGTAAAAAGCCCATTGCATTAGAAGCATCAGGATGAATTCTGCTATGCTTCCATTTTAAACTAATTGTGTATTGGGGTATACACAAGATAATTTTAAAGCAAGATTTTTCATTCCCAGCCTGCAAAAGATGCCATTTTCCAGCTGCTAGAAAACATCATGAGCTGATCCTGTAATGAACTCTCTCATGTAAGAATTGCCTCATTACCATTAAATGTTGCCAGCTCTTAGATTTGTGTTCTGCTTCATAAATTCCAAAAAGCAGCTCAATATATTTAGGAGCTATTTCCCTGTTTTAAAAGGAACCAGAGTCTATTCCAGGACCCAAGCCAGATCCCTTACAGTTTAAATGAAGACAGATTGCCATGAGCTTATTTCAAAAGATGAAGAAAAAGTCTTTGCAGAGCAATTTCTTTTTTTTCCTTTTTTTTTTTTCTTTTTTTTAAGGAACAAGAACTTGTGCTTTTTGTGGTTTTGAAGAACAGTGAATAAGCCCAGCAAGATTACACTATCGTATGTGTCCACTAGTCAAGTATTAACATTATAATCAATTTTTTTCCCTTGGCAGAAGGCAATAAAGGGCCAGAATCCATTCTCCCTGATTCTTTATACCAACTCCATAGGGTTCAATTCAGTCCAAACCAAGGTGGAGCTGCTTTGGAGGGACTAACGATGAGGTCTGGAGGATTTCTCCCTTCAGTTGTTAATTTGAATATAATCTAGGTCAATGTTGACCACTTTAGGTCAGCTCTGTGTTGCCTGACTTCTGTAAAACAATGCAAATTAAATCATGATGGGTGGTTACTGCAACTTTTCACTTTTATTGGCAGCCTGAAGTACTGAATAGGAAAAAGAGGCAATTTTCTTTTCTTACCTAGAAAGGTATAGGCAGAGCAGCACAACAAATGTGTACTGTTATTCTTGTTGCATATGCCCATAAGAAATAGAATGGAATTTGCTACGGGCTGCAAAAGTACTTCACAAAAATAAATTCACCAAGGAGAATATCAGTTCTGAACTGTGGACCTTACAAATATCTGGGAAATCTGCCTGGGCAACACAGTATGTTGGTTCTTAGTGGACAGTGTTACATGCATGTTGGATTTAACTTATAAATCTTTCCCAAAGGAGCTGGAGAATGGAAAAAAACTATAATGCAGTTGGGCATTTGTCATTTTCCATTAAAAACTGGCTGCTTCCAGCATGTCCAGGCAGATTTAAACAGATGAAAGGGTCAACTAAACAATGATTGTACATAAATTAAGACATGAGAGCTTCCAGTAATTTATTTTATTTATTAAAATGCTGCTGTGATTTTGACTTTGAGAAAGGAAGTGCCTTAGAAGGATCAGAAGACAGTATCCCATGGCAAACAACCAAAATTGGATGAGTTCAAAGATGCAAGAGGATATGTATTCAGTCTGATCAAGGGAGAACATGCAGCTGTGTCCTAATAAAAAGAAATAATTGAATTTATTTGATCTCCTAGGGTTTTTTCCTTCAAAATCTATGCAAGAGAGCATTTTTTAATGCTGCAACTTGTTTTTTTCATAATGCCTTTCAAAACAAGACCTAGTGTCAAGAACCCCTTCTTTTCCAGCATTAGCACTGACATTTGGCTATTAGCGTGTTCATTACATAGGATCCTTCCTGCACTGCTCCTGGAGAACTGCAAAGCAGTTGGGACAGCAGACCAGCCTGGAAGGCCATGGCTGGACCTGGACTATGGGTTTCCCGTGCTTATTGGGTAGAGGTGTACAGAGGGGGAAAGCGCTGGGTCTGACATGACAGTGCCAAAAGAACAGACTAGACTAGACTTCTAGTGTAGTTAATGCTTGCATCAGCAAACCATTGGACTCTCTACAGGGACTTCTTTTATTATCTGAACCCAAAATGCAATTTTACTTGTCATGTCCTGATTAGAATTATAGCACACTGAAATTCCAAGTGTGGATATATAAAAAATTTAACCGTTGTACCCTATTCAGTCATCTCTTGCTGTTCCTCTCAGTTGAAAAAAAGTGGGTTTTCTTCCACATTTTCCTCAGAAAACCTGTTAACAATTATCATTTCTTATTGCAAGAAGGGCTGAAAAATTTGGCATCTGAATATCATCACCTTATGGCATGTTGTACCTGAGCAAAAGCTTACCCACACACTTCACAAAAGCAGAGTCCATGGGAGGAACAGTTGTAGCACTTTGAAGTGCTATTTATGCTGTCAGTTCTCTTTCCACAAATGTTTTTAAATCACGGATTTAAATTAAGCATTCACATTAATCACTCTCAAACTAATCAGTGAATCAATTCCAAATCTGTCAGCCAGTCAGTGTTGATACAAGATTTGCTGCATGTATACTCCCAAATTTTGTTTGCACAGTATTTTATTGCAAATATAAAAAGGCAAATGCAGTTGTCAATTATGAATGAAATCAAAATACAGTAAACTGAAGAACAAAACTGGTGTATATACCCTCAGCAACCTGTCAGTATGGACAAAACTACCTGTGAGTTGACATCTAGTACTTATTTGCTAGATCTTCTTGTAAATAATAAATCACCTTTTCTTTCTGCAAACAACATGAACCGTGTTCATCGCCTGAGATTCTTTACATTATTAACAGCTTGGCAGGGAGTTCAGAAACTCAGCTGAAGAAAATATTCAGGAGATCCTATATAGTTTATATTAAGATTCCATGCTGATCTTCTGTACGTATGCCTTCCTATTTTACTAGAAAGTTTCCATAGTTTTGTATTAGACAGGAAAGTCATGCTTTTCTACTTCTTTGGGGCACTTCCATACTGTAAGTATTCTGAAATATGATTTGAGTAACAAGAATCATAGAATCATTGAATGGTTTGAGTTGGAAGGGACCTTTAAAGATCATCTAGTCCAACCCTCTGCCATGGGCAGAGACATCTTCCACTAGATCAAGTTGCTCAAGGCCCCACCCAACCTGGCCTTGAGCACTTCCAATGATGGGGTATCCACAACTTCTCTGGGCAACCTGTTCCAGTGCCTCACCACCCTCATTGTAAAAAATGTCTTCCTCATATCCAATCTAAATCTTCCCTCTTTCAGTTTAAAACCGTTGCCCCTTGTCCTATCACTACAGGAAGGCTGGAATCTTTTTTACTCAAGTAATGCATACAGTTTGCTGTGTACTTTAGAAAGTAAGAGATTTCTATCAGTGCTGTTACGCTTTTACAGCTTCTGGAGCTGATGTGCCAAGGTGTAAATTTCTTCTCAGGAGCAGTCTGGCTCAACATGGGTCCTAAAAGAAGCCATGGCAAAACAAGGGAAGAAAGACGAAAGGCTCAGGTGCAAAGACCATACAGCCAACTCCCAAGTGACTGGAGAGCTTGAGTACAAAATAATCCTATTCCTCCTCTGAAGACAGTAACACACAGAAATCTGTCTTTGTAGCTAAAGCTGGTTACTTTCTAGCCTCGACATGCTTCAAAAAATTATTTCTATGATGTAGTCAACAATAACAGGCCATTAACTGATGAAAGCAGTGGTACCTTAAGAGCCTCACTGAGTGATGCGGAGCTGGGCCTGCATGTTTACTCCAAAAAGTGCCAAAAGACAGGATGTCCCTGTGTAGGAAGGAAATTCTATATCCTCACTGGAACAGTTTAGTATCTATGAAAGAAGAAAAGAACTCTGAGGTTCAAGAAGCACAAAACAAAGTCTTGATGATGTAGCCCTTTCTCCCAGTCTTTTTTGTTACCTGAAATACACCTTCGCAAATTAGAAACTTGCTAGTAACGATTTTCTTCTGCATAAAACCCCTACTAATGGGTTCTATTTTGTTATTTGTTCGCCTGGGCTGGCCAAGAGTATGCGGGGCAGAGTGTGCAGCACAGCCCCCTGCTTTCGGAACGGAGAAGTGGGGAATACAGAGGATTGCTGAGGCAGGGAGAAAACTCAGCAGGAAAGGGTTTGTGTTCAGGCACAGACCTCATGCCTTTTTCTTGGAGCTGTAGTGAGCATGGGGAGGGTGGGCATGGAAGGTGGGGACAATGACACAGGCAGGGTTTTATTGCAGTTCATCCACTTCATCTTTGGCCATAGCGGTAGAAACCCTCTCACCTCATGCTTTCAGTACAAGAGCCAGGGTCCTGAGCACACTGGGGCAGGCGTAGGTGTTTCAAGAAAGATGAGGACCATCCTGTTCTTGCACACCCTAAAAATCTCCACAGGAAGAGCCAGGTTTGGCTTTAGGCCTTGAAATTCCAAGCTGCTGAAACTAAAGCTACTCATTAACTGTTCATTAATTCCTTTCTAGAAGTAATTTATTCTTCTTCCCTTTTTATATCTCTTCCTCTGTTTTTGTGGCATGAAGATAACCTGCAGGGATAAATGGAAATGGGGTTTGTGCCCTTATTTCTAGAGTGATTTGGGTTGGTGGTGCATTGCTGGAAAAAACAGCCGTCCTAGCTGCTAGGCAATTTTAATAATGATTTAGACACTTTTCCCTTATTTATTGTGGACTTCTTTCTTTTCTTAGTTTCTTATTTTATTTTCCTTAATCTAAACATCCAGTTTATAGATGTATAATCATTTAATGTGAACAAAACATAGATTTCTTCCAACAGTGATTTGTAACAGTGATACAAAATTTAAAAGGAAGAAAAGCAGTCTGATACACTAAGGAACGTATAATATCTGCAACATATCTTCTTCATTGCTCTAACCTATACTCTCCAACATAAAAGCTTTGCTTTTCTAACTGAAAGACCTGCAGAAACACCACACCTGCACATTTGATTAGCTAAAGCTAAGCAAATCTGAACGTTAATTCAGTAGAATCCTCTGAACTGGTAGACAGCCAACTCAATTAAACAGCTATCCTGATAAGGAGAGGCAAAAATGCTTCTGAAAAGACTCGCCATGGCATAAAGTACCCACCAAAGTAAAACTACAGCAATAAGGAGATTATTCACAGCATTTAGTTTTTCTTTGGCATTTATTTCCTTATTATTACTGGAATCTCTGTTTGTGATGGAAGTGAAGTTTGGCATTTCACACTGATTTAAGAGCTTGCTAATACTTAACGCCCTGTGTCACTGACTGAATATATCCCTGTTAAGCAGTTTCACTGTCATTAAGTATAATTGTGCTAAATTAGCATCCATGGAGATGTCCCGGTTAAAAGGTTTTTACTATACCAGCAATTGTATACCAATAACATAATCCTGGCATGAAAAAATCCTGAGCAATAGCTAAGAGAAGGAATTTGTAGTTGCTCTTCAGAGCAGCAGGCAGGGAAGTGCCTCCACACCAGCATCTCCTGGGGCAGGAAAGATTGCTTTTCTCAGCTAAGTCAGCAAAATGGTCATGGTCCCTGAGCATTGCTATTTGATACAGGTGTTTCTCTAAAAGAGATGCGTGACCATTGCAGACCAAGGTTTGGCAGAATCCTGATTTTCAGAGCGCTCGGCTCCCTTGCTGAGTGGAAATTATCTGCAATGCTGGTGTGTCTCTGGCTTCCTCTGAGCACTATGCACAAGAACAGTTTGCCATACAAATTCTTCAAACGATCCTCTTAAGAATTAATGTTGGAAGAAGGCTTTTTCCTTTTTGAGCTGTTATGCTTAACATCTAATTAGCCCATGGTGTCAAGGCTAACACGGTAATTCTGTAGGCCAGACATTTCTCATGAGGAGTAAGGAATAATTTAAAACAGTCATTAGGAGCTGCATGGTCTTGAAAATATAAATTATTTTCACTTTATCTATCACTTTAGATAATTGTGCTACAGCATTCCTTCCAATTTAGTGCTCATTTCTGGAGTTACTAGGTAAAATAACAAGCTGACATCTGTACTGTATAATATGTTTGATTACCTGTATGCAGAAAGTGGCCAAAGAACAATTTCAGATAACCAAGTGATTTGATGCTTGAGGGAATTTTCAATATAATTAATCAACATCTGGGGACATTAACCTGTTTGCTTAAGAAGCATTTTTGGTTAATTGAGGTTCACAAACTAAGGTTACATAGAATGCAGAGCAACCTTTAGTTCAGCCTTGAAGCCTTGCACTGAAGGGTGTTTCAGAGGATTATTTGAAAAAATGTTTTTCATATCTAATAATTTGCCTCTTAACCATCCTTAATCACTTGCCATTTGATTATCTTTCATCTCATGTCCAGTAAGCTAAACTGACAGAAAATTATCTTCCTTTTTTATATAAAAGGAAGCGTAAGAGTTGGTCCTTACCTACATACAGAGAATCTTTGAGTAACAAATCTTTGCTTCCAGTAGTGCTGAAGCATGTTAAAGTATTATTAATTCATATTCATGTGCACACAACAAACAAACATATATTCTGAAACTATACTGATATAATCTATCTTTCACAGCCTGCTTCAGTCAAAGCACCAGGACTGTGTTAGACAGGAAGGAAAAATGAAATCCAGAAGGAGGAATCTCCACTGATCATGCCTCTTCCCAGCTTCTAGACATTCAAACCCAGATACCTGCAATCAAGAACTTCATACATGATTTTGACAATTAAGCAAAAAAAGTGATGGACTTTCTCAGGTAACCAGGCAAGATGAGCTGTATTGTCTGGAGAGTAAGGGGTTTGGTTTTATAGCACAATATTGCCTCCCAGAGATGACTGTTTATGCTACTTTTACTGCATTGTTACAGGAATAATATTACCATATAGCAAATTGCTTTTTCACCAGCAGCACCTACCTCCTACGTACCACACCTTCATTTGCACTTCTTGGCAACTCTTGCATGGCAGCATGCAGATCCCTATGTTGGCCTGGCATACCAGATGGGACGCCTTGGCTTGTGCTTAAGACTAGAAGGCAGGTTTTGTAACATTTTGCTGCACATTTTCATGTGCTAGTAACAGGAGCACGTGATCCCTAATTCCTGAGGTACAGCATCACTCCTACTCCCATGCCAAGCCTTTTCTGAACAGGCTCGGCCAGTTTTGCAACTGCAACAGTCATTTTTCTCTGATACCTATGGACAGGGACTAGAATAATACTGTCAAACCGCCTTTCGGATCTTGTCGGTAAAGAAGGATCTGCAAATGTGAAAGGCTAGTATCATAATATCTTCTAACGCCATAGTATCATATATTGCTAGTTCCTGGGTATTTGTTTTAACATCCTAGTAGCACAACATTTCTTTAGACTTTCAGGGCAGTTTTGAGTAAGGTCATTAAAATTGTCTAAGGAGCCAAGGACTTTCAATATTGCATTCTTTTATGTTTAGTTTTTAATTATTCCTTGTTTAATTCTCTCTGACAATTAGTGCTCTTTTCCAGCAAAGAATGAAAGAACATGAGTTATACATGATTTTTATATTATGTTCATTTTCTTAAGAAATTGCTGAATGAACGAATCACAGGGTCCACATTTTGACCAACGGATTACTCAGTCAACTCAACTGACCACTAGATTGGTCCATGTGTCGCTCATGGAAGTTGTGTAATTTCCATCCCTGAAAGTCTTTGGTTACAGGGCAAACAAATGCTGTGAGGAATAACATACACAAAAGTTAGGACAGAGCAATAGTCTATGTCAGTGTTTCTCAGCCTTTTTTAGTTGAAGAACAAGCCAAACTTTAAGCAAAGAAAGATATATCTTATTTGGTTTTGTCATAATTGTTTTCTTGTATAACTAAACAACACGTGGGCTGAAATGGGATCATTCGTGCTTTAATTTTTTTACTGTCATTTTTATTCATTTGTTCGCTTATATTTGGCTGTATATTTTGCTAACATTATGGGTTTTAAATCATTCAGTAAATGTGCCATCTAAGATCTGATGAGCCAGTGGTGGAAGCATTCAACTAGACAACTTCTACAGGTCCTTTCTATCCATTTGCGTTACAACTCGTTGATATGTAGGCATTTGCAAGTAGGTGTTCCCTGGCACCCAGCTTGCATCACTCACTCTAGACTAAGGATGCGAGATCTTCTGCATTCCTCTGGTCCTTTTACACACACTGTTAAGCTACCAGGGCAAACAGAAATGTTTACTGCTACTGTCTGCAGTCCATTCATCCAAATTTCATTATTTCCATGACCTTTCTTGTAGTAGCTGTGTGTAATGTTTGTAAAAGCAGCAAATTTTGAGGCAAGGGATTTGTCTATAATTTCTCATTTACTTCTAGCTGTTTTATTTCTCATGAAAGGTCCCGATTGACAAAATGAAGTGTAATCTGTTTAAAGACCAGCCAAGATAGATGCTGCTTTACAGCTAATATTTTGTGAGGTTTTTGTGAACTCCGAGTCAGTATGAATGTCAGCATGGGAAATATATTTAATCTTTCTGCACAGCTGTTTTTATCAACCTTCTCCTCAACCATTAATAAAAAGCTGATAAAGCTCTCAGGGGAACTTGCCATGATGCATACTGAAATTGGTTTGTCCAGCCTGTCCCTTCTGTTGCCTAGTGAAAGGTTAATGCTTTAAATTGGTCAGAGAGTTTGAGAAGACTTGGAAAAATTCAGGAGTGGTTACACAGGTGGTAAGAGGTCTGACCTTAGCCCACCATCTCACGTGAAATGAGAACACAACTCATTTCACGAGAAGCAAGACCACTTTTTTAATGGTGGGCTGCATTTTGTGATTTGCTAATTTATATCAATAGCTCAGCTGCTCCAGATGGAAACTCCGACTCACAACCTGGGGGGCTGCAGGTGAAGTGAGGGCAAAGCACTTCCCACCCGTCTGCAAGCTCCAAAAGGAGGCTGTAAGCAGAGTAACTTGGTAAATGCTATTCTGGACTAATGCTTTAAAAAGGGCTGAAAACCTTCTCTCAGTAAAATTGATAAGGGCATTTCCATTATTTTCAGTACAATCAGAATTTCATGCTGAAGAGGGAGGAATGTAATTTCAGAGTGACTACCATGACAGTAGAGACCATATGCCCATGATTTACCTAGAAAGTTATTTTTCTAGTGCCTGGGAATTTCTGTTTTTCATTTCAGTCAAAATTACTCTGTGTTTGTTGACAATATTTATTCATGACACATTGCTCTGCAGGATGGTCTTTGTTTGCTGTGTTTACCTGCCAGAAGTGACTCGGTCAGACAGTTGTGCCATTGGGTAAATGATATTTAGGTTAAAATGTTTGAATGGTCCTTGTGGCTGGAAGAGCATGTGAGTGTTGCTGATAGTTGTTCATTGTGTCCGTTTTAGAACTTAAAAGATACTGAGGGAGTGCTTCAGTTCTGAAAATGCTTTTAAGTGAAAAAAGGATAGTATTGTAAGTGAACTTTTGTATCGGTGTTTTGTGACCTTGAAAATGGTATCACAAGAATGACAAGTGTTTTCCTGTGAATTTATGGCCACGTTCATAAATGGCATCCTATAGTATCCCAGTGTAAACCCTTAGAAGCCCGACATGACTTTATTGGAGGTACTCTGGATTTACATCAGAGCAAATTCACTGGAAAGTGTCCTCTGATACCTCCAGTTTGAACTTTCATGTTATTTTATAATTCAGTACGGTAGTTATACAAAGGGGCTTTAATGTCAGCTGTAGAAACTAAAGCCTTTTGTTTGCAGCCAAGATGTAACGTGCAGTGCTCTTGTAAAATGCCTGTTTTGCCTTCTAGTGTCCCTTCAGCTTTTGGTAGAGAGGATCACAGCTGAATCTAAGAATGGAGGTAAGGCTTGGTTTTCATGCTTTTCGCAGAAAATGCATGTGGTAAACGCTCCTCTTAACAACTGTGCTTCATCTGTGCTACCTGTATGTACACGCTCATCACCGGACAAAATACATGAGGTAATTTTGCAGTGGATGGCAAGTGGCTGAAAGACGGAAACAAGCACACCTTGTAATTTAATACTAGACATTTGGAATGATTTGTTTTAAATGTTTAATAACAGATGCAACTTGCAACTATTTATTAGATCCTTAGAGCACTGCAGGTTTGTTTAATATCCCAGCTAGTCAGTGTAACCATTCTGTGGTTACTGAGTGGTTATTTACCGGGAAGATGGGGAGGCAACAAGAAGAATGAGAGTCCAGGTAGCAGGTCTGGGAGACAAACATGTCTATTCTGTCTGTGTCCTACACCATATGTAGGAAATGCTCAAATAGCTCAGTTACCAAACCTTTAATAGTTAAAAGTTAGAATCTAGGCCAGTGGGCAGAAAATGTTTTTATATATGGCTATTCTATCATCAATATGCAATGAATTAGTGGTGGCAAAATCCACTTTATAGAACACCAATGTTCACTTCATCATAGTGGCCGTGACAAGACTGACTGGGTACTGGGACTTAAAGAACCTCTTACCCTTGGGTGAGATTTGGCCTGTATTTCCAGCTGCCTGAGCTTCATGTCTTGTGATAAGAGAACTCCTTGCAAATGCATTGGGTAAATTATGCACAAATACTCTACCTGAGACACAAATATGGATATAAAGACTGCTTTCCTTTTCACCAAAAGTGCTTGTTTCTATCCCCACAACCTTCTCCTATCTCACACAGTACCTTTATTTTATTTCCATTAACGGGCACTCCATGCACCCGTTTAATCAAGGGAATGAAATAACCCAGTACTGTTGAATCAAATTCTGATATAGTAAAAATAAATGCAGTTGTTTCCTATAAGCAGGCTTCCCAGGTGGTTAACTGACAGTTTAGGCAAATGTTATTTTCTTGCACTGTTAACAATTTTTTGTTAAGTAAGTGTGTCATAATGCATTTATTTACAGAATCTTAACATTATATTGACAGCAGGGAGTATAGTGCACTTTTTGTAAAGTCAGTTTGAAGATTGTTATTTAAAGCAGGATCAAAGACAAAGAAGATAGGGACTTAGCTCCCATGAGGTGATAAGGGAAATTGCATTGAGGCAACAGAGCAAGAGGTTAGCTTTCTGCACTCTGGAATGGAGAGATAGGAGAAGCAAAAGGGAACAGCAGTAAAGCGTGGGGTAATGGCATCGTGTTATTTCATGGAATGCCCTGGAAAAACAAATGGAAGGAGAATAGTATTATGTCTTACACATGCACTCTAAGCCTCTACAGGGTGTGACTGAATGACCCATGTGCTGAAGATGGGCTTTAAATAGAAAAATGGGGGGAAGAGAGCGGTGAGATGCCCTGTTAACTCCAGTAGTGACACCCCTAACTCCACTAGAAACCCTATCTTGAAATGATCTCCTGAGAGCATGAAATGTAACTCTTTATTCTCCCACCCAAAAATCATAGCAGGTCAAGAGCATTCAATAACTTGATTGTTCTGTGTACAGGAAGCCCTTGAGGTGACTCTTGCAAGGAAAACCCTGAAATGGAGGCATGAGGAAAATGGAGGCTTCCTTTTTCATCACTGTTTTAAAGCCAGCAGAGCACGACTGGCATCAGCTTTCTGCATCAGATGGGAAAGTGGGTATCTTCTCTTACAAGATAAGTTGCTGTTGGAGAGCAGCAACAGCCTGAAGTTGCTTGGAGCAACTCGAGATAGGCTGGAAGTGCGCTGTATGTGACGCCTTAAGCTGGGCCCTATGGCATATACGCCCAGCTAGCTTTCGCAGTGAGCTCTCAAGAGCACTGTTTGAAAACCACTCCTTCAATCAAATGCATGTAATGCCAAGAAAAAATATTCAGGGATGGAGCGAGTTTTCCTGCACTTCAAAAGGCAATGTGACAAAGGTATAACAGCGCAGTATCCTAATCCCCAGTGTGCACATTCCCATTGCAGAGACATAGGGAAAAGTCCCTGTGTTTGCTACCAGCAGTGGATGATATCATTCGGCTGATGTCCCAGATCTGTCCCAGTTCTGCAACGTTACTTCTCAAATTTTTTCCATAATCCATAAAGTTAGCGAGCATTTCCCAGTTACATGCTGCATTGAATAATCCAAATACAGCATTTGTATGGTAATTTTCTTTTCTGACTGACATTGTGTACTGTTTCTCTATAATGAAAACTCGATTGAGTTTGGAAACAGCATTTGTGCATATTCGATGTATCATATTGATCATAACGGGGAGAAAGCCAAGAGAAGGCCTTCTCCATAGAAACGCAAGGTTACAGTGGGAATGCCGAGTCTTCTCTCAGTGATAAGTGGCACTGACACTGAGATTGCTCTGCTTGTTTATTCTCTGGAAGTATCTCTATACAATAAAATTTTTACTAACATGCCCTTTACTTTCCTTTTTAATCTGCTCAACATTTTGGCTGCCAGATTTGACAAAAACCAAACACATTGTATCATTTCTTCCCAAGAGTCCTTTTACTGGTATCTCTAAGCCTGAAATTTTATATTTGCATGTGAACACAGTAGTATCAAATCAGTCAAAGCAACTGGTACTTCTATAGCTATACCAGATCAAGGTCTGTTCTCAGTTACCCATACGAGTTCAGCAGTAATTTAGCTACACATATGTATAGTTTTTGCTTTTTAGAGTGATTCATAAAGGAATTTGACAGACAGAGGAAAGCTAAGAAGGGGAGCTCATTGCTACAGGATGGTGTAGGTGCCAGCAGTTTATATGGGCTCTTAGAGGAATTAGACAAATTCATGCATGAAAAATTCATCTGGGCTGTTACACCTAAAGGCACCACTTCTGGTGCAGGAAATCCTTGACCTGCAGATTGCTGGAAGCTGATGAAAGTACCCCGGGGAAGCGACGCTATGTGCCTGCTCCGCTCTTAGTCGGTTCTTTGTGCATCTGCTACAAGCCATTGCAGGAAGCAGGTCTCAGTGGACAGGTACTCTGACCGGGTACGGCTGCTCTTATGAATCGCTTAAGGCAAATGGTGGGACCTACAAAGAGAACCCCCAGGACTGTAACTTGTGATACAAGAACACGACAATACTCCTTCCGTTTGGCAGGAATGGGTGAGGACAGTCTCTCACCTCATGTCAGGGTCCTGAGGGCAGGGCATCCCCCACCTGGGGGTTTGGGTTTGGCTGCCTGGGCTCAGGGCCAGTCTGGTGCCCTGTGGTGCAGGTGGTGGTGTTAGGGAGAGAGCTGGGAGGACTCAGTGAGGTCCCTCCCCACCTCCTGTTCGCCCAGGATCTGGTTTTAAGCTCAGGCTCTGGCTCCTTGGGTCCCAACCAATCTACATTGCAACCACATCACGGCCATGCCCATGCTTGGCTGTGGACCCTGCTGATGCACGCACTGACCCTGACCCATGAACTAGCTTCCCAGCCTGACCCCGGACCTGCCTCATCACCCATGGCCTTGTCCGATGCCCTGGGCTCCAGGCTGTGCCTGGCTGCCCCCTTCCAGCCTGCCCTGCTCCCTCCATGAGGGCAGCAGAATAGGCCCCGGCTGGTGACGCCATGCCTTCCCAGCCCGCAGATCCCCCATGGCTCACAGCTACTGATCTCAGCTTTGTATCTCACTCCTTTGCTGTGCCACTCCAATGTCTGTAACCCACTCTGAGGTCTGATAGGCCATGACCAGGTCGTTGACCCAGTCTGTGATCCATTGACCACTGAGCATGGAGTAGGTGATGAACGGTTGGTGTTTTGTGCACCTGTCTTTTGGGCACCTTTAGCTCTGGGGCACAGGCACACACCCCAGCTGTCACCCCCCATCACATTGCCTGCTTGCCTCTCTGCCATGTGAATCTAGCACATGTGGTCCCACACACTGGAAGAAAAAGTGATAGGTCTGACAGTAATATTATGCTCGATCACGCAGCATCGTGAATCTTATAATTCAGTTACATCTTCACAAAGATTCTCTAACAATAATTTATAAGGTTGAAGGTTACCGTGCCAAACACAAAGGTTAGGGGTATGTATGGACATAGCTGCTCGATGAACTCCAGCAACGATGGTAAAGTGACTAAGGCATGTCTTGCCCAGGGTCCGTAGAAGAAGTTTGCCAGGGGTTTCTTTTGACTTCAGACAGGAGAAGATAATAAAATGGCCTGGGCTGGAACATGGCTTATGGCACACTTGTGGCCATAAGCTAGGATAATGGCTAGGATAACTAGGATATATAAGCTAGGATAACTCCAGCTACCAACAGATTGTCTATCAACATATGCAGTGTTCAGAGTTGAGAGAAGTTAATAGCACAGCATACTCTGCAATTGGAATCTGTTCATCTAATTTGCCTCATGAGACAGAAAATCAGTGGCAGGTTTTCTCTTCCTGCCTTCCTTGAGAATTCAGTGTCAAAGGAAGCTAGTGTCAAACAGCCCTGATGAATGATCATTTCTGTGCACAAAACACATAATTCAAGTTTCATTGCCCTTTCCTGTCAACAAGTTTCAGTGCTGTTGGGGAAGGACCATTTCTATGTTACCTTCCACCTCTGCTAGAATTGAACCATGTCCAGGCTCAGGATGAGAAAGTATATATAGCAAATCATTTAGACAAATTGCTTCCCTCAGTAAAGCATCAACTTATATTAACAAAACTTTTAAATGTTTAGTATTGCATCTGCTCTGTAATTTGGCTCACTGTAATTTTTGTTTTAATAAAAAATCCATTTATTCATCTCTTCAATATGCTGCAGTTCTGTTTCACCCTCTTTACAACTGTGATGCATTTTTCTCTTCTACTCAAAAATGTGGAGCACTTTTCCTGTCTGCTCATATTTCCACCTTACTGGGCCTAACCTCAGAACCTTGCTCTGTTTCTCTCTGGCTGATTAATTGATGTTTCATCCCTTTCCTTTTTCTAAAGATTAAGTTGGGGTTTTTCCTCGTAAGTCATCACATGTTGATTCATTTGTATTTTTGCTAATTCTATTCGTATTTCCTTTTGCATCTATATCCTCTCCTTGTGTTTTGGGTCAAAAGCATTATAAATAAATGCACAACTCTTTCCCTGTCTGCCAGGATAACTGCTTATAAAAGCCTGGTTTCTAATTCTTTAGAGTTGATGAGGGACTTATGCCCTGAAGCATACAGTTTGATATCCCAGCCTGTACCCTCTTTCTAATGAAAGTTCCCATTATATGCTTACTTGTCCAATCTTCTTTTGAATCTGAGTAACATTTGACCTCTAAGATGACCTGCAGCAAAAAAAATCCACATTTTAATCACTTTCTATTTTATTCAACTGAAAATCTAAAAAAAAAAAGATTTCTTTCCTGCGTTTTAGATGTGCTGTGGCTTGGTTCTTCCCCTGTGTAGGGTAAAAGTAAATAAGAGCTCAGCCATTCTTTGCTGTATCTCGTTCTTCTGCGCTGTCTTTTATTTCCCTCTGTGTCTGTCTCCTGCCTGCTCTAAACAGTTTGCATCTTTAAAATCCTTTTTCATATAAAAGCTTTTGTATGACTATTCATGACCATCGTCTGTCTCATGTCTTTGCATTTCTGCAGCTGTTTTTTGTGAGACGATGATATGTCTGGCTATGGATGCTCCCAGTTAGACACATCTTTAGTTTCTAAAATACAAAATAATACTGCCTCATCTCATTCTCTAGGCATACTTTTTTGATCATCTGTTCATAATGTGAGCAATACCTTCTGCCTGATGTCTTTAAAGTGGCTGTATATCCTCTGCACTGGAGATCCAGGCTATCCAAAACTGACAGCTAATTCAATCCTAAAATAATTTTTAGAGTGTGTATAAAGCAGAAAGAACAGATTGACATGCAGCTACTAGGAAGAGTGTCCTTTGATACATAAACAGATAAAGTCTAAACCAGACATAATTTTTTAGAATCCATTTTCTGAGTGTCTTCTTACTTTCAAATACCATTGTTCAAGTCAAGCATTTGCCAATTTACTACATGAAATTCAGAGCTTGTTGACCAAGCTTTTATTCTAAACTATCATGCTGATTCTTCCTTTTAGTTGTATGTAGGTTTCCAACACATTCTTCTTTTTATCTGATCAATAGAGAAATGAACTGGCCTGGGAGGTAGACCTTTTATAAACTGAGTCTTATAAAGTAGGGAATGTTTTTTGGAGTAAATGCTAAGCAGCTGAACTATTAATTGCACCTGGAGTTTCAGGTGCTCAGCACTTGGTCCTTATTCTCTACCAGCTTTCAAATTATATATATGCTTTCAATTGGATCCTTTATACCCTGTCATTGGCAGGATTCACATTCTCCACTCTAGGATAAGTCACATTTCACGCACTCACAATATCTCCTCTCCTTGCTTGCTTACTTCACCAGCCTCACATCTGAGACCTTCACAAAGACAAGAGGAAAAAATCTAGAATTACCTAGCAGTACTCTCCTTAAACCACAGGCTAGGCTATGTCTCTTTAAGTGAGAGGAACAGGCCCCAAGGTGAGCCCTTATAAAGCCAGTATTGCAGTCCCCTTCCTTTCTTCTGTGGTTTGTAGCAGTCTTATCAAGGGACATGTTCCTAGGGGGACATTTGGAAGGGCTTCAGAAAAGGAAAAGAAGAATTACAGACCATGAGAAGATGGGAAAAAAGGTTAGTTATTTTTGGTTCTCAGCTGTGGAATTATCTTGAGAATGGTAGCTATGTTTAGAAAGAAAAAAGTTTTACATAAGTATAAAGCCATAAGGAAATGTAGCAGAGTATATTGCGCAACAAGTTTGAGGAGCAAAGTTGAGTTGCTAGAAGGTGCTACTTCCTACTTTAGTGAAGTGTCTCCTTAATTTCAAGGAGAAAGTGGTATGTCAAATCTGGCAGAGTGCATGTTGAATTTCCCTGTTATTTTTCCCTAGTCTTATGTGAGAAATATTTTTAAAACCTAGTGCCAAGTGTTCAAGGGTGAATTGCTAGAATCACACTCAGTTTGATAAAGACCTTGCTGTTGTTTAGGTGTGAAGATGAGGAAGCTATCTCAAAATCAAGCAGCACTTCTGGCTCTTACTATAACTCTTTTGATAAGATTAAAAAAAAAAAAAAATTCGACTTCTAAAGCCTCTTATGGGACTCCTAGCAAGAATGAGTCTCTTATCCCTAAGTACATCTGCAGATCTAGCCTTTGATGTCCAGTATGCAATTTCTGTAAAGCTTGTACTTAAATAAGAGAGTGTTTTCTCAATAATCTGACCTTGTATGTATCTGATTATGTCTTAAGTAAGTGGGCCCATTAAAGACCAGGACTGTACTGTAAGTGTTCTCCACCTGAGGCAAACCTCCTGTGAAAGTGCCTTTGCATAGGACTTTTCTGAGTAAGAGATGGAAAACATTCAGATGAGTCCTCTCCAGAGCTGGAAGATTTGTGTGTCTGAGAAGGGGAAGGCTAATGAGTAAAGGCCCCCTTCATTGCAATACTTCTTCCCCTGCCTCAAGCATTTTCTGCTGGCTAGGAGCTTGGTGCGTTTTTGCATAGGCTACCTGATTTCCTGTGTTTGAAGGCAAAACTGAGGATAGTTACTGTGCAACAACTCTATAGGAAGATTAATTGTGTTAGGCAGACAAGACATCCCCACAATCTAATGTGTTGGACCTTGGGTGAGAGAAAGTTAGAGGTGAGAAGAAGCTCAGCTGGCTGCCAGGTTCACAAGCAGCGGACTTCAGCCTGGCCTTCCTAGCCCTACCGCTCCATCAAGCACCCTAAAACTAGCCCACAGTCCATCAGTACAGTGAGGAGCATGTTTTTGTGCTCCTTTGAGACATATGTGAATAATTAGTTGATCTCTTCTATTCAGACAAAGTTAATAGTCTGCAGTATATTATGTGTTTAGTAGACAAATAAAACACAGTGGATTTCTGTTATCTAACTCTACCATGACTTCTTGTTGCTATGTGTGGGAAGCTCCTTCAGGAAGAATTCGGTAGGAAAAAAGCCTTTCTCTGCTTCATAATCCTGTCATATGAATACAGAATTGCCTGGGCTACAATGTCAGAATAATTAACAATGAAACACCAGTGGCGAGGGAGCTATCAAATGGGATATCTCTGGATCAGTATTGGGTCTGATATTAATTAATGAAAACATTAATTAAGGTTTCTATTAAACAATCTGAAGATAAAATGAAGCACACATTGATCAAATTTGTAGAGGCCAAGCTGTAGCTACAGGATGATTGATCAAGAGATTTTAGAGTAAGAGGCAAATTTTAAATAGGGTGAGATTTTAATTTAGATAAATGTTAAACAATGCACTAGAGGGTGAGACTTTATAAAATGGAAGGCTGCTGATTAGAGATCGGTAATGCAGAGAAGAACTTAGGAGAGTGGGTAACAAATGGGGCACAAATCCCAATACCATGGAGCTTTAAAAGTACAAATAGCTTTCCTGGCTTTACAGAGAGTAAAAGGGAGGTTGTTTGTAGGACAGTGGCCGTAAGGATATCTATTCTGTGTTTCTAGTGTGGCAATGCAAGTGTAAAGCTTCAACCTGTTATCCATGTGAAATAAACTCTTTAATTGTGACCTCGAGGTTGGATGGTAAAGGAATAAAGTTTCTGAAAGCGATGTAGACCTGATAGATATGTGTGCACAGCCTCTGAGATGCACATGAGCACAGTGTGCTCCACTGACAGTCCACCTCAGCCATGTGGCCCCTAATCAGGCACCCCACATGTGATCCATTGATGCTAACTTCTGACGCATTCCTGTACTTGGCAAAATGCAGTGGGAGGGAGCTGCTTTGGTCACGGAAAATATAGCAGGATGTAAGTGTAGAAGTCTCAGCCTCTGTCTACCACCTTATCAACCTGTTCTGACCGGCTACAAAACTGAATTAACAGTATCATCTGATTGGTGGGGAAGGCTGGTGAACATGAATACCATAACCAAGTTTTGAGAAATCGGTGCTGCTTTTGAGCCTCTTTTTAGAGCTGTGGTCTTTCTTTTCTAAGAGTGACTTCATCTAGATTGAGGCTCTGGCAAAGCAGAGGTACCATTGCAGGCAGTTGCTTCTCATGACTTGGTATTCTTGGGAAATTAGAGATCTCTAGGAAGAAAATGGGGAAGCAAACTGCTTCATGCATGTGTGGGAAAGGTAGAAAAAAATCTCAAAATACTTCTGTGTCTAGGAGAAGTTATAGACCAGTTATCTGGTCAAACAGTTCCAAGTAAGCTATTTGCAACAAAACTTGTAGCATATATAGTTGTCTGTGTGAATGCCTCTGCACAAGAATACTGTATTATATTTGAGAAGCATTATGAAAACTCAGGTAAATTCTTTCTTGCAGTAAAATGAAATATTATATTTTGGCACTGCACCAACAATGAATCTGTACATTTGGGAATTAGTTTACTGGTGACATTTTTTAACTATATCTTCTTTTTTAAAAAGCACTTATTTTTAGGCAGACTCGATACCATTTGCATATACTTAGTACATTTTTTTATAGTAATAGCTTGTAATTTCACAGAACTGTAGAATAGCTGAGGTTGGAAGGGACTCCTGGAAATCATCTAGTACAATACCCTTGCTCAAAGCAGAGACAGAGCAGACTGCTCAGGACTGATTGTAGGGTTTTGAATATCTCCAAGGTTGAAGACTCCACAACCTTTCTGAGCAGCAGGTTCCAGTGCTTCATCACTATTACAGTGGTTTAATAAATAAATAATTATATTTTGATGCAACTTCCTGTATTTCAGTTTATGCCCATTACCTCCTGTCCTTTCACAGGGCACTGCTGAGAAGTCTGGCTCCTTCTTCATTTCCCCCCCTCAGGTATTTATGCACAGCAAGAAGATCCCCCTGAACCTTCTCTTCTCCAGGCTAAAAAGTCCCAGCTCTCTGTCTCTCCTCCCATGATAGATGCTCCAGTCCCTTAACCATCTTTGTGGCTCTTTGCTGGACTTGCTCTAGTATACCCGTGTCTTTCTTGTAGTGGGGAGTCTGTAACTGGACACGGACCTAAAAATATACTGTTTCATTAAAATCTTAGAAAATCTAAATCAGTGATGCATATTGAAGATAGAGTTTGCATCATTCAAAATAAAAAAGGACCCGGATCAAGTTTTAACTAGAACTGAACTAATATATCCTGCTCACATGAACAGGAAATTAAATTAGTTGAAAATCTTATACTAACAGCTATGCTGGAATTATTGTTATTTATCAAAGCAGTAAGGTGGGGGGAGATGGGGGAAGAAGCAAATTCTTATTGTGACAGTACACAAACCCAAAATGCAATACTTCCTTTACGCATATAGGATGCGCTTAAAGGATCCAAAAGCCATGGCTTCATTGGGATAGAGAAGTCTTTGCCCAAGGAACTTTGAAATGAAAGGTTTTGGAAGATGAAGGTCTCTGGCTGAGACACCAGGACGACAGGACAAGATGACAAAACAGCTCACAATGAGCAAGAGTTACATCTTGCTACCTGTCCAGCTACTAGCAGCTTGCAGGGAGGAGCAGGACAAAGTCTCTATTTGTTGCTCAGCTCATTATATGTATTTGCAGGGTGGGGGTGTTGTCTATATATGCGTATATGCATCTATATAGCTATACACATATACCTGTATAGATGCATATATATCTCTATTTTTTTCACTCAACGTAAAGAGAATTATTTACCTCTTTTACAACAGGATCTGGATGCTGTTTGTGGATTTTAGCTGCTAGTGATATATTTTGTCATTATCATTAAAGATTTTTATAATATGGGGCAGGGGTTGTCTAAGTGCTGTGTGGGAGCTGCTAAATTCACCTTGACTGATACCACATGCATTAGTTGAACAAATAGGTTAATGCTGTTCTTGTTGATACTGGGTAGTTGCCATGTCAGAGCTGAGGGGTTTAATCTGTTGTTTGGTGTTTTCTGAACATATAATAGATCATTATTTTAGTATAAATTGGGTTCGTTCCTAGGTAAAGCTAAAGTGTTTAAATGTCTTTCTTTTCCTTTTAAATATATCATGGCATAAGAAGCCAGGGGTTTCTTTAATAAAAACATGGGGCGCAACAAGAAGAAACTGTTCTGTCAGGTGTCAGAATGCCTGTTTGGAAATTTTTGTCATATTATTTTAAACCAGAGAAAAGAGAATTTTTCACTAAAACTCTTAAACTAAAACATTCTGACAGCTGATATGGTATGTTGAAAGCTTGTCTTTGCTTTCCTTGGCTTGTTACTGCCTTTCTTAAAGGGGGGCGGAGGAGAGGAGAACATTAGTGAGATGTACCACTGACTTACTCTTGTTAGTGCAAGTTTTTCTAGTTAAGAAAGCCAGTTCAATACTTCACTATTTCATCTCTGTTTCAATAAGAAATTTAAGGGGCTATTAAAGAAAATGTAGAATTCTGATATTGGCCAAGTCCAAGTTATGTAGCAACCAGATGATGTCCTCTTACACTTTCGAGGCTCCAGCCATCTGGGTTACTGCAGATGTTTCCCTTTGTGCTCAGTAAGTACCCATATGCAGCGTGCAAGAGGTGGGTGTACACGTGGCTGCTGAAGCACTGATGTTAGGCCAGCCTGAAACAAGCCTACTGACAAGTGGTCCATTCCTCTGGAAGAGCTTGGTGTCATGCACTTCAGAACTTTGCAAAGAAGCACCTTCAACCTGGTATGATTTTTCAGCAAATGGCATAAACCATTAGGCTGTGATCTTAAATAAAAGTTAAAGGTTATACAAAACAAATATGTCCCAGTAGTTGTCCATTTTAAGGAACCATTACAGCAAAGTGGAGCTCAATGCTTTCACCTGTTTGAATCTGTCTGTGGCTTGTGTCTTCAGTTTTACTATCCTTGTCGTTTTGCTTATTGTGATTCTGGCTTTGCAGAGTGTTTGCAATTAAAATTCTCGTGCTATAATGTGTCACTGATCTTCATAACATTCCCCTGGCTTCACAGCAACAAGCGTAATTGGCAATTTCCAGCGCTGACAACTCCAGTTTTCTTCCTCTGCTGTTCAGGTGGTCAGAGCCACACAAGTGCCAACAAATTTGATAAAGCACAGAAGCAGTGTTTCTGACTTGGCAGGGCTTTGTACCAAAGTGAGGGCAGGGGAGGTATTGTGCCGAGTGCCCAAAATTGGCTGGCATCTCTGGATGGGAAGGGAAATGAAACTGGAAGATCACCTTGTAAGCAGGCCTGGGTGCCATCCAAACAGATGGGCTGAAGTATAAGCAGCCAAGCAGTCATTTAGGAACACAAAATGGATTTGTTGAAGGCAGGTTTCCAAGCATGAAATGTCAGAATGGTTGCCTGTGTCAAGCCTCCAAACCTGAAGGGAAGGATATGTGCGAGTAGTGTGGGATGAGCTAACGCTGAAAACAAACATGAAAATCTGTCTTGGATCCTTTCCTGGGTCCATTGAAAGATTTTTTTGTATCTGTGAGACCTAGAAGGGATGAGTGGGAGAAGAGTCCTGCAAAGCAGTATTTCCCTACCACATGGATCACTTTCCACAAACTGTGCTGACAAGGTAAAGAAATTATTTCTCTTGCCTCCCACAGATGTTGGTGTGCAGGAGGCCCATAACATTGCTCTGGCTGGGTAGTCTTTGGCAGCTGTATTTAATATCTTCAGGATAAATTCTGTAGTTTTAGCCAAGCTTAAATAATTTATTATAGACAGAAATATACCTTAGTAAAGACTTAAAAGACTTTGAGTTAATCTCCAATGGCTGTGGAGTTGTAGTGAGGTCTGAATTGTCTTGCTGTAATAAGAACCCAGCTCCTCTCTGGGACTTTTCTGCTTAAAAGATCAACAACAACAAAGCAGGGAAAAACCCAACCTAAACTTCCATAACTCTAAAACTTTAAAACTTGGGATGGTAATTGATGGAAATGTGCTTTGCTGCTTTTCCATCCACTACAAAAGCCAGGCAAACACTTACTGCTTGTCTGCTGATCAAAGGTGCAAAGTAGAGAAGGGCTCACAGAAAGAGAAATGTAATGACTTGAAAGGAAATGAGTGTGCAGGTAAGATTCAAGGCAAAGGCTCCAGTTGCAAGCTAAGCTTTATCTGAGCTTACATTGTTATGCCCTGTAACTGGTGCCTTGCGGTTCCAGTTTAGAAAGTGGAGAATGAAAGAAAGCATTAATCTGGCTGAAATCCATATAACAGGATTGTGTGCGAAACAAAAGTGAAATCAGACAGTGCAGTTGGTGAAATACAGCTTGAGGAGGAGGGGGGAATATGCTAGAAACAGCAGTTTTCTAACCTCTACTGCAGCTGAACAGGCTTTAAGAGGCATTAAGATTTATTCTTTGTAGTGACAGGGACAGGAAAAATCAGGACCTAGTTACTGTTATTTTGTTTTTGCAGCAGAATATTCTTATCAGGAGTAGGCCTGTTAGAGCATGCTGTCAGAGAAATGATTTGCATTTGGTAGAACTGCCCCTCAGTTCTTCCAGCTCACACTGCCCTTGTGGCACTTTAACACTGCTCATTTGTTGTAGGCTCTGCATTTGATGTTTTGATTTTCACCAGTTGCTCTGCAGAAAAGGATTGTGCAACAGTCCAGGACTACTGATCTTTGGGAAGAGGCAGAACACATGCATTCAGATCTCAAACTCCAGACGGGGAAGCCTGTGCAGTAACTGAAATTGCTTAAATTATGGATAATCTGCTGCATAAGTATGTCTTCTCCTATTTCATAAAGCTTCCTGTCCATGCAATTTGGAAACTTGTATCGACAGTGAAAGACAAGAGGATTCAAGAAAAGGTAAAAACAAATTAAAAGAAACCTCCTTCAGTTGTAACCCTGTGGGTGACCTAGCTGTATCTTAAGCTATTTTAGCTATATCAGAAGTTTAGCTGCACTGTTTGCTAAGTGTCAGTATCTGGGAGTAATGGCTGTATTTAAGTTTTTATAAGAGCTTTGTGACTTTGAGAAATTGGCCCTGAGAACAAATAATTTTTGACTCTGAGGAAATTACTGGACACTTAAAGCAATTGGGGTCTGAGACGATGAAGCTTTAAGTAGTCATTGCCTGTTTGTTGAGGATCACAAAAATCCATATTGCACTGCTGTCATGAGCCATTTTCAGTGTAATTCCAGTTCATCTTGAATCACTCATCTCCATCCTAGCTGGCTGAAGGAATTGTTAAACTTTCTTTTACTTTTGATAGTCCTGAATCCCCTTGTTACACTAAGGGTGGTATATTTGAGAAAAAGAATTCCTAAATATGTATATAAAATAAACCAGACCTCCCCTCTCTTAACTCTTCTGTTAGCCATAAACATTAAGCTCTGCTGTTCTCTGCTGTATGGGCTTTGTCTCTGCTAAGAGGTGTTAATTAGTCTGAGATCAGGTGTAGGCACTGGTCACCATTTGGGCTCTTTGTCATGTAAATCTGTTAAATAAAAGGTTGAATTCTTGGCAGTAGGGCTTGTAACTTAGTTTCTTAAATGTTTTGGTAGATTATGATTTCTTGACTTAAATGCAACATGAATATCCTTAGAACTAAATTATTATCTGAAGTTGTTACTGTTTCACAAGGAAAAGGAAGCTATTTAGCATGGGGGGGAGAAGGGGTGAGTCTGGAATGGGGCCATCTCTGAGTTACTGGTTTTTTTCATGCAATATATGCTCAATATTAAGCTATGTGATGAGCAGCTCTTGTTATAGACTGCTTCTGAATGAAGTTCTGCATTCCTTTGAAACAGTTAAACTTCTTTACTCGTTGTGCACTAAATGATGTTGAATAGCATACTTCTCTAAATAAGAGGTCAGCAGGCAAAGAAAGGCACATTCCTTTCACATGATATATTTTGGAAAAAAAGTACCAGGGCTATAACTGGCGGGGGGGTGGGGGAGAAATCTGCTTTTCCTGTTTTGGTACAGTAATGTTCATTGTTTTCTTTCTTACTTGTAATGTTTTTACAATGGTTAACAGCTCAAGCACTACATGCTTAAAGAAACATGGTATTCATTCTCCTTGTTTTTGTCCGATGTTGGCAGGGCTGATACTCACCAAATACTAACATTTGCTGCTTTAACTCTGCAAACACAGGGGTGGGAAGTGCAGTTGAGCTCAGCAGGTTGCCCTGCATGGTGTTGAGAATAAGCTTTTTATTTCTGAGGATCACATTCTTTTATCTAGCAGGCTAAGTCCTTGGGATTGTTTGCTTAATACTGGCTCAATGCCTTTTAATAAATATTATCAATAGATGACTAACTGCTTTTTCTTTGAGGGTTTTTTGTCGTTGTTTTCTGAATATTGACCCATTAGCGATCTGGACAGGCATTAAATTAAAGCTCAGGAGGGCTGATGGATCCATGCTAACAGTGCTATTGTCATGTTCTGTTCAGACAGTTTTTCTCTGATGCTTATAGTGCTGCTTGTACAGTTAGGGAAGCAAAAATCACAAGCAGAGGATGTATGCAGGGCTAGTTGGCTAATAACTTTGAGTTGGTCAAGGTCTGCCGTGACAGCTGAACTTCAGAGGATGCACAGATCTGTTATAACTTGAACATTAATTGGTGAGATTGAATGGTTTAGAGAGCAACCTGTAACTTGATACTAAATTAAATCATTCCTTATGTGTAAGGATGTGAACATCTTCAGTGCAATATACTTCTGGCATCGCTGCTCCAAACAGCTGGAAGAAATCCATTTAATCCAAACAAGCATTCACGTGGTTATTAGCGTGTTAGTCCCAAGACATAAAGCTTTATCAATATAAAATGAACTGAATGTGATGCTATTATTCATTCTCTTTACATTGCCTGATATTATGCAGTGAATGTAATGAGGCTTGTTGAAGAACTGCTGTTCACTGTGATGTTCCAGAAAAGATATGCATCCTAGGAGACTTATTCACTGATCAAACATTTTAAATGAAATACAACATTAAAGTAAGTGTAATGGTTTCAATCTGACCTCAGCTTTGCATGCTCAGTTTAATGAGTTGCATTTTACTCTGGAAACTAGACAACTAAAAATCCCGTTTACTGGTTGCTTAGAAACTTTACAGAAACTGATCATCAGGAAGAGAATTACACATCAAATATTTCAATAAAAACTAAAGCTGTGAAATAAATGCGTATTGTTCAGAAATGATAGATTCTGGAAATTACCACAGAATCTTATGAAGTCCAGGAGATAAACAGATTATAAGAAGGACATGCGTATAAATAAGAACATCCAGACTTATACTAAGAAGGATAAACTTGCTTGCTTCAGGTATACAGTATGGTTTAGAAGACTGTTTCCATACTGGCAGTGTATTAAATGTTTCCTTTCTTGGATCACCTTCTGGAATTATTCCTTACTGAACATACCAGGCCCAGGAGCATGGACTTCATGGAATATTGGTATGATCCAATAATGGAATTATTTATGATCTTTAAGATTTTCATTCAAGATTGTGTTAAAAATAGGAGAGTTTTAAAGCACAAAAATCTGAAATATAGACCTGAAATATAGAAATGGTATGAAAATGCGTTTTACGGCTATATGGTAGAGTTTCTTTGAGAGTAAGTGACATTTTAACAGCATAGTTGAGTTTAGGAGTAATTCTGGTTAAATGAGGTTTTATCTAGACCTGCTATTTATTATGGGAATATGTATTTTTTACAAGTAATTCTTATTTCATTCTATACATTGAATTTTTCCATAAAAATTATTAAGTTCTTAGAAGGTATGAGCCATTTAATAATAATTCAGCTGGCATAAGGAAATGAATGAAACAATGTCCTAGGATGTGGAACAGTCATTGACAAAGTAGAATTTTTTTTCTTATAACTTAAAAAATACTCTTCAAAAAAAATGATAATGAAGGAACTTAGAAGATATAGAAAGGAAGACACCAGAGAGAAGGTGAAAATACAATGTATGTTTTGATATGGTTACTGCTTCTTTTGAGGGGCTGGAAAATCCAAAGCCCTGTGAATTTTAGCCTTAGAAGTGACTGCAAGCAATCCTGAAACAGCAGCTGAGTAGCCCTGGAAATGGGTTTTCCTCGGCGACTATGCAATGGGTTTGTGGTTTTAATGACATGGCCGACTAATCCCAGTCAAACCCATTTCTGAGTATATAAATCAGAAAACTTTGCTCCTGCTGATAAAGCTGTAGTATAGCTATAAACATGCCAGTTATTTTCGTGTCAAATATGAAAGGCCTATTATTTCAAGGTGTTTAAGAGGCCTCTCTGCTTAGATAAAATACAATAGAAAGTGTGTATGTGGCTTGTTTAATGGTGTAGATGCTGGGAGGGTTATCTCCTTTCCTTGAAGTAATTTTTCAATTCATTCAGCAAAGCAAGAAATAAATTTTGTCTTTGTTGCTAGTTTGAGTGTACCTGAATTAGCGTTTGAGTGTACCTGAATTAGCATTTGAGGAAATGACTTCTCAAGAGTATTGTAAGGTTACCTCCTTCCAAAACATGGCCGCAAAACTTAGGCTTCCTGTTGAAAATGCCAGTTGGACCCAGATAAAACTTTTTCCTGAAAGAAACCACAGGATGCTTTTTTCCTTTACAGTCAGCTTCCAAAGAACATCTGACCCGTGTTAAAGAAAATGGAGGAATCATTGTTTCGTGCTGAGCTTTCCTTCTGAATCCTAGCAGTAAATAGACATTTCTTACAGCTTCTCCAGCCAATTATTAGAATTATTTTTGAGCTACACACCAGCCACAAGATGAATGCTAAAATGATTTCCCTAGCTAACAGTTCATGCATAAGAGTGATACTATCAATGAGCTTCTATACATGAACATTAACAGATGGGGTTTGGCCCTTTAGGGAAACCACCAAATGAGCTCTGGGAGTCCACAACTGAGGCAGCACAGAATGATTTGTACATTGTGCTTGGCATTAAGAGTATGTATGTCTTTAGCAATTAACACAGCTGCTTTGGCAGAACCCTTTTTAGCCTCTTTTCTGAAGTGAGCTATATCTGTGCCTCTCCCCCAGTAACTGTGGAACTCATGGATAGAAAAGTCTCAAAGATATGAAACACCCACACACTTAATGAAAATAAGACTGGTAAGAGGGGAGGCATCCAATTAAAACTGCCTTTAAGAGCAGCATTTCATCAGAGATAATGCAGGGGAGAACAATCATGAGTACTTCATACACTAGAAAAGCTCCAGTCAGTGTTGTCACCTCTTGGGTATTAAAAAAAAAACCCAAAGCCTGCTCTGGAGAACGTATCTGAAAAAATCCTTGACTCAGATACCTGGTAGTGGTTGATTCCCTGCTGCAGCTTAGTCAGTTAACAAGTCAATCAACCAGAGGACACCAGACTGCTGGAGACCAGGCAGGATATTCCCCTAACTGTCATGGGAGAGCTATTCCCTGCCATGAAAACATATTTATCTTTCTCGAGGTCACAGTTCAATCACTGCTTTCTAAATTAATTTGATTAGAGTTGGATAATAGCACCTATACTGTGTTGCATCAAGCTGTGTTTCCTTCAAATCACTGTCCTAACTGTGACTGGGCAGGATTTGTAAGTCGCTGTAAGGTCTGAGTAGGAACAGAGTACAGTTCCTCTTGTGAGGATGTTCTTGTCACAGAGCTTATCAGATGTTTGCTTGTGTAGTGCATTGTTCTTTTGCCTTGCCTTTTGTTTTCCTCACAAATGGCAACTCTGCCCAGTTTAACAGTCAAAGTCTTATCTCCAAGTAACTGTTTGAGGAAGACAGTGCTCACAAAGGATGGGTCTTTAATCAAGGAGAAAAAAGCTTGCAGGCTGCATGCAAATAGGAAATAAGGTACACCCTTCAATCAGTATTTAACCTTTGGAATCATTTATCTGTTGTCAGCCCATACTCTGAAATTTTGGTTAGAGGTGCTTATAAAAGATTTCATATATAGATGAAATGGAGGCTGTAGTCTTTGTGCAGTTTACAGACAGAAGTTCTCTGTTACATATACAGTCAGCCTGGATTACAGAAGTAATTCCTCACAGCTTTAAAATCTACATTAGTTGAATCAAAATGTCACTGTTCAACTTTGTCTATAAATGTAGTCATTATATACCAGGCAACATTAGTATGCCTGAATCTGACATATGTTTGACACACAGTTCCTGAAGCTACAGGACTACAGACATTTTAAAGGACACATTTCATGTCCTCAAGTGACAATCTAAGACTTTTGCAAGAATCAACTGTTCCAAGTAGGAAAAATTTCAGACATCCAGTCAGCCTGGAGATGAGATACTGAGGATGCAGCTAAAGGGTCTGAACAGGACACATTACCTAGTAAAAGACCTAGCAGCGTTTGCTGAAATAGCTGGCACTTGATTTCTGCTCTGAGATTTATAGTACCTCCTATCACACACAAGTTAACCTCTAGCTGGAAATGATGCTTTCTCTTAGTGTGTATAGGAGAGATGAGATCTATTATTACCAGTGTTGTAACAGTGAAAATGCTTGTATTATGGCTGTGGTAGTCCAAGTGCTACTGTTGGGTTAAAAAAAAGAGGGGGGGCACCTGTAGTCTGGCTTTGGTTTTGCTTTTCTAAAGATTTCTGTATCTAAAGATGCATTTGGTGTAGCTGCCTCAAGTTTCCAGTGTAAGTGCTCTATGAAATATGTGGGTATTACAAATGACATAGTACTTCTCTATTAGGAAAACGAAGAAATCTATATGGCTATTAATGAAAACTTCATTATAATGGCTTTAGACATGTCAAGTTTAATAATAGTGGTATACTTTTTGGTATATAAAAACTATGCATATGTTAAATTTGAGATGACACGTTAAAAGTGCTGCTTGCTTTGAATGACTAAAGTGCTATGATTTTTATGGTTAAACAGAGGCTTGACTCATTTCTCTAATGAAACATTTTCCCTAATTTCTGTTCTTTGTTGTTCTGAAGCATAAAAACTGCTAACTGATTGCTGTGTATCCCTGGGGTGGTATGTCCAGAATCTGAAATACTTTGTGATTCTCTGGGGCTGATGGGTATTATGTTGTTTAATATTTTACGCTTAACACCATCATGTCAAAATGATTCTTGTGTCCTAACAGTTCCTTGCAGTTCACAAATGCATTTGGAAAACTCGGTCTTCTAATAGAGATGGGTGGCTTGGGTATCCTCTTTGTCATGTTAGCTTCTTACAAGCTCATTTGGATCAATATTTGAGAGACTGCATCAGAAGAAATCCACATTTGCTCTGCCACTTTCTACTGTATAGTTGCACAGAAATTCCTGTCAGGATTGTATGAAGTTTTCCAGGGATGTGCAGATTCTTCTTTTTTCCCCCAAGTAGATTTTCTTCTTGAATTATGATAATTGATATTGAAGCTTGGATGTTTTGCCCCTTCAGATAAACATCTTTGAATTAACCATCTTATGGTTGAAATATAAGCTGGGTCTGCACTGCTTTGTGTCAGACACAACTAGTCAATTTTTCAAGCATATGCTACGTCTATCTATATACACACATTTTAAGATGAGCAGGTTTTGGTATTGTCATAAGAAAACAGCAATTAATAAAAACCACTTGAAGGAAGCACTACGCTAAACAAGGATCCTAATCTTAAGGTGTTGAGCTTCTGCCTTTTTGACAAAAGCAAAGAGGAGCTGTGGTTCCTTAGCATCTTGAAGAACTTATCTAGCTGCTTATGGACTGTGGCAGCTCTTGATTAATGGTTTACACTATTCAAATCCTTATTTTAAGAAGATGAAAACTTATTAATCGAAATGGTCAATGCTTATTTATTTTTTGGAGTCTGAGATGGTCTGCTGAAGAATTCTTATATCGTTGACATTTAAAATAGGATTGTATTACATTTTCTGAAAAATTATTTTTCATTTAGGCACTTTTAGTGACACTGTCATCTCAATCAGATATGGTCAGGTTCTTCACTTAGGCCAGTATCATGAGTGAATGGCTGCTGCTGACAACTATTGCTTGGGGAGCAGGGGGGAGTGGAGCAGGCTGGCTGCCACTTCTGAAATCCAGTAAAATGAAACACCTTAACAGAATAGGCAGTGCAGTAGAAAGCTTAAAGATTAGAGAGAGACTAAGCTGGACTTTTACAGCGTTATTTGAATAACTGGTAGAGCAGTGTATGTAAAAACAAGACAGTCAAGGATTGAAGGCCAAGAGAAAAGATTTCAGAACTAAGGTACATTCCATTACTGTAGATTTATTTGTGTACAAATAAAACACATTATTTTTAATTTAAAAACTCTCTCTGTCCCATCCCCCTGTTTCCTCCCTTTTTAAACTGAATAAGTCTGCCAGATACTGATGGATTAGATTTAATTTACGGGACCTTGTTGTTAACATTTCTAATGCCACTGAAAGACAAGAAACCCACCAAAATTTAGGTAGCATTTAAAGTTCTGAGGCAGTCAAACAAAACAGATGCTTGTGATTCCTGTTTTCTTAATTGAATTTCTTCAGCTGTGCCCTGTCAAACTAGCTATCACACCATCAGATGTACTGAACATGTGTTATTATTAAGAGGTGCTGGGCTCATGTGCACTCAGTAACACATGTATATATTCACACTTCTCCCCAAGAAATTAGACAGAAATATAACAGCCCTATTTATTACCATATTTTAAAATGAATTAGAGCAGAAAATTCTCAAGAGGCATTAAAAAAGGCTAGTTGAAAATGCTTGTGAATGCTAGAAATTCCAGGACTGTCAATCCCAACAATTACAAAAATGACTTAGCCTTTCAAATTCTGATTTCTTTTCAGAGAAACTTCATTTGGCCTTTCTGTTCAAGTTTTGAGGTTCATGCTTTCAAGCTTTTCTATGCAACTGAAAGGATTAGAAACTTTTTTCAGCATAGGCAAAGCATCTTTGATTATAATTGCACAGTTCCAGGAACCAGCATGTAATATCAAAGAATATGATATTAAAGCCCAGGAACTGCAAATGCTATCAACACAGCAGTATTATAGGAATCGGGCTTTTGGTTGTAGCCTTTCTCTGGTGCTCATGCCATGCCATGCCTCTTTCTTCATGGTATTTGCTTTGCATCCACAGGAAGTTTGTTATAGGCTACTACAGCCTGAACTCAGGACAAAGGGAGGAACCTGAATTAGTGATAGCAATCTTAATAGTGGTTGCCTTTAACGTGTGGTATTTTCAATGAGGGCTAACATTAAAAAAAAATATTTGCAACCATCCTATATATAGGACTCAGAAGTGCTGGCATTGCTGTGAGAAACTTTTAAACCTGAACAAATTTCATGTAGTTGTTCCTTCAATTACAGTGCTCCAAGAGGCACTGGGTTTGAGCAGGGCTAATTTTGCATAGAAGGACAGGATGTCAAGCCCCAGCTATTTTAAATGCTTGAAAGGAATTACTGTCACAAATGATTATGCTGGTTCAAAATCATGTAAACATAAAAAAGACTACTGCTTAAAGATAAGTGCTTGTGAAGCTTGTATACCTGCAGTAAACCTGGAACTCATTAGAAAATATTTGCTAAAAAGTTCCTGTTGGGATCAGAAGCTATTGTGTGAAGGGCAGCAGAAATGTATGAAGTCACTTGTTCTTTTCTTCAACATGGATGTAATTCTTTAAGTGGCCTAGGTCTTGGGGGGAAAAAAAATGGTGGTTTTCCTTTTGTCACAAACTGCACAAGAAAATGCTATTTGAAACGTTTTGGCAAATCTAAAAATGGACCTTATTTTTTCTCACTGATTTTCAGTTTCTCTGTTAGTTCTGCATTCTTTACGCTTTGACCCTAGAAATAGGATCTTGATTAGACTCTGTAGGATGTAATAGCTTAATTGCTGCAAAGCTTAATTTCTTCAAACCTAGCTCTCTCTTCAGATATTCTGGTGAGGCTACGGCTCAGGGTGTAACAGACTTTATCAACAGGAAAAACGGAAACACTAAGGTTAGCTAATTTAAAATCCTTTGTAATCTGTCCCAGGAAGTGAAAAACAGCATCAGCCTGTGTACACATGTTGAAGATGTGAGGCTGTAAACAACCAAATACCAACTTTTTGAAAAGGGAAAACAATTTGGAGTGAAAATTACGGGAGATATAAAAGACAAATTTTTAAAAGCACCTGGCTTACTACAAGCTATATCTACTGAAAAAAATTCTTTAGGTGTCCTGTTCTGCAACTTCAAGAGTAGCAAAATCAAGATTTTTGGTTCCCACTGCATACACACATAAGTAACTTCTAATTAATCCATGTTGCTCCTACAATGTCAGAGGCTTCCAAAGATAGGTGGTGCTTTTTTTTTTTCCCCTGGATGGATGATTTTCCACAGGTCAATGAGTGATGAATCAGAAATGTTTACAGCTTGATATCTTTTTAGTTCAGCATATTAAATAAGCCATAGATATATGGCTGGATAGATATGACTAGATATAACCTAATGATAGACAAACTAATGATAGATATAAACATATAGATTTATGATTAAGTAAATCATAGATATGATAGGAATCATAGAAATACACAATGCAATATATATTTGATGTGATATGACAAATACGATCTCATAACAATAATATCTCAATACATCTTACAATATGATAATATTATAATATTCTGACCTTAAATATAATATATGAAATATGTCATATATATGATAGAAGTCATATCTCTGATTAGATATAAACAGATTCTGGGCAGTTTTCAAATAGTATATAGAATCTTTAGGGTTATAATTTACTTTAAGCTGAACTTCAAATAGGAAACAAGCTTTTCAGTGATCTATCACTGCCAGTTTCTGTAGTCTATAAATAAAGTGGTATCCTCAGAACTCCTCAATAGATCTGGATTACGTTGGAGGCCCTTAAAGATGGAACGGGAACTGCCTAATATTTTTACTGAAAGAGAAACTTCTTTTTTTCCTTCTGAATAGGCAGTTGGCATGGTGAATTTGTACAGAATGTCCCCACTAGCCAGATGGTGGGGAGGAGGGCGTACGGTACAAGTTTCAACTCTTTTTAAATTAAATCCCCCTCTGGTGCTTCTTGGCTTGTTGCAGATGCACAGAATGCAGCTGACATTAGTTGCTGATTTACTGGAAGGGAGAGAGGGGCACCTGAGGGCCCTTTTAACCCTCCCATTCAACAGGCTGGTGGAATATACCCTCCCAATTCATAGGATATAGCCATGGGGTTTGTCCCTCCCATATCCACTCCTGCCAATTTCAGTTAGGGCTGTATCCAACCCTTGGTGATATATGGACTTGAGTATGTGATCTATTATTTAATGTAAGAGTTAGGCTAAAGATGGTGATGTTGCTGGAAAATATTCTAGCACCTATTTCTAAGGCAGTTAGGAGCCTTTTTGTGCTGCTCTGAAATGTATGTTTGTTTTTTAATTCCCTTGTGCTGAAGTTTGATATTCATCAGCAGTGGTGTGGGAACACTTCTGAGCACTTGCTCCCATCTCCGTTTTGTCCTAGCACAAGCTTGTGTAGCTGGGTAGGAACCAGGTCTGAACAACCTTGTTAAATTTGCGTATTTTTACTAAGTGTACTTCACGAAGTTTCTAAGTATTACACAACCTGTGTGTACAGTTTTTACTCCTCCCCTTGCAGCCTTATTGTTGGGGTCGATTAAGAATGCATCTGAATACAGATTTAGTCTTTCAATTCACCACTTGGGGTTACCTTAAGGTTAGGGGTCTTTTTACAGTAGAGCACATAGCTGCAACAGAAGCAGGCTACATCAATTGCTTTTATCTGTAACCTCTACCAGCTTTAAAAATGTGACCTCAGACTACTTTTGTTAAGACATAAGGGAGGAAGAAAATCCTCTGAATACTTGACTTCCATTTATGTACACATAGTAGTAATTCTGAAAATAAAAAGGGAAGTGAATGTGAGCTCTCCTGTAAAACAAAAGTTTATAATGAATTTCTCTCAACCTGAAAAGCTACTGAGTGCTTTCACGTGATAAAATTTTTGGCTCTGAGTCTGAATAAAATTACACAGTCCAACACATTATGTTTTAAGTGGTTTATCAAACAAATTATCTTATTCTTGCCAGGAGCTGAAATCTTATAACTACGTAAACATCTGTATACTAACTGCCAGCTCTTTACTGAGTATTACCTTCACCCCATTTTACCCCCACCAATAGTCTTGAAAAAGAATTTCCAAGTGCCAAGAGAGACTTGGCAAGATTACTTGTCTGTAATATATGCAGCATTCCTGAAATTCTTGGCATGTTAGCCTTGAATCAGTTCAACCTAAAGTACTTCACTACTGCTGGTTTTTCTTAACTGTTTATAGTTTCATTGTTGAAACACCTTTATTTTCCACCACAGCCATCTTACTATACTGCAACTGAAATATTGTAAAAGTAAATGGGGTGCTCTTCTTTCCCATTTAACGAATTGCAGTAATCCTTTGGCAAGACACAAACCTTTACTAGGGAGCAGTTTTCCACCTTCTGCTATACTCGGGCCATAACATGACTGTAGCTGCAGCTGATGGTGCAGAGGAGTGGTACCTGTGTCCGGTAGCAGACGTCCTAACAAGGCATGTTGCCTGCCTCAGCTCAGGCTTCCAATAGTAGCTTGCTTCACAGCATATTCCAATTATAGAGCACAATCTCCTTGGATGTGTCTCTTGGCTTTCCCTTACAGGCAACAGGAAACTAGCTCTTTACTTCACAAAATGAGTAGGATTGTCTCTGGAAATGTGAAGCCTCAGTAGATAGGATAGAGGCACTTCTTCTGAGAGCTTCCACTTTAGCAGTGAAGCTTTCACTGGAGTAGTCAACTTTGAAAACAATCACTGAGGGTAAAACAAACAGCTGAAGAGTTCTGTATGCCCTAAATGAAGGGTGGGGAAACCTCTGTGGAAAATATGCAATTAATATTTTTAACCATTTCAAAATTGTGCAGCTGAAGGAAGAGAATGGCGGGTGAGTATGGAATATGTGGGAGAGATGAAAGGTATCAGGAGAAGTATAGAAGATGAAATACAGTTTGAGACAACAGTTGAGTGCTATGGTCAGAAAACGAATTCATCTAGTCTTTCCCTGGAGGAGAGATTAAACCAGATTTTCTTGAATCCTTTGAGAGTGTATGTTCATTACAGTTCAAGCTGATTTAAGGTTGGAGCTCCCATAGTCCTGCCACTGCCCCACACTGCCTTCCTGTACCAATTCTGGGAGTTCAGCAGTAATGCCTTTTTTGAGGTAGGCGTTCTTCTTGGCTGGATCAGTCCCCCCGAGTTGGGTTACCAAGAGATGACAGTGCCAGGGCCAGCACACAGGAAGCGCAGAACCGACCATGAGCAAAAGGAGAATCACAAAAGGCTGATTTTATGTCAACTTAAACTGCTGTGGTGCTGCACCCCCTCTCTGAACGTAGAATGTTAGTAGGGATGCTATTTAGAGATGGGATGAGAGGGTTAAATTTAATGTTGTTTTAAAAATCAGTGAAATCTAATTTAAGACTGCCATAAACCAAAGTTCCTTAATTAGCATAATTGCACAGTGTCAAGACAGGGCTGAGCTAAGGTAATTTGAAAATGTAGCTATGTTTCTTACATCTTAACATGCTCAGATTTATAAAATGAAATGAGTACTTGTTTCCTATGGGAAAACTGTATCACTTATCATCTTTTAAACTTAGGGAACTGACTTTATATATATATGTATGTATATATATATACACCCATATATAAAAGCATTCAAACTTTATGTAGAATTACCATGGATTTTTCTCTGGAGAAATCTATTCAGAGATGAGGTGATTGCTTCTATCAGCTATCAGTTGAACAGCATGGATAGAAAGGATGTGGGGAGGAAACATGCAATACAGGCTTTACAAATGATACATGCCATTTAAAGTGTGTAAATGAGAAGCTCCAGTATCATCCCTCCCCTGTCCTGACTCCAATCATACAAGTACTCTGTAAAGAACTGTAAAAGCACTGGTGAGTTTTTGACATCAAGATGAAAGTCAACAAATAATGAGATTAAATCAAATGAAAGTCCATCTTACCAGAAGTAATTTTTTCTTCCAGAAAAGCTAATTTGTGCTCAGTCTATTGAGGGTGGTTTGAATTATACCTAATGCAAAGTAAGTAAATAGTTGCGAAGCCTGTTTTGACAGAAGGATCACATATTAACCTTTTCTGCCTCAAACTGAAGTGCTATAGAAAGCTTTGTCCATATCAAAATCCTATTGATGCTATGATTCAGTAAAATGTTTCCTTTATTATAATGCATAAATAAAATTCTCAGGAAATTATCAAAATTTGTAGTAATTTCATTAGCATTACTCAACACTGACAGAATTTAGACAAACACATCTTTAAACAGGATCCTTTGAAAAGATCTGGAAGCTCACTTCAGAGCAACAAGTATTTCAAGTGCTGTTATGGTCTGAAAACTGACTTCAACAGAATTCTGTATAATAGATCTCCAATCTGTGAACCATGCAGTTATAGGTATCTTTGTTAGTTTTATTTTTTTGTTTTTACTACTTCTGGTAGTGCTGTAGCACAAGGGAGTAGCTGAAATGAAGTTGAATTGATTGTGATCCTGAAGACTAAACCAAACTCGAAGTTAAGCTTGCATATAAACTTGCTGCAGGTTAAGACCTATCTGTTTAATGCCATTAGACTGAATTCTCCTTTCTTTCCAACTGATCGATGGTACTATCTGGAATGTCACATTTATTACCTTCTAATTTTTCCAAGCCTTCCAGAGGCTCTTAATTCTTCTGAAGATACAGAAAGGCAACTAAAAGCAACCTTTTGGGTTGCCTTTAGATTCATACAGAAGACAAGTATGCTTTTTTACAGCTCACTATTAAAAAAACCAACCAAACTATTTTATCAAATCACTGTTTTTCAGCCCTGAAGGCCTAGGGGAGCACAGAAAGTACTGAAAGCTGCAGTACCTATTTATGCTCCCCATACCTGTTCTACTCTTGGCTGTGCCAGAATAACAACTTCTGATTCTGTTTGAGACATCTGTATTTACTGATCTGCTGGGTTATTCTGGACATGAATCAGTTTCCACATAAACTTAGGTGTTGGTCAGTTTGAGGTTGTGATTCTGAGATAATCTAGTGGCTCCTTGCTGCTGAAGGCCACTTGCAGGAGGAAAGGCTGACTTTACCATCAACAGGAGGTAAATTAGGAGACTTCTGAGAAGAAAAGGATGGGGGGGGAATGGGGTGGGGAGTGGTGACAGGATGACAGGAACTCTTTTTTTGGTGATGCAGAACACTTAAGTGGTGCAATGTGGCATATAAACCTGACAACACACCAAAGGAAGGAGAATGCCTGGGGCTGGGGGCTGCTTAAGTTTGCATTGAATGCTCATGAAACCCTGCTCTCCTAAATGCAAGCCTATTATCAGCAACTTCACTTGTTTTTAGAAAGTATTTTCAGGTCTGCAAACTAGAAAGAGAAAAATAGTGATCTAACAACCGTTAGGATGTTCAGTCTTTTTGCCCCCAAAACCTATGAGTATTGCATATCCTGCCAAGTACTATTTTTTAAGAAGAGATTCTAACTGTGAAGTTTTAGAGGTTGTTTGGCCTTTCATATTTGAATTTGTAATTGTTCTTCTAATTTGTATATGTATTTTCACTGGAATTATTCAGTTGTGGCTAGACATGTTTGCTCATTAGATATTCAGAAGAGCATTTTATTGCAAAATTTTTTTACAAGATTAAAAAATGTAAAACAAATATTACTGTAATTGGTGAGTACGACTGGCTACAACTAGTTACTGTAAGCAAAGCCTTTTTTAACTTCAGACTATCTCCACAATCATATTCTAATAATGTTGCTTTGGGTTGCCAAATAATGCCTTTGCCACACACTTATGAGGCTTCCTGAAGATACTAGGGCTGTCCTAATACTCCTCTGTATCAAGGTCACATTAAGGTCAGGATTTTTTAAGAAACAATATTCAGCAGCAGATGGAGATAAAAGACTTTGAGCATTGTTTATTAAACAGCCACTGTCTGTAGGTGTGGAGTATGGCAGAAACAGCAATATAACTTTCAAGGATGGATACAGTCCTGGTATAATGCAGAAGAGGCGCTTCCCAGCTGCCTGGCAGCATCACAGGCATGTATGATTGGCAGATGGACACAAACGTGAAAGAGATTAAACCCTGGAGATGAAGCTTTTTTAGTTCTCACTATGCAGCAGGGCTTGCTTTTGATTTTCTCGTCCTCTTTTAAGACACATGAACAAAGAATGTTTCTTAATAGGCAGACTTTGTCCCTGATATTTAGATCTCAATAGCTCCAGTTGTAGCTCAATAGCTCCAGATCTCAATAGCTCAAAAGCTCCATTACTGAGCTCAACAAGCTCATTAATGTTCAAGAATTCCCTTCCAATCTTCTCCCCAAAACTTCTCATAGCATAGTGTAAAGAAGTCCAAATATGTTGTGGATGTAAACAGTATTAGGACCTACAGGCTCTGGGTTATTTTCCTTCATGAAAATATTTACATATTTTTTTTGTATTTAATGGTAACATCTGATATTGAAAGCAAGAGCTACCTGTTTTAACAAAGTAACTAAATGTTTTTCCTAATGAGTTATTGTACATCAGTTTTGTGTTGAAATTGAGGCATCATAACTAGTGTCACAAGTAGCTCAACATGGTTCTTTGCTTGCCTTACGAACAAGTTAACAGCAGCAGTATCTTGGAGAAGAGCCATTGCTACGATGACAGTGCTACTTACTTGTAGTGGGATACTTCATGGGGTGACCACGGAGATATTCAGGTAATGTGGCAACTATATGGGACAGGTCTGAAATTATGCATTAGGTATTCTCAAACAATTAACCTGCTCATTGGCATCTTATTGTCCTGAATGCAAATATCTAGGGCCCGTACTTTAAATCAGCACTTGTAACTCTCTTTACCTCTCACAATATATTGACAAGTTTATATTATTGTAGCACTCAAACAAATTTATCTTCAAGAGCTTCAAAAGAGGAAAGTACGCTGTTTAACTTCACCTTGTTTAGCTGAGGAATTCAAGAGGCATGCTATTATGGGTTGGGAGATTTAATTAAAATGTTTGAAAGTTAGTTCTGTTAAATGCTTCTTATGAACTGACAAAGACTGATTTTAGTTTCTTCTGCTGCTTAAGAAAAACAAAGACAAGGTGACAGGTCGTTAATCACGAGATGTCAATGCAATTGTATTTCTCAGACCATGTTGTCATGCTCCTTTAGAAACGGGGTGTAAAGCCTACAATTAGCATGTCTCCATTAGATTTTGACCTTGAAAGTCAAAAGGCATTTTGTTCTTACTAGTCCTGTGCATCTTACCTTAAATATAAAATTTATTATCTCAGTGGAAATTACTTTTATTTAAAAACTTCCCCAGCCTTGGAGCTCAGCACTGGAACTGTAGTTTCAAATAATATTCCTTTGGCGTCTAATTAAACATAATTGAACCGGTAAAGCATTTTTTTCTTTCCGCCGTACTGAACTAGTGATAAGGGTTGATCGTTACATGACTGGTAGCTAAAACCAGGTTTTAAAAGTAGCCACTTGAAGTGTTTAAGATTTTGTATTGAGCCTTTCTTTTACTAACAGTTGAGAGGACACGATAGTTTCGAATCACCAGACAAATTAACCAGACTGCAAGTCTAGCCTGGGTATACTGTAACCCTAGAAATGGCAGCTGCTCCGCGTGTGACACTCGTTTTCATACAAGCACTGCTTCGGAGACACACAGCATGGAAGGCGGCAAAGAAAAAACCTGAAGTGAGTGGCTGTGCCGGGAGTGCTTTCCCACGAGCAGGCCAGGGCACGGCCCTGGAGGGCCGGCTTTGGCTCCCAGTACTGGCACGGAGGCCGGTGGGGCCGAGGGCACGGCCCGGGCTCCTCTGCTTGGCGACGGCCCCTCGGGCAGAGCTCGGGCCAGCGCGCTGCAGAGGGCAGCGGTGCTCCCCGCTCTCCGGCTGCCCGCGCCGGTCACTCTTCAGGCAGCTCAACGCTGCTCCCGGCTCCATCTTCCTCATGGTAACGTGCTTTCTGCCCGCGCAGGGAGGTGAGGGGACCTCGCCGTGGAGGTGGGCACCGGGGGCTAGGCCGCCACGCGGAGGGCACCTCCAAAGCTCCCCGCTGGGGCGTTTAAACGCGTTTATTTTCGTGGCTCGCTGCGCTGTGGCTGACGAGTGCGGGGACACCAAGGCGGCCCCCCCGGCCTCCCGCCCGCCGCGGTCAACAGGAGCAGGCGCCCCCTTCTTGGGGCGCAGGCGCCCGTGCGCGCGGGGAGGGGGGGATCCGCCCGCCCTTCCGCTGTCGCGCCCCGCCCCGTCCGCCGCCTCTCCCCTCCCCCGCCGCCCGCGGAAGTGAGAGGAGCGGAGCGGAGCTGAGCGGGGGATGCGGCCGTGCCGCCGCCGCTGCTGCCCCGAGCCACGGAGGTGAGAGGCGAGGCGGCAGGGAGGAGGCGGCGGCGGTGAGGGAGCTGCCGCTTGCGCCTCTCTTCCCCCTCCGCACCACCACCATTACCCTGCTTCCCGCGGCGGCCTGCGCCACAGGGTGAGCGGGCGGGGCCGGGGCGGCTGAGGGAGCCGCGGCGGGGGTCGCCGCGGGCAGCGCCGGGGCCGCCGAGCTTCAGGGAGCCGCCGCTTTCCTTTCCTTTCCTCCGACAGCTCCCCTTCCGCCTGGCGCTGAGGAGACGAGGTGCGGGCAGGGCGGCGGGGGTGGGGGGTTACTTGGGGTGAGCGTTTATTTTTAGGTGCGGGGCGTTCATTCCGTGCGGAGCCCCTCCCCGGGCGGGACGAGGCTGTTCGCGGCGCTTGTGGCGAGGGGGAAGCGGCGGCGCTGCTCTGTGTTGCTGTGGCTGCTGGGCAACTAATCCTAATCCTTGGTGGCCTCTGACAGCTCTCCGGGCTCCCTGTGTGCGTGTGCCTGCTCCGCGCTGGTGTGAATGGAAAGGCGGTGGAGACCTATAGGGTTCGGCTGTGGTGATTTTGGTTTTTGTCTTTGGTGGTTTTTTTTTCTTTTAATTATTTTTTTTCCTCTTTTAGCGCTGGTTTCTCTTGCAGATGTTGCTGCAGGTGGGGGCAGAGGGAGCAGTGTGATTGCCTGGGACCTTGGGGCATCTCTCTCTTCACCTTTCAGCTCCCACTCCAGTGCTGCTGTTGCTAAAGACTTTTGTAACTATCGACTCAAGTACAATTTCGATGGAAAATGAAGGTAAAGGTCTCATCGGAGTCACTGACTTCATTGGAGCTAAGAGGATTTTTGCATGCAATTTGGTGACAACTCCTGCTGGTGTGTGTGTATGTTTTACAGTTCCAGGGTTTTGCAGGGTTGCTCGTGTGTGTTAATCTCGTGGTAGGAATTTTGATCTGCATTTTGTAGTTTTAAGAATTGTAGGGCCATCGTTCTTTATTTGTACTACTGCTTGTTGAACTAACCAGTCAGATTTTATTCTCTCTTGACAGATATTTGAAACATCTGTTGAGTGTTTTAGTGCTCTATGTGTTTGGAATAGAAATATCTTGTTTTATTTAGATAGGGGCTTCTGAGCATTAGTTGCTTGGTATTTGCTTAGATTATATGCTTTTGTTAAAATTTTATCTTTCAGGGTGAAATTGAGAAGTATTAGTTGCATTTTGTGTTGAAATATTTTTGTGCATATTCTGTGTTCTTAAAAATGACTTAATTTTGCTCTCTTGGACAGTATTTGATTAAAAAGTGTCACTGAAGTTTCGAGTTCTACCACTTGAAAGATCTGGTATAAAGCTGTAAACTCTTACGTACTGAAAGAAGTTGCTCTATTATGCTTTCTCCTTGTCTAGATGGAAGTGACTTAATCCAGGGAGTTGTTTCAGTTTTTCCATGTTGGGCTTCAGTTTATGCTCTGGGAACCTTGAAAGCCCCTTTGCATTGGTCATAGTGACTGTGAGCTTCACCGATTTTTTTTTTTTTTTTCCTAGTTGACTCTGGGTGTTGAAAATCACTGAAATGTATTATTTTTATTACTACATATAATAAAAGAACTGTTGTTTCCCCCCACCCCGCTTATATCATCAGTATTCTTTGAAGATATTAGATGGACTTTTTTTTTGGGTGGCTACAGGATTTCCTTGCTGTAGGTTGTTATGTGAGACATAGGAGCTCCTTTTCCTCCCACCCCATTTTGAAGAGAGGTGCTTTTTTAATAGTTTGACTTGAATGAAGAACTGGATTGAGTTTGTGGTGTAGACTAACTAAAGTATTTTCTACAGTTGGATATTGTTCTGTTTTGAAATATGGTTGTCTTCCATGACTGGAAAGTTGTAGTAATTGTGAAGTCCAACCTGTGTTGAAAACTATGTAGCTTATTATAATTTGGCATTTCAGAACTCTTCTAACTTTAAAATAATGTTAGCATTTTCTTAATTCTATTGATCGTGTCTTCCAACTGAATATTTGTAATAAAGAGCATGGTACTTGTCAGGTAGAAGGAATTTTGGAGTGTGGGGGAATGTCTCTAGAAGGTTGATCTTTGTTTTGGGAGGCTAGATGGCTGATGGAAGTAGCGTCAGTCCCTTTGCATTTCAGTCACTGTGTTGCAAAGAAAAAATTTTTTGAACGGGAGCACTGGGGGTGGGGGGAAGCAAAGCAGATATAATGCCATTGAATAGAACTACACTTAGAGGGGAAAAAAGTAGCTGTCTGACATTTGTGTGCCAAAACCAAAATGGCAGGAAGACTTCTAATGCCTTTTAGTTGTATTACCAAATAGTATATGATAGATGTAGTTTATAATCAAATTGCATATGATAGTATGGACCATTCTAATTCTTCTGAATGCTGGTAGCACAAAGATGGCGTTTATGAAGCTTCTTATGGAATAAATAAATTATGTTTAAAAATTAGTAATATTTGTATGATAGAAGTAACATTAAAAAAAAGCTTTATCTAGGGGAAAAATAAAAGATTATCAGATGTGTATTTCAAAGGCAGAAATAAATGCTATGGTTTGTTGAGGGCTTGCAAAATGGCTTTTGGAGGTAGGAGGAAAGCTAAACTTCAGTATGAATAAAAAGACTGAGTAGGTTCTCCTAACATTTGAATTACTTCCTCTCCGCTCTTTCCACTCCCCCATCTCATAATTGAGTTTCCAGACAGGCACATATATTTACAACTGTCTACTGTCAGTTTTGGTGTTCTTGGTATTTCTGAGCTCTTCTTTTTCTATCCATTTGACGTTTTGAGACAGCTAGACACTAGCAGCTTTCATATTGGAACTTTTCATCACTCTTAGAGGATCCTTAATGTATTTTCTCCAGGAGACAGTTGAAGAATCTTTGTAGTCTTGTAGAACAAAGATTACAGTTAGAATATCTTTAAACTTTTTTTTTGTTTTGCAAGTTTGAGTTTGAAAGGTCTCTTTAGTTTGGATATTGAGCAAGAGATGGCAGATATTTTCCCCCCAGTATTTGGATGAATATTCAAGATTGGGAAGTGATAAGATGGTTTGGAAAACTGATGTTTTCCTGTGTTAATTCAGTTTTCATAAGCAGTATTGTATGTTTACTCTAAGCTAGTTATTGTTTTGTCCCAAGACATTGTGGTTCCTGTCTCTTGTGTTGGGATGATTAAACTTCTGCAAAAATTCATGTGTCTTATGGTAATGGTGAAGAGAGAATTTCCCATCATAGGAAGACTTCTGCTTAGCTCAATAAATCTATGATTTAGAGGAATGATGTTTGTATTTCTGTTTGGAAAGATAGAATTTTGTGACCTCTTCCCATAAGCAGAGCTTTTTCTTAAACTGCAGGCAGTCAAGAGAACTTGCAGCTGTTTAGACAAAACATCACTCTGAGTGCAATTTGTAACTTTTGTAATTTTTTGATCTCTCCATTGATGTCTTTGGGATGGTTTAAGTAATTTTCTAGCCTTGTAGTCTGAATTCTTTTTCTTTCTTTTATCACCATCTTCTAGATTGTGACGGGTTCTTTGTTCTACTGAAGATTGTCTTGTCGAAGACTGCCTTTTAGTAGAAAAATAAAGAATACAGTTTAGGTTACATCAACTTTGAGCTTCTCTGCTCTAAGGTCAGACTATGATTACAAACACAAGTTGTTAAATAGGAGTACTGTTTTGTTACGAAGGCCTTCTGTAGCATTTGTTTTCAGACCATGAAGTGCCTCACAGAAGAGGTCAGAGTAACATTTTCCCACCTGTAAACCAAAAAGACTTTCCAAAATCATGTAGAAGATTGGTACAAAAACTCAGACCAGACTTACTGTAAGTAATAAGAACATCATGTGATGATTCTGAAATCCTCCTTAATCTTCATTGTGTTGAGTCCTGGTAAATTTCAGCTCATCTTCAAAGATGACTGTTAATTTCAGCCTATAGTCTGTCAGTAATAATTTCAGGATAATTTTGATAATTGGATGAATATTGAGACATAAGTCAAGAATTTTTTTTTCTTTGAAAAAGATACTTTAGTTCTTCAAATAATCCTGAGATGACAAATGAGTTGTTTTTGTTTGTTGTGTGCTTGAAGTGCAGTTGAATTTCCTAGTGAGTTTCATGGGTGTTTTTCTTAAATGGTGAGAATGGGCTTAGTTGCTAAACTAACAGATGGAAGATCAGTGAATAGATTTTGTTTCTTGGGGGCAGTGAGTTAGCACCCTGGACTAGCTCATCACGGATTAACCAGCTGTAAGTACTGACGAAGGGGTGGAGCGTGTGTACATGCAACTGAAAACGGAGGGGGAAGGGTTGCCTGCGGCAGCAGTGACTTAAAAACAATTTAAATTGTTCCAGAGTGGCATCATCAGTTGTTTCATGAAAATAATATCCAAAATAATAAGAATGAAATTTGTGATGGAAAATGTTAGAAATTCTGAAATGGGCTTGGAGTTATCACAGCAGTTCATGTTCCTTTTGACATGTAGAAGATTTCTTAATAAACTAATAGGTGAAACAAGAATTTTAATATTCATTGATTACTGTTTCTTGCCATCTGCAGCTTGCAGAAAATTAGAACCCAATACTTTATGCTTATGTTGCCAAAAAAGTCACCTCTCTTCCCTTAAACTTGGAGGATAAGGTGAGAGAAGATATATTTTTTTCTTTTAAAGTGGAGAGTCTTCACTGAAGACGAGTTCTAGTAGATGTCTTCCTGTCTTTTAACAGTGCTTTGATAACTTAAATATCTGCTAAGTTAACGTAGCACTTGTCTTGCATTAGAAAACATAGATTTCCTTTTCAGTTGAACAGTGTCATATTTTGATCTGTTGTTTGACTGGTTGATGGAGCATTAGATAGTTTTAGTCTTTCCTTTCCCCTTTTTTCCCATGCAGATAAATCAGAAATGTTAATCTATATAATCTAGCAGTGGTTCAACATGGAATCTGCTTGAGTTCAGACATCGCAGAATGTATGTTTATTATTCTGCTATCTTTGTAACTCCTTTACGTGGGGAGTCTATAGCATCTCTTTGTAGTGAGTCAGGAAAAACAGTGGTGTAAGGAAAATGCAGACAATTGTCAGGGTAGCTAATTTAACAAAAGAGAAACAAACACTTTTGCTTGCTTTTTTGGTGAAGAGTTTGACAAGTGTGTGGTGATCTTGGGATGCTCTTCTGTAGGATTGAATGAAATGATCTCACTATTGCTGAAAGAAGATCTACTCTCAGCTGTGTTCCTGCGGTATGTGTTGTCAGCTGTCATGGTTGTTGAGTTTGTCCGGCTTCCTAGCTTGGCAGAAGGTTAGCCCAGTCCTTCTTTCCCCTTGGCCCCTGTTGGATGGCTTTCTGTTGAATTAGCAAGTTGAATGTGCTCATGAAGCATCCAGTTAATGTCAAAACCAGTGAGGGACAAAGCAGTGAGACCTCCTCCTTTTAGCATAAGCAGACCATTAGCTTGACTCGCTTCTTTATGTAGTCATAGCTTCAGTTCAATATAAATTCACCCATAGATCATGGTGGAATTTTGCAAGAGTGGAATAAGTTAAGTAGATTTTAGTTGAGACCTGCTTTTGAATTGGTGAAAGTTCCTCCAGGTGATACCTAATTGACACTGGGTGATAAAATTGGCATTTACAGTGTGGTTTGTAGGAGCTAGAAGGAATGATAAAGTTACAATGCAGAGAAGGAAAATAAAATACAATAAGGTATAAATTTGGGACAAGCATCTGCTTCTAGTCATTTGTTTTGTAAACATTCTGCTCTAAACAATTAGAAGGGATAAAATGGATAATGGGTTAGCAGATGCAGCCTACAGAATCTTTTACAAAGGCTTTTAAAATATTTTTAAGTCATAAATTTTCTGCAGCACTCTTTTCTGCATACATAATTCACAAAAAAATGCTTAGTGAATACAATGTTGTTGCTTTCTTGATACTAATTATAAGAAAGCTTATTACAATAAGCAGAGTAATTATGCAGTGAATTATGTTTGCATTTAAATTGGCACTGACACTAGCTTGGTCCTGAGAACTGTTGTAAAAGTAAGTTCAGGATTTTTTTAATTAGAATTTTATTTTGTCACATTGAAGTAATTGCATAGGTGTCAAGGATATAATCAATGATTGGGTCTTGGAGCTTCATTCATTATTTCAAACAAATACTGAGCAAATATTTCTATTGGCGTTTTTGCTTAATACAATTATATGGCAACTAAAGTCTGCACATGCCATGGATACATTAGTAGTATATCACAGGGTGCTAAAATTCTTTATTAGTGTTTGCTGTTCAAGTGCCATCCTTCATTTTGAGAAGCTCAGCACTTCAAAGTGTTATGAGATAGAAGCAGACTATTGGAGAGGAGCCATATGATCTTATCTCTAAGCTTAAATGTTCTCTTCTAGAAATTTAGCAACTCTCTGGAAAGATAAATGACTGATATTTAGACTTAAAGTCTTTTGGCCTTCAGCTTCTAAAAGGCTTCATGTGAATCAGGATTTAAGCAGAGGTGTATGCTATTTGGAGTCAAGTGAGATAGGGCCATCAGCGCTCTCTTCCTTCGGTGATGAGTTTCTGAACTGACCCAGTGCTCTTATACATAAACTTTGCTTTCATCAAGGCATTAACATTGATTTGATCATTTTAGTGTGTGCTTAGGATTCTGTATCTTTTTGTTCTTCTGATTAATAAGTAATGACAAATGTATGAAATGTTCAGGCAGACTTTTCCAGTGTTCAAGGAGTTCTTTTTGAACAGGAAGAATCAAAGCAGAGTATTTTTGCCAATCAAATACAGATTGGTCTGGTGTGTTTGTCAATGCATTCTTAGTAACTCTGATGCCACCTCAAGGCTTTCAGCAACCAGGCTTTAAATTCATCATAGTACATTCTCCAGAGTATACAGAAGTACTCTAAATGGTAAATCTTTTGTAGTGATTGAATACAGAGTTTGAATGTTTGGCATTCTTAAGTTTCAACTGTATACTACCTAAATGGGCTAAAGGAAGATAAGGTGGTTTGGACAGACATGGTGTTGGGGGGTTTAGTCTGAATTTTTGTTGCCATTACTCCTACAATCTACAGCACTGCAGTCAGGTTAAGGTATCATTATTTTTGTGAAATATTTTTTCTAGCTAGAGAGCGGGCAGTTGCCATTCACAAGGCTTGCAAGATAACCACATGGAATATACTGTGATTACAGAAAATTGCTCAGCTTTACTGTTGTGATGGTAGCCTCAGTTGAACTAGATGTCCTACTTTCCTTTCTATTTTTTAAATTAAAGAAGATGTGGTGAAACATCCTGAAAGAGTAAGATGCATTTCACATTGCAGGGAAGTGTTTTTTTAGAAGATATTTTTAGTACTTAAGTGTTTTTAGTACTTGAAAATAGTTCTTGAGCTTTATAGACTACTGTAGAGTTAGTAAGTTGGATGTTAAATGGAGCATTTTAGTCTTTATTACATTACCTGAAGTAGATGGGGTTGGGAGTAGGTCTCTCGTAAAATATTTTACAACTTTTAAGATTGGGCAAACCTTGAGATTCAAGACTGTTGGTGCCGGTATTCAGATTTCTGTTTCTTAGTTGGTCAGAAATGCAGAAGTGTTATGTACCAAGGAGTACAGTTCTGCATTATGGCTGGTGGTTGGCCATAGTGAAAGTCCTAAGCACTGCTGAAATAGTACTCAAATACAAGGCAGGTTTTTTCAGGCTCATGGGGCAGCCTAGCAGGTTGTTCTCATAATTTGCGTATTTATATTTCTTTGGTTAACGATGTCTGTGCCAGGTTGAATATTGCCCTTTTTCTGTAAAGTCTTACGAAACAGCACAGAATAGCAAGGGGCTGAAACTATGTGACCTCCCAGGATAGAAATTACTCTGCAAGGAGAACTCATTAATGCAAATTAGGGTTTCTCTTTCCTTCTGGCTTTTCTAGAGACAGAACTTTTCTGTGTGCTCTTCCTTTGATATGGGGACTCCTGGTAAAATGTTTAAACTAAAATACTGTTGAATAGGAACAAATTCCTTTGAATGTTAGAATACAGGGCTGCTGCAGCCGTTTCCCCAGAAGTGAAAAATCATCACACTTTTCCAAAGGAGTCCATTCAAATGAAGACAGTAGACAGTAACTTCAAAGCTTTCAAAAAAGTATTTCTTCTCCTGTGCAAGCAGTGCCTGGGAGAAAACAAGTGGCTCATTAGTCTTCAGATTTCAACCTTTTGGGGGTGGGAAGGGACAGCTCTTTGCAGTGGCAAGTAAAATACTCTTTGCAAATTGGTCATGGATATTTGTGTTGAATGAGCATTGGCACTTTACTTGTTGCTCTAAGAAAACAGCGTTATTTCCCATAAAGGTATTTGTCAGAGTATAATACTCTCTGACCAGGTTCTTTTAGATAATCCATGTATGGAGGGTGTAATCTTTAATATAAAATGTGTGTATTTGAAGATATTTGTTACGTGGGATTTCTGATTTAGCAGAATGATACATTTGTGCTATGTTTTAAGTAATTTTGTAAGTTACACTTAGCAAAATAGAGAAATTGCTATACACAGTTCAGTCACAATACCAATGTGATTCCCATTACCAGTCTCTATAAGATGCTCACCATCATGATGCTGGGCATCCCCAGTCACTGAAACAAATATGTGGGTTGAAACCAGCTCAAGCCTGTTGCTTTCTTTGAAATATTGTTGGTTGTCCAGTGCATATGTTGGGCTGAGCCACATAGCCAGACCAGCACAGGGGGATGTATAACTCAGACATTGACATTCTTTTGATGAAATCAGGGAGAAACATTTACACCACCCGCTGTCTACTCAACTGATATAATTGTTTATCCCAAGCAAAGGCTACTCTCCAGTCCCCATTGTGTTGAGGTAAAGTTAGCCTCTTTGCAACAGCTGTGGTTAGTCACACCATACATTATTTCCTGAGCTTCATGGGCGCATTGCCCTTGCCTATCTCCTCTGAGCCTTCTGTTATAGGGGTTTATTTGCCAGTCACAGTATTTTAGTATTTTTCATATCTAAATGTACAGGGTTTTGAGACTCATTAGAGAAATTGCTAGTTGAGAATACAGCAAGTAATTGGTCTTTGATTTATTTACATATGAGTTACAAACAACTATATCAATGCAGTCTGTATAGATGAAGCTTTCCTGAATGTAACTTCCAAATTTCTGCACACCATTAAAAAAATAGTGCAAAAGCCAAGAATAAGACATTAAATAATGGAATTTACTTAATCAAGGTAAGTTTGTAACTAGTCTGCATTTGTAGTTTGTGAACTTAGTTGCACTGATTTTTATTTTATTAAATCTGTACCCCCCACACTCAGCTATTTCCACCTGCTTCTTTTGTTAGCATAACTGGTGAATTTCTCTGGAGATGTAGTTCCTGTTAAGATCAGGCAGAATTTCATGGAGGAAGTTGCATCATAGTCACAACCACATTGGGTATTGCTTGTTCCAGAATGGTCTGAGGGCTCTTCACATGCTCTTCTCCACCCTGCCTCCACTTCTGGAATCCTGCTATGCATCCAGGGTTTGCTTCTGGGTGTACAGTTGGTCTAGGATTTACTGTAACTATTGAGCCTGCTTAATGCTTTTTTTTAAATTGTGCTTGGATTTTTGCTGTGTCTTGTCATCACGTGGTCATTTTCTTTGTCTGGGACCTGTATTGAGGTTCTAGAAGCACCTTGCCTTCTAGACAAACGGGGGAGGCAAAGGTGCATCTAGTGAAATATATATTTTTAAGGTAATTGCTAGAAAGTGACTCTGTGGAATCACAGTCATGATGCTGAGCAATGACCTATTTAAATGGAGAGTTTGAAGATGCACAATAAGGTGGTTAAAGATCTGGATCTCCAAAACCTCTAGCCACCATCTCCTAATGAGTAGGAGAAGACTTTGCACTGATGCTTCATATCTGACGGAACTGACAGAAGAGAGGGTTGCTTCCATTCTGGGTTAGAGTCTTTTCCAAGAGTCTTTTCCTAGTGTGAACCGTTTCCAAAGTCCATGTGCGCACACATGGAGACTCAGGCCTCTATGCCCATTGACACCTAGTTGCTCTCTAGGCCTGTGTACTTTCAGGATGCCAGACAGTGCAGAAGAGGTAAGGGCTTGGTATTTTATTATGTTACCTTGTGCACAGATGTCTACAGTAGTTGATCTATCTGTCGTTACCCCTCCACACCTGCCATCCTGGCTCTGAATTGTACAGAACTGGAGAAAAGCACGTGCTTAGTAGGATCTGAGCTTTCTAAACCTTTTAATATACATCACATAGTTTGATCATACAGAAAACTCAGGAAATGAGAATCTTGTAAGTGTCAATCTGTTTTGTATTCAGTGAAACACCTCTTATTATGTTGTTGAACAGTATAATTTTTTTCATTGCAGGGAAGGCAGATGAAAAATGGAAGCTAATTCTTATGGTGGGTGAGGAAGTGCTGATTCTTTTGGGATCCCAGTAAGAAAGGCACAAACACTTGCAAGGCAGATCACTGTTAATAACTCAGAAAAGGTGATAGCAAGGTATAAAATCATATGTCCTTTCTGATGCTGGGAACCCTGAGATGATAGGGCTTTGGACGGATCTCTAGTCAGGGCATGGCACATTAGATCTCGTCTGTTCTGAGTTCACCAGTATTCTTACAAGGTTTTGCTCACAGTACAGGTTCATCAATCACCAATAGCAGTCGGGTCTGGAATGTGGGCTTTGAAGTGTACCTTGGACAACATGCTCTAATATCCTTATCTCATTAATAAAGCTGCAGTTCCTGAGCAGGTGCATGTAATATTTCAAGTGGAAAAGACAACGTACTGTACATATACTTAATGTACATTGATTAATTACACATTGATTATGTGTACATTCATTAATTGTACTATTGATTACACACAGCATGATTTGGTAGCAATCACGTGGTATCTGTGATACAGAGGCATATACCTGGATGTGGTCACTAACAGTTGTGCCACAGTGTTTCCCAAGAACTGGCTCTATTAACCTGCAGTTTGCCAATGAAACTTCTTGTGTGGTAGGGTAAATAGTTCTTTCCGAGAGCAGAATGCCCAAACCCAGATGCATTCTTGGCTCTCAGGTTTCTGAAGGAACTTTTCAAAGAAAGAAGCAGCGTTTCTCTTTACCTCAACTTAAATGTCATTGTTTTCTAAACCTCCTTTTTTTTTTTTCCCCACTTTTACTGTTCTCAGTTTTGTTTTTACACCACCTTTGTATTTTGCACTTGCAGGTCAGTTGAGTAACTGCATGTAACATTTACAGGACTTTATATTAGCTAATTAGCCAAAATGTTTTGGTCACAAATTTTTCTAAAAATAGATTTTGCTATGAGAATGTTCTAAATTCTTAGACCACTCTCAGTGAATGTAGGTCCTGCCATTTGCATTCTCTGAGGAAGTAGAGCTAAAATTTCCGCTTAAAAAAATAATTGTAAAAGTATCTTGATGTTAGTGAGCCCTGCTGATTGATAATGGACTGTTCCTGCTAAGCTGACAAACAGGATGGTTGAGGTAGGTTGTTGGTACTTGGTATCAGTCATGGTAGAAAGAGGGTAGGCAGAATTTTGTAGTGTATGAGGAAGAAGAAACAGTAACACATCACTGTTAACTGGTTAACTAGATTTTTCTTGAGAGAAAACAGAAGGGAACTCTGAATTTCTGGTAGTGTAAGCCTTCCAGACTAATTTGTATTAATTTTGATAAACATACTTTGGTCACAGTTCTGTGGTCATATGATTGATGCATGTTTCTTGGTCTAGAAATGGTGGTGTGTACGTTGGAAGTGGTCCAAGAGAAGTCCTTCCTGAGGCAGCTGTTTATTTTTGTTAGTTAGCATCATGCTGCTTTGTTCCTTGGTAGAGTTAGCTGCAAGCTGGGAATGGGAAGCTGTGCTCATAGCTCCAAAAGCTTCAGTGGTCATGTATGTGCTGCCTGTCTGATATAGCAGCACAGGCCAGTATCATTTCTTAGCCCAATTATCCATATTAAAAACTTGGCCTGCAACAAAGTACTGAAGTGTTTTAAGGTATCAGCTGATAGATGCTTGAAAATTAATTGCAGCATAGGATGGGAAGACATCTTACTATATGTGGGTTGATTCCTTTAATATAGAACACTGTGGTTTTGGGGATAGCTTCTGTTGGATACACTAAAAGGTGTTGCAGAAGCCCAGATCTCCAGTGTGCAGGTCTGGGCAGCAGTGCAAAGGACTGTAGAGCACTTGCCGACAGTATGGAATAAGTAATCCTTTTTTGCTTTGTGGAAGTAGTGCATAGTAAAGGCAATTATTTGCTTGAATATAGTTATTGTGTTCCAGCAGATAGCAAGCACTTTTTCAAACTTTTTTTTTTGGACATAAATCTGTTGGTGTAACCCACTTTTATATTTTGGAAGGTAGTGATGAAGGGAACAGTGATCAGTTTCTTATTGGCTAAGCAATTGAATTTAATTGGTGGCAAAGTGTTAGATATTTGAAACTGTTATTTTCTGAACTACAAGTAGTTTAATCTACACAAATTGTAGAAGTTTTTGAGAAATTAGATGAGGATCCATCCAGAATTGTCTTATGATATGTAATTTTGCTCTAGAGAAAGGATCTGGCTATAAAAAGACCTTGTGAGCCTTTATTTTTCTAATCCTATACCAGACTCTCCTTGTAGATTTTTTTTCACTGCGTACAGTACAGTATTCTTCATAGAAGTGGGAGATAATATGAATGAAACACACATTCAGAATCAATGCCTTTTTGAGGTTGTTGCAAACAGGTTGTCAAAATAGGCTTTGTTGTAGCACAATTCTTCTGTGCTAATGAAGATTTATTTGGAAAAGCCTGATCTCTGAGAGTACTTTAACATTTTTGTTTTAAGCATATTTAACTTCTTAAAATATTGTCAAAAAGCTTGTTACTATACTTCCTGAAGTCCTAATTGATAATATTAGGGAAATGATCAGTTATATATCCTTTTTTGGAAGTGTTATTTGGGTTTAGCAGCCATGTCAGTTGGTATAGGGAAAAAGATTTTTCTCAGCACTAAAACTTGTAATGACTGTCAGTTCATTTCTGTCTACTCTTACTGGGAAAGCTTGGTTGCTCAGCATTTTTGTTGCGAATGTGGAGTCATCTTGGTCAAAGTCATATATTTTGAAACAGCACTTAGGCTTAATGGTTTCCAGCCCTGAACTGGTATTTGGTAGCTAATACCTTGAATGTAGTATCTATTTTCAATAAAAAATAAAAGCTGGTACTTAGGATGGGAAAGCTTAAAGAAGAGAACATGAGCTAGTAATTCGGTAGGGTGTTTTATCAAAGAAGGGAGATGTGGCAAAATTGTGGGTGAATGTTTGGCTTAGAAAAGTGTGTGGTCCAAGAAAACTGAAACAGAAGTAAGGTTAAAATCCAAAGAAAATTAAGTATAACCATTTAAAATATGAAAAGTTACTATCTCCAATGGCAATTCCCTGAGAATTGAAGTGGTTTAACTTAATGTTGGTTTGTATGTGTAGGCTTAACAGCAGCTGTTACTGCGTGTGTTCTTAATTGCAGAATAGGTGAATTAGAATGCAACTTTCTTCCTAGGGACTGAATCTTGTGAGCATCAAGTGCTTCATGGATGCTGGTAAAAGTGGTGGTACGCTTAACCAAAGGCTGGCTGACTGCATGGAAGACTGAGTGGTCATGATGATGCATCACTTTCCATGGTGAAGTTTTATGGAAATGAACTTGTATATACCAAAGAGTATTTTGTAAGGCTTACGGGCACGATGTATTCTTCCTAACTGAAATACCTGCCATTCTGCTGCTGTTGTGGTCAGCTTAAGCTGCTTTAATAATAGTTCTGTTTTGTAGAGGGAGTCTTATGATGCTGTGTTCTGTGAGAAGCCTTAAACTGTGGAGAAAATGTTTTTGTCTCTGCTCCAGAGTAGTGTAACCTTATTGGTGTAAGGGCTTGTTAGCATTGGGTTTTGTAAAAAGACCCCTTGTTAGGAACAGAATTATACTCATGATTTTGTTTTTCTTCTGATGTTGAAAGTAATAGTTCTTTTAAAATACTTTAAATATACATATGTGGAGAGAGAAAAGTCTGTTATTTTGTTGAACCATGGCTGAAATATTTTTTGACTCAATTTCTTGTTTAATTTGAAACATGTAAAGGTTTCAAATTGATGACTGATGACTTGCTTGATAAACTGATAACTTGCTAGGTAATTTTTGTAAACGTATATCTTTATAGTGTATAATAATGTGTATTCACCATCATTTTTAAAGACGACTTACATCAGTGTATGTACTTAAGGTTTCAATAAGTACCTAACCAATGCTGAAGTGTATTAAAGTCACATATTCTGTAATACTCTAAAAATTTGGCCACAGACTTTCTAATTCTGGTCTTTGCATAAATGCATCATTAAAAGGATAGTAAAGAACAAAACAAAGCTCTTTCAGTGGAATGAAATATGGGAACTGGGGTGGAGATGTGGCAGAGTGTAGCTGAGCTTCCATTCTTCGCCCTTGCTGAGCTGCACTCCAGCAGCCCAGCTGCTCAGTCCTGCTGGCTTCAGGCTACAGAAAGCTGAGTGGGGTCCAAGGGGTTCCCCCTCTCTGGAGGCCAGCAAACACATTGTTACGGTGCAGTTCTTTCGTCTGCCATCCCCCCTGCCCGAGAGCTCAAACCCATGCCCCATATTACACTGTTTCTCACCTTAATCTCTAGACCTGCTTTCTTACAATTACAGTGAAGGAGCAAGTCTTGTTGGTTTACTGTTTTGTTAGGAACTACATGGCAAGTGTAGAGAGTTTCCAAGGGTTTCTCTTGAAAGTGAAAGCATGCGAGTTCCAACTGTAGCACTTTCACCTTTGTTCATTGTTCCTTTGGGCCCCTGGGATGAAGTCTTTGGAGTCTATTTAGGTAAGCAGCTAGAAGAACAAATACAGAGTTGAATTTCTCAGCTATCGTATTTGAGTACATGGCAAACAGCATGTGGTATAGAAAATGAAGATTGTCATACGTTTTTTAGGGTGTAAAAATGCTGGAATCTTTTAATGTAGTGTCATCTTGAAGTACTTTATCTTATATTTTAAGTCTAAGTGTCCACAGAGGAGATTAAAAAAATACTTACTGTCTTGTATAAAATCATAAAACTGCCTATTCAAATTCTGTGCCTATTCCATTTCTGTGGTATGCATGTTTGCATGTCACGTGCCTTTGAGTTAATGGAGGGGGCGTGTGTGTGGCAAGATGGACAAGATACTAATTATGGGTGCAGTCAGATAGTGAGGAGGAAGAAAGTATCACTCCAGCTTCTCACTTAATAAGCAAGAATTTTGAAACTCTAAAGCTTCATAAAATATGAAAGCAGTGCTAAGCTGTGGGATCAATGTTGCTATTGCTCTGTTCTGCAGATCACAAAATTTTAACTTCCTAAAATTACAGAAAAACATTACTTTTTATAGCATTGACTTGAAGCTTTTGTACTGTAGTCAAGTTTTATGACTTCACTTGCATCTGTGCTCTTGTTTGAGGTTTTCTTAATGTTGTTTCTCCTTTCTTTGGGTACAAGAAAATGTAAATAGGCCTGCTTTGACCACCTTCATTAATGAGTAGAAAGTAGGGGCAGGGAGTGAAAATTAGCTGGAATGATTACTTTCTAACCAGGTATTGACAATAGTGAGCTAAAGGATTATGAATATATTTAACTGTTAGGATCTTTGTCATTGCTTAAAGCATCATTACAGAAATTAGTCTTCAGTTGCATGTCCAGTGTTTTCTTTTTTTATTGCAGATAGTACTGCATGAAAATAAGCTGAATTGTAGATTTTTTTTTTTTCTTTTTAAAGTGCAGATGGTTATCAAAAACTACCTTTTAATGGCATTAATACTGCAATGCTCTGGTATGTGGTGTTTGAAATGAAATGTTAGTGCTCCCCTTCCCTTCAGACTTTGGTTTTGTTTCTTAGGTTGCACGTCTTCAAAAAATCCCTGATGGTGACAATGAGACAATGATTCCTGTACTGTCTTCAAAAAAAGCAAGTGAATTGCCAGTTGATGAAGTTGCAAGCATTCTGCAAGTAAGTGATTTTGCATCTCTTAAGAAAGCACTGATGTTTCCAAACAATAAGTTTGATATTTCTTAAAGACGGATCTTGTCATTGAAAGTCTATGTGTTATTATGCAGTTTGATATTAACTATTGTCTACTTCTAAAAGTATGTTGATTTTTAAATTGTTACTTGAAATGCTCTAATCTCTGATTTTTTTTTTTTTAATAATGGGTTTTTGGAGGGGGGATGAGATTCAACTTGAAAATGGTCAGATTTCTGTATGTTTTGAAGATTGCTTTTTGTTAGTAAAAATGCTAGAGTCAATCTTCCTATAACATTTTGTTCTGTTTTTTGTAGCTATTGCTTCCATTTCTCTAAGGTATCCTTAATGTCCTTAATTTATTTTGGTAGCCTCCATTTCAAGTGGAGGAACAGGATTGAGAAAGCTACCCATTGACAGATTTATGAACCATTGAATCTGGGTTAATTTTCGTGATAGATGGTCTTTTTTCATTTTCTGTATGCTTGACTGCTTGAGGAGTACACCATGATAAATGTTGGTCACCGACAGCTCAAGACTTTGAAGCTATTGCTGTGTCATTTGCCTGAGTAACTGAACTCCTGGCATAATCCTCAAGAGTCTGAACTATGCCCACAGTTTGGCTTGTTGGAGAGTTTTCTGTAGGGAAGATCAACAATCATTTAGAGATGTGAAACAGCATCTGTTTCTGTAGTTCTTCTGTGAATTTTTTGTTGAAGTACTCTTAAGTACTGCCAAATTGTGTTTTACTATAGTGGTTAGTTAGCTTTTATTGTCATACAAACATTAGTACCAAGCTTGTCTTTCTGATGTTGGCCAAATTTTTATTATCTAAGGCTCTACATTTAGGTGTTGGAATTTATTTTGAAGTCTAGCTTATCAGTGTAATTGCTGACTGTGTTATTCTTTGCATATTTTAATAGGCTAATCTTCAGAATGGCTTAAAAAACTGTGAAGTTTGTCATAGACGGGCATTCCATGGATGGAATGAATTTGATATTAATGAAGATGAACCACTGTGGAAAAAATATATTTCCCAGGTTAAGATTTTTGTCCTTTCTGCTTCTTGGTTTTAATGCCTGTCAGTAGTTTTGCTCTTTATTACTTAGCTTTTGTGTGCATGAACCATATTCTTATAAGAGTGGGGATACTCTAGTAGAATAGGAAATTGGAACTTCTATAATTTATATCTAATTTACCTATTGAAAAAGGTTTTTTTAGGTACATGCCAGTATTTTAATTACATGATTTGTTCTTGAATGTATGTTCATAACTAGCCAAAGGGTACCATTCATAACTAGCCTGAGGGCTGGAGAAGCAGAATAAAGTTCCCTGTAGGCAAAGACTTGAGCACAAATCGCACTAAGGTCCGACACAAATGCGTATGACTGGTAAACATTTAAATGGAACATGAAGTATGAATACCTTGGTAGACAAAGGAAATCTCAAAGCAAAACCACTGCCTTTGAACTGAGGGTGGGGGTGGGGCCAGCCTTGATTCTGGTGTTAAGCAGAACTGGCAGAAGTCAAGTGTGAAATTTTTTCCTATTGATGTGACTTATTGTGTGTGTGTGTATATATATATATATATATCTATAAAAGCCCGTGGAGCTTCTCGAAATGGTGTGCAAGTGCCACTACTTCCTTCTGCCCTCCCCTGCCATCCAGCTACACAAGCTATTTACAGCCACTTTTCACACAGAAGATTTTTTCTAATGAATTTGTAATGTTAAACATTTTGATCAATGTTTCCCGCACCTTGTCTGAGCAGCAGTGCAGTCAAGTTCTAGAGTAAACCCTGAAGTAATAGATGGGTAATTCTAGAGAAACTGTTTTACTTGAGAGTGACTAAGAAGATATTCAGTGCTCTGCTGATGACAGCAGTGGGAACATCATCACATACTAGCTGTCTTCTGGCATTAATGCTTTATTTTCCCATGTGTAGTGTCAAACTAGTCAGATGCATCAGAACGGTTCTAAAGCATGTTAACCAAGTCTATTTTAGGTAGGATTTATTAAGATACATATTTGCTTTGAATGTGCTTATCGTGTGCTTTTAGAATGTTCTTTGCTTTAATTGTAGGAATGTTCTTTCTTGTAACATTTCTCACAAAAAGACCATGTTAGCAACCAGCTGTCATGTAGAAGCAAGATTCTTTATTATTTTAGCCTTAGAAATGGAAGAAAGCATATGATCTAAAAGGAAAATTTACATCTTGTAAAACAAGAAATAATGAATTGAAATTAGGAAATATATTGCTGCCTTGATAGTGATCAGTTGCTGGGAACAGGATCAGCGTGTTACCTCAAAGACATTTTGAATATATTTCAGCCTTCTTTTTGTCTGTTTAAACAAATACAGGAGATTATTCTTTTTGTCTTAAAAATGTGAATCAAGAAATGTAAGAAGCAGTTTTCTTCTGTTATGTATTGGATATATGCCTTTCAAGGTCTTCGATTTAAAAAAAAAACCCAAGTAATCTGAACTGTACGGTCAGATTTTGTTTGCACTAGTAGGTTAGAAATATTTTAATTATAGAATAGTAAGTTTCAAAAATAGATTAGATGTGCTTTGAGAGGTAGATAAAATAGTCTTTCTGTCAAGAGTATTGCTGAATTACTGTTCTGTTTCATTTCAGTTTAAAAATCCCCTTATTATGCTTCTCCTGGCATCTGCAGTCATCAGTGTTTTAATGCATCAGTTTGATGATGCTGTCAGTATCACTGTGGTAAGGAACTAAAATTTTATCTTCTTTGAGAGTACTTCAGAGTGTGTGACCACATGTACTTTCAACATCACATGAATGCCAATGTGGGATGGGATCACTTGATTCTAATTAAGGAATTTGATTTCTGTGCTGTCATTAAATCTGTTAAGTTTGTGACTGGATTTTGTTTTTTTTCTTCTTCACTGATAGTAGTACGTATCAGAATACATCAGTAAATTATTATCTGGCTGCATCTTGCATCTTTACTCTTTCATTGATTGAAACGCCTGTCTTCAGGCATTTGTTCAGAGGAGCAATTTTTGGTGTCTTCTATGTAATTTTTATCTTAAATAATGCTTCAGTTTCAAATTGAAACCAACATAAGCCTTCTGTGAATTTACTTGAAAGATGTAATCTTTTAAAACATGAAAAAGAAATGTAACCTGAACTCTCTAGAAATAGCAGAAGGAAGAGAGAAGCTGAAATAATTAATTTTTGTAGAAGTTTGCAGTTAAATAGGGTGCTAAACTAATGAGCAAATATAGTACTGCTAAAGACTTGTCATTGCAAATGACACAGAATAAAATTATAATCCCTTTGACCTTTTTGGGGTGATAGTTGCTAACTGAAAATTGGGATTTCTGTATGATCAGAGGCAAGTTCTAGCTGTTTTTTTGTCTTTGCTGAGCTCTGCACTCTCTGAGTTTTACTTTTGCAATTAATTCAAGGTAACTGGAGGTTTGCTCCTAACCCCTCTAATTCTCTAGAAAGAATAGTTTTCTTTGGAAGATAAACTATATGGTTTCTTTAAGAAAAACCATGCAATTTTGAATTTGAGTATAGTGTTAGTTTGGAATGGTCTGTTTTCATAAGTTGAATTTAGGTAAATTATTGTATTATGAAATGTATTTAATTGTTGTGGCTGAAAGTTGAATTATTTCATGGTTTTTTTCCTTGGTTAGTGCTCTTAAGTCTATTTCCTAACCCTCTTGAGCAAGGCAATGAGAAAAACAGGACAATTAGTGTAAGGGAGTATTAATTTCTGCATTCTATGCTACAACCTGAGAAGGTGTCTTTAACAGCCTCATCAACATTGGTAGAGGTGTCTTAAAATATGGAGAAAAAGTGGTTGAGTTAAAGTTCATAATTTGTGGTTTTTGTATAACTACTGACTAACCTACCATTTAGTCTTGTTATTAATGCCCACTTTTTCACCTAGTGAATATTTGTTTTGCTTCATTTTCAGATAATAGTGCAGTTTTTCTGTGACTGTGCTCAGAGCCTTAGCAACAAAACTAATTTGCTGGTAAAGATCAATGATATATATTTCTTTTGGTGGCAATGCTGGCTTGAAGCTTTTGCCATCTTTTTAGCTCTGCTGATACAAAGGTATTGTAAAGCTTTTTGATCTGGATTGGGAACTGATGAAGACTTAAAAAAAAAAAAATTACATATACCTTTTCCTATTTGGAGGGCATTGGCTTCTTGATGCAAGCCATTACACGTAGACACAAGCTGAGAGACTGACGTGAGGCTAGGAATGCAAAGCTGTGTGGGGTAGTGTGAACTGTAGAAGATAATATTGCCTCCAAAACAAACATGTGTAGCTGTTGTGGAAATATTCCATGGAAAGATGGAATATATATAGTTATTTACTAATATTCAGTTGGTAAGGCTAAAGTTAGTATCACAAATAAGGCAGATTTACTGGATTTATACTTTATTTAGTTAAGAGTTCTTCAGGAAAGTTTTTCCTCTTGCAAAATGGTAATATTTTGGTTAATTTTTTTTAGTAGTTACAGTACATACTTTAAAGGTTTAATTAATGGATGTTGTGTTATGGTTCTGTAAGAAAGTGTACCAACACAATTTCAGTAACAAGTTAATGTAACAGAACTCAAGTTGAGAGTGTATTGAAGGGACAGATACTTTGTACAGAATTGATCTTTGTTACTTCCTGTAATACCTTTCATTCATGCACTCACTTCCACATCACATGCTTACAAGCCCCATGATGTTTATGTTGAAGTGTTGTGACCAGAATTGTGTGTGATATGGGGGACTGTGAAGGCTTGCTATTGAGGCCGTAGTACTTATCTTGGATTATTCCTCATGAGCAATTTTTTTTAGCTTTTTTGTTTGGGATCTCTGGGATCTTGGCTGTTTGGGGTGTACTCAGTGTCCTGTCTCACTCCTTGGAAGTCTTGGGCAGAGTTTGAGTCTCATCCTCCTCTAGTTCTCCTTGCTGGAGTATTTTATGGCTCCAGACCTGTTCTTTAGTTTGCTACCTTATCTCTAGTCTTCAGTTTATTCTTAGTCTTTCTGTTATTTGGTTATTTGAATGAAACCACGACTGTGATGCTCTGTAGCAGTTAACATGTCATTCTTTGAACCTTTGTTCTGTTCACAGAGAACACCATTCACACTTCATTCAGACCAATTCTTCTATTTGTGTCATGGATCTCTCTTCACTGCTCTCTTGCTCACTTTAGAAACATGGAGCAGAGGAAGTTTTTCTTCAAAATTGCTATCTAGTTATTAATCTTATTTTTAGTAAAATCATGTTATTGAGTTCTTGGACATCACTAGAGCAGATGTAAATAGATAATGGCATCGCTTTTATAACAGCCCCAAGGGATACCAAGTGATTTTGAGCATAGGAAAGTTTGTTTCCAAATCATATTGTTAATATGTAGTAACAACTATGGCTGAGCAAAACCAAATATTGTCACTTACTTTCATGGCCATTTGGAATTCTTTTATTTTACTCACTTTTGTTTTCTTGCAGGCAATACTCATTGTTGTTACAGTTGCCTTCGTTCAGGTAAGACAGCTGTTGTCCAAATAAGATTATTGCTTTTATGGAAACTCTTCTATTTATAAGACTGAAGTAGTTGTCTTGATGTATTGTGCTGTGAATGGCTGAGTAAAGAGCTCTGTGCTTTCATCCAAGTCTTTTGCCTTTTCTAAAGTGCATGATTTGTCCTGCTGTAACTACATTAACATTTATGCATCTATATGGGTATTATACTCAGCCATAAAATAGTACTTGTAAAGAAGCACTCAGAATAAACACTGTTGAAGTACTTTTAAATATTTAACTTCATATAAAATGGATTTTGAAAATGTAGCTCTGACTTCAATTTTGTACAGAAATTTTACAAAAAATAAGTTATCTTTAAGTAATTTTCTAAGTCATAAGAAAATTTTCATTCTGTAAATACCCAGCTTCACTCAGTATGTGCCTAAACCAAAATTGCTTTGTCTTTGTGTTCTATATCTTTGTTTACCGTAATTCTGTAATCTGTTTATTGAGTTGAGATTAATTGTGATACCTTAGTTCTCCTGGGGCTAAGAGCATGAACGCAGTATTTTGTTACTAACTTGTTAAACTGTAGAACTTAATCATGTGTCTGATCCCTGAGTTTAGAAGCATTACTGCAAGTATTACAAAGCCCTGAAGATGTCAAAGGAAAATGCAAAGGACCTCTGCTATTCTTTCAGAAGAAATGCATGTAGGCAAATTCTTAAACCTGTAAATTTTTCAGTGTTTGGACCATATTTGCTTTTACAGTGTCTAATATAGAACTGCTGAAGGGCATATCTTATCTGATTGTTTGGAATATTACTTTAATACAACTTTACTAATAAGATAAGTTTCAGTACATGTAGATATATCTTGTTGTTTAACTCTTGCCTGTCTTAAAAATATTATCTGCTTTATTTTTTTTAATGTCTCCGCAGGAGTACAGATCGGAAAAATCTCTTGAAGAGCTTAGTAAACTTGTGCCTCCAGAATGCCATTGGTATGGCATTGTTTGTCCTTTCAGTTCTAAATTAAGTCGTATTAAATTCAATCTGAAATGAGTAAAAGAAAGATTTTACTGAACTTAATGCCTTTATACCAAGCTGTTATGCTGACACAGAATGTGCTTTGCTTTTGCTCATTTTAAAGACTGTTGTGTGGGCCTAAAAAATTACTCCATGTTGTTGCCCCTCTGATCACTTCAAATTATATTACTGATGTGTAACTTCTAAGAAACAAGCAGCAAAATAGAAACAGTATTTTGCTGAAACCAGTAACGCTGCAATGCGTAGTCAACAGTGTAAATGCTTTTATTTGACAAAATGCCAGAAAACATGTTCTTATGCTCTTCGTGTTTTTACCTACAGTGTACGAGAAGGTAGGGTGGAACATACACTTGCAAGAGATTTAGTCCCAGGTGATACAGTCTGCCTGTCAGTTGGAGACAGAGTCCCGGCTGATCTACGGTTATTTGAGGTATATACCTAATATTGCTTTAATATTTAATAACTTTTCTTAGAACAGAGGGGAAGAGAAGATAGCCACTGGATACTAAAGTGCAATAAGTGTTATTGTTTGGAATTTACAACTATATAGATAGAAACTTTGAAATAATTCAGTTCCCAAATGTAATTGTGCATTCTTAGCAATATATGTAGTTCTGATTGTAGGACATGAAAGGAAAGAATTTTCCAATTTTATGTAGTAATGCATTCTTGAAAACTTTAGTTGAGTACTTTTTCTCAGTGTTAAACAAGTTGTAAAAATAATTGTTTTCAGTCTGAATTATAAGATATTTTGGCAGCTGGTGCAGGTGATTTCAAGTCTTTATTTGCATTAATCTTTAGGCTATAGTTTCAGTGTTCTCTGATAATGGAATATTGGAAAAAAAAAAGGGGGGGGGGGAAATTGTGCCAGTGTAATCTTTTCTCTCTGACACTTTTTCATCAGTGTGTGTTGTGATATCTTCTAGTTTACTAAATATTTGATTTGTAGTATTAGTGCTGCTGGAAGTGCTTGAGTTGAAGCAATAGCACTGTAATAGTACTTGCAGATTCTCTAAAAATGGAGTGGAGTGTATATATGTTCATCTTGCTTTTGATGGTTTTGGTTGAATAGTGTCATGTTACTTTTCTGTCAGATTGGGCAACCTGAGGATGCCCAATATCTGAGCTATCTATCATGTTAAAGTAATTTCTGGATATGATGAACTGTATATCCAATATATCCACAGTTGATACTGGATTAATGCAGTGCTCATTTTATAGACAAAGCCCAAATGAGCTAGTTTCTGAGACAAATTTGTGGCGCTTCTGAGAAATTTGTCTGGATCATCTGCTGTTAGTCCCTGTAGTGTAGTTAGTACTTGAGTGGGTTTGTTTTTTGTGACTGCAAACAGTTTCTCCATCCCTCAGCAATTGTATAGTCTCTGCATTGGTATGAAACTGCTGTTGTAGCAGCATCTACTTTCTTGCTCATAAGCTTATAGTGTGCTATGACAGCAGCATGCTTGGACCTCTTACAAAGGGAATTAGAAGTTTCTCAGCTGTCTGGAGCCCTACACCAGATGAAAATTTGTGCCATCTTTATATCAACTACTCCTGCAGATCATTTGAAAATAAGAACATGTAATCTTGTTTTCATCTTGTCTCTACTGGGCATTGTTATGGGGCGGTGAGTTTTAAAACAAGTTAAATGGAGATCATCTTTTCAGCTAAAGAACTAGATCTCTTCAGCACATTCTGATTGACACTGTCCTAGAAAACTGTAGAAATGGTAATTAAGCGCTGTTTACTTTCTGAAGCCTTTCATATATGTGAGAATAAGTTTCTTCACTGATCTAATCGTGCAGGGACAATCTCGTTTTCTGAAATGTATTTGAAGACCTTTTCTGGCCTAAGTTTTTTATATGCTAATGAGTGGTCCAACAAGTTTTATGGTAATCTTCTCTAAAGCCAGATTATTACATCATGAACTAACATGCCTATAACAGTGTAGGCTTTGAACACAATTCCTTTTGGTCCTTTGGTAGTGATAAGTATTTCAGAGCTCATGAAACACTAAATCTGAACAGTAGCAAAGTGGCATCTTCATCCTGTTTCAGCTTGGAATCTGAGGAATACATCAGAAGTATGAAATTACTATAGAACTTTCTGGGGTTAATAATTCTTTATGGCTTTGATTGAAAGGTTCATTGCAGTTTTTGACAAGTGTCCCTTTTCCTTTATTGATACAGCATCCATCTTTTAAAAATGGGTACTACACTGGTAACTATTTGAGAGAATAGCAGGAATTAGAGGGATTTGACTGATCAGAAAGCACTTTAGTAAAGGTACTATCCTCTTTTAACATTGACTAAATTATTTTTGATCTAGCAGCCTGTGTTCATTTTGTTGTCCAGCTAGAACTGGAATGCATCAGAGTTATCGTGCCACTTAAAAAAAACCAAAAAAAACCCAGAACAAAACACCAAAAAAACCCCAACTTGAACCTTGGAGCAATCTGCTATAGTGTGGCAGTACTGAGAGCAATGTAACTGATTCTTATTTGCTCTTTGTACGTGGTATCATTTCAAAGAGTTTTGGCATGATAAATTTGGCAGTTTATTATGCATCCTTTAACACTGATTTTCTTGTAGGTTATATTAAAATGTAGTGGTATGGTCACCAATAGTGGCTTTATACTTTTTAATAATACAAAATTATTTTACTTAAATTTTGTCATCATAATTTAATGATTCAGGCTTTGACTCTCTTCAAGATTCATTTAAGTCAGTGGATTAATATGCAAGAATTGATGTCAGTTGAGGAAAGACATTTCAATTGACAATTTTTATAAATTATTTTTTGTTTTGGATTATATTTATAGAACACAATTTTTATTTTCTTCATCTGTCAGCTGATTAATGCAGAATAATTCATTTTTACCTTTTGCTTCTGTAACTGCCCCCACATGCTACCAAAAACCCCACAAAAGTAAAACCTAAAACAAAAAAAGGCAGCTTCTGTTCCTCTAGTCTACTTGACCATTGTCTGAATAGCATTTTCCCTATAGAGACTTTGTGAACAAAAAACACTGTATGAAATATGCTTTTTGTTAGCAAGTTCTTAATGGACCATGATAGGAGGAAGTGGACAGAAGAAGAGTTGAGAGGATAATATGTATGTGCACTTGCAGTCCCAGTTAATTATTTTGTTTGGTGACTGAATGCATCATAGTTGCAACCTCTTGAATGTTTTATAGAAAAACAATCATGACCATAAAATTATGAGTAAACTTCGACTCTTCAAAGTGAGAGCTTGTTGCATTGCTGCAATATTCTGTAGGAGTGCTTGTTGCTTTGCTGATCCTTAAAATATGGTTGCTATTGACATGGTTTTTTTACCATATTAATAAATTGGATGTATTTTTACTGGACAAAATTGGGAAACTTCTATTAAAACTTCCAGCTACTTACAAAAGATTGTCATCCTTTTTACCTAGTCCATGTATTTTGTTTTCAAAGGCTGTGGACCTTTCTATTGATGAATCCAGTCTCACGGGTGAGACAGCTCCTTGCTCTAAATCTACAACTCCTCAGCCAGCAGCAACCAATGGAGACCTTACTTCTAGGAGCAATATTGCTTTCATGGGAACATTGGTCAGATGTGGAAAAGCAAAGGTAAAATCATTATTCATAGGGAAGAATATTTTCCTTGTTTCAACTATTTGAAGGCAGTTCTTATTTTTAAAGTTCACCTATCAATTGAGAAATGTACTTTAATGACTACATATATTTTAAGTTTTTCTGAAACAATAGAAATGGAATAGAAATATAAATTTTTACTGGAAATATGGAAGACTTTACTGTGATACACTGCAGCGCTTTTCTCATTGGTGCTTTTTCAGACACTGGTTTAAAAAGAAAACTAATCTAGCACCAGGAGAGCTCAAATTTATAGGGAGCAGATGATGGGAAACTCTTCTGCCTAGGATGTGGTATTTTCCATCTAGAACTACATTCACGTGTTTGAAAAATCTGTAACTGAAAATACAGTTTTGGCTAGTGTTAGATAGGTCTTATCCTATTTGAGTTTTGTTACTGGTAGTTACTAAATACTTCAGCAGTACACAGTATATCAGTTTGTTTCACAGAGGCAAAATGTTTTTTAGCAAAAATATTTCCTTCTTGTGCCAAGAATTAATTTTATAAACAAAGCTAACAAAATTGTAGCAGGCTAAATGGCATTTGCCCACTATTTGAGTCAAAGCTGTCAAGAGCAACCACTAACACTAAAATTAAACTTCAGATTTGAATTGGCTCTATTTCTGGTTTTTTTTAGGGGATAGTTATTGGAACAGGAGAAAACTCTGAATTTGGGGAGGTTTTCAAAATGATGCAAGCAGAAGAGGTAAGAGTGAATATTTAGAAGCAAAGACATGTATTTTGTAAGTGTATATTTCATTCATTAAAACTTTGAATTTATTCCATAGGAACTTAGTTAAACTTAATTACATTGCTTAATTCCACATTCAGTGGAACAAATACCATTGCAATTTGTGGAAGTGTATGGAACTACATTTGTGCAAAAGGGATTTGTGTGACAGATTTGTGTGCTGCATGCACAGGATTGTTTTCCCTTGATTAGCAGTGTACTTTGGTGTTATGCGTGCATCTCTTGCTGCTTCATGATCTCCACCTTAACCTTTTATAAGCTCCCTTTGACTCTGGTATAGCAAAGTCCCACAGTGATTTTTCTTTATTGCGTTACACTGATCCACTCAGACTCTTGAGTGCTTTGTGTATCTAGGGCCTTCTGGCTTCTTCTCTGGCTGCCTGACAAATGTAGGATCATAAGGAGACAGTCTGCCTCCAGCTGTGAGGACATCATCAAGCATAGTATAGGCAGCACTTTTTTTTCCAGATATATACATTTTTGAAATCTGTCAAAACAGAGCAACTAAGGGCATTAAATGCATCACCGACCTCATGTTGTTAGCTGCAGTGCCTTACTACGCCTTTCAAGGGAACACTACTATCCAGTCACCAAAGTGGTATCCACTTTAATACATACGTGACAAAAATATGATCATCTGTTGAACAGTACTTATTTTGTATTGTAACAAGTGTAATTATTAATGGAAAAAAATAACCACAAGAAAACCCCCTATGTGAGCATTCTACACCAACAACATTCTGAAATATCAGAGCACTGTGAATACTGTAGGGTTATTTTTGATGTTTATATTACACTAATCTCATTTTAAAAGTAAATTTTGAAGGTAAGAGTGAATCAAACTTGATACCAGCTTTCTCATATAGAGTGTATGGACTTTTTTCATAACTTGTTGAACAAAGATGATTTTACAATGACCCCGTCTTCCTTTTTTGCCACACTTTCTATACTGTAGTCCACCATATATTACTATTAAAAAACCCAAACTCACTGGCATCCAATGTAAAAATCCACTTTCCTGAGGTTTTTCTTTGTTTTTTTTTTTAAATTAAAATTTTTGCTTTGTATCCCTTCCTCCTGTCTATACTTTTTTTTGGCACTAGATTGTCTAAATATTTCCATATTTTTCTATTGGCTAAACTGAATTTTCTGCAGATGACTAACAAATTCCTTTTGAGATATAATTGGACTTCCAGGGCTCTAATTCCTCTGTCTTGAAAAATCAGTTTTACTCTTGTTATCAAGAACTTTTTGGTCTTGGAAGAAGTGCAGTGGCTTTTAGTCAGCATGATTTATTTATTTATTTTTTAAATAAAATCTTTGATACGACCTTTTGTATTAGATTTGCTGTAGACATCACAAAGCTCCCGAACAATATTTCTAATAAATTTTTCATTTCATTGAAGTGTTCTTGAATCTTCTTGAATTCTACACAAGAATGGAACAGAGTAGTCTGTTTTCACAAAGTAAACATATGGAAACATAGGGTATAACTGCATTTTATTCAGTGACAGTGTCTTGAAATTTGCACAGCTGAAGTAATATGTGATACAGTTCATGCTTTTTAACCTGTGCTTGTTAACTACTGCACGTTTACTATTCATCAAGGCTCCAAAGACACCTCTGCAGAAGAGCATGGATCTCTTGGGAAAACAGCTTTCCTTGTATTCCTTTGGTATAATAGGTAAGAGAATTTATGTAAAAGAATTACAAATTATTATGTAACTGAAAGTAATGTGTAGGCTTGCGGAAGTGGAAGGGCTTGATCTCTCTCTTTAAATACTTCGACTCCTCATTTTAATGGTCATGTTGAGTTTATGCCGCTAATCATCTGAAGATTACTAATGTAACATAACTTTCATCATAAGGGTATTTACTTGCTGCTTCTTGCAAACATACTTTTCTGACTTGCTTTTTGTCCTCTAAATGCTTCCTTTTAAATTGCAATGTGTCTTGTATTCTGATTCAAGGTGTGCATGAGTACCTCACTGCTGGTGTGATTGGGCAACTTGACTGGCAGAAGCTTTCTTCACCTTTGCCTTACTAATGGAATCATTCTTTGACAGTGAAAGAAATAATAGATTTTTATAGGTAGCACAATGATAAGCTTGGTTTTGGCTATCTGAGTTCTTTTTCTTTTCCCCATGAGGCTACAGTACGTGTTGGTTTTATATTTATCGTGATGACTGTTTTCTTTATAGGAGTTATTATGCTGGTTGGCTGGTTGCAAGGAAAGCATATACTTGATATGTTCACAATTGGTGTGAGGTAAGATTTTTGTTTTTAAATGGTGTAGAACGTGCATTACAGCAAGCGTCTGAAAGCTAGCGATGTATATTATAATCTGCTTGCACACAGATTCTGCTTTTAAGTTCACAGAAGTAATTAAAAATGAAAATGGACTTTGTGCTGTAAAAAAGCAAATTCATACTCATTTTTAATGATACGGTATGTTCTTGTCAGTCTCTTAAATTGTGCATTTGTATGGTGATTTCTGAGTGTCTTGTGGAGCATCTGCAAACAGACGGTAAGAGTTGTACAGTTTGAATTTCTGTCTAAGTAAGTAAAGAAAATGTAATTTTATAAGTGGCATCAGACAAAACTAAGTTACTATAAGCCTTGAGTCATGTAGTTCACTAGCTCATTTTCTAGTGTATTATGGAAACTTAATCCCAGTGTGTTGTCTGCTGAGAATAACACTGAATTTAGATGATCTAACTTTGTACTCTTAGAAAAGTTGCTGAGTTGCTAATTAGGTGGACAGTGCATAAGGCAGAAGTGTTTTAAATCACGGGATCAGACTCTGAAGATTACCCTTTTGGGGCGGGGGGGAAAGCACCAGGACCTGCATCTTTGAGCATTGTGTAGTGAGTTTTTGTGATCTTGTTTACAGTGTTACCAGGGTTTTTTTTTGGTTTGGTTTGTTTGTTTGTTTTAAATGACCTTCTGTGCCATTCCAGCACTTAGCTTGCTGTCACATGGTGATCTGGAAGTAACAGCTGTGGATCAGTGGTCACTTGAAGTGGTGGCATTTCCCAGTTCTGTCTAGTGGTGACTACACTTACTCTTCACAATCTGGGCTGCTTTACACAGGCCTTAATTAGTGTTTTGTGTAGGCAAAACAGATGTACAATTGATTTCTCCCTCCCTCCAACTTTTCTTCATACTTTTGCATAAGTAATGAGTAGAAATGTCTTAAGTTATTGCATTTTGTTACCGTCTTCAGTGTGTATCTTATAATGAATGGTATACAAGTAGAATCACATGGCAGCTGTTTCCTTTCACTTTTAACCTCAGTGAACAGAGAGCTACAGAAACAATGATCTGAAGTGTAAACGCAGCATTACTACGTATTCAAGTATGATGTTCTAAGACAAGATTTGTATATTTACTTTCATTACAGTTTGGCTGTAGCTGCAATCCCTGAAGGACTCCCTATAGTGGTAACAGTGACGCTGGCCCTTGGTGTGATGAGAATGGTGAAGAAACGGGCTATTGTAAAAAAACTGCCTATTGTTGAAACTCTAGGTATGACTTGACTAACTTAGAGATAGTGTTTTGATACAAATGTTAGAAAATCAACACAAATATTGATGATTAATGGTTAAAATAAAGCAGATATTCTTATTTTGCTAGCAATGCGGTGGTATCTTTAAAACATTTCTAAACTGAATGCATTTTACACAGTTAGAATTCAGGTATATTTTTGTGGGCCCTCTGACTTTTTTTTTTAAATTGAAATAAACAGTCTGTCGGTTAATAGCATGCCACACTAGCAATACTCTAAACTGCGTGAGTGATTGGATGTGTGGAGTACTCTTTATACTTGTTTGCTGTAAGATGTTCTTGTTAAATAAGACTTGTAAAATGTTTTTTAAACTAAATTTGGTGTAAGTTTAGGAATGATATTGACAATTGGAAACAAATCCAAATTTGAATATTAGAAAAAGCCTTGTAATCATAATGCACCTTCAGGATGTTATGCTGCTCATATTAAAACTTAAAATCATTTAAAAACATTAAAGCTTAAAAACATTCTGTACACAGTTTCAGTCGTGAAACATGTAAAGCACAGGACATGGAAAAGGAATAGAAATACTAATTTAAATAGCTGCTGCATTTGAATTTCTTTTTGCATTTGAAGATTGGAAATATTTTTTTCTAATGCGTCTAGCAGAGTTTCATTAGTGTTGCAAGGTTTTCTGGTGCTTTTGCAATTCCTGCTATTGTGTCCAAAAGTCTGAAGATACTGCAACACTCTTTCAAAATACTCTTTTCCTGAGTTAAAAAGGCATATACAGATTTCACGTTTCTGTAATCTTTTTAATCTTATTAAAATTTGCAGGTTTAGTAGTAAGTCACTCTTCTGTGACAAAAGTGTTGTGGCTATTGTTAGATAGACATCGTACTCTTTGATAAAGAAGAATGACTGCTGTAAAGCAGGCTCTTGGCTTTCCTCCTCACCAGGAGTTGCAATTGGGATTTCAGTAACGTAGTTTGAGATACAGCAGAATAAAATGAAGGAGAGGTAGTGAATAGAAGTATTCCAGACGAGTTGTGAATTTGGGATTTTAATTAGTTTATTTATTGGACAAACTTGTGAAGAATGTTGTACAGCTATTCATTAAGAGTTGAAAATTGGCTGTCTTTGTTAAATCTCATTTTGTTTTTTCACAAAGACAGCTGCGGTATTTCTAGCAATTTGCTTGTCTTGAATACTTTTGTTCTTGTTAGTTACATTGTTCGAAACAAGCATTGTCTTACAAATGTTAATTGGTTATTTCAGGTTGTTGCAATGTAATTTGTTCAGATAAAACTGGAACTCTGACAAAGAATGAAATGACTGTTACTCATATTTTTACTTCAGATGGGCAGCATGCTGAGGTATGTAGTGAGACTCTGTTAGACTTAAATTTTCATTTTTACTTTGTTGTGTGTATCCGCTGAAACATGCTTGAGTATACCGCAGGTAAAGCATCAGTTAAGAAAGCGTAAATTTGTTGCACTAAACTCCTGTTCCTCAACTTCCAGCTAATTCTCTTCTTCAGCTCATTTAGTATTGCAGCCTTGAGCTGTGTTATCCAAACCTTCTCTGGTTACAGAATAATTTTTTGTATAATATGTGAAGTTCTTAAATCTCTGCATGGCTGTAGGTTGCAGTAAAAGACAGATGCTGAGATACAGTACAAAGACAAGTTGAGAGATTGTTTTTCTTCAGTACAGATAGTTGAGGCTATTTTGCTGTTGTGGATGCGTAAAAATAAAATTTGCGTGTTACAAACATTTGAAATAGGGATATTTAGCTTTTGGCTAAAGGGCAATTTATTGTGTGAACCTTCATACTGAGTATGTACTGTCATTCTTGCTTTTTCATAATGGATGTAGTTGGAAGTAGGAGCAGGACATGAAACAGTGGTTGTTGAGTTTGGGGAGTTGCTGCAAAGACTGAAGTAAATGCACAAAAGAGAAGCAAAAGCAGCAAGGTGTGGAACTAGATATGGTTTTGTGGGAGTGTTTTAAACAAGTTCTTAGTCTCAAACTCTTCTTGACCAAGGGTTTTTTCCACATTACAGTTAACAGAGGGTCTTGTAATCGACTTTTTGTAAGCGTAAATACTGGCATTTTTTTCTTATTCTTTCCTGTTATTTACCTTTGTTTGCTTATACATCCTGGTATCTATTTTTCTATTCTTAGAATTCAGTAGGAATACTGTAATTGCTTTTTCTTTACTACTAGCACAATTTGTTTACATCTGGGTCAAATCAGCTCCTTTTTCCTAATTGAAAGAGAACTTGAAATGGCTGTAAAATATATTCTCTGCTAATACTGTAGACATGAAGACTTTTTTAGGATCCTAGTGGGATGCCTGGTTTTATGCACTAAAAATACAATTTTACTTTTTTAACACCTCTCTGAGGTCTCAGCTGAGAGGCTGTTCAACTATGGTTTTTCTTCTTACTGGATGAAAGTAGGACTCTGCTCTGTACTTCCGTTCCCCTGCAGGGGGTATGCATTATTAACCAGGATAAAGACGAATAGGAGAAAAACAAATTAGAAAGCAAAAGAAAGAAGAAAAAAAAGAAAGCATGCCTAATACTGTAAGGAAATAACATGCACTGCATTTATGCTAAGGAATAAGATTGCTACTTTTTAAAAAAAATTAGTCTCTAATATATTTCATTGAACTCACTTGCCCTCAGAGTTTTTATTTCTTAATCTAGTACCTCCTACATTAGAAGCTGAGTAGGAGAATCCATTCACACTGAGTAAAATCAGTCATTATGAATGGCCTCTTTAAAATTTTCTGTAATTTGTAGTAAAAAGCTGTGATTAAAACAGTTTATGAACCTGGTGAACATTACGTTGCACACTGCCTTTGGCTGTTTGTCTTTCAGGTTACTGGAGTAGGTTATAACAGGTTTGGAGAGGTGATGCTTGATGGTGAAGTTATTCATGGTTATAACAACCCATCCATTAGCAAAATTGTTGAGGTAAGATCTTGGCAGAGAGAGGTGAGTTTTAATTGATGATGTAGCACAAGAGCTTTGTATGGCATTTACTTTGTGTTCTGTTTTCTCCCCTTTCCTTCCTCATCTTTTAGGCCGGTTGTGTGTGCAATGATGCTTTGATTAGAAACAACACATTAATGGGGAAGCCAACAGAAGGGGCTTTAATTGCACTTGCTATGAAGGTGTGTACTTGATGGTGGTTTTTGGATTCATGGCAGGTGGGAAGTGTGTAGAAAGTTGTGATTTGGGTTTTTTTTTCTCTGTTTCTTCTCCTTTGTTTCTCCTAGATTTGTATTGCAACTGCTCATCTCCTGTGTTTCTTTTCTGTTGGAAATCTTTGGGCATTCTGAAAGATGAGATAAAATTATTTAGAACTGAAGTAAAATCTTGCACTTAGTACTGTCTTTTTACCTGCCACAGGCTAATTTACCTGTTGAATATTGATTGTGCTGTCTCTTTCCCAGTTCTCATCAGAAGCAGTAAGAAGTTGATAACTGATGTATTGGTGACTGCAGCATTTATAGTGCATTTTAAGTGCGAGGCACAGGTAGTTTGAATTGCGGACACTGTGATTAAATGTTTTGGGTTTTTTTTTTTATAATGCTGTGACACACCCATTACAGCTACTGAGAAATGTGGCAAGGCATCTTAGCACTTGATTTTTTTTTTTTTCTGTGATGGTGAATAAACTCAAAAACATTGAAAGATGAATGCATTACAGTCTTTCTCTCCTTGTGTAACTGAGGCCCGAGATGTATCTATCTTCTTGTTGAGACTCATTCCAAGTCCCCAGTCTTTGACTGGAAAGGACCAGAGTGATGTTGTTTTGGCAAGAGCTCATAGAAACTGAGAAGAACAGGAGTCTTTCACATCTGTTGCTGGAAAGGGAGGTAGCAAAGGAGTTGTGAAGCTCTGTAAGTACTAAGAATGGCGTATGGCAGGCTGCTGCTTCTACATCTTCTTTAATCGTCACTTCCTCTTGGACTTGGTTAAGAGTAGAGCATGGAATGCTGCAAGTTGCATCAGGTGTGGGGAGAGAACAGCATTTGAAATGAAATGCATTTTGTCTGGAGTCTCATGGTTAGCTTCAGATCAAATGTTTGGGTGATTCTGATCACTAAAAAAAGTCATTTCAAGTTGGATCATTCAAATTTAAAATCAGTGACTTGCCTTCTCCAGACTTTGCTACAGTCTTGTGTTACAATTTTGTAGGCCCTCCTAGCAGAGAAATTACATAGAAGATATTAAAAAAAAAAAAGCATCGGGGCGATAGACATGTTTTGTCAAACCAAGAGCTATGTTGCTAGCCATTGCAAGACTTGTGTTTGTGGCTGGTCGTAATCTACAAAGTATTTCAAGATCCTTGGATCAAAGATAGTATATAGTGTTAAATGGTCTGACTTATGCTGAAGCCTGAAAGAAGCTTCTAGGTTCTTTCAGTGCTAGTTTGTCAGAAGCTTGTCTAAACTGGAACAGTGTGCTCAAAAGCAACTTTGGAGATGAAACTGTTTTTTAACTAAGTAATGATTGTTAACTAAGATGTCTCAGCAAGTCAACAAATCGCATAGCTGTTTGAAAAGAAAAGGTCCTGACATTGTGATGGTACTTCCGTTTTTTACAGATGGGTTTAGATGGACTCCAGGAAGACTACATAAGGAAGGCTGAATATCCCTTCAGCTCAGAACAGAAATGGATGGCTGTTAAATGTGTTCATAGAGCACAGCAGGTAAACTTGAATCACTGTTTCCTTGTGCACTGGCTCTGTAGAATGGTTATCTACCTTGTTTAATACCCTCATTTTTCACTTCAGAAATTATGGCAGGCTGATAGTAGTGCACAGTCCTGGGAATATGGTTTGATAATAGACACAGTTCTAGTTCAAGCTCTGAAGTGGAGATTAAGAATCGCAAGAAGTTATTTCCATAAAAGGCATACTGAGAAATTATTTTAAGTATTTTGATATCTGAAACTTTGAATGTATACCTGGCTGGTTTTTATTCCTTCTCCTCGAACATCTAAAGCAATTCTGCCAATCTTCTTCTGTTTCACTACATAGTTACATAATGAATTAAGAGCAAGAAGATGCATTGATGTTCAATAGTAAAATTTCTTTTGTTTGCAAACACAGGTTTTCTGATTTTGATGCAGACAGCACATTCCCCAATGATGACAGGTTTTGTTGATGTCAGCAGTGTCCTGGATTATCAATACAAACCATTCTTTAAACTCTTTTTCTATCTTCTGGTGCTTTCACATACATATTTGCATTCATATTTCATTTAGACCAATCTGAATGTTTTTGTTACAAATATTGACATAGTCACTGCCAGTCTGATAACTGGAGCCTTGTAGATAAGGTCTGTTGTTGCACATATCTTGGATGTATGGAAAATTTCCTAGTACTTCTGACCAAAAAAAGGCTTGCTGACAGCGTTCAAGTATCACAGTAAAATCTTTGCTTTGGAAACAAAGCGTTTGACTGCTTTTATCTGTATGGATAATATGGTTGTATTATCCTTGTCTGTATAAAGAGTAGTGAGCAGGAATTGCTATGTGATTTTCGTCTATGTAAGGATTTACTGTGTTTGTGGTTTGGTGTCAGCATTTTTCAAAGATTGAAAAAATTGGTAACAGTTTTAAAGGGAGCATAAATGATTTGAAGGCTAAGAAAATGCAGTGGGATTAGAAACTTAGAGCTCTATCAGTTAAGCCTATCGGAAAGATTGAGGTAACTTGACTACTGTGCATAAATACCTTCACAGGGAGAAAATAGATATATTAGAAGACAGCTTTTTAGCCCAGCAGGGAAGAAAAGATGAGAATCAGTAATTGGAAATTGAGCTGAGGCAGCAATTCGTAATGGAAAAGTGGGGAAGGGAAGGAATCGGTTGATTTAGCATTGGAGTTGTGTTCCAGGTAGGTGGTGGATTCTCAGTCCCTTGATATCTTCAAGGCTAGATAGCTGTCTGGAAAATACTAGAGTTGTTAGGCATGGTACAAGGGTGCAGGTGATGTTTAAAGACTTGTGCAGCTGGTCAGGTGATGAGATAAAGGTATTTCAGGTCTAATGTTCTGTGTAGGTTTCATTTCTGTCCTTTGCATGGTGTCTTTAGTCTATAAACTGTGACCTGCAGTGTCTAATGTGTATGATGTCTACTGAAATGAGATATTGATTATTAGCTTGGCTCTTTTGACATTACCACTTTTGAACATACACTGTATAGAAATACTCAAAACAACAAATTTTTTGGGTTTAGAAATGTAACTTTGATTTGTGTTATGTCCTGAAGACTCTTTAGAGAAGTACAGACATGCCATTCTTCTGTGTGCATGTGTATGTACTTGTGTGTGTGTGTATATATTTATATACACATACACACGTGCACACAACAATTATTTTTCCTTCTAGGACAAACCTGAAGTTTGCTTTATGAAAGGTGCTTATGAACAAGTCATTAGGTACTGTACATCATATAACTGTAAGGGGCAGACCTTACCTCTTGTTCAGCAACAGCGAGAGCAATACCAGCAAGAGAAGACATCTATGGGCTCTGCAGGACTTAGGGGTAAGACTGTTTCAGTGTCTCAAAATAACATTTTTTTTTTTTAATGGGACTGTTTAAAAAAAAAAAAAAGCACTAGGATTTTTTTGTTCAGTAAGTGCCACTGGGTTGTTTAGTTTTTCTTTAAAATGGGGGGGGGATGGATGTGGAAAAACAGGTGCCATTGCCTAAGGCCTGTATAATAACATGATTAAATTGCAGAGGGTGAGAAAAGGCACTGCTGGTTCCTGACATCTCTTGCATGTGACTATAACTGAACAGTGCATTTATACCTAGTAACTTCTATATCTCATTATAGATTTTTGTGGATTTTTAAAGATGTGAATGTGCTTGTTTCTATTACTTTGGGTCCTGGCACCTTTGAGTTAGGCTAGCACAACGGACTGCAGGTCAGAAGATGCCATTAGGATTATGTTTTGTATTCACAAGGTGTGTAGATTTTTAAATAAAGCTGGAAGTATTTTTCCCAAGATGATTGATAGGAGGTGATTGTGGGCAAGCATTATACATGGCTGGCTTTCTTTGGCCTCTGTAAAGAGACCTCTAGGCTGTTAAGTCCATCCACAGGTTTTTAATGTGAAGGTATAGGTACTATGTGGCTCAGGAAATTCCCAAGACGCAAATTACTAGAAACTGAGAGGATTTGCCAGGAGTGGTATCTCTTTGTGCTTGTTTTGTTTGGACAGTCATTCTTTGTGTCTGCTTCAGACCACTGTCAAACAAAAACCCAGGGTAGTGTTTTGAAAAAAGTGAATGTGCTTTTCTGTTACAACTCTAATGTCATTTAAATATATTCAAATTAAGATTTCTACTGTAAAAGACATTGCAGAAAATATTCAGCATGTACTCAATAAAATTTGCCTCTCTAAAAGAAAAAAACCACCAAAGCAGAAAATAAAAATACGTTAACTGATCCTTCCTTTCATCCTCTTGCATAAAAGACTGTTCATGTACAGAGAAACCACAAAGCTAGATGCTGTTCTCTTTCCACACAGTGAAAGTATAAACACTTTAATCTGAGAACAAATAGGAAAGTTATCTTTAAAACCTGGAATATGATGTATGTTTGATAAAAAGACTACTCTTTAGAAGAAAGGAATATACATAAGTAGGCTATTCTGAATACTTAAGATAACAGACATTGCTACCAAGGGTTTTTTTTTTTAAATAAATTTGCAATTCCCACCCTTTGCTTTATGCTGGCCTACTAGTTCAGTTAGGTCTCATTTCTGAACATCTTCTTGTGATAAGTTAATTTCAAGTGGAATACTTGGATGAATGAAGCTACTCAAAATGTTTTCAGTGCTGAGGCCTTTGGTCAATAAGCAGACATAGTTGTATGCCATTAGTTTTCATTTTTGCAAACAAATATTAGCAGTTGTTTTAAATGCTGATGTAAATGCTAATTTTTTTTTTTTTTTTGTGTCTCCTAAAAGTTCTGGCCTTAGCTTCTGGTCCTGAGTTAGGACAACTGACTTTTTTGGGGCTTGTGGGAATAATTGATCCTCCACGGACTGGTGTAAAAGAAGCTGTTACTACACTTATCACATCAGGAGTTGCAATAAAAATGATTACTGGAGATTCACAGGAGACTGCAGTGGCCATTGGTATGAATAGTCCACTTCCTTTCATTTTTCACTTGTTTTCTGTTTTGGCAACGCCTAGGTAATTGTTATGAAGTGTGGATATTAAGCCTTTAACATTTGTGAGTTCTGTATGTTGGATATGGCACTCTGGAATTAGAAAAAAAAACGACAGCCCTAGCCTGAAGTGATACTTTGGTTTCAGCCTGTAGTTTTTTAAATTTGGTTAATGTATGACTTTTGCTGTTTGAAACTATGTATTTTCTTACTGTATTTTATTATAAGATATGCTTCATTTCTGATTCTTACTCTTATACCCTCAACATCACTCTCCCTACCCTCAGCTTTGGATGCCTGTCTTATAGCAACAGGGAGAAACTAAAATATCTGGTGACAGTGAGCATTTAGGATTGATATGGCACTTCAGTACTATCCAATACAGTTCTGTCCATATAACTAAGTTTGAAGTTTAAGTGCTATTAATAAATATTTAAACAAATTACTTAACTTTCTATTTTACAATATAATACATTAAAGTACAGGTTCTTTAGCCAGAATACAAATTCTTTATGTACAGAATGATGAAGAAAAAGTTGAATGTGCATGTAAGTACACCCCCAAACTAGCAGTACTTCCTCAAAGGGCTTTTTTTCCTTGTCTCCCTCGTTGTCATTTTTCATTTTCTGTCTTGTTATTTTTGAACTGTGGATTCTTTAGAGAGGCCTGACCTTTTGTGTTTACATGGCACCTGACACAATGAGGTACAGGCCTTTAGACCTAAAAGGTCTAAGGAAATAAACATCTGATTAGAATAGACTTTGTAGCATGTGTTTGTTACTCAAGAGTTCAGATAATGGACTCTCGTATACAGAATCAATATGGTGTTAAGATGTTCTGCTGTAGGCATTTCAAATCTGAAATGCTGCAGAAAATAGTAGGTTTAAAAAAAAAAAAGGTACTTAGTGTTTTAAAAGGGTACTTTATTATAATACCTTTTTTATTATTTATTTCCAGCTAGTCGACTAGGATTGTATTCCAAAAATTCACAGGCAATTTCTGGAGAAGAAATAGATGATCTGGATATTCAGCAGCTTTCTCAAATAACACCAAAGGTTTGTTTTGATATACTACTTACTGAAATGCAGTGGAGGATATATTTTATATTGAGAAATGCTTTTTTTCTGTGGAAAGCTAAAATGTAACTTCTGAGATCCAAATAACATGGTTCTAATAGAAGTAGGTGACATAGTAAATTACCAGAGGCTTTTAGTACAGAAATACAGAAGCTGTCCCAGATCAAACAAGTATCTTTTGGTTTGATGTATGACCATATGAAAATGTATTTCTTTCAACTCACACGGTTATCTTTTTAGTGAGTTTGTTACTTTTGTCTCTTTTGACAATTCAAGTTGTTTTTTACCTTTCAGTGCCTACATTGGAACTTTCATTTTGCCACCTCTCACTTTCAGTGAGCACCATCAACTTTTTGTATTGTTAGACCATTTTATTTCTTTGAGTAGCTAGCTCAGCTCATATATATAACCTTACAATTTGCATGTTCAGACAGTCCATCCTTTTGTAATTCGTAAGAGGAGCTGTCTGTATCTTTAATGATTTTTAATTGATCTGAGGTCACTGGTTGAGAATTTTGAAAGGGTCTACTTATTAACTTACTGCTTAATACTTTTTAGTTATTAAATAATTAAATGTATTAGCCAGTGTCAAAGCTGTAAATGTGAAGGCATAATCAAATGCAATTTAGGTTCAGGCTTGGCTATGTTGCAAAATTTATGCATCGAAATGCTGCTCTGTTTGCAAAAGACTGCAAAATTAGACTGCAGTGTGCTTGAGTCTGATGTAAGTAAGCCAAAAGCCAATATTTACAATCAAGAAACATGCATGTCAACTTTGTGTCTTTCCTTGGTGACTCACAAAAACAAACTTAGTAAAGTATTGTGTAGCAAGTAATAATTTTTGGTTTATTTGGTAATACTTGTTCTTAAGGGCTGTCCACCTTAAATAACTGAAATAGCTACAAATTTACTTTGTGCATGTTTGACCTGAGACCCAATTTGTTTTCTAGGCATTTATTTAAAATCTTATTAGGAATTAATTAAAATCAACCAATAAGATTGATATCTGTGTACAGACTAAAGTGGCTGTCAAAGTCTAACTTCTTATCCAACTTTTAAAAAGGAAAAATAGATGTGAATGCAAACAGTATGGAGTTTATGGATAACTAAATTCCATGTGCTCAAATTTCAATTCACAGAGAAGACCATAGACAAAAAAAAAGCTGAAAAATAATAATTCTTTCTAAGCTGGAATCTTTATTAATTAGCTTTAAAACTCCAATCTGTTACTAATATGCTACACAAACTAGTAAAATTGAAATGTCCTGAGTAGCTTGCCACTAGCGCTGACAAGGGAAAAGGACATTATTTATAAAGTCAGCATGGCAATTGCCTGCATGGATTTAGTCAGCAAGGCCAGCAGCAAGCCATTATAACTCAGTTGCTTCACAATTTCAGAGGGTTTTTAAATTGCATATTCTTTCTTGAAATAAGTAGCACCAACTTTTGTCTACCAGAACACACTTTGACTGTTCTCTGGAACTAATTATTTCACTCTATTAAAAACACAGCTCACTGGTGCTTCAACTTTAGAGCTAATAAGAGTGCAGTTGGCCTTTGATAATATTTTTTTATCCTCTAGTTTTATAGAATCCAGTGCAATTCTTTACATTTCTCAATTTTTCACTGCGTCTTCATTGTGCTTTTAACAGGTTGCAGTATTTTACAGAGCCAGTCCCCGACATAAATTGAAAATTATAAAGGTATGTCTTACTAGAGGCTCAAATGCTGGACTGTTGCTATGGGTATTGTTTATGGGTACTGTTTGTGGTGCCTTTACCTAAATTATGATGTACTACAGTGCATCAAGATGAAACCAGAAATGCATTTGGTTTGAAAGTGAAGTGTATTTGAAAATATTACCTAGAAAAATGCATAGTGTCCACAAGAGATAGGCAGCTGCTGATAGGCAACATCATGCTTGCTTCTATATAGGGAGTTAGGGGTCATTGAGATTTTGTGTCATATTGCAGTGTAATTGACTAGGAACTGGGAAGAACCATATTTCTGATACTTCTCAGAACAGGATAAAAGGGCATGAATTTCAAGCCATGAGGTAATGCTTCCATTCAGAAGTTAACAAAAGAAGGTAGCAAAGAGGAACATATTCAGTGTAACAATTGGAATAATCAGAAAAGCAACAATAAGGAGAAGGAAGTTGAACACAGACAGTTGGAATATATTGAGAATTGTTAAGAGGGTCACAATGTTAAAATGTAAATACAGTATCTTCTTTCTCTAGAGTTTTTTACTTAAAGGCAGATTTTATATACCCTAGGTTTAAAATTTAGGCTATCTGAATATATGAACTGAAGTTTAACCTGAAATCTTGTATAAAAATTCATTAAAATAGACAGCTGCATATTATTTTTTTTTAGGATTTTACAGTGAAATTAGAAGAAATTGGGGAGGGTTGGGGCAGGGTGATGACACAAACCCTGTATCTAGAATAATTTTATAGGATGGGTTATTTCAATCCCCGATTTAAGCTCTCTTCCCTTTCTTTTCTGTAGTCCCTGCAAAATAATGGTGCAGTAGTAGCTATGACAGGAGATGGAGTGAATGATGCTGTTGCTTTGAAGGCTGCAGATATCGGTGTAGCAATGGGACAAACTGGAACAGATGTTTGTAAAGAGGCAGCAGATATGATCCTCGTGGATGATGATTTTCAGACAATAATGTAGGTGGCATTTATGTACATACCTTGTGCTATGTAGTTTTAATGAAATGTTGCCTGGGTTAAAAACAAAAGAAATTCCCTGAACCTGTAGATGTAGAAGCTGTTAATGAGTTCTCAGCTAAGTCAGGAGAATCATCTTTATGGTGATTACCTGTATTATACTCTTAAAAAAGAGCTGGGAAGATAATAGTACAAGGGGCATCTAAGCATTTCTGTCTTTTTATGTATGTTAATATAAGAATCTATTTACATATTTAGACCTTTGCTACTTTGGCCTTGTACATAGATCAGATGTAAATAACAAAGAGGTTGTGCATATATGTGCTATAAAAACTAACCTGTATTTCTGCTTCTTGAACTAGAATTATGGTAGTAGTATATTTGGAAACATAAACTGAAGTGAAATTGAGTCAGCTGTCAGTAGGATTCATCTTAATTTAATTTCTTACTTCAGAAGCATAAATCTTATGTAAAAATGAGAGAGCATTCCTGTCAAGATTTAAAAATTTTACAGTGCTGTGTTTGTTTTCAACTCTTTAAATGTGGTGGTGTTTCAGAAAAGGAAAGGAATATAAGTTATTTAAATATCACAGGTGAAAATAAGTTACCAACTTCTAGTAACCAGCTATTTGTTACTTGTTCTTTTTTTTGTTTGTTTGGTGTACTTCAAAGAGCATAGCTAAACTTATCTTATTTTGAATTTGATCCATCTGACTTTTGAAGGTCGTGGTTGTTGGCAGAGCTGGACTGTTGTCTAGTGAGATAGCCTTCATTTCAAAGTTATGCATCAATCTCAGAACAGTTCAGTTTGTCTGAAAGTATGATGCTTAAACCTTGGGAAGAAGTGAAATGTGGAAGTACAATAAAAGAAAATCTACCTAGGTAGCAGCATGTCAGAAGATGATCTGAGAGTTCAAAGGTTTCCATACTAATTCAGCCAACAGCAATGTGCTGTTGTGCAAAAACAAAAGAGAAGGGAATAATTTTAAGATATTCAGAAGAGTACACAGGAAGGACATCTGTGGTAAGTACTTAACTTGGACTTGATGAGGCTTTTGTTGGAATGCTTTACCCAGTTTTGCTCACTTCATCAGGAGAGTTCTCAACAGGAGAGTGAAGAGAGTGGTGAACACTAAGGGAAAAAATAATGTATGAGCTTCCATAGTTTTACATCCTTCCCCCAACCCCTTTAATCTGTTTGTCTTAAAAGTTACAAAAGAAATGCTGATTAATTGTTGTTCTTGGCTATTGGGGCAATGGAAGAAAGAAATCAGTTTTATTTGCAGCAGAGTAGACTTGATTTAGGTATTAGAAAACACTTTCTCACCACTATAATTGTGATAATGTGATAGGCAAGTTGCGATACATGCTAGAGGTTGAGAAGATGGTCTACGCATATTTCATTCTGGTGCAGTAAGAATACACAGTCTTTTAAAGTCATGCTATATATCTGTTTTTTAAAAGTGTGTGTGGTTTTTTTAATTATCTAACTTGAATCGGAAGGTCTTATCAAGGGTGATGGTAAATCTTGAACAAGGAGGAGATTTTGCCATTGACATTTCATTTTGAAAGTTAAGTTAAGCAGCTGGAAAAATAACTGTTGTGATTAATCTCATAGTCAAGTTGAAAAACAATGCCAATGTTACAAGAATCTCAACTCCATTTGTTACTTTACATTTGAATTACTGCTTAAAGGAATATTTTTTTTGTCCAGTGATGTAATCTTTGTTTTTAATTGCAGGTCTGCAATTGAAGAGGGTAAAGGAATTTATAATAACATAAAAAATTTTGTTAGGTTTCAACTGAGCACGTAAGTTTGAAAAGTTGACAATATCAGAAGGTTCTAACTACATTGTGAATGAATCAAATCATCATGAAGCAGATGCTGCATAAATTCACATGAACATTGTAAATTTCACGTAGGATGCTGATATGCTATGCTTTTGAATTTTCAGTATTCTGTATTTCATTTTTAAAGAACCAGAAAATAGTGCAATAAACAAACATCTGACTTTGTCACAGTTCTTCCTGTTAAGATGTGAAAAGTCAGTAACTCAGAGGATGGAGAGAAACAGCATAGCTACCTTTGGGTCCTTGTTTAAAGGAGAAGTTAGTGTAGTCATTCCCTCCTTAACCAGAACATGTATATCAAATGGAGGAAACCAGGGAAACAGGAGGTTAGTTTCTCTGTAATCCATATACTGGTTTGTGGAACAAGTTAGCTCTGTGAAGCTGACTTCCTTTTCTTGCATATAAGGATCCCTCTACTAGCTATATCATGTGTACGTAAGACAAGAAGACAAGAGTTCATTAAGCTTTAGTTTCAAAAATTTTGTGAGTTTATCTTATTGAATCTGGATTCAGGAACATGGTTTTCCTCTTCGCCATGTTGTTCATGTACTTTTTTGAAGCCTTCATGGCATTTCAGAGTGGTTGAATAAAGTTGCAGAAATTAAAAAAAACAAACCAAAACCAAACAAACCCAAACAAACAAAACCAAAACACCCCCCCCCCCCATGCCAAATACACCCCCAAACCAAAAAAAAATCCCCACCAAAACCCCCAACACAACAAAACCCAGAAAACACTGAAAACTTGCATAAAAATTGTAAGAAGTGTTGTATACTTTGAATCTTGACCAGTGTCCTGCATTGGTAGAAGACTAGAAACGTGCTTCTCAAAAATAACTAAGCATAGATATTCTAGGCAACTGTGCTTGCCTGTTAGCCTTGGGAATGGTAGCCTCAGGTTTTTGACAAGTTACCCCTTCCCGCCCTCGCCCCCATCCCTCTTTGCAGGGAGAGCATAATAGGGTTCAGTAGAGTGCTAAATTCGGAATTATTATAAGCCTTGGTCTCTTCTTGTTAGTTATGAAACCACTTAATCTTGCACTGAAAGCAATTAGCACATACTTGTTCAGAGAGGTTTCTAATACCAAGCTTGCAAACAGCTAATCTGTTTTCAGTCTTTTGCCTAGCCTTCTCATCTTGCTAATAATGAGGGGTGGTGTAGGTATTTTTAGGGAGCTTGGGTAGTACCTTGCCTTGACTGATTAGTCAAGCTAGTGACAGGTACACAGTGGTTGTGTTTACATCAAAAGTGTAAAAGCAGTTTGGTTTTCAAAATCATGTTTAGAAGTTCTGCTTCTGGCACAATAAAAGTATAGGACCCAGTTCCCCAGTAAAAAAATCAATTAGGTGAAGGTGAGTGATAATTCTGAAATGTTATCTTAAAGTTTGGGAGGTTTTTAAGATGCAAATTTGCTGTCTTTTTATTGCCAAAACAATGCTGTTTTAAATATGGATGGTGTCAAGATGAGTATTCTAAATGAATTCATGCTCTACCTTTAAAGTTAGGCTTACGTCAGTCATGATTCACACTGTCAAAATATGTATCTACTCTTAAACAGTTGAAGTGTTGATTACAAAGCAGTTATCAGTGGATCTTCAGAAATGTTCCATGCTGACAGTTGTAAAAATGGATTCTTTCAACAGGAGTATAGCAGCACTGACTTTAATCTCACTGGCTACATTAATGAACTTTCCTAATCCTCTCAATGCCATGCAGATCTTATGGATCAATATTATTATGGATGGACCTCCAGCTCAAAGGTAAGTTACTACTTTAAATTCTATTAGAGATCTGTAGTCCTTTTATTTCAGCAAGGAAAATGGTTGCTCATAAAGGAAACTCTCTGAAGTATTAAACTTCAGTGAAATGTTTCTGAAACAGCAACTTTTTCTTTGAATTACAGTGTTTGCAGTATAGTTCTACGTTCATTCCTTTTGGTTTGCTTTAGCATCTAACGATAATTACGGGGGCAGCATGGATACCTAAAGATCCATGGATACGCCCATGAAACTTGTATGCAGGATTCTGGCTTCCCTCTGAGTTCTTCCTCTGACCCTCTTCACTGCAGATAGATGGTGAAGAGAGAGGTGGAAAGGAACTAGCTAGGTTGATCCCAGTAACAGAAATGGGGAACATAACTAATATTGCAGCTTCCTTTAAAATTAACATCTGGTAACTTTAATACTGTCTGATATCGTGTATTTATGAACTCTCAAACTGTGGTGTTAGAATATTGCCTGTTACTAATACATACAACTCATTTTTCTGAAAATGAAGATATCATGTGCTTATTGGAATTAGATGATTCTTAGGCTGTAGAAAGAAGATTAAAATCTTTCTTTCAGCTCAGAAAATCTAATCCTTAAGTTAGAATCAGTCAATTGTTTTTATGATGACAAAAATCTAAGATGTTCTTTTAATTGTAAGTCTTGGGGTGGAGCCTGTGGATAAAGATGTTATTCGGAAGCCTCCAAGAAATTTGAAGGACAGCATTCTGACCAAAAACCTGATTGTTAAAATACTCGTTTCATCAATAATTATCGTGTGTGGAACACTGTTCGTCTTCTGGAGAGAGGTATGGCAAAACTACAAAACTTAAAGCAGTAACAAACTAATTTTAAAAGTCCTTTTTATACCAGCAGTTGGAATTCAGAATTTTATGAACTTAATTGCAAGTTTTGTCCATGCTTGTTTAATAATCTATTCAGGTAGCAGATTAGAGAGTAAGATTTTCAAAGTAGTTGTTGAAATGAGGAATACAGTTTTACTCCCCAATCTCTATTTTAACACAGATTTTTCCAGGTCCCAAATCTACTTGGGAAACCATGCCCATAGAAAGTAATTGTATAAGTCTTCTAGCCAGGCTGTTATGTAACAGCCATTTGACTTTCTTTTCCCAGTAGAGAAAAACGTTGTTTGAACTTTTGGTAGTGCATCATAGAATTCTTGGTGTTCCATGTGCTTGCATAAATGTTTGTCAGGAGGCTTCATTTAATCACAGCTTGGAATTACAAATTGTTGTAAGTTACAGGTGTGTAATTTTTGTTGTACGATTTATTAAATCAGCTTGGGGTAAACAAGTTGCTTTTGCTTTCATTTACTGGGTAGTAGAACTTCAACTATTGTAATAACTTTGTTTAGCTGTGGAGGGTTTAAAGCATGCTAAAGCCATTTCACTTTCTTTTGTTGGCAGTTAAGAGACAATGTAATAACGCCTCGAGATACAACCATGACTTTCACCTGTTTTGTATTTTTTGATATGTTCAATGCTTTGAGTTCTAGATCTCAGGTAAGTGATTTGTATTGTCCTTTTACACAGTATTTACACAATAAGCAGAATTTTCTTTGAGGGAGATCTTGCTGTGTTTGTTTCAAATGTTTTCCTGCAGATTTACTTCACATCTGCTATTAAGCTTCAGAGTTCCACATATTTACTAGGTAGGCTTTCTTAAATTACAGATAAGTATAAGTTTCCTTCATTTGTTTACGTGATGCAGAGCTGGTAGTAATGCTTCTGTCGGGACAGAAGCAAGGAAATTTTTATTAAAAGCTCAAGTGTGATGATCCTTTGTATTGCTGTGTAGACTTGTTTGTTTTGGGTTTTTTTCCCCCTGAAAATTCTGTCAGTTCAGCATCTTTGCCAGAATCTGAAACTTCTTGAAGGCCTTAACTTTTTTATTTTGTAACCCTAAACACATAATCCAAGGAAAATTTCTTGAATTGTTCTTTCTGTCTATGTTTTTGTTTTAAGGAAGCAAGTCTGAAATTTTGTGCTAGTTGGAGAGAAGTACATTGCTAGTATGCATTACTGCATTTACTCTTAATTTGCAGTCTATTTTCTGATGTTGTTTGTCAGGGTCAACAAAAACACTTCCTTCTAGTGTAGAGGGCACCTTCTAATGCACTGTACTTGCAGAAAAATTAGCTCAATATACAAGTTCTTGACTCTGAAGACAAGATTTGTACTCTGTTTACCAGAGAGAAAATGCAATTAGCCTGTTCAAGAACTTGTTCTGGATTATCTAAAAGGTCAACAATAATTTTTTACATTTTTCTAAAAGTCTGGATTAAAATAAATTGTAGTTACGAATTATTTTCTCTAGATTATTAAGATTACATGTACAGTGTAATGTGTTGTTTATTTTATAGGCAAAATCTGTGTTTGAGATTGGACTTTGCAGTAACAAAATGTTCTGCTATGCCGTCCTTGGATCTATAATGGGGCAGTTATTGGTCATTTACTTTCCTCCACTTCAGAAGGTTTTCCAAACAGAGAGCCTGAGTGTCTTGGGTAAGAACAGTTCCCTTTTCAAAATTGTACATTAAGGATTAATTTGTAAATGAATTAGCTGATGGTTCTATAAAAGCACTTTCTGGCTGTTTCCATACAACAGGAATACAAAGCCTGCTGACTTTTTTTTTTTAAATACAAATCCTTTTAGATATATTTTTCTTTGGGAACCATGATTTAGATGCTTATGGTACACAACTGATCAGTGCGTTCTTAAATTTCTTAGGTGCTTATGTATATTGGTTTTTTAATATAAATTTTGATGCAGGCAAAAACGAAGCATAGAGTTTATTGAAGTTTTTCAAGTACTGTTAATCTTGCTATTTAGCAAGTTTTTTCTCAATATAAACACCTTATTTAGAAATATTGATCCTTTAAATAATCAACTGTATTGTTGTAGGATAAATAGGCATGAGGATTTTAAGAAGCTGTAGATACATAATGCTGTTGGCCTCATTAAGACTTACATTGATTACTTCTGCAGTTTTCTGGAGTTAGATTGTCATGAAATACATGGTTTTTATATAGTTCTTTTTATTGTAGTGTCATTTCTGATTATATTAATATTTTCTCAGTATGAAGTTAATTATGTTGCTTAGTATTCTTTGTTTTCATAGGTGCTAATAAAAATAGGGTTATGAAATACTTTAGAAGTTTGAAATATCATGCCTGTACTTAGGATTTGTGCATAAACTATGCATGTTAATCTTCTGGTCCTGCAAAAATGGATTCTTGCTTCATTTCTCCTGAACTTACCCAATGATTGGGAGACAATTTGAAAGTCTTGTAAATCTTGTTCTTTCATAAGTCTGCCCTCAGCCTTAAATAGCAAATTTAAAAAAGGCTAATTAACTCTTTCCAGATTTACTGTTTCTTCTGGGACTCACTTCCTCTGTGTGCATAGTGACTGAAATCATAAAGAAGTTTGAAAGAAGCAAGGAAAAGATCCAGAAACGTGGAAGTTCTTCTTCGTCAACTTCGTCTTTTCTTGATGTATGATGCATATTGCATTCTTTTGTTTGCAAACTTAGGGATTGCTGTCTAAAGATGTAGGAGAAAGCAAAACAATATTTGGAGGATAAAGAAATCCTGAGGGCTTTTGACAAGTCCTTTGTTTCACTGGCTAATGATGAACGTTCATGTTTCAAGACTGTTTAGAATTTAACTTCCAGCTGTGGGAGTAACAAATGAAATTATGCAACTTTGGTAACATTTTTCCTCAAACATAAATTTACTTTTGAGATTGAATGGGATTTTGTGTGTGGGGGGGTTTAAATTAAAGAAAGATCTAAGCCCAAGTCCCATTTTCTGCACTTAAGATATAACTGTGTAAAATCCTTCTCTTAGATATAAATATTTTAGTTTGTTTTTATTTAAAACATTGTACTATTTTACTTTTATGGTGGTGGGACTTTGCTACTAATAGAAGGATAAAAAAATATTTCAGAGGCATTCCACTGAGTTTAGAGTCTGTCACAAGAGTGCCATATTCTAGCTACTGTATTTATTTACTTTATTCTGCAATGTGTAAGCGGCTCAAGTACCTTGTGCTACAGTTTTTTGTATCCCGAGTTTGTTTTGCACAGGATGTGACCGCTGTCGGATCACTGTTTTTCTTTTCTTTTATCTGTGATTGAAAAGCCTATACTGCAATTTGAAGTAAATGTTTGCTTTTCTTAAAAGTGTGTTGTCTCTTTGTTTTAAAAGAAACTGGCGTTTATACCAGATTAGCATGCTTTGTTTTGATATAATTTTAGATACAAGCTTTGTTTCATGTCTTGTTCCATATTTACTTTAGCTTATGACTGTTAGATCACTTGAGTGATTATAAGATAGTACTGTTATTGAAATGATTTGTAGTATATTGAATTAGAAAATGAATGCACAAATCCTCACTCTAATGGCAAAAAACCCCACCCCTCTTTCAAAGAAGCTTGGTTTTCCTTCCTCTTCCTTCTTCCACCCTGATCATAAAAATAAACTTTTTACTGGTAATGTAAATTAATTTTTTGACCTACAGAATGACTTTTTGTGGCTAGAAAAGCATTATAATAGAGTTGTGTCTTGATCTGTTAAAAGTATTTTTAGTATATGATGATGTCTTAATACTCTAATATTCACTAACTGTAAACGGTGTTCTTCCTCAAAATAGACTTGCAGCTGTTGTCATCAGTCTCCTCTCATCAGAGTAAGACTCATCATCCCTTGAGGGGAAATGCAAGGAACAATCACCTAGGGAGTCTTGAAAAGGGGATGTCTAAGATCTCCAGTGGAGTTGGAGATGTAATGGTATCTCTTTTGCTTGAAAGCATGTGGATACATATCTTTCACACTGTAGCCTGAAAGTGTAGCATTGGTATTGGCTCTGGGCCATGCTGTCACGATGGTCATCCTGTCGGTTAATGAGGAATTGTTGTAAACAGGCACCGGGATATTTCTGCACTTACTTTTGTGGCTTGCCCCATGTGCCATGCTCAAAGTCTGAGGAGTTCATGGAAAACAAGGCTGTTTGGAAAGTGGTGTATGAATTTCTCTGCTAAGAGGTTATTTTAATTGTTCTTTTTTTTTCCCCCCTGGAGATTCCCAGATTTGGTCAGGAAGTGGGGCTGCAGGCAGGAAATGAGTGCACCATTGAGTCTGCTTTACACATTCAGTTCATCCGTTGCTCTGGCTGACCCTGGGGCTCCTCAGTATGGACTACCAACGTGATGGAGCTCTAACTGTGTAAAGGGAAAGACTGCAGCATATGGCACTCACCTCTTCCTGCAGGATGTTACGTGAACCACTGAGCTGGTAGGGCCTGAACAAGATGACCTCTTACCGAAATGCTCTCGTGCTTCACGCAAAAGTTTATTTCCAGCAGTTCTGCCTTTCAGAAGTTGAATAGATTTGTCAGTGTTCTTTTGAACTATTACCATCTTTGGCAAGTGGAGCTGTAGTTGTTCAATATTGTTGTAGTGTGTTCGGTATTTCAATACAATTCAGAACACTTATTAATAAAATACTTAATGTTCTTCAGTAAAGACAGACAGTAAAAACTGTTGCCGTGAAAAGTCGAAATCAGAACTCAATAGTCGGGATGACTATTAAGCAGGTATTCTTTATTGCAGCGCTGGGCAGCACTGGGGATCGCTCTGCCACAAGTGCTCCGCCAGGTTAGCACAACACATCAGTTCATATACAGAAAAATCATACATATTCATCAGATCTCCTGAAAAGGGCAGTTTTATGGTGATGAGTTCCCGGAATTCATTTACATAGTCCAAGCATGCGCAGTAAAATTAGGGTTAGGGTCTTTTCACCCTCCCGGTGGTCTTCCATAGTCTTTCTCACGTTGTCCACTAGTTGAACTTTGGGCTTCCTTTGTCCATATATAGTCATTGAGTTAGCTCATCAGTCCTTCGGCCTTGGAATGTTACAAGGGGGTCGATTTAAGCTAGTTCTTTGGTGCTTATCTTTGGCACAATCATCCGGAGTTCCTGTTATCAGTGATTTAATTAGGAAGCCTAACGAGCTTGCTCAAGGCCTACTTAGTCCTATCAGTTAAGAAGTCACAGGAAATGTCCCACCATCAACTCTGCTCAGCAGGTAACCAAAACCGTCTTTGCAGGGGAAGAGAACAAAAGAGAACAAGGATGTGAACAAGGAGTGAAACTAAAAAAAAAAGCAAGTCTATGTCTTAGTCATGGATTTAACCCTTTCATAACTGACAATGCATGCTGATGAAGAATCTCTGTAATGAACTTGGGTTTTGAGAAAATACAGCAACTATGCCTTTCACATAGTAAGTCTTAACTTGTTGTTGACATTCTTCCATGGGATTTGACTGCTTTGTGTTCTGCACTTGGTCTTGGAGTCCCAGAAATCCAGATGAGTACAGAAGTGCAGATGAACACCAATTTGTCATCTTAGCTTGGAAGTGTTATTGCCTAGTCTTTAAACAAATCTTACACAGTACCCCTTTCCCAGGACAAGTCTCACTTTCTGAATAAGGTAAGTCTAGAAAAGAAATAAAATTTCAGTCTCTTAAGAACAATTAATTCTGTCTTCTTCTTGCAGAGTGAACTTAATTTAATGCAATTCATGTTAAACATGCCAAACTGAGTTTTGCTGTGTTTTCCAATGGAAGATGAAATAATAACAAGCAATTAATCTAGCTCAATCTCATTATTTATGAAAAATGCGTGGACTAAATTCCATTGCCATTTTTTGGCTCCACTCTTGATCATTACCACCTAACAGCAAGTCTGAGAGATTTTTATCCAGAACAATTGAGTCAATAGTGGGATTTTTGCACAAAAATTGAGGCACTTAACAACATGGAGTAAAAATAGACAGCAACCAAGGAATTTAGTTACTCTTAGTAAAGCATGGAATAGATAACTTTTCAGTTTTAACAAGTAAGAGCCTTTATTTATTTATTTTCCCCCCAAAGAAGACTGGAAACCTATCATGACTCAAAAAGGAAAACTGGAACATTTGATTTAAATTCTGAATAGTAACCCTAGAATCAGTAATTATTTTCTTCCACATACAGGGTTGGTGTTTGCAATGAGGTATATGTCATTTTATCAGCAGCAAAGAACAGCTGAATTCTGCATTGAGAAATTTCCAGTGGAGTAATTCTTAATTGTCGAGTCAGCACTCCCAAAGGTATTCTCAAAATTCCATGTGATCGTGGCAGCGTTTTTATCCAAAAGTGGAATACTTGAGTTTATCCCAGTCTTCCAAACCTATCTAACTGAAGATATTGCTTCTCAGCAAGTCTCAAGAATTTTTGTTCTCCAGCATTTTTCCAGTATGGGATTCAGAGTAAATTAAGATCTGTCTTCTCACAGCACTAACGAGTGGAATCAAACATGCCTGTATCTTTATATTTAAGACTTATTTTAAATGTGACTATTTCTGATGATTAAAAACCATAAGGAACCACAAGCTTGGTAAAATGACAACATGTGGGATGATAATGGATCAGAGGATGATTTGGATGATTAAGGATTTAAGTTTTAGGTACTAAAATCAAGAACTTTAAATTTAACCCCTTTCAACTTAGAGTCAACTGATGGAAATGTGACCTTGCAGACTGCTGCAAATTGAAGTCTATTTAGAAATGGGTTGTAAAGGTCTAGTAAGTTGCTGTAGGGTTGAGCCTAGGTGCCATCTCCTGGTAGTTTAATAAGTAGCAGTTTTGTACTGGAAGATGTTAGCTATTACTGTCTCAGACTGTATCTCAAAACCAGTCTCATTAATTTAATAGATGTTAAATCTATTCTTATTGAATATATTATGGCAGTATCAAGACTCAGCTGTATGATATCAGAGACCATTCCTGTAAGTCACAAGATCTAGTGAGTTACTTTTCGTGTGGATAGCTGTCAGATAGGGGACATAACCAGGACTGAAAACTGAGCACATGATGATGCAGTAATCTAGCTTGAACTCTGGTAAGTAATGGGCAAAAATTTAATGATTAAAGGTGGAAATCATGATTCTCCTGAACGTAAGAAAAGGTATATGGATTCTTGAGGAGAAAAAACCCAAATGTAGTAATTAGATTTCACATGGGGAAGACATGGGAAAAACAAGTTTTATAAGAAAAGCATTGACTAATTGTGCTGGAAAGTTAGTTAATACAAAGCACTGAGAAATACTTATTATGTAGGATTTTTTAAATATAAGTTGTTTTTCAGTATTACCATGTTGATAGTAAGGGTTTGTCATGCAACTTTTTGTATATCGGAGCAAGTTAAACAGGTCTGTTAATTTTACAGCCATTAGAGAAAGGAGGTTAATGTGAATGACAACAGTGTGTTAATGGCAGAAGAATGTACAAAATTACTCTGAATTAGCAAACCTGCTGAAACTTGCTACCATGCGATAGCTTTGTGTATGCATGTAAGCATTTAACTCACATACCAAAGGGGGGGGGAAGAGAAGCTGAAGTTTCTCCCCGAGTATAGTTCAGTACCTGTAATATTGCAAGTGCAACTCAGTTGCCACCAAGTAAAGCTACCTCTCCCTGAAAAGTACAAATACTGCACCTGTAAAGACTGATTCTACAATATTTTTAAACTTGTCAATTTCCATTTCAATCTGATCTGTAAGATTGTAATCACTGTGTTGCTCAAACACAAACTTAAAAATTCTTTATATTGGATTTTTGGAAGTTAGAAGTGTTCAGGGAGATGGAGGGATAGCCAACTATAAATGTTCATGAAAAGTATTCCTCTAAAATAGTCCAGCTCTGAAATGCTGAACGACTTTGCTCTCATTTTCAATTAGACTGATACCTTTAAAGAAAAACAAAACGCCACAACTTTTTATACAGCACCTCTTTTATAAAAGTTAGTTACAAAAAAGTAAACTAAAAAAATTCCCCGAAGCAAGAATTGCTGGTAAAGATTGAATCAGGAACTTGTGTGAAAACAGCTGAGCAAATTCCAGTAGTCACACTTTAATACAGTTTGTTCCATCTGCATAGCATTAAAAGTTATTTCAGGAATAACACTTTCAGTCATCCACTCCAAGTGATGCAAACCTATTAACGTTGCATAAATGCTGAGTTTCTGGTATAGTACACCTGATGGCCTTTTTTTTCTTAGTAGATCCTTTCTTCTTTTTGCAGGACTCGGATTTGGTCTTGGTCATCTTCTGAAAGAAGTCTGGAGCTACAGTTGACTCCACCCTATTTAACAAAACCTGATAAAGCTGAGTCATTTTTGGAGATGAACTAAACATATTTTCCACTGAAGGTGTTGATTTAAGCTCTTGATGCAGTCTGTGCACAAGGGTCCCATTGTAAAGCCTGCTCAAAGAACAGAATCATCATTTAGAATTGCACCTCAGTAGGATAAGTACAGAAACATGCTGTTTAGTGAAAAAACAGATCTTGGCGACATACAGGATCCAACAGTGGGCTCCTAAGGGATACCTATTCTACTCAATATTTTTCTCCATATTAATATCTTTAAAGAAGAGAGTTCAAATGTAGTCAAATGGGCCACAGGAGTGTGACACAGAAAATAAAACAACATGTGACGGCATTCCATCAGGGGCTTGTGTGGAAAGCAGATCTCTGAAACATCCTTACCTAGTTAGGTCTGGCTCAGAAAGAGGAGTGCAGAGTAGCTGGTTGAGATACAATCCCATCTGAAGACAGCACTGCCACTGGCAAAAACTGTGTGCAGCATCTAAATCAAAGTCTTTATTTTGCAATTTCTTTTCCTTCCATTTTAGAAATTCATTATATGCAATACTGTCATCTTCAGCATGTATAACTGTGGGATCTAGGTTATAAATAAAAAATAACATGCAAATAAATGTTGACATGCAAATAAGTGTTCTGCTGTGAACAGTATGAAAGATGTCTGCAATGTATAGGGTCTTCAAACCTCCAGTTCTATTTCAGGAAGCATCAGTAATGTTTTCAAGTATCTCAAACTGAACTTTAAGACATAAAATTGAGTAAAAAATTCAAGTATCGATATCCATGAGAATGTGAAATTGGGAGTTCTATTTGTTAGGTAATCTGCTACACTGTTCTGTGAGTGGATCAATTCCAAACACAATTTCCATCTCGCTCCCACCCACTTGGGAAGCAGGTGGCAACCATGTCACTCCAGTTTCTATCAACTAGAACCTAAAGAAACTGTGTAACCCTGGCATGTGTGATCTTTGCCATCAAATGAAGGACTCCTAGAGGAAATGCCACCATAACTAATTAGGTATAAATATTACTGAAAATTTCTGTGATCGTTTACTACTTTCAAATTCTCTCAACGCACAGCGCCTGTACAACTCAGCATTTTTAAGTACAGATTATTTTAGAAAAACTCACAAGGAAAAACAAAAATCTATCAGAATCCATCAATAGTAGTTACTTGCTTTTGATGCATGAGTATGTTAAGCTTATTTTTGTAAGTTTTGTATCTAAATTGATCTTTTAGTCCTAAAGAAAGCATTTATAAATGCAAATTAATGTTTTACGAGATGGCAAAGCACTGTTTTACCTATATAAAATGTTAAATTGATGGCTAGCACTGTTTCCCTACTCTGTATCAATGCAAAGAATGTGACACCTCAGGATATAGTGTAAATCAATGCTAATTCATCTGAATTTGGACAACTCACCATAAATGAGGAAAAATGAATTATGGTATAGATTTTCATAGTAGCTGAACATCTAAAACTGTATTCTTTGGAGACATACCTGGATCATTTGTTATCCTGTGCAGTTCTCCGGATACTATCATTAGAAGTAAAGCCTTTAATTGATGCAAATTAACTTTTGGTTCTGAACAACATATCCAGTAACATGTTACAGCGACAGGGAGTTGTAAGTGACTGGGGATAGAGTCTAGGAAACTCATTTTCACTCCTAGAGTCTCCAGCAAAAGCAGCTGACGGCATGACATGGGTACCTGAAAATAAATTAAAAAATTGGAGTGGAAAAATAAAGGTACAAGGGTTTATTTGCCCATTTCCAAAAGGCAAATAAGCTTGTGTTTAAACTAGCTAGTACTTCATGTTTTCGATAAGAAAATTAAGTTTCACAGATATTCGGAACAGGAAATATTTTTAAAATACTACTTAAGCTTTAAAAACTACACAGTTGTCTGTTCTTGAGATGTTGAAAACATGCTTATCTGTAATCACAATGAAATGTCAAGTGTGAAGCTTGGATTTTTCACCTGTAATGTATTAATCTCCATGTTCCCTCTTTGTTGTGCTACTTAACTTCTAAAAAGTGGTGTTACAAACTTTGTCCATAACTTCATGCATGCAGCAGCCGGTTCAATTGTAATTCGAGTGTTTTGTAAATCTTGATTAGGATGGTTTTGCCTATTCTTAGGCAGATATCCCCACAGTAGAAGACAAACTGAAATCAGTTTTGCCTAGAGCACTTTAAATGCAGAATAACCTTTCTTCTAACCTTCTGTTGAATTGATAATTCCCATATATTTAGTAAGGAGAGTTGTTATAATAGTGGAAACTCAAATTCATTAAACAAACAGCATACGTACCAAGACCAAATTAAGGTGTCATTAATGTTCCTTAAAATCCCCAAACATGATTTTCCAAACTCTTAAGTGTTTGCATATTGCTCGTTTGAAAGACCTATAACAATAAACCTGCGTGTAGGCCTTTAGATCCATAGCTAGCTGTAGCATTTAATGGTCGTAGTAGCGATAGACTTGGTTCTTAGACGAAATAGTCACCAGCAAGTGATAAAAACATACAGCACAGCCCACACACAGAGATGTATTAACAGTTGATCTGAATGCCAGAATGGATAGAGCATGTGGCTTAAATATGCAGTATTAAAAGACACAGATTGTATTTCCAGATGTTTCAGAAGTCACTGCATACAAAACCTCAGTTATGCAACTTTGGGAATGGGAGATTACTTTCCATTCACAGCAAGAGTTACAGTCTTAATCATTAGGATTTAAATATACAGAATTGCTAACGGTGACTGGAACTAACCTAGCACAACTTCCCTTTGATTACAAGCTGTTTTTCAGGTGCTGTTCTGTCTGGCAAGCAGCAGGGGTCCATGTTAGCAGGACGCATACTCGTGGCAGGTAAAATTGCTGGGCAGCTGCAAGCATACATGAAATAATGGTGATTTTTAGTAAAAAACCATGGGTCAGATTTTGTTTCAGAACATTGCTCTGAAACATTCATAGCTTGATCAAATCTAAATTAAGTTTTGCAGTGTTAAATTGCACTTTTCTAAATTTCATGAAACTGAGTTCCTTCCTGTAATTATAAAAGCAAGTATTAGTGTAACAGAATACATAGGATGAAAGAAGGGCTTAGAATGGAAAATGTTGGCAATACTACATATATACACACCCAACTTTTCACGTAATTTGTCTTGGTACACTTGGGGGGGGGAGGGTGGGAAAGGAAGAAGATAAAGGCAATCTATGTAGCTTCTCAAGTATCACAAGCCAAGCTGAGAGCCCTGTAGGTACCTCTCTATTAAGTAGTTACTTACTGAGGTGGCCTTAGTTCAGGCATCACATTTAGCGACCAGCTGGCAAACATGAGTCCCAACTATTTTTTGGTCACTTCTGAAACACTGTTAACCGTCATCTGTTGTGACAACCATTTACCTCCATTAGCTTGTCCAAAGGAAAATGATCATCACAAAAATCTGCGGGTAGGCTTGCTGCTTGAACAAACGTTTTTTTAAGTGTCTTTTGGAGTCTGTCAAATTCGCATACAACTGGCAGGTCGCCAGCCTGCTTACTTGGAGAAGAAGCTTCAGTATTTTGAGATACTTTCAGAAGCAGTCCATAGATAACTTGTCGAATGGGCAAGGCTGTGCTATGTGCGCTAGGTCTCTGCATGTTCTCCACCTGAACATGGAGGAAGGTACTTCTTAGTATCAGGGCATCGCTGACGAACGGGGCCAGCTTACCTTTGGCCAAAGCATCGAGTACCCACCGCGGTAAGTCTGCTCTCCTGGCTGCCTCACATTCGTACTTTCCGTTCTGAAAAAAGTCCTCAAGATTCACGTCAGAGGGGGTATAATCCTCCATTGCAGCGCACAGAAGCTCCCTTATTTCTTCTCTCTGGTGTTTCTTAACGTGTTTCAGCACGCTGTCGACAGCCTCGGCGGGCTCAGCAAACTGCGACAGCCAGCTCAGCAGCCCCTGAAGGCGGACGTGCTTCCCCCCCTTCCCCGCCGCGCAGCCCCTCGGCAAGCGCACCCTGCTGAAGAACACCTCGAGAGCCGCCAGATCAACGTAGTCGTTCCCGTTCAGGACGGCGAAGAGAGGGAGCAGGCTTTTGTTGAGGCGGCTGAAGTGCCCGCAGAGCTTCTCCACGGAGAAGCAGCGAGCGGGAACGTAGCAGCCCTGCGCCCCCTCCCCCGCGCACACGCTCTTCCACTGGAAGTGGGTCAGGGGGCAGTAGCCGCCCGCCAGGTCGAAGACGCAGAAGTCGCTATCGAGGGAGAGGACGGGGCAGCCCCAGCGGTTGGCCAGGCCGGCGATCTCCCGGTCGGCCTCGGCGAAGCACTGCACGAAGGGCACGCCGAGCCGGCCCAGCGCCTGCACGAAGGCCTCGCGGGTCAGCAGCGGCACCAGGCAGCCGCCGTCGCCGCGGGAGAGGCCGTGGGCCGCCCGCAGCCGCTCGGCGGCGCGGCCCCGCAGCGTGGGCAGCTTCCTGTCGTCGGCGCCGCGCCCGCCGTCCAGCACCACGAAGGGGGCGACGCGGCAGGCCCGCAGGCTGCCGAAGAAGTCGCGCACGGCCGCCGCGAAGGGGCCGTAGTCGCCGCCGCGGCGGAAGTCGACGGCGGAGGCGAAGCACAGCCGGTGGTAGAGGCTGCTCCCGTCGATGACCAGCTTGGTGTCCCTGACCCGCAGCTCGGTGAAGAACGCCCCGCGCTCCTCCACGAAGCCCGTCAGCCCCAGGATGCCCATGGCGGCGGCTTCTCCCCCGCGAACGGCGCCACGCTGCCGGAAGTAGTGCTAGGAGTGACAGGCGGAGTCCTCCAATCAGAGCTCCTCTTCCCGCCCACTGGTTCTCAGTACGCGTGCGCGGCGTCTCCTAGCGACGGAGCCGCAAACAGGGGCTCGGCGGAGCGGCCGGGGCGTGCGGCCGGGGCGTGCGGCCGGCCGGCCTCCCCGCAGCCCGCTTTGGCTTCCGAGGCCGGGCGAGGTAGGAGGCTGTGACCGCTTCCTCTTTTGCCCTGGGCTGGCAGCGCCCCGCCTCAGGCCATCCCGAGGGGAGCCGGAGGACTCTGAGGGACGGTAGTCCCCTCCGGCAGGCGGCCCTGGTGGCCGTACGGGGCCGGGCGCTGGAGGAGCGGAAACCGGTGGGGGAGGTCGCGTACCTGCCGGCGACCCCAGAGAGGTCCCGGGGAGCACTGCCTTCCCCGGAGGGGTGAGGAAGGGGGACCGGATGGAGGCATGCCGCCCTCGCCCCTCTGTGTGAGGGTAGCTGGGCGGGGACGTGGGGGCGCTGCATACCTGTGTGTGTGCCCCCAGGCCCTCGGAGCGTGAGTTTTGAGTCTCACACGGTCTGTTAACAAGGTAATAACATCTCTGAGGTTATCCTGCGGGATCTCGGCTTCCTGAATGTGTGTCAGGGAGGTACTAATTAGCCTCTTTGGTAGTCGAGTACATTTGACCTTGTTTTACCATCACCTACAAGCTCCTTTGCTACCGACACTACCAATAAAATCTTTCTTAGTTATCCTTTCTCTGGAAGCAGTGAAAAACTGAGCCAACTGAGATGATGTGACTTTCGACTTGGCTAGGTTTATAAAGATGTTGCAGAAAATAACAATGGAGCCAGTGTTCAGGAGTTAATTTTTTTTTTTTTTAAATGAAGGAAAAAAACAGGAATGCCCAATTTTTTTTTATTTTCAAAAAGTTTAAAGGAGCAGGCCAGTGAAGTCATTGGCAGGAAAACATTCAAGGTAGTAAATAGTGAGGGTATTTGGAGTTTAAATAGAAAAACTCTGGAATTTGTACTGCAAGGGGAGGGGGGCAGCAAATGTTGATGTAGCACAGGGGTTCTTAAGGAATAAAAAGAAAACCTGATAGAATTGGAAAGTGGCCTTGATTGGCAAAGAAAGGTTTATCTTGGAGGCAGAAACTGTCAGAGTACATTAGCCGTTGCTAAAGAAACCTGAAGGTTATGTAAAGGAAACTAAAAACAGTATCTTATACAAGTAAAGGAAGGTCAGGGGAAGAAGTGGAGGTCAGGGGAAGAAGTGGAGGTGCTGTGCACTTAGCATATGTAGGTGGAACTATGGAACCCTAAACAGCAACTTTGCTTTAGCTTACAACAAAAAAGAGGAAGGAGACTTCACGTTAGCCAAGGAAGAAGGAAAAATAAATAAAATGATCCAGACAATGTAGTTGTGTTAGTTTGGCACCAGCAGTCTGCCAGGCTCTGGAATGGGGCTTGGGAGGGAAAGAAAATTAAGAACATAAACTGTTTACCAGAGTGTTACTGGATAGGGTATACTGGGATTTTTGAGGAAAAAGGGGCTGGAGAGTTGATTTCTTTTGAGTTATCTCTAGTTGTTCTGAACTTTAATGAAGCAATTGATGTACTGCTGCTTGGGAAATACCTGCTCAGTGGGAGAAGGTGGACAGTGGTAAAAAATACAAGGAAGGTTGGGCTAAAGGTTTGAGAGAGGTAGGAGAGGTTGCCAGTCCTTATACTTCTCAAAGAATCAGTCAGTCTTATGGTTGAGTCAGGCTCTAGAGTCTATTGACAGGGTGTTTCTTTCAAATGCAGTGGCTCAGCAATCCATCTCTTCTGTGCCATTAAAATGTGCCTGTGACACCACAACAGCAGTCACTGGCGCCCCTGCCTTATAACACTGTTCAGCAGTAGGTATCAAAGCAATTAAGAAAGTTATATGATAGTTATTACTATTATTATATATAGAGGGAAACTGAAGCATAGAGAGCAGTAGGTGAGAGGCAGGGTTGGAAATAAAGCACAACAATTAGACTCAATGGGCTACTTGATCTCAAGCATGATACTGCGGTGTAAAGGACTGTGATGTATTCCTAGGGCTCAAGTAAGTAGGAAAATTTGAAGGTGAGTAGTGTTAAGTGACTCTTCTCAAGAAAAAAAGGAACAGATAGCTCAGCAGTTTTTGTAAGTGTAGTTATTTCCAAAGGTTATGTATTTCAAAGCTATTCTATTTGGAATTTATGAAGGCATCTGTAAAACAGCAACTTCTAGGAGAATAGAATAGCAAATGAAAAATATGTAAACTTTGCAGAACTGGCAATGTAATATTTTATGGAGTTCATCTTCCTGTCCTCCCCTCCCCCACACCTCAACGTGATCCATTTATGCTTCTTCAGACAGATTTGGAGTTACAGAAGAAGTAATTTTCTAGCTGACATTCTTTACTTAGCATTTGCATTTCAAAATTTTTGTCACTGTTGCTATCTGAAAGAGAATACAGGAACAGAATCTCAGGAGTGCTTTTGTTTAAAAACCATATGGGATTTGTATCATTGTTAAGATGGCTTGTAGTAATTAAAATTTGGTTGTGTTTCATAATATAGTGACACTGCAATGTCAGGCTCTTTGGTACAGTGTGATAGCAGCTCAGCAGATGGCTATTAAAATAGGTTCTTACGCACACACACACACTGTTGTAAGATACAGATTTGTAATCTTCATTTAGGCCCTGCATTTGTTAGGAAGTGAAGACAGTGACTTGGAACCAGCAGTTATACAGCTTTTAAAATTAAGCAATTTGTCTTTTCTCTTCCAAAACAAACAAACAAAAGCATTTTGATCTGCTTGCATTGACATTAAAATGCTATGGTGAGCAAACCCAGTGTGGGCACGCTGCACTGCAGCAGGCAGTGCTGATAGATAGTAGTACTAGTTGCACTGACTGTAGGATGTTGCAACATCTTTATTTGTTCCAAAGTATCCTCAAGCACAAATGATGCAGGTGGCATTATATAAAGGCAAGGTAATGAAAGCAATGTTGTTTTATTATGTGCAGTAAAACACCTATCCTTTATCATTTGGAATGAGGAAGGTTGAGTAAAGAAAGTTATTCTAAACTCATGTTCAGTTATTGAAAACCATAGAAACACTAGGGGTTTGCCTTTGCAGTCCCTATGTTTGGAGAATTAGGACCTCCGTTAGACAAGAATTCCGAATCAAAGCTAAATTGTTAGAAAGGTGGGTCAAGAAAGAATTATCACAGTGAAGGAGAAATGAAGAACTTTTGGAAGAATTGGGTTTTTTTTTAAAGTTTTGTAGACTTGTGGGCAGCCATGAAGCTCTAATGTGCAGAAGATATTAGTAGTGAATCACATAGAAGCTGTGCGGTCAGCACTGAAACAGTTGCTGAAACCTGACAGGCAAATGAAAGAGCAGAGAAAACAGCTTTGTAGTTATTGATGGGAGTGAACTCAAATTACAGGTGGAGATTATGCTTCAGTATATACAAAAATCATGAAACTTGTATCCTGAAATGCAGATGTTTTTGGTGTTGGGTACCGTGGTGGTGTAAAGACAGGTGGTGAGGAAGAGTGCCATATCTAGGGGAACTGTCAGGTGAAATACAGGTGTAGTTGTCCTTGCAAAAAGCACTTGAACTTTTAAATAAATTAATGTAAAAGCACCTGCATTTCATTTCCCCTGTGTTATCAGTTCAGTGAATTCATTTAATGTTGATTTAGAGGAAGGCCGACTATGTCACATCTACGTTATCTGGAGTTTCTTTATCAAGTCTGCTGCCCACAGCTTAGCAACTAATGATTCCACTTAATATGCGTTTTGCTGCAAGCTGAGCACTATAAGCACTGCCATAGAATTAAATGAAGATTTTAATAATAATACATTGACAAATCTATTTTTTTTCTGTTTCAAGTGTTTCCTGTGAACATCCGTGGAAGAGTAAAAGGATTTGAAAGCTACATTCTAGAGAAATTTGTGTAGTTTCTGTTACACAGAGAAATGCTGAAATTTCAAGAAACTGCTAAGTGTGTCACTGTTGCCAGATTTAATTCTGCTTGCTCAGATGCTATGATTGCAAGAAGATACACTATTCAGAGGAAACTTGGCAATGGAAGCTTTGGAAGTGTATATCTGGTTTCTGACAGAAAAGCAAAACAAGGAGAAGAATTGTAAGTAAACCCTTCACATACTTCAAATAAAAATGTTTGGAACATATTTCTTGCATTGTAGACGTTTTCTTTGTATTTATGTCTCACGTCTCAGTTTGGTGTTACATTGCAGCCTTAACTGTTTAACTTTAGTGAGGGCATAAGATAGGAGCACACTTTATGCTGACTCAGCATTCCAACTGAATCTGGTTTTGTTTAAAATAGTTTATCCTATATGTCTATCTTATTGTGCTTTTATCTAAGTCCTTTTTAATTTACTTGTGCAAGACAGAGTGGATGTAGATAGAAAATCTCAGACCCTCATCTCCATAGTGATGTATACCTCTGAAGCTTTGTAACATAATATTTTTACTGTTTTTATTATTTGTAACTTACCTATTCCCCAGTGTCATACCTGGGGCAAGTTGGTAATGTAAGATACCCACTGTGGAAAAGACCCTTGTATTTACTCAGAACCAAGGTAAATTTTATCATTGTCCTGACAAGAAGCAGGGCAAAGGTATATGCCAGGTTTCACAAATTTGCTCTTCTTTGTATCAAAATTGTTTGTTAAAGGTTTAAAGCTTTATAATTTGTAAGCTATCACTTTGTAATTATGTCAGTAGATAATATATGTGTGTGTAATATAATTGTATAGTTTATTTTTGAGGTCTTTATGTTTTATAAATAAACTCAGTTCTTGAAGTTCTTTCTTCAGAACACTTACTAAAGTGCTGGGCATTTGCCTTCCATCCCATGCTTATCCATCTTCATGAACATGATGGTTTTGTTTTAAAAAATGTGGAAGAAGAGAATCCTTAGTCTAATCAGGTCCAGCTACTGCAATATCTAGCTCTATAATGCTTCATTCAGTTACACATACCCATTAAAGCATGGAACATTTAAAGGGAGCATGAAAATGTCAGAATTTCTGAATGTATTTTAACGGCCTTCCCTCTTCATTTCTGATTATTTCTTATTTATTTACTGTAGATAATGGGGTTTTTTTATAACACTTAATTGGATGCTTTCAGGAATCGATTCTGTGTCCTTGTAAGGACTCACATTGTTGGAGGGGTGTCAAAAGAGACTGTATTGTATTGAAGTCCTATTTTTTTATAATTGAGCTGTCTAAATGAAACCTGAGAAGGAATAGTTACAGAAATTCCAGTAAACACCTTTCCATTTGCTGTATACCTAACTGATAGCACTTTTTTTTTAATTGCCAGCAAATCTTCATTTTTTTTAATTTTTTTTTTTTTTTTACCTGCCTGAACTTGCACAGGTCTCATCAGTTTCGTTGATAAACCCTTTAGGATTCTGAAGCCACAAAGACAAAAGAACATTTTCAGAGTGTTGACATTTCTGTATGTGAGTTTGATGTTGGGTGCCTGGGTAATGCATTAGTGGCTGGACTTCCTGTTGTCTAGAACTGTGTTTGTGTATCTGTTTGATACTTACACCAAGTGAAATTTATATGTGAATATTTTTGTTTTTATCCAATCAAATTTGTGAGGCTTTTTGTTTAAAGTTTGAAACATCTGATCAATGTGCTTTTCAGCCAGAAATACATTCTTCCTTTAAATATGGGGGTCTATCTGTCCTTATTGACGGACACGTTAATGAGCATCTATATGATAAAAGAGCTTTTTCTGATTCATTTGTGCATCACTTTTGCTATTTATGACAATGCATTCTTGGCAATATTGCTTTAATAAATATGCAACCAAGACATAATTATTTCCTTGTTTTCCTTCTACATCAGTTTACAGCTTCTCAGCTCCTTGGATTAGGGTTAGAGGCTAGTAAGCTCTTAGCTCTTTCCAGCTGGCTTGTAAGACTTTTGGATCTCTCTTAGCCTTAGCTACAGTTTTCTACAAAAATGTTCTTTAATGAAAACTTTCATTAAAAACAATAGAAAATATTTTTCATTTTCTTCTTCTGTTTAAAATAATTTATCATGCAAATAGGGTGATAGGAACTACCTGAGCTTCTAAGACCCTTCAGAATTCAGCTATTACTGAACTCATTCTTAGAATTTTAACAGTATAGTGAAATGAGTGTCTCCACACATTTGCTGCTATAGCACAAGCTACCAAACTGCAAAAACAAGGAATGTGTGCTTTGCCTTTAAGTAGTTATCTCTGTTTTTTTCCTTAAGAATTTTTCTTTGAGAACTTTAATTCTGAGTGACTGTGTCTTGAACAAACATTCACTTCCTGCAGCATTTCATGTCTGTGTTTTGTTAGGGATGAGGCTGAGTGTGTCCTCTGCCATCCTCGGGACAGAGGCTGAGTATCAAATGGCATATTCTTTTTTTGTTTTATCGGTCTCTTTTTGTGACTACAACAATATTTAACAAGCCAAAGTGCTAGTGTAATACTGTAGTTCATCCTTTCATCACTAGGGGGTACTTGCGTATCACAGTTATTTATTCCTTCTGCGCCTCAAATGTAGCTTGAAGAGCAGATTCCCCCAATTTTCTATCAGTTATATGCTAACAGATGACAAAAATACTGGCCCAGATGAACATGAAATCTCAGGTAGCATAATGAGATAGAGTGTAGACACTTTATTCTATTTAAAAATACTGGTTTCTTAAGGTGGTAAAATACACATTCTCAACACTACTTTCAAATCAGAAAATAATCTTGTATGGAACTGTACTGGTTACTGCTTCTGTTATATTTTCCACTGGGAGGTATAAATATACTTTTGAATGAAAAATAAGGTGGTTATGTTTCTTACTCTTTAAAAATAATAATCTTAATAAAGCTCCGAAAGCACTTTGGCAGGAAAAAAAGGAATTGAGATATTTAGGTCCCAAATGACCTCAGCGGAATTAGAAGTCTATTTGTATTGTTTTGGAGATGATCTAGACGATGCTGAGACAAATGTTATATACAGCGTGAACTCAGCCACAGGTAGTTTCCTGAAAATTGCTATAGTCTAAAGCAGTGTGAAAGAGCATAGGAATAAATTGTAAGAATACAAATTCCCAGGAAGAGTGATGCTCTGGATATTGGTACAGAAGCTGTTTGGGGATATCTTTTTCAATTTTCCATTAGTGCAATGTCTACAGAATAAGGTTATCATGGAATTTCATGTATGCTCAGCGAAGCTTTTGCATGATTTTAGAAATAGTTTTTGGGCATGCCTCGTACTTCACTGCCCCTCAAGGATCTTAGCTGTGGTGAGCCAAGTGTTATGCACAGAGTTGCTTCAGCTGGGAGGGAGAGAGGGTTGATTATTTAGAGCATGCCTCAAGTTAACAGACTTATTTCACATAAAACTCTCCACATAGAGCTGCTTGGGCCAGCAATGCTTGCCTGTCTTAGACATAACTGCCAGCTTCATGCTGATCTCCAGTTCTGTGTATGGATGGGATCAGGATTACTGGCTTTCTGAGATTATACTAGATCAGAAACATCCAGTGCGATATGGTTGAGTTGCATACTCTATAAATAATAAGCTTATGAAGTACTACAAGTATAGTAGCATATGTAGGTGTCTTAGTATAAGTCCCTATTTAAGTGTTGCATAGTACGACACATTACTTGCCTGTTACTTTAACTTCCTAACTTGTATTTTTTGTAAATTGTATTTTCTGCTAATTTTTTATGTTCATGGTCCTGTGTGATTGCTATAATTTTGCCTTCTTTTTTATTAGATGACTCTGAAAACCTTTTTCATTTTAATTTTCATTCCACCCTGTCTCAACTAGAAAATTATGTACTGCTGTAAACAGCTGTCAGTTACAGACATAACTAAAGAAGCCAGGAAAATCCCTAGTCATACAACACATCTTCTTGTGTCGATGAACTCCTTCGGAAAATAATAGTTGCAAGTCATTGTATATTCTTAAATATACTTTCATAGGTTCTGCTCACATTTAAGTTTACTGAGCAATGGCTTCTCTGCTTGCATTGCTTGTGTTTTATGTTTTTCCAAGGTATATTATCCACAGTGGAGAGGGAGAAAACCAAACCAGTGATTAGTATTCTGGAGTGAGATGGTGCCACCATGGGGTTATTTCAGACTGGCTGTTAGACTTAAGGATCGCACTTACCTCATTCTGAGATATCTACTTTGTGCAGACATGGGATGAATAACTTTTCCGAGTTTCATAATAATTTTCTAAAAAGAAAAGTGCAAGCTCTTGATTTTAGATTTATGGCTAGGGAAGGTGACTTTTGTCTTCTGTGTCTGTGTAGAAAGTTATGCTGTCTGCTGTACATCTTCTACAAGAGCTTTTGATCCTGTTGGATGATTCTCACAGAGTATGACAGAGGGTTAAATATCTCAAAGATAGAAGTTCCTGCAACTTATGTGAAAGCAGGCAGCAGAGTAGAGAACAAAATTAATGTCCTCATAAAGAGAAAGGCCAGAACCTGGGAGACTCTTCACTATGAAAGAAGTTTCTCATGTACTAGGCAATCCACACAGGAGAGAGAGCATCAATTTCCCCCAGTCTTGGAAGAAACTATGGTCAGAATTTATATCATCTTAGACGCGAAAGTCAGTTAAACGCAAGAGATGGACGAAAGCAAGCCTCTTAGTTCCAGTTTACAGAGGATGGCTTTGTTGGTGTATTATTTGATGTTTTCCCTGTTAGATATTTGCAAATCTTCTTGTTTTGAGCCAGGTACTGTACATTCACTAAAACTGAGATCGAATTGCTTAATGTTGACACTGTCTTTCCATTCTAGTGATCTCTAAAATGAGCTCTGGCAAATGTTTATTTCAAATTGCAAACTGATTTAGCTAATATGTGACTGGAGTCCAAATAAGGATTGGATGCTCCTGCAAGTATTTGCTGTGTTTTTTAATCTTTTCCAGGGTTTGAACTGAATTTAGGCACGATAGATGGGAATGCACATCACTAGTTGCCCATTGGTGGAGTTTCACTAATTTTTAGAGGCTCTGAGTTTGGCTTTTTTATTAAGAAAAAATGGTAGTTTTAATTTGGGTAAAAACTACTTCTTATGTGGTTTTGTTCACTTTCCTCTTTTTCTTTACAAAAGTTGCATTGGTAATGAAATTGGACCTAAGTGTCATTTTTTTTTTTCTTTACATCTGTATAATTTAATGTTACTAGCAAAGGATAAACAGTGCTACTCAGTCACTTTTCTGGACCCGTGTATGCCCACCATGGAATACTGTCTGTTAAGAATGACTCTTTGCATGCATTTAGCACCTTTACCATTCTAGGACCTGAAAACACTTTTCAGAGCTGTGAAGTATTTTTATCCAGTTTGCAAATGGGCAATAAACAGGGAGGTTAAACAGTTTGCCTGTGTTCATGTAGCAAGGCTGTGGAAAATAACTGGGCCACTACTTGAGAAATCATTCCTTCATATCTTAATCTTGCTAACTATTAGCAGAACTCTTAGTTACACTGTAGATGCTTGATCCTCATCTAGCGCCTAATATCATGGGGGTCAGTTCTATAGTTTGGAAACAAGCTGTTCTGTGCATGGCAGGAAGGAAGCCTAGTTTCCTGTAGACTTGCATCCTCTGTTCCCTTAACCTACCACAAGAAGCCCTACTTTTTCACCACACATGTTGTGACAACATTCCTTTTTCTGGAATGTCTCCCGTTTTCTTTTACTTCCTCTAATCATAGCTCCAGCTTCTCCCTTCCCTCTTGTATCCCTCCAATATTTGTATTTTCCTTCTGTATTCCCTAAGTAGTGGTTGCAAGAGAGGCAGGTCAAGCCATGGTGGTCCCTGAGCTCGTGCACAGGTGAGATGAATGGTATACATACACTGGCCATTTGGCAGCTCAAACAACGTGTAACTTTTGAGACAGGGGCCACTAAAGCTCTTGCACTTCCTACTTAGACCATTAAATAAAGTCATTTTAACATCTGTGAAATTGCCACCCTTCTGACAGATTTGGTTGAAACTGGACGGTAACTCCCTAAGTTGAATAGTGACTGCTAGACAGACAATTTTTCCTTGGTAGGCAAGACTACTAAACGTAGGACAATTGGAAAAATTTGGAAATGCTGGTGGGACAACTGCACTATGAATTCTTCTGCAACTTTCCAGTGTACTTGGTATTTAATATCTACCTTCAGTTCTTTGCTAACATATAGTATGTAAATTCTTTGATGCTTATTAGATCTTATTTGATAGGAAATTCAAGTCACACCCATGTGTGAATACAATGCCAATTTTGTTGGCAAAGTATCAGCAGCTCAGTAGTTATCAAGCCAGTACTGTATTATAAAACTCTACCATCTCAATGATCTGCTCAAATGCAATCTCTAATTACAAAGAGAAGGAAGGCATTTCAATATTGTGTCTAGGAAACAGTTTATATGCATTTTTGTAAATGAAGGGTCAGTATAGCTTTTAATTTACTGGTACGTTCAGAGAAAATTTACTTAAATTTACAAATGACCTCCAAAATGCAGGATGTCTGCAGTTGTTTGTTTGGGTTTTTTTCCCAGATTCTTGACTTGCATATGATTTTGCAAAAGTCTATCTCAATTTTTGAGGAGTTTGCTTTTGTTTCTGGACGTCATGGACCTAGACCTACCCAAAATAATTAGATAACTTAGTTCATATAAAGAAAGTAGCAGGATTGTACCAGCATTTTTACAGCAAACAGTAATATCCCTGCAGTCACTTCTATACCAGTCCCCCTGAGTAGCTTATCGGTTAATTATAACAGGTAATTATGGTTAAAAACGAAGTCTTTTATAGCAGAGATTTACATTCAGCAGTAGTCTTGAAGGACAGTGCTATCACTTCTAGATAATGAATGTCCTAATCAATCGTGCCAAGTGAAGCTCTGGGTTAAGTTTCACTAATTCATAACCATGCATGGGCAAGCAGCTGAAGTACACAGTAGGCATTAGGGACTTCTAGTTCATAAATATTCACAAGGTACTTATATGTCCCCGTGGTGGAAAGCACACGCTGAGAAGCGCCAAACTCCCTGGACTGCTCCTGTGTGTGGTAATTGTGGGGTGTCAGCTCAACTTCTGCGTCTGACTTGCATTATACCATTAATCCAGACTCATGCTATGATTCCTTGGAAACTGTGCACTTAGCTGAATAATTTAGCAGATGACTTTCAATTATTTATGACTTCTTATAACAAATGAAATAAAATCTAAAGGTGGAAGAGTTTTGTAACTTAGGAATATCCAAGCGACAACCAGCAGATTGCTGTATCGTTATATCCCTGTGTTTGCTGCCTGTTTGCTTCTCCGAAGGTATACCAAGGGAATGGTCATTTGATATTGGGTTGACTAAAACAGTAAGAAATGACTCCCTGCCAGTTGTCATGTGTGTGTTTGTCTAATCGTGCTGTTTTCCTTTTTTCTTCTCCCTCATTTAAAAATAAAACCTAGAAATTAAAACTAGAATCCATCAGGTCACTTTAGATTTGTGAACAGATACTCATGATCTCCTTGGAAACTGAACAAAGGCGCATTTCCTACAGGACCTTCCTGATTGCTGCTTATTTTTAAATAAGCTTTTCTTAGTGAACCATCTTTTGCTCGGTTCAGTCAAGTGTGCCTTTGCTTCTTCATGTAAGGCTCAGGCTACTGTGTACCAGCTAAGCTGCGATCACTACTAAGATGGACAGTCATTCTTGGCCCCAAATAAGAGATAATAAGAACATTGACAGAGAGGTCTCGCTGATTTAGCTAGAGCGGTTTAAGAAGTTAACCTTCACGAGCTTTCCACTCGAATGGCTGAGCGTGACTTTCATATTCTGTGATCAATGCTACAGGAGTCATGACCAAGTGTCAAAGTCCTTGCTGAAACCTCTGTAACAGTGGCTGATGCTCTTGTGCCTTAGTTTAAGAGTACACCTGCAAATGGAGGTTGCCAGAGAGTGAAACCGTCAATGTTTCATTTCAGTTTTGGTAGGCAGTTGCAGCTATGGCTACAGTTGTTTCAGTGCAGGTTCAGAGACCAGTGTGATAACCATGGACTCATTCAAAGCAGTTCTCACTGGACACTGTGTGGGAAGGTGCTTTAGTGTCTACTTCCCCCATCTCTGTCAGTGCCCAGCTTTTCCTGCAGCCCAGCATGGCATTGAAGGGCTCCTCACCAGCCTTTGGCACATGGAGTTAAGGAGCTGCAGACCTCCCTTGCAGCGGGAATGGGACAGTGCTGAAGTACAGAAGATGGAGTTACAGGTTAGATCCTGCTACAGCTCTGCATTCCTCTCTCCAGTAAAGCTATGCTTATATGCAGCTACCACAAAGCTATGGAAACAAACACACACATGCATCTTCACAGAGGGATGCTCTGCTAAAATTCGTAGAACAACAGAATGGACGATTACAACACATGGGAATGCAAGAAATGGACCATCTCACCCTGGAACAATATATTTAGAGCTCAGTGTATGAAAGTTTGGAGAGTCCCTGTGCTGGGTAGTCTCTAGTGGGGGCTGCAGGGTAGCTTGGCATTGGAGCGCAAATGTGAGATTTTACACTGCCCATGTTGGTGATGGATTTGGCAATGTAAAGCTACAGCCATGCTGCAGGCCTTTGCACAAGCAATTCCTTTGTTAAAATTTCTAGTTCCCTCATTTTACAAAAATGCAAAGCCTGATATTCTGTGGGTTCTTTGAAATCAAAGGGTGAGTACTTGGAACATCTTGGGACCTTTTGTTCAGCTGGTGTAACATAGGTGCCTGTGAAAATTCTCTGCAGCAATATCTGATACAACTTTTACATCTGCTCAGTCATCTTTTTGAGCTTTGGTGGTAATGTTAATGGTTTTTCTTTTTTTCTTTCTTTTTTTTTTTTAGCCCTCTCCTTTTAGTATACTTTGACTAAGTAGCCCACTTTTTCATTTTCAGCAGGATTTGTCCATTTGACTGGGGTGCATTCTAACTAGGTCTTTAATTTATGTGAGTGGGAGGCAGAGTTCCTTAAAGAAAATACTACTTGGGTTTACTCTAAACCTTATCCCCCACAGAGCTGAGCTCCTGGGAGCTCAGTGCTGCAGCACCCACCACGTTGTGATCTTGTGTGCAAGCAGTGAGTGGTGCTGATGGGTTAAGTTCATCATTTTTTCAAAATGTTTACAAGCATCATTTTCAACATTGAGCAGAGAATTGTTTTTAAGGCATACTTGGTAAATTACTGGTTCTTTGAGGTGCATGGCAGAGACAGAATTTAATGATTTTGTAATTAAGCAAATGCCTTGAGATCACTTCTGTCTCATTCATTTTGTTGAAACTGATGTTTAGTTTTTATGCATTTGTAAGCTAGCTCTACAAGAAAATGGAGAGGTACAGTATTATTACTTTAGGTTGAACTGTGACCAGCTGCCTCAAAGATGTGGTATGTTTTTGCAATATTTGACTATGCCTGTCTACTGTATCTTGTTGCAGTTTACTCTTGTTGGCAAGGTGTTTTCTCTTAAGTCTGCGTCAAGGATGTTGTCATTCCTTTCATGCGGAAGAGCCTCTGGCTCTTTGTTGCATTCAGTACATTGTAATGAGAAAACTGCTGCAGTGAGTGGAATAAATTCTGGATTTGCTGGACAGTCAGTGATATTTTTCCTTCTTTTTTTCTGTTTTTTTGGTTGTGCTCATGTGACACATTAGTAAACATAATTCCTAGTTCACTGTTTCTCTTACATGCATGGTGTACCCTTTGTGTGTTCTAAAATAACTTTTCAATGTTGCTAGGTAGTTGCTTCATTTTTGAATTGCACATGTTTCACAGATTTTTAAGACCACAGTATCATACTCGGGAAAGCTAGAAAGTATTAAAAGATTTTTATCTAACAAAAGATGTTATACACAATTAATTTCCTCAGCATTGCTTGATTCCCTCTGCCTTTGATTGCAAACTATTTAGTAATATGCTTTTGTAAAGCTATAAACTGTCCTTTTATCTCTTTCTCCCCCTGCCCCCCCCCTTTTTTTGGTACCATAGATAATTCAATGCATATCAGAAATAAACATTGAAGGACATGCCTGCTGGAAAGAGACATGTAGGAAGAGTGAGTTTTCTCATTAAAGTTGCAGTAATTAGTATTTAAATTACTTATGGGAATTAATTCTACTGAAGGGACAATACTGTTGACATTAATATCCTTGCAACATTGAAAGGAACACAATTCTGCTTACAAATATATTTACATTCAGGAAAGGACCAATTAAATTTTACATGAGGAAATGTTTTAGTTGAATTTCTATGGAATGCATTCTTATAGCAATTATTAGTGTGTTTGGTTTCCCTTTGCAACTTCCTGTTCTTCAAAAATGTCTGTTTTCTGTAAACTGATTCATATAGATCAGGTGATACGAGGGTCTTTCTTCAAAATTTCTAATTGAAACTAATTTAAAAATTTAAACTAATTCCCATACAAGGAGAATTCTTTTTGGCAGATGCTGTAGCCCAAGGCTGCAAGTTGAAGAAATGTAACATGGCAATTGTGAGATGTTTAATCATATTACAATGCTTGAAAACAAAATGCTGCATCCAAGCTTTAGGTCTCTAACGGTATCTCCTTTTTCTAAAAGGGAACATTAATTAGCAGAGAGCAGTTAACAGTGAAATGTATTGAGTATGTGTAGTGAAATCTCAATGGAGAAATACCTGGCTTAGATGATTTGATGTTTGATGGAATTAAGTCTTCAAAGATACGGAGAATAAACAAATTATTTAGTCCTTGTCTCATTTCTCTCTCAAATTCCATTTAGGTTAGTGGCAGCATGACATTTAATTACATTCTTAAACAAGACTAGGCTGTAGAAAAAAGGATGAATGAACAGTAGATGGTGATAATGCAACATGTAGAGATAAAGTATTGCTAAAAAAAAGTACATTCACAGGTACTTAGTCTGTACCCCATAATAATTTTTAATAATTTTCCTGAGTAGACACAAATTTCTTCAGTTCAATCACAGTCTATTAGTATTTGATTTAGAGCTGAAATGTGTGAATAGACTATAAATGTAATTACAATTTTTTTTCATATCTGTCAAAGAAAAAAATTCTAGCTTTAAAAAACATGGTTTTAGAGGAAAATTCTTCCTTTATTAATCAATGTCCACTTTTGTTTTGTAATTTTTAATCAATGTAGATGACAACCCAAAATGTCCCAAAGAATTATTCAAAATAAATACATTTGAATATCTAAATAAATAATGTTAATGGGTGCTTTTGTGCAGTAGTAATACAGCTTGTTCAGTTCTGTGGAGGATAACACAAGTACTCTGCTTTGCTTTATAATTATTGATTTTTTTTTTCCAACGTTGGCACATATGGTTGACCAAAAATAATTTGAAGTATGCCCCTTTGTATACATGAGATTTTGCTCAGTACAGAAGAAAGTGATATAAGCTGTATTCGTTAAAGCTAATTTATTTCAACAGTGTTCTCTTTCATGATCTTGTCCCAGAAAATACATTCTCATTTCTTTGGGATACGAATTAGGAACTGTTAATTTTCAAATAACCATAAACTGTTTACATCATGAGCTGAACTGTTCAGTGTTAGTGCATATGTTAGAGCATTTGAAAATTAGGCATCTCGAAAAATGTTTCTAGGTGCTATAATTGTGACTTGCTGATGGAAATGAAAAGTGAATCATCCATTTCACTTGTAAATTTATGAAATCTCATCACCATTCAAAGATATTTAAGTACTGTTAAATTCTTTAAAGTGCTTATTCAGAAAATGAAATTATATTTAATCCATCTGCGGATATTACAGTGCTCATATAGCGATTGAATTCTTAGTGGTTAACTCTGGGATTATCACAGAATCATAGAATCATTTAGGTTGGAAAAAACCTTTAAGATCATCGAGTCCATCCATTAAGCTAACACCGCCCAGTCCACCACTAAACCATGACCCTAAGCACCACAAGGACAGGTCTTTGAAAGACCTCCAGGGGTGGTGCCTCAACCACTTCCCTGGGCAGCCGCTTCCAATGCTTGACAAGCCTTTTGGTGAAGAAATTTTGACCAATAACCCATCTAAACCTCCTCTGGCGCAACTTGAAGCCGTTTCCTCTCATCCTATCACCTGTTTCTTGGGAGAAGAGACCAATCCCCACCTCTCTACAACCTCCTTTCAGGGAGTTGTAGAGAGCGGGAAGGTCTCCCCTCAGCCTCCTTTTCTCCAGGCTAAACAACCCCAGTTCCCTCAGCCACTCCTCATCAGACTTGTGCTCCAGACCCTTCACCAGCTTCGTTGCCCTTCTCTGGACACACTCCAGCCCCTCAATGTCTGTCTTCTAGTGAGGGGCCCAAAACTGAACACAGCATTCGAGGTGCGGCCTCACCAGTGCCGAGTGCAGGGGGACAATCACTTCCCTAGTCCTGCTGGCCACACTGTTTCTGATACAAGCCAGGATGCTGTTGGCCTTCTTGGCCACCTGGGCACACTGCTGGCTCATATTCAGCTGTCTGTCAACCAACACCCCGAGGTCCTTTTCTGCCAGGCAGCTTTCCAGCCACTCTTCCCCAAGCCTGTAGCGTTGCATGGGGTTGCTGTGACCCAAGTGCAGGACCCAGCAGTTGGCCTGGTTGAACCTCATACAATTGACCTCAGCCCATCGGTCCAGCCTGTCCAAGTCCCTCTGCAGAGCCTTCCTACCCTCAAGCAGATCGACATTCCTGCCCAACTTGGTGTTGTCTGCAAAAAGTAGTTCTTGATGTTTATGAATGTTCGTGAACAGCACGAATAGGCTATTTTGGAGGACAGTAAAAAACAATCATTGGTGATTTTTATGACTTTACTAATAAATCAGTAGTGTTCATAGGAATGACAAAAGAAGCCTAGCATTTGGTTTAAGGAATTGTGGAGCCATACTTAGGTTTGAAATGGGTTTATGGCTTGAGTAATAAATCAGTAACAGCCATGGGAATGATAAAAGGAGCCCAACATTTGATTTAAGAAGTTGTGTAGTAATACTTAGGTTTGAAATGTTTTGGCTAATAAGTAAACATATATATGAAAGTAGGAACAGCGAACAGCACTCATTGTTTGTTTTCATTTGAAGTGTGGTAATCTTCTTGATTTTCCCACAGAAATCAAGTGCTCTTAATTTACTGTGAGTGTTTCTTTCCTTAACTAAAACCAAGTATTCATTCTAGGTAGGACTGATTTGTGTATGCTGACTTTTTGCATTTCATGATCTCACCAGCTCCTTCTTTCCCTAACAGATGAATTAATGTCTTTAAATTATCTGAGCATGCAGATACTGGTCCTCCAAATATAATGGATAAAATGTAAAGAATGATTCTTTTAATGTTTGATACTAAGCTGTAAACAGCAGGAAAGCCAGCCACTGGCACCAGGCAGAGAAATCTGGTAAGATTATTAGGAACAGGATAGCTGTATGTATGATGGGTAAGGATTAGACGAAAATTACAATGGAACTAGAAGACCAGCCTAAGTGAGGGAAGTAGATTCCAGGCAATAGGCTGCCATATAAAATCAGTAAAGTATCTTAACAGCAAATAAAAACTGGATGTGCGAATGTGCAAACGTGAGAGGTCTGAAAGGAAACGTGAGGGAGCTGTAATGCCTGGCAAGGTACTTTACGTGAGAAGTACCTCATGTGCACAGTGGAATGTCAAATCAAAGGGAATCTGTAATATCTGGATGTAAACTGTACAGAAAGGACAGTTAAAGTTGGGGACAGGCAGGACTATATATAAAAAATTAGATTCCAGTAACATATTTTCAGTGTGGAAGCTATCAACAGAAATCTAAAATGATGATTTTAGAACTATGCTGTTGCCTGTAGCGTGCAAATCTTATCAACTGTACGATATTCTAGAAAGCAACTGACTGTGAGAAGCAGTAATGATGGGGGACTTCATCTTGTCTGTATGCAGATGGTGTCCTTGTTACTGAATTTCCCAAACAGTTTTAGTACGGTAGAAGCTGTTGTGCAGACAGGACTTGTACATGAGGGTTGTTGCCTGTCGATCATTTTGGCCCCCATTTGCAGTATGATACCTTCTCCGTTTGCCATTTGATAAATAGAATTTGAGACATCATTAATTAGACAGGCACTCATTTTAGTGTTTATGACCAATTTCAGATCCAGTTGCAGACGAGGTGATACATTTTTACAGAGCTGCTGGTGGTCCTTGTACTCAGGAGTTACCAGGGTGAAGAGGTAGTCCTACAAAGGTCAGAGTGGATAGAAATACAATACACAGTTATGGGTTATGCCACAACTCTCCATATTGAATTCAGGATGACTTGGAAATATAAACTATATGGAATGATAAATTCCCAGCTTTGCACACTGATTACCTGCTAGCAGGTCTTGCTAATGTCAGGCTGCAATTAACTGAACAACTGCCTGTGTAAAATGAAAATTGTATTTAATTAAAACCTTCAAATTTTGATCACATATTCCTAGAGCACACCCTCTCTGTGGTATTTTGACCTATTTATTCTTGACATTGAAAGAGTTATATTTCTTTTACTTCATTATCAGCAAGCAAATGTACCTAGTCAATAATTCATGTTGCAGTTTACTCAGTAAAGGGAGTGCATTTTGAGAAAGGCTGTCTTCTTTCAAGAATTGTATCTGATCCAATAAATCAAATTATATAATAATAAAGTATGTCATCAATGTAAACAAATACCAGATGGGTTGTAAAACGTTTAATTTTAGATCAGTGCAAATAGACTGAGATAAACACTGCTGTGGCATATTGTCAGTCAGTAGTAAAGCTCAGAAAGGATTCCCACTGGGTGTCCGTATCCTGGAGGATTCCACCTTTGTGCTTGTTTTTCTCTTGTTTTAAGTCTTGCTCTATTTATCCCCATTTGCTCCACATTATTGCACTTACAGACGCGGTGTGCTGGCCTGGCTGTGTTTCAAAGTGTGACAATGCAAGCCAGCAAGGTTTTGCTGACGAAAGCCGGGGTTCCTGGGGAGGTCTGTGAGCCTGTCGAAGCGCGGGCACTGCGGTGCAGGGCAGCTGCTTCTGTATTGTGGGGAGTGGGCTTATCTCTCATGTTATTTTCCCTCCCTGGGGGGATGAATGCTGTTACCTGTACCAGACCCAGCTTCCTCCAGGATGGATGTAAATAGTGACAGCTGGTGCTTTTTACTCTTAAGATGTGAATGCATTCACTACAAGACTCTTTCAGTTGTGGTCAGTTCAAGATGAAGTTCAAAGTGTCTTTGCGCTATTAAATTGCAAGGCTAGCGTTTTTTTCCGCACAGTTAAAATCTTTTGTTCTGTATTTAAGTTTAAGATATCTGCTAGCACTTCTGTAACAAAGTTTTCTAGTTGTGTGTTCACTGACATTTTATCTTACCTTTAGGGACATGGTTTAGTGGTGGACTTGGCAGTGTTAGGTTTGCAGTTGGAGTCGATCTTAAAGGTCTTTTCCAACCTAAATGATTCTATGATTCTATTATCTGCTTATGTGTCTGTATTCTAAATTAAGTGGAATTTATAATAATAAATACATTTAAATTAGTTTATCTCTTTTAGCATTATATCAAAAGGGGTAGTTTTAAGTATTGTATTTGAAGGGCATCCACATTTTAGTGTTTTTACCTGTTTTTCTGTATGTGCCACCTAAATCTATGATTTCTTAGTTCATGCAAATAGTTTTGGACCTTTTAAATCCTGCTTAATACTTGAGCCTAAGTGGCAGAAAATATAGGAGCAGGTTTTATGAAAAAATTCGACTTTCAGATGGACCTGTATACTCCAGATGGAGTCTTGACAAAATCTTAGGAGAGTCTATTATTCCCAATATCCATAATAAACATTCATGTCACATGCTTCAAAAGGTTTGTTTAAAATACTTTGTGTTACCTAACTATATGTTTCTTAACTGTTCAATGCATGCAGATTTTCAGCAGATGATACACAAGTACAATGGCTGAATTATGAGCAGTGATAACTTTTTATTATAATCCAACCTTAAAATGCAGGTTGGATCATATAAACAGAAAGACTATCTCCTTCGAAGTGTAGAGCTGTGTTCTCTTGATAGAGGGGAAATGCAGTCAGGATTGTTTAGCTAAGAAAAGTCTGTTCTTTTCTTATGATTACTAACCTTTTTTCTTTTTTTGATAGGCAAAAAGACTATCAGCTTATGGATCTATCAGCCTATTTGGCATCACCAGGGATGCCAAATTTGAGTTATCTTAGGAGTCCTGTAGATCACAGAAAGTGCTCGTTTTAGCTGCCTGTTAGGACAGAAGTTACTTGTGTAAATAATGAAATGGGGTAGAGTAAATTTAAGTGCCCTTTAAGTGCTTTACATATTGAGAAGTACAGTTAATTTACATAGATGACATTCTGACTGAAGACTTTTAGCTTCATTGTTTTTCTTCTAAAGTTATCAGAAAAGAACCACTTTAGATCTGGAGACTATTCTTCATTTTCTCTGTGAGACTTCTGAGACCCTGACATAACTTCTTTGTCAATACTTAATCAACGTAGAGTTTTTTAAATTTGCATTTTTAATTTTTAAGCGCATTTACTAAAGTAGATGTCAAGAGTTTTGCAGAAAGTATAAAGTCTGGTTGTCATCTTAAACTCAGTAAAATCAAACCTTATCTACATGCAGAAACAGTACACGCATATACCAGTGGCATGCAGATATGCTTAATCTTGATTGCATCATAAAAGTTTTCTTTCTAGATGCAAATGACTTCCAGTTCTGGATATGAATTAGCATTGTGTTGCAGAAAACCAATGCCTTATTTACAAAAGTACATTTCCTGATTTCTTCTTCTGGGAATGAATTTTAATAAGAAAAACACCTGTCTTGTTTTCTGACAGCTGATGACAGCATCAAAATCACTGAGGGACTAAGATGACAAGCTATCCCTACACATCAACACATCAGGCTTTTATTGCTGTCTTGGGTATACAAAAAACTTATATTAAGTGGTGTTTAACAAGGACTCATTCTGTTTGACAGTTCTGTGACATGATCTATATGAAGGAAGGAATAATGTCCCTATGTTAACTGAAGATGAGAAGATTGCAGTAGGTATTAACTGTCTGTGTAGTATGAAGCTCGTCTGTAGAGATGCAGACAAATCAAACGGCATTTTTTTCATCACACTGCCAGATGGGGATTAGGCAAGTTTATGTAAAAATTCACTTAGTCAGAAACTGATGGTTGAGATTTAGGAAGACATTTTCTTATGAAGAAATACAGCTTTTATTCCTTAGATCAAGTGAATGACTGTGGTTTTATTGCTGTCATGTTTAACTACTGTGACTTTACAACCATGCAGTATTGAATGGGAAATTACTAAAAGCACTGTGAAGACATCCCTTCAGTGTGGAACTTACCTTCCTTGTATTCAAAAGTTATTGGAAATTCATCACTTTGTTTCAGTAAAATACCATGATATTCTCTAACAGTCTCAAACTGTTCCTTCAGACGTAGACCAATGACCCGTTCTTCAGTGGCTGGTAAAGTAGATGGAATGGCATACCTTTTGTGTGATGTATGCCTTTTATAACCGTTTCATCAGGAAGATCCCAGCAAAATATGCTTCCTCGTAGTGCCCTGCACTAACGGTTTTTTTCCAGGCAAGTTGACAGTAAACTCCCCAACTCCAGGTACCCTATAGAGCTAAGTCTGAACAATTTCTCCTATGGCATGTTCACATGTTGAAGTTGAAGAATACAAAAAATCCATAAATTTTTTTCAGCTTCAGGGGGTTTAGGGCCTCCCAAAACAAATGTTAAACACTGAAATTTAAAGTTATTTGAAACAGTAGAATTAGGTTTCAGCCACAGATCCAGATTTGCACTTTCCACTTAGGTGTTCAGGTGAAGGGCAGGCTGATCTTTAGAAAAAAAATAAGCATCCTGATTTTATCACCAGAAAAACAGTCAGAGAAATACTACCCTCTGTATGACTCTTCTCATGCCTCCATGGAGAGACTTTGGCAGAAGCAGCAAAACCAGTTTCTTGCTACTTCTTATTTCATGTATGAATCTTGAGCATGTGCTCTGAGTGGGTTTGAAATCACTTAGATTTGATTTTTTATTTATGTTTATTATTACGCACTAATCCATAGCACTGAAAACATGTCATGAAGAAAACAGTGCAGTAGGGAGTTAGTGGGAAAAATACTTCAAAATAGTATTTGAAAAATGTTGCTTAATCGCTATTGTGACTAGCATATTTATTTGCATTTTAATGCATTCTCTTTGTTTACCCATATTTGCCTCATCATTTAATGTTGCCAAATACTTGGTTAATGTTGTTATTTTGCATTTAAAGAAATTATGATGGGTTTTTGACCATTATGTGATTTTCTATTTTTCTATTTTTATTAATATAAAGATTTCTTCTTTTCCTCTAGAAAGGTTCTAAAGGAAATCTCTGTTGGAGACCTAAAGCCTAATGAAACAGTTGAAGCAAATCTGGAAGCACAACTACTCTCCAAATTAGACCATCCAGCCATTGTAAAATTTTATGCAAGCTTTGTGGAGCGAGATAGTTTCTGCATTATCACTGAATACTGCGAGGTGAGACTTGTAGATTACTTTGAAGAAATCTGACAGAATGTGTATGTTAAAATAGGGTCTTAAAAGAAATCTAGCTCAGTTTTCTTTAATGTTTTAGTTTGAATTTTACTCTTATTTCTTACTTGTGGTATCACCTGCTACTTGTTAAGCATATTTAAAATACGCAATGTTACCTGCTCACATGAGACTCATAGCTCATAGACAAACAAACCAGAGAAGAGGAAATTTTAAACACAAGTTCATTTCATTCACTATAATCAGTATTACAAGAAAGACTTAAACGCAGACACATACCAGATCTGTGGGTGAACTCAGAAAGGTTTTACCACATATGTACTACTGACAGGTAAGAGAGGATGAAACTGGGAGTACAGGGGCACAGTATGACATCTGATGTAAATGAGGAAGGGAAAACTTGCTTGTGATTTGGAAGTGATTACAAGAAGCTCAAGCCTGATCATATGGATGATGAGTTTGGTAGCAGCATTTGCTTTATGAAGTGGAGAATAGTGTGAGTCAAAGACCAGAGTTTAGAGGATACAAAAAATATGAAAGCAGGATATACTACAGTATAGCTACCAGGTTTTTTTACTTCAGCATTTAGTTTAAAAACATATTGATGAAATCTGTCTTAAGGCTTTAAAAAAAGAATTTATACATATTTAAGCCAGCTTTTTAAGAGTTTATATAAAACAAGTGCCTACTTTCTATTAACTAGAGATGTGCTGTTTTAAAAAGTATAATCTGTTATACATACAGTGATCTTTTTATGAAACTGTGAAGCAGAATTTTCAGTTGTGCTCTGCTAGATATTTGAAATGCTTTGGAAACTAATGACCTTGGACTACTGGGTTACCTGTACACCAATCAGACTTGTATTAACTAAGAACATTTCTTCAAGCGTTCAGCTTTGGTGTGAATAATTAAAGCAGTACCATTCCTGCCAGTCACTGCTTCCTTAGAAGCTTTCTTTGATGACAGTTAAATGCCTATTTGTTGCTGGGATTTTTAAAAATTAAATCTGAAGTGTTCAATTCTGTTGTGCAATCTGAGTTTTTGTTCACATATTATTTTAACACCTATGCAGAAGCTCTTTGCGTCATTCCCTGAATGTCTGACAGCTGGGGCTTGATGGAAATTTGGTATTGCCAACTCTCTGTGGAAATCCAGAGCTCAGAACTGAAGGATTATTCTAACTGCCCAGATATTTCCATGCACTAAGATTCATTTTCTCTCTACCCGTGGTAGAAAGCGGCCCAACATCAGACCAGTTAAAGCTACAGGAATAAATGAGCCTCTTTCAGCAGCATTATAGAGCAGGACTAGTGGCTTGGGTCCACTGCTTTTTTCTTTTTTTGTCTTTTTTTTTTTTAAATCTGGAATAAAGTTATAGATTAATAAAAAAGAGCATAATAGCAATCACCATAGTAATCACAAGCTGCTGCAGCACCCCTTGGAAATTTTTTTTATTCAGGCAATGTAAACTACCCTGCATGAAAACATTTCAGTGCGGAGTTACCCTAGGATCCAGGATCCATGTAGTCAAACACATGAGAATGTATTAGAGCAAGGCAAATGAAGGAGGAGGAAATGGATGCGTTGGCTATGCAGCTGAATCTTTTCAGTTTTGAGTCTGCTAGGTCAGGCCAGAATGACAGTGGGTCCACTAGGATGTGCTTCTGACTCCTTCCGAAAAGGATGTACTGTGTAGTATCATTGCATTTAAGCAATTACGATGTATTTAATTGAATGTTCAGACAAGGAAAGTACAAAGCAAGTTTTCGTATAATGCTATAAAGTTTCTTTTCTATTTTATTGGGAGTATTTCCAGAAGGTATACTTTTGTATTTACTTATCCATAACCTGCCTTTGTATGTGGTGGGATTTGGATCTTTTTACCTAAAAGATGCCTGTTTAAAGCACTGATAAATTGAGAATGAGAAAAATGTATTGCTACCTGATCCTTGTTTGGAAGTCTAGTACATTCAGTTTATCATGCATAGAATAATTACCAGATTGGCAGTAATTGGTACTCTTGGGCAGACTCAAAATAAAGAATAAAAATTAAGCTGGCATGGAAACAGAACTACCCTCTGAACCTTACTCTGCTCCAAAGTACTGTGACTGATTCATTAGGCAGAGTACTTTGTTCATTCTTGCATAAGTAGCATAGAGTGAGCCTCCAGTGCAGCTGCCCCGTGCTCTACCTGTCCTGTGAACAAAAGAGAACATCAGTCTCCATTGCTCAGCTGACATCTTTTATTATAACTGAATTCACTCAAAATTATAGAAAAGAAGTATATGTGTTCTGTTTTGATCTTCTTTTTGAGCTTCTTTGGCAGTTTTCCTGACTCAAAATCTTACAGGCAATATAGACATTGTCAGATAAGTCAGATTTCAAACAAAAATGCCTTCATGAACCCTTGAATTTAATTTTGTAACGTAAGTTGGACTTCAATAAAATATAGTTTTTACAAAGTAGTTACTTTAAAAGTTGCATCATTTTAATATATCATAAACCAGAACTAGTTGTACTTTCCCCCAGACAATTATTTCTGTCTCTTCACTGTGGTCTCAGCTGTGATGTGAGTATACATATGCTAAGGAAATCTGAGCAAAAGGAATAACTAAAGCAATCAGCGCCTGTTCACATTATCAGCTCTAGATGCTAAGCTGTTTTAAATAAGTTACTGGTGTATTTGATACTCTTGACATTTAAATAGAAACTGCAGCTTGGAAACTCCCTATGTACTTAATTTGTTAAATTCCTTATAAACTTCATTATACTAACCTTCCAAAATGCAAAACTGGGTTAACAAACTTCTTCGGAGTTTCATGGCACCAGTATTTCAGCAAATCTTTTATGATGCATTTTTGTTTTCCTTTATTAGACACAAAATCAAAGTTAAATTAATTGTAGGACATTGAGTCTTCTCTGCTTGAAGGTAAAAATCCATACAGTTACTTGAGGGCACACGTAGTACTTTATTAAACTGCTTTTGTTCTCCTTAGACCTTTTGAAGGAAATGTCCCCCAACTTAAGAGAGTACCCACCAGCCTAACACTGTAGGTCCTACACTTCGTTTCTTTGCATTTTTCATGGCAACGTGTGATGGTGATACAGGACACATTGGGACGGGGAGAAACGGTGACTGGAGCCTGCTGCACTTCATCTGTCCTCACCTGGGTAGTACATAGTCCCTTGTGGCCAGTAGCCAGCTGACACACGTTTGAACAGCCCCTTAGTCTTGGGCTATTGCTACAGTTGGCTCTGGATGGTCTGGGGCAGCTGTCTGGAATAGGTGAGTCATTATTGTCGAGGTGTGTTGAGTAGGTTCAGACACAGCCCATCTGGTTGCCATGCAGCAGAGTACCCAGCAACGCTTTTTCTTTCCTTCCTCTGCTCTGCTGCAAGCAACCAGGGGGAAGCTGTTGAACATTTGGAGTTGCAAAGGGGAAGCAGCTGCCGAGAGCTTCAAGTTCCCAGAAGAGCTTCTCTCTGGGCTGCAGCAGGGAGGCAGATGGAGAGCTGAAGCCATAGTCCCTTCCCTAGGGAATGAGATGATTCAGACATTTCAATTAAAAAATTGCAGGACATTGTCAGGGAACACATTTTTCATATATGACAAAACATATTTTCTTTTTTTTAACACATTCACTCTTGAATGTTGTAACTTAGAACCTCAGGGACCACAGAAATTACTGTACATTCATGTCCAAGTACAGAACAGAAATGTATGGATCTTCAAGGACAGAACCTGCTTATTTTGTAGCAACAGTATGAAGCATGGTGGTGTTGGGAACAGAAAAACAAGAAATGCTGAAGAGATCATAAAATGTCGTGAGTCAGTGCAGAGAAGAGAAGGGCTGATGATGGGAAATGGTGGTACAGGTACAGTTGTACAGGTTAAACTATTTTCTCGTATATAGCACATAAAACTTCTGATTTTATGCAGAAAGTATAACATAAAAGTAATGATTTATGGAGAATAAGCTGTCCCGATGTAAGATACTTAGTCACTAGAGTACAATGAGACTCACAGTCCCTTTGCTCTGGCATTAGTTACCTCAACACAGTGCTTGCCACTAATGTGTATTCTTGTAGACAAAACCAATTTATTTTATAAACTGGATAAACAACCAGCTGACAACCATCTGTCTACTTTTTAGCAAAATGAATAGTTTTCGTATAAGTCTCCTCAAAAACCTCTTTCATCGTGCTGCTGTTCAACTGATTTTTCCAAATATCTGACTTACAGTTTTCAAGTAATCTTTTTCTGTATATATTTTATGGTTTATTTTCACTGCCTACTGTGTGTCATATTGCTCCATTTCTAGTGTTACTTTGAGATCAACTGTAGTTTTAATGAAGTATTTACAATAACACATGCTACAGATTCTTGAAGGTTTAATTCTGCTTTGTTTCTGGCAAATGTGAGTTCGGAAGAGGGACAAAGTATCACAATTAAAGAGACTGTATTTTAATTCTTAAAAGAACAGCATGGTTTCTTTGATGCTGACATAGGTATTTCAGCATAATAAATGAGAGTGTCTCTTGACTGTGCAATGTTTGAGTTAAGTGGAAATGCTTTTCCCGAATTTAGAAAACTTATTTGGACCCATTGGGGCAGTTCATTTTACTTGATTTAGGTGTCTACATATTATCCAGTCAATGTAGGCCCTCATCATCAACCTTTGCAGAGAAACAGCATTTCTACAACATGATCCATCTCTTCCTAGGGTATAGACAGCTAGATGGCAGAGATAATTGCACTATACAGGTGCCTGTTCCTTTGTGTTAACTATAAGGGGAGTTTGAGGTGACCAGCTCAGATATACATGTCTAAAGTTGGGTGACATGAAGTGAGAACAGTTGAAAACTTTGATGATAATGTGTAACACTAAAAGAAAAATGACCTGCTTTCCCTATGGAGCTCGACTGCTTGATCTCATTTTGATCCTTAGTTGTGTATGCTTTTGGTGCTGGGAGAGTTCAGAATTCATGTGCAAGCATTAATTTTACAGACTACGTGGTAAGGAGCCTGAAGGTCTAAGAAAGTGGAGTCCTGTACTTTGTTGAAGGACAAGACATTTTATAAACTTACTTTAAATGTACAAATATGTTGTGATATTTTTCAGGGTGGAGATCTAGACTTTAAAATTCAAGAGTACAAAGAATCTGGGAAGATATTCACCCAAAGACAAATAATAGACTGGTTTATACAGTTGTTATTCGGAGTCAACTATATGCATGACAGGTACAGTCATTTAATATGAGAGCATTTAGCTTGGGAGGGGAGTGAGTAGACTTACTGACTAGTAGCAGATATTCAAACAGAAATGAAACCGTATGAATTGTCTTGTGTTGGTATAAAGTCCTGTTCACCAAACTGCTGTAGTAGATGTTGTATACCTAAAGTGTAATTAATTATCTATCCTGCAAGAACATTGTGTATTATATATTTTAGCAGCGCAGTGGTAGATGTCTTTCAGCATTAGAAACACTTTTTCTAAGAGCCAAGTGAAAAATTTAGCACAACAGAAATAGTTCAATATTGTTAGAAGAAAATGGATTAAAAGGTTAAAACAGTCAGCTTTTTCAAGGGGAATCAACAAGGATGTCCTGCAGATATTTAATGTGAAGAATTCACTATATATGCCTGATATACTCCCACTAAAATGAGTGCAGTTACATACATGCATTCTTTGAAAACAGACATTACTTTTAACAGCACATCAAAAATTAACCTAAAAAATGACTGCAGGTCATCCAGGCAGTGATGTGTGGAGATCACACTTTGTTTGAGCAGCGGTAGATACAGATGAATACCTACCTGGTCATCTCCACGGGTGTAGTTCTTGCCTGCAATGTGACTTAGGCTGACTTCAGTGATCTAAACAGTTTCCTTGTTGCCAGTGTACTGGACAAGTGCATGAGCCCTGTCTGGTCCCCTTCCCACGTCATCCAATGCTGTCACTTTTGGGGTAGGTGGGACTATTTAGCATGGTATGAGGGAGACTGAGTGCTGTGCTAAGCCAGGAGCAAGAGGCCCAGCTTGCTGCCACCCTCACTGAGAGCTGGAGGAACAGCCGAGCAAGTGGGAATACAAGGCTCCTTTCCTAGCAGCTTTTCAGAAACAGTGAGCCAGTCAAAGTTAACCCAGCTCTCAGCATCTTCTCTTTTCCTCTGTCTCCTCCCTGTTGTTTTTGCCTATTGGCAGCTCTGAAATGTCACATTACTGAACAAGATAGAGAATCCTTTCTAAAGAGCATTGTAGCCCCAAAGTCCAAGATTTTTCATCCTGCCAAGTTGAACTATTTGGACTATTAGTCCTATTGAACTTTTAGAAATAAGAATGTCATTGCTGTAAGGACTGTCTTAGCAGAGGCTAAGGATGTTTGTCTGTAATCACCTGCATGTTTTGGGGAAATGAGCTAATCTGCCTATAATAATGGCCTAAATTATTAATACAGCCAGGGAGGAGATATTGTTTCTGTTTAAAGAATAGGTTACACCCAGAGTCTGGAGATAAGAATTCAGTTTTTTTCAAGCTGAATGTAAATTAGAATCCATAGTCTTCTATCCTGTGTGAGTACTCCGAAAACAAGATTACTATGCACTGGGTTGAAGGTGAAAACACCACATTGATGTAGCTGTTTCAAATATCTTTCACAGCAGGGCTTGGGCCAAATTTGGTTGCCTGAACTTGAGTTGCAACAGAGCAGTAGGTAGAGATAGTCACCTGTCACCAAGAACAACCATTTCTGAGTTGAGCTGAAGTTAAGTATGTGGGATAAGTTTGACCTAAACTGATAGATGCCTGATGAGTTTTTGCACCTACAGCCTCAGACTGTAGAGAGAAAAGGGCAGAGTGAATTGCTGTCCAGGATGCAAGAGCATTTTGGTTCCTAAATGCCAATTTATCTGGGGCTTGTACATCAAGTGTTGCCCCGACAGGCTGCAGTGATGGAGCACAACAGTGTGAGAAGAGAGCTCTCTTTGGATGCTGTGCTCTTCAGCATTCATCTCAGGCCAAAAGGACAGAGGGAAATGGAAATACAAATCCTGACCGTTTAACTAAACTAGCAGTTTGGGGTTTTTTTTTTCCCTTCTCGAACTTCAATTTAACAATTTATCATTAAAAGTTTTGATAATCTGGAAACTCCACTTTTGATGAAATCCTTTCTTTAATGTATGTGTTTAGAGGATGCATTGTGCAGACTAATGAAGAATAATAATAACATTGCAGTTGGACTAGATGATCATTGTAAGTCCCTTCCAACTGAACTATTCTATTCTGTTGTATAAGTTATTCTTTTTGTCTTTCATTTTCTGTATTTCCTCATGCCTCTTTTATTTCTTGTTTTCCCATACATCCCTTTTGTTTACTCTTCTCTCTATTTTTCTCATCTTCTACTTGTTCTCAAATACATCTTTAAAAAAAAAATCTTATAAATACACTTTCTTTGGTAAATGTGTATATTAAATTACTGGGTTTCCTGAAAAGTAGTTTAATTCTCCAGTGAAAGCAGCAATTTGATTTTCCAAACAGCATTTCATTTTCCCTCTTTGAATCATAGCTATTTAATAACACCTCTCCAGACACATACAAATGACTTGACAGTTTTATTTTTATTTGCATTTCCTGTATTGTATTGTGTGTTATTTGACTGTATGCACATTAGAAAATTTAATCTTTATCTCATTAGAGTCAAACAATAGCTTAAATGAAAAAGGTTAGGCTTAAAAGAATTTAAAACTACTTACTGAAATTAATCTGAATTACTGAAACATAATAACAGCCCTCTGTTTATGTATAGAGGAGTCATGCATGATTTCTTCTCTACTGATATGGAAAAAAGCTGTAATGTATGTTTGAACTACATCCTAATGCAAAGAAAACTTTTCCCTAGAATTAGAAGCTTGAAATGTTCATTACCTGTGGTTTGGACTTCCTCGTGCCATTCCTTAGAAAATCCAGCTGCTGTGAATGGGAGTTTTTATTCCAGAGCAGCAAAAATTACTGTTTCTGGTTTTAGGCATAGACTATTCACTTGGTTGTCTTTCTTGCACAGCTTTCATTGAATTTTTGCACTTTTTGAAAACTCTTACGCTGGAAACTTATTTTAAAACAGGACTTTTTCACTGCCTCAGATGGTTTTTCTTTTGCTGTGATAATAAAGATTGTATAGATTAGACATTCCTGTCTTTTACTTATGCTTCATAAATCCCAAAGGGGGCATGAATATCTTGTGTTCATTATGCTATCTACTGGCTATTTTGCATAATTAGAAGGATTTTTTAATTTTAGACTTGAAAGCTAAATTATGTAGAATTAAATAGATTCAGTCATCGTCTGTCATTGATATAACCAGAGAGAGAAGTAAAGGAGCGGCAACATAGTTCAGTGGTCTTACCTAGATAGAGACAGTTAGCATGAAACCATCATCTAGTCTCTCTGGCATACTTGTAGCCCAAAATTAATCCCACAGCAGTCAGGCAATGAGACCATTGATTCATTTAACCTCAATTTGAATAAAGCTGACCATTACGTTATCCATCACTTTGCTAATCTTTTTGAACAATATGCCAACACAGAGATTTTTATAAGGTTACCGCTTATGCAAACAAATCTATTGCTTTCAATCTACAGGATAGCAGGTTTTGCCCAAGTACTTTATCTGGATTTCACGTTGTCTTCCCTAGTACAGGCTTCAGATTTATCCAGAACCTCTTACTTCTCTAAATAGTTCTTTAGACAGAGGAAAGAGAAATTAATTGCTGAATATTTCACAGCAGTAAACTACTTCAGCTTCAATCAGCTTCACTTGCTGGTATGTTGCAGAGGAAGCGTTATTCAAGGAGGCTGCCCACTGCTCAGTGCTTCGTGCTGCTTTTTTATGACTATGAGACAGCAAGCGGGTACCCTATAGAACATAGGTATGGGTATATTTATTGCCCAAGTTTGAAACTGTCCTTAAGTGTTAATTTCTACCCAAAATATCAATAACCACTTTGGTGACTGTCAAGTTAGATTAAGTTTTGCCGGAGTCCAGTTAATTCATGTTACCTTTATAGGTCTGTCTTTTGCTACAACAAAAAGTCACACTCTTTCTTAAGCTAGATTTACAGTGCAGGCTCAATATTTATTTCTCACTACAATTAAAGTAGTTGTTTCAGTTAAGGTTTCAGCTTGTAACTTGTTTATCTTCTGACATATCCTGGCAGTATAAGGTGGCTTGCATTGAGAGACATAATGGGAAGTTCCAAAGAATCACCCCAAGTATTTCTTAGTCCTATTAATATATAAAAGCATCTTGTAATTATTGGTAATGCAAATAATTTGCATAACATTGTCATCAAGATATTGCAAGTTTATATTAGCATTACATTCTAATTCAAACTAATGGGACCCAAACATCTTCTCTTTATCACCTTTTCAAATAATATGCTGCTGAAAGCTTTCTGGATAGTTTTTATACATCAAGATACCTGCTATTCAAATCACAGATATCCAGGAAACTTTTAGGTTCAAAGAGTCCATGGTTATATTTCTACAAAGTAATAAATAAAAAAAAAGCTTAAAACCTAACAACACTCAACAACAATATGCAAGATAAATCTAACTCAGCAAAGTCTTTGCACTTCTTGCAAAGACTCTGTGTGATGAATGGTAAGGAAAGACTAAGAATCTAAATTAACAGAGCAAGATTTATAAAAAACTATGTGTATATATAGGCTTATGAAATAATAATGAATATCACCTTAGCTTAATTTCCTTACTGATGTAAATGTATGATGAGTGTACATGTATTGCTCAAGAAAGGTGCCAAATAGAGAACAAATTATTTATAAACATCAGTGGAGGCATACTGAATAAAACTTTCATTTTTCCCAGTGTGCAAACCTTTCTCTACAAGCATTACTTTCAGGATAAACACTGGAAAGATTGCCATAAGAAGCATAAATAACTATTTTCTTTATGCCCTATAAAAATAGAAATGTTTCCTTTTCATGCTCAGTTGTGCTGGTTTTGTCTGGGATAGAGTTAATTTTCTTTATAGTAGCTAGTATGGGGCTATGCTTTGGATTTGTGCTGAAAACAGTGTTGTTTCAGTTGTTGCTAAGTAGTGCTTATACTAAATCAAGGACTTTTCAGCTTCCCACGCTCTGCCAGGTGCACGAGAAGCTGGGAGGGGGCACAGCCAGGACAGCTGACCCCAACTGGCCAAAGGGCTATCCCATACCATATGGCGTCATGCTCAGCATGTAAAGCTGGGGAAGAAGAAGGAAGGGGGGACATTCAGAGTTATGGCATTTGTCTTCCATTGCTGGCTGGGGTTAAACCATGACATCAGTCTATGTGCATACTAAAACATCTTCTAGTAGTTACTATTCACATTTTTTTCCCATTTGTGAACTGAGTATATTGAATTTAATAATTTTTTTCTCTTCTTGCAAAAATTATTTTCAAATGAGCTGTGGACTAAATTGCTTATTGAAATTGTGCATTAGAATATGTATTTTCTAGTCTTAATATGGAAACTATTTTGGAAATAATTTCAGTATCTCAATGCATAAGACTTTAATAATTCAATAAAATTTGAGATAATACTTGAGGATTGCTCAATCTATTACTATATTTGTTTTCCCTGCCCACATCTCAAGAATCTTAGACCCTCTGTTCCTTTCTTTATCTGTTCTAAATGGCTGAACAACTACTGTATTTGTGTTAGCAAATACAGTTTATGTAGTCAGTATGTACCAAATGCTATTGTAACCTCCTCCTGAGCAGAGCTGCTAACTGTGTTATCAAGTCATAAGGAATTTAAAAATGGATGAGTTCTAGTTTAGTTGAGGTTGTAAGGAACCTTTTGGAAGAGTTATTAACAAGAATTAATTGAGAACATGTTTTGTATACTATAGAGATATTTTATTTTCCTAAGGGGATGCAGAATTACTGTCACACATTAAGATTTCAAGAAATTGAGAAGATGCTGTTTGTCCCCGCATGGTGTGTAGCTTATGATGTTGCTTCAGTCTTTGATGGAAAAATAAGTGTGTAAAAGCTAGTTGTTCTTTTTCTTTTCCTTTTGATCTCTGTCTTTGTAAAGTTCTTTTATCTTCCACACCATTACTGTAAAATTTTGAACCACTAGCCTAGTCTATAAACATATTTGTCTTTCAAGTAATACATTTTCTTTGAAAGAGAGTTTCCTTAGCTTTGAGAATCTCTTATTGCTGTTTTTCTCATCCCTTATTCTATTGTGAGACATCTCATTCTTCTGGCAGAAAATAAGATGTAATGCTTTTAAGGAGAGCCAGATAGGAAGACTTGCCTTTCTCCCTTCCTCTGCAGCTCATGTTAAGCCTGTATCTGTATTCTTAAGCTGGGATCCCTGGGTGCATTTTTGTTATCCTGGCTGCTTAGGCTCTCATCCTGCATGTGGGTGTCTGTGAATGCACCTCTGTGTTTATATGAAGCTCCTTAATGCCATCATCTGTGCATTGTCACTTACAGGGTTAGACTGTAGCAGTGGTGGGCTGGCCTTCCTAACAAGGAATGAAGATAAATACTTGAGATACTTGATAAGTGACTGTGAATACTTCAAGTTGGATGAGGTTGAATTTCCTTTTATATTCCAGGCGAATACTTCACAGAGATTTGAAAGCCAAGAATATATTCTTGAAAAATAATCTTCTTAAAATTGGTGAGATTTCCATACTTTTTAAAGATGTCTTTTATTATGACAGAACAGTCCAGCAGACATTTAGTCAATAAGGAGATTTAAATAAAGTCATATCTGATATAGCATTTTGATTTGTGGTCAAACATTTATTTGACAGTCAGACACAGGAATAAGGGCCCGGAGAAGCAATGAAATCTCCAGCCTTGAGGCTGCTCCAAGCTTGAGTGGACCTGGACCTGAGCAGCCTCATGTAACTTGGAAGTTGGCCTTGCTTTGAGCCAGGGGTTTGAATCAGATGACCTTGTGAGGCCTCTTCAAACTTACATCGTTCTATAGTTCTATGATTTTCTAGTGGTTTTATTTTGAAGAACTATAGAAAATTGTTTTTTCCATATTTTAAAATTCTGGCAGTTTTTTTGGATGTACAATCATTGTATTGTGTCTAACAATAAACCGAAAGAGTTTGTATGAATAGATACAGATTTATGGAATTTATATGAATAGATTATTGTTTCTGCTGTTACTTTTAGGGGACTTCGGAGTTTCTCGTCTTTTGATGGGTTCATGTGATCTAGCAACTACATTTACTGGGACACCATACTACATGAGTCCAGAGGCACTGAAGCACCAGGGATACAACACAAAATCTGACATTTGGTGAGTAGTCAGCATGCTATTTCAGTTGGATTAGGCATTTATTTTCTAGGTCAGCATTTGACTTTATTTAGGAACTACTTTTCTTTTAAAAATGTCTCCCTCTTGAGGTGCTCACACTTCTCCACTAAAATTATTCCAGGACATCTGTGTCATATGTTGCAATTGGAAGGTTTGCTCTTTGTGTTAAGAAGCATGTAGTTTACTATTATTCTGGGTTATCTGGGAGTTCAATTCAGGTCCAGTCTCTGCCATGACACAGGATGATTGTAGACAAAGTTCCAGTTTTGCTAGGAAGGGGAAAACTTTTTCTTTCTCATATTGAGAAAGAAGAATGGAAAGAAGCAACTTTCTGTGAAACTTCCAAGTGGACAAGGAAAGAGTGATTCCTGGTGGAGAGGGAAGCAGAAGGACCTTCTTCAGAACTGAATTGAAAAACATTGGCAAATGCGCAAATGCGAAAAGGTACTTGGAAGGGGAGCTGAAAATGAGAGTAACTGGAGTGTTAGGACAGAAGCAAAAAGGCACTCTGTTTTATAAAAGGCTCAAAGGTAGAAAGAAAAGTGTGAGTTCTACACTTGGCACAAATTCTTGAGATCAAGACTTCTGAGGTGATGATTAAAGAATCAAGTTGAGAACCTGAGATCTGTTGAAAGACTTTAGGAAACCTTTAGATGTGCAGGTATTCCTGCTAAGCTAAGATGAGGAATGATTTTTGGAATGGGAAAAATATCTGCCTTGTTTATATGTGTCCCCTAAAACATCTCATTGTGTTTTAAGATGATGGTTAAAACTATTGTGTTTTTTAAAATTCTGTCACAGTATTTTTTTTATAAAATGTGCTTTGTTTCTTCTCTTAAGAGGTGGTTGTTTCTGTAGGTATGCTAATCTGAAGGTTATTTTTAAGAATATTCCCAATCAGGAAATTTCCTTTGTAAAACATTTGACCACTGGAATATAGGTTATTTACTTGATAATTTACTCTAGCTTCTGCTCAGTTCTGCCTTTTCAAAATATATCTGTGACTGCAAGATATAATTCTAAAAGTTAAGACCAGTCATCTGTACTTTCAACTCGTAGCAATCATTTTTCACAGTTAGCATGTTCAATCCAGTCAACGGATGTGTCAGGAATCTCATCTCATGGTCTGCGTAGCCGAACTGAGATGGATTTGATGTCAGATTCTCTCTTGTTCATCTATGTCAAAACAAATATCAGTTAATATATGTATTCAATAAAAATATATTGAGAGGAGATTTCAAAAGGTGTCAAAACAAGTAAACAGATAGGAAAACCTGCCTTTTGTGCTCTATTACTGTAAAGAATAATTTCTTTTATTGCAGTTGAAATGGAATGTAAAATATATATTTAAGTTCTATTAGTTGTTACAAGTCTCAATCCATATAAGTCATTGAAGTTGTACAGAGTAAATGAAAGCAGAATTTTGTCCAGTATATTTATAGATGATGTGTTGATCACCCTTTCAAAATTTAAAAAATAGCAGAAATGTCCCCACCCGCCCCTGCAACAAGTCACTAGCTATTAGCTTTCTGCTATATCTTATGCATTTTGTAATCTTTCCAAAGCAGTACCCAGAGCACTCATCCAAGTGTGGAACTGCCTTCAGTAGGAGCTTCTTGGCCCTCACTGTAGGGACACTAAGGAGGAGGTGCGCCCTGACTCACTAGACCCCCAGCCCACAAAGAACTTCTCTTTCTGAGCCAAGAAACTCTTTTGATCAGGACTTGTCAACTACCATGACTCATACATTTGATTGATACATTGGTCATTTCATGTCTTCATTTAATATTTTAATAATGATTCTGTTTGATTTGTTTTTTTTGCATTTGCCCCATTTAATGGGGGCTGAAACATGGGAGATCCCTGAGCATCTGGGGGAACCCATCCTGGAGGCTCCAGGTGAGGTGAATCTTCATGTCACTTTGCAGGAAGTTCAGTTGCTCATGAAGAAGTTGCCTAAGTCTTTTATGAATACCTGAAGTGACGTCCTCTCTTCAGACTTGTCCTTCTGATCTCTAGCAAGACTCAAAATATTGCTCACAAAAATTCGGAATTACAAGTGTTCCCATATTAAATGTAAGAAAATGTAAACTATCTTCTACAAAAGGCAGTTATTGCTATCTTGCTACATTATCATGGTCCTCTCACTGTTCAGTCCAGTTAATCATTGTTCATTGGAAAGACCTTAATTTACGCTGCGTTAATGATGTGCTCTAAAGAGACATTGTGCTTTTCAGGTTCACTGAAATGTTCTGCAACTGGCTCTTCAAAACTGGCTTGAATATTCACAGTACAGTGGCTGGTGCAAGAAGTATTGTCCTTTATAACCCAAGGTCAACAGATGTAAAAAGCTTCATGTTTCACAGTTTTTACATACAGAGGAAGTTCTGCAATTAGGCTCAGAGAAGCTGCAGTGTTTGTGGTTGTCCTCAGTTAAAATTTCAGGGCTGGAGTTCTCTGCTATTCCATGCTTTATGCCAAATCTTAATTCACAGGAGGCAAATTAAAATTGCCATCCTTGTTTTCCTTACCATCCCTGAGCCTGGACTGGCCAGGCAGCAAGCGAAAGCCTTTGTAGATGACACGGTCTGGGGTTTCCTCCTTTCCAGGCCAGGAGCTTTCTCGGGAAGCTGGTCCCAGTTCAGGAGTTCACCAACCCCTCTGCCCATCGGTGCTTCCTCCTAACGAGCCGGCAGACAGAGAAGAGTCCGTGCAGCGCCGGCAGCCGAGCTGGGACAGTGACTGGTTCAAGAGGCCAGGACGGGTGGAGGATTAGCAAGTGATGTGTGTGCAGACATTTGGCAGCTGGGACTCACTCTTACGTGAGCACAGCGTGGCCCAGAGGCACTGTGGTGCCGGGGTCCTGGTGACCCTTCCTGGCCTTACACACCGCGTGGTGGGACCGGCACTGGTGTTGAGGGTTGCCTGGCGTTCCCATGCCACCAGCGCTATGGCACTGCATTCAGTGTCAAGCAAGCTGAAGACTGTATGTGTCATTTTAAGGCATTTCTTAGGGTCAGGAAAGGTGAAGTCATGTGGTGGGACGTGGTTGCAGTCTGTTTCTCTGGGACAGTGAGTATTTTATAATTTATAGAAAACAGAATGCAGAGGGAGCCGTGTGAAATAGCCAGTAGCCTGTTGGCTAAGATGGTCCCCGGTGGTGTGAGGGACCAAAGTTAGCGTTTCTGGTCTGAATCAGACAGAGCAGAGACCTTGGTCTGAACCTCTGATGTCCATGAGGAGCAGCTGGGTAATTTTCAAACCCTTCCAGGCAAAAGTTTCATCAAATCTTTGTGGCTGACAAAGCCTCCAAACTTCTTGTTTAACCTAAGTTCATGTTGCAGTGACACACTCTTTCACTGGAAAATGCCTGACCATCTCTGTACTTATAGGGACATAACAAGTAGGAGTCATCCCCTGTGATACAACCACATGTGCTTTGCATATATGTTAGATCCCTTGGCCTTAGGCTGATTTAGCTTACTATAGTTCTTTTGTTTTACAAGGCTTGCATGGTTTTTATTTTGTTATTTGGGAGGGGTTTTTTTTAAAGTATTGTTGGTAAGAAATAGTGGGTCAGAATCTACCCAGATTACGTCAATGTCACCCAACTAAGACTGTTGACGAATCATGGCAGAACAGGTCTCCCAGCACCAACAAGTACAGATGGAGTCCCATCAGCAATGTTATTAAGAAAGCAATCAGAGATCCAGGGGGATTACATGAAAGTCTACCAACAAAGTAACAATTTTAATCAGCTTTTCTTTCAGTCCTTGCAGTGACTAAAAATCATCACTCCAGTCCAAACAGACTTGGGCTTCGTAACATTAGGCTGAGAAGAATCAGCATCCTCTAACTCCCAGAACTATTTGAACAAAATTAAAACATTTCTTTCCAGGGAAGAGTAAACTAAAAGCAGGTACTTAGTGCATTCAGGGCAGTTGTGACTACTCACTAATGCATTAGGTGAGCACTAACTTTTTCTCTGAGGTTTTCTGAACAACAGGGGTACATTTGTAATTTCCATTATCTTCATGCAACCTAGAAAGCCCAGACTTACCAAATAGGTCAATGATAACTCCTGCAAATGGTCCTAAAGCTAAAGGGTGCTGTTGTATCTTCCCCAGAGATCTCTTTTGTTCCAGAAAGCTGGGGTTCCCTTGGCACAAGGGCTGCCAAAGAGTTTAGGTCCTGATTTTTTCATACTGGGAACAGATCACTCTTGCCCATCCCAGTGGAAACTATCTCCCTGTTCATCTCTTGAATAACATTACCAACATTTGCCTGCCCCTAGTAGTTAGCCTGTATCGCACCTGCAGTTTTTTGCAGGTTTTCTAACTGTGGGAGCTTGGGGTTGCTCAGATGAGATTCTGAAATCTGTACTGGCTGGGAGTCTGCCAAGAATCAGTATAGGTCCTCGAGTGTAAATACTGAGTGCCTGTCTGCGCAGTGGCTATTGTAACTATATCATCTTTTGTTTCTGAGTGGATGAGATAAAGTGTATGCAAACAGTTATCAGCAATAACATTTCTCTCTTCTGTTCAAAGCTATAAGCATATAAGGCAAACTCCATCCAGGAACTTTTCAAAGGATTTGTGCATAGTATATGTTATAAATTATCTCAGAGGCAGAAATGATAACAGAAATAATTTAGTTGAAAAACAAGTGCTTTTTTTCACTTAGAGACTTGGCAAATTCTTTACAAGAGAGGTATAAATAACTTCCTTTTTGTCTTCCAGAGACAAAGCAATGTCACAGTCACATTTAAATCCATTGTCTTCCATCAAGTACTGTCAGATTTTGACAGATGGTTTGTCTGTACGGTTTGCGTAAATTGGGCTTCCTACACCACAGATCACTTCCATTTTAACTGTCCTTGCTTCTCTGTGTTTTTCCCCCAATTTGTCTTTTTCTTTAATATTAACAATCCAAAAATGGATATTTTTTTTTAACTGCCAAATTTTATGTAGAATAGTTACCAAAAATAGCAGTAAAAGCAGTGAAGACCTGAAAAGCAGTGGCTGCGAGAGTTGTGATGGTACATGTGTACATGTACATATTCCTTATAGACTCTGGGGTGAGCAAATTCTTAAGACCTTCTGGTACGATCAGACTGAGAGATATAAGCCACAAAGGGATATGCATTTAGATTTTCCAGCTTTTGGAGTTTAATTTAAAAGCTAACTTGGATCTTGCAGCCTTTGAAGGACTATAACATACAAAAGAATAGAAGATGTTAAAAGGGCAGCAATGCTTATGTAAACACGTATCACCAAAAACCTCAGGGTGGTTTCTCCTGAGAAGGGGAAGTTAGAGGTCTGTCAGTCAATATCATAGAGAATACACTGAAGCCTGTCCAGATGCTCCGTTTTATGATGTAATTGAGCATGAGTGGCTTTGACGTGAAATGATCATACATCAGTTTTGCTGAAATGAAGTGCTGTTTAAGACCTTTGGCAAACCAATTCACAAACATAGGGCGCCGTCAAACCAAATGCTCTGGCTGGATAGCTTAATGACCATTTTAGAATTTTAAAACACTGGCAGTTATAAAAGTAGTTAAATTATATGTTTGGGTCACGTGCAGATCACTTATGGGAATCGGGCAGCAATTTTCTCTTGCTGAGTATGCTCCTTACAAGGTGCTTAGACCAGGACTGTAGAAACACAACGGAGAAATGCAGTCTTGAGGCAAAAGCTTGGCGGTAACTCCCTCGGGCTATCGCAGCTCAGCAGCCATCCTGGGAAGAAACAGCCTTGTTCTGGGACCTACTGCAGCATTTCTCAGTTTAGGAGATACTTATTTCATTTCAAAGAACTGTATCCTGCAGTAAAAACTTTATTCTTTTCCCCTCATTTTTCTTTTATTTTTTTCCTTCATTTTTTTCTTTCGTGGGACAGATGGGGTTTTCCCTGGGTAGCCTGTTCGTGGCCCCGGCTGTAGCAGAATGCCCTGGGTGTTCTTTTTATCTCCCTCCAAAACCTCAGCTGTAGTCAGAGTACTAAACTAGATGAATAAATGGGCTTCCCTGATGTGGCAAATCCTGTGCTCCTAATGGCTCATTAAGCAATTTTGAGCTGCCAGAATCAAGCAGCCTCCAAAGTAGATTGATTCTGCAAAAGGCAGTTATTGTACAGTCTGTCAGGTTGGGATTTTCCTTCCTTTTTTCTTCCCTCTGGCTGGTTTCCATTTTTGTTTGATGCTTTCAGATGCCATGTGCACAGACAGGGTTTTTTTGTTGTTCTTTTTGGTTTTAAGTATTTTCTCATGTAGTAAATATATTGTTTCAGAGTTTGAACATACATCGTAAATATAGATCATCATCTGTGTGTTACTGTTTACTGATTTTGGAAGCTTGAAAGCTGGTTGAGAGTTAAATCTTTGAAAAACTAGGCAATTATTTTTGTACCTCAGTAGTTGGTCTTTATGCAGTTGTTAGCAAAAATGTTCTGCTAATTGTTTTCACATACTGCTTTGAAAAGTACGCCTATTCCCTCTCCTCTTCCTTATTGGCATTGTACATAGAGCCTGGGTTTCAGCTTTAAAATGATTTGCTCTTGTTCTTTTATTGCCAGACAGACTGAATCGTAAATTATAAATACCACAATCAAATACTACATTAAAAGTTGCTCTGATATTTAAGTTGGTTACTTAGATGAGTCTGTTCCAGTAGCTGGCTCTCACCAGCATTTTCTATGACCTTGGTCAAGTCACTCATCAGTGCCTCAGTTCTCCTGACTGCAAACTGGAGGTAACACTGAGCGTCCTTCAAAGCCTGGAAAGCTCAACTCCCCTAATTTTTAAAAAACATTTGTCAGACAGAACCCAGTTGAAGTGTAAACTGTTATGAATAGTCATTATATAAATTATTATGAGAGTGTTTATGTTAAAATGTTCAACTTGTTGATCTTTTATGATCTCCATTAGGACTGTTGAATAAGAGCCTGGTAAATAAGGTGATGGTAAACCAGATGCCCTTTTAAAATTGTTTGTAATAATTTCTCCTGGTTTTTAATGATTTAAAACTGACAGTGGTTCTTAGCTAGGTCTCCAGACCTACATGTTCAGATTTATTTTCTTCTCCAAATAAAATTTTGCGGAAATTTAGTTTTAGATGTTGCACTATGATGCTCTCTTCTAATATTTGATATTTCTTTGAGTACAAACCAATTTCATAATCTATTTTGAGCATGTGGCCAATAGAAGATACTTCTATTATTTGAAACTGGCATTATGTAATTTGAACTTGAATTGTAGCCTCAGTTTGTTGTCAAAAATTAATTTGCAAAACCAATTCAAACAAACGTGTGTCCAAACACTACTAAACTATTTTCTCAGTCGGTCACTAATTAAAAAACTTCCTTCATAATTTAATGAGTAACTACTTAAGGTAGTTCATACAATAGGGTTTTACTTTATTTTTACATATATATATATATAGGAATATGTGTATTTATGTACAGAATTTAAGTTTGTGCCTGCGCTTATGGAAATAGAATGATGATTTCTCCTGTTTACAAAGTTACTGATTTGTGATCTGAATAAAGATATTTCAGATGAAATGGATAGCATGATAATTAAATATCCTATTCCCAGGAGAGAAGGGCATACAATTGTGATTTTACTTACTGTAGTGTCACTATGCATGCTACTTTCAAAAATATTGTTTATACTATTCCTATTATTTTATTCTTCAAGGTCTCTGGGATGCATTTTATATGAGATGTGCTGTATGAACCATGCATTTACTGGACACAATTTTTTGTCTGTTGTGTTAAAAATTGTGGAAGGTGATACACCTTCTCTTCCTGATAGATATCCAAGCAAACTGAATGCTGTGCTGTGCAGGTATGTTATTTTCTTGTTTAGCAGGTTTTAAAGTTAATTTGGAAAATTGCTTAATTATGACTTCTGGTTTTTAATGTTTCAGCATGTTAAATAAGAATCCTTCATTGAGACCAGCAGCAGCAGAGATCCTAAAAATCCCTTATATTGATGAACAACTAAAGGTATATAAGAAAAAGCTATAGCTGTACACTTACCATTAGAGTATGTATTTTGCAAAAGCAGAATGGAGGTGGAGAAAATGTGTTGAGAAAAAATAATTAGATAGCAGTTCATGGGAACATTAATCCAGGGGACTTTCAGAACTAAATTACAAATATGACTGAGGCAGCGAGGCAGTGAGAAATTAAGCCCTTGTCACATAACATGCTGAATATATCCCCTTTTAAATGTTATGAGCAATAAAGAGAACGGGCATTTACGTGTAACAAGTGCAGATCATTCGGGCCTGGGTACATAGAATATCTAAACTGTTCTGGTTACTCATAGTTTCAATGAAAAACAGTGCATCTTGCTCTTTTGGTCCCTGCTTCAGTGTATATATTATTTGGCTTTCTAAGAAGATGGGGAAGGAAACTGCTCAGTTTTTACATTTGGTCTGTATTGGATCATAGATGAAGAGTCTGGATCACTTTAGCCTCAAGTGTTGATACCACTTCTATTTTATTTCCTTGCAGAATATACAGTACAAGTTCACAAACATGACTGTGAAAGACAAGGCACTTAACTGGCGGAAAGAAGCTGCTCCCATTTTTGATGCTGTGTAAGTATTTTTAAGTGTTTTATGGGCAGCAGTATATGAAATTACAGTGTTGCCAAATAATATAATTGTAAACACTTGTGTTAATCTCGTAGTGCTTTATATTTAGAGGGACCCATTCCCCAGAAATACAGAAGAGCAACCACATTAGTGAGATGCATAATTAAGATTTAGGGGGGAAAAAAGGATTTGCAGATCAAATATTTTTATTATATAACTGTGTAAATTGTGCATGCATGTGTAGTATATGCATATGTTAATTTAGTACCAATTGGTATGTAAATTATGACCTTTTTACATTTTGAAGGTTTAGATCATCATTTTAGTTATGTCATGATCATTTATAGTGCTGCTGTTTGTATACCTAGTAACTATTGAATGTGAAAGCTATGTTTCCTAAATGATGCCAAGCTAAAAACGTATACACTTAAAGTAATATTCAGCTAATACATCTGTAGGATACTATTATATTTGTCTTGTAACTATAGTGAGAAATTAAGGCTAGCTATGTTTCTTGGCTCTTACATCAGTAGTGCCTTCACACATGATCTCTCTTTTAGGCAATGAATATATATTAAATTAGTTAATTGCATTAAATTACAATGCTGCAATGATTAAAGCAAATGTCAGCATGGGCAATTTCATTTTGCCTTTGTAAATTATCTCTGCAGTTTCGATGGCAGCTGGCCCTCCCCTTTGCTTCCTGTCCCTGAGTTTTCTGTACGTGGTTTTGTTCTGTTAGGAGCTAGCAAGCTCAAAATCAGGAGTTTGTGATCCTGTGCGGACGCAATGGACATCCCTGTTTCTTGTTTCCTCCAAATAACTGTCAAGACTTTAACAGCTATCTGAAATGTCTTTTGAATTACTGGGTAACAGCAATAAAGAAGCCCCCACTCCAATGCAGAATTAGCAGCGCCTTTGAGGCAATGGGCCTTTCCCCTTTGGTTTTTTGTGACCTCTGCTCTCGGAGAGGACCCACAGTTTTGCAGCTGTGGTCACTTTGCAGATGCTGCCAATTCTGCTGCTTGCAAGCACCCCTTCAGGAGAGGTGGCCAGCTTCAGCTTTTCCAAACAACATGTTATTTAGTATCAGTGCAGGAAGAAAGCAAAGCAAAGACAGTGGAATTCAACACAGCAAAATCTTCTGTACATCTTTTTTACTCAGTTTAACTACTAGGAGTGTATCTGTAAAGCTCTCATCTCTGGAAATTATGGTTTGGGTTTCCACCTTGTCACTTCTGTTCTTGCTCCCTCTTGTTGACAGATGAGTCTCTGTCTTTTAATCAGAGAAAAGTTCTCTGTTTTGGTATAAATAGGTACCTTTAGTATAAATAGGTTGTTGAACTTTGCAAGCATAGATGTAAAATGCGACAGTAAATGATACCTGTATTGGCTAGTAACAACTATCTAATAAATAACAGCAAATGGAGCCGGCTGAGACTGCTGTCAAGTTTTTGGCCTTACTATTCTGTATGATTGCTTCTGCTAGAAATAACCCTTTGCTGGTATACTGGAAATACAAGAGTCAGACAGGTAGATATGGAATAGACAGGAAATACTACATGTATCTTTTGTCTATGGCTGCTGTATTCAAGTTGATTCAATTAACTCTGAGATTCCTGCGGAAGAGGCGGATTCCTGCCTCTTCAAATTAAATACAGTTAACTGCAGAGATGTTCCTTAGAGATCTACCTTCAATAGTTTTGGGGTACTGAAATCTTGCCCAAATATTATGCCAACTCTATCTGAATTATACTGAGTATTTAATGCTTATTGAAACATAAAGTATGAGAATCTACAAGAAACTTTTAATCCATGCCTTTATTTTGTGGGTACAAGATTTCAAATTATCTGTATGCACCAAAAGATTGTAGATGCTTTGAGGAAGCAGTATTTTTACCTGCAAAATATATACCCAGACTTCAAATATCCCCATGCTTCTAGAACAGACTGATAAAACCACGTTCTATTATTTGTAACATATACTATGTTTCATACCTGATCCATTGTCATTAGTTTGAATATATTGAGTCTCATCACCTTCCAAATGGACATCATATATTGACAGAGCTAGCATGTGGGGAGGACATGAATGTGTATCCCAGAGTCTATAACTATTCTTGTTCAAAAGCAAGTCTGTAGTCTCTAAGAGAAAGAGCAAGTTCTAATGACAAACATCATGTTCTTATACTTTTGTTAAAACAAAATAGAAGGTCAGCTGCTTCTGTGCAGAGTTTTAGAGCTCCTAAAAATTATGGAGCAATGGATAGCAACTGTTTTTGATTGAACATGGAAATTTACCTTGAGGTTTTCAAATTCAGGGCATCAATTTGAGAAAAAAAATCCTAGGAGAAGCTTCACTATAAATTATCTTCAAATGTGCTGCAGTCTGATTCTTTTTGGCTAAATATTTGGAATATGCATAAAGTCATAATCTTATTATGGCTGTCATTGTATTTATGAGAATGTTAGCTGTCTGTATTGCTACTGCTAAGCAAAATGCCAAATAATTTCTGCAATCCCATATCTAAACAGGTAGGTAAAATGAAATAAAAGTACCTGAAAAATGGTAGAGAGCAGAAAAGTGGAGGAGAAATAATTTAATCATAGTGAATTTCACACATCTGCTGTAATGTAGCAATACTGAATCAGTGTACAAGGAGCTGCTTGTTATGGTGTCCTCCCCAATCATTGCTACTTTATATTTATGATTTTTTTTCTTACCAGGAATTATTTTTGCCATGTATAGTTGAGTCTAATTTCTTCTAGTAAAGGCCTCTAATGGCTTACTTTATTCCAGTCCCATGCAAGTCATAAATTTTAAATATTTAAGTAAGCATAAAGCTGTACAAGTTTAGTTTTGACTTGGATGAAAAATGGCTTTTTTTCCCAAGAGTTTCTTACAATTTAAATTAGAGTTTTTTATAGGGGACAAGGAATATGTCTACATTATTCATGCTTGAAGAGTTAGTTCCATTATTATGAATAATTGAACTCTTCTTGTCTTTGTCTTTAGTCTTTCATATTTCACACTAATATTCCTATCTTTACACTATTTCCCTCTATAGTCAACATTTGAAAAGCATAATGAAAACTTCTCATTTATTAAAATCCTGATTTAAAAATGATAGTCCAGAAGGGGTGTTGCAATTTGTATGGCTACAAAACTGGGCTCTTAAATGAGAGCTCAGAAGCACATTTATCTCATAAGGGCAAAAATAGTAATTTGAAATGAATACTTGATATCATAAATATAAATAATAGAAAAATTTGGTGTAAGTGAAATATGACTGCCAAGGCATTGCAGACTATGGTTTAATTTTTGTAATTACTGTAGGATGTGAGATAAAAATCTGAGATTAATATCCTTTTCCTAATATAGGACTAATATTGCTCTCCTGTGTTGATAAATACAGCTGAGATACATATGTCAATAGTTCATGCTCAGCTTTCAGAGATGGTCTTTGGAGACCATTTTACCGGTGAATTGCTATTATTGATTAGGACCAGAAATTCAAGTGGACAACATGATAATTATATCTGTCATTAAAGACACATTTATATTCTCTTTTATTCTAGACAGCTTGTAACAATCAATGTAAAATATATGGGCGATACTGCTTTTTTCTGTGGTTCTCGTTTAAAGACTGCCTTTGTACTTGGGATATGCTCAATAATGAAGCCTGACAGGGTAAATATTTCACTGTGCTTCAACATTTATTCTTTTAAGGAGCTGAGTTTACTTTTTTCCATTCTCACCTGAAATGCCTGAAATGATTCACGTTCTTCATGAATCTAAGTCTAAGTTTAAATATTTCAATTTAAAAGAGGGATTTTCTTTCCAATCTAAAGTCTATTTAGTCTGTTATAGTACCCGTGACTTTCTAATTATTCCATTTGAAATGTCACTATGTTTCAATATCAAGTCAAAATACTGATATTTACATTTTTATATGACAATGGGCTTGCATGCATTCAATTTCAGGCAGAGGAAAGTTCATTTACAAACTCTGCAGGAACTGTCTGAAGTACAGAAAATGACACCACGGGAACGAATGAGGCTGAGGAAGTTAAATGCTGCAGATGAGAAAGCAAAGAAGTTGAAGTAAGTTGAGCATAACATTAGCATTGTGCCCTAACCATCCAGTTTTCCCCGTCCAACAGTCTAACGAGAGAGTTAGAACTGTCAAGGTAAAAATAAAAATAGAAAGGGTCTTCAGCTACTCAAAGTGAGTGGGGATTTTGGATGAGTTAAATCACAGTAATTTTTTATGTAGGAAAAAAAGTCAGAACATTAGCCCAAAACTGGTACTTTGAGCATTGTGTTTCTGGTTAAATAAGTACATGAGAGATTTTCATGTGTGTTACAACAGGAGATTTTTTTTTAATGACTTGTCATTTTAAGGATTGCACAGTCTGAGGAGCTGGACATTTAGTTACAATCCAGCTTTTCTAAATTGTTTTGGCCTGACAGATTTGCCAATAGAAGTTAATAGCTCAGAGGGCAGTCTTATCAAATAATCAAATGGGGGGAATGGACATGTTAGAAAGGCTTTATGATTTATGTTTTTTTTTATTAAGTGCATGAGACATAATAAAAGGGGAGATTTGAAGGAGAATAAGTACTGTTTCTCAGTGGAATAGGAGAAACAGCTGGAAAGCTGTGTGTGTACACATGGATTCCTTTTTTAAATAAAAAGAAGAATATACTGTTTTGATGACACACTTGATTTTTTCCCAGTTAAAAATATTCAATGTTTTATTTGGTACGAATGAAAATCAGAAAAGCACCACATTGATTTTTAATTCTTCAAAAGCATTTTGCAAAGTACAATGTAAATTAACAAATGTTTGCTCAGTTATTTATAGAGGATATTAGCGGGAATAATTATTTTTGATCATGAGAGTTGGCATCTTAACCCTGTCATGCCAAAGCAAGTTAGCAATTCAGTAGGGCAGTGACGTCCTAGTACAGAAAAATATCGCAAGGTGACATGAAGTCTGAATTTATGGCCTCAGAAACTCTGCAGCTACATACACCTGCAAATCAATAGCAATTCCAGTTGAGTGAAAATGCTCAGTGAAATCATGTCCTAGCATTACTTGTGCCAACTTGTGATGCCCATATCCAAAGGCTACAAACAAAAAAACCTGAAGGCCTTCATCTCCTTTTGGAAAATATGTCTTATCAGCATGTATGTCTGACGCTTACCATTGCATTTGATACTGGAGATGGTATGTAAATTTATTCTCATTTTAAAAAAATCTCCTTGAATTGAAACAACTGTATAAATTTAACACCTCTTCTGCATGGTGTTTTCAATAATATGGTAGGCCAATTTTTGTACTTACATGAAATTTATAAATAGGAAGTCTGCCCCTTTCATTTTTCAAAAATGGATGGAGATTAGGAAATGATACTAATTGTAGGATAGTTCTACTTTGCTTTTAATTTTCTTTACTTTCTTGCACTTCAGTGTTTTCTATTTAGGTTTTCATGTTTATTTCCCCAGCAACAACATTAAATAGATTTATTTTGTAATATAAAGGCAACATATTAATCTTCAAATCTTGTTCTCAGTCATGAATCTTTAAAATGGATCTATATTCAGCTCTGGGTTATTGCTAGCTCACTCTCGCTGAAAGTATTGGAAACAGTGCAAGACCAGTACCTTCTCAAACTGGAGATCTGCTTTCAGCAGTACAAATCTAGAGATGGATGGGAAGGGAATATAGTAATGGAAACTGGAAGAGCTGCTTAATGTAGCACCTGGTTTAAGTAGTCCCATACAGAAAAACGCAGTTACCAACTCTCTCCCAGGTGAAGTGTTCCTAGCATGCAAGTGTTGCGTGCCTGTCTTCAGCTGAAAGGTCCCTGGACTACATGGTGGAATAAAGTCCAAAGTATTTAAGATCTTTGGAAGAAACAAAAAAGACTGGGACTAATAGTTTACTATTTCTCAATTATATTCCGCAAGTTGTGAAAGCAAAATATAATAGTGTTTGGAAATAAGGCCTGAAATGTATTTGTGAGTTCACTAAAACTAACCTCACCTTCAGTAGATGCCATGAACATTTGGCACCAAATTCTAATTATGGAGTTTGTTTTTCCACATCTACTTTTAGAAGATACCTTTGTGCAGTCCCTGATATCACATCCTAAACACTGTAAACACAAGTATTCTGTATTTACAGACAGCTGGCAGAAGAAAAATATCAAGAAAATATTAAAAGAATGCGAGAATTCCGGTCCCGTAATTTTCAGCAGCTGAATGTCAATGTCTTACATGTAAGTATGGGCTGTTGTTTCGGAGGCCTCATTTATGCACATTCAGTGTACACCACTTTTCTGTTTTCCACGCTCTTTCTTTAGCACTAGAGGCACAGTCCTGTTCTAAGACTAATAATTTGGAAGTGCATCAAAGTCTGTGGATCTGTGATGAGGGAAAGTGCATTCAGTTATTCAGATATGGTGCACCAAACTCTCTATTCATTGCACAATTTTCTTTTATTAAGTCACCCTCAAATCTAAATCTGCTCTCTGAAGTGTACTTACTGACAGTCTGTGTGACATCAGGGTTCAGAATACATTAATTTTCAAGATAAGTTAGAATTGTAACACTCTAATTTGGCATGGCTGTGGGTTCTTTTCATTTGATTAGTTAAGAATATTAACATTTCAACTGGCTTTTTAGTAAGAATGAAGTCTTGGAATGACTCCCAGTGTAAGCTGTCCTTTGCTTTTAAGCTATCTGCAACAGAAGATAGGCCTGTTCAATTCTAGCACTATGTCTTATCACAGAGGGAACAGTGTCAGTCTGGAAATGGTGAGTGAAAGCATCACAGAAATAATGAGGTTTTGGTTAGTGCTTTCTCTTCTACCTTTTCTTTTGCATGCAGTCTAGTTTCTATTTCCCATTGTGTCTGGGGAAAAAAAAAAGTTAAACCCATCTCTGCTTATAGCTGAGTCACTACTGATCATTTACAAAAACGTTAGCATTTTTTTTTAGTGTTTGCCTAATACAAGTCCTGGCAGTTGTGTAGATCAGGGCAACCATTGTATTGTGATCCTGATGAAAGCTCTAACTGTACCTGTTTCTCCATGCTGCTTTGTTCGACTAAGGAGTCTGATGAGCAGACCTCAAAATCCCTAATTCATACTCAGCCAGTCATTACATGCGACTATGTGTCCATAGGACATGATGAACCAAGTGGAAATGAGACATCAAGTCAACTCTGCATGTCTGAACTTACAGACCATGGTAAGAATTCAAAATTTGATGTTGAAATGAAACTTCCTATAAACAAAACAAGATTTGATTTTGTCCCTTGTAGTTAATTTATGGTGGGGAAACTGCAGCATAAAAAGTGGTCAGATTTGTAAAGTTGTCAAAAAAATTACAAAGAGAGAAGGGAAATAATCTAGGTGAATGTATGTACAGCAGATGTAGAGCAAGGTTATGTGGCAGGAGGCCTGTGTTCCCAGAGTTTGAGTGACCTGTGAGCAGCGACAGAGGTGAACGCACCTTCTCCAAATGAGATGCTGAGTTAGAAGGAAATAGCTTTTACTTTGCACATATGAAAGGACTGGTGGTAGAAAAGCATTTCCTAAGTTCTCTCTCCAGTGCAAAAATGAGTACAAGAATTCAGAGCGTTTGTACCTTTGGTACACTTTGATACTGTTTTCTTTGTAACAATGAGAGAAGCAGATGAAAACTCTTTAAACTGTGCTTACCTATACTGTCCTCAAATACTTAGCCACTGTCTAGACGATATGAAGTACTATACAACATGTACTTTTGTGTAGATAGATGAACAAATAGTCAAACTTTTCAAAAAGAGTCGGTCTGTGGAAATGTTGTGCTTAATGAGGAAAATATTTTTAAGAGCATATTTATATGTTTTGTTTCTGCAATGTTCTGGAATAGCGTTGTACTCTTAAATATTTAAGAATCATTGTGTAAGCACTATTATGGTGAAAGATTTTTAATCAGGTTAGAATCTTGCAAGTATGCATTAATGTACTTTTAAGTAGGAAAACTACTTTTCTCTAATAGCTCTGCCTTTTAGTGTTGGTTTGTGTTTTTCTGTGAAGGTATATGCCATTAAATTAAAGGCATCAAAATCAGTTTGTTTGTGGTGGAGGTGGGTTTTTTTTTAATAGCAAATGACTTTTTTCTTTCAGTGTAGCCTCATTTATGTCTCTGTGGTTGGCTTGCTATTTCACAGTATAAGGAGGGATGACCTGTGTAGGAGAGAACCCAGCTGCTAGTAATACATCCTGGGGGTAGGGTGGGGAAGCTTGCAAATAGAGGACCAAGAGAAAGCAGTAAATGTGGGTGGGAGACGTACCAGGGGAAGCATAAAAAGATACCTAAATAGAAACAGAACAACATGCATGAAAGGAAAGAAACTGATGTTTCTGCCTTTAGAGGTCATTAAGCTGTTAAACTACAATGACAGAAATTAGATGCATTTATATCTGTGATGCAAAAGTTGGGTCAATCCATTGTACAAAACTGAATGCAGGTTTAATTGCTTTTGCCAGAGTCTCTGACACTGAAGTGGTGGGTTCATGAGAAAAAGGAGTTATGGATAGGCAAGATAAATCACATGGTTTCTTTTCTTCTCTTTGTGAATTCCTTGTTATTCTTGAAGCTGATGTCAAAGCTGTTAGTCTATTCAGTATTCATACTCTTCTTTTCTTTAAACATTTCAGTGCAACCATGCATGTCCTACATGTCTAATTATTAATTAAGTTATTAATGGCACCTTTGTATTTGAAAATGTAGAAACAGTTCCAGCTATTGATTTTTCAATAGAATTTGGTTCTTGATCAATGGGCTATACAACAGAAAAAACAAGAAAACTAGAAGCAAGGTTATAAAATGGTTTTATAAAGTTGTCTTACATGTTAATAAATCTTGCTAACCCATACTAGGCTAGCAGACGTTAGACTACGAATACCAGACTAACAACTAAAAACAGTTGAGGAAGGGGAGAAAGGCAGGAGATAAGAGTCTGTTCATGAATGCCAGGGAGGGTCAGCAGCAGAGTTACTTCAGGGCAGACCTAAAAAATCCTCTCAGGAGTGGGAAAACCTGGTGGGGAACAGCTAGGGATAGTACCCCAATCCTAACAGGAGGAAAGTTCAAAGTATCTTTGGCTCATATCCTGCAGTCCTTAAAAAAATTTGCAACATGAACAGAAGAGCAGGGCTTGAAGGACAGAAAGACCAGGCTCTTAAAGGGTTAGAGAGAGGCACAGAAAATAAACCACCTTACACTCTGCTTTCACTGAAAATTATCTAAAGCATTATGAAACACAGTTGTGTGTCATTGGGGAAGGCATCAAATACAAAGCTTAAGGTTTGGCTTTAGTTAGTAGGTTTAAAAACCATGGCATCTTGATCCAATTTTAGCAGTGGTAGTCATATTTACTGAAAGTTGGGAAAAAACAAGGCAGTGTAGTTAGATAAATGAAAATCATTATGACAGTTTGGGGTTTTGGACTTCACAGTGGACGAGTTTCAGCAATGTCAAAAACATTTAAATGTTGTAGACTTCCCTGAGAAGTTTAAGCTTCCCTCTGTGTTTGTTTTACGTAATCTGCAATGATCTTCTGAACATTTTTCATTCTAATTAGCATCCCTGTGCACTTGAGGAACATTTAAAAGAGTTGTCTGAAATAAAAAATTGCTGACCAATTTGTTAGTCTTCAAGCAGGTTTTATTTTTTGGAGTATGAAAGCGACCTGAGTGGACCCTGTACTTTTGATGTTGAGATGAACTCAGTGTATTACAGAAAAGGTTCATCTAGATTGTTGACAGCTGGTACAAGTTCTTCAGAAACTTAAAGGAATAATCTGATTCTTACTCTTACAGAGAAATGCTGCAGGCAATAAATTCAGTTAGTTCTTCAACATCATCTTCCTTACTGTGCCATCCAGCTATACTATGCAGATTTATTCTTTTCTCATAGAGGCTGGGAACATGGCTGAGTTCTGTGGGACTGATTGAGAGCATGGTTTTTAAACCTGACTGTTCAGATGTCACTTGCTAAGCCAGACCAGCTTGTGATGGCTGGTACACCTTGGCATGCTGTTGCCTTTCTCCCTGTTCACTTCTGGGATTCTGGGCACATGTTCTGCAGCATCCTCCATGCCTCAGCAGAAAATGAAGAACTTGGGGAGGGGGAGAGATCAAAGAAACATGAGCTTTTGCAGACAGAAATCACTTTGAAAATCATCTGTGCTTGCATTACTTAAGCTCAAGAAGAAAGGGATCCAGTTTTAAACTGGGAGTGGGCAGCAGTGAAAAATTATGTGAATAGCAAGTTATGCTATTTTTGTTTTAATGAGCCAAGAGAGGAAGCTGTGCATTAAGCACACATATTCCAGAGCCATTATCTTGCCTCCTGTTGGTGCTCTGCTAGAGAGAAAGTGCTGTCCCCCAATCCCACCACTTGCTTCTGTTCCATGGAAAGAGTACAAGCTTCAATTTGACCACCAAGTCCAGACTGTGGCTACCATAGGCATCTACTTGCACTGCCCCTTTCCTAAAGAATTTGACCTGTCTTATACACTCTGGAAAGTTCCCCCTGCTTCTCTGCATAGAAAGCTATTCCTGGGCCAAAATATTGCAGTGCTTGTGAACCTTTTTACTTCTGGCTGTTTCATGCCAACACTTTTAAGATGCATTGCCTTATTGCCTTGCAGCTTAAGTAGTTCTCTTCCTTCCTTTGCTTATTCTCCTCATGTTTTTATAGGCAGCAGTAATCCTTCTGTGTGATACCTCTGTATAATACTTCTGTACTATTCATACATTTTAACACTGATCACTTCCGTATTCCTTCCTTAAGATGCTTCCAAGCTGTTATCTGCCAATTTACAATAGATTGTTTTGGTTTTAATGCTTAAACTCATAACTCTGTTCTTTGAATTTTCTCCCTTTCCATTATTCCATTCCTCAGGGTCACCCAGTGTACGTTGTTATAATATGCTGGTCCTGCTTTGTATGGGTGATGCATTCCAGCTTAGCTTCTGGAAAGCAGTGCTGTGCATACTAACTCCAGCAGAGCAGACCTCTCCCTGGCCGGCTGTGCAGCGCTGCTCTCAGTTACCCAGCGGCGTGTTGCTTCTGCGCCCTTCCCACCCTCCTCGTGGTCAGCACGCTTGCTGCAATGGGAAGCGTTTGAAGAGATGCTCTGCAGTGCTGGCCGAGCTTGCAGGGAAATCAAGTGTCCTTTCCTAAAACATCAGCCTATATGGTTAGAAGAACTCATAACCACACAAGGATGGGACATCCTCTTGGCATGCAGTGTCAGCAGGATAAGTAGTCAGGCACACTGGGCTATTAAGGAGTATCTCTGTAAATCTTCAGGTTCTGGGACTGTCTCTCCAGTTCCTTGATTTAGTTGCATTTTGCGTGCGTGCTAGAGCAAAGGATTCATCTGGTTTGGCTATTACTTCTCTCCACACTACAGATCTTCAGAGTCATGGCAGGTGGGTAGGTATCATTCCTTGCAATAGTGAAGGTTTAAAAATGTGCTTTAAATTTCTATTTCTCTTAAGTTACTACAATGTTTCTTAACAGTTTTGCATCTTTTACTCATACAATCTGGAGTAAAAAATGTACCCTTTAATTGTAAAAAGACAGGCAGCATTGTTGCTAAGAAAGAGTCAGCTAGGAAAATTACTTTTATAATTATTATTAACCATATTAAGTAAAAGGTTGAAGTGGTATGTTGAGTATTTCATTGGAATGGTATATATTCTTACCATATTGTTTCAGCTAATTAGACCACTAAGGCATTCCTTGGAAAAGTAAACCTTTGTAAATATAAACCAATGAAAAATGGCTTTACTCATTTGCAACTATTTTATGTAATAGTTTTAAACGGCATTAAATTTTTTAGATTTGTTGATTGGAAACAAAACTTAAAAGAAATTATATTTTGATAATGAAATATTTATGGAAAGATTTTTTATAGTTGTATTTAATATTCATTGAAAAATGTTGATGTCTCCATCTTATGTGTCCAGGAATTTATGGAACTGTCATCAAACAAATAATTTAAAACTAGGGTGAACAGAGCAGTTAAGAATATATTGTACTACTGGGAACAGTTTTGCTTTACTATAGTTATCTTCATGTCTTTTCCATCTTCAGTTTCTGCAAGTACAAGCAAGAGACAAAAGAGCTGAAGTAAGTTTTGTACAGAGATTGTACTCAGAGACACTGAGCCACTTGTCAGTGTTAAATACAAATACTTGTGTGTCGAAAATATAGATGTGTATCTGTACACTTCATTTATTTTCAAGGAATAGCATAAAATTGCTAATGATTAATAACTAAATTCCCTTTGTATTTTGGTTTATCTTTTTTCTTTTCTGCTACATTTCTCCAGCTCATTTTATTGATTAATGATTTCTGAATATTAAAAAGTATATTTTGCAAATCATGGCAACGAAGCAGGAATGGGCAATACAAAACGTGTCAGGATAAACCTGTATCTGTTTTTCCTATTTTTACTGATACTTGTCTAGGAAATAAGTCATTCATCCTCTCTGATTATCATCAAAAAGAAAAGCCACCTTGCAATGAATTGGTTAACATGACTTCCCCCCCACCCCCGGTCTCTTGACCCATTTCTTTATAGAAATTATATCCATTTAGGCTAGGATAGATATGCCAATGTACATTTTTCTGGCGATCACTGTACGATCAGTGCATGTACTTGGCTTACAGTAGTGGTTTCGTGAAAATAATGGTGAGGCAAATTCTGTTGTAGTGCTGGCAACTAAAGGTCAGTTTACCTATAAGAAAAAAAAAAAAAAGCTGTAAAAAAGAATTGTCCGTATTTAACTGCTTATTTCCATGAATGATATTGACTGCAGCTGGAATAAAATTATTTATTTTCTAAAAAATGAGCAAAAATTATAGTCCAAAAAATAAAAGTATCCATGAGCTACACCCAGCCTTGATGTTATGGATGAATACGGTCGGTGCCTTCCTATGCCAGCTAGAACAAGGCTGTTCCAGCTCGGCAGGTTCATTAGATGTTTAGTGTTCCTTCTCATGGGGTCTCCTTCTAAAGAGCTACTGGAACCATCATGTGATTAATGCATTACTTTCTGGTATAGCGATATAGTTCATCTTCATCTACTAATTAACTTTATTGAGCTCGTAGTCTACTTTTCTGATTATACAAAAAAGTAACCAGAAGAGCAGATGTCCGTTTTCCAGAGAACTGGATATTGAGAGAAGTTTCAGATGCTGAGGGTCATCTTTTCCATGGATTTTGTAGTACTGGTAGACCACTGTGGCTTTTCTGTGAGGGCTACTACACACTGGGCTAGGTAGGATGGAAAATTGGAGCTCTGTCACTACATCACATCAATTATTTGAGTGCAGGTCCTTTTGCTTTGGTTACAGTGTCTTCTAAGGAAGCCAGATTTTATGTCATAATTCCTCTCAGCTCTGCATACAGCTTGGTTCCTCTTGACTGGCTCCAAGTTTGCAGAGGTATTTAATAAATAGGAAACACTAGTTATGAGGACTTACTTACTTGTAATGAATTGAGAGAAATCTTTATCAGAGCATGCATTGTACTTATCCATGTGGGAAATTAGTGTGGAATATCTAAAGGTTCTTAGTTTACTACATATAAAATCCTCTAAGTAGAGAAGCTCAGTCTTTGCAGCTGAAAACAGCATGAAGAGCAAGGCATAATCCCGTTATACAACTGTAATAGCTAAATGTTCAAGGTTTCTGATTCAATTTCTACAGTAGAACTTGCCTTGAAATTGGCTACAAAATCATAAACTGTATCTAAAATTGCTTCCAGATAGCTCAGTGCAATTACAGATGCAACAAAAACTACCATTTCCTTACCATCATCTTTGATCCTTCTGATTTAGATCCATTTTTACAGTTGAAAGATACTGGGTTGAAAGCTATCTCCATTACCAAAACCCCATACTTTTTAGAGGAGCCATAAGGAGCATTAAATTCAACAAGCTACAGGCATGAAAGACTAACAGGCATGAATACTTAAAGCCATGCACTGGCATGCGTGGCAAAAAGTGCCACTTTATATTCCTATCAATTTCACAGCTGATGAGACATGGTAAACAAGAGTAGGAAAGATTTTTTTTTTCAAAGTATTCAATAAATTATATATGCAAATGCATCCATATTTCTAAGGGCTTGTCCTCATTGCAGCACTTAAGTGCGTGGAATGAAAAAGACAATGCAGCAAAACAACACTGGACGTAAGGGCCACCAATAAAATATTGTATCTTGCATTTATGGATTGCCAGTACATTACTAGTTGGAGCTTCACCTGTGTTCACATCCATTTCTGTAAGAGCCCCAGGTCTGCATAAACTACCACTCTGCTCTTAATAGACATGTTTGTGTGTGGGAAGGGGTCAAGTTAAAGGAGCAAAATAGCTTAAGCTAACTACTTGTGGTATTTAAATTCTTTGTGCAGAAAAAGAATGCAAAAAATTGAAGGCATATAAATTAAAGGGAGATATTATATGATCTCTCTGATCTGTATTATATTCCTTTTTATTTCTGCGTACTGCAAAGTTTATAACATGTTAAATTCCTTAGCTTAATATGTTGTAATACATTACATCTGGCAAACCCCTGATTTCATTACAATTCCAAAATAGCTAAGTACGTTACAGTAATTGCATACATTATTTCTATATTTCCATTGCTAATTGTAAGTTATGGATATACTGCTTTGAATTTCAAGTGGACAAAGTTCAGTTGACTCTCAAATAGGAAATGTTCACTCATTATAAAATATTGTGGGTTTTTTCCTACTCTGTTACTTTTACTAGCTTCGTTGAAGGATTTTCAAGGTGTTTTTTAAATCTTGGAAGGTTAAAAGCCTGTCATATTTCTGAGCACATCTTTAAGCATCTCTGCACATGCACATTTTATTTAGTGCCTGTAAAACGGGTGCTTATGCATACTGATTGGGTAACTGAGTAACACTCCAAAATATGAACATACAGGCAATCACACCGCTCGAAGGCTTTTAGGAAAATCATGTCTTGTTTTGTTTTTCAGTCTGGCAAGTCAAAATAGAACAGAATAATATTTATAATAAGTGGCATTAAGCACCTTTCTGAATTATTGTTGTTATAGTATCCTTTGTAACCAGAAGGACTTGTCTCAATTAAGAAGATAGTGTTGCAGTGACTTCTAGGGTGGGTTACTCATTGGTCTCCTCTTTCTTATGGTTACCCTACTTCCAGGTTTATAAGGCATATGCCCTGACTAGCTACTTGCTGAAATGATATGGGATGCTTGCTGAGAGAAGCTTGCCTGTTTAGTTCTGGCATTTACAGCTACCAGTCCTTCAGTTGTCCTTGGCACATGGGGTGACAAAAATCCTGAGACTTTCGCAGGGTTTGAGGGCGTAGGCATGCTGGGACTGTGCCCCTCTGACCTGCTCATCTGTCTTGTGTTTTCATTGCTCGGTTTCACACTGAAATCCCACCTTGTCCCAGATTTAATTAAAGGAATAGTAAATCTGATTTATTCTAGCAAAAGCAAGGTTTAACAAAGAGAAAAATGAATCAGTGCTTTTTTTTGTTTTGTTTTTAATTGACTGAAATGTTTTTCTTCTTGTTTAAGGAGTTCTTCCCTAGAAGTATTGCCTTTGGAGAGCTGATTTCTGCTTTGGTTATAGCTCCCCATTTAAACCCTTCTTCCATGAGGGCAACCATAGAGTTAAAGAGATATTCTTGGGAATTTATGACATTTTGGAGTCTAACGTTTACGGTAATTTAGACACCTCTGTGTAGAGGCTTCTATGCATTGTCCATTATCTTCAAGTTTTTACTCAAATGCTTTAGCTTATTTGATGGCCATCAGGAATTGAACTCTACTCATAACCTCCTCAGGAAACCTTTTCCAAAGCTCTGTACTGTTCGGTATGCCTAGCTACTTAAATCTTTCCACAGCTTCACAAAAATTCACAGCTTGCTTCTTACAAGAAGTCTTGCTCTTACAGCTTCCCAGAGGGAAGCCTGCAGAATGAAGTCTTTACACATCAGTTATTTAAAAATCCCAAACACTTTGAAAGTATGGGAGAGAGCAAATTATGTTACTCTATAGCTCCTACTTTTTTCTGATCTATTTTTCATACTGATTTAGTTTGGCATTGATAAATAGAGCCTACCTCAAAATTCACCTTGGTCAATGACTACAGTTAAAATGATTCTGGCCAAGTCTTTTTAAAACCTACACAGGAAGTCCCTTCACTCCTTCCAAAGCATTATGTTAAAAAACATTTACAAAACACTGTGTGAATTTAGGAAGCAATTAGAAGCAAACGCACCAAGACTGTATATGTACAAAAAATACGATATACTTTTCTATAGCAGATACTTTCAGATAATTTCAGTGTTTTAAATCCTCCTTAGAAAGATACTAGTTTTTATTCCAGGTTGTCCTACTTGCAGGGCAATATAACTTTACCCTGCACTTCAGCCTCAAGATTAAACTGATGTAAATAAAGATGCACCAGACATTTACTTGCAAACAAAGCATCTGTGAACAGGATGGTGTTGAAGAACACTCAATAAGAAATCTCAGTTCACTCCCCAGTTGCAGCTTTCTGGCTCACTTACCAAACTAAACAGTATTTCTGGGGAGCTGGGCCAAATTATATGGTGACGTAAGAAGCTGGAGCCAATTCCAAGTGAGGGAGAATTTGCTCAGAAAGTAGCTGTAAATACTGAATTAGTTTGCAGTTTCTACCAGTTTAGCTTTCAGTGCGTGTGATTGTCAGACAACTAGCTGGAGGAAATGAGAAGGTGACAGCAATGAAAGAGCTTGGTTTTTGTTCTGCTATTTCATCTGCTCCACAGATCGCCCCTGCGATCTAGCAAATACGTTGACTTTCACCAGTTCATTTCATCTAGGTGTTTAAGGTCTCAATACTTTTTTCCTAGACTTGCTTGGTTGCAATAATTTACTTGTTTTTGTACTTGTCCAACATATATTACTGCTTATATGCAAATTAAAGGTATTTTACATCTTTGCTACATCCAGACTCTCATGCGCACAGCTGCTTACACCAAGTTTGGATCTGAACTGTTCCCATTTGTTTTCTACTCCTTCAGTAAGTTCTGGTTGTGAAAACATCCCCAATTTATGTCTTAAAAATGGCATTCTTGAACTGAATCTCGGGGAGAAGGAAAGGACTGTCTTAAGGGGCAGTTTTTTGTATTAACACGTGGGCTCTTTCCTTCCCAATGCTGTCGTCATATTGAAAGGGAAAGTATCAGGCCACCTCTGCCAGATTCAGCAGCAAAACTGAGTTTTTATTCGAAAGTATGCTTTGACTGATCAAAAAAGTTTAAAATAACTCAAGGACTAAGGTAGTTTTAAATTGATGTTATAAGGTAGCTTCATGCTCATTTTTCCTTTAATTTACAGCTCTTGCTCTGTTCCTGCTGGAAACTGTGCAAACAATAGGGCAACGTTTACAATAATAGGGCCTCTTTGTGCATAAAGGAAATGGCTTCCAAGACTCACTAAGTGCTCCCTGTTACTGACTACATCGCTATATTGTTCTTTCTCTGCATTCATCCATCAGTACTAAAAGGATTTCTGAATATTTGGAAAATTTTTAGATTTGCTGAACTTTAAACTGTGCTTGAAAGGCAGCATGGCATCATCTTCATTGTCACTGCCTAGCAGAGCTCTCATTTCTGTATACACGACAATTAGAAAATCAGAAGAAAAAAAAAAACAAAACCACTCAGCAAATTAGGGAAAAAATGTGATGAAAGTGTTCCTTCTTGCTGTTCATTTTTGTTAACAACCCCTTTCAGCAACTCTTTTTTTCCTCTCATGCTTTGCCTCTCTACATACCGATAAAATACTGGGAGGTGGAAGGTTTGGGGAAGAGAACTGTGTCCTTCAAATAAAACATTTTTCTCAGAAATTTCATTTTGCTTAAAAAAAGAGTAATTTTTCCTTGGAAAAACATTTTGAACAAACTACTTCATTTCTATCATCAAGTAGTAGACGAGCCCCATAAGGCTACTCTGATTTACATCCTCTTTATCTCTGTTTTTCCTACACATTTCACAATAGGTAAATCGTCACTCAGTGAAGCCCACAAGTGAATTGAAGCTTTTTTCCTTTTTAAAATGCTAAAAGGAGAATTATAAAATATTGATGTTTAGCTTTGGTTATATTTCTAGTTCTCATTTAGAACAACCCCTTTTACTTTACGTCTGTGCTGTACGCAGCCATGTCAGAAGGTAATTCTTTTAATGACTTCATAGTCCTTTTGTGCTTATCCAAAAGGATCGTACAAGACTTTCATGGGCACAAAAGTCCTGTTACATCCCTTAGTTCATTTCTTAAACAACACATTTTCTGAGATCCTTTTTCAGCCTAGTTTAGAAGAGCCGGACAAAAGCTTCCACTGACTTTCTGAACAATGAAGCTTCAGAGCTTAATAATGCATATCTCATCTATAGCTGACCAAAGGATGGCGATTCTCTTTGGTGGAAACTTTTAAAGTTGAAGTTTTTTGTCTTGCACTGGAAAAAAACCCCCAAACCCATCTGAGTGAGCTTAAATTATAATAATGGAGTTATCTTATTTTTCCTAATCGTATGAGTATTGACCTGAACTGCAGAGGGGTGCAGAGCCCTTGCTCCCCTTTGCGGTAGAATTTCTCATTCAGGATTATGTAGCTCAGAAACATATCTCTATGTTTCAAACCTCTCTCCTAGCGACAATGCTTCAGCTCTTTCTGTTTTCTCCCTTGAAGGGAGAAATCCCTTTCCGTTTTCTCCCTCAGTCATAACTGATGCACTGTTCTGAAGAGTGCTGGCCAGCCCTGTTTCACCATCTCCTTTTGCCAGTGATTTGTGAGAATGTGTACACATTGCAGGGGCATACAGAAACAGGCAAGTTTCTGCTTAGCTTGTGAGTGTGTACATAAATATGTGCACACACACAAATAGATCTGGTGTAGTTCTAAACAGTTTGTGGAGCATCATGTAACCATAGAATCATAAAATAATTTAGGTTGGAAGGGACCTCTGGCAGTCTATAGTCCAATCCCTGGCTCAAAGCAGGTCTGATCAGATCGGGTTGCTCAGGACTGTGTCTGGTCAAGTCTTGAACACCTCCAAGGACTGAGCTCCCACAGCTTCTTTAAGCCCTGTTCCAGTATTACATCACTCTCATTGTAAAAGTTTTTTTCCTAATGGCAAATTGGAATTTATGATGTTCCAGCTGGTGTTCGTTGCCTCTTGTCCTATTACCGTGCAACTCTGAGAAGAGTCTGGCTCCATCTTCCTTTTATCCTCTGAGCACGTAGTCATAGAGAGCAATAAGGTTTCCCCTTTACCTTCCCTTCTTAGGGCTGTATGGACCCCGCTCTCCCAGCCACTCCTTGCACAGACGCTCCAGCCCCCTGCCCAGCTTGGGGGCTGCTGTGGCATTTGCTCCGGTAGCTAATGCCTGCTCAGATGGGATCAAAGTGGAGTTTCTGATGAGTTTCCACAGAAAAGAAAGGACCAGAGGCACCTCTGCATTATTGGTGTGGTCCTGCTGGTGGGCTGTCTTGCAGCCCAGGGCAATGCAGAAGGCAGAGGAATGCTTTGCTCTGCTCTTGCCCTGGTCCCCAGCGAGGCTCATGTACAAAGCCTTGCAAGAGGGGCAGCGCAAGTGTCTGTGTCCTGCCTCCCCTTCTTAATTTTTTGAGCTCTCTGTGGCGGTGTGTGGTAGCAGAGAGGTGGTAGCCCATAACAGCTGCTATATAGCACTGCTTTTCAGTGTGTTGGGTCATGTCACTGTAACGGTAAGAGTGCGTTGTATCTCATGACAGTACATGTTTGTCAGAGCACTCGAATGCTTTGCTCTTCGCTTTGCTGTCTGTAGGACTGCGCAGACTGAGGAGTGTAGCTACGTGAAACTGTAACAACTTTTTTCCTTAAGATGGGAAAGTGACAGCTGAGAAAATCTGCCTTTTTCCAGAGATGCAATGAAGCCTTGGGATTAAAAAAGTACAATAGTCCTTAAGAGCCAAGTGTGACTTTGTTACTGTGAATACAAGTGGTGAAAATGTTCATATGTTATACCGTTCTGTTTTCTTTTTCTTTCTCCTTTTTTTAAATAAAAGGGGCCTTACTTACTGTCTTCTGCATGCACTGCAATGTGAGAATACTGCATCAATGCACCAATTATGACTTCAAGGCAAGAGAAAATTAAAGATATTTATCAAAGTATTTTCATTTCTTTGGAGAAAACTGTTGTTGTTGCCAAGTTACCATGCTACCTGAACAAGCTCTTGGTGGACTTAAGCAAAATATTACAAGTATCGCATTCCTTTGTTTTCTGCATAGCTTGTCTTCTTGGGAAATAACTGTGCTTTTATGATTTTTTTAGATAATGGGTTTTTACCCTTCCTTCCACTATTAGCTTTATGGTAATATATAGAAAGAAATCTAAAGAGAATGTAGTTATTCAGAGCTCGTTTTCTTTTGGATATCTAATAGCAAATATCAAGTGTCTCAATGCTATACCTAAGCCGCCTAGCAATACATAAGCAATAGCTGAGTTTGTTCTGAATGAAGTGCTTTGTAAGCAAATAGAAGGTACCGTGACTGGCCTTAGTGCAATACGCACAGCTAGATAAAACGTAATGTATTTTCAGAGATCATCTGACAGATCAGGGGGCATGAGGGAGCAGAAGCAGCCATAGACACCTTCCTTTGTGCTCCATGTGAAGCATATGTGTGCTGTGTCAGAGGGAAAACAGGCATCTGAGGGACAACTATATTACAGCGGTGTTGTGGCCATCAGGCTGCACGTTTTACCAGCTGGCACAGTATTAGAAGCTTTTTTTATATTGGATGTTACCATCACCTTTCTTTTCCAAGGGTCCACGGGGAAAGCAGAGTCCCTGCCTACCATGCGTGTGCTGCACAGGGTGACTTTGTCGCTTGCAAGGAATGGGGTGATTTGCACTCGCTGTGCTCGGGCAGGTCAGGAGTGCTGTGTGAGCAAGGGGGTCCAACGGGCTGCAGACAGTGTCAGGACCTTCCTAAATGTGATGCTGTTCTTCTCCCAGTCCAGCTGTCGAAATGAAGAGGCAGGGTACCCTGAGTTCTGCAGCAGTGGTTTTGTCTCCTCTTTCGATACTATAGACTTGACGTTCACCACGCTAGCATGACTTTTTTACCCAGGTACCTTCCAGGCACAAATAGGCTTAATTTCTATTTTATGTCAGAACAAAGGACAGGGTCAAGGTCCTGGCCTTGGAGTTTATGCTAGGCTCTGCAGAAGTCTGTAAACAAAAGTCAAACAGACCTAGCCCAAAGATCAGCATTTTTATTAAAACTACTTGTCTGAAAGAATGTACCAAGGAGTTTTCTTCTGTGCTACATTGCTGAGGTGTGCAACTGCATGGGTAATGTTCAGGGATGGTGGCAGTAGCCGGCCTTTTGCTACCTGGTTAGTGGAAATTGGGGGTGTGTGTGAAATATCCAGGACCATGGGAAAACTCGGGTAGCAAATGGAGGATGGACTGCAGACATGGAAATGGAAACCTGTGGGGCCCGACCTCCCCTGACAGTGCCTGCCCTGAGCTGAAAATACCAGCTTACTCAAGTTATCTGCACTTAGACTTTACTAGGCCAGCATGGGTACAGCTCGCTATGTTGATTTATGATATCTGCTGTGCTAAAGCCAGCTTATGTGTTCTTGAAATTTGGCTGATCCTGGGTCTCAACTAAACAAGCTGTTCTGTACTCAGATTAATTCAGCAGAGAACCAGAGATGTGCCCCTGCATCATGCACATGGATGACTAGGAGTTGGCTCTACTTAGTAGGACTCAAGGAACTGTTATATGGAACCATATAGTCTAAATGAGTATGTTGATGTTTTTGAAGGTGCATTCTTTAAAGATGCTTGTCATAAAACCAGGAAGTTTTAAAGACTTGTATTAGCTAAATCCCAAGTTCCCATCCACTGGACATGCCGTCTTCTTTCAGAAATATCACTTGGAATAGTTTCTGAATCAGGGCCAGCAAACTTCTATACCCTGGAACATCTCTAGTGTCTGAACTAGCATTTAAAATTGCATTACTGAGCTTGGATTAACTGGCCGTATATGAACAGCTGTCAAAACAATTTCACAAAAGGTAAAGTGAGCAATTCTGACAAGGATGCAAAAGCTGGCATGGAAGTGGGATACAGGCAGTGCCAGCCCCACCACATAGTTCAGAGGCTCCAGCAGTTTTGGCTGGTCCTGGGCTACCCACAAGTTAGAGAGCTTTACTGTAGCCAGAGCAGACATTTTGAAGCTAAATTTATGAGTAAAAAGAGTGATTTTGATACTGTGTTTTGTTGGGAAGGGGAGGATTGTGTTTTTTCGTACAACAGTAAACAAATACAGAATGTGGGAGGAGAAGACGACTCGGAAAACACTAGCATAGTCCAATGTTTGCATTATAACATAATAAATAGGCTGGTTCATATGTATTTGAATGCATATATACACATAGGTAGAATGCAGATGAACCTAATAAAATTATACTAATCACAGGAATGACAGCCTTTGTGCAAGAAAGAAAAATTAATGTTCACTCCATCTGGAAAAGGAAATGTATCTTCATTTAGTAGTGTTCTTCCCATGCTAAAAAGGAATGATATTTAAGGGTTTTTTTAAAAATGCAGTGTTCGGCTTTTCTGTCAAATGGCACTTCGTAGAACTCAAACAAGTAAACACAATAATAAATTCTTTTGTGGGAAAAAGTTCTTGGGTTGGGGGGGTTCTTCTCCTGGAAGCCCATGTATTGATCCTCTTTTTTTAAACTGAGAAAAGTGAAAAATAGAAAAAGGAAGGATTAGAAATTGTCGCAGTGGAGCATGGTGCTGTTATGCAGCTTCCATAAATATCTTAAAACAGAGAAACATGAGTGAAAATGTGTCAGCATTTTGGAGGTAAATCAAGTTTACAAAAAAAGGAAGTATTTTTTAAAATACTCTGGAGACAGTACATAGTAGAGATAATATCTCAAGAGGAGAGCTTCAACCACTTAGTGCAGCAGATAAATACATTTTCACTTTTTTCCTGAGTTATTAGAATTATTCCTCCTGTCCAAACTCCAATGTCTTTTAATGGATTTTAATTGTATTCCCGTGTTTAAATCCTTTTGGTATTTTTCTCCATGAGAAACAAGTAAAAAAAAAATCTATTAAGAATTTATAATGGCATATTATTGGAATTTAATTTATTTCAATGCAGTAATATTTAAGATAAGTTAGTTTATAATTCTTTAAAGTGGTAGACTTAATTGGAGGGAAGAGTGGAAATCAGCATTAGCTGTTAGGACTATGGTGATTTATGACAGCTGAATATTAAGCTGTTTTTGTCTTCAACTAACATTTCTTGTAATAATACCAGGCAAAGACAGATACCAAACATTTTCTTTTTGAAAACTGTTAGCATAAAAATATTGTTCCTGGGCTTGGTGTAACTTATCTTGATAAGTCAGCAAGGGACTGCCTAAAATCAAAGCATGGGTCTAGCTCTGCTGGAGTACCTCTTTCCGTGAATGCTTAGGGCTACTGATGGGATGGCTGGTGAGCTGGGCTCCCTTGTCTTCTGCTGCTGACCCGTGTCTCCCATGGGCAACTCTTTGCCTTGCAGCTTTCTGTCTAGAAAAGTGGAGATTCTGCTTTTTATTCAAATAGTCACCACAGTCCAGCATCTGCTTAAAATTCAACATATGTTTAGGTGCTTCTGCTGAGAAAGGACAGCTTGCTGAAGCAGGTGCAATCAGGCCTCGAGCTGTTTCACTAACTCCTTACTTACGGAGTCTGGGATGCTAAAGGATTTCACCTGGAGCAGAGTGGCTGGGGTGTTTTTCATGCTGTGACGAATATGTTGAGTTTTAATAACAATTATTGTACTTCATAGACTCATTGGCTATATTAATATTGCACTCACTGCTATTACTAAAACTTGTGATAGTAACAAATTGAGAGAGCATGACACCCAAGTATTCGCAGCTTGACTTTACACCAGTTTCTTTTATTTTGTTATGCTTTTGCTTCAGGAAAGTTTGGAAAAAGGTATAGATTTTATTTCTTTTATCTTTTAAACATGTGCCCGGTATATATTATTTTCCATTTTAGCTTAGCAGTTGTATTCGCCACAGGTTACGTGTGTTAGAGAAAACCAAACTGGGGCATAATTTCAGCTCATGAAAGCTGGATTCAGTTCAAAGCTGACCCTGCTTTGACTAGATGATCCCATGAGGTCCCTTCCGGCCTGAATTATTCTATGGTTCAGTGATTTCAGGCCAACATCAATATAGATCCTTTGAGGTCGTTAATTTACATATCATGAGGATCTGACCTTTTGCCAGAGATAGCTTTAACACTGTTTATCATGTCATCAAAGATGAACACTTTAATCTGAGAACCTATCCCTTGATTTCAATTACAGAACGCATTGCTAGTGACATAACATGGGTGGTACAAAATCCATTTTATCTTTTTAACATCATGCATACTGTCTGTCTGTATACTTTAAACTCATAATTGCCTTTAGAGATCCCTGAAGACCCAGCAATTGCAGAAGAATATTATAATGATGAGTTTGAATCCTGTTCAGAAGGTAGTGAAGAGGAGGAGGATGTGGAAGCATCACAGACGGTCTCTAAGACAAATCACCAGGTATATGTGACCTTTGGGAAAACAGCATACACTTGATGCTCACGGGAAAATTAAACTCCCGCCAAGATTTTGTCCTACTGACATTAGTGAAATTTGGTTTTGTTAGGAATGTGTGTGTATGTCAATATCATGAATTAATTATATGTGTATGCGTATGTAATTCCTCTGAGACATTGATGAGAAAGATTCTTGCATTCCTTCAAGATTAAGGATAACACTCCCATGAATGCCATAAGGCAGATTGTTGTCAGTAAACTTCCTTGTTACTGTAAAACACTCAGAGTGGGGTTCTCATGTGTTAGCTGTGGGTGATTTAAGTTAAAGCTGAAAGTATACTTCAAGCATAAGATCTAAGTTCCAGCTCTAATTCCCGAGGACAGATAGGCACCTCTAGTTGCTACTTCTTCCTGTTGTGGAAGTTGCCACTTCTTCCACTTCTACATCTTTTCTAGGACAGTGTGATGAACTGTGAGCCTAAATAACTGGAACACTTGAGCAGCAAATCTGTAGACTTTCCCAAGAATCTCAGAAAGCGTCAGTAAAGAGAAAACTTACTATTGAAAGGCTTAAAGTAGCTTTATCAGGTGAGGCTGCTACAAGAAAGTCTTAGGGATTGTAGTGTGAAGAAGGTTGAAGATTATTGGAAAAGGCACCTAATTTAGATCTGATCAGAATGAGCTGAGATGAATCTTGTCTCCAGTGATCAAGTCTCAGTGAAATCAATGAACTTAAATGCCCAAGTCAGTTTGGAAAATGGATCTTCCTAAGGTATTCAGGAACAAGTCATTTCTCCCCTGGGCCACCAGCTTAAAGCATTGCGTACAGTGCCTCTGAACGGTACTGTCTGACTCTGCTCGGAACCATACATGTTATTCTGAGTTCATGTGAAAATTTTGCAGAACAGTGTGTGGCGTCTTTTGCATTTTAGGGAACCAACCATGTATGCTAATACTCTTCACTAATTTATAAATAACTTGTACTGATTTTTGAAAATTTTGAACCAATAGCTTCTTTAAGATGTAGTTTGTAAGGCAAAAATAAAACGTTTGTGTGAGAAATCAGAACTACTGATTTTCTACTTCTACCACAGTAGCAAGGGGTCCTGAATTTCTCTCACCAGTTAAACTTGAAGTTTACTCAGAAACAGCTTAATTCAATCTAGAAACGTCCTCCTAGCTTTCAAACTAAACACACAGGATGTTTTAAAATTCAGGATCAGTTTATACGGTACTGGTATAAAGAAATTATTAGTCAATTGTAAATCAGTGGAATACCTATCTTTTAAACTAAGGGAGGACAGATTTAGACTGGATTTAAGAAAGAAATTTTTTACAATGAGGGTGGTGAGGCACTGGAACAGGTTGCCCAGAGAGGTAGTGGAGGCCCCATCTCTGGAAACATTCAAGGTCAGGTTGGATGCGGCTCTGAGCAACCTGATCTAGTTGAAGATGTCCCTGCTCTTGCAGGGGGTTGGACTAGATGACCTGTAAAGGTCCCTTCCAATCCAAAGCATTCTATGATTCTATGATTCTATGATCTAAGACAATGCTTTTTTTCAGTTTGCTGGGTCTGTGTTTACCCACAACACACAGACATGCAAACACTCTGTTGCCCAGAAAGTCTACCACAAGATACTCTTGAAAATAAATTATTGCTCACTTTCATCAGACTCTGAGATAATTTTTTTTTTTCTTTTTAGCACGCCTTTTAAAATTTTCATTCAACTTTCATTGACGGTATCATTAACTGTCAATCAATAGTGGTTTTGAACAGGCAGACTGCTGCTTAGAATTAACGAAGGGCAAAAGATAAAAATAGATTTCTAAATAATGCAGAATAAATTAGGTGTTGGCAGTCAGATCTGAGCAGCGACATTCCCTCATTTTGCAGTGACTCAGAATTTGGTAATGACAAGAACTGTCACTGTCACCGTGGGCTGGAAGAGCTGTCCCACTGGCACCTCTTGTCTGAATCCAGCCCCGATGGCCCTGAGGCTTCGCTTTACCAGCAGTCTGTGTGCACACAGAGCATTAACCCTCTGCGAACTGGCCTGCATAGACTGACTAGGAAGCACCCCCTGTGACCATTTGCCTTTTAGGACTTCCTCTATCAAAGAAACTAATTGGCTGTCTTTGTTTTTTCTCATGTTGACCCCAGCACCTTAGATAAAGCAGAAGTGTGTTTCTGGGTATTGACACAAACACCTTCTCTTTTTCTTGGGAAGTGAGCATGATTTTCAGTTTTCCCTTTCTCAAGTGAAAAATTCAGCAGTAAGTCTGAGGTCAAACCAGACTGAACATAGCTGTGCAAATCTGGACACCTATGTCTGAACTAACTGAATGGAAAGTCTGTACAGTAAGGGGAAGTAAGCAAGCATTTTTAGGGAATAATGTCATCTTGGTGTAAATATCTAATATAGGTTAGATGGAATATGCTGAGAGGTCTCTCTGTCTCTCTGGTGATAATAAAGGGATCTACAGTTATATTAGCATGCATGGGACATCTTCATTCTGGATGTCAACAGTTATGGGAGATGAATCCCACTCAAAGGTAGGTGGGATCATGCTCAGTATTAATAATAAGCTTCAAATCCTACCAAAATAGATTTGATCTTGCTAGTACGTAGCAGGGGTTTGCTTCTGCAGTCATTTACTTAATACCAGAACTCCTACTCCTATTTGTATGACGGGATTCATACTCTTAAACTCTTTCTTCAAAAATACCTTCATAAATTAAGCTTTTGGAGGTGTGTGCTAATAAAAAATTCATTCCACTGCAACACAGGATAAGGACTTGTAAGATATTTACCTTCCTAATCTATGCAAATATCTCAATTTTCCAATGCCAAGATTGCTTTACTGGTTACTTCTGTGCAGAGGGTGCAGAAATGCCGTGTCTGGCAGTGCTCCCTGGTGACCCCATTACTTCAAACAATGCTTTAAAAAAATTCTGATGTTCGTGCAGTAACATGGGGTCAGAAGAGTCATCTAATTGAACAACACATTGGGGTGCATGATGTAGAAAGAGATCAGAGCTATTTATTCAAGCTATATTAGGCTCCCACAGATGTCAAGACAGACCGAGAAGTAGTGGCCTTACGTGGGCTGCAACATTTCTTCAGTTAAGAAGGTAGAGTTAGGCACTGGAACAGTATAATTTTAAAGGTTTAGGATGGGAGCCGAGACAGCTATTTTTCCCATGTTGATATCTTTCAATACAGCCTGTGTGTTTTCAGCTACATTGTCCAGTTGCAGATGTGGAGTTACCACCAATTTCAGACCCTAAGCACATCTGGACCTCTCATCTTGGTTGTAGCATTGGAGTTTAGTGTCCTTTGTTCCTCTCTTTTGGAGCAGAAATGCAGAATGCCAGATTTCAAGCAGCAACTTGCCAATTACTTTTCCAGACCTCTACCTCTTCAAGCCACTAGCTCTTTTCCACGTTTTTTTCTAGGAACACTGTTTTCTAACTGTGGGTAAAACATGAAAGAGAATGAGAAACTGTTTCTAAAAAAATTTTAAAATTATGAAGCTTAAGAGAGGTTTCATACGGTTGGACTCGATGATCTTAAAGGTCTTTTCCAACCTATACAATTCTGTGATTCTGTGATTCATCTTGAAAAGTTAGTGCACGGTGAAGCTTTCATTGGCTTTGATGTAGCTGAGATGCTAATGGATGCTTTTTACTGCAGTTTATCACCTTGTTCTTTGTGTTTTCTTTTAGTGACAATAATAGCAAATTCGCCCTCTTCATTATGACAAAGTCTACTAATGTGGTACATTAGCTTCCTATTTTCAATTTCCAGGTTGTTTCTAAGATTGTCAAACCAGACGATCAGCTGGCATAAATTATCAGAGCTCCAGCGGCTGTGGGTGGTCTGTGTGCTGTCACCTAAAAAGTGCTCCGCTGGATTCCTAACACGTGCCTTGACATGGCCTGTTGCCGTTAGAAAGGCGTTCATTCGTTCTGAATGTGAAATGTGCCCCTCTTCTGCGCATCTGTCAGAGTCCCTTGCCTATTCTTTAGGGCTTTGCTTTCTCTGCAAAAAAGAGAAACATTAAAGAAATAAATTCAATAGGTAAGCATGTTAACTAAACCGCTAAAGTCCTCTTGGGTTGCTAAACCCAAGTGGAGAAAAGGCATAGGTAGTTTCTACCTCAGTGTAGGTTGATTAACCATTTATTCAACTATTTACCACTGTGTGAAAACCACATTCTCTTTCTCATTGAAATTTTATTTCAAGATAGCCAAGTTAAGCCAGCTAGTTTCCTTCAAAAGCAGTGGTGATGAAAGTGGAGAAAGTGTATCTTTTGCCTTACAGTGTAATGAGAAAAAATCATCTCTGTTGTGATATTTGGAGTAAATATGATGTCCTGTTGTTGGAATTACAATCTTTATCCCATTAAAAAAGAAAAAACTGTTTTATTAAAGCAATTGTATTAATATTGTATGTGGCCATTTACCATGTTTTTGTCTGTCTGTCTATAGATTTGCAGTTAACTGTTAGTGATAATGAAAATAAAAATAATTACAAATTTATATTAGCAGAAAATTAATATCAAATTTTAGTTTTGAATTAAAAATATTTAATAACTTTTTAATGAAGTCCTAAAGGTTCATTTAATCTTTTTTTTTACAAATACAGAGAAGTTATATCCATAATATTAAGTCTGGCTCAATTCAATATTCAATATATATTGTATATATAAATGTAATGCATTCTGTAGCATTTCTGGGGCACTTTACTGCTAACTGGCAAAAGCCCCAGTTAAACAGGTTCAGATTAACTTGGTCATCTGAGGTAACTCAGGCACTTTGGATGGGCTGCAGAACTGGAAAACCTGGTGCTGACTTTATCCAGCCAGGACCCCACAGGCTGCTCCAAAAGGGCAAAGAGGCTCCTTCAGACCTATGAGCCTTTGGGTTATCTGTCGAAATGGCCAACCAAGAAGCTGATTCCCATCTTGCAAACCTCAGCTAAAATAGCGGAGCCTGTTTCAAATATAAGCCTGTGAAACAACTTAGGGTGATAAGAAGTTAGATCATGCTCATCCATAACAGCTCTCACTTGCACTGAAAGGTCACTAACCAGCTAACAGTCATTGCCAACAATTACTGTTATCCTGTTAAGGTATACTGGCAGTTCCTCAGTTTGAGAAACTTAGAATGAGTGTTTTGAGTAAGATCACAGAGAAATATAAAGCAGATTGACCTCAGCTTCTACAATGGACAATATTGTTTCTTTTTATTCCAGTGTTTCAAATTTTAAAACCATAGGCTTCTCAATATTTTTTTGAAATACAGATTTTTGATAGATTTTTCAGCAAGGTCAAGATTTTGACTTTCAGTTTTAAATAGTCAAGAAATGCCATGTTGTCAAATGTGATGTGGCAGTAGCTTCTAGAAACTCAGAGTCCAAGTTTCTCTTGGACTTTAATAAAATTGTGATCTAATTCCTGGAGCACAATCATTGCTTAAGGACCAGATCTTTAAATTTCATCTGTGTACACAAACAGCATTTCTCATGAAAGGTATCATGGCAAAACTGTTAATCATCTGTCTGGTAACAGAATACTTGAAATAGAAAAGTCCTGAAATCTCTGCTTAATTCAATTTTTTTCAGTTAGTCATTGTTACTAGATATGTAAGTAGATGCAATCACATGAAACGTAAGTATTAACTTGCAGTGGGCAGCTATCATACACATAAGACATTTTGGCATAGTTAAGAAGTACATACTTGCTTTTTTCAATGTAATACTGTTTCAGATATTCCAGGACTAACCGATGATAAAATGCTGGTGTATTTTCAGATATTGCACACCACCCTCCACAGTAAACATATCTTCTTTAAACTCCATGCACAGTTGTTCTACACACTTGTGTTCTGCAAGGAATCTGATGTAAATAATTGTTTGTATATAACATCATTCCCAAGCCTGGTGTTTTAGGAGAAGAAAAGATAGAAAAAGTCCCAAGCAATGTAGACTCTTTGTAGTCTAATGTTGACACTCATTGGCATAAGTGATATCCTTTATGTTTGTGGGATCATACCTCTGGTACATAGTGTTTATATTTAAGTTTGTGCTCACACTAATGCTATTCCTTATTTCATTTATCCACAGGACAGTGATATTGAGGCAATGGCCAAGTATTTGGAGAGTGTCCTGAATAATAGCTCATTGGGTAAGATGATATCTCTTCTTTAAATGTAATAGAAGTGATTATTAGCAGTCTGTATTCATCACAGTCCAATTATTTCCATTTTGCAACAAAATAACTCAAAAAATGTGTTCTTCTTGAAAATTGCTTCCTTAATCTACTGCAGAGAAGTATAAATATGCCAAAAGAAAAGGCATACACAGTTAAATGCTTTTGTTGAAAATAATAGAGCCATAAAGCATGATGGTCAGAAGTGTGGAATGTTATAACAAAAGATTTTAAAAACTTGGCTTCTGCCATCTTTTCTCCAGAGGAAAATATTTAAGGATATGTAGGTTGTTTTATAGTTCCTAGTACTGGTAACAATAAGAGAAAATTAATTAAAATATTTTGAAAATGTTTTAAAGTTATGTCCAGGTTTGGATAATATTTATTTTATTTTACAGTATCTCATTACAGGCACAGAAAAATCACTGAGAATTTAAGTTTGGAATTTAATCCTAAAATCTCCTGCAAGTTCTCTCTAGAAATTTAGAGTTTGAAAGCCTGGTTTCTTGTGTTCTACTTAAAAGCTAAAAAGAAAACTTAAATGAAAGAAGGCTATTTACTGAGGCTGGTGTAGTCACTGTCCTTGAAGACTACTGGGTTGAACTGTGCCAGCAGCAGCCTGCATGTGGGTTGCATGAAAACCCAGCTGAGTTCCCAAAGGCTCCCAAGGGAACCGCGGTCTTGTTTAGCTGCCTCATTTACACTCATTCAGTTGGGATAAACCTGACTCAGTATTATCTTGTGGCTCTGACACGAGAATCTAGGGGAAGCCTGGGAAATCCTCCTTGTAGAGGTTCCTCCAGTGCTGAGCTGTTTCACCCCTGCTTGTGAGCATGGACTGATGGGAAGAGAAAACCAAAGAAGAAAAAGGATGACAGGGAGTAATCAAAGCTGTGGCAGTCACAGTCTTGTAGCCACTGAATCATGTCTGGTCACCTTCTGGGTCCTGCATCAGGGAGATCCTTAGGACTGAAGAAAGGAATGTTCACGTCCAGTTTGTCTTCATACTAACAGAGATCCCACAGTCTTCAAATTCTGCACTCATTTATGCATTTGCAGCATCATTGTCTGCAGTGGGTTTGCAGAAGTGGAGATAGGGACAAAATTTAGCTCTATGCTTCAATATTTTGTTATTTTAATGAAAGAAAGGAATTGCCTTGAGAGCTTCTGGGAATAACCCAGAGTATAAGCCAAAGACAGACAGTGATATTTAAAAAAAATCTTAGTATCAAAGAGACTCTTGTCTTCCTCTTTTTCTTTCAGTATTAAGAGGATGCCTTTTTAAATTATAAGATTAAAGAATTAAATTGTGCTTTAATCATTAAAAAATGCCTGACCACTCTGTGCTGAAACTTAAAGCCTTTCTCCAAGCTGAGGTAGTAATTAGGTTTGTATGATCTGTTCCAAACAAATACATGTGATGATAATAACAGAGAAATCTGCTAGGGTCCCTTTTATCTTTGTATGCTCAGTGTCACTTTAAACATTTACTGTTTTAAGTTAAGTGCCATGTATCCATACAGGCTGTGGGGGATGAAGGAATTGAGAGCAGCCCTGCAGAGAAGGACTTGGGGGTACTGGTAGATAAAAAGCTGGACATGAGCCAGCAATGTGTGCTTGCAGCCCAGAAAGCCAACTGTATCCTGGGCTGCATCAAAAGCAGCGTGGCCAGCAGGTCAAGGGAGGTGATTCTGCCCCTCTACTCCGCTCTGGGGAGACCCCACCTGGAGTACTGCGTCCAGCTCTGGGGCCCTCAGCACAAGAAAGACATGGAGCTGTTGGAGCGGGTCCAGAGGAGGGCCACAAAAATGATCCGAGGGCTGGAGTACCTCTCCTATGAAGACAGGCTGAGAGAGCTGGGGTTGTTCAGCCTGGAGAAGAGAAGGCTCCAGGGGGACCTTATTGCGGCTTTTCAATACTTAAAGGGGGCTTATAAGAAAGATGGGGACAGACTTTTTAGCAGGGCCTGTTGCAATAGGACAAGGGGTAATGGTTTTAAACTAAAAGAGGGTAGGTTCAGAATAGATATAAGGAAGACTTTTTTACAATGAGGGTGGTGAAGCACTGGCACAGGTTGCCCAGAGAGGTGGGAGATGCCCCATCCCTGGAAACATTCAAGGTCAGGTTGGACGGGGCTCTGAGCAACCTGATCTAGTTGAAGATGTCCCTGCTCATTGCAGGGGGGATTGGACTAGATGACCTTTAAAGGTTCCTTCCAACGCAAACCATTCTATGATTCTATGATTAAGTTCTTCCAACGTCAAGCTACAAAGCTGCAGTTGGGATAATTTTTATGTGTTCACTAACATTAATTTATAGTTTGCTTTTTCTTCACTGTGCTGCAAATTCATGTTACATCCAAATTTTCTTTATATGGTGCATTTTACATAGGTTAGATACTTGTTCTCTTTGTTCACCCTAAAGCTAGTTATGTCCACTTTCAGGTCTGCATTTCTTTAACTGTCCAATTCCAGGTCTGCATTTCTTGAACTTCTAGTTGGTTATAGCCATGGGATTGCCAGTGCCAGCCTGTGCCTCACATCTTGTCATCCCATGACCGTAGTCCTTTACACCTCATCCTTTGTCCCCACTTTTGAAGGCATCTGCTGTTGTACCAGGCCTGTATTTCTCTACATTAATTTAATTGAGTTAGTTATAAATACATCATTCTACACAGAATACTACTATCCATCTAAAAATGCAGGTCCACAAAAATAAGTGGAAATAAAACAAAATAGCCAGAACTACCTGGTTATTAGAAGAACTGCTGTTACAGCTTAAGCAATTCAATCAAAGTTCCTGGCAGGTCAAGACAAATTCAGACAAAGCCTGAAGCCTTGCAAACTCAGGTCCAAGCATGTGGCCTGGTACTAGCAGTGGCAATACCATATTACTGAGCTACAGAGCTACAACATCATTATAACAGCTGCTCCTGAAAACAGTATGGATTTCATGGCAATAGTAGGGCAGATGCAGAAATCTGGCCTGGACAGAATTTCTTGTAGTGTCTTTCATTGTTAAAGGTATTGTGAAAAAATTCTGTGCCATTTCAAGCAGATGTTAGAGAACATCTGAGTAGAATAAAACTAGAACGTTTTTATGTCAGCAAGGTCTGTGATAAAGAGGATGCAATAAATATACGTTGTTTCTCCCCAGGTGGAGTTTCTTTAGTATAAATCTCAGTTTATACTGAGGTAAAAGGGTACTTACTGAAGGGTTACTTTCTGAGAAAACTCAGTTACTTTTGAAGTAACTGAGTTTTCTCCTCAGGAGTTCCCACTGAGTCACTGTGAATACCAGTGCTTTAGTGTCGTATAAGGTTCATTTTGGGTTGGCTATACATCTCCATGTGGAGTATATTTGAAATAAGGTAGTCCATGCTGATAAAATTTGAAAAATTGGGAAGATCCCAGAAAAGAACTGCAAAATGAAAGGAAGTTTGAAAAACTGATTTTACAATTTGCTAAATATGCTTAGCTTAGAGGAGGACAAAGTTAGAGGCAGTTGGGTCACTTTGTGTTGTTTGTAAACTCAGGAAAAGACATCTGATTCTGAGGAGCTTTTTAATCTTGTAGAAAAAGGCATTGTAGGATGTCATATGTAGCAGTGAAAGCTGAAGAAAAATCCGAAATCCAAACAGAAGTCTATGTTTCAGTGGAGATAATCTCTTCACAACACATAATGGCTTACCATGAGATGCAGTAGATGTCTATCACCAGTTATTGGGTTGTTAGCAGAAATGTTGGTAGGAATGCCTTTGGGCCATAATGTGTGAAAAGTCTCACCAGATAATCATAATCACCCATTTTAAATGTAAGTACCTGTGAATAAATGTCAACCAGAGGATTTGTTTCCCTACATATCCTTTCATCTGCCCTTTGACAGAGTAGGAAGGATGCAGTGAGAGCCCCAAACTGGTGCTCCATGACCTGAGAGGACAAAGATCTTTTGCCCTTTTGCCCTATGTTCTCTGCAGTACTGGGCTAGACGCTGGGAGAGGATTTGTCTTTGAAATACATTTAGAAAGCCACAATACCTGGTTTTGAAAAGTCAGTGCTCTTGTTGTTTCATTTGATTTTGTTTAATGAATCAAGAATGATATATTGCATAAAAAATGCAAATAGTTATCTGGCCACTTTTTGAAGAAGCATAGTTCCTTGTTCTATACATCCTTGTGTTGATGTATAGTTAGGCAAACTGCTCAAAGCTGGGTGCAAAATATATTATTAATCAAGTAACTGCTTCTAGGAAAATACGTCTGATATAGAAGTTGGTGTGAGTTATGAATCATCCCAGGAAAACTTTTTGAGGCTTGTTGTAGCAGCAATGTGAAAAGCTCTTACCAGTTTTCACTGAGAACTCATTTTTTATGACATACTACACCCTTGCAGCATCCTACAATCTGTAGTCCTTGCAGCTGCCTCATAGTACCCAGAAAATCATATTTAATGGAGAGGAAGATAGATATTAGTTTGTGTGCAGAGAAGAAGTTTTGCTTGGCCAACTGCCAGTGTGGAGAGTACACAAAGTACAAATTATTTAGCCTGAAATCCCAGAAAAAACAAGAAGGATGTCTTTAATAATGAAATGTTGGAGGAGAAGGAGATATTGTAGCAATAAATAGACTGAACCCACTAAGCAGAAAGAGTATACTGAGCTCTTACTACAGTGATATATCTTGTAATATTTATTAGTTATACAAGAATTTAGCTGAGGCCTGTGGTTAAATGTACTCTTTCTTAAGAGAATGCAAAGATTATATTTTCCTTAGACCACTGGTACTCAGGGTGTCAATGTTTAATTGCTTTCGAAGCCCAGAGACACACATCTGGACCTTAATTCTACACCAACTCAAAGAGGAGTGTGCCACCCAGTTAAGTCATGAGCATTGCTTTGCACAGTGCTTGGGGTTTCATCAGGGCCACCCTGAGGACAGTGAATTTTCCAATGCTACTAAAGTAATTGAATGCTTACAGACCCCATGTAAAAATGTATGGATATGCACATGTAGTGTTAACAGTATATGATCAGGAAATGCTTTTTGCATCGATGGGTGAAGTTATTGGTTGCTAGTAAGAACTGAGCTTGTAATTTTTCATCTTTTAAACTATGTTAACTATACCTCAGTTGTAATACTTAGGCACCAGACAACTGTTAGCTATTAGGTGTAAAGAGAAGTTAGGAAAATGTTTTAAAAAGTCAAATCATTTGTCCATAGCCAGATAACAGAGTCGGGAATCAATTTCTTCTGTGGTTTCTCTCCATGCCTGCTTCCTATCTTTTGAATCCAGCAAAGCTCTGAATCCAGCAGATGCTGTGAACGATTCAGTAGGATCCCTCACGATAGAAAGTTTTAATATTAGTATTCAACCTTATGTGATCAGGATCTAGAATCATGTAAGACATAGGAGCATAACTCCTGGGAAGGCCATGATTATGCATTCCAGGGAAGCATTCAGTACTCTCTGGGCTGTCTATACTGCTCATAGCAGGAAGGTAGCTGCGAGCTCCCTCTGGCTGTATGTGACCAATGTTAATGCAATCCAGACTAAACCCTAGCTGAGTCCAAGGTAAAAACCCCTGCTAGGAGGGGAAAGTGTGTTCAGTTAGACAAGGCATCGTGTTAACGTGTTTGTGTGACTTTTGGCTTGTTCGTATCCTATGCAGAGCCCTCCCGTGTCTGTTCAGAACTTGGGTGCTGTGTGCCACAGCCCACACATTTACACAGGATGTAGTTCCACCATGACATATGTTCTCCTCTTTTGGGCAGTGAAATCCTAATGCCAAATATTTTGCAAGAAGAAACTAAAATAGCTGCTTTGTTTGGCTTAGCAAATTGAAAGCTGAAGTAGGATCTTTTTTTTCCAATTATAAACAAATGAAAGGAGTATGCAAAATGGAAGGGAAGAACTGAGTAAGCCCAAGGAAAGGACTGGCACAGGAGAAAAATGAGCAGGAACTGGCCAATAAAGAACTTTTGTTGGAAATTAGAGGAGAGATTTTAGCCACCAGGTCACAGTGAGGCTCTAGAATTGTCTTCCAATGGGAGCAGTAGGGGCAATAAATAAATAAATTCCTTAGGTTAAGCAGGGACTTGTGTGATGGCATGGCAACATGAAATTGCAGGATATTTGAGCTGCCAATCCTGACAGTCCTCTGTGATTCAACGTTTCTGTGTTCCTGTGGATGAGTACCACAGGAGTCTGTGAGCATTAGGTCCTTAAATATTGCAACAGCCCACAAAGCCTGTAAGCAGAAAGAGTGTGCATGTATGTATATAAATATGTATATTTCTCATATATATATGTATTTACATATAGAGATATGGTTTTTTATATATATACACATATACATAGAAAGAGTACCTTCACCTGAAGGGGAAAGTGATATTATAAGCTAAATACTTTCAGTTTACAGTAATGATTAAGCTAAAGGAGAGACTTGCCTGTTAGGAAGAAAGTTCTCGCTCTTATAAATAAGTGCGAGAACAATGGAGGAAAATATATATTGTCTAAGCAAATTTCATTTTGTTGAATATTTATCTGTCCCAGAACTTCCTCAGGTGACTGTTCGTTCTGTTGTAATGTAATTCCCTGTACACTACACAGAAGGAAAATTGTTACAGTTCTGGTGCCTTTAAGCTATAAACCTACTTGTCCCTCAGAAAGGAGTTGCCCTTAATGTGCATTTAATAATCTAATTCATCTTTAATTAATGTGGCACTACCTTGTGAGAAACAGGAATAGTCTTCCTCCTTCTGACTGCCCTTGACTCCGCAATAGAGCTCAGGGGATGAAGGTGAATAAGGTTACGTGTCTGTGCATTGATTTGTAGGCTCGGGGACTGTCATCAGAGTGTCTCCAGGGGCGCCCCAGGGATTCAGAGCTCTCAACAGCACTATGGCTGAGACGAAACTGAAACGCATGAGGGAGTAAGTAGCATATTTATGTGTTACCAGTATTCAAAGAGGATGGATCTGAAAAACTGCAGAACACAGCAAAGAAAACCATGTGTTGTTTCCCCATCCCAAAAAATCCCTTCAGAAAAAAAAAGTGGATGGTAAGGTATTCTTTACAGACTGGATGCCTACTTGCCTCCACAGAGGATGAAGGTTGACTATCACTTCTGATTGTTTTCTCATAATCTGCACAATCACTGTCATCCTTCCAGGATCTAGTTTGCCTTCACTGCTGTCAGTGTTGTTCTGAACTTGGCTTTCTTTATTAGCTCAGCACATACCCATAAATCACTTGCAGACATCCATGTTCCCACCATATTTGCTCCCTCACCCGCACTTCATTCTTGCCTGGAACGAAAGACTAATGAATTTGTTTCCCATGATGATATGATGATTTAAACCAAACATGATTGCTGCTGTTGGCTAGGATTTTCAAATGAGACAGAGGAATTTACATGTGCAGCTCCCTTTGGAACTCATTGTCTAATTGCGTTCAGCATCACTGAAACCCCAGCTTTATTAATAAAGATTTCAGTGTCTTAATAAAGCAAAGACCTGTGCTTCCTTTTTAGAATGTACTGGTTAATGTATCCTGAGCTTTTATCTTGATTCAGTAATTTCTGGCCTTCCAAGATTTATTGCACCCTAATTTAGGTACTGATCAGATAATCATAATGCTATGTATTATTTCTGAACTCAAATTTTCTTTGCAGCGTTGCAACATTCAACTGATCTCAGATTGTAAACTCTTCAAAAAAGGGCAGTTTTCTCTTGTGTGGGTGGACAGTGCCAACAATATGGTGGATGGTATCAGAATACAAATAAGTTCAAACAGTTAATACTAGTAGTTATTTAAGCGAATCCCCTAACGAAAATGAATGCAACCACAACAGCATTGATGCCAATCACTGTTCAAAACAAATTGCAGTGCCAAATGCACTGTGTATTCAAGGGAAATACCAATTAGATTTACTCCAGATAGAAGTTGTTCAGTTTTATGATATTTCAAGATGCAGCAGCTCCTAGGGATCACTTCATGGCTTAGCCTTTATTGTGCAACCAGTCAGCAGGTCTCACAGCCTGCCACTCTGATTGCTTTGCATTCCCTTTTCATGGAAAGTACTTAAAAAAATAAAAAAATGCATCATGTTGTGCCAACTAGTTGCAAGGTGAGGTTGTTTAGTCAAAATGCCCACTAATCTTACAGCCTTCACCTTGTGTTCTCATGGTTGCAGGATAAACCTTAACTATTTGAACTTCATGGTCATTGCTTTTAGGGCTGAGGTATGATTAAATCACTTGCTTCTTTCATATTTTGTTTTTCCAGTGCTGTTTCATGGTTTTCACAGTTTGTTGGTTCTGATAGGATAAGCACGTAGTGGTGGTTAAATGATGAAAAATTTGGAAGTGCTGTTATATGATCCTTTGGAAATGTCACATTTCAGAATAGTTTATAAACTAGTCTATAAACTAGCTTTTCATATGCCAATGAAAAGCCTGATTAACTGCAGTAACTCACATTTAATGCATTAGACTTCCTGGTTTTGGAACACTTTCCTAGACATTTCATTCCTGAATGACGACAGTCAGCTGGGTCTGTAGGCCTAAAGACCCACCCAACCGGCATCTTGAGAACTTCCAGCAGACCATACCCATGAACAATTTTCAAGTTACATTCATTAAGAGAACAAATTGGGGGGCAGGGGGGTATGTTTTGTGTTTGTTTGGGGTTTTTTTGGTAAATAAAAGTACAGCTCTCCTTTTGTGCACTATAATAGCTACTTTAAAGAAGTCTGTCAAAACATTTACTCAGGTTATTGCCCGTTCTCCTAAACATACTATGACCTTGTCATTTGCTGAATATATAAAGGTGAGTGAGTATGTTAATTGCTTGGAAGTTAGGGTGTTAAGAAATAAGTGAGTGAGCATAGTGCTGAGCACACACATACACAAGGAGATCCCTACAAAGTCTTACACGTAGCCAATTTGCACACAGAGCACAGTGGGGGAATTTTCAGTGGCGAGAAGGAAGTACGTCTGGCTGCAGGACGATGCATGAAGCCTCAGCTGCTCTGCTCATCCCTCAGTGAACTTCATGTGATGTGTTGCACTTCATCCACGCAGCAGTGCCGCTTAGGCAAGGCTAATATAATTCAAACTTGTGCTATTCAGTTTTACTCAGGAAGCCACAGACTTATGGTGAGGTCTTCCAGTTGACAGCCTCTAAGGAAAGAGAGAATGTGGGTTTTTTGTCTTAAAGAAACTGAGTAGCTGGAGTTCTTATGAGGAAACAGAAAAGAAGAGCAGTGGAGACAATGTGGAAGTGCAGTGAAATCTCTCTAGGTGGCAAGTCACTATAGAAACAGAAGTATGAAGGTTTGGGATTGGTGCCATTTTCAGATGCTAACAGCAATAGATTCGGATGAGAGAGACTCTTTTATGTCATGAATTGCTCAGACAGTAACCATTGTGCCTACACGTTACAAGTAACATTAATGAAAGAACCTCCTTAGTTCTGAAAAAATGGTAGATTAATGTAAAATAACATGGAGTCTAACAGCAGAAAGGCCTTTTAGCCATTTTTAATTGACACGTGAATGATATGAGCTTGCAAACAACTGCAGCAGGGCAGTGACTTGACAAGGTGTGATGTGCTCTTTGATTGAGTCATTGCAGTGTGCTGCACTGCCTGTGTTCTTTGACAGTAGAGAGAATTGCTGTTTATCAGAGTGCCAATTTAGGTAGCTTCTACTGTATTCTTGTGCAGGGCTTTATACCTGTATTTATACATATATGTGAGAGGCAATTTGTGCCAGAAGTTCTTACAGGAACATAGAAGGAAGCCATGGATGTTCTTGAATATGGTAGGTGGGAGTCCTTCGTCTTCTATTTTAAGTAAAAAAAAGGTTCAGGGCTTAACCTATAGACAGCCTGATAGTGTTTATGATTCAGTCACCAGCTTCCTTCACTACAGCCCCTGAATATTTCCCCTGGCATCTTCTTTCCAATTCCCATTGCACTCTGTTCCAGCATTTTGAACTGCTGTCCTCTCAGTAAAAGTCATGATAAAATCACCTACTCCAGTGACAACAATTTCTAATTTGTTATACTTGGTATCAGTATTCATTATAAAGTTTATAGCAGCAGAGATTTAACTTTACCTTTCAAGTGGAGTTCATTCTCTCAGCAAAAATTTCTACTTCAGTGCTAAGCATTTCGATATTGGGATCATCTGCAGTGTTGATAAGAAATCTGTTTCTTGAACTAGCTCCTTCAAATGTTATCTAAGCTTTTTCTCATTATGCTCCTTCCCAGCCTTGCATGTTAACAGTGGGAAGTCAAGCAAATATAAAAATCAGAGTTGTGTGACTCGTATTCTTCATATTGGGATTTTAGGCTGAGGAATCCTGTTCGGTGCAGGAAACAAGAGAAGCCGTTTCTTGGTATTTTCTGTCCTGGCCACCATCCCATTCTCACGGTGGTTGCCATCCATGGTACTGGGTAACTTGGTGCATGCCTCAGTCTGAGAAGCTCTACTCTCACATGCTATCCAGAGCCAAATTATCTTCACCAGAGAGATCCATGAGGAAAACCTAATGTCAGTTCCATCGATGCTCTCCTATAGAGACTTTCCAACTATGCGGCTCAGAAGAGAACCAAGCTGTTCTTCAGAAACAACTCCTCAAGCCAAAGCTTTTTTTTCACCATCAGATCAAACTGTTTTACCACCTATTCTTTTTTTTTCCCCTGAGGTCCATATAGCTAGTCAAAGTCTTCTTTAGAAGATGTCAGAAGCTTTGGCAGTATGCATTGCTTGAAAGATTTCCTTGTCCCTAAGGAAAGGCTTTGGAAGAGTCATTGTAGCAAAAACTAGCTTGTTTTCTGCCAACTTCTGAAAAACTTGGCAGACAAACCCAAAGCTTTCTTCAGGCTTGGACTAACAGCACCGATAGCTTGTAAGAGGCTAAAGAGGACAAAATCTACATTAAAAGAAACAGACCCAACTTTAGATCTCTAGCTGAAAAAGTTTTTCTGCTTCTTTTAAGCTTACTTTGTCTTATTCTGAGGCTCTTCTTTCCAAGTTTTTGACCACTTCAGCCATAATTTAACCACAATGAAAGGCCTGGCAGAAGCACAGAAGCCTGTGGAAAGTCTTATGATGCATGGTTGACATCTCAAGTCTGTGCAGGTTCATGATCTAAAATGGAAAAGTGAAGGTGAGAAATAAGACAAGCGTGTGCAGAAATTTGTGGCAAGAGCAAGCCTTATTAGGGGTTTTGGTGCAGTTGGCTATATTCACAATTGCACCTCCCTACGTTATGTAGGATTCGTATCCCAGGTGTCCAGTGAGTGGAGGCTTCCCCTTGAAGCCTCTTCAGCACTGTAGTCAAAATTAATTTCTTGGGCTTTGTAAAATCAGGATTTGTGTTTTACAGAGTAAGGCTAGTTTTGAATAATGGAATAGCTATGGAATAGAATGTATATCTTGTTCTCTCTTTCCTGAAAATATAAAGAGGAATAAAAACATAGGAAATGAAGAAAAAAAACTTAGTACAGAGTGTTTTGTGCTCCTTTGTGGAGGTATCCATGAATATATACAATGAGTCATTTTAATAGCAGTGAACTTTAATATGCAGTTTAGAATTCAATAAAATGTATGTCAGTAAAAGGAAAAGGCTTTTATGCCCCAAATTTTAAGTAAATTAAAATCCTTTAGCACAGCAGTAAGCACCTTTTAGTCAGTCCCTGAAGTCTTACACACAGCAGCATACCATGATCAGGCAAAAGACTTCATCATCACCTGCTGAGCCTAAGTAAAGCCGTCTTTCAGCAGTCATGGAGAAAAGGCATTTGGTGATATTTTTATTCTGTTCCTGTGAATGCTGATAAGACTATTGGTTTAGACTGATGAGCAGTATGCATATATGCTTCTTGTGCTTGTGATGTTGGCATCAAATGTATTGTTTATCTTAAAAATTCAGAAAGAAAGGTCATACTGAAGTCATTGAATAGGCACTGGATATTCTTTAAGATAAGTAGTCCTAAAAATGCCTAAAGTATAGAAGGCTTTTTGTACATTTATTTCTGCACATTTTTGAACTATTGCAGTAAACAAACTGATTATTTGATTTAGTGCTTTTTTAGATGTTGGGGGGACCTTCCTAAGGGCCAGCTCTGAGCCTACTGAAACTGGTTTTGTTATTGACATCATTGAGGGCAGCTTTAGGTGAAGGCAAAAGCAAGAATATAGAAAAGCTAGTTGGGTTTTTAGACTTCCATAAAAAAAATTCTCAGTGACCTTTCAATTGGCATTGACTGTCATGTTGAAGGTGTCATGATGTAAACATGCATGAGGAATAAGATGTCTTCTCACAGACAAAAGACATATTTGGTAAGGAAGTTTATTGACACTGTCTGAGCTATGACTGTTTTTTTCAGACGAATAGAGGACAGTATTCTTGAAGGTATTGATCCTGAAGTGGTTTTGAGCATGAAATTTCCTCTTACACATGCCACAGTTGTTCTGTTCAACAACCCATTTTCTGGTAATAATTTCTGTCTGGTGATCCCAAGACATCTTACAGCATAATTGTAGCTTTTTGCTTCTCATGGGCTAAGCCAAAATATTACTTACATATCCATCCTCCTTGTCACAGTCTTTCTCACATCTCATTTTTAAAGGCCAGTCTCCATCTCTTAATTGTTTAGGGCCAAATGAGCTCACTACAGAAACACATTAAACATCTTAGCCCATGCATTCCTCTTTCTTTTAGTGTTAATCTCTTTCAAGATAATTGCACAGTTACCTTCCAGACCCAGATGTGAAGGTCTGAAGTATATTGATTTTCCTGTTTGCTTTACAAGCAAGTGAAGTGAGAATACAGTAAAACTAACCGGGAACACTAGGAGAATTGAACCTGCCTTTACATGACCAAGCTGGGAACTTGGTTCTTGGCTCCCATCAGGGAGAAGTGAGTGAATGCTCTTGGCTTGTGAGTCTTTGCTGTCTGAAGGCAACGACTGAGAGAAAGTGGGAACAGGTGAATCCTGGGCTCTTCCTGCCTAAGAAGAAATGAAGGTAAGCGAGGCAGTGGCTACTGCCCAGAAGTGTGGGAGTCCTCTGCAGCAGAAGCAGTAGTCCCCCCTCAAGGCTGAAGCTGGAGCTGATGGTCTGATTCCCCAGGCATTTTCCATGGGTCTTCATTCAACTTCTTCCCATTGTCCATGCTGTTCCCCTTTCCACAGCAAATATGGGCTGCCTCTCTTGTTGTCTTGGTCCTCTGTCTCTTCTACTGCTCCTCTCCATCCTGCATCTGGGGATTGGAAGAGCATATCACCTGCCAATGCCATCATTTCAGCAGTTCTTAGCAGCTTTACATTCGTTATGATGCATTTTGAAATGAATAAAGAGAACGAGCTCGGTGGCTAGAGTGAGTGAGTCTATTAGGGCATGATTAAACTTTGATGTATTTTCTTGGGATGCTCATCCTGGTGCTCATTTTGCACATTACTTGAACCTCAGGTCCAACCCTTAAAATAAAGTGTAAGATTTTGTGAATTCACTTAGATATGTAAAGAAAACTCAGACTTTTTCAGCTTCTCTACTGAGCTGCATGTCATAGATCCATGAGCCATTCTGTTATCCTGAATCTTTAAGGATTTTTTTTAAGTGGACAGTAATGTCATAATTGCTTTAGCACTAGAGAGAGTTTTTATCCAGTTTGAAAATTGCATTCCAGTAGCAAAACACATAAAATTATAAGTATAGCCTCACTCATTTTAAAATGTCAAGTAGCCCCAAACACTCAAAACATTAGGGGAATTAGACTAATACATCTTTTTGTTTTGCACAAAAAGCATGATTTCCCTAGTTTCTTGTGCTGTGCATACATAATGCATAGATTGAGCTGTTCAGTTTTCTAGCACCTTGATTTTGTCAATAGTTTGCAAATGTGAGAATGCTTTAATGCGGCATTAATTATACAGTCTGTTTTCAATACGGAACCACTTGAAGAACCTTGACACTATTTACTAGATGCAGCATTGTGACCTTGGGAGGTTTACAGAGGCATTTGGGAGAAATATAGGTAGGGAATACGCAAAGGGCATCCACCAAACCCTTGCCAGGACTACCACTGTTTACTGTTTCCCGTATTGCTTCTGTCTTCATCTGCTTGCAACTCTAATTCTGTACCTGTCTGTAGGAAAAATCTGTCCCTTTCCTTCACCGCATTTTTTCTCAATCATCACATAGTGATTTATTTCTTTTGTATAGGGAAGTCATTAAGGTATACATCTCATATTCCCCATGTGGAAGGAGGTGTGAGCAATGCAGAGCTGGTATCATAAAAAATAGCCCAAGGGGTAAAACACCAGAGAGTGGGCAACATGCAAACTATCTTGCATGAAGGAGAGGTTAGCAGACCCAAAACACCGCATTTGCCATCACTCCAAAGGGAGCAGCCACCACTTCTGAGAGTGCAGCAGCATCGGGGGTGGCTCTGTCACAGGTCTGCCTCCTTCTGCAATGAACCTCCTTGCTGAGCAGCTTGTTTTCATGAGTAGTTGGTCTTCAGAGTTTGGAGATACCAAACCAACTGTACTACGTTTACAGTAGTACATGTACTATGTTTACATTAGCCAGACATGGCCAAAGATTGTGACAAAACCGGAGGATACTAGTACTTGTAAGGCCTAACCTTGCTCTTAGTTTTAAGGTAACGCAGTAGACATGTATCTCCATTAACATTTTTCTGCAGGAAAGTAAGAGGAGCTGAGTATTGGAAAAATACACTTTAGCTTAATGCTGATTTTTCTGGTTCAGTCATGTTTCAGAGTGAGCCTGGGTTTTATCTTTGTGAATCTACTAGCTGAAACGAATTATCTAGACAGTATATTATGATTGTTATGTTTCTGTAAATGTTAATAGAAATCTTCATTATTCATTTATATGCCATATTTTCAGGCATCTAGATGTACAATTATTTGATTTTCCAAGAGATTTGAGACAGAGGAATGACCAGGTTCCTATTTTGAAAAGTGTTCAGGTATTAAATGTTTACTTGTTGGGGAAAAAAATAAAAGGATTAGACCTCTATCTACCTCTTTAAATGCCTAAATAGCTCCGTGTAGCTTGTCTTGTTTTGATGAAGAGCCAGAAGAAACTGAATGCATAAACCTTTCTAGGCCTTTCTGAAAATCATAGATCTATTCTCCATAGTTGGTAATTGCTTTTCTTTCTTTCTCTATAGTATGGTGTAGCCATGGAATTGTATGGCTCTGCCAAAGCATGAATTGGCCTTAGTCCTGTTTTGTGCTACGAACTTTTTCCAGGACTACACATACGGAAAGGGACCTGAAAGAAGTTGTGGACTTAATCCACCTACCTTCAGGCCCCTTCGAGTGGATACAGATGTGAACTAAGCCCAAATGGCTGATGTACAAAAACTTTACACAAACAGTTATTTGCGTGTATATGTTAGTATCTATTTTTATGTGTACATATATACTTGTCATAACTGGGCATCTCAGGATCCATAGCAGTTGGTATTTTTTTAACTTTTGAAATGTCTTTTCGATTGGATTAGTTAAAAGTATTATTACTTTTATGATAACCTTGTATGGTTGTTTAGCATAGTTCAGCGCTTGAGTGCTGCTTCATCTCCCACTGTTGCTGTAGGGTACACAAGCCCAGCTGAAGGTTTCGTTAGTAAATTACTATGGGACTTGTGATGTTTCTATCAAGAATCATCCAGCTCCATACCAGCTGATTACATTCATCTCTCCATTGATGCACTTGATGTGTTGACAGCCTTTTAATGAGACTGGCTTGTTGGTAACTCAGAAATGCATTGTTTTACATCCAATAGTAACATGTAATACAATATGGCTAAAGACAATGCTTGGATTGAGCAAAGATATATGTAGTAATATTTAATATTATGATTGTTTCATTGAAATGCATAAGTCTGTATCTTTTCCTTTTTCTGATGGGCAAATTGTTAGTTTTATAACTGTCATTTTGGTGTGAGACCCTAAATCACGCGAGACCCCCCAAAATTCAAGCCATGTAAAAGGAAATCAGCATTAACTCTGAATTACCACACAGCTGAATAAAAGAGATTGCAGTTATATTCTTAAACTCTTATGAGAACTGTATATAATTATTGACTTTTCAGAGATAACTACTGTATCCTTGCGTGCCCACATTCAAGAAGCAGCTGTATACTAAGCTGCTCTTCAGACACGTGTGTCTAAAACAAATGCATTGATAAACAAAGCAAATAGCATCAGGTATGTGTTAAATGTGCCTTGAATTTTTGCTTGATCTTGATCAGTGATGCTGAATGAGTTAAACTGATAACTTGTCAAAGATTCTTTGTATGCCGTGACATTGTTAAAAACCAGGATGTTGTTTAAAATAATTTTAGCAAGGCTAGGAAATCTCAGAATATGTATAAAAAGACTGCAGCCCGGGAAAGTGTGTTTCAGGAAATTCTTCATGGGCACTAAACAGTATCGTTTTCACCTGTCTTACCTCCTGAAGAATAGTTCTATCTAAGCAAATTGGTTTCCTCTTTCATTTTTAGTATTGGCAGTAAATTTGTTAATATTGCAATATTCAGGTTTGATTTAAATGACCATGTTTTGTTGTGATTTTTTTTTCTGTGGGAAAAACTAAAAAAACATTTCCTCTTATACAAACTATATTCTAAGTTAGTAGTAGCTAGAATTCAACTAGCAGCTCTGAATTCTAATTAACGCTTCTTCCAAGAGCAGATGTCAGCTTCAATTCCTATTTTACAAATTCATTTATCTCAGAAAATGAGATGCATGGAGAATATTATTGTTGATATTTCTTCAGCTGTGTGTCTACAGCTTTTAATAATAAGATCCTTCTTAGCTCATGGGAAAACATGTCCTAAATATGCTTTAGATTTTGTAGGTCTTTGAAGTAGGACATCAGAGACTTTTGTTTGCAATCAAATTAAGGTGCTTTAATTCAGGAATTATGAAGTAATTAAGGATGAATTATGAAAATTACCATTGTGTCTTCAAGTGAAGAAATTTTCATTCAGCAGTAATATGTTGAAAGTCAAAGTCCACTGAGGCTTGAAGGTGAAGGTAAGGGCTAATATTAGCAATTCAGATTTTCTTTTACTAGCTTTTATATAATAATTCTTTCTATTTCCTTTTTTTTTTTTTTTTTAGATAAGCCCTTTTCTTGGACTTTGCCATACTTTTCACGTTCCCAAGATTTAACAGCTTTCAGAACTAGAAAGGTATTGCCCTACCTTTAGAAATAAGTTCCTAAAAAATAAATCATGGAACATATAATGCACTTCTCCTAGCAGATCTCAAAGGGTCTTTATAGAGCAACAGACAAGCTTTGCTGCAAAAGCAGTTTTGAACCCAAAGCAGTTTCTTTCAAGTTTCAGAGAAGTTTTCATTATTCATAGTCAGTAATGTCAACATACCAAATGACAGGAAGATAACTTGAGAGGAAAGGGACCTTTTGTGTTGTAACTGAGATAAACCTGTTTGTTTACTGAACCATGAGATGCTCTAGCTGATATCCTAAGATTTTCTGGTACAGTTAGAGAACAATATTTTGTATGAGGTCAAAGATATGTAATATCCTGATTCTTTTGCAGAGTCATTTCAGGAGATAAATGTAACAATCTTTTTCACCAAGATTCATGTTACTACTGGTTAGCTGCAAAGTGGCACGATTGTACTCTATTTTAAAGAGAAATATAAGGTTAATAAATTAATGCTTAGAAATAGCATGTTCAGGGACAAATCAGAGCTGGATATATTGATGGGAATCCTCAGTAATACTGCTGGACTCCATGGGGATACCCTTGAGTTAGGGAGAACAGAATTTAGTGACATCTGCTGAAATTATTCTTTCAAAGATCCCTGCACTTGCTTTTATGCCCCATGAGCCCTAATCATGACTTGCCTCAAGATTTGCCTCCTACTTTACAATATGCTTGTTGGTGTAGGATGCAGGCAGCCTGGCTGCATCCAAAAGGATAAATAAATACCCACTGGAATGGATATTCCACGTCCAGAAAGCTTCTTTTTTAAGGTTTACATTGAGGTAGCTGTGAGTAACTTTAGTATTTTGAAATAACTGAATTTTCTGTGGTCGGCTTAGGAGCCGTGTGTTTGTTGCCCGCTATGGCAGAGGTGAGATGTTATTGCTGATGCCTGATCCAGAGGGACTTCCATGGTGTTATTCTGCTGTGCTCAGCAGTGACTTGTGCAGAGCGTGGTGACTCGGCAGCCGCAGAACCTCTCCTCGCTCCCGAGCACCGACCACACCGCAGCTCCCTGGAGTGTGGTGAAAGCTTGGCGTTTGCGAGCAAGAAGTGCCACTTCCCTTTGGGGGTGGATGAGGAAGAGCAGAATGGTTTTAAATGATAGTTGCTATCATGCTGAATGACATTTGAAAGTGAGAAGCTGAAAACCCCCTTAGCTGCTGATTTGTGTCATAGTTATCCTTCAAGGCAGGCAATGACAAGCTGTTGAGAGATATTAACCCAGCTGCTAACGCCCACAGAGGAGTGCACACTTAAGCATTAATCTTGTTTTGTGGCTTTTGTCAGTATTGCATAAAGGTAGGTGTATTGTAATTGATCTCCAGACCACAAAGGAAATGTTAATATGTAGCTAGTAGCAGAATAGTCAAAATAAAGACCCGCGGGATAATAGCAAAGTCTTTGTTCACCCAGGGAAAGATTTACAACTTCCTCAGCCAGTTGAGAACACAACATTATTATATTGTCAAATTTTAGTAATTTTGCACTGATGCGTAGGAAATCAACTGCAAATCACCAGATAGCCTGATAAATTCATTTGGGCCCAGATCCACTAAATGACTTGGAACATTTTTAGACACCCTGAGCATAAAATTGCAGTTCTCAAGGCTCCTATTTAGCTCCCCTCTAGCACTGGCAATGAGTCAAAGTGGTAAGTGCCTATGATTTTGCTGATATTCATACTGCTTCTCACACGCTCAGAAGCGCCTTACCCTCGATAGAACCAAGTCCCTATCTCATGCCCAAACCCCATCATTATCCACGAATCAGATATCTGTCTGCCTCTATGGCCTTTGGGGCTTGTTCCAGTTAATTTTCTCTAGGCGCGGATTGTGTGCTGCACAAAAGCTGGCAGCAAGAGGCATTTTATTTCAGACCACAGCTTCCATGGATGACATGGATGACTGGCATTATCTGCTGCCCAGACGGTATGTTGGTGGTCGCAGCATGCCTCCAGGCTATGGACGTCCCCAGCTCTGGGCCTCCTCTGCCTGGAGCACTGAGACTGCTCTCCGCAGCCAGAAGGAGTGAGGGAAGTTGGGCTCACTGTTGAATCTCTTGCAGTTTGCAGTGAGAAGGCATGCTTTCTGGGCACTCACTTACACATGGTAACCTGTATTTCGGTCCCAAGGACTGAAGGACTCCAAGGACTGCCCATAATATTTTATCCAGGGACTGTTTCATGCAAATAATGTTTGCACATACCTCCAGTGTTGTCCTTGGTCTCCAATCTATCCAGAGTTATCCTCCATCATTGCTCATTCTCTTCTGGCCCAATACATCTGCTTTCAGACAAATCAGAATGAAGGTGAAGGAGAGTCCTTTGTTCCCCAATCTGAGTGGTGATTAAGGTACTGCTCTGGGAGGTGTGCGTTTGAATCTTCTTCTACCCCCAGGTTTCCAGCTCTCTGGGTGAATGCTCTAACCATGGACCCTGGGATAAAAGGGGACAACTGGGTACCTGTGTGGCCATGTGGAATTGCTGCGAGTCCTAGGTGGGCAGAGGTGATTCCCAACTTTACTAAAGCCAGGCAGGTGTCAGATTTAGGATATGCCTTTCTTCAGTTGTGGTGGGCTCTTGTTTTGGGTGGATGCCTTTCTGGGATGCCTGCGTTATACAGGGAGCTTAGGGTTCAACCACAGACCTATGAATTTCATTGCATGAACAAGATGCTTAAAAGTTAGGAAACACAGTGCTCAAATGCCAGCAATGAATCCTTCTGTGTATCTAAGCCTTTGTAACAGAGTGAAACAAAAGAAAGAATGATCTGAGATATGACATTTAAGCACATTAGTGTATATCATCCTGGGTCAGACCCTTGGATGGTAGAGCCTGATGTAACTCCTTTGATTTTAGCATAGCGAAAAACAATTTAGGGCAGTGTGGGATGGGGTTCTGGCCCACAAATCTTGTCAGAGTGATGAAATCCCAGATGTCAGGTATCCCCTTTGCTTGTGTAGTCTTGGCTGAGAGAAAGAGATGATGGCTCATTTCTGTGGGAAAACAGTGAGTTTGTAGGTGAGTGAGCTATAAGAGAGCACAAAGAGAGTAAATGCCAGTAAATCAGAAAACATGGCCAAATGGGAGTGTAAATGGGCAGTCTGTACTTCTTTGCTGGTAAGGCTTTTAACCATTTCAAAACTTGTAAATGCAGGTGTCCCATATTTCATGTGAAATAGAAGTAACTATAAACAGAAGGGCAGTGCAAAATCCATAATTGTGCCCCTGTAGGACTTCACAGGGATGGAAAAATATCCCCTAGCACGGGATCGGGGCCGTAATGTGCAAAGCTTGCTTTCCAGGAAGCCACTTCCCCCCTGCCTCCATCAGGATGATAGATTCACTCAATAATGTCTGTTTGACATTTACTGTCTTAGATCCCACATTTCTGCCTCTGACAGACAATGCATGATGTGGTAGCAGACTCACATTAATGCAGCTCTCAAGTCCAAACAGAGCCTGATGTCTTCTTTTGTAAAAGCAGGTTATAATTTTTATTAACTACCCCTTAATTTTCAACCTATGAACATTTTTCCCCTAATTCTATTTTATCAGCTATTATACAGATTAGCTGATCTGCATGCTCTGCCAAGCTTAACTGAAAAGATTCAAGTCTGCAGGTCACATTTATTAGCAGCAGCAATACTCCCGAGGTATGTGTTTGCTTAATTTTTCATCTTTAAATAGAAAGGACTGCCAAAAAATTAAACATACTTGTTTAAGAGGGAGAGAGGAGTCAGTGAAGGCATTGATGAAGTAGCAGTGATTTCAAAATAGCTTCTCATGTATTGATCTTTAACCATTGGAGAGAAATACTGTGATATTTCTGATGAAGTTTTGTGAAGAAATGTACATTATTTGCCAAACAAATCCCTACTTAGCTTTCTGTGGTAATGTAATCCCTAGGTTTCCAGTATCTGAGAATTAATCACTTCCAAGAGTTTTAGTTTTCCCCTAAACAGCACTGTTGGTAGAAAAAAAAGGGCAGTTTCTAGTTATGGGAAGTAGGACTGAGTTGGGTCTGGACCTGCAGAGATTACAGCTTGGCCCTGTGGCTTCTGATCCTGGGTCTTGGCTTTCTCTGCCCCAAGTTCCCCATCCGCCTCTGTGTCAGGAGCCAGCAGGAGAAGTAATGTGTAGCCGAGGGGGGGATCACAGCTGGGCATGACCGAGCTGCAGAAAAGCAGTGAGAGCAGGCGGGATGTGAGGAGGAGTGTTTCCTCCTTGTGAGATCAGAGCAGTCATGGAGGATATCCATTGGGCAAAAATACCATATTAGATGTATTGTCCATTTTTTACCAGCAGTAGGTCCTACTATATATAACAACAGGATTTTTCAGAAGTCTCTTATATGCTAATAAAGTGGTTCTGTATTACTGAGGAAATGGTATGCTTTCATACCAAATGAAGTCTGAGAAACAATAAAGTAAAATTCCTCGCAATGGTTTTCTAAGAATGGAGGAATTTACATAATGTGGAAATTTTACTGGCTGCAATCTCACTGTAATGATGTTATTCCTCAGCAATAACAGGATGACCACAGATGAAAAGCAATTACCCCTTTAGGTGAATTATGCTATCGGGTTAGATCAGATGGCCTTGCCCTGGTGTTAGACGTGTAGCAAAATCAGTGCAAAATCAGCAAAAAAATTACAGCTGGGGTATGTGATGGTTTTGGGGGGCAGCGTGCAGGTTTACCTATTTAAACTGCTTTTGGGAAGCCTTGTGCATGCTCCCCCTGAGCCCACGTGCAGAGTATTAGAGTGCTAAGCCCTAATGCTGGCGCCAGGAGACAACTCTGATCCCTTCCCCTACCCCTGTACAGCTCAGAAAGGGCAACCCTTGGCGTGGCCACGAGCCGAGCGTGCCCCAGCGCCCTGCTGCCCTCTGCCCCAGGCGCTGGCCGTGGAGCCTCCTGCAGGCATCACGAGCCCAGGGCCATGGGCAGCTGCCCGCGGGCAGTGGGCACTGCCCTGCAGACAGGAACATGTGCTCTGCTCACGCCTGGAGACGTGCTCTGCTCATGCCTGAGGCTGTGCTGGCCAGCACGCTGTGTGCAGAAGTGGGGAGCAGCTCAAAGCCCCCATCCGAGACAGTATAGACTGTAAATACTGTGAATGCGTGCTAATCCTTTATAAATAATAGGCAGCTCACTGCTGCAGTGATAAATGAGGCAGTTCCCATCCTGGGACAACTCTGGGGGCCATCCTCTCAGTTTTCCATAGTCTAAATTTGTAGAAAGCAGTGTGTGACAGAGACCCAGTGGAAAGGGAACATAAGCACAGCTATTCAGGCTGAAATTTTGGAATACTATACGGTTCACTTCCTAGTACCTCCTTTTTGTCGAAAAGAATTACCACCAAGCAAAGTATTAAGGCATGAAATATTTTAACATGCTAGAGACACAATATGTATAATGCTTGAGAAATATGTGAGAGCATTAGAATCTCACATTAGTTTCTCACATTAGAATCTCAGATACAATTATTTTATTTTAGCATGGAAGAAAAATTTGTCAGAGAAACCTTGTTCAGATATGCTGAGAAGCTTTATTGAAGAGGTCTTCATGAGACCATGGATTTCCTGGAAAAGCAATGATTGCCCCACCTAAATACTCTTGAAATCTCAGCAAAATGCTAGTGGGAGGGAAGGATGCTTACCACAACTTTACCTAACCAAAATAAGACATTTTTTTAATGCAAACTGCAGATGCTCCTGCAAGGTGATCCCAATTAGTCCAGCTCACTTTCTAACAAAGTGAAGGGCATCATCACCCCTAAAATGTGCAAGTCTGACACTAAAAGATAATCAAATCTCAACTGCTCTAACATATAAAAGTCTAGCGAATGAAAACAGCACAAATCCTGTGGCAGATGTGTGCAGAGTGGGTGTCACCGAAATCGGGAATCAAACTCCTTAACACCAATGTAGTATTAAGAAGCAGGCATTCTTTATTACGGCGCCGGATGCACGGGGGATCGTTCCACCTAGCGTGCATACCGCAGGTTACGTCAGCCGAAACTTATATTGTCCAGTTACATACATATGCATCAAATTTCCTGGAATGATCATGCATATTCATTCTATTTCCTGGAACTAATTATCATATTTGCGTGGTCATTGCGCAATCGTCCTTGAGCTCCGAGGGGCTTCCGTGGGGGTCTCTGGTGGTCCTTGGTGGCTGTACAGGTGTGTCCTTTAGCTGACCCCTTCTTCTGGACATGTGCAATCCCACCTTGCTTATGTAACTTGCTCCCCTTCTTCATGGTGCATGGTTCCTAACAATGATTTGGCACCCTTAACACAAACCAATTATTCTAACCACCCTCAACTCGCTGTCAAGATGGGCTGGGGCTGTACTGGGAACATAGCAGCATGTCCGTACTACGCTTTGTCCAATTGTCTTTGGGCACAGTAGCATATCCATAGCCATAGGTGTACAAACACAATATTAAAGCATTGTCTAACCTGCTCCTATCTCTATGTTGCTTAGCTACAAAAGAAAGAACTAATAATTTTGGTTACATCTGGTTACATGGGCAGATAGTTTTCGATCTGCTGGAGGAAAATTACTCCAATATTTTCATCAAAATATTATGAACCCATCACTGAGTGGAAAATTTTATGTTACCTGTGACTTGTGATACATGAATTTAAAGATGTTTGCCTTTAGAAAAAGAAGTGCTGTTCATTGTCTCGCAGTTTGCAAATGGATCTTCTTTATAAATCAACATTAAGAGCCTGTGAGTGTATTCTTTGTCACTGAATTACAGATCTGTCTTCTGATAAAAGGAGAGTGCTGTAGGAAAAGAAAGAAGTGTCAGTTAGCTCATGCTGAGCTTGTACAATGGTTTCTTTGTTATTTGTTAGAAGCTAAAATAAAGCAATGAATCCTGAAATGTGTTTGTTCACATAAAATGCCACTGGTATACGGCTGATGGGTTGCTGTTTTGGTTTTGATGAAATCCAGAGGCAATAACACATGTGTGTATACCAGGCTTGCTGTAGATAAAATGTCGGATTCAGCATGAAAAGAAATCTTGGTTTGTAACAACTACGATGGCCATGCTTCCCATGACTTTACTATGGCCAGGTTTTTACTCCTGGGCTCTTTGCATAACAAACAATCATAGAGAAGTTCCACAGGGAACTTTAGTTCCTTGTACTGTCGGACAAATAAGGTACATCATTATATCATTTTAATCAAAGGTAGCTACAACATTTAGAAAAAATCCGTACTAGTTATTGCTTGTATTAATATATAATATGTGAATTAACTTTTACTTGACCTTTATGTAATATTTATCCCCAGGTCTGCCATTGGGAAGCTGGGTGCGGAGGTATTTGAGGCCGTGTACAGCTATCTCAAGCAAGCGAGACAGCAGAATGCCAGTGAGGAGGAGATCAGGAGACGTCTGGAGAAACTGGTTTCTAGAGCAAGCGATTGCTTTGAAGTGGATCAGCTTCTCTACTTCGAGGAGCAGCTACAGGCTTCAGAATCATGTCTTCAGCTGTAAAAGGTGTGTCAGTAACAGTGCTGGAAATGGCAAGGAGGAGTGAAGGTGCTGAGCTGCCTTCTTCAGGCCAGCAAGCAAGTACAGGAGGTATTTGGAGGAAACTGCTGAGGTAACGTAGTACATAAGCATGTGGGTGAACTCTGTGTGAGAACCCAGACTGCAGTGAGAAGTGGGAAAATATGGTACAGATTACAGGGTCAGGAAGAAGAACAAATGTTTGTGACAGTGGAGGGGAGGATTCACCGTTACCAGAGTCCCCTTTTTTCACCACTTAAGGCATAAAGAAAGGTATTCTCCTGGGCCTTGGCTGGGTGTCAGTCCTGCGCTCAGAGCATCGCTGGCAAAGCTGCCTCTGATGGAAATGGTGCAGGATTAGACTCCAGCTGCTGTTGATTCCTGCGCTAACTGGTCCTCATGACATTTAAGCTCATATTTTTTGTACTTTGGCAGATTTACCCTTGAACATACATGTATATGTACAGCTACTCAGCCGCTAATTGTCTTGTTATTGTTAATTGTTCAAAAGGACTGCATTTAATCTGCATGACTTTCAAAGGAACTGTGAAAATTCAGGCATATGTGTATATTTATATACATATATACATGCTCACATACACAGAGATAGGTATATATATCCATAGAGGCAGAAAGATGTCTGACCATATACTGTACATGTGTGCATGTATAGAGACAGAGACATAAGGCTGGAGCTATAGCTGACTCTGGTAACTAGGAATCCTTGCTGCAACTTTTAAATCAAATTCATTGTACACAGATGGAACAATAAACTAACTTTTTTGGCTTGTACATAGTTACTGTTAATGTTTTTTCTTGGTCTTTATGCTCCCTTCTTCATATGCATCACACTTTTGCTGATTTCAACTGTATATCATGCTCTGATTATATACCTGATGTTTTCCTTCTACCCCTTCCTTCTTTATTCTGCTTTCTGAGCTCCTTCATCCATCTGCGTAAAACACTACAGGATAACAAAGTGGTACAATCTATAGAGGAATCTGAAATGAATTGTGGACCAAATTAATTTTAGGCATCGAGCCATTAGCATAATCCTTATTTTCCTGATTTTTGTGCTACAACTCTTAAAGGACTCAGGGACTGAATTAAATAAATTGAAAGAAATTAATAACCTAAATATCAGAAAACATTGCTATTTGACCTGAGTTATTTACAACTAAGGATACTGGTATTGATAGTAAAGTAAGCAGTGCTACTAATCCATCTTTGTGACATGCTTTAAGAGACTCAAAGGGAAGGGTAAAAATCTTAATCTATCTCAGCAGCAACACAAACTGAGGAAGCAAAGGACATGCCCAGCTACAGAAGATGTGGCATTATACTTCCAACTCAAAGTAATAGGAGATTCTGGCATGTCTGATTTCAGCTTTTATTAGGAATACATGGTATTACAAACCGGAGACTAAAATCCACTGTGATGTTCACTGAGGTAGGGAAACATTTTTTTTTTCTTCTGTGTGGTGGTTCAGATCCCATAGGTGGAGACACAGTTTGAAGCACATATTCTCAATCAGGTTTCAGTCTCTTTCCTGTTATTTCTTCTTGTACTTATACTCCCCATCCTCCTCAACGTTCTGTCTGTGTACCCACTTCCATATTTTTTGCACGTGACTTCATTTAAGACCATTTAAAAACAGAAGTGCCAAAGTCCAAGATATAGGAGGAGTGCTTGGATGTTGCAGGGACTAAAAAGTTCATAAAGCTAACAATAAATAACTAACACATAGTGAGAATAATGTCAGAGGGAGATAATCTTGACTACTGCACTTACCTCTGGCTGTGGTTCAAAGTGATTTATCACAAAAAATTCAAAAACAGCCTCTGTAAGTAGTCAATTCCTTTTTATTAATGACGAAAACCTCATCAGACTTTTTTCATGCAGCATGCAAGAAAAAAGAGCTGCATAGGAATGGGTCAGGCTCTCTAAGGCAGTCAAGCACTAGGGAGATCATTAAATGGCAACCCTTAAAGCCTGGAAAACATGGTTTAGCCATGCAAGTTACCCTCAGGGAAATGGTTGCTCTCTGATGAGCAGTACTCTTGCTTGTTGCACACAAAAAAGAAATCACAGAGCCTTTTACAGTTACTTCAGTTGCTTTCTTCGCTCTGCAGGATATGACCTTGAAGTCATGTGAGGATCTGGAGGTTACTGCTTTACTGGTTATATGCTTTAAACTACACTTTGTTTTTGTTTTTTTCCATCAATCATACCACAACTAGGCAATGTGGTATACATATTAAACTCAGCAGGAAACTTTTTGTCTTTGAACTGTAGTAAAAGCACAGAGATAAATCCCATGGATTTGACAGAAATTTACATCACTTTCTGGTGAGGGTCACTTCAGAAAGTTGTTAGGTTGCATTATATGCCTTTGTCTCTACTCCCATTTTCCAACAAAAACCTACCTTTTCAGATCTCATCCCTTCCAAAATTCTCAGCAAATTGTTGGCTTTGAAATTGTATCATCCAGACCAGGACTGGCTCTTATTTTAGAGACAATGAGGTCTCTCCCCCCCAGAACTTGATAAAACTCAATGAATTTGTCTTCTGTCATTCTGCCTTCCATATCCTGGGGGAAGATATGTGTCAGGAGTTCCATAGATGGCTTTTGGTTTGTGTTTACTGGTATTCTCCTGCGCTTATGCAGCTGCACAGTAAGTAGCCTTCAGTGGGCATTTTGTGTGCTATCACCAAGCGTGCAGAGATGGGCATGTGGGTATACAGAAAAAAGTTACAAGGTCTTTTTCCAGACAATTGCTATATTTTTCTGTTTTCCACCATATAACAACTAAATATTCCTATCATGTTAGTATTATCTTGATAATGTATAGCCTACACTGCTCTTGTTTTGTGTTCTATTGTTATCATAAACCTTTGTTGCGTTATACATGTATGCACAAGCACACACACGTCTCCTATCAAATATTCTCTTGAGGTTGCCACTGGCTAAAAATCCACTGATCCTGAATATTTCAGACTAAATAGATCAATGAAGATTTTATAAAAATGTATATAGAAACATGAATCAAAAACTGTGACAGAGAACAGCTTACACAGCCTGGGATAGAGAGGCTGGTGCCGTAGTGCCAGATAGACGGTCTCTGCTGAGCTTAGGGAAGATGCATTTGGTACAGTCAGGTTTTTAACAGACCTTACTCTTCCATGAACAGGTCAATCTACAAAGAGAGAAGCGCAGAGTGCTTTTCTAACCTAATAAAGCCTTGATGAAAGGAGAGAAACAGGTCAAATTCATTACATTATCTATTAGACAAATGCAATTACTTGCCATAAAAGAAAAAAAATCTCTTCTTAAAAGATCAGATCTTGTATAAGATACATTTTAGTTTTCAGTTTTATTCTGCTTGCTGGGGGAAAAGGGCTTAAGATAAAGGAAAGAATAAGTCCCTGTCTTTTATATATGAAATGCATTTCATATGTGAAAACATAAATGAAATACAAGCAAGTTCATTTCCAGCAAAATCCCGTTGCTGGTGGTGATTAGTAGAAAACTAAAAGGAAGGAGGAGGATTGTTAGTGTCATGGATCTTCAGTAATAAAAAAGCAACAGAGCTGCTGGAAGTAAATGTGAGGAAATAAATGTAAAGACATCAGATTGCTGTGGATAGGGCTTCATAAAAGGTCCCATTTGACCTACATATTTGTACCAAAAGCTTCACAGGCATCAGGCAACCTTGCTGCTTTTTTATTGACTCTCCTAAAAATGCTACAAGCTGTATTACTTGATGCAGAGATATTGCAAACAAAGGAAGTGAGGTGAGTAATTATTTAATGCTTTGGGGCCTTGAACCTGGTAAAAAGGTGCTTAAACTATAAAGGGAAAAAGAACGTTTGAGTTTTTTGATAAGAAGTAGAACTGTCAACATCTTGTCCACAGCTGGATTAGGAGGCAGACCAATTATATTTGTCACAGCAAACAAAAAAGTAAGTCCTTTCTTAGAGGTGATTAGCCTGCCAGATAACCCCTAGAAGGCATCAGAGTCCCCTCTCTGTAAGATGAATTAGAGGTTTCCAGTGTCTGAGAATCCTGCCTGCAGGAAAGGACCATCCTTCCTACAGGACGTGGCTCTGTAGGTGCTGCCTTGAGATGACCAGCTCCGAGCTGCCCTGAGGGCCAAACTTGCAGCTGGCATGGCCAGAGCTCACCCCCGACCACTGCTGGCTCTCCAAGTCTACACCTCACTGGGGGGATGGAGCATCAGGCAGATACACAGGTGAAAAAAAAGTAGGAGGCAGCAAAGTAGGCTTACAGATAACTCTACGACTGACCTTTCAGTACACTATAGGTGCAACCACTGTTATCTGAAGGAATTTACCAGGCAAGAGAAGAAAGGCTCAAACAGCAGATTCATTTGAAGACAGGAGCAATAGGCATGTAGGCATACTCAATTTCATATTTTGTTTGTAATATGTGTTCACAACACATCATAACCTGAAAACCCTTTAGTCTGTCTCCTCTGAAAAACTGTGTTTTTCAGGAAAGAGGGGTCCAGCAGAAAGTTTTCTGCATGTGATTATTGGTAGTAAGTAGAAGTCTCATGAAAATACAGTCCCCAACTGCTGATTTGGCTGATGATCATTACTGCTCAGGAATATGACTGCCTTGGTGATAACTCTATCCAGATGTGCTGGGTGTATGTGCGTAAGAAGAGCTGGGAACAGCAATGGTTTTTTATTTTATGTACAGACTTTTTTTTAATGTACAGACTTTTCATTTTTATTTTTTATTTATGTGCAGACTTGTCAGGGACAGGGTGTGGGGAAGGGACAGAATAGGAAGAAAAGGGCTGTGGGTTCCTCCCTCTTACACCTTCTCCTCATATACATAATTTCCGCACCCAGTCCTAGTTATTTTTGTCACTTTTTTATGGTTGGGGAATGAAGGGAGAGTGAATGGTTTTCTGAAGGCCACTGAAGTATCTGGAATGAGACTAGGAGTGAAATCCTAGCAGGAAACCTTGACCTCAAGTCCAGTGGTCATAGCAAGAGAAGACATGCAAACGCTTCTGTTTTCACAAAACTATGGGTCCAGTTTTCTTTTATCTGGATTGTAATATGTCCACCATGGCTGGAAAGATAATTAGTATTTACAGATAATTTGTCATCAGGTTTCAGTCTTGATTTGTTCACAAACGGTTAGCTACAGCTGCCTGATTGTCAGTATTCGCACACTGTGTAGTTGGTCACTACCCCATCAGGTCAGGAAGCAGAAACCAGATCATGGGAATAAACTTCCCAGCAGAAAAATCAGTTGAGGAAAATAGACCTTTAGTCAGCTGGTTTAAAAGTACACCTCTGGGGTGAATATTTATCCATTCCACTTGATGACACCTGGCCAGGGATTCCCAATGTTTTGCAAGGTGCCAGAAATGCACACGCTGTGACATTCATCCATCCCACAGAAAAAATGGGCTCAGTTTTATTGTCATCTTCATTAATACATGGCTAGCTGTTATCAAAGTACAAAGGCAGTGGTGTGCAAACAACAAGAAATAATACTTCCAAAGAAAAATGGCAAATGGAAGGGGAGAAGGTTACTCCTTTTTACTAATTAACTGTCCTGTGTATCGATATAATTTTGCATCTAGAATCCACAGTCTGTCTTAAGGAGCCTGAGAATGTTATACCTCTGTATATGTATCTATATAGAGAAATGAATTGTGAATCTATTGTGAATTGTCTGTCTGTCTAACTATCTATCATCTGTGTCGACATCTACACATGCACACACACATATATACACTTACAGGTATGTACATATCTGTATGCACAGCACGTCACCAAACCTTCAAGAATACTTTTTCTCTCTTGATAAACAAAATATCTGCCAACTGCTTAGAAAAATTCTTACAAGCAGGTAGATGCACAGCTGAATGCACCTTGAGGGGAAAAAACCCAAAAGTCATGACCAGCTACTGTACCAGGCACTGTACAAAACAGCCCCAAGGCCATCCTGACCTCAGAGACTTCACAGCTGAAGTACCAAGCAGGAGGATGAGTGGAAGATGGCTCAGAGAAGTAGTCTGAGCACGTGTAGCAAAATGCAACAGGCAGCCTACAAAGTGGAGCACTCCTCTTGCTCCTCACCTGACACCGTGCCAGGCAGTCAGCGGTGGCTTGTAGGTAGCAGGGGAAGGCAAGGCATAAAGAACGATGCAATGTCTAGTGAAAGGTGAAATGAGTTTTAATACAGAAACCCATTATTTAATGAAATATGACTCTGTGGCTGTGCAAGCAGGTGTGCAGGTGATGGACTATCGATGAGGTGATTCTGTGCCAGAGCTTTATGTCCCAGAGGTGACCGAGTGCTACAAAGAAACTGGGAATCTGTGAATTGCTCTGCTCCCTCCAGTGCTATCTGCTGACCTCTCAGGGACTGCCTTATTGTACCATGGCATACAGATGTTCCCTTGGGCTGTATTATTTCCCCTCAGCATCTCTAGTATGAATTCTATTTTAGTTTTTTTCATATCGAAGCCTCCTTTTTCTGACAGAGGCCACTGTATTGCTCTGCATCTATAAAGGATCAGCAGTGTGAGGGTAGTCTTAAATAATGCATTGGGGTTTGCTCCCTCTGCTCTCAGTGAGCTCCAGTGAAATGCTCCTTAAAACTGCTGTGGAGCCTTCCTAGCTTGAACAGTCTCAGTTGTCTTGTCCTCTCTCCTCCCCACCTCCTCAAGGACAGAAAGCAAAGCAAACTCAAGACGCTCAGAGTTTGGAGAACAGATGCTGTTATTTATTGTCCAGAGGCAATCCTTATAATGGAGGGAGGCTGCTTCTCTTGTTTTGTAAGACAATTTTTGAGTGTGAGCCTTATTTTATTGATGCCTTTATGTATCTGACAACCAGCGGCATACTCTTGCCATCCTACCTCTGCCAACGAGTTTTTTCCCACCTCAAAATGAAGCTTGCTTGTTTTGAATGCTCTTTTGGCAGGAGCTTGGCTCCTGATGCTGATAGCGAATGCTCCTGCCTCCCTGGAGGCCTGATTTTGCCAATTACTCATGCCGAGAAGCGTGTCCTTCTACAAGCTGTCTTGGCAACTGGGGGCTGTGTTTCTGGGAGGGGGTGCGATTCAAGCCAGTGTAAGTGAGGACGTTGAAGAGGTCCTTATATCACCTGGGGAGGACAGAAGTCACTGCCAGGATGCATCAGTCCCAGCCAGAGAGCAGGGCAGGACTGGGGGCAGCTCCAGCCCCGGGCATCTCCCCAGTGCTGCTGGAGGAGCCCCAGGGTGCATCTGAGGTGGTGGGTGTCCAGGAGGCAGCGGAGCACTTGTGCCTGGGCCCGGAGGCTCACGAACCCTTCTGGATTCACATTCACATCGTGCTCGCTGTTTCGAGCCAATACTGTGTTGAGGAGATTCACTGAGAGCGAGAAAACGAACTCTCATGAAGACAATGAGTCTCCAGACTACCTAATGACTACTTAATGAGTGTCTAAGCACTGCACCATTACTGAATTTTAATTGCCTTCTTTTTGGCTTTGTGCTATAAAATGAAAAAAAAAAGAGCAAACACTACATGTAATGAGGGTGGATGATTAAAAAGTAATACCTAAGAGACACCCAGGCGTTTGTGGAAAAGACCACAAGAATAGTGTAACAAGAGAAAGCACCACTGCTGTGTGCCTGCCACCTCTTTGGATAAAAACTACATTTTTACAATCGTTAAAAATTGAAGTTGTTTTCAGCATGATCTGGCAGAAAAATAGATTATTGTGTATCAGTGAGGTAATTAAGGTTATACTGAATGAAATACTGGTTAGTTACCAATGCATGGAAAATCCAATCCATATCACCGGGTCAGTGCAGATGGGCTTTTCAGAGGTTGTGCCCTTACTGGTTGTGCCCCTTCTTCAGCGTTGTGCCCTTACTGACATCTGCTTAGATTATTTTCCACTGTATTGAATGAGCATGCATTACTTTGAGCAGTACACAGCAGGAAGGCCCAAATGAAAGGAGACAAAATGAGCCCTAAATCCATCACACTTTGAGTGCCAGCCCCACTGCTGCACAATTGCCAGGGGAGCAGGGAACACTGGTCTGTAGTACCGAGCAAAACACAGCACAGGGACTTCTTGCTCATAAAAGAGGTAGGTCTTCAGAGCTTGAAGCCCCAGCTTTGAAGCAACAGGCATTCAGAGGTCTGAGAAGTCCTCCAGCCACTGGAGATCTTGACAGTGCTGCAGCCTGGTGGTCCAATCAGTTGAACTAAGTTAATGTAGATCTATATAGTCAAAAGATAAATTTAATTAAAAGTTACATGGATTAAATAGAGTCCTATAAACAGAGATAGACCTCCCCTTTTTTATTTGTTTTCTGTGTTCATAATTTGACTAAATGTGAAATGCAGCCAAGTCCTGGAAAGCAGGGCACCCTTCTCAGCTGGGTTAGCTCCCTTTGGCTGTCTCAACTGGCTGGGCTGCAGGGCCATGCATTGCAGGCTCATTTTTTTCCCCTCTAACAAGCTGTAGTGTTTGATGGTGTGACACTGGGGACTCCCCAGTGAGCAGCATTGGTGGGAGTAGGAGCATCTGTAATTAGTTCCTTCTTAATGCCAGAAAATGACCTAAAGCAGCACCTGCCCATAAATCAAAAGAAGTTCCCATAAAGACAGACAAAAGAAAATGTGATTTTGGGGGAAACTGTGGGCTCTCCCTTAATTTCACTCTTTTGAGCTCTGAAAGGTGAGCATTTGTGGGGTATTTTAACCTGAACCAACAGAAAACTCTGGCCTGGTGTTAATGTCTACGACTAAACAATTTGTTTTTATTGTCTCTCTCTCTTTCCATGTCACACATTTTGTCACCAGACACTAATCTGACAGGTCTCTCTGGTACAGCTTCTCTTTTGGCTTCTCCTCTGCCTGAGTTTCTGGTAACTCTTAACAAAATATTTTGGGCTCCAATGTCTTCATAAAGAAAATGAACTCTTTTTTTTTCCCCCCTTTCTTTCTTTCTCTCTCTCTCTCTGTATTTGTTTAAGAAGCTTTCTCATGAGTGATTTTGGTGTCCAAGTCCCTGTAACATTTCAGAAAATTCTCCCTCCATGTTCCTGATAGGCATGAAGTTTATAGGTACAATTTTTCAGTAACTTTGGATCAATTGTTACACTTTCTATTTATTTATTAATGGCTACCTTTTAAATGACACCAGAACTATACTTCTGTCACATCCCCTCCTCTCCCTTCCCTTCCCTTCCCTTCCCTTCCCTTCCCTTCCCTTCCCTTCCCTTCCCTTCCCTTCCCTTCCCTTCCCTTCCCTTCCCTTCCCTTCCCTTCCCTTCCCTTCCCTTCCCTTCCCTTCCCTTCCCTTCCCTTCCCTTCCCTTCCCTTCCCTTCCCTTCCCTTCCCTTCCCTTCCCCTTTCCCTTTCCCTTTCCCTTTCCCTTTCCCTTTCCCTTTCCCTTTCCCTTCCCCGTTCCCTTCCCCTTTCCCTTCCCCTTTCCCTTCCCTTTCCCTTCCCCTTCCCTTCCCCTTTCCCTTTCCCTTCCCTTTCCCTTCCCTTTCCCTTCCCTTTCCCTTTCCCTTTCCCTTTCCCTTTCCCTTTCCCTTTCCCTTTCCCTTTCCCTCTCCTCTCCTCTCCTCTCCTCTCCTCTCCTCTCCTCTCCTCTCCTCTCCTCTCCTCTCCTCTCCTCTCCAACTTTTCCTTTACACTTTCCAAGTGTTCCCTACATTTCAAATTAGTTTTGAACTTTTGAAATACTTACAAACAAGAATTCTTCCTAGGGATGATAGGTGAGCATCAAGCAATATTTCACAGCAAGACAAAAATATCATTCTGGCTAAAGACACTCTGCAAAGCAAAACATCAGAGCGAAAAGTCAGAAAAAGGGCCAGGTTTTCAGCTACCAAAAGAAGGAACAGGTGTTCAGAATTCTTGCCACGTAATGAAATATCTGGGAGGTTATAAGAAAAATGGGAAGCATGATTTAGGCATTATTCTTACAAAATAAATCTACAGTATTTTAGTATTATCAGCACCTGAATCTAATTCTTTGCCATCAAACCGCTTTTTTTATTACTGCACTTATAGTCAGACTAGACAGGAGGAAGATCATACCATTATTGTCATCTAAGAAAATACACAATTTTTCATCTTATTAATCAAAAGTTTGGCAGCAAAAATGTAAAAGACTAAAAGCCTGGACAGATGACTTTGGAGAAAGACACTTTTCTTCAGGATTTATGTCTTTTTTCTAGAAAAGTAAAAAGAATTTGAAAATGTCTAATGTGTGAGCTACATCAGCTGATTGTGTGAAAATGAGCTTCAATCAAACAGGCTTTGATTTCTGAAAGAGAACGAGGCACACTTTCAATATATTCATTTGCAATCAAAAAGACTAGACAGATTTGACTTTTTTTGCAGCAACAGATTCAGGGATTTGCAGAACCTGAGGATATGTTGATTTAATGAAAATTCCCATGAATTATAATGAGTGGCGTTCTCACACCTATGAAAATTTCCATTTCTCCACAGTAGAGCACCAACTCATTTAAAGCTGCGCAAGAGGAGGGAGAAATTATTCCCCGTGCAGTCAGTAACTAGAAGAACTACAAGTGTCCTTGTGTGGACCACGTCTCAGGTCCATGGTGGTGGGACCTGGTCTACCAGTCAACCTGGTCTACCAGATGAGTAACAACAGGATCTTAGGCCAAAACAAGAGTCTCGGTCCCATCTCCACCTGTAAGAACTGCAGGTGCTTTTGTGATATGAATGTGGGACCTCACATGGGTAATGCTACCACCAGTGGCACCCCTAAGGCAGAACATGATCCTGTCTCTGCCAGGAGGCCGGATTGCAGAGTCAGTGAACGTAGATGATCAAGGGAAATGCCCTTCAAAGGGCGCAGGTGGTGTGATTTCATTGGACTGCAAAGCAAGGAGACTTGAGCGCCCAGTTCAGATGGCGAGGATGGGGTGAACTGCCGTCTGACAGTCCCGAGCCAGGCAGAGTGTGTCTGTGCAGCCCAGTACTGCTGGTCCAGGGCCAGCCCAGCGGTTTCCAGGCTTGTGTCTGAGGACCCAGAGGGTAAAACCTCAGCACTGGTGGTACTTGTGTAACAGGCGTCTGCTTGACTGCTGTGAGGTGCCTGCCTTTCCCGGCAACTAACATCTGTCCGTAATTCCAAGAAGGCAACAGAGACTCATACAAATGAAGGCAGAACTAGTACTGAGATGTGAAGCGTTATCGTTGCTGTTTAGTGCTAATGGCTTTCTGCATTATTGTAGCCATTTATCCCTATTCCTTGTGCCTTTGTCATATCGTTCTCACAGATAGAGTTACTGTCACCGAAGACTGGAAGCAATTTACCGGTGCTGCTACCTACGCATGAGTTGCTAATTATAGACTAGGAGCAGGTGGAAGGAGCCAGGTACATTATGAATCTGTTTTTATTAATGAGCAAGCAGCTAGGCTGAGGGTTTCCAATTATGCTCTGTATGTCGGCAGCAGATTTGCTTGTATCCTGGCTTCTGTTTCAGGAACCAGTACAACAGTCCTGCTGGGTAGATGTGTGCTCCCAGTGGGAACTGGACTAGGATTGATTAGCCTGCAGATACAGAGCCCTGAAAGCAGTATACCATGTGATCGAATGCTGTGTGCAGTTGCCCCCCTGATTTGGCCTTTAAACTCCCATTAAAATCCACTAGCCTCAACACCCATTGTGGAAGCAAGACAAAAACTCATTTGGTGGTAAGGTGAGCTTTAGGCATTTATCCTCTAAAAGAGCTCTCACTCTTGGATTCGTGACTTTATACTTTTCTTTCCTTCTCTTCTTTCCCTGCATAAGTACTGCAGAAGTTGCTGGCTGTCCAGGCAGGGCAGTGACTTCTTGGTCACTGCTGCTGGTCATGCCACCGCTCTGTCTGCTGTGGGTTGGGTGGGAAGGAATATTTCATTCCACTTGGGCCATGCAGCCCCCCCTGGACTCAGCAGACGGCTATGTTTCCAAGAACGATGTAAATGAAGATGTATGAGGAAACTGTTTCTGGGAATAGGATGCATGAAGGGAGATGCAGAGACTCCAAATGAGCAAAGGCTAAAGAGGGGAAGAGGCAGAATGCCTTGAAGAGAGTTATAGACCTCAGACCCAGCGGAGTAAATAAGGACAAATACCTGCCCTCAGCAGGTAGCAAGCCCTGGAAAACAGTCACATTTCTGAAGAGAGAAGAGATTCCTACTGTAACCACGGGTATTGGTCAACTTTTTAAGTTCTCTTTCAAACGGAACAGCTATTAAGTCTTTTGACTACCAATAACGTCATAAACATGCCAGCTTTTGTAAATTCAGATAGGCCTGACACAGCTTGACCTTGTGTTTCTGATAGCTGTCATGGTTAGGGCCCATCCCTTAAGGCATCTGATTTCAGCCAGAGCAGTTCTGGCTAACCGTGGAGGTCCCAGTCAACTGGAGATTAGCAAATGTGACGCCCATCTACAAGAAGGTCTGGAAGGAGGATCTGGGGAACTACAGGCCTGTCAGCCTGACCTTGATGCAGGGGAAGGTTATGGAGCAGATCATCTTGAGTGCCATCACATGGCACGTACAGGACAAGCAATTGACCAGGCCCTGTCAGCATGGGTTTATGAAAGGCAAGTCCTGCTTGACCAACCTGATCTCCTTCTATGGCAAGGTGACCCGCTTAGTGGATGAGGGAAAGGCTGTGGATGTTGTTTACCTGGACTTTAGTAAAGCCTTTGACGCTGTTTCCCACAGCATTCTCCTGGAGAAACTGTCTGCTCATGGCTTGGACGGGTGTACTCTTTGCTGGGTAAAAAACTGGCTGGATGGCCAGGCCCAAAGAGTTGTGGTGAATACAGTTTACTCCAGTTGGCGGCCGGTCACAAGCGGTGTTCCCCAGGGCTCGGTATTGGGGCCAGTTCTGTTTAATATCTTTATCAATGATCTGGATGAGGGGATCAAGTGCACCCTCAGTAAGTTTGCAGCTGACACCAAGTTGGGTGGGCATGTTGATCTGCTCGAGGGTAGGAAGGCTCTGCACAGGGACCTGGACAGGCTGGATCAATGGGCTGAGGTCAATTGTATGAGGTTCAACCAGGCCAAATGCCAGGTCCTGCACTTGGGTCACAACAACCCCATGCAACACTACAGGCTTGGGGAAGAGTGGCTGGAAAGCTGCCTGGCAGAAAAGGACCTGGGGGTGTTGGTCAACAGCTGGCTGAATATGAGCCAGCAGTGTGCCCAGGTGGCCAAGAAGGCCAAAGCATCCTGGCTTGTATCAGACATAGTGTGGCCAGCAGGACTAGGGAAGTGATTGTCCCCCTGTACTCGGCACTGGTGAGGCCGCACCTCAAATACTGTGTTCAGTTTTGGGCCCTTCAACTACAAGAGAGACATTGAGGTGCTGGAGCGTGTCCAGAGAAGGGCAACGAAGCTGGTGAAGGGTCTTGAGCACAAGTCTGATGAGGAGCAGCTGAGGGAACTGGGGTTGTTCAGCCTGGAGAAAAGGAGGCTGAGGGGAGACCTTATTGCTCTCTACAACTCCCTGAAAGGAGGTTGTAGAGAGGTGGGGGTCAGTCTCTTCTCCCAAGTAACAGGCGATAGGACAAGAGGAAATGGCCTCAAGTTGCACCAGGAGAGGTTTAGCTTGGATATTAGGAAAAATTTCTTCACTGAAAGGGTTATCAAGCATTGGAAGCAGCTGCCCAGGGAAGTGGTTGAGCCACTGTCCCTGGAGGTATTTAAAAGACCTTTAGATGTGGCGCTTAGTGGTTTAGTGGTGGATTAGACATGGTTTAGTTAGACATGGTTTAGTGGTGGATTTGGCAGTGTTAGGTTAATGGTTGGACTTGATGGCCTTAAGGGTCTTTTCCAACCTAAATGATTCTATGATTCTATGATTCCTCATCCTACCCAGCAAATCAAATGTGAATAAGAGATTTCACTGTGTGAGGCCTTCTTTAATATCTGAGTATTCCTAAATGTGTCTGAGTTTACAACTGGGTCTGAGTTCAATATCATCCATCAAACATAATAGAGGAGACTGCCTGAATTCCCCTCCCAGGATAATAACATATACTGAAGTAGGAACTATTCTTTTCATGTTAATAAACTGACTGAGTGCCTTTCATTACATTGGCACCAGGAGGAATTTGAACTCAATTCAGAGTAAAGCCCTTGATCTGGCAGCAGGCTGACTGTAGGCTGTTGAATTACTCCTTTGTTTTAAGATTTACCAGTGTGAGGGTGAAGCTTGTGTTCTTCAGCAAATGGTCGTTAATGAAGTATCAGCTCCTTCATGAAAGGAAATTAGGGAAAAAGCGCCATGGATAAACAGTGCACTCTGAGATGTTATTCTCCTTAAATAAGCTTTTTGTTATGGTTTTACCCAGAGGCTGGATCACCAGCAGTGTACCTGTTTGGCAGCAGAGCCATCTCCAAAGGGTGCAGAGGTGAAAAACCAAGCTATGACAGGTGGGAGAAATGAATGAGAAGTGAGATGGCAAGAGAGCAAACCGGCGGGATACAACAGCACAGGCAAGCCCACTTGCACCACTCATCTCCCAGAGAAGCACTGACTTATCACATGAGAGCATTAGTGCACAAGGATGAAGCTGGGGGGGAGTCAGAAAATAGATGTTTGCAATACAGAAAGTCACAGATGCTGGCTGGAGAATCAGACAAATGTGATGGCTCTCCATTGATAAAGAGAGAAAGCAAGAAAATGAGGTGGTAATGAAGGAATTGAGCTAAACTCAGGAGCTCTGGAAGATGAGGTTGGAGTCTGATGTGCTTTATGGGTTTGATAGGCCAAGAGATGCAGAGACTGAGTTCTTCAATCACTTTGTGTGGGTGTACCTCATAGCTAATCACAAGCATGGTTTGACTCAGAAAGGTTCACGCTGAGCATGTCTTTGCCTACTGACCTGTGGGTAGCTCTGCGCAGTATCCAGTCAGCTCATTTCCTCAGTGAGAAATTTTGTTCACCACTTGAAATTACATGTCAAGACCCTGTACACTGGTTGTATCAGGCTCCTGGAAGTTAGCCACTGCCACCCGCTCACCAACACGGTATGGCTCAGTGGGGACTGAGCTGGCAGAGCATTCTCAACGCCTTTTTGCAGTCTGTGGGCTTAGCACACTGACCACCCCTTAGCAGCAGCTCTTAAAATGGGGAGAAAAGGGAGTTGTTTTTTTTTCTAATTCTGGTCTGGGGAGGGGAGGAAGGTGCAAGCTGCCAGGCCATCGGGGGAATGGGGTTTTGGGGTGACCAGAGAAGATGGCTGGGCAGAGATGGAACTGCCAGAGCAAGCCCCACATGAGGGTAGGGTGGACAGGGTCTGGGGACAAGCAGACATTTCCATGCTGAACCAGAAATTAGTTTGTAGTCCTCCCCCCGCTCCTGCCACTGCCTGTCTCAAAACCTCAAGTCTAATTTCTATTCCCACAGAGATGACCCCACATTATTGATTTCCTGAGATCCTACAGAAATCACAGGGGATGGTACTGAGCAGCACAAAGAAATGAGCAGTTTGCAGTATCACTAAAGCACCTGTTAAGTGGCTTACAGACTGCCTAACTGACAGCTCAAAAACTACCTGTCAGTGGGGAATTGTCATCCAACTGGGTTTTTTTTCTAGTGGGGTTTGCAAGTGTTGGTACGAGGCCAACACCACTCTGTGTTTCCATCAGCGGTCTGAAATTGAGTATAATTGCTCTGCTGACAAAACGTGACGGCACAACAATTTGTAATGGGTCTTGGTGGGAAGCAAAATGCGCCTGACAGGCCAGTTCCTGGGCTACAGTCGTCAGATGCAGAATCACATCACCCCTGGAAAGGTTCTTGGGCGTCTACTGAGACAGCAACTGAAGAAGCATTTTTAATGTAGTGATGTGATAAAACCTTTGCTAGCAGAATTTTTTAAGGTATAAGCGGAGGACTGGAGCATATAAATAGGAAGGTGGGAGATACTGACTGTCCTTTGTGTATCGCATACCATTTTGTTGGTCTCATTTTGAAAATGTTTGAAGAAAATTGAGAGGGGCAGAAAAGATCCATGAAGGTGTTCAAGCACATATACTGAGACACATAGCTCAGACAGGTTATTTTAACAAAGATGGAAGGTTAAAAGATGACTTGTTGATTCCTCATGTTGGGGAAAATACCAAGTACCAAAAGCTCTTTTGTATCTTGAGACAGAACACATACCAAAACCTACAGCTGGCAAGGACTCCAGCCATGTTCAGGTTGGCACGTTTAACCTTGAGGACCAGGGAAGAGGTTGATTCTCAGCCTCTGGTGGTCTGAAAATCCAAAACTGGAAGACAGGCTCTAGCCCTGCGCTGGTATGGATGCGAATAGTGGCAACTACAAGGTTCAAGTCACTTAGCTCAGTGCAGAGCTCATGAGGTAGGTGAAATAAAAGGACCTATACAGGTTAGCCTTTCTGAATTCTGCTACAGTGTCTTTTAGGTAATTGGGGGAAAAAAAAAGATTCAGAGGTGTTGCCACATCTGATTGCAAAAGTAGAAGTCAGAGTCTTCTCTAGTTTCAGTTTATTTGCTTCTGAAAAAATGATCGCCTCATTGACAGTGCACCAGAATATGAAACGCTGCCGTTATTCAGCTAGAAACAACTTGCTGCTGCCCCTGTCTGTTTAGTCTTCCCCCACTCAGCTCATGTCACTCAGAGAAGGACTTCCATCGAAAGGAAGGGATGCCTCGTCGCCTTGCCAGATTGCAGTTTAATTGGCTTCATTCCCCAGAGACTAAGACTCAGAAGAAGTTTTCAAAGTTGAAATGACAGTGGTGCAAGAAATAGCTTCCTCCTTCTCCTTCACTGTAGCATCCCCGCGTGCGTATCCCCTCCCTACAGAGCTCACCAGCAGATTTGCTTGAGAAGACCGCATGCTGAGGAGCATTCAAGCCTTAACTCCAGCAGCATGTTGGGAAGGGAAGGCATGCAGAGGTGACAGCACATGACAATGTGCTTCCACAGAGATGCAGATGCTCTGGAGAGGAGCGATTCCCAGCTGGGGCAGGAAGATGTGTCTGAACTTGCCCAGAACCAAGGAGAGAAGCAGGCGGGTCTCAGCAGGGTGCATGCAGAAAGACTTCTGAGTAGCTGCCCACTGACAAGCTGTCAGAGATAGTGTCCCCTTGCTAACTGCAATATCTCTAGTATCTGCATGCTGTGCATGACTCAGACTTTCAAAAGCATTTCAAAGCCACTAACTGGACTCAGGTATGCAGTTCCTATTACTTTCTCATTACTTGTTTTAATTATCTGCTTAAATTAATTTATATTAATTGATTAGATTGAGCCTATTCAGATTAAGACAGTGTTTCTTCTGATGCCTTAGTTCCAGTGATTCAGACCAGCTACTATCTACAACTGTCCCTGGCTCTGTACAGAAACAATGGAGGAAGGATGGAGCATCCACTGTGGAGGCCAAAATGATTATTTATAATTCTTGCCAGAATAGGCCCACTGATTATGGGCAGGCTGAGAAACTCCAACTAAATCCACAATGCATGGCTATTCCTTGAGACAATGTCTTTACCAGATTCTGGGAGCTGAAGTTGTCACTAACCCCCAGCACAGGTTGAGCATCTCCTGCAGCCAGGGATAAAGACTACCAGATCAGAGGGGTAGGACATAGGCATGTGGGAAGTGAGCAGTGCCTGGAAATTACACCTTAGGCATTGCAAAGGTTTGCTGTCTGTACCCTACATGTGCATCAGGCTACTGGAGGCAGCCCAGAGCAGGCTATTTATCTGCTACCTGTCCTTTCTTGAACCATGGGCATTTCAGTCCCTGCTCAGCCCTGTGGTGCTACTCGGGAGAAAGGCAATGGGCATCCTTTCCTGACTGCCCAAGCAAGGAGGCTCTTTGTGGTGTAAAACACTCAAACGCTCCTCCCTACTCTGATACATGGGCTTGAGGCAGCGTGTTCAAAACTTTATCTGAGAGAAGCAAAATGGCTCAAGAAAGCAAGTGCCAGATTATCCGCTGTTTCAGACCCCAGAGTTGGGACGTGCTAATTCTTGTTACTTGTCCTTTTGCTTCATTTTCATGGAAAGTATAAGCCACTGTTGGAAAGAAATGTAGTTACAGCTTCAGCTGGGTGACACTACAGACTAGATAGGAAGGGAAAGCTGAGAGCACTGCAGCACTGGCACTGCTTGAGTGTCACACTGCTCACAGACCCTGGGAAGGATTTGCTGAGGTTTTGACATGAATGCACTGTAGATGCAGCAGCTTTTTTGCCACAGGTATATTGGAACAACTCTATAAATTGCTACACTTCACTGCTGATATGTTCAATTGTCCACAGAGGTCTGGTAGTCATGGTACAATGTCTTCCAAAATCTATCTAGACTACCCAGAATTAGCAAAATTATATCTATTTTAGGATACTCAGTGCTCTCTCAATAGTCTGTCTTGGGATGACAGTGCACACCCTCTCATGGACTTATTACAGTATAATAAGACCTCTTATAATAATAAGACCTCTCATGGTCTTATTACAGCATATAGACTAAGGTATTGCTGTGCACACCCAGCAAACAAGAGGTCTGCTTTTGATAGCTGTGCTGCTGGGCTCTATGCAACTCCTTTTTCTAGCTGATTAATGGGCAACTGGAAAGGGCAGCTGATACGCAGCTATGTAAGAGACCAGTAAGTCATCTAACTGAGCTTTAACAAGCTATAGGACCTTCTGCTTGGATTAGGCTGGCCAGGGAGGGGACCTGCTGTGCATCTGGTCTCCAGGAAGCAGCATCAGGTTTGCAGCCTCTCACACTGCTCCAGTAAAGAACGAGGCAATCTTTAAGGGTGACCTCATCCAAAAGATTTAATGCCTGCTTCCAAATCTCAGTATTCACACTCCCTCCTCAGCTGCTGCTTAGTCCTGGAAACCTCAGTTTCCAAGTATAACCCATCTGCCAGAACTCAACTGGCAACAACAAGGGCCGCACTCAAGCTTCAACGGTGTGAGCCAGAAACAAGTTCTACTAAATTTTGTTGTCCTTGTTGGTTTTAGTTTCCCCACTTGCAAAGAGAAATCAGATGGCTTAATGAACATTACTTTTGTTAAAGGGGACAACAAAGCTCTAGCACGATAGGTAAGCAGTAACCATTGCAACTATTTTCTAAAGTAGAGCTAGAACTTAAACAATTTTTACTGTATTTTCTTCTGGTGAGGCAGCTGTTAGGCCAGATGATTGCTTCCCCTGCTTTCTTGCACTAACCTAAATGAAGAAATTAAGATTCACTCTGTTGAGTTACAAGACTTGCGTGACCTGTGCAACTTGACTCTGTTAGCTGCTCCTTGCTCTGCCAGCATCCCTCTGTCTAGCCAGTCCACCCTGATACCTGTGCAAAACAAGTATGTCCCAAGGCTGTTTGCTGGTGCTTCTCACTCATCACTCTGCTGGAGCAGATGCCAACAGACACCTTCTCCATGTTTCCTCCCCAGGGAGTCCTGGGGAAGTGGGGCTTTGGAGGGACTGGTGATGCCAGGCTGGAGCTGGTGTAGAAAGCTGAAGGGATCTGAGAGAGCTGTGCCAGTGTGAAGAGTCTGATCTGTGTGCTGCAGCCATGTGAGGAGACTGGTATGTGGTCAGCACAAACCTCCCTCCCTAATCCAGAGGGAGAGAGAAGCACTGGGTTCCCATCTGAAGATAAAAACAGTCACGTAATTAAGGATGAAGTGCTTGGGCAGGATGGCATGTACAGTTAGGTGGATGTATTAGCTCTATTGGATTTACTGGAGTTATTTGCCACTTTCCAAGGAACTGCTTGGCAAATTCCTTCAACCCCTTTCCCCCCCATCTATTTCCCATAGCAGCAGTCAGATGTATGAACTGTTACTAGCATTGCTGCACTCCATCTGTTCCCGAAAACAGAGAAAAAATTGTGAGGCTACAAAAACAAGCAGAAGCCTAAAGCTTTTTTTTGTTTGTTTCAGGGGAGAAATGGCTTGTCCCTTTAGCTACGTCACCATAATATCAGCTTTCAGCACTGGAAGAGCATCAGCCTTTGCTGAAGTCTTTGCTGTTCAGTTTGCCTAGGTGAAATTATACTGTTCCTGCCCTCATCACTCTTATTCACTGTAATCCTCGTATTGCTTTAGCCAATCTCCTTAGCTGGATTCCTCTTTGCAATAGTGAGGCTATAACCTGCGTTGCCCAGCTCCACATCTGTCTTTCTTGGGCTGCTTCCCCAAGACAGTCCCAGAGATTAAAGGTGTCTCTTCCAAGGATTTGAAGAGACCTTTGCAAGAGCAGCATTTGTTCTCTCTGATCAGCCAGGAACTCACTTGCTGATAGTACAAAACCAGAGTACCAGCCTTCTGCAGCAGCACTGCTGGTTAAATAATGCCAGCTAGGGAAAAGAAAAAAAAAAAGGGGGAAAATAAGATAATGAAAACAACTAATAGGTGCCATTCTGAACCACGTCAATCCTGTTACACCGGTAAAGGAGGATGGATGACTGAAGGACTGTGGTGATAAGGATGTCCTAGCAAGTAACTAGTAGCTCTTGTATCTGCTTTCCAGAGAATATATCTTCCACTCTCAGGAATATAATAAACTGGGTTCTTCTTGTGGACTGTAAGCTATGCCAATGTAAATCAGTGCAAATCCACTGCCTTCACTGAAGTTTTACTGCTTTATGGCAGCTGAAGGGCTGGCTCCACCACTTGCTGACTCTACAGACAAATCCAAGAACTTGCTTGACAAAGTTCGTGGGTCTGCAGCTACTTACAGATGAGCCTCAAAACAAAACCAGAGGTCCACACCAGCACAAATGATCTTTTCCCAAATTTCAGGGCTAAGTCTGGAGCTACTGCACAGATCAGGGTATCGTAAGCCACCTTTTGTTTCTCCAAGGCTTCATGTGTCCCCATGTAATTTGAGCTAGGAAAATACAATCTTGCGATTGTCTAAATGAAACTATTTCCCTGCATCTCACAGACTCCCTGGGGGTCTGAAGTGTGTGCAGCACCGCGGGCCGTGGGACACAGAAACGCGGAGGTGTGTAAGCTGAAGGGATGTTGATCCGGGCCACAGGTGCGCACAGCTTTAGATCTCGCAGCTGGGTTTAGCCTGAGGCCAAAACAACAGCGCTAGCGATGCCTGCAGTTGTAAGCTTTGTCTTTCTCTTGACATACCATCTCTGCATGAGGCCAGCTGCACGTACATCCCAGCAGCGGAATAGCTGAGCTCTCCAAAGTTACACAAGCAAAACTTCCTTCCATGTGCTGAGCCTCACTTGTAGCTGACCTTAATTTCCCTGTACTCCATACCCAGCAGCATTACAGACCACAATGAGGCTTGCGACAGGGAGCTCTGAGGCCAGAAAACGGTATCTGAAAGGGCCACCAGGTCATCACTACAGCCAGGGATCTATATAGGAGAGCATAAAAGAGCAAAGAAGAAAATAATAACAAAAATAGAACTGGAAAAATGAAACCAAAATTGCACAGGAAATAGCCACAAAGAAGAAAAAGCTTTTGGAATAGAGTTGCTGCAAAAGGTCATTGCAAAGGTCAGGGCAGGCTCAGGGAGACAGCGATGACAGGAATATTAAGCATGTCAGGAAATGTAAATATGTTCTTTTTCCGGTGTTCACAGCGGGATAATGAGAGCAATGCCGGGGACAGCCATACACTTTCAAGGGGAGTAAAAGAAATAATGAAGGGACTCCAAGTAAAGCCAGAGCGAGTGATAAAAGACTTGCTCTTGTTGCAGGTTGTTAAAGTTTCAGGGCAAGGATTCAGCTCCTGAGGATCTCAGCAGTGAGCTGGGAGAAGCCGGGGCTGTGCTAGACGGACGGACCTCCCTCGTTATGTTGCCATTGCAGTCTTGTGGCAAGGTCAGGAAAATGAGGCAGGTAGTAATGAAGCGGGCTCCGTGAATTCAGCAGCTAGCAGGTCCAGCCTGACGGAAAACACCTGGAGAAGTGTAATTTGATTAAAAATAGTCTGCAAGGACTAACAAATGAAAATCATGCTTAACAAATTATATGGAAACTTATTGTTCCTGAAGTAGGTGACATTAAGAGCTGACAGGCAGATGCCGTGGGTGTAATTTACCTGGCCTTCAGTACAACCTTCAGTATAGAATAAATGAATACATTAAATTTGCATTTATATAGCTCCTTTTCATCCACACATCACAGCAAAGCACTTTGCAAACATCACATGGACCATACAAAAGATGCATCCATGACAAGCTGGGACAAAGAGATTATTGGGAAAGTGGGTCCTGAAGAGGCTGTGGATTGGCGACATGGATGTCTCTTGTTGGAGGTGCATGGTCCACACCCAGGTGCCCATAGTCTGTCCAGAGAGCCACTTAATGATGGGGACATAAGCCCACAGATCACTTGGAAAACTGTAGAAGTGAATTCCTGCTGGCCAACTCACACAGACTCTCCCTCTCCCCAAGGGGAATCCCCAACGAAGGGGTGTCTGGGCTGTCCCCTACCCTCTTTTGGCTTTTAGGGTGTACGTTGGTCTGAAGCAGCTTCACACATCACAGGTCCTGCAGCAGCAGGTGGAGCTGTATTAGTCAGTACATCCTGCTCTTCCTGAGGATGGCCCACACTGAACAAGCCCCTTAGCAAAATGCATATAAAAGCTTCTTCACTTTTAAGTGGCCTATGCTTTAGCAATAAGGTAACATACTGCACTTTACAGAAGCACCTAAAAGCCTCATTTAGAATTGGTCATAATATTTTAATAGGTGATGAGGGTTTTTTTCAGTGAAAAACAGCAGAATTGTTTCCAGGTAGCTGAGATGTGGTTTATTTCATCCTTATTAAAAAATGAGTATTTCTTTTTTATTTTTATGAAAGATGGTTAGAATCATAGAATCATAGAATCATTTAAGTTGGAAAAGACCTTTAAGGTCTTTTTTCACGATGACCTTAAAGGTCATCAAGTCCAACCGTTAACCTAACACTGCCAAGTCCACCACTAAACCGTGACCCTAAGCACCATATCTACAGGTCTTTGAAAGACCTCCAGGGGTGGTGCCTCAACCACTTCCCTGGGCAGCTGCTTCCAATGCTTGATAACCCTTTCAGTGAAGAAATTTTTCCTAATAACCAATCTAAACCTCCCCTGGTGCAACTTGAGGCCATTTCCTCTTGTCCTATGGCTTGTTACTTGGGAGAAGAGACCAACAACCCACCTTGCTACAACCTCCTTTCAGGTAGTTGTAGAGAGCGATAAGGTCTCCCCTCAGCCTCCTTTTCTCCAGGCTAAACAACCCCAGTTCCCTCAGCCGCTCCTCATCAGACTTGTGCTCCAGACCCTTCACCAGCTTTGTTGCCCTTCTCTGGACATGCTCCAGCACCTCAATGTCTCTCGTAGTGAGGGGCCCAAAACTGAACACAGTATTCGAGGTGCGGCCTCACCAGTGCCGAGTACAGGGGCACGATCACTTCCCTAGTCCTGCTGGCCACACTATGTCTGATACAAGCCAGGATGCTTTGGCCTTCTTGGCCACCTGGGCACACTGCTGGCTCATATTCAGCTGGCTGTTGACAAACACCCCCAGGTCCTTTTCTGCCAGGCAGCTTTCCAGCCACTCTTCCCCAAGCCTGTAGCGTTGCATGGGGCTGTTGTGACCCAAGTGCAGGACCTGGCATTTGGCCTGGTTGAACCTCATACAATTGGCCTTGGCCCATCGGTCCAGCCTGTCCAGGTCCCTCTGCAGAGCCTCCCTCCCCTCAAGCAGATCAACACTCCCGCACAACCTGGTGTCAGCTGCAAACTTACTGAGGTTGTTGCACAGTTCTACGGTTTAAAATATTCCTGCAGTTGAACGCTGCTAGCAATCTCTTCAAGGCTATGCAAGGCAGGAGGATCGCTTTGTAACACCAAAAGTTTCAAGATAATTACTAATGTGGAAGAGTTAAAGATGACTTTCATGGCTCGCTAGTGAAACCAGCTTGGAATTTCAAATTGTCATCTCAGAAAAATCACTATTAACTGCTCCCCCAGGCCTGGCACCACACCAGGGAAGCTGGGGGCTTGTCCTGGCACTGCATCACCACTAATGAAGAGACAGACTCTGCCATCCATCTCTCAAACTTAATGGCCAAATAACGAGTAGAAGTTTATGGTACATACAAGAAATGGACACTGTGTATTTGTGAAGGTTTTCTAGCTTCAGTTCAGCTCCACGTCGAAAGCCATATGTCACTGCGCTCTTGTTTTACTGAGGAGGGACCGTGAAAAAAATGGGGTGGGGGAAAGATGGAACTGGGGAGGAGGGGTCTTTCCCTTCCAAGCAGTTTCCTGAATCCTGGGAAACTAAAGAGAGGTGGCAGGAAGAGCCTACCAACCGTGGGTTCAGGATATAGCCCAAGGACTGCAGCTCCGTGCCCCAGTTCCAGCAGAGAGGGACCATACCTTTGTCTCCCTGCGCTCGGACCCAGGACACTCTCATGTGTATGGTCAGCCCCAGCCAGGCTGCTCACGGTCTCTTGCTCTCTTCTGTGCAATGTAGCCTTTGCTGCCTTAGGTAATTAACTTCACAGTAATTGTGTCAGCAAGGATTTTAGCAGCGTGTTGGCATGAGGTCTGCACAGTACTTTGCAGTTCCTGGTTATCGGTTTATCCTGTGGGCTTACAAGCACTTCATTAGCTCCAGCACTGCCATAGTCCCATGCAAGCACAAGGCTACGTCCCTCCACAGCTGTAAGGTACTGCAAACTTGTATGTGGAAGGAATATCTGTCAGCAACTTAAGTGGGTCTAACTAGCTATTTGCAATTTTTTTAAACAAAAAGACTTTCTCCTGTTCCTTTGTAACTTGTAACCATTTTTTTCTGTTTAAAGCTGTATAAAGTGCTTTGCCATTATAAATAACAATAACTTAAAAATCCATCTCAAAGTTGTCTCTTCTTCAAACAATCCCTGACTTATTCCAAAAGCATTTACTACGTGAAACAATTATGAGAAATTGCACTGGCAGCCAAAGACAAGCTGTCTCCAGAGTCTGATTTTAACAGATTATTTTTATTAGAAAACACCAGGGAGTGTTAGTGAATGACAACTTGGAGAACTGGTTTATGGCAGTCTTTTCAACAGCTATCTCTCTGCACTTACTCCACATCAATCTTAAATGAGTATCTCCTTTAAGGCTTATCTCATCTGCTCCAATTTTAGAAACAACTTAATAAAGTGCATTTATCACCTCTTCTCCACATGGAAACTTGGCTAGTTCTGCCTTTACGTGTTCTTATGTGCATCTCAACGTTGATCTTTTCCTAAAAATACACTCATCAGCCTTTTGATGAAGGGCATTTCCTTCTCTGAGCTCTACTCATGTTGTTGCACTATGTTCATTTTTCATAGTTCAGCTTTTAATAAGGGTCAGTAATGGTTGTAGCAGGGTGTCTGTGATCCCACTGCCTTCATGTTTCAGCACTGTAAGGCATTGGGCATGGTCAATAGTACTGTTTTGCAGGAAGGCAATGTGCTTTTCTCCCAGGCTTCCAGTGCCAGTTGATGTATGTGCACAGTGGCTTCAGGGCAAGCTCCTGAGATGGAGCTAGAGTCTGCCTAAAATCCCAGGTGCCACATGTATATTCATTAACTTCAATGTTGTTTAGTGGTACCCAGTGTGCATTTTAATGAGACTTGGCTCTTAACATGTGCCAGGCCTAGGCCAGGCTCTGCTCCCATCTGAAACTCCACTAAAAAGATAAACATACCTTTATGATGGAAGAACAGTGTGTTTTGGCACAATGCAAAGATCCACTAGTGTCTTCCTTCTGCTTTTCATTCTTTTCAGCAGAAATATTGATATTCTTGGTTGTAAAGGGGATCAAGGGGTGTAATTCAGACTGACCAGCTTCCAGGAGCTTTTTATACAGCCTATGGGTATTTCTCAGTAATTCTGTATTATGGGTTGGCCTTGGGGCCTCTTCTCTTCAGCCCTACTCTCAGGAGGGCCAGTTGCAATTTCAATTTCTGTGCTCAGTCCTTGTCTTTCACTCTGTCTCTGGGGGAGGGGAAGGGGAAAGAGGTGATCCACCTGCATGGAGGGGAAAAAACCCCCACAATTTGCCATTCCTGTGAGGAGCTGAGCTCCCCTCATGTCTGCCTCAGAGCAAGAACGGGACAATTCCTGGGCCCTCAGGGGACCTTGACTCTCACAGGGCTTCACAGGACAGTCCCATGCCACTGCAGGAGTAGTGCTGTAGCTTTCCACTTTAATTGGGCTGCTCTGCTACGTTTATTTTTTTACTCTTTGATTTTGTCTCTCAGGTCATCATGGTGACCGGTTCTGTGCTCGCATATCCAATATTCCACCATTAGTATTTTATATATGGCAGGTTCCCCCAGCAGAGTCATGCACCCCTTCACTGCCACGTAACCCCTTTGCTCCCACCCACACTCAGGGTGCACTGGAGGGTTTGTACGCTTTCACCCTGAACCAGGTCTTGCCTCTCCTCCACCTCAGAATTGCTTCCACTGCTGTCAGCCCTTCTCTCCCCTGGGATCCTGGGTGCCTTCCTAATGGCATGCCCATTTGCACATGATTGTTGCTCTCCTTTTTTTCTGATGTCAACAACTGTCCCAGATGCTGCAGACATGTATTGAGGAGCCCACTCAAGTCTAAGGTGGTTAAATGGTTTCAGGAATAAGCTGTGTTTGAGTTTCCAGGGATCAAAAACGGAGGCATTTCTCTCGTACGTGGTGTAAGTCTTGCTTGGTGTGTGTTCAGTTCACTCTCGAAAGCTACCACTGCCCACCAGGTTTGTGTGGACTTGATGGTATCACTAGCATTCATGTTTTTATGCATTGGAATAATTTCTGGAGTGACCTTCTATTAGCCCACATATTGACCACTTTTAAAGGAGTAATGAATTCCTTTTGACCCACCAAAAAAGAGCAGAGCGTGGGCTGCCTGGTGGTGTTAGCAAGATGATTCAACAACCAGCAGTCCTCTTGTCACAGCGATGGGAAGGAGGGATGAGCAGGAGGAAAGAGGTAAATTAGCTCTTTTCATGTTGGAATAGGGAGCACGTAATAAAAAAGAAGTCATTCAGAAATAAATGACTGAGATGGCATTTAAAACAAATCAAAGATACACATACACATGCCTATTCTCACACAAAACCCTATAAGAATTATTTGGCAGAGAGGGGACTGATCTCGTCCCCTGCCCACCGCTGGGAGCCATCATTTGTCTTTGCTTTGTTCTCACCACAAAGATGCAAATGGGGGTGAGAAATGGCTCAGCAGGAATCTAATCTCATGACAAACACGAGAGTAATATTAGGCTGTGTTATAAATGTAGTTCAACTTTATCACAGTTCCTGCATGACAATGCTCAGCGCTATGTGCTCAGGCTCTCCCTTGCAGGCTGCCTTTCGGGACGCTGCATCAGCCGGGAAAGTGTTTTCAGAGAATATCCGTGGTGATTTCCTGACTTCTCAAGAAAGATTTTAAAACCTTACCCAGGCAAGTCAAGGCTGTTGGGCATATTAAAGCCTGTATTTGGTCTTTCCAGGGAGTCAGTAGTACGTGTCTGCAGAAATTCCCGTGCATCTGGAAGAGCAGAAACATGGGCTTTTTAACTGATTAATTAGCAAAAGTTACTGAAGTGTTGGCTGGATCAGGCAGCTGGCTGGTTAAGCTCTGGAACAGCAAAGCCTGGAGAAAATGCACTGCAGCACTTGCAGGCCCATGGGGCACTGTGGTTCATGGGGACCATCGTGCTCCACTGCACATACATGGACATCTGCTGGGCACCAGAGCCCAGGATGCAGCTCCTAACAGTAGGGCCACACCAACCTATGCCGATGGACCCACCTTGTCAAGCCTGCCCAAGGATAAGTCAACATATTTGGGGTTCTCAGTGGCAATATACATCCTTTTCTCCATACTCTACTTCCCTGGGTCACGACTGGTTTGAAATGTGAGTTTATTAAAAATAAGAAGCTCAGGTGATTTTTCTGTATCATGTATCATATGTCCCTACAGAGAAATGGAAATAGATATATGTTTGGAGGACCCTTCCATTTGTACTAGTGAACTAGCTACTTAAACCAGATAAGACAAGCAGTGTGTTTTCAAGTAAATCCATGAAAATCACACTACTGAAACAGTGATAGTCATGTCCAAGGCTTGGGAAGAACATGTCTCTCCTTCCACCTTCCTTTGCCTTTCTCATTTGCAGTGGCAGAGCCCAGTCCCACCCTCACATGCATTATTCTGTTTTGATGCATTGCATGCAGTGACCAAGGGAAGATTACTAAAGGCATGCTGATGAACGTTTTTCCTCTTCAAAGTCTGAAGCTAGAGACTGAAGCCCAAAGCCAGGTGTTTGGGGCAAAACTACATTTTTCCTTAGATTTTCCAAGTTGCTGAGCATTACAAATTCAGGCATCAATGGTACTGCAAGTCCTTAGAAAGCACATTTCAAGTCCTCACAGTCAATGGCACTATATGTACCTTAGTCCTTGGGAAAAAAATAACAAATCAATTTTATTAGCTGCCTCAATCAGCATAAAAAAAGCCTAAACTTATGTCTGGAAATATTGTGGTCTTATCCTAGATAAGTCCTGCCTTTTAATTTCCTAAAAGTGCAGGACCTGAATATCTTAATTTCTTTTCTAAGCCTCCTGGTCTATCAATATATGTGTATCCTGAGAGTAGAGAGGTAAAAGATTATACAAAATCTTTCACCTTTACTATTTGAGTAAGAGAACTGTCACCTAGCTTGTCATAAAGACTCTGCTGTGCACAAGGAGCCAAAAGCAGAAAATCAGTGTAGAAAAGGCTGTGTCTACATTTACAAGTAATGCAGTGCAATAGGAGTAGATCTGTAGAGTGATGGAACTGGTACCAAGGACCAAATTTGGCACCATCCATGAGTCAGGATGCTTTACTTTGGAAGAGCTCCAGTCTGGTTCTGTTAATGGCCATTAGAGGCTGGAACTCATTAGGGACTTCCCACATCTTCCAGTTTAGTTTAATCTGAAAAAAAAACCAGTTTGTGCACTTTGTAATCATACCGCCATGCAAACCAATGAGTGGGAAGTGAAGATGATCACGAGATTTGCTTGAAAAGTTCTCTGAAATTTGAACCAAAGCAGGAAAAACCCAGCACTAATTAAAGAAGCACATCACATATTTCTAGTCCATACCCAGTTCCAACATCCAGCAAAAAAAGTGAGGAAAGAGAAAATTCACAAGTTTGTTCAGCACCTGTTGCAGCATCTTCTGTGTTTTCTGATGCATAAATGAAGTGGGAAGCCTTCACTTAAAGAGGTCTCCAGGAGTTGTGCACATATACAGCAGCACGCTGAAGTCCAGGAGCTTGTTGTGACATTGCACAAGCAGGGATAACCTGTGACAGTTGTTTTTTAGCTTAAAAGTATGACCAATCAGGAGGTCTTACCCTATGACATGAAAAGTGCAATTTAGGCTCAGGTTCAGCATTTGTATTACAGTTTTCCCCTTTGCTTTATGTTCCCATTCCTGCTACTATCCATCTGATCTCCAAACTGTGCAGCTGAAGTTGCATTCCTACTTCACAAGACTGAAGCAATGCATATCGCTCTGGTGAGCATTAAATAGCAATCTTTATATGTCCTTGAAGAAAGCTGGAAAACCTCTGCCTCTAAGGACATGAAAAACTGTTAAAACAGAGAAGATAGATAAATGGTGGCTGACAAGGGGCTGTAGGATGAGGCCTCTCTTTGAGGAAAGACCTAATAAATTAAAGGTGACTTACAAAAGCTTTCCTTTTGAAAGGAGACAAATTCAGAGATCTGTCTCACCAGAAGTGCACATACCAGGGAACTCAAAGAGCCTGCCTGCTTACGAGGGCAGAAGTGACCTGTCTCCATCTTCTTGCACTGCACCTTCTTGCAACAAAACTAGGCTCATGCCCTCGTGAATTTGCCTTGCGTCCTCACGTTTCGTGACAAAACATCCCGGGAGGACTTGACTGTTTCTCCACCAGTTTGTGCAGCAGCTCCTGGAAACTAGGTGTTGCCTGGTGCTCAGGCAGCCTCGCATGCAATGGGGACAGCAAAGCCAGCCTGAGCAGCTGGGTCAGTGCTGAGGGGGTCAGCGCATACTAAGCTTCACAGGGCTAAAAGCAGTTGAATTTTAAGATGAGCCAGCTAAGGTACAACTTTGTGACCTCAGCCTTTGGAGGGTAGGTGTATATTTTGGTCAAAACCTGGCTGAAGCACTTAGGAGAAACCTTGACTCCCTGCACAGCATGGCAGAGAGAGGGGAGGGAAGTCAAGAGCAAGGCTGAGCTTGGCTGTGGGCTGGCTGGGAGTCAGGGTCTGCACCAGTGCGTGCCAGTACTTTTGAAGCAATGCTGCAGTGAACAACAGAAAAATTCAGACCCTGCACGGGTTTCATGGATCATAAACAACAGAGGTCGGAAAGGAGCTTGGGATCATCTGGTCCCACTCCAATCCACAGCAGGGATAACTCCCAAGTCAGAGCTGGTCACTCAGGGCCTTGTCCAGCCCTGAAAAATCTCAAAGGATGAAAACTCCAGCACTTGACCTCTCCCATGGTGAAATCTTTTTTTCTTCCTCTGTCCAAAGTTCTCCTTGCTGCAGCCCTTGCCCATTGATCTTAAATTTTGCAAGCACGCAGTGATGCCTCACATTCAGCTGCTCCTCCTCCACAGAGCTGCTCCTTGCAGTCAGCCCCAGCGCCAGGGCTCTGCCAAGTACAGGACTTTTGCATTTGTTTTTGCTGAACTTCAGGATCTTGCAGCCAGGATGTGGTCCCACAGGTCCCCAGCCAGCCTTTTTTAGAGCAGACCTCAGCTACTATAGCTAATGAAGGCTTACCGCAATCAGCAGCAAAATCATTAGGATCTGTCTCTGAATTTAGAGAAAAGTACTAATGGCAAGGCAGTCCTCTAGAGGATGACAAGAAAAAGAAAAAGGACATGAAAAAAAATATAGACTGTCCCAGTCCCTTCAGTCTTTTCTTGGATGATGAGACCTCAGAACTATGTGGACCTTATTCACTGGCTACTGATTTCTAATAAGCCATGGCTGCACACAAATGCACGCTACACTTCAGCAGGGCCTGAAGCTGTGATCCCTGAGGCAGAGACCTCTAACACTTGTGCTAAGAGAAAACCACTTGTGCTTTGAAACACGAGGAAAGCTGTCCACTCTCTGGGACCAGCCGCTTGAGGGAGCCAAGATGACATGCACTAAGAGCCAGCAAATTATATAAGCATTTTCAGAGTGTTTTAGCTGGAATCGCTCTCTTTTTCTGTAATGCTAAATCTGTTGGTCAGAAAGCTCTGAGAGCTTCTGTCTCAGATTTAAATGCTTTTTAATTTAGCTTCCAAAGACAGTCTTGCTCAGTTGTGCTGTGTTTGAGTTTAATCTGTCCTCCTTCATAACTTTTGGTGGTGTGTGTCTCAGTTTCCAACACATTGGATAGCTGTTCAGAAGTCTTAACATTAACTTTCTACAAATTGCATGAAAACAGACAGAAAATAATCATGAAAATAGGTCCTAGTCATGAAAGTGAGGTCCTTTCATGAAATCTGCTAATACAGTTGGAAAAAATGCACAACTTCTTGGCCTGCAAAATTTCCTTCAGGTCCAAGCCGACTGTCTCTATTTTAAACATCAGAGACTCCACAGAGGAGAAAGTTATAGGAGAGTTATAGGAAAGCAGTTATATGCTATAGGAAATCAGGATCCAGTAGTCAAGGAGATGCTCATTTAGATACTACCCAGTGACTTTTTCAATAGGGTTCCCTTTTCCCCCCCATCCCCTCCCCACAACTCCCTCTCCCCAAGACCCAGGTACTATTTTCTCCCATCTCATGCAATGTAACTGCTACCTTCATGTTAAGCCAGCATTTTCAGGAACTTTATGACTCCAAGGAGAAAGCTCAGGGACTTAACTGTTCCTAGTTTTTTAGCCCATGGGATTTAACATACAGTGAAGATTTCCCCATGGAGCCAAGAGACTTCGCCAACTCTTTTGGATCCCACGAGAAACCTTGCCTCTCCTAGTAGGACTTTGTACTACCCGATTCAGCAGTTTCAGTCTGAGGGTATCTGCATGCCAACCACATCAGTGACCCTGTGTGAGGGTGATGGGACCTTGTACCCTTGGCGATCTTGTCTCTGAAGGACTATGGTCTCCTAGGCGTGACATGAGCGAGGAAGAGAGAAAACTGAGAGTCAAGGTAAGAGGCAAGGGAAGGCAGAGCAACCTCTAAGAGAGGGTTACATGCAATGCTTACCTGGCACGTACAAGGATCACCACACCCCTCCCTTTCCAGTTTTATTAAGTTGTAGTCTTCTGTGGGTGTGTTATGGACAAGACAGGTTTTTTGCAAAGGCTCTTAAAGCAAAATGATAAAACATTGTTCAAGTTTTGTAAACCATTGTCCGAGTTTCCTTTAAAATGCTGTTCAAGTTTCAAAAATGATTGCTACAAGCCTACGGAAAATGACAACACAACCCTTTGATTTTACTTGTAATTCATCTCCACGCATACTGGGGAATAGCGTTAGCATTTTGGCAGCAGTGTTACATTATGAGCTCTCATTTGTGTTTCTTTTTTCCCCCTGGTGGATTTATTTTTTGTCCACAACAAAATGCAGAGACTGTACCATCCATCAGGTCCATGGCATGCAAGGGAGATGTTATCAAAATGCATCTTACATCCTGGCAAGGAAAACTCAGCATCAGCAGAGGCATTCAGCAAGTGGACAGAAACAGATGCCTGAAACAAAGTTTTCATATTAGCAGATACTGTATCAAATAAATCAATAAATCAAAAAATAATAACGAATGACAGCAATGACATCATTGCTATACATTGAAATACAACAGCAGCAATTCCAGCCTATAATGCCACTTGACTGTAAGAATAACCTTAGAAAGACTCCACCTGGAGCTAGGGATAGGATTAGAAGGATGATAATAAACATCATGCCTCTTGCCCAGAACAAACCTTTCTTCTGAATAGACAGAAGGTGTCAATTCAAGAGCATTAAATCCATGTGCTTTTAAAAAAGACCTCATTTTGTAGTGCATGTATGTATGTGTCTCTTTCTCTCTCTCTCTTCATATACCTATATATGTAAACACACACACACATATTTCTTTCCTCAGCATCATGAAAGATGGAATGGCCTATAGGTAAAATGCCTATACATGAAGCTTCATGGTATAAAAATCTGTCTCCTCCCAGCAGTCCCAAGTATATATTGCAGAAGCTGTTACAAAGGAATAAAAGTAAGCATCAGTACCATTCACCTTCTGTTGTCTTGTCCTTGTATTCAGGAAAAAATGTGCCTCTATTTAGAAAGTAGAATTAGCACTGAAGCAATTTTCACATCACTGGTCCTTCAGCCTCCTCAAATATTGTTTGTGGTATCTGCTTTCATGCAAGAGGATGGGGCCACATAAAAGCAATCACAAGGATGGAAATGTTCTCAGCAGGAGGAAAAAGGATTATCAAAAAGCAGAGGGATAAGACTTCCGAATGTTTTGTAGTCCTGGGCATCCATATGCCATTTGAGCTATGTAGAGTGTTAACAGATAGTTCTAAAAATAAAGAATGCATTATTTATTAACTTATTAAGCTTTCAAAAAAAAGGAGCTGAATACACTTGGCTAATAAGCTACATCAGATCACATCCGTAGGAAGACACATGGATATAAATTGGCTGAAGTGGATGTTTACAGGTCTTTGTGAAGCCATGCACGCACTTAGAGATAAAGTTACTTTTCTTCTAGGGAAAATACATAGAACAGTGCCATTTTAAAATGTTTGATGGCATCTATATGCCATCCTATGCCTGTCCATGCCCAGCTTCCCCCAGGTAGATATGCGTAATTCCAGATTTATTTCAGAACAAGATCTCTCCAAAGGAGAATATGATCCAAGGGAAATATGATACCAGAGAGCAAATTAAATGGAGAAAACAAGCCACTGATAGCATGAAGGCTGTTTGTTGGGATCTCATGACCTTCCAGCCCTTTGGGATGAGCAAAACAAACCGCTGAAGCACCAGCATGTAAAGAGTTAATTTACAAGTGGAACAGCCTGGATCAGCTTTCACAGGCCACCTTCTCACCAAGTCTGCATCTATGTTTGCACCCTTGCCTAGCTATGCTGAATGGAGAGAGATTAGCAGGAGAGGCTGGAGTGATGATGACTTTGTTCTGTGGTCTGATGTCTTTTTTACAGCCCAAGGAAAGAAATGCATAGGTACCTGGAGAGGTCCAGTCTGTCTCCACGCTGCTCTGTATGGCAGAGGCCAGGTTCAGGGGCAGGGCATGGGTCTTGAACATCGTAATGATTTTTGTGGGAATTAGACTTAAATGATGACTGCTCACTGTTATCATTTAATCACTTAAATGATAACCACTCATTGCAACCATACACATGGAGGTTATATAAAAAGCATCAAGAGTTGAGGACTTCAGAGTCTGTGGTGCTCTTCCTGGGCTGTTGGGCTGGAAAGGCATGGAAATGGCTCTCCTTTGGTCCAGTTCAAAGTCAGAGTAGTCAGAGTAGTGTTATGGTCTTTTGTGGGTATATAGTAAGGCTCCATTCTCTCTCTTCCCTCATCCTCCAGCCAGGCATCTCCCTGTCCCCGCGCTAACCATCCCTTCCCCACAGGACGAGACCAACTCAGGACAGCCAGGTTGTACACCACCCTTGCCAGACATCAAGGGAATGAAGGCCAGAAAGGGAGAGAACACAAAAGCATGTATCAGAATCATGGATAAATCTTTTGCAAAGGGAAAAGCCCTGATGGAGAAGGAAACCTGCAGACCATACAGAAGTTTGTTTGGTGATGAGGTAGGAAGGGAAAAAAAATTTTCTCCTCCTCAGCCCTTGATTTCAAGACATGCATTACGTATCATTTATTTACATATTTATCCACTGCCTTTTTCCACAGCCTTTCTTACAACCTCACCTTGAAAACTACACTGCGTGTTAGCCTAAGGAACCAATCTGAATGCACTAGTGCTGTCTGGGTGCCTATCAATAACTTCTGAAGCCACTGGTCAATGTTAATTGCACCTGGCAGGCTGAAGTTTCAGAGAGAAAGTTTCCACTAGTTATGTTAGAAAAAAAAGAGTGGGAACAAGTGACATAGAACGACTATGGATGTTCCAGGCTGCAAGCTAAACTCAGCTCATCCTAGTGAAAAGAAGGCTTTACCTCAAGGTAAAGGTCTTAGTACAGGCTTCATACTTTTGCTCATAGGCTTACTTATTTGTTTTATGACTTACTTTTATTCCATTGTTTCCAGATGGCCAGAAACGGGTGTGAGATGTAATTGAAAGAACAACCATTACCTGTGTTTTAAAAGGAAAACCTACAAAAAAAAGAATGGGTTTTGTTTTGAACTCACGGGTTTTATTTTCTATATTTAAAGAGAAAAAGAAAAACTTTTTTTCCTGTTCCACCTGTAAAATTATATTACTTCTTGGTTTTGAAAAGGTCACATCACCTGATGTAGTCATTGCATGCAGCTGTTATGTAATTGTTCCTCATATTTCTATAAAAAGGCAGTAATTGGAAGAGTTTCTTAGATGTTATTATGTGGCAGGTACCTCCTGGGGACAACAACAATAGCTATTCATCTGGAGGCAAGAGTCCCCATAGGGAGCTCAGAGCTGCCCGCAGGAGCTGGCGTGGACCTGGGGAAGTTATGTGCTCTGGCTCTTCGCCGTGGAAGACAAGGGCGGAGCGTGGGCAGACAAACTTTGTCGGCTCCATCTGTCTCACCGGCTCGGTGAGTCAGCTTGGAAAGCAGCACGCCATTCCTCTTCCCACGTCCAGGAGCAAAAACCCTCCACCTGCAAGGGCCAAGTACTGCCAGCAGCCGAGCAATCCGGAGTGTGGCAGCTCAGCTCACTGCTTGGCGATGGAGGGGAGCAGAGCAGGCAGGGAGGGCTCCTCCACCGTGTGAGGATGCAGGTGTTGGGTGTGAACTTGCTACGACCTGCCTGCTTCTGCCACGAGCATCCATGGAAATGCCCCAGATTTGCCAAACAGAGGAGGGATACAGGGCATTTCTCCACAGTCTCAGAGTCAGCAAGGCACTAGCCAGCTCCCTGCAAGAGAGACTGTGCCCAGGCTGAGGGCCCCGTTTGCAGCAGAGCGTGTGAACCGGGACCTGCTGGCTCCTGGCTCCCTCCTCTTTCCTGCCAAACTTTCCAGAAGGGCCCACAGGGGACACTTGTCTCAGCGGGATGGAGCAGAAAAGGTTCAGGACTCCCCGTTTCCTGGAACAGCCATGTTGGGAGCAAATGTCAATATATTAGAGGGAAAAAAGGGCCCCTCTTCTGTGTTCCCTGTCGCTGGCTGTAAAGCCCTGCTTTGGCTAATGGTATTGCCCAGCATCCCCAAGCCCACAAAAATTCCTAAGTCTTCTCTCTCCAGTTTTACCTGGAAGGGATGATGAAGACCACGCAGTAATACACAGTATTTACATATTATGTTTACATTAGAAAACTGACTTTACAATTCAGTGTTTATGAGTTTCTGTTCAGAGGGGTTGTAAAGAAGCAACGCACTTTTTTTGGCCAGTGGCCTGAATTGGGTGTCACTAATTTCCATCTCCTGAAGGCTGGCAAGAGCAAAATGACTGATCTGTACAGGGCCTCCCCCCCCACCAAGGGAGTAAGTGCCAAAATAGCTCATCTGAGGAGCTTCCCCACACTGGAGTGCCACCTAATGCTAACTGCTACGCCAGAGTTAATTGCAGCAGTCAGCTGTTGCATTTCGTCTACGAGTCCCGCTCAGTTTAATTAACCTTTTGGGAATTAGCATTTTGTTGACTTACAGTACCTGCTTTGAATTTCTGGCAGTGTTATAGAAACTGTCTTGATTGCAAAGTGACTTGTTTCACTCAGAGGGGGGTGATGCCCAAAGGCAATGCCTTTAAAGAATGGTCCCTGGGCAGCAGCAGGTTGATCCTGGGTCAGCAGAGCCTGGAAAGAAAGAGCCCATTCCTCTACTGGCTCTGGCTCATGCCCTACCGTGCTGGAATTGCTCATTTGCCCTCTCCACAGGGTCAGGTGCAGGTTCCTTACTCCTCCCAAAGTCTCCTGAGCACTCCTTGTACTTGTTCATCACCTTGTGTTTACAGTCATTTCCAAGCATCTTCTTCCAGTTGGCAGCTGCTCTGCCTGCATTTACCATATAACATTCGTGATCTGCCTCTGAAAAATCACCAGGCGACAACCTGCTGGTTGCAAGAAATAATGCCCATCGCAGGCAAGTGCAACTCACTGCCATACCTGGGACAGACTTCTCCCACCTATATGCTCTGTCTCTTGGTGCAGTGAGGTGTTGATAAGTCCAAGGAAGTGTCTGGCCAGAATGAGACAAAAGTTTGGCTAAGCAATGTGTGTCCTGGGGCTTGCGGCTATCCAAGAGCCAGCCTGGCCTTGGGGTACAGCTTTGTTCAGGTTCCTTTAAATCACACTGGCAGGAATACCTCCACCAAAGAAGGTGTTTCCAGTCTCTGAAGAGGGCTGCACTGCCACCTTCTCCCATGCCTCACCTTTATGACCTACGTCTAGACTGTGGCTTTTCCGCCCTGTGCTTATCCCACCCTTTGCTGGGTGACATCTGAGGAACCTCTGAGAGGGGCACGAGACGAGGTTATTGCAGGGGGCCAAAGGGAACGACAGTCACTGGGGCTGCGGCAAGTCAGACTGGTCAGACTGGTGCTTGGGCTGCAACACCAGGGTGCAGGAAAGGGAGGTAATGCCATTATGGCACTGGGTGGTGGCGGGCTGGGGATACTGGAGACAAGAGGGCTGCAAATGCTACAAAGCAGGGGGCATGCTAGCCACTGCTGAGTGGTGTCCATGATAGCGTGAGTGACTGCTCCCAGTTCTTGCTGCCACTCCCTATTTGTCCTGTTTTTTCCTGATTCAGCCACCACAACCATACCTGAGAGGAGAGACCAGTTGAGCTGGGGGAGTCCAGCCCAGCCCTGCTGGCTTGCATGCACCTCCAGCAAGGGTAGTCGGCCTGGCCTCACCAGGAGAGGACTGTTTCTCCCAGGGCTGACTTAACCAACCTAACACCATGAACTGACCTCCTACCATTCTCCATGCCAAATGAATCCCAAGCTGCTTGCCAGGGATTAAATGCCACCTGTCTAGACCTCTCCTTCTTCTGACAAGGCAGCTGGGAGGGCATCTTTAGCGTGGCAGCCCCCAATGCACTCTCAGCAACTCCCTCTGTAGCAGGCTGACCCTGGCCTCCTACCATCTGCACTGTGGTTGACTTTCTCCCCTGCCTTTGGAGAGTGCTGAAGCAAAGGAAAATCAATGTGGCTTTGTCAAGTAATCGTGGATTGTGTTCTGGGCAGAGAACTGAAAAAGCACATTAAAGATATCCTGGATCGATAGGATTCATGCAACATTTGAGCTTCTCCTGTTAGCTCTCATACTAATGCACTTTCATCTTTACCTCTGGTTTGGGGAGACTTTAATGGGATCTACTGCAAAAACAGTTTTCTGTGGAAAGGGTAAGAAGGGTTTCATCTGTGAAAAACAATGGGAAATGCTGGTTTTCCCATAATCATACATAATTGCCAAAAGAAATACCACTTTCCCTTCCCCACCAGAGATCTATAAACTTCTTACTCAGAAGTCTGACTGTAATTTAAGACTATAAATAAGAAACACAAAAGACAAAATATAAAAAAGATGGATCTAGGTCATTTAGAAAGTTAATGCACAGGCATTCAGCCATTTTCCTGGTAATTTAGCAGTCACTTCAGAAGACAACATAACATTTACACCCTTTGCAGCAGAAAAAAGTGAAGTAGTCTGCTATCAAAGGAGTTGTCTTCAGCACATTTTCTGATTGAGGTTTGGTGGTGTTTTTTATCCCCTCTCCAGGTGTATCAGTCTTGGCGTGAAACAGAATAATTACTGCTGGTTTATAAAGAAAGGTGATAATTTGAAGCACATTCTGGGCTCTTTTTCTTGAAGGAATTTAGTTGAAAACCTGTTCTTTTCAACTGCAGTTTTCAATATTGCTAAACTGCTCTACCTTTCAATGTAGGAGTGACAGATTTGCTGCCATGTTGTTTAAGACTACGTTTACCTGACTGCTTGTGTATTTCCACTTCTTGGAAAATTCCTTGGCGGAAAATGATATCATTAATTTCATACCAACTTGTTATTTTATGAGAAAGTGAATAAGGCTCAGTTCGACTGCTTCTGTTCTGCATTTACAGGGGATGAGGGTTCAAAAGGGCGCTTGCTTCATCTAGCTGATATGTTTCCTATAAACAGAGGTAGTCACAATTTCAGAGACTGAATTTGCAGCAGTTACTTTGCCAGGGAAAACATTTTATCGTTCGGTTGTTTTTATAAATAAACACAAGGTTTGATTCACCAGTCCACCTACACTCTGTTTTGTCAATGGAGTTACAACAGAACAGCACTGGTTTTATAAAGGGAGAATCATGCTTGTTATAGTCTATTACTAAGTAACGCATTTTTTCCAGTCCTTCTACCTAATAAAATTCTTTATTTTAGGGTATTATTCATCTCTCCCTGCCCTCCTCCGGTCCAGGATATTCCCCATATTAGCCTGGGTAAGAGTAGAGATTTCCATCTTAACAAAAGCAATGGGTCACTTCTCTTCCAAAATCCACTGGATGAGCTGAGACATCCCATGTTTCTTAGTAAGAAGCATTTGGCTGGGCTGTTCAGGCTTTAATTTTTCACCTAAAGATGCAAGGAAATTCCCAGCTGAGATTATAGTGCCATCTACATTAATTATGTACCTAATTCTCATCGCTCTGGAAGGAGAGACAAACCTCTGAGCTCCCTGGAGTTCAGTCCTATTTGATGCTCGTATGCACTGGCTCCTGCTCAGCTCACTGTGACTCTCACCCTGCCAAAGCTCTCCAGCCCCATGGCAGGGGCCAGGCTTTCAGGAAATCCTCTCTGAACATCAGCTGTAATAAAAAACCCCAACCATTAGCATCACCCTTGGTTGTGCCTGCTTGGGTTAAACCTCTACCTTCCTGAAACATTTTATTTATGACCTTTTGCATTTTATTTTCCATCGTTCTTCAGTTAAACAACAGCAGAGAGTGCATGAAAGTGAAGGCTGCTCTGGAGATGATGGATGAGCCTCCCCACGCTCCCCACCGCTTGCAGCCCATGAGTCATTTGCTAATTTCCTCAGCTAAAACTGACAGACAATTACCAGGCATTTCATCACAGCCAACCAGACTTTTTTTTTCAGAGCTCGCTGTCTATCTTTTGATAGCGATGACTACAAAAACTGCTGCCTACAACATTGTCTCTCAAAGCTTTAATATTTTATTGCTGTTGCTTTGAGTTCTTGCTCTCTTTCCTCTCCGAGGGTTAAGATAATTTAAATATAGTATTGCACAATATGGTGCATCTTGCATCTTTGCCGCTCCAAATCTTTCTTCTGTATCTGCTTCTTTACAGCACATTACTCAAGAACTATTCTGTTAACTGCTTTATGGAAATATTGGAATAAATTGCATTATTGGTGGGTATTTTTAAAGGGGTTTTGTAAAAGGAACTCAGAGGCTCTCCCAATTGCTTCTTTATTGCAGATGATGATGTTTAATGTAAATTTAGTACTTACAGTCTAGTGCAATATCTAACAAAAACCCCAGAGCTTTCCCCCCGCCCCCAAGCCCTTTGGCTAGACTCTCAGTTTCACTAGACAGAGTGTTACACTGCTTGGCAGGCAGCCCAAATGCTGGAAGGTCTTTTTGCCCCTCAGTAGGAAGGTCTTCTGACGGTCTAGACCTGTAGTCAAACCCTCCTCAGTGTGCCTGCTGCTGAGGGCAGCTCTGTGCTCCGTAGCCTCTGGCCATGACAGCACCACCGGCACATCCTGCCTGCTTGTCACCGAGACGCCCGCTCCCCACGGCGCAGGGACTGGGGCTGTTCTCCAGGCTGCCAGGAAAGGACCCTGTGTTCTCCCAGTAGCTGATCTAGGGGAAGCTTTTTAGGGCCACTCTAGTTCAAGCTAATAGAGGATAACCAGCTTGTGATCTACTGTAATGAAGGCTGTGGGATGTTTCATGCTCATTCAGAAAGTCTTCAGTCACCCAGTCCTTGTAAGGGCTTTTAAGAGATTTTATAATGCTCCTAAAACTGGGACATCAAAGCCAAGAGGCCCCGCCTGATATGCAGTTTTGATTCTTTTCAAACTGATCAAATGCCCCATTTTAAAATGCATGATCTTCTCTTGCAGAGGATGCTCCAGCTTTGGAGAAATGATGTACCACACCATTTTAAAAGGTAACATCTTCTTTGGTAGGGTAAACAACGCACATCTGTGCAGCCAGTCAAAGCTAAAATGATCTCAGGAGCTGGTGATACTTTCCGTTCCCAGGAGAGCCCCAAGAGTACCAAGTTCTGCAGTTTGATTTCATCACGTTCTCTGTATGCTACCATCTCCCTCTCAGCTTTTTAACTGTTTTGAGATGTTAAATCCCCATTATTTATACAGCAGAAGTAGCAGTGGTTAGCTGTGAACACAGTTCGGGAAGAGACCACATAGGCCTGGTAGCCATCGCACATGGCCAGGTGGGCTTCATAAGCTGAAAAAGCTGCATGTTAGAATGGACAAGTACTTTAGCCTCTACTGCTTAAGCCTGTTTCAGGCTAAAATTTATCCCTGGCTGTCTTAAAACCATTTTTCTTTCCTGGTGTTTATTTCCCCACCTTCTGGCATAATTGCTAAAGAACAAGCATACCTCCTTGGTAAAAAGGCCCTTCTTCTCTTCGATGACAATGTCCCCATCCCTCTGCCTGTCCTTGTGGCCCCATCTGCACCTGCATCCACTGAGCTGCATCTTCAACACTGGCAATCAGAGCTGCAGAAAATACTCCAGGCTTTGGTGTCTCTACTGAAAACACCTGAAAGCTAAATCTTACCATGAGGCATAAAATGTAGAGGAGTACAAAAACTAACCAAAATCAGGCATAATTTGGGAGTAAAAATATGATGTTAATTAATCTACTTTCAAAACCTACACACACCTCTTGCTGTTGGCTATATCTTAACAGCTGGCAAGAACTCAGATGCTAGAAATGTTTCCTGTTCTTATTTACTCAACTAAAAATAGCTGTCAGTGTTAAAGCATCCTAGCACTTCATTCTAGCACTTTTGCATTCTGTATGTGTGCATATATATATTTAAAAAAAGTGTGTATATTATATATATACACATACGTAAAATGCATACAAAATATGTACACGGACATGTAAATGTGTGTATGCATATATATGCATACATACACACACATATAAGTATATAAACACACATAAGGGCTTCACGGTGTTATTTTACATGAAGTAGAACATGCAACCAAGAGCAGCCATGCAACAAATTCATATATAATGCATCTTACACTGGGAAACTGCCTTGCAGAAGTAATGGCTTATCTGTATGGTGTTCACTCACTCCAGCTTCTGAAACTGTATAAAACTTGAGCTGTCACTTAAACTATCTTAAACTAAGGTGATTAAATCCCCTCCCTCCACCTGCAATTCCGAAGCAGCACTTGGTAATCGTGCATGGTTCGTTCTCATAAAGTATTGATGTCACAAGCATTTATTGCTAGGGTAATCAGAGGAGGAAAGGTTACTGTCTATGTATGTGCACATTCATATGTATGACTTCTGCCTATTCTTTGTGTCTTCCCCTTTGATTCCCCAACACATCAAAAGGCTTGCGGAGAACCCAGCTGAGCAGCCACCTGCAGCGAGGAGGTGCTCCAAGATAGTTTGCTGTCTTATCACAATGGCCCAGAGAAGGCAGGTGGTCTTCCCAGCTGGGCTTTCTGAAAAGGACTGCCTAAAAATGATTATTTAAATTTCAGCGCTCCCCAGGAAAATGTTGAGCCCTTCCTTTAATGTGTCTGGTTTTGTTAACACACTGTCCCAGGCTGGTGAGCAGTGCCAATCCTCTATTATTTCCTACAGACTCGGTGCTCTTGTGTGCCTGCCGAGCACAAGGGGTGGCCAAAGGTGGTGGAGAGGGAGCTGGATGCATCCCCCTGGTCCTGCGTGAGCCAAGCCTGGCTACGGCTTAGAGCTGCCAAAGAAGCTGCTCTAGCCTACAGCCCTGGCAGAGCATCTCAGCGGATTTCTGCCCCTCTTTGCCTTCATTTGTCCCATATGTTTCTGGTCTTTGAAACACATGCTGTTGAGAATATCCTTGCCCCTTCTGACCAGAATCAGGCCTCTTTATCAAGCCAAAGCATGACAGATCCTTGAGCATGATGAATCCACCTAGCCTCATCTCGTTTTGCAGATATCCTAGGCCAAATACGGGCACAAAGATATGGGGAGAATGAGGGTGACAGGGAGAACAAGGGAAATAGGAGGGCTTCGTTTCTCCACGGTCAACACCAACCAGTGCAAATCACCTTTTCACATGATGGGGTCCAGTGCAACCAGTTGGCCACCCCAGTCAGATGGGGACCATCCTTTTCTGACTCTTTTTTATTCCTGAAGCCTCTTTTCATCTCTACTGTTCTATGGGCTGTCTGTGCAGTTGGGTCACTTCCACAAGGATTGCTGCTGATTCTGGCAGACTTGAAGTGGGAGTGTGACTGCACTCCAGGGTGAAAATAAACCTTGCCTTGATAAACACAGCATAATGAAAGAAAAAACCCCACAATCCTGTGAATTTGGGAACTGGCATTTATTTGAAACTGATCTTCAGCTTCAAAACCATCAGTGATCAAATCCAGCAAGTTTGTAACTGTAACTTATGAAAATAGAAAAATACTTTTTATTTCAAGAAGCCCCATTGTCTATAATGGCCTAATCCAAAGGCCCCAGGAATCAGAGGGAAGTTTTTACTGACTCTAATGAGAGGAAGGCAGAGGCACTGATGGCTGTAAGATAATTTTTTTTTTATTTGCCCCAATGAAGTTAGGCAAACCATTTTTCTCTGCAGGAGGAAAACGTATCCATTGACTGACATGGCTGATTGTGAATGTCGAGTCACTGTGATCAGAAACGGTGCCATTATTAGTGACATGAATAAAAATCAAGAGGATGAAGCAGAGACATAACGCTCAGCGCTTTTTAAAGGCAGCCATAACAACAAACATATGGAGAAAAACTAACCAGATGGAGTTCAGAAGTACCAGAAACAAACAATTATTTCAAGTTCTGTAGAAAAAAATGTTGTTATGTTTAATGAAAAATAGTAACTTTTCAGTTTTTTGGGGGAAACACGCAATAGCCTCTGTGGTAGTTTAACCCCCGTTGGCAACTAAGCACCACAGAGCCGCTCACTCACCCTCCCCCCCCGGTGGGATGGGGGAGAGAATAGGAAAAAAAAAGTAAAACTCGTGGGTTGAGATAAAGACAGTTTAATAGGACAGCAGTGGAAGAGAAAATAATAATAATAATAATGATAAAAGAATACAGAAAACAAGTGATGCACCATGCAATTGCTCACCACCCGCTGACCAATGCCCAGCCAGTCCCCGAGCAGCGATCACTGCCCCCCGGCCAACTCCCCCCAGTTTATATACTGGGCATGACGCCATATGGTATGGAATAGCCCTTTGGCCAGTTGGGGTCAGCTGTCCTGGCTGTGCCCCCTCCCAGCTTCTTGTGCGCCTGGCAGAGCATGGGAAGCTGGAAAGTCCTTGACTTAGTATAAGGACTACCTAGCAACAACTAAAACATCAGTGTGTTATCAACATTATTCTCATACTAAATCCAAAACACAGCACTATACCAGCTACTAGGAAGAAAATTAACTCTATCCCAGCTGAAACCAGGACAGCGTCCAAAGTACATCCTCACTGTAAAAAAAATATCTATGAAATAGTTAAGAAACAGATGGAAACACTAATACGACTATCTTCAGAGATGTCGTATGGATTAGTATGGCCCTTGAATCACAGCCCTGTGCAACAGAACTCTCTTGTCTGAAGGGCAACAGCCCTTCGGACAAGTGAGCATTGGCCTGGCTTCGTGCCCAGTCGGGTGAGCCTCTTCAGCAAAGCCAGTTTCTCTCAACTTCTGCCCTGAGTGGGTGGGTTCCTAAAACAGGGCTGTTGGAAAGAGACCTTTATAGCTCTCCTTCATCTGCGCTTTCCCAGCTGGCTCCACAATAGTGGGGTCAAACACCGTTTGTAAAAAGGGAAAAAAGAGGGCAGAAGCCTATTTAGAAACACCCAAGCTCCTTAAGTGCTGTGTCTGCGCCAACACCAACCCCATCCTTTCTCAGTGACCCAATAACATTTAAAGAGTTTTCACTATATCCTTTCCAAATGTCACAACATGGCTCTAATTTCGGCTTTGATCACAAGCTAGCCTGAGTTGCCATTGAAGGATGTGGTAAAATCAACCCCCACACCCAACAGGCCCAGTTCAGCACAGCTAAAACACCAGAAGGGAACATCACCCATCACAGCAGACACATCCCCACCCAGCTTCCCCAGATACATCTGCGTACGGAGTCGTCCACTGATGATGGGTACAGTTTTTAGGCATTTTCAGTGCATGGAGGTGACAGCTGCTTATTTTGGGATGGATGGGTAAAACCCTACTCTCACCTAAAGGAGCCTGGCAAAAACCTTGCAAAGATCCTACAGGGCATTTCTTCCTTTAAGGCTCCATCTTGAGATACTTCCCCACAGGAGAAGTTGGCTCATGATAGGGGGAGAGGAAAGGACTAAATCCTTGGGAGCACATGGAGCAATGATAATTAAGTGGGGCACGCACTTACTAGCAATGACAAAATAACAGAGAAAATTAAAGATGTCTCTTAAGAAAGTTCTCCACAGTGCAATTTCCTCCTAATCAATGCAGCAAAAATGTTTTCAACATCAAGCTTTGAACACAGCCATAGTTCACCAACCTGTTGTTGTGTGTAAGGTTGCACAGTACTTAGAGAAGTCACTGTTTCACCACGCCAGGGCAGTGAAGAAGCACAAGCCATCCGGTTTTTGCTTACGTGTCAATGAGCCTCTTGCTCATCCTTCTCACAAAAGTAGAAGGAATATTTCTGCACAATGGAAAATTAGACCATTTACTCAAATGTCCACCTCTCATCTAGTGCTAATAAAAGGCCTGGCAGTGGTACAGACATAGCAATCAAGAGTATATGTGTGGGGGCGGAGGAGGAGCAGGGACCAGTCAGCTCCATGATCTCACCTACCCAGCATCTGGAGTAAAATGGCACCCATGGCACACACAAGCCCCGATGCATGGCCAGATCACGGTACCAGGCCCGGGTGGCCTCACAGGGATGTCTCCTTAGCCACTACCACACTTTCCTCTCTGCCCTGTCTTGGCCCCACCTGATGCTTTTGCATGGCTGAGCGTCACTAGGTTGTTTTGGATGCTTGAGGTTCAGGTGCAAGGCTACATCTTACAAGACTAGGAAATCCCCCGGGCTTCGGACACTTTTCCTTGGTGCAAACGCAGAGGGACCAACTCACCCCTCGGGTGGCTCAAAATCTTTCCCCAAGCATCAGGGAGAGCTGATGGAGGCAGCCGTCCCCAGTGACTGAGCAGACCTCCCAGGTGAATGGGGCTGCTGGGGCACGGCAATCGGTGAAGGTCGGCAGCGCAGAGCCGAGGAGCAGCTTCCTTCCCCAGAGCTGCACCAGGTCCTTGCCCGACACCCTCACCTCAGGCATCCATCCCACCGGGCACAAGCACTTTGCATTCCCTTGGAGCTTCGTTTGGGCCCTACGTAACACACAGAGAGCTGTGACCCCCTTCAAAATCCTCCATCTGGACTCGGCGGTAAGTACATTTTCCTGCAGGACTTTGTACCAAGCACATTTCTCAGCAGGACCTAAATGTTATTGCTATTTACAGAATGATCAAACTGCAGAGGGCTTTTACAAGCAACTGAGAATTAAAATACACCTACCCTAAACTGTTTACAGCTTCAGTAAGAAGAGATGAGCTGTCTGCAGAGGTCGGCCGAGATTTTCCGGAGGGAACCAGTGCCCCTCCACTGGGACATGACATTTTGTTGTGCTTCAGGGAGATGGGTGGACTGTGGCACTCAACCTATGGGATCTTTCATACGGCATCCTCCTGGGCTGCCCGGGTCCACTCCGTGGGCCCAAAACCCGGCCCCGTGCCCCAGCTGCTCCTTTGGACTCTGCAGACAAGTTGTGGGGACAGGGGTCTCAGCACCCTCAGGGCTACCTCCACCCTCCCACCCGGCAGGGTAGGCTTTTTCCAGAACATTGAAAGCATTTTTGGTAATAGCAGGCACAGCAACGATTCGGACTTCTCTTTCTGCACCTCCAGATTGTAAAGTCTAAATTGTATCTTGTTCCCCCTCTTCTGCTCCTCTGAAAAGAAACCCAGCAATCATCGGCACAATGGCACTTTCTATTTCTGATGAGCCTGTGGAGAAAGGTAAACTGCAGAACAAATGGAAACCCGGCCAGGCAGAAGAGTTTCTCTGCTTTTTTTAATATTAAGTGTGTTCTGATTAATGCAAGTCGATCGGTCCCCCGGTCGACAGGGAGGTGCTGAGCCACACCGACAGAGCCAACGTGCAGCAGCTGTCTTCCTGTTATTTTCACCTCTTTAAAGCCTCCCACCACCTCTCTCACAGACACTCATTTGAACTCCGCTTAATTCACGAGTATAAAAGGGGAAAAAAAAAAAATGGACTTAGGTTGATGCTATAAATAATTCACAGCCGGTTTTATCCCACATGAGTAAAAATCAGAGAGACCAAATCTCCAGACTCTGTATGTTAAATCGAAGTCGTCTATTAGGAGAGGGAGAAATAAATTATTTTTCTGGGGGGAGGAAGGAGAGCGGAGGAAGATGGACCAGCATGATAAAACCAATTCACCCTTCACTAAAGAGGCAGAGACAAATATCTGGGGCTAGAAGCTTTATCAAGGGATGTTCTCACTTGGAGGCATTACTAGAGCTAGGACAATACCTATAGGCTAAGGCTGTATCTAATTTGCAACATCCCCAAATGATTCACAGCGACCCAGGCTTTGCTATCCGGCCCCACACTGTGCAGTGCAACAGGACTGTTTGTACAGGGTGTCAGGCTCTGCTCCCACGGGGAAAAACCAGCTGCTCTCCAGTGGGGAAGAAGCTGGTGCAGTTTCTTGGAACAAAAAGTTGGGAGGCTGAACATGACTCTGGGCTCAGCAGCTCAGAGGTGACAGCTTACCTAGGGACTGTCATAGGAAAGCGTAAGTTATCAGTAACTTTTCTGGGGCAATATCTCATGGCATCTAGCAAAGAATCACATGGTTGGTGACTTCTTCGAGTGTAAAATCCCTATGAGCTGCCCCAGACTGTGCACGTGTCCCTCCTGCCCAGAGCAGGAACTCACACCAGCTCATGCTCACCTTCGCTCATGCACCCAGCAAGAGCCTGGCTGCGGAAGGACTAGCGAAAACCTGAAGAGAGACCCCACTGAAATAGGCAGATCCATCAAGTGTTGCTAAAGATTATTGGCAAAAATAAAGCTAACATTAAGATTGAGTTTGAAAACATGATTATAGCCACATGGTTTGCTCCAGTATGAAACGCAGCTAGTGATTAAACTACGGCTGTAGTCAGGAACTGCGAGATTGGCTTGGTGGGGATGGGAAATGCACAGCAAGGATTTTGATAGCACATTTCATTAAAAAAAAAAAAAAGTCCCTGTCCTTTCTGAATACACTGTAAAACAAAAATCTGTGTTGTCTTTTATCATTTTCTTTTTGGCCATTCCATAGCCATGAAGATTAACTTGCTGGCCTATACTTGAAATACAGACAGCCCAGGGTTGTTTTCACAGAGTCCCAGAAATGTTGGCTGAGGATCGCGGGTGCCAATGTGCAGTAGTTGCCTTCCCATCATTTGTACATCTCTGACTCTCCCTCAGACACTCGTCTGAGCTTTGCTTAACCTACGGCTTCTCAGTAACCTCTTCCAATGTGGAGAAATTTCTTCCTAATGTCCATCCTGAACCTCCCAAGCCACAATTGCAGACATTATCCCAGCTTACATGCGAGTATGAGGAGCAGAATGCAAAGATCTAATCTAACAGAGCAGATCAGAGCTTTTTTCAAGACTGCCTTAAATTTCTTACATCTAAATTTTAGGTACCTAAATCAATAGCCAAATAATTTGAAACACCTAGCTAATGAGATGTCATAGTTCAAAAATAAGCAAAACTGAATTTAGGAGACTAAATTCAGGTGCTTATTTTTAAAATATCAGCCACCACAAGCAGAACATGAAGTGCAGTCAGGCTTTTCATTTTTATTTAAGCTTCCTGTTTCACATTGTTCAGTCTTTTCATCTGTTGGTTTGCTTCATTGATCCCCAAGCTGGTATGGGTTTAACTTGGACTACCCAGGACCTGAAAAATGCAGCTCTTCCGTAGGGGCCACCAGCCTTTGGGATCCTCCTTCACTGACCAGGGGTTCAGCTCCGTTAGCTCCAGAGAGAGGGGCTGACCCAGCAGAGAGGCGCAGTTCCTCTGGCTCCTCTCTTGCAGGCTTTCGTAGCTCTTCCAGGCAAAGACCATCCCAGAGGTACAGCAGTGGAAGTGAAGGAGAGGGCCACTTTGCAACTGGACTGCCTAAGGCCTTTGGTAACATAAGCAGCACTTGTTATGGTTGTTGCAACTGCTGTTATTAACGATAGTAAGTAGTAATATTAGACTCTGAATAAGGATTTCCAGAGATGACCTTCAACAGTGAGCAGATAGGTCAAACTAGCTTAAAAGGCAGAGGTATCAACTTCTCTGTAAAGGAAGCCCATTCATCCAAAGCAAAAAAGCCATATGAAAACTGAATATTTGAAAGTACAGGGCCACCTTCTCCACCTTGTTTTGCACCTTAATTAGACAGTGATGTGTAGGACAGTAAGAAAAAAAGTGTGGTCAACCTGCAATGAAAAGGAATGGATTATTAAGATTTGTTGTGCTAATGAAACTTGCAAACAGAGCTTGTCTCCTGCTCTCTCATTTTCTTGGCTTGCAGACTTGTGGGACTGTGGGACTAGGATTGGATACAAGTTGCATTTAACAAGATGCTTCATATGCTGTTTGGATTTCACAGTGTTCATGGGAACATGAGACTAATTAAAGCAAAAGACAGCAAGAAGCTGCTAACAGTTTCATTTTTTAATAAGAAAATAATTATTAACTTATTTTTGCTTTCTGGTTCTTTCAAAGACTCAAATAAATCTCCTCATATAAGTCTACAGTAGCTCCAGTGATGTGGTTTTGCTAAAGCATCAGCAAAGATCTATTAGCTTTTCCTTGTGTCTAAGAGGCTGCATCACTCCCTGCTCTGCTGAAGGAATTTGGGGTCCAGAGCATGAATACAGACAGCAGCACAAGCCCTTTTAGCACAAGCAATGCCGGGTGAGCTGTTCCATGCTGCCCACAGGGAGCTCCAGCCCCTGGTCTGGCCTGGAGCTGCTGCACAGAAACCTCTCGGAACAGCCAAGGTGGTTTGGTTGCCTCACATCTGTTTGTTCAATGGACCCAGTAAATAAGATGGTGCTTGGCTGGTGTAATTTGCTAGTGAACATTGAGACTACCTCCAGGGCCGTGGGAGCCATTTGTGGGCTGCAAGAAAGGGAAACAGCTCTGAGGTTGGGGCAGAGTTGTCTGCGTTCCCCATAGAGTCAACGGCTGGCAGCAGCTTCACTGCACTGCAGGGGCAGCGCGGCCAATACCAGCTCCTGCACGTCCCACCTGAATCATCACATGCTGAAACGCTGGGCAAGATACAACTCATCCTGAAGGGTAAAATGGAGGTGAGGAAAATTTTCCAACAAGCACTGGGGTTCCTACTCTTGCTGCCAGTGGTGCACCCTCCTAATTAGATGACCTGAAATTTTTCCAGACTGAAGAATAGCTTGCTCTGATTTTCTGAATAGTAATTGTTAAGTCCCTTAAGACTCGCTTGGCTTTGTTGCTTTGCAGCCTGTGCCACTGCAACTCATTTGAAAACTATGCTACATTGCCTCAGAGCACAATGGAGAGCTGAGCTGCATCTGTCCATGCAAAGTACATACATAAGGTCTCCTGCTTTCATTAGTAATATATTATGAGCGAGAGAAGTTCGTTCTTTCTTTCTCATAAAGGCCTGGCTAGTTTATAGATGAACGATCTTATTGAAAACCCAAGCACCTGAGCCCTTAGTTCAAATTAATATTGTAGCCTACAGCATTCTGCAGTTACTGCATGAAGCGTAATGACAGAAACTCATGGAGGAAGGTAGAAAAGTATTGAATTTTTTAACATTAGAGTTAGGTAATTTTCCTGGATACAAACAAAACTTTTTCAGGCTTGATTTTTTTTCCAGCCTGGATTTAACTCAAATTCTCTGTTGCACACACACTTTTGGGGGCATAATTAATGTCATTTAGGGCATAGACTTCTCCAAGGCACTCAGCATTGGCTTACCTGTGTTCCTGTGGGAACCAATGAACATTTACTGACCAAACGGAAACAAAAAACGATGCTGCAAACTTTCCTGAGATGCAGCACCCAGATGTCCATGTCTCTCATTGCATCTCTAAAATGAGTCCTACAAGTAAACCTGCAAAATAGCAAACAAAAGGGGCCGACAGTCTTCAGCCATCCACTGGGAGTGAGACCAAGCAGACGCTGTTATATACATTAACCTTAGTAACCTGTATGGGGAGCTGCCCCAGGAACAAAATGCTGTTGAGGAACAAAATGCAGATTTCTACAACTTGAAATCTGCTCACCACAGATGTTCACCACATCAGCGGAGCCCTCAGACCAGTTATATTTAGGTCGTAAGGCTTCCCTGTGCTAGAGCAGGGAAGGACTCTCAGGATGCGACAAGAGTTGGGACATGATATTTGGCTCTATAGGGCTCACCAGAGGTTGCAGCACTGGCACCAGTTTTGAGGCTGGAGGAACCACCCTGCTGTCACCTCCCGGTGACAGGAAAGCATTTGGCTGGAGAGGAGCACACGTTCTCCAGAGCTGGAAGCACATGTGGTCCTGCAGTCCTCCAGTACAAGCCATGTCTTACTGTCACTGCTTTCCCAGTCACCCCCAGTTATCCCAGTCCTTCAGGTGAAGAGCTGCCTTGGCAAAGCCTGCCCTCCACTTTCTTTTGAGTTATTGTCGCTGTGGAGACGGTACACCCACATTCACTCCTTTCATGCAGGCTCCCTTGGGTCAGGCTTCACAGCAGAACATGCAAAAATGTATATTTCTATTTCAGGGATTTAAAAAAAAGTGTAGCTTTGCACTGAAATGGTATGAAATTAGGAATTATAGCTAGAAATGGTATGAAATTAGGAATCTCTATCTATACAAGGTAGACTTTAGCTAACTGACTATTTGGTTACTTAATCTGTGAACCTATAAAATCTGCAGCTAGATTTTATGGGATCCAATTTCTAGTCTGTAAACTAATGAACCTTGGAGAATTTTAAGTTTTGCTTTTGAATGCTTGAACCCACAAAGTGCAAAAATGGTCAGATCCTGCCCTGCTGTTCCCTATTTTAAATGCAAAGGAAAAGTGAACGAAGTAGAGAAGGAAAGAGGCAGCTGAGGAAAAGCGGGTTAAATTAATGTGAAATAAAATCTATCCTTCAGCTCTCTGCAACAAAGGAGCCAAGCATCCTCTGTTCCTCACAGGAGAAACTCAAACCGGTGGACTTCCACGTGCAGAACCCAAGCACCGTTGCTGTCACGCCAACCCTGCAGTGCCTGATAACAGACGACCAGGGTTTGCAGACCTGGCTGGCAGTTACAGTGAGGTACTGAAGGGGGAAAAAAAAAATTGGAAAAAAAAAGGAAAAAATATTAAAAGAAGGAAAAAAAAAGGAAAAAAAAAGAAAAAAAAAGAAGAAAGCTCAGCTGTTATTAAGATATTTTCACCTTTTAGGATTTTATCTGTCAACAGCTTTCTGGAGATGTTAACATAATCTGTGCTGTGTAAGAACCACTGGGAAGGCACAGATGTGATCAGTCACAGAGCCTGTCAGACACATGTTAAATTCCAAGTGAACCTGTAGAAGTATCAGGAGTGGGACTATGATGCGTGACATCCCACAGACATCAAGCGCCAGAGGTAAAGTTACATCTAGGCCTGATCCTGCATTCACTCTCTACTCAAAAATTTCTCCGTAGCTAATTTTGGGTATGTATGAGATGCAGAATGAAGTCTTTTCTCTATTTAACTCCTCCCACAACACTTTCTCTTCCTCCACCCATCTAATGTATTGCATCTTCTCCATTTCTTGTTGGCTGTTGCAGTAAGTTTACTGGCCATAACACCCCCAACAAGTCGCCGGCAGTAATTAAGTTTGTTATTAAATGACTGACAGCCACTGCCACAGGGAGGCAAACAGAGACAAATGAGAGGAGGACAGAGGGGCAGAGGCTGATGGACACCTCAGCACAGATCGTCCTCGCATTGTGCTCAGCTTTCAAAATGTGAGGTCTGTAGGTCCTGTTGGCCCTGTACCAAAAAGGTCTCGGTACCAAGAGCACACAGCAGCCAGCACAGCAAGCAGGGGACTACTTAAGGCAGCTCATAGGAATCACCAAGGACAGGGCTGAAATTTAAATCCTGCCCTTAATCAGAGAATGAAAGCCTAGCTGCGGGTAACCGGCAGGCACCTTCCTCAGAAAATAATTCAGCACTTGAATTCCTCTTCTGAAGATTACATGCCTGAATTCCTCCTTTCAAGAGGGTTGCTTATCTTTTCAGCTAGGTTAAAGCAGGCTCACCGAGTGCATGGGGCATCTTTATCCCCCCATCTTCCTCCAGCCTTGCCCTTCTGCGAGTTTATCTATCCGATTCTGTCAGGTCATTCTCTCAGATGATGCCCGGCCGGATCCTTTCAACGCAGTCCTTAGCTACAAACACTTCCTAGATTTTCTACCCACGTCCAGCCTGGCTTTACAGTCCCTTCCCTTGCTCCCACCAACCTGCAGCATGAAGCCACGTTTCTCTCCTGTCAGCGGAACTGCTCCTCTGCAAATCCCTCCGCTGGCCCTCGGTGTCTCCTTCCCCAGTGCCTGCAACGCTGGGCTCCTCACGCTCCTTACACACCTTTCTGCTCACTCCCTCATCACTCCTCTCTCTCCCCATCAGCTTTCAGGTGCGGTGCCCTTGGTGCAGCACAGCTGTAACAGCTGGTGCAGCTGTGCCCAGTCCGCAGCTGCCAAGCATTTACTCTCTTCTCCTACAAACCCCTTTTCTGAGCAGCCCCTGCTTCCCCAGGACCTCACAAAACGCTTGTCCTGGTTCATTTAAATTCCACAGGCTGTGGGATGGGGGATAAATTTTGCAGTTTACTGAGATCTCACAGTCTTGTGCTCTCTTGAAGCCACTGCTTACCAGCATAAATTTAAACACATGTAACAGCACTTGCAAAGATAACAATCTGTGGTTGTAAAAATACTTTATAAATAAAAAGTTGGGCACTAATAATTCATTAGGTTTCCTAAATGTGAATTAATGGATGAGCTACTTATATGTTTACAAAACAGCAATTATTTTAACTTGATGTTTAATAACTATGAAATTGTTTTGTCAAAATCTCTCTATGCTTGCAAATAAGTAATTCCTTTTAAGCATCCACAATAAAGCTCATTAAGTGATTAAGAGAAGATGACCAGTTAAAACACTGGCTTCAATGAGAACAGATGACACCACCTGATGATATTTCTGATACAGGCTTGCATTTCAGACAAGAGCAAGTTTTGTGTTGACATCAAAGCGCACATTTTGGACATCAGTGAACATGATAGATCTGATTGCGGGGGATGCGCAATAGGGGAGAAGGCCAACGCTTTTGCCTACATGTCTACACTGAAGTTTCAGGACTCCGTTTGATTTTTTTTCTTCCTTCAAAGAGCACAGGGAACAGACTGCTTTGCCAACTGGAGCAGTTTCACTGAACTGTAAACAGGTGATGCTTGAAAGCCTGTCACTCAGTCTCCCGATCAGAAACGAACAAACAGCCAGCACCCGAGGACAGGCACGTACACACACAGTGTATACAATGTGTTGTTTGGATTATTCAGCTACTAACTCAGAGCTGTAGAAGTTCACAGCTGTAAGAGCAGCCACTGTGCAGGGTACCTAGCATAACAGTGCTTCCAAAAGCACTTCTTGGCTTTCCAATAGCATGAAAAGACGAAGCCTCCCTGGAACTCCTTCCAGGCTATGTGTGTGTGACAGGGGTGGGCGAGTATCCTCAGCGCACCCCGTAACAGGTCAGCTTCAGCGGCTGCACCATTAAATTGTCAAACAGCTTCGTATAACAAAGCTCGAAACATTCTGCCTCCGGTGCTTGCTGCTGCTGCAGGCTGATAGCCTTTGGGCTCAGAGCTGTGGCCTTATGGATCCAAGATGGGGTGACAAAGAGCCAAAGGACATTTCACAGCATCTTCTCTGCAGGGCTGAAATAGCAGCTTAGAAATCAACTGGCAATTTCACAGAAAACAATTTATTTTCTCTTTAAGTGGCATTCGGGGAAAGCAGTTCTCTGTTGACCTGTGATCAAGGGAAATGGAAGATGAGGGAAAAGAAATCAAATCTGTTTCTTTTCTATCAGGCTATTTCTCCATACGCAGCTCTAAAATTTCAGGCCAAATAAAGGAAAATTTGAGGCTAGCCTAAGGAAGTACATGGAAGCTCCTGAGGAAAATCTCCCTTTGGAAACAGGTGGTGCAACTTGAGAACAAACCAGCAGCCAAAAATGCCTTTCTTGGTAACTGCAGAGAAAGGTACCCTGATTTTGAACTATCCACACCATGTGGTAAGTCTCTCATCACCCACTGCCAAATCCTCTCATACATATTTTGTGTGATGCTGGGCAGATGCATTTTAAACAAGACTGAGGCACCAAAACTGTAATTCATGCTGCGAGTTCATTGCTGCATGGAGCAACAACACGTTTCAGGCAGGATTTGGCATGAATCTGTGGAACATTGATTTCAGAGAGGCCACATGCAGAAAAGCCTTTGCTTCAGCAATGTTAATCTTTCCTCTTGATCTTGTAGAAATAACAAAAGAAAGTTTTTATAAAATGTCTGTCTTGCCTATGAAAGATGAATCATACTGCTTTTCAATAGAGCAGCAGGTTGCCAAGGAACCCTCTTCAAGGTTATTGTTTTGAGTACCTGCAGAAAACCTCACATTTTTTAAAGTTTTCTACTACTTAGAAAGGAAATGAGGAAGGAGATGAAAACAGATGAAAACTTGACTTAGCTGACTGTAAGACTGTGTCACCCAGGGAAATGTGAAGGAAATTATATAGCACAATTTGAATTATATGAAATTGGTTTAAGCCAATTTTCTTGTTAACAACCTCCCCTTGCAATCCCACCCCTCCCAAATCCCCAAAAGCTGGATTCATCCACAGATTGACTTCAATATGTACAGTTTATGCCAGAAGATTTTACACACCGGAATTAGAGCCATGGCAGTAAGCACCAAAGCCCAGAAGGCTCCATCTCCAGCGTATACTCATCAGATTACAGCAAATAATTCAAGCCATTGTCTGCATTCGCACTGGAAACTGCACTCGCATTCTCAGCTGATTGCCTCCTTTGGTTCCGTTCTAGTGCTCCAAGTTACTGCCATGAAAGTGAATGTTAACCCAAAAATCAAATTATTCACAAGCAGTGATTTTCAATTCATCATGGGCAGTAGCTCGGTAGGAGCTCTAATTCTGCGAATTACCAGTTGCCCACTTAGATCAGAAAGCAAGAACATGCCTCAGGTCTTCGGTATTCAAACAGAAATAAGTCTATGGCATATCAGCCACACACATAGGTGGGAACCCACACGTGATATCCTGCTGGAATGAGGAAAGTGGGACAAAAGTATAGAGAACTAGGACATTATTCGTCCTCCCGTTATCCTGGGCACTGATGCTGCTGGAAATCTTTCTCGTGAATCCCATCCCAGTGACACATTCACACTTGCCATGCACACACATCTGTAAAATGAGGGGAGAGATGCCAGGACGAGTGCGCTGACAGAACGGCTGGGGACTGAACCGATGTGAGAGTCCTTCCCAGTTCACATCACACATCTTTCTGGGCAGGACCTTACTTCATGAGGCAGACCAGCAGGCTGCATTAATTTGGAGACCATCAGTCCTAAGGTACCCCTTTTACTACCTGACACACCTTGCTGCAATACGCACCATGACAGAACCCCCAGAAACAACTGCCAGCTTTCTATCTGTTCTGCTGCCACACTTCAAACACAGCAGAGCTGCACCAACTGAAGTCAATTCTCTTTCTGGTGTGATAATGTTAAGGCTACATGTAATCAACTTAAATTCCTCCACCAGAAATTGCACGCTTTCTGCAAAACCAAGAAATACCCAAGACCAAGGTCAGCATTTCTGCATGTTTTTACAGCTGTTAAGTGCCATCAAGTGTGTTATATAAGTAAATCATACTATGCTATGTTACACACTAAGGCATGTAACAGTGCAGGGCAATTTGCTGCAGGTGAGATGCTCATTAAATGCAATTAATAAGCACTATCTGTGCACTGAAGGGCATAGGAGCTAATTATTAGAAGACACAGTGTACAAGTAATGCTTACAATTATGAAACCGAGGTGCTCCCACGTTAAATTTCAAGGAGACACGGGAATGACATAAATCAGGAGAGGGATCCAAGACAAGCAATAGGGTTACAGACACAGTACTCATAAAATGAATGAACCCCACCACTGTCCTCACTGTGGTTGTTTGGGCAGGAAACACCCCTTTCTTAGCCAGACTTTATGAAGCACCCTAGGACTGGGCCAGCAATTTCTTTTACATAGCCATTACCTTGGCATCATGTAGGAGCCCTGCGTGCCGGAGCTCACCGGTATGGGGCTTGCACCGGCGCGCTCGCCTGCCCTGCGTGGGGCTGCCAGTGCAAAGCCGCTGGTGGGGCTGTCGGGCTCTCCGCTGCTGGGCATTGCCGAGGCAGCTGAGTTACACAGAACAGCCTCAGTCACGGTTTACATTGTAATCAGTCTTCTTTCAGTCCTCCAGAACGTTTAGAATTCAGCAAGGAAACAGTAATTTCAGGAAAAGCTCGGGCCATACCAGGCTACAAAATCCACACGGAGAGTAGAGGAAGGTGAAATTCTACATACAAACTCCTGTCATCCCTTCAGCTTACTAGAATAATATTTGTTAAATGCTAAGAGAACAAACCACATTTTTCCACATCAAGTGAAAATAGCAAAGGAAAATGTTTATCGGTCTCACATAATGACAGAGCAATGGTATTTAAAACTATGGATTCAAGAGAACTAAACTCTCCTTGTTTATCATCAATGACTGCAATTATGTTGTCAAGTGATAGATGAGTGTTTTGATTTCCTCTTCCTGCTGTCTTTTTACCTTCAACTTACATTGTAAGCTTGCCACTGTTTATTCATGTACTATTAGAACCACTGAGAGGGGTTATTAATCAAGAGTATTTATTTTTCAAAGCAGTCGCGCACGCCGTGAAGCCATGGATACAGCTAAAGCTTTACCCTACATCCTCCTCCAAAGCAGCGTGTCAGTGATGTTAAAAACACCCCACTAGCCCAAACAAACAGAAGAGCCTAAGGAGGGGGTAAAGTGCTCCTGGACATGCAAAGCCCAGCACAACGCCTCGCTCACAACCCTTATATTCACAAATGCCTGCAGAAAGCAGACTAACTATGAAGAAACCGCTTGGTATCCGCATTTTGGTTCATCGTTACAGGCAGCTCCAGGCACAGTCAAATTCCCAGGGTGTACGGGCACTGGTGTATGTTCTGCCAGAAAACACAAGAAAAGAAGAGCTGCACAACAGGTTTCCTGCTAAGATAGTAATAACGTAGAGGACACAATAAACGTACTCGCGCTCATGCTTTTAAAAGCACTCATGCTTTTTGCTGGAGCCCCTTCTGATTTTTCAGCATTGCAAAGCAAACCGGTACCGTGCTAGGGAAAGCACAGGGCCTTTACCAGCCCGAGGACACAGGAGGGGCTGAGGAGAGAGCACACAACTTTCAAGCGTTATACTCCCAGAGGAGATCAATACTTTGTTCTCTCTCTGTGCTGAAACAGGTACACAATTCACGGCAGATCTCAACTGCTTCACAAGTTATGGCAGTGGTAGCAGAGCTCGCCGACAATTACTTCCTCAGACAGCAAAACAGACTGCAACGCTGGGTAGGATGTTGTCCTATGGGATTCAGACTCCTGGTAACATGTTCAGCTCCTTCTTCTTTAGTAATCTACAGGTGACAGGGAATAAGAGGTTCTTTTTGTTGCTGTTGTTGCTGCCTGGGCATATGTTCCCTGATGGCTCTAATCTTTCAGTACTCAGGAATAGCAACAAAATGCACAGATATCTACTTGCAACAGAGCCCTTGGTTTGCCTTTTCAGAAAACACATCCTTTAGCACAAGAAACTTGGCTCATCTGAGGCATGAGGACTTGATATTTGCCTAATTTTGTCTGCTTTTATTTGACTCTTAAAAGCACATCTGCTCGATAAGCCACAACAACCTTCAGCCATGTTGAGGGAGTAAAGAATAAACACTCAGCTCCAGCACCTTCGATAGAATCTAAAAATACTTCAGTAAGCACCCTTAGCCTTTTCTAAGAACAAACTTGTAGGTGGGCTTAAAGCATTTGGTGTCATTACAATTCTGAACAATTTTGCTCCTTGAAATAAATTCAGCTCGCCTTTCTCCTGCACAAAGCCCCTTCATTAGTCAGAGGAGCAGAAGACGGAGAGATGGGGAACGTATGGAAAATTAAATTCAGAACACCATAAGCCTTCCAATGCCTGATGGAAGAACAGGTCTAATAGATGTTTATGTTCCAATCTAGGTTGCACTACTCTGAGCTCACATCAATAGATCTTACCCATCTCACCCTGCATCTACTCTACAGAAAATACTTACCTTCAGGACATCAGTCTTTACTTGAGCTATGAAAGCTCTTTTCTTTAGGGTCCAAGCACTCTTGGTAAACAAAGATGGAAAAGGTTTCACCTGTACATCTCAAGAAAATTGAGACCAATACCTACCTGAAAAAGCAGCACCTGGAAAAAATCACATGGCTCACATCCAGCATGCATTTCAAAAGCACAACTGCAGAGACTACTCTGATAGTATATAGGCTTCAACAGAAATTTTAAAACTAAACAAATGGAAGGCAATGTTAACCACAGAATTCCCTGAATGACTCCAGTCATTCCCTGGACAATGAAGCTAAAAAGTAACATGATCAGATAATTGGAATTTCACTGTTTATGCCAAAAAGGGAGTTCTCTTACCAAAGAAACAGGAATTGAAGTAGGTTGTTGATTTTCCTCTCAAGCTGAAATCTCATTTGATACAGCGTTAATTTTAATTTACTTTTTTAAACCTGTGGGTCCCTTTGAGCTCATATTTGATTCTTGGTGCTTTCCAAGGCATACACTGAAAGCGAACGCAAAATATAACAACTTACAGGAGAGGATCCCACAGTCCTGGAACTTTGGGCTGAGAAACCAAGTAGGAGAAAGCATGTCTCTGTGTCGTCATCTCAGTGATAGTCCAGGATCATTACCAATTTACCAATTAAGTTAAAAAAACCCAAAAACCAAAAAAACCCCCAAACCCACCAACCAACAAAAAAGTTCCTCAAGGAAAGCATATGTGTGCCAGAATTATCCCATAAACCAGAGCACAACAGCAGGCTACACTCATTTGGACACACCCTGATTTATATGTCATCAACAGCAAGTAAACTTGAAATGCTGTAATTTTTAAAATCTATTTTGTAATCAGGTGGTTGAACACCAAACACCTCTTCAAGGAAATGGCAAATATCTGGAACAGGTGACAGGTTGCACTCATTACTAGTATCATGGCCAGAACATGACATCCCACTGGATATTTGCTACATGTATGGGCTTTTTGCATCACATCTGCTGTGTGTATGTGATGTCTGCACTTGCAGAGACATTGTTACTGAAGAGAAGGGGAAGCATGAAGGTGGTGCTATTATTCAGCATTCTGATGAATAATCTGAATAATCAGCATTTGAATTGTATTTTTAATTCAACTGAATCCAGCTAAGAGGATATCCTACAATGTAGGTATTCACCAGTTCACATTTCCATACCATAGTCTCTAATGATCTCCCCATCTACTACAACCCAGTAGTACATGCAGTACTACATGCCTCTTTAAGATGGCATGTGTTTTCATCAAGCTATTACAAAAAAATTCAAAACATCTTCAGTGACTGAGAGACATCAAAATGACAAGGACATCACCTTTTAAATTGGGTAGTATTAGTAAGGTCTTTAGGAATCTCATATTTACTTTAGATATCTGATGTCTTGTGATGAAGCTGCAAAGATGAGTAGATAGCACTGCCACAGTATCAACAGTAGCTTAGTATATGCAAATTCTTGAACTACTGCAGGGCTTGTAGGCAAGCGCTGAGATGGCACTGACAGTTATGCAGGTACTTGCTTCTGTACGCAAGAGGATTAACAGCATTCAAAAGATCAGACTTATAAATAGTAAATCACATAAGATGAAAAATAAAAGGAGGCTATTGATTCCACCTATTGTTGAAAAGTGGGGTAGAAGAAAAATAAGCATCATCATAAAGACAAATCCTTCACATTTGGCCTGTTTTCCTTGTAACAGCATAAGAATCCAGTACAGAGACGACTGCAGATGCGGAGATATTCCTCCAGAGATCATGCAAGGGATCCTCTGAAGTGCAGAACAAGCTGTCAGCGAAGGCGACAAACAGGTGGCCACTGCAAGTCTTAGCGCTGCTTTGTTACTGAACATTTCCCATCCGAACATCCCCTCACTGTACACACTGCCAGAACTCTCTGAAGAGACAGAGAGTGGTTGGCATCATCTTTCCTCTAGAAAATTTGTTGGGTATCTGCTACATTAAACTCAACACAACATTAAAGCAAAAGGAGAGGAAGAGCTCTGGCGAAAGGAAGGAAACAAAACAAGCTCATGCTGCTACAGAGCAATGCATTTTCCTGTTTTATTTTGGATTATTCTTCACAAAGTTGGACTCACATCTGAGTTATCCATCCCCCCAGATGCCAAAGCAGGTTTGAAAGTTTTTTTGACTATCAGAGTTGGCCAGAATACTTTTCACAAAAGAGAAACAGAAAGTTTGGTAGCATTCAGAAAATTAAATGGAACCATCTTCAAAACAACAGTTTTTCAACAATGTGTAACTTTTCACAGCCTCTGACAGAGGACAAAAGATCACTGTAGACAAACTGTTTGATGTGCTTTACAACCTGCCCCTCAGACTCACCTGCTGCTTTAAATACAGGTTTGAAATTGACAGTGGCAAATCTTATTACCTGACCAAAATGGCAGTATCTGAAGTGTTCAAGTCAGTTGGCCAGACTGCAATTCATAGGTTTATTCTTATACAGCATTGCAAAGTTGGTGAAAATAACAAAATTGTGTTTTTTCAAAGATGTGAAGAACATTATGCATATGTGACAGATGGATCTGTGAACTGGAAAATCTCCTCATCATACAAGTCTTCTGGTAGTTTTTCATCTCCATCAGCAAAAAACGTGGGGAACGGAGGGTTTTTATTGCAGTCCTTGTAAGTAGCCAATTTGCTATCTTTCACCTAAAAAGCAGGAGGGGGAAGGGTGGGGTTAATAAATCTTCCAGAAGACTTTCCGACAGTGATACACTAGAAATTAAAGAAATCACCTTGCATGCATAAGAAAAAAACCCAACAGCACTCACATTACACTTGTTTATCTAAAGAATTCTATGTATAATCATCAGTTATTTTAATATCAACCCCAGCTATTGAATTTAACATTTTGTTCCCGTCATTAAGGAGTTTTTAAAAAAACCAGCAAAACAAAACAAAAAACCCAAAGAGAATTTATCACTTCTCTCATACTGTGAGAGAATCAAAACCTACTCTCATGAATTCATTGCTCAAGATTTTAAAATGTTATTAAAATAAATGTGTGTAAGTATGGCCTGTTTAAACTGTTTATATCCCCCAGTACCTTCCTACATGACATATCAAGTTATATTATGCAGTGTAATCACCTCTTCAACAACCAAGACATGCTTTTGTATTTATGATATAAACTAATTACGGCAACTAATTTTACAAAGATATGTGCATGTGCTGTACTCAGTCCCTCCGGCTACTGCAGAGCTATTCAGTGACTGCAGAGTTAAGCGTCTAGAATTCTTCATCTAGGAATCAGTACCCGAGTTTGTAGAACATGAGCCTTTAAGAAAGTTAATTTCCAAGAACTGTAGTGCTACAGAGAAATAACTTTCCTTTACTGACCTCTCTACATGTGAAAAGATTTAAAATCTAGTCCCTGAAACTCCAATCTCTGAAGAAAAATAGTGGCTAGAATCATCAGCGAAAAGCAGTTTGTCTGGGGTAGAAGACAGAAAGCTGGTATCTCTGAAGAAAAAGAGAGCTACAAATTCTCAAGTGATGAAATTTTATTTAAAATTAAATTCTTCATGTCTATATTGTTACATATGATCTTCCTCCTGAGCTGTAATAATCCCTTTCAGCCACTATACTCAACTGGATTAAAAAAAAAAAAAACACAAATAGATTAGACAAAACTTTAGTCTAGAGAAGATAAGCTCTCCCTCTTTTTTTTTTGGCAGGCTTTTAAAGAAGAGGAAGCTTGTTCTTACTTGGTTGGACAAAAACCTCACATAAGACAATTGTGATTTATACCAGAAATTAAATAAAACTATTTTATGCCCACTGACAGTTCTGTTCTGACAGCACTATATTTACCAGATTCATATCTGCTATTACTTAAGCCTTTCCCAAAGTCCATGAGGATTCCTGCAGATGAAGTGCACAATAAATTTGACTTAAACTTCAGCTTCTGAAAAATGGTTTTGTTTCGGTTTTTTTTCCCCCCAAGGAAGTTCCAACAGTTTTCTAACTGCAGGCTTGATAAACAAAAGGAAACCTTTTGCTAAGAATGAGGGAGTGAAGGGCTCAACACGTTGTATTGGTTAGGATGGCTACTTAGCTTTTTGAGTAGATCATTCGTCTTCTACCAGACACCTCCCTATTAAAAGTGTTCTCTATTCACTTGTAAACTGCCATGCATAACTACTGAAGTACCTGTAGTCTGGGCAGACAGCAATTTTCATTACATATCTACGTGGAATAAACCAGGCTGAGGTCCAAGTCCAAAGACCTTTGCTGCAACAGTTCCAGCAGCAGTGAGTTCAGAGGAAACACAGTCAGATAGCTTCAACAGTGCCATCTGAACTGCTGAGGCTGAGAAGTCATCCTCTCCTTTCACTACGTTGCTGTTGTTTCTTTTTCTATATGAAAACATGTTGTAATAACTTCACCAGTTACCTATTATTTCCCTTGCCCCTTTCTCTTTTACTCCCTAATCCTATTGCACATCATAAGCCTTCTTTGTCAACAGCAAAACTCCCCGTGGTCTCTACATGAGTTACAATAATATTAGGAAGATAAGAATAAATAATTTCATTTCTGATAGCTTCTTTATTTCATATGCTTCTTATTAAAATGGTTTTCATGTCTACTTTTTTGTTATTTTGGATTATTGTCATAATGAAATAACATGTGCTGTTACATACAGGCAGTTTTGGACACCTGGGAAGTGAAAGGAATTTAAATTTTTTTCCTTTTCTTAAAACAACTTCTTATCATAGGACTTAGGAGTAAGACATCTGCTCTTAACTGAAGGCAAACCCAACAGCCTAATCTTTGTCCTGCATTAGTTTATCTAAATAAATGTAAGATTTCTGTTCAGCCTTAACATTGCATTTTACATACTGATGTCAAGTGACATTTTGCAGATAGTGCCTCTTGTGCGAGATAAGGAGAATTCTTAAAGTAGATTCTTACGAAACATTTTCAACAGACCATTACTGCTTTCAGAGGAGTACAATACTGTTTCATTTTGCCCCTTCCAAACTCCTCAGAAGCTTGACAGATCCCAGAAGCACAAGCCACATCTGGTGTTGAAATTATTTTCTTCTGATATGCTCTTTCTTTTGATTGGTATAACTGACACAGTATTTTCTTTGACTGGTGAAAATTACTGCTCTTTTTCCATCTTTTTCTACATTCACTGCTTTCAAATGCAATTCAAGTTCTACTCCTGAAAAACCATCTTAGAGCATCACTACCAAACTGAACAAACATACCTCTTTCTCCCTTCTAAGTTTCAGAAGTTGTTAGACAGGTATTATTATTATTATTCCTATCAAAAGGAAGAACTCAATTTTATTTTACATCTGAAAGTACCTATTAGCAACTTAAAACATGGAACGACTTATCTGTCTTCCGAAGAGAATTACTGAATTACTTCCTTTACATTTATGACGGATGCAGTATACCAAAGGTTTTCTGCATGTATTACCTCAGATTCCTGCACAGTAATTTCACAATATTATAAGGGAGCTAAATGATATGCGGCAGCAGTTACACTTGTCTGAATAAGCATGTACACAGACAAGAAGTACATGTGACCCAGCACAGCTCTTCCTGTTCTCCCCGTAACCTTCTGAGAGCATCCCTAATAAAGGAAAAAACTGCCACTGAATGTCTTTCACCTTATTGCTCAGAGTCAAAAACCCAAGCGTCCAAAACTTGATCCTTATAGGTCCCTTCCAACTTGAAATATTCTATGATTCTATGAAAACAATACCTCACAGCAAAAAATACAAAAGTGTACCAAATAACATTTCACCTTCTTCCTTCCCAATCATTTGAAGTTCACAAAGTATTTTTCACATGCTATGCTGAAACTGCATTATAAGCAATTGCTTTGGTAACCTTTTACAGTAAAACTGTACAAGTAATTAACATACAAACTTCTCTCATAACTGCTTTTAGGCCCTAAGCAAAAATAACATCTACAACTTAAAATCTTGGACATGACATCATGAAACCTTAAACAAGTATTCCTACAGGTTTCCTACTAATATAAATCCAATGTGATCACAATGGAAAGCACTGATCCCATTCAATATATTAGTTAAAAAGGGGGGCGGGGGGGCAGGGGAGGAAAAAAAAAAGAAAAAAAGAGGAACCCTATGACATCAGAACAAGTTTTAATGCACTGTGTTACCAAAATCCTGTGAATTTAGCTCTCATCCACAGAAGGAATTGGGCTGGGAGCCCAAGTGGTTATTACAATCCATAAAAGCATTCACTATATAACTCAATATAACATAAACACTTGGCTTGCTTAACTACTATATTAATACTGCTATGCATCCTAGTACACTATACTGTAGATAGATAGTATATATAGTAGTATATATATACACTACCGTATATTCTCTGTGAAGTTTTTTATTGAGAAAAATACTAGAGAAAGCTGAAATTAGAGCTGTTCGGGATTTTGTCATTAAATCTTTAAAACAGTCATAAATGGTTTTGCAGACACTTAATAAACTGCACATATGCGTGTCCCATATATTGACAGCATAATAGGCAGTATAAACAAATACAAATTCAGAAATCTATCAGCACGAAATACTTAGTATGATCTTAAATAGGCATCAAAACTTGATGCTTAAGTCACAACTTACATTTGCAGTTTAACGGGGCTTCAGGCTGTGTTAGCAACCACAGCAAAGAACGCATTTGCTAAACAGGAAAATGTGTTTAAATATACGGGGAGACCTCATTGCGGCCTTTCAATACTTAAAGGGGGCTTATAAGAAAGATAGGGACGGACTTTTTAGCAGGGCCTGTTGCAATAGGCAAGGGGTAATGGTTTAAAACCATTTTAAACTTTTAAACTAAAGGAGGGTAGATTTAGACTAGACTTAAGGAAGACTTTTTTTACAAAGAGGGTGGTGAAACACAGGCACAGGTTGCACAGAGAGGTGGCACCATCTCTGGAAACGTTCAAGGTCAGGTTGGACGGGGCTCTGAGCAACCTGATCTAGTTGAAGATGTCCCTGCTCACTGCAGGGGGGTTGGACTAGATGACCTGTAAAGGTCCCTTCCAACCCAAACTATTCTATGATTCTACGAAATTATCTCCTCAGGTATTATATATTACCTAGCTCAGCTTATATGCTATTTTTGAAGCTAGACAAAAATTGAATTCAAGAATTATATCCATTTCTGACCAGCCTTATTTTGTCTTAAAAAAAAACCCAAAACAACAAAACCAAAACAAACAAAAAAAACCCCTCCACGCAACTCTGTCATGGGACATAACTAGACAGGGAACACAAAAGAAGTCAAGGCATGACACTATTCCTGCATGTCCCTAATTTGAGCTCAGCACACCCAACTCTAGCATTAGCAGCTAGAAACACAGACAGTAATATTGGCAAGTGTGATACAAAATAAGTAGGATGCAAACTACTACAGACTTCTCTACGGGTTACATAGATTTGCCAGAATTTCTGCTTTCACTATAAGTGATATATTCAAAGTGATCAACACTGAATGTCCTAAGAAAATCAGGTGCCTTAAAATTAGGACAGGTATAAAACATTACCAAATATAAACTATAACATCCTGTACTATAATATACCATATTACAGTATCCCCTTCATTATAAAGCATCTATTTAAAAAGGGAATTAGTCTTGTGCTTCTCTCTTGAATGACAGAAGAGATAACTTTTTGATAATATACTAGGGAGACAAATTGAGAGTCATAAGCTTCCAAAAGAAAAAACTGTTAGCTTTTTTCCCTAGAGGATCCACACCACAGACGGTAACTCTAGGCCTTGTAATCTAAGAAGAAACACTAAGAGAAACAGGTATTACTTGAGGTAGGCTACCTCGATAGGCACAACACAATAATTTACAGATGCTCACTCTGCGATGTTACTCTTGTAACAAAAATTCCATACATTCTAGCATAGTGCTAAAGTTTCTTAATTTTATTAGACCTTGTCATTGAGACAGAATTCTATGCTAAAGTAAGCTTTTTTGATTAGTTTTCCAGTTGGCTAGAAACATTACTTATGTCAGTTATTTACCTGCATGCTTCAGTGTGCAATATCAAATGAAAACTGATTTCTAACTAAACCAGGAATCCATCAATCCTACTATTGTGCACTTTGTCTGCTGAAAATGAAACTTGAAAAATTTAAGTGTTTCATCTCAGTCTGGATACAGTGCTGATGCACTAAGTTTCCAAAAATATAAAACATACAAAATAAATACATGCTTCAGATACATGCACTGTGGTTTTAATGGTTACCAAGCAACATGGAGTGGGTACTGAACACCAATGCCTTCCTCTTAGAGGCACACACGAGAGAAAAGTATTAGGTGATATTCCACTTTTTGAGCTCAAAGACAGATGGAGCCACATCCCCTAGACATTAGACCTACCTAATTATAGGCAGGTATTTAGCAGAATGAACAGTAATTATGAACACTAATATCCCATAATTTCTCTCCCCAACCACAGATCCAAACAAATGTACAACAACGTATAGGATGTCGAAGTCTATATGCAAACAAGAAAACACCCTGGAAGAAAGGCATAAGACACAAGCCAGAAACACTACAGATGAGTGCAGCAAGATTAAATGGAGAAAAAAACTCAGAAATTTGAGAACACATACCAAATAGTATTGCTTTGCATGCTTTTTTAATTAAAGCTTTCTCTAGTCTTCAGAGATGTATTTGAAAATGTAAGAGAAGATTTTTTAATTAATACATGTAATTCCTGTGGCTTGTGGAAGAAAAAAAACAGAATGAATTCACCAGCTCGAAGAATTGGAATGAACTATTGCTGACTACATACCCCCTCCAAACACCAAATACATGAGTGGAAACATTTTTAGAAAATCTATTTCCTAATAGTAATAATACCTACTACTGTACCTTCATCTCAAAACAAGATTATTTATTACTAAAAAGCCATGAAAGTCTGAATGTGGAGCACTTTGATCAAGATCTTTCAAATATTGTATTATGTTAATCAAAGAGCTCCAAGGGATGAAATCCCTCATTCTTCCCATGGATCCTCAATCCTCATTTCTAATAATGGAATTAGCTGCAATTCTGAAATGTGTATGCCAAAATGCATACTTGAAGATACTTGGACTTATAAACTGCAGGTAACTATGACTTGAAACATTTTCATACATAGGTAACTTGCAAATACAATTAATACAGTTTCTACATCTTGTAGACATCATGTACAAGACTTAGTAAAGCAGTCAAAAAAGTGCCTTCTGCCACTTAGTTAATAATGATGGATTAAGTTTACTTGAAAAAAACCCCATCATGGAGCCATTTTAACTTTTGGTCTTAGGATAAAGTTCCAATCATCATCCATGGCGAGTGAACTGAAGAGAAATCACCCCTCAACACGGCAAGCACTTAAATGGCATGCAGCAGACTGCCAAGGCAATCAAAGTCCGTTATCTTCTTCATATCACAGATGTCAACATGGTTGTTTTACTGCATGTGCTCAGATGGCTTGGCCCAGCAGTCACCTGTTAACAAGGTGGTTGACTATGGCAGTACTGCTGCCTCAAGAATCTTTTTAAGCTAAACAGCAGGACTAGCTTCGGAACAAAAACAGTAAATCCAGGGTGGTAAGGGGGATGCTTTCCAGCCTAGGCAAGAGTAATGTCTGAGTAAAGAAAAAGAGAAGGTGGAAGAAAAAGGTGGAAGTGACTCAATCATGAGGGAAAGCATGTAACACTTCCAGTAGGTTCTTCTCCAAGCAGAAGTGTGCAGTGTCTGATTAGCAAGGGGATGCTGATTTGTTTAAATGAGATCTTCACAGTATACATAAGAATGTGTGGTATTAACACACATAGCTTTGCTTTTAAAAACAGTTTATATTACAGGTGTTTAAATGTTTGTTTTCTTAGCTCACTTAAAAATGAATTTATTCAGTCTAGGTAGAATAAAAGTTACGAGCTGGTAGAAATAAATACAGTATTCGGAGTCTCAATGGCTTCATAAAATGTTGTATCCTTGCAGATAAGACATCTGAGATGTGTACACACAGTTGCCACTGAACCATGTAAGTGTGGATTTTAACAGCATGACTAGGAGAACAAGATGCACAACCTTTTGCAACAATTAGCTCTTGCTTGAAGAGTACTATTAAGATCAAAGAATAAAGTCTGGGCATCAAACCTTACTCCCTCATTGTTTCAACTACATTATGCTGCTTGTATACATACGTTATAATTTAAAAATAACATCCTACAACAAATTCACACTTAATTAAACCTCAGACTAACATATAGCAATCAGGTTCATGGCTCAGGATTAGAAAAAATACAACACAGTTGAAGAAAAGGTCATTCAGTCCGATATACAGATGAAAAGCCAGTCAAACTACAGTCTTAATTCTATGTCACTGATGTCATGCCCAGTAATTTTGCAGAAGTTATCCTGAAAACTACTTCTCCTGGACATCTGTTAACTGATTTTCACTATCTTGGGAGAGAAACGTGTAATGTATTCTCCAGGCTTGGGCTGGACATTACAACCAAAGCAGTTTAGAGATACCTCACTCATTAAAAAAGGCCTTATGCCAATGAGAGAAACATAGCAACAATCCTCATTTTCCTGTGTGTAAAACACCTATTTGAAAGCTAGGATTGCTTTACTTAATGCTCAGTAACTGTGGAGTTCTGCTCCACAACTAAGCAATACATAACCGAAACAGGATGTCCATAGTAAAATATGACAAGGACAAAATAAACTAGTTAAAACCACCTGAACTTTCTGAACTCTGTAACTTTTCAAGAACTGGATCATTTAAATCTCTACAATACTTATGAGGATTTTAAACTGTATATCAGATATGTAGGTATATGTACAACAAAATCTTTAGAATCATTCATAATAAAGATGCTTGATACCCTGCAATCTATTAAGTCAGAAAGGAATCAACTTCCTCCAAGTAATTTGTGGTTGCAGATGTGTAGAATATACCTAAATAGAAAGAAAAGGCTATTTCAAAATTAATCCTTAAAAGTACTTTTCTTGCTTTGATGTGGATTATTTACATTGTAAGAACATATATTAGACTCTTCATTGTTTCAGTTTTTCAGAGACAATCTTGAAACAATCTCCATAAAATTTGAAATTAATTCTGTAGAACGCCACAGAAAATAGCACTGACACATTTATACTGATTGCAAAGGGAACTTGTATCATTATTGTGAACTCCAGCTGTCTCCTCCTGCGCCTCAACTGCTCCCTGGAAAGGTAACTGCTACTATGTAGGGGAATGCTTTAAACCTTTAAAGCAGTGCTTGCTGTGTATTTCTGTTCATGAATACAGCCCTTAAATAATACTCTGGAAGTCTCACCATCATGCTATTGACTCAGGTTAGTGTTAAAAGGGGATGGACCTAGCCCTGAGACACTTACCACAGGGTTACAGTGACTGTATTGGTTTATCATAGGCTACATGGGTGCACAATCCCAGTGCAAAGCTAAGAATGAGCTGTTTAGATTAAGTGGTGACCCACTGCCCCTATTAATCACTCTCTTCTGCAGAACTGATCCTACTGCCCTTTAATTCAATAGTACGAGATGGGACTCTGAAGAAAAGAAGATTGCATTCAACCAATGCTTTTCCTTTTATAAGAAGAGAGTGGGAGAGAGCTTAGCAATCACTAATACCAGAAAGTTCAAACTAGCAAACATACCTTCACCAGACAATTTGTGTGACCTGGAACAGACCCATTTACATAAATAATGTCATGTTTTGTGTTGATCCTCCACACCTAGGAGACAGAAAAAAAACAGATATTGAGCTCATCTTAGAGACTATTCCCAGTTTTACAAAAAGTAGTCCAGCAAAGCACAAACTGATTAACTGGAGGTGGTACTCTGGGGAAGAAGAACGTTCTGCACAGGCCTAAAGTTGCCACAAAATTCAGTCGCATGCTACTCTAAGTGCACAGCTTTCTAATGCAGGAGTCTATTAAACAGTTTTAAAGGGCTTGTGATCAGGCTGTATTTGGTAGGGCAGCCCTTTGTTCAGCATCACATCAACTGAAGCTCCCAAGTCTCATTTCCCTCTAACAGCAAGAGCTGTTGAAAAACATCACGCCTGACAAATTAAAACAAATATACTCATTAAAATGTTACTGTGACCATTTTTTAATTTCTTAATTCTATGAGGTGCTCAACTGAACAGGCACCTTTTCTGTTACAAAACATTAGTTTTGTTAGCAGAGAGCAGCAGCACGCTTTTTTGCAAACTAGAGGCTAATATGCTTTTTGTGCAAACTGCAGAGGTTGCCTTCAGAGACAGAGAATAGTAGCTGTAATAGCCCAGGAACTGCGCAGCTATGTACACATCAGAATCCAGACATAAACTATAATCCCCTTTTTGCAGATGAAAGTGAAGGACTGTGATAAAGTTAGGACTTCAGACAACTCAGACTTGGGTTGGGTTTGAACAAGTGGAACAGGCATGAAAACATTAACTGAAGGTCACCAAAAGCCTGATCGTTTTCCCACTTCAAAGGCAGAAGTCAAGGGGGACAGTGAAAAACACATCAGATGTGGAAGTATCACCTGAAATCCCAGTCCGCAGGGACTGCACATATGCAAAGGGAGTTCAGATAACTTATTTGTAACCCACAAGAAGACAGGAGCACATATTTGCTGCTCTTGTCTTTCCAGCTTGCTTACTTCAAGATACACCTGTCTGGATTCTGACAGAAATGACAGACAGTTCACCACCACAAGATTACATGGCTAAGTCCACTGCTTGGCAACGCAACCACCTTATACACATTCTAGTACACTCAGAACTCACCTTTAATCCAAAAGATGTCCTATAGATGTTACCCATTTTACCAGGCATTTTCTTTCCACGATAAACTTTGGCAGCTTTCTAGATAAAAACAGGGCCAAAAAATCATGTAACTGCAAGAGGTACATCTACAAACTCAAAAAGAGCAGGAAAGAAAATATGCTGGTATTTCCAATGGTGAAAATACCTAATATTGAAAATATCTAATATTGACTAGCATTTTAAATATCCCCTGCTGGAGGTTAGGTATGTTATCTGAAATACTTGACCTCAATCATAAAATTGCTATAAATACTGTTGTATCAACAAAGGGATTCTAGCTTTGCTTAATACATAATGTGTCTAGATTCAAAGCAAAATCTTCACTCATCCCATATTTTCACTTAGTGAAAAGCAAGAAAAGTTTTTTTCTAAAACCCCTGTCAACACAAGACTCTCACCTACACCACAGACCACAGCAACTGGCAAACTTACCTAAGCTACTTGTGGATGCTACCACAGAGCAGTCCTGCCCTGGAAGGCTGCCAAAATTAAGAAATACTGTAGCTTCTCCCCTCTCCCTAATCCATGAGTTTTATACTGATATAAAACAGATTTTTTTAAAGGATGTATTTTTGAGAACAGGAGTTTTAATTACATTCCCTGCTGTTGCTTAGTTTCTGTATTTTTGTTTGGCTGGGTATAATCTGGAGAACAAAGGTGGAAAAGAAAAGGCAGGAATAAGTGCAATAATTTTCAGTTCTCCAGTATTATCCAGGGATTTGTCTCAGTCTCCTGCACCACTCTGTTATTCATTAATAATGTTTATTTTTTTTAAACTCGTGTAAAAATCATGATTTCAGGAAATTAGCTGCAATCAAGTTCTTGGGACATGATTCTGTACTAAACAATGCAGGATTACTAAAATATCTGAGGGGGTCAACACTAGACTGGAAAATAAAAATCAAGGCATTGTTTTTCCCCTACTGCATCCTTTCACCTTGTTTCCTTTCATCATACATATTTCCAATACTATTTCCCATTCTATATACTTTGTGAAATTACATGCAGTGTTACTGCTTAGGAAATTCTAATTTAAAGAAAAGTAAAGAGGGGTTATTTTGTAATGATGAATACCATCTGCTAAAACAAAGTGTTGTATGTTCAAATATTTACGTTCTTCACTCTTCAGAGAAAACAGTGCCAGGTGTAGAATTCATTTTCCAGTTTAAATGAAGGACTATAAATCAGTACTGTATGCTTTCACGGTCTCAATTACTCTAACTTTGTTGCCCGACACCTTTTTGCTTTTACTATTCTCTTAAGCATTATTAATCCTTTTTAAATTTTTCTTTTAATTTATCCAAGAAAATTACAGACAATTCAGGTTCCATACTGTGACTCAGTTGGTCTTTATTCTGTATAACAAACCTAGTTTGCAAAAATCCCTCTTAGTTCAGCCTAAATGTTGTGCAAACTTTATAGGGACAAAGTTTTAAGTGCATCTGTTCCAAAGAGCTTTTAAACTAATATTGTTTATAGTTTGAAACTTAAAAATATTACTCTTTACTCTGCTTAAAAATGCTAAGCAGCCAACAAAGTATTTTGGGAATGAAAGAGCTCATAAAGCAGCTACACAAGCCAGGCAAGGTGATAAAAGCAACCAGGGTTCCAAAGAATAGTACAATATCTGCAGTCTAAAATAACGAGCAAATCCTTTCCAATCTATAAATGTTGTGATGAAAGATTCTTAGAACTCTCTTCGAAGCATTAAGACTATTTCTCTCAGCTATACTACAAAATACCACAATTTGCTCAGTTAAAATATGTTTGCTCACTTACTAGCAATATAGAATATTAATAAATCGAGGCATAAGAGAACAGCTATCTGCATTGCTCATTACACAGGTTTCTGAACTTCCTTTGAAACAGCTGGGATTCTCTGCTACCACAGAGTAGATGGTAACAGCTAGCTATTGTGAAATTGTTCATTTTTAGTAAGCAGTTCTAAAATTACTGACGAATGTTTACATCAGGGAATAAGAAGCAATAAGAATCCTCACATTGGTAGATATTGCTCCAGGACGTCTGTGAGTTTTCGTCTGGCCATGGCTAGCAGGCTGGCCTTTAAATCCCCACCTTTTCATGACACCTTGAAATCCTTTACCAATTCTGAAAAGAAAAATAAACAAAAGAACCTGGGTTAGTCAGACTTAAGGTTTCTAGCAATAAACAGTAATTTCAGTCAGGCTCATGATCTTTTCACCTTTAGCAAAGCTCAGCAGAGAAAAGAATATTTTTTTTTTAAATCTGTATTTTAGACCATAAACATATTCTAGTGCAATACTTAAATGTTGCTTTATAGAATAAGAAGCACTAGAAGAGAGTCAAATAGGCAAAAATACTAACAGAAAATGTCCCTTTCTATGATGGTCCTCAATACATGGTACTGTAAGGAAGCTTTCACCTAGTGGACACTAGAACAAAAAAACCCAAACAACCAAAAAACCAAATAAAAGCCAACCGTATAATAAGACATACCAAAACTTAACGACAGGCCCTAAGCATCAAGAGAGGGAAGAGATGGCTGCTTAGACTAGCATAAAAATAAGCCAAGGAACATTTATTTTTCAGACTACAATAGACTCATCTCTTGAAAACAGTTTTATGCTTAGTAAAAACACTTAACTCTTTTGAACTGTACTCATCTGACAAACAAGGTCTAAAACAGAATAACAAATAAAATGTATCATCAGTGTCTCTGCCCTAATCTTTGAGGCACATGATAGTATTACTGGCTTTGGAGTTCTCTGTTTACTGCAGGGACAGACTCGATAGGAAAAATTGCCTCACCACTGCACAAAAGAAAAGCCGATTAAAGTGTGTGTTTAAACCAGCACTGTTGGTTTCCAAATGGAAAAGTCCGTCCACAGGGTTTATGGCTGCACTGATTATTTCATTAATTTAACAGATGATCCTTTTCCTCCAATTTACAGAGATCTTTTCTCTACTAATGCACTTTGCAATGTCATGGTCCTATTAGTTCAAGCATCAGAACCTTCTGGCCAAACACATGAAAATAAAACCGGGTATGAGCATGCATACAGCACGTTGTATATATGGACTATATTTTGCTGACTCCCTTGATCAGAAAAGCACTACCATTAAAACCTAGGGAAAAATATAGAAATGCGGAAAACACCAACATTCACAAAAACCGGATTCTTTCCTCTTCCACTTACATAATTCTCCTCTGATTGCTGGCCTAGTTGCCTAGAGCAAGTCAAACTACAGTCAAAACCAGCCACAAATGGAAAGACTCTTTAAAGCCACAGAACCATAAGGAAACAAGACCTGTGCAACCACAGTGTCTGTTTCTCGGTTTTCCCCTTGCCTGCTCAGAACCTAGTGGTCAATTCCAGTTAAATTTGTCACAGAAGAAAGATATGTAACTGTTTGAAATCAAAATCGTTGGTTAGAAAGTCCTGAATTTTTTTGCTGCTTTCCTACAACTAACTAAGGAAATGCTAGAACACGATTAAAGTAGTGATCTGTTCCTGTGGTTTGCCAGCTGGCCAGTTGTGCAAGTGCTTGCCACCAGCAAAAGAGTCTTTCCTGTCCAGTAGGCAGTGGTGCAACATGGGGATATGGAGAGGGTCAGGGCCATGAGAGGGAGCTGAAGGCACCTGCGGGAGGGAGGACCAGGGTTACCTGGCATCAGGAACACAAGACAGAAATCTGAAGGATGCAAGGCTTTGTTACACCAGTTTCTCATGAATCAGCTTATTTTAAAAGCTTGCAGTAATGAATAGCGATAGTTCTAAAAAACGGTTTGAAAAATACTCACGCTTTAAGAGAGGCTCAAAATTTGTCTTTTTCTGTGTCTGCAGATTGCTAGGGGATTAGTAAGTTTGAAATACATAGCAGAAACTAAGCTATAGGAAAATTCATATCTCTTCTGCCAAGATGCTACGTTTTTCTTTGAAACTATCGATTATTGGCTGTTTTCCAAGTAGACTACTTCTGGCATCTCTAGCTGGAAGATGGAATTAGCAAACTCTCCAAAACCAACTACAAGTGGGTTGCATAACAACAGCTGTGCAGTAACCAGAGCAAGCAGACTGGGGGCATGATTAATTCTTTAGCTGTAGAAATGTACTTACAATTCAGAGAAAACCTTACAACCATCAAAAGCTACCATTTAAAAAGAAAACAGTACTGACAACTTTAATCAAGAAGCATAAATCCCTGATGTCATAAAACCACTTCAATACTTCATTCAGATTGTTCATTTTTAGACATGAACAATTTAGAATACTGTAAACTGTACTTTTTAATAAATATAAAAATATAAGAAATAGTTAATACTTGTAAGAGATGCATTTTGAAAAAAATGTTTACTGCATCAAATGCTATAAGGTATCTTCAAAAAGAAGCGATTATATCACAAGATAGAGTTACTAGTGTTTAATGATTTATGCAATGGACTATGCTCATCTACTTCTTGGTCTTTCCAGTTACACACATATTTTCTGTGAACAAAGACTCAGACTTTACAATACCGAAGACTTAGGAAATTTATAGAAAGAGTGGCCAGACTAAAAAAGAACACTCTGGTAATCCTGAAAATTCTCATGCATCTGTTGATCTGGAACATGAAAACAAATCTCCAACATCTGAAATATTCTGGCCAAAGTCACGGAAAGATATCTCAATGCTGAAACTAGAGTATATCATAACGTATAACGCTTTACTATCTACCAAGGTTCTTCCATCATAGTAGTTCAATAACTTTTTAGAATAGTTTCATTTTTTATTTGTGAAAAAACTGATTGAAGGTCTCTGAACTACCTACAGATACACTTTATCTTATGACTTTTTGAACATTAATTTTCTATTCAACGTGACTCAGTCACCATTATAACTGAAAATAAAAAAAGTTTTTATTAATTAAATAAGAAGCTGCTATAGTTTTATTTAATTTTGGAGGTTTTGATTTTTTTAAAAGAATAAACAATGTATAACGTTCTTCAAACACATCAAGATGAAAAACAATTACATAGCGTATATTTCTTCCTAGACTCATGCTCTATCTAAAGTAAAACTGGAACCAGAATAAAAACTACAGGATTATGTAAATCAAACAGAGTTTAAAATAAAGTAAGGAACTACTAGCAACTGTTTAAATCAAATTTAGAAAGGAGGACTGTTCAACTAGGCGTTTAGCCAATATACCTCAATCATTCTAGAAGAATAGTGTTTTTCCAGCCTAAGTCCACCTTGATGTGACTGTGATCTGTTCTCAGACAAGTGGTGGATTTCTCTACTATATGCAAATAATAAATATTATGAATAAATTTTCCATGACTCAAAATTTATCTGTATTTCTAATGCAAAGATTTTACATTCTTCCAATTATATGAAATGCAAAGTGCTTTTGAAACTAATATTCATTTATATAAGGAAGAGAACTTAAGATGCATGCTGTTCAAGAAATACTATGTAAAATCAGAGAAGGATTGATACAGTTTAGTTTTCTTAAACTTTTTTAATTCTGCCAAAAAAATAACAAATATTTGTAAGAATATATTCTTGTTGACTTCTGAATAGATGCCAGGTGTCAGACATTAGTATCATTTATTAAATTTGTTCATTATCTTGTTCATTAAAATCTCTGAAATCTTTAAAAAGAAACACAACACAATTCTAATTTAGAACAACTCAAACACGCATAAGAAGAGGTACAACTCCAAAATCTCTTAATAGGCACAGTACTGACAACTTCAGAGATTTTCAAAAAACATTAAGATTTGTCAAAGCGGGATTTTAATCCAGAACCATATATTAAACAGAATTAATATCTAGATTCCACTCTGAAAGAATCAAGTTGCATGTGCAATATCTGAGATATGATAATCAAGAACCTACACTGAAGTAGAACGTTAATCATCCTACTTACACTGTTGCAATTTCTTGATAAGACATCTTCTACCTGCTGTCTTGGCTTGAATCAAGGACTACGTATTTTTGTTCTGACAACAGTAACATTAAACACCATCTCTGAACAAAAAAACGTATACGAGACCTATCTTTATTAGACTCGATATGTGTAATGCCACTGTTTTTCAATACATGGAATTTAGTCACTTACTTTACTTAGCTTCACTGAAGCATGATTACCTGAGTCCCAGAAAGGAATCACAGGCAGGAATGATGATATGCAAAACTAAGACACACAAATGTTAAATGAAAGGAATATAATCTTTCTGTAGAATTAAAAATAGAGCTTAATTACACACAATTGTTCTAGTCTCACCTGCAGGAAAGCAGCTGTTCAGGTCAACCACCTGATTTTGTACAAAACCTCATTTTCCAGGTTTGATACAAGTAAAATGCCAGTACCTAATGAGCCAACTTTCATTTAGAAAGCTACTAGAATAAAGCACTCTAATTAAGCAACAATCTAGTTTGCTGCTAACTCTTCAAACTTAGCTAATTTAAAAGACAATTATTTAGATGCTGTAGAGGAAAAGGATTCCAACTACTTAGTCAAACAATTTCAGACAACTGTAGAGCATACTTTCAGGCTCAGAGTACACTGTTAACCTAGCAAAGCTTAAATAAACCACTAAACACACCAGAACCACCACTTAATTCTGACACATTTCAAACAAAACTACTGTTGGCTTTTTCTTTGGAGTGGCAAAATTTCTGATGTTCCAAAGGTCTCCTGAAATGTTCATGAAACAGGTCGTGAAGTGGCAGAAAAAGTAGGTATAATACAACTCCATCTCCATACAGCATTGGGCTACCACTGTAAGGCATGGTCCCACCTCTCCCCATGCCCATGTTTTGGTCATCTTTGTACTAGTGCAGAAGCTCACTCAGCTGATCAGCAAGCTGGGGCATGCAACCGATCCAGCTGAAAACTAACCCAGTGAAGAATACAGATATCTCACACTGATCTTTTCCTTCATGCAATCCAGGATGCCAGTACCAGCGATAGAAGGTCGATGGGAACTCTGTGGGAACGAGTCCCACCTCCACTTTGGGCAGCAGCCTCTACTACGCCAGCTTAAAGAGGTCACAGAAGTGCAGCCTGTGAGAGAAGCGTTCCTGGATGGTGCTATGTATTTTAGCCCAAAGCATATTAGGGCTAAAACAGATCATCAGGGCACAGGATTTCTGAAGTTTATTGCTGTCCCAAAAAGGGCACTAAGCCTTTATACATTATTGAAACATACCTCTGAAACACCAACGAAAAGTCTTATCATTAAAGACAGCTATAAAACTTAAGGCTTGAGCTTTTAAATTGCTGAAAATAAGTACTAAGGAAAAAAATTCAGCACTAAAGAAGACTGACAGCATGCAGTCGCACTGCCTACTGTCAGCGCTCTGAAAGCTACTCATACTGTGCTGAACAAATTACGAGACTTTAAATAAAAACAAACTGCATGCATCTTTAACTGAACCTTCTTGTTTCTGTGAAAGTGTTTTTCTTCACAGAAGTATAAATGAATCAAAACATGTCAAGACTTTGACAAAAACATTTGCAAGGAAAGTTTAAAAGCAGACAGTCATAAAAACACCCTACACTTTGATAACCAAATCAAGATGCTAACCAAGACTTTTCTGAACCATAGTGCAAGTAGTTTGTTCAACTTACAATAACTAAGAAAAGCTTGCTCATTTTTAAGGGGCATACTTCTGATTTTTGTCTTTTTGTTGTAGAAGGAAGTATACAAAAGAATACCTTGCTCATATGGATCATTAAGAGTTGGTAAAAAATTAAAACATCCTTTATATTCCACTATATTCTCTCCACATTGAGGCGATATTAGTTTTCTTTTTTCTTTCTTTTTTTAAAGGAATAATTAGAATTAATCATGCTGTTAAGAACAGCACTACTATGACCATCTATATGATTTCAAACATTGCACACTTCAGTGTTTTGTCCATTAAATAAAATTACTGACAATCTTAAAAATGTAAAGTACATGTTCATGTAAAAATATTTCTAAAATTTTACTAGCAGTGATAGCCAATTTTTAGGAATTATTGGCTTTTCAATCCATAATGGTTTGAATCAGGAAGACAGAAGTTGCGGGAGGAAGGAGAGGAAGTCAAACTGTGCTCCCTACTGTAACCCAGCATTTTATTCTTAAGTACCTTTTCAAAATGCCCCTATAGCTTAGGATCTTCCAAGTGCCTACAACACTTCTGAAAACAGGACTTTAGAGAGTAATGTATAATGGCTCATTTCAGCCTGTGGACCAAACTTCCCCAGGTTCCCTCTTTGTTTAGTAGGGAGAAGATGGCTCCTCTTGAGCGGGGTTCAGAACACAAGTACAACATGAAGTACATTCTCATTTTTTCCCCGCACAGCACAGCACAAATGCTATAGCTCAATGCTATAATCATTCCCAAGATAACTTTTTTTGCCCTTCACTGAAGCATTTCTTGGATATTTTTGTGACATTGTGAAATCTGTACTTACAGGTATAGTAACTAAGAATGATGGATACAGCACTCTGAAAAATAATGAAAAATAAACCCCATCCAAGTATAAGACTAAACAACACTGGATGAAATTGCATGGAATAAAGTAAGAGACCCACAGAAAAACTGAAATATAGTCAAATCATTTAATTCTTGTCCAAGAGTTAACATAATATGATAAATGCAGCATTCCAGGAAAGTAGAAATTAAGAAGAAAGTAACATTAAAAGTAGAAATCAGAAAGCGAGAAAGTTGCAGAAAAACGTTAAAAACCACAGATATAGAAAGACTGGAATGATTAGATAATCATATTGGCAGGAACACCATGATAAAAAAAATTCTGATCTTTCTCTTTAGGTTAAGAATTTTTTCTTCTCCTTTTATATTAGGCACCTGTATAGTAGGATTACATGTAATATGCTACCAAAGTCAGCAGTACAAACAAAAAGCTAATTTCTGAAATGGGATCATACAAATAGCTGGAGAAAATAGATTAGAAATACTGAATTAAAAGATAGGATAGATTCACTGAACATGGCCAGGAACCCAGTCTATTTTTAGCTTGCAAGTATTTTCAAATACATGTAGCAAGATACAAATCAATACTCTGTGGCTCCTACCGGTATCTCTTACACTGCCAAAAAACTTCCCCAGTTCTTAAATACTTCTAGAAAAACAAAGCTTTTCTGCATTAACAAAGTGTGACACTAAATCTACATAGAATGACTGTATTCCTAATGACACAGTGCTTTGCTTTGTAAACAAGTTATTGTCTCTTATAGGCTGTTCAGTGAATGCAATTTAGAAGCAGAATGAACATTATACCAGATCTGAGTATACATAAAGAAGTTTGACATAGAAAAATACTAATTCCAGTCAACTTCTTGACCTTCTGTTTTGAACAGGGTGCCCTCATAGGCATAGTCAGGTCTAGCTATATTAGAGCCAACTACTCAGCTGTACTGATATGGTTGGTTTCCCCATATACACAAAGCCCTGTGAATAATATTAGACGTTTGTAAATATTACACCTATGTGAGACAGTTACAATGGATGATATTTCCACAAGGCCAGCTGGGTATTATCGCCATTACACAAAAAATAAAACATCAAATGGAAAACATTATCTTGTATCACAACACAACAAAAATACACTTCACTGAAATACGGAGATAGGAGTTCTCAGTTTTCTTGGGCAGTGGAAATCATGGATGTAATAGAAGAGGCATGACTTTGCGGCAAAATGCCAGTTTTTCTTTTGACACCCTCTACCACTTCAGCTCTAATTTGGCATTCGCAGTGGTCTGAGAGGAAATCATTCCTCCCACGTTAAAGTAAAAGATCATTAGCCATTGCTGGCAAGGAGATAAGCTGGAATATGAGAGAAAACAAAAAAGAAATTTGACAGCTCTGTTGTCCTGCTAAATGTATTCACTATTTGCTTTTCTTTTGGTCCACGATACATCTCTCTTTGCATCTCTTCACCAAATCAAAATTAAGCAGTCTTTCTGGGAATTGATACCTTTCAGCATTTATTCCCCACTTCTGCATACCACACATGCTGCATTATAGACTTCTTCGCCTGTCCTAAGCTTGAGCACCTCTTTCTCAAGCTGTTTGTCAAGCCCTTCCATGCTAATCATGTATGTGCAACATACAACACATACAGAACCATAGCCCTAATAGTATTATTTACCTGCCATGTTCAAAATCAAAAATAAGCCTCAGCAAAGAAAAACAATTTGATATTTTTTTACTCAATGGCTGAATGGACTTCTATTTTCTGCCACTACCCTTGCAATTGTACTTCAGCTTTTGTGAGCCATGAGTTCAAGCCAAAGTAGAGGGGGAAAAAAAATTCAACCAGTCTATTTGAAAGATGAACCGTACACATGAAATCATTAGGAACCTACGTTTTTGCAGTAACATCCACGAACTGCCCTGGGCGGAAGTGAGCAGCATACAAAGGAGTACCTTCAAAAGAAGAGGAGAGATCATGTTCAACTAAGTGCTGAAATCCTCAAACCACTCTCCAGTCATTACTATGCAGTGTAGATGACAGTCACAGGAAAGGAAACAAAACTTTGTTTTTATTCACATATTATTTGTTCTTCTTTATGTACCTCACTGACTAAAATAGATGCTTTGTAGTTAGTTACTACTTAGAGCACATTTCTCAATTCCTAGCCCAATTTCAGATGAGTAGGAAGGAAGGGTCACATACATTAGAATTTCCCACCTTGCATAACTCTTGGGAAAATACCTGTAACCGTCAAAAAGCACAAAATAAAAGCAATCTAAATACACTATCTAATAAAACCTTAAAAACATAAAACTTTTAATTAAATCTCTAAACTTCTAATACTGATTTTTAGTGAGAACACTTGTTATAACATGTTTTAATGTGTTTTACTTTGCAAGCTGCCAGAAAAAACACCATATATGACAGCCATTAGTCCTACTTCTGAATGCAGCAAGAAGAAACAAACCTCAAACTGCTATTTTAGGCTCCTGAGAAACATTACCACAAACTTCTCGGTGCCCCTCTCATAAGGATAACTGGAGAACTTCCAGTAAATGCATTCATATTTATTCCCAACAAGTAAGTAGAGGTTAGACACACTTATTTTTTTAACTCAATGTTCATATTAGCTAGTTTGGATCAGACTTGTTTTGTAAGCAATGGAAACTTACTAAGAAAAAGGAAAAATCCTACTTCTCATAACCTTGAAAGTAAAGCTCATTTTCTAGCTTCTCCCTAAGAAAAAAGTTTGTTTGTGCTCAATGACAAAGAAATAAGAATTCAGAAATTTCCATACAAAACAAAAATTAAATACATGTAATAACTTGGTTTAGATCTACAAGAAGTGGCAGACATTAAATGATTATGCATCTAATATTCAGTAGCTCAAAAAGATTACCTGGTTTAATTATGGCATCATCTGTTACATTAAATGTTGTAACTTTCTGCTTCCGTGGTACTCCAGCTTCTTTAAAAATTTCCATTGCAGATTCTGATTTCTGTAAAAATGAGCAGCCATAAAGAAGTGATCTTAAGTTACCCAAGGATCAACCTTGCACAGAAAGTGATTACAGACTGTCAACATCACTCAGAGAAACAGATATATCATACTATACTTTTATCTTGAGACTAGTATTTTAACTCTATACAAAATTAATTTAAAACTCCTGTGTCTGCATTTTATTTTCTGTCAACTAGTTACACTACAGCTACATCATATAAACAAGAGATATATAAAGATTTCTAAGATCAGAAAAGGGAAACCAATGATTTAGAATGTACATAAAATATATTACTGCTTTTTCATGACTTTCAAAGAGTTTTGTAGTAATTTAAAAGCATTTTCTCTTTTTCAAGCTTCTATTGACTTAGTTCCACACCACCACAAATATAATTTATTTAACTAACAAAACCATAGAAATAAAGCCTGGTCTTGCAGAAACTTCTAGAAATGCTTAACTTCCCACAGAACAGAATCTAGAGTCTGGACAAAAAAGGAAAAATGAAGAACAAGTTTATGATTCATGTATTTTTAAGATATACCAAGTACACTCTGTGTTAAACCACTGCTGACTTACCAAAGAAGGGCTCGTCTTTTTAGAGGAGTCTGACAAAGTTAAAAATACTTAAAATTGTTCTCAGCTGTTTTAAACAAGACAACTCACAGAACAGCTGACCAGAGATGATACCAAGCAATGGAAACAGTGATGCAGGAAAACAGTAGGAAAAAAGCAATGCAACTGATTTTTCTTCAAATGAATTCTCCAAGAAAAGCAATTTAAGCATCTGACAATACTGTCACACTTGGATAGTCACATCTCTGAGGTTCACTTCTCAAAAGTTCTGTGCGGTTCTCTCCCTCTCAAAAATAATTTTGTGTATTTTAAGACAAAATAATGTGAAGAACTTTAAAATCATTACTTAGTTTATTTTGAAAATTTGCATGCTGCCCTTCCTTTTGTTTTTAAAAATCTGTTTAAAAGTGTTAGGAGAACAGAGGAAGTTTTGTGAAGAATGAGGGAGCAAGATGATGATGATCTCTGACTTAGACACAAACCAGAAATTTTTACTTTAAGAATCTGTCCTTATTTGAGGAGAAAGTGTGGATACAAAGTCTTTGAGAGTTAAAAGGTTTGAGTGATTTGTTAACTTGAGTTCATAGTACAAAACACTTCAAATACCTTTTTTTTTTTAAAAAAAAAAGTCATCAACTAAGTACAAAATCTCTCCTAAGACCACAAAAATTTAGGCATTAATGGAGGACAACTGTATTAAACTGTAGTACCATCTGTAAGAATTAAAAATAAAGAAATCCCCTTTCTATTAAATGACTGCATATCAATCCTTTATTTCCACTGTTATGTAAAACTGCTGCCCTAGATGACAGCAAGGGGAGCTCTGCGCTCAGCGTGGGTGCTTGAAAAGAGCTACCACAGCTGAAGCAAAGCATAGTGAAGTCAAAGGGTAAAAATCGCTTACACCTCAAGAGTCCTCCTATAGCCTTGCACTGTTCTACTTCAATGACAAGTTTTCTTCAAACAGTCAAGCCAGAGAGATGTATTTCTACAAACAAAACACTGCAGTCTTTACAAAGCCTTCCTAAAAAGCAATACTGAAGAGAAGAACATTGAGTGAATTCTCAGATGTTCTTATGTTTAAAAAAACCAACAATATCTTCCAGTATTATAGGAAAATGATCGATAAGCCCTCACTTATGGGAAGCATATAAAATATTTTTGACAAAAAATTGTTAGAACACTGACAGAACTGTACTTTTGAGAATAGTTTTGCATTTAAAAAATAATGAAAAATCTGTTCACTTGTAATAGACTGACATACATCTAGCTAAAAAGGAAAAAAAATCTTGCTAAAAATGCAATACCCCTTATCATTTTTTAAGCAATTTGACACCCAAAAGAAATACATGGAACTCTTTGTAGTAAAATTACTGAGGTAATCATTAGATTAAATTCATTAGAAATGGGTAGCTGTGAGGAATCTGAGGAAGACATGTTCCTATGAGGAATTAACAGAAGATAAACTGCTTATGCTAATACAATACAGTATCATTCAGCCTTCTTTTAATTCTCACTTTCAGACACTTCAGAGAGAAAAGAAACACATAAAAAGACTGATAAACATAGGAGAGCAATGATTCAAACCTGCAGCTAAACCATAGAAAGACATAATTTGTTAGTACCTTAACAAGTAGAATTGTCCAGAATCTGCATGCCAAATTCTTTCTTAGAAATCACCTAGTTTATACAATGATGATGATAACAACAATATAGAGCTCAGTCTCAGGCCAGGTCCTCACCACAGACTGGTCTAAGGATATTTAATTAATTTCTTTATTAAAATGATCTAAGCCCAAGCAAATTAATAGGAGCTAACTTGGAAAAAGTTATGTCCAAGAGTCTTTAACATGACTCAAACTACTAAAAAAATCCTTGAGTTTACTTTTTAGGTAGTTCGGCTTTGAAGAAATTTTCTTAGTTCACAAGAGCTGTTTAAATAGAAATTTTCTATATACCTCCTTGCTTCCTGCGCATTTTTACTCTGACAACATACTGAATCACTGATAACATAATTTTTATGAAAAGATCAACTGTAAGGAGTCTAATGTGTTTAATACAACTTGAAAATTATTATTCACATGATTCTTGCGTGTCTTAAACCAAGGTAACAGGAAAGAAAAAACACATCTGTAATTTCTCCAGGAAAAATGTCACACCTGGAAAGTGAAAATGGACTAAAGTGACATGAAAGACACCTGAAAAGTACAAGCAATGATGGTGAAACATGGCATACACCCACTGAATAAAAGAAAGATACCTTAAAATATAAGCCTGTTCAAAATCAGTAGAATATACTATAAAAGCCAACAGATTTATCAAATGAAAGAAGCTCCTTCCCTCACCTCCACTAAAGCAAAAAGAAGTACACAGGTTAATTTTGAGGCTCTGAGACAACCTTCTGTTTGAAAAATGGAAATATATGTCCTCAAAAAGTCACAATCACCAACTGAGATCGTCTGCTTAGTAATCACGAGTCCTATTTTTTTTTTACTTGCCTAAATCAAACAAATGAGTGCCAGGATACTGCAAGAAGTGAAAAGTGATATGTTATAGAAATAATAGATCGTAGAAACTGCAATCCTTCGAGGGAAAGCTTTGTTCCTGCTTTGATCTAGAATTCAATTTTCCTGCTCAGGAATGACAGCTCTGCTAGACAACCTCAGCCATTGAAGGTGGCTGGGAATTCCACATCAGGCATTTGGGGTGTCTAAACAAGTGAGTAGTTTTGATATCGCTGTTGATGAGCTATAATCATGAAGCTATCTTCCTGAAAATTTGAGTCTTAAACTTATTCATCAGTAAAGCTATATGCAAATTAAACATTCTCAAAAGACCTGTGGAAAAATTACAACTAAAACTAATAAAACAATATGGAAGAGTAAATAAGCTAGAGAACAAAGTCTTCTAAACAACGGATGAAGCTGGGTAAGTTTACAACAGGCCATTAAAGCGTGTATGTTGCAGTCCTGGTCTTGTATTGCATCTCCACAGACATGGCGAACACACGTGTTTCTACACTGCTAATGGCCCTTCAGACCCTTTCCTCAGCATGGGACGCTACACATCAAAGCAACTTCCTAAACCCACAGCTTTCCTAGAGAATCAAGAGGCAAAATTTTCAAAAAGTTCTTCTTGCTATTCTCTTAACCAAGAATCGACACCAGCATTAGGAAATAAGCAAGGGTGGATGTGACAAAAGATCAGTTCCAAAGCATGCATGTCTGCCAATTAATCTTTTAGGGAAGTCTATCTGTGCTACTTTTGTACTGTCATCACAACTATTCTAACAAAAACACCTGAAGTGGTTCACTTACAGAAAAAGGAGATGCGTTTTTGCCTCCAACAAGTAGCTTAGATGTTTTTCCACCTGACTCTTCCTTTGAAATGTATCTTAAAACATGGCAATCTTGCACCTTAAGAAAAGAAAAATAGTGTTTATTTAAGCATAAGCCGATGTGTATGCTTTGAGACCATAGTAAGAGATTATCAAAACAAGTGAAACAAAGTCAGTCTGTTTTCATTCGTATCTATATAAAAGGAGATACAGCCTACAATTAGGGGAGTGTGTTACCTTTTTACCATAGACATTCTTTTTCCAATCAATTAAAGGTGTATCTTAGAAAAAAATATTAGTAGAATGCAAACTATATTTTCATAAATGCTCTAGAAATTGAATAAACTTTTATAGCCATCTTTTGCCTGCAAGATGTGCAAAATCCCTACTGTGTGCAGCGGCAAAGCATAGAGTAAGAGCCCGCATTTTAGACTCCTGCTTCTTTGCCCTGTAAACCCAATGTCCTTCACAGCCCCGGTTGATCATATGGCAGCAACAGGTCAGCAAAACAGCTTCATCACAGTGGTATCTGCCAGAGAATATGAAGAAGCAGCTTCAGGGCTACAAAGGCTCAGTAACCAAGGTGAAACTAATCCCAAAGGGCCTGCAGGTGGCAAAAAAAAGTGAAGTGGGGTAGTTAACCCCAGCTTTATGTTGCCTCCCATCTCCCCTCACCTAGGTAATACTACACACAGTTCTGCAGCACTTGAATACCTGAGGCAGCAGGCACACCAATCGTAGAAAGTTTAGGATATAAACAGAGAATAGGCATGGTGTACCATGCAAGGCTGAAAGAAATCTTTCCTTACGTTAGGGATTTCCTACTCTGTACAAGCGAGAAGTTTCACTTTTGCCTGAAACTTCTGGTTAATGATCTGAATACAGTATAGGAGATTAAATTCATTATGATTTATTTCACCTTGAGTAGTGTGACAGCATGTTTTTTTCCTGACTTGGTCCATATTGGCATCATTCCCAGTTTTACTGCAACAACACCAACTCTGATGGAATCTGTCGATCAAAACAGAACATGGATACAACACCACACTTAATATTTGAAAGAGCCCACCTCATAACCTGCAAAGTCCCATTAACTCAGATCTTTCCTAAGGAGTTGAAGAAGGAGAGAAAACATCGCTGACTCCCTGTGGGTAGGCTGGGAATAACCTGTTCTCATTGTTTTTAATCCCATTAGCAGTAAAGTTCTAATTGTTCCAGTTGTGTTTGACAGAACATGCAAAACAGTTCCTCATTAAGTTCAGAACAACCAATGCTTCAGACTCTTTTTTTTTGTTAGAAAATACAACGCCCATGTAGTTAGTTTCACTAGACCCAAACTAACTGTTGAAAAGTTTACTGTAATAGGTTCCTCCCACCCCAACCTCTGCACATTTTTGTCACTGTAACTGTACAGCAAAGGCAACCTGCCAAGTCTGGCTTCTGACAGTGCATGCCGTGAAAAACAGAACATTTAAGATGAAGAATAAATGCTTTAAAATTCGAAAAATGCTCTTTGTTCCAGTTTCCACTGTCATACCCAAGGATCTCGCCATGGATTTGCAGACTCTGTTGTTTGCTATCAAATGATGTGACCCTTTTGAAGACTCAAAACCTTTATGTTGTGTTTTAGTCTGTAAGACTTTGGAGGTTAGGAAAAGGCTCTTCACTGAGAGGGTGGTCAGTCACTGGAACAGGCTCCCCAGGGAAGTGGTCATGGCACCAAGCCTGTCAGAGTTCAAGGAGCATCTAGCCGACACTCAGTCATCTGGTTTAGCTTTAGGTAGTCCTGCCAAGAGCAGGGAGTGGAACTCGATGATCCTTATGGGTCCCTTCCAACTTGAGGTATTCTATGATTCTATGAATCATTGAATAGAAGTGGGATGTATTCTATACTACAGTTTTTCTTCAGAGTCCAGCAATATTTACAAGAACATTTTCAAGTTCATATACTTCATATTCTAGGGAGTCTTTTTTTATTAATTCTTAGTTTATTATGTTGTCATTGCACAGCAGTGGGACTGGCCAAGTGCTGATTTGGACTAAAACCTAAGTTCTTACAAGGTTCTTAACACCCTGTAATATTTTAAATGCTTTTTAGAGAACTAGTGTCTTACATTTACTTATTTACTAGGAGATGTGTTGGATGATTGAGGTAAAAGCAAAAAGGAAAATACTTTACAAGACACAATCCTGATGTTACTGAATGCAACAACACAACAACAACAATTTCAGCATGAGTTTGGTATTTCAGAAGAGATACTTTCTCACCTGGTTTCCACTCGTTCAGTGGCCATGGCTCATCTTTCAGGGGGCACAGCTTGCTGGCTGTCTGAGCTTTGTATTCCTCCGCAGTTATCTTCTTGAGGAACTCGACATTCTCTTCAGAAAGATGCTCGTGCCACCATGTTGTACTGTTAACATGCCTGACTACAAAGCCCAGCTGCCCCCTTTCCAGTGATGGGAAAAAGTTTTAAGTGTCTTTTCAGTTCAAATAATGTCTCATAGCACTTATGTTCGTAATGTAATACATACTACATAATTATACCATTACATTATACAGCCATAAAGACCAAAATTATACTAGCAAGCTATTCAACCACCACCACGCAAACTCGCCACCCCTGACCAACAACACCTAATTATTCGTCGTGCTGTCATCTAACTGTTAGTATTCTAAAGTACACCAAAGAGGGGGAAGTAACAACAAATCAAACCACCACTCCTTCTATGACAAAAAAAAAAAATAGATCCATGAATGAAGAGATAGCAGTGGGTGTTGTTTACTTTAACTTTAGCAAGGCTTTCAACACAATCTCCTGTGGCATCCTCCTATCCAAGCTGGGATGTTGCGGCACAGATGGGAGGGCTATCAGATGGGCAAAAACCTGGCTGGATCATCAGGCTGAAAGCATCGCAGTTAAGGGTTTGCACTCTACCAGAAGGTCAGTTACAAGTAGAGTTCCTCAAGAGTCTATTCAGGGACTTGTCCCGTTTAGTATCTTTATCAGTGACCTGTAAGAGGGGACATGTGCACCCTTCTTAAGTTTGCGAATAGAACTGAACTGAAGGGAGCAGCTGCAATGCTCAAGGGTGTCCCTCTGCCGTCAGAGGCCAAGAAGGAACCTGATGAAATTCTTAACGGAGAAATGCAAAGTCCCACAGCTGGGATGGGATAACCCCTTGCAAGGGTACAGGCCGTGACTTCAGCAGAGCTTCTCCCCAGCCAGGCAAAGGACCTGGGAGTCCTGGGGGCAAAAAGGTAAAAAAGGAGCCAGTAGTCTCCTAGCAGCAATGAAGGCTACAGCAGCCTGGGCTGTATCAACAGAAGCGTGGTCAGAAGCAGTTATCATCCTTTCTTCAGCACTCCAAGTAGACCACACCTGCAATACTAAATCCAGTTTTGGGTCTCCAGTACAACAGAGATGCTTATAAACGAGTGAGTCCAGCAGTGGTGCACAAAGATACAGGGGCCGGAGCACTTGCCCTGTGAGGACGCGTGAGGTATCTGGGCTTGTTTAGTCTGGAGAAGAGGAGGCTTAGGGGGGACCTGACAGCGGCTTTCCAATACCTACGAGAAGGTTACTAAAAAAACAGAGCCATGCCATGTTTACCAAGGTACATTGCAGGAGAATGAGAGAATTGCTATAAACTGAAAAAGGGGGTTCTGATTTGACATAAAGAAAAAACGTTCAGCCTGAGGGCAGTCAAACACTGGAACGGGGGGCCAGAGACACTGTGCAGCCTCTGTCCTTGGAGGCTCTCAAGGCCCAACAAGACAAAGCCCTGAACAACCTGGTCTGACCTCAGAGCTGGCCACACTGTGAGCAGGAGGTTAGACTAGAAACCTCCTGAGCTCCCTTCCAGCCCCAACAACTCTCTGATTTTATGTTCAGTGCTAAACAGCTACAGTAGTTTAACTGTACTGCCATCATTTTTGTCAGTGCTAAGAAAAGCTTGAATGGTCCTCAGTCCTCTGCAAGTACAATGAAACAGAGTATTTAACAATACAGTTAGAGAATGCACATGGCTAGCTGTAACAGGCCAAGGTGACTCAAAACACAGTAGGTCGAGTCACTCACTATGAAGCAAAGATACTTTGGTTGCAAATATGCATAGCCTGCCATAACTCCCACACAGGCTGGGGCTATTACTACGGCTTGAGTGCTTCAGAGGCAAACCGGGGCTCTACCACCTCTGCATGTGCAAATTCTCCGGGCGCTGCCAACAGGCCGCACCCAGAGGCCTCTCCAAACAGTGGAGACCAGAGACGCCGCCGAGAGGAAGGGGCCGCCGAGGTGTCCCTCACCTCGGGGCTGCGACAGGGGCCGAGCCCCCCTCTGGCCCCGCTCTTCCCAGCCCTCCCCGCCCGCGGCCCTCCCCGCAGCAGCCCCTTCCCCCCCCAGCCCCTCCGCTACCTGTCGCCGGAAGCCCCCGCCGCCGCCCAGAGCGGCCTCCCCGGCGCTGCCGCCCACAGCCGGCCCCCCAGCCGGCCCAGCAGCCCCCAGCCCGCCATGCCGCGACCGTTGGCGGAGCCGCCGCCGGCTTCCGGCGCCGCTTGGTCCGGCGCTGAACACCTTCCGTGCTGCCTCGGAAAGAAGGTTCCGGCCCGCGCTCCCGGCGGGGGGAGGCAGTTAGCTCAAAAGTTAACGTAAAAACTCCCGAACCTACCCAAAGATGTGGTCGTGCGTCAGACTTCCCCTGCAGCGCTGGCCCCAGCGGCTTCCCAAACCGGCCCAGGGGGACAGGTTACCCCTCCAGGCGAAGGCGCCTGCCCCGCGGCACTACCTGGGTTTATCTGGGTGGTGGCCGGCTGGGCTTCTCTGTGCCCAGGGGCAAGTGCTGCCCAAAGGCCCCGCGGGTCAGGGCTGCAGCACCCGTGGCCGATGGGGTTTCTCTGACACGGGGGGAAGACCTCACCCAAGGGGGTGGTGAGAGAGGCTGTGCAGAAATAGGCGTGGGCACCCTTTCTCCTGACCCGCGCAGCGCTGCCATCACTCCCGTGCCTCCATTCTGGCCACAAGCTGGCGAAATCCAACAAATAAGAGTCAATAAGGGAAAGTGTCCAGTGGTGGGTGAAGTTTATCACTGGCAAGCGCCACTTAGGTGCACAGGGTTGCAGGACCCTCGCAGGGATTCAAAACCTGCACGCACCATGCAGGCGTCGAGCAGATGCCTGGGGGGTTTGGGCAGAAACCTCTCTGCTTTATCAAACCGCTGCAGGGTGTGGGGCTTAACTGCTTCAGGAGCTCCTTGTGAGTGGGTAGGCCACGTAAGGGTGGGAGGTAAACGTTTGTGGCAAGTATTATATTTAATGTTGTAGTTGGCGACGTTACTGGTAAAGTAAACGCAGGTGGGCCAGGCAGAGGATTTCTGGGCAGCCTGGCACAGGGCCGGTACCTCTGCCCCTATGGCTTCAGTGAGATCTGGCTTTCGTCTGTATTCAGAATTAATTCACCCTTTTTTCTGAGCAGGGCACCAGCACAGCTGACAGCGCACTAGGTAGGATAGTGAATGGGTATGAACCCAAGATTTCCTTTTGGTTTCAACAGAATTTTAAAGATACGTGACCGTTCAGTGTGGCCAGATGAAGTCCATCATGGAGGTATTTAAAAGACGTTTGGATGAGGAGCTTAGGGACATGGTATAGTGGTGGTTTTGGTAGTGTTGGGTTTACGGTTGGGCTCGATGATCTTAAAGGTCTTTTCCAACCTATACAATTCTGTGATTCTGTGATTGCTTCGCCTCTTTACCCTGCCTCTCTGTTTTCTTCCCCACTGTGGTATGTGTGTGTGTGTTGCACTCGAGGCTTGTGGCCAGCTAACCAGATCCAAGAGAGGCTGTAGGTACCTCAGGGTGGGTAACAGTGAGCAGAATTTTGGCGTTCGCACCCAAAACTGTGATCCAGAAAACTACCAACAGCTTTCACACACACACTCCTATATTTTCTCTGTGGCAAATGGCACTTCCTGTAAATAAAGGGAAAAAACAACCTGAGAAATGTAACCTTATCCTAGGAGTCCTCCAGCTCATCCTTCCCATTCAAAAAAAATGTAGGTGTAAATGTACCTATGTTTTGTGCCTGAAATGTTGATGCTACTTAGGGAGTTTGGGAAAAGAGAGTTTGTCTGGTACCTCTTTCATTCTGGAAAGGTTGGAGATAAGTTTAGATTTACATAGCAGGTGTGACTGCAAGACCTCTAATCCCAAGTGAGAAAGGTCAATCTGAATAACCAGTTGGGTTCTTTCTGGGAGTAAGCCATGTCCTGTTTGAGCAGCTGGAGAGCCAAGCTGAAGGAGGCAGCTCTGTTCAACGCGTCAGCAAAGATCTATCTGCGCTACAGTGAGGCTCCCTAAGCCACACACGGTTCTGTCACAGCATTTGGTGTGTGGGTAAACCCAAGGGATGTAGTTGAGTGTTGCAGACCTGCAGGGCTCTGTCATACAAATCTGCTCAGAGCAGGGGCCTTCCACCTGTGCATTTTGGAATATCATCTCTGCAACCTGCAGCAAGCCTTGGCTTAAACCACTGTTCTCCATCGCACTCAGCAGGTCTCTAATGGATCAAACTGTAAACCTTTTAGCTGTCATCAGTTGTGTACCTTTGATATTTGGAGACTAAAAGACATGTTTTAAAATGATACTGTTATTATAATTTCATTTTCATTTCATACCTGTAGACTCTTTCATCAAATGCACACTATATTGCTTATCATGGTAAGAACTTTACACAGGTAGGTTTTACTTTAGGGTAATAAGCAATTAGCAGTGTATTAGTGCTTTTTTTTATTATTGTAGACTTAGTTTCCCCTACACAACTAAAAATACAACTCAGCTCCGTATCTGCCTCAAGAATTATGGATGTTAATGTATTTTGGGCTAACAGGGATCATTAATATCTTTGAGTATTCTGGGACTTTTGGGTTTTTAATTGGATTTGAGAGACAGTAGAAAGGAAGGCAGGATTGCAGTATGCAGAGAAGATATTTTAGATCATCAATTACCTCAAAAGGACAAGATATAATTTATTTTAAAGGAATTTTCAGAATTTAAAATGATCCATCAAAAGGCAGTAGAAGTTTAAATTTGCATTAAAAAATCTACGAGAGAAATTGATGGCGGTTCTGCCTAAAGGCAGAATGGCCTCGCTAAAACCCTAAGTAGATAAAATAGGAGAAAAAATGCCATTTCAGAGATATATTCATATACTTAATGATATTACCCTGCACAAAGCCCATACTGTCTTATTGCACTGAGTAACTTGGAGCAATGAAAATAAGATTCAAAGCCTCATTAGAAAGCCTTTACCATATGGCTAGTTTTGTCTTCTGTGCATTCTCCTACACCAGCTCACCACACTATTACGTGTTTGTTTTACATGCTGGAATCTATATAGATTGAAGGAAATTTCCAATTGATTTTTCAATATCATGGAGGTGTCTCTTCAAATACCTTCAGGGCTGCTACAGAATTGCTGATCTATATTACCACTGATAATGATTTGTTTTTAAGTAGACAACATTTATAATCTGGAGTGTGTGAAGTAAACAGAAAGATCTGCAGCAACTGTGATTCTCTTGAGACACTTATATAGACCACCTACATACATGAAGATGACTGATGATTTATATAGCTCAGCATACAATAACCATTGAACAACCACGTGTTGATCTCTGCATTTTATGTGATGCTACATTATAGACGCACCTTGTAACACCTCTGCTAATGAAGAGCTATAACTGCTCAATTCCATGTAAGCATAAACACTTCAAAAATCAGTTTAGCCAAAGATCGTATGTACCAGAAGAACAATTTATCTGATTCCTAATTTTTCTTGCTGAAAGCTTTCTTTTACTTTCCTTCAGTCTGGCAAATAAAAAAGAAACAGCTTAACCCCTCCTCAGCTGTACATTACATCCCTAAATCCATGCCCAGGGTAAAGTAATACTCTTTACGTGGTGAGAGCACCATCATGCCTCTGAGGATCTCAAATCACTTTTCAAATATTAAAGTCCCCCAGTACCATTGCGAGATATTTATGAGTACGTGGCAGTGACCTTCATTTTACAGATGAGGAATCTGAGGTTCAGAAAAGTTAAACAACTCACCTAAGATTACAAAATAAGATACTGGAGGAGCAAAGAACATGGAGTCATTGATTTTTCAGTCATGTGCTTTAACAGCTAGAAAATTCTCCTTCTGAGAATAGGGAAGGAAAGAAAAAAGGGGGGAAGTGGGAATAGGAAACTAGAGATGTTGTAGATAAGAATTAAGGTATGTTGGCAGAGTGGTGCATGAAATATAAGGGAAAATCACAGTAGCTTCCAGCTGAAATACATTCACAGAAGGAGAGATGTGCAGCCTGCTGGGGTAAGCTCTCAAATGAACAGTCAGCCATCAAATGGAAATGTGGATTTGAGATCTATCAGTCAGGAAATCTTCAGACAATATATACCTATGACCGAGTAATACTGACTGCTGTTCAGTAGCTGATCAGCTGAAGGAATCTTTACTAGTAAGCATGAATGATTGCGCTGCAGGATATAGATGCAGCAGAACTGAATGTGCTGGGGAGACAGCCCCATGCATCTTGGCTATCCCATTGCCTTCATTTTATGGTACAAAATCATCAATCAAAGCTGATCCCATGGAGGTTACTTCTAAAGGAGAATCAGGGAGCTAGAGTTCTACATTACCTGCAAACTTATTTAAAAATACTTACTTCTAAAACCAAAACCCCTTGCTCACAGGTGAGATTTTCAAAAATATTCAGCACTGGCCCAAAACAGCTTCTTCTGGAACTAGCAACAAGAATGTTTTCAATTCAGTGGGGCCACAACTCGTCCAAATTCCCCACAAATTATTTTTGGTCAAATTTTATCCTTAACTTCTAACAAGTCACATCTTTCACTATTGTCTTTTATCAAATGAAGAAGCCAAATTCAAACACTAAGAATAACAATGATCTAATTTCTTCATTTATATACATAAATATTTCAATGGAAAGATCAATCCACTGCCAAACTGTTCTTGTGTGTCCTCTTTTAAAAAAAAAGGTGGCTTGAATATTCTTTTGGTACAAAACCAGTTTTTCTGTCACACACACGTGATCTGCGTGTGTATGAAGTTACAAATCACTGGTTGTCACAAAATCGGGCTGTGCAAAATTTCTTTTGGAAAACGTGTCACGCAAAGTTGGATGCTGGGTGTGAGATTAAAAAATACAAATGAAACAAAATAAGAATTCCCAAACATAAGAGATTATAAATTTGGGTAGGCAAAATACAACCCATTTGAAAGCCAGCCAGATCGTCTGGATTAAGTGGGCATATTTTAAGACATGCAGTCCTGATGGATCATGCCCTGCAAGCCAGATCTGTTTACAGCTAAGGTCTGAACCTTTTGTAACAGCTGGATGTGGCAGGCTTTTGAAAAATTGCTACTCAGGCCACAGACTGAGTGGGCATGTTTGGGTGCCCATGTTACACGCTGCTAACATTAGAAAAGCCCATGCGTCAGGCCAGGCATCTCTTGACACACTTCATTACCCTTTTCTTGGAATATGGAAGTTGAAAGCAGGCAGCCTTGTGGCAGAGAGAGAAATAAAGACAACAACTGCAAAACTGTGTTGTTTTTATTTTAAACATGCAAAATACAGTTCATGCATCTGCCATTTTGAAAAATCTCTCAGTTCATAGCAGAGTAAACCAAAGACATTTTGGCTATCGACTCTCAATAAATATTTCAAAATGCTTTACAGTGTAAAGATAAGAAATTTAGCAAAATTTCAACAAACCTGTATAAAAAACAGATACAGATAACTTTTTATTTCAAGGCGACATGCTGTAATGTAAAGAGTTCACTTTTTTTTTCTGGATTTTTTTTCTCATAAAAAGTTTTCAACAATACAACTGCTTAACAGATTTAAGCCTTTAGGCTACACATGCAAAAAAAATGGTTATTTTAGTTAAAAATCACCAAAACGTGCTATTTTTTTTGTTTCATTTTTAAGTACAGTAGTTGTAGACAGTAGCATCTTTCTTTTTTAATTTTGTAAAAGAGTGCAGGCAGGTTCATGGAGCTAGTGTCCTGGAAGACTCGTACTCTGACATACATTTTGGTTTTATCCCTTTGCCATTGTAATAGTCCACGACTTGATTTGGAACTTCAGCCAAAACGCTTTTTGCTAGAGCAGCTGGGGATGCCTGCAGGAAATGGTAGAAAACACAAGCGTTAACCTGTCTCTCTGCTAGAAGTGCCATGGGTTTTAGAGGCATTGGTGCCATGAGATCACGGTAAGATGTATGGTACAGAAATGGAAGGCAAAAAAGACTCAAAGTGAGCGGCACTATTGCTGGGAACTCATTTTGTGAGTCAGTTTGGGCTTGTAGCTGTAGCTGCCTGAAAGCACACTAAAGCCAAATGTGTTCTCCATGTTTTTCAGGTCTGTTTGGACTATTTTAAGTTCAGGGTAACTGAACTTCCCTGCACTTTGGGAGAGCACCATATCATAATGAAAAGGGCTGCAAAGACTTCATTCATCAGTGAGGAACCCCGCAGAGCTTCAAGTTGAACATGAATGGACATCACTGTAAAAGGGAGGCCTTCATCACCATTCTGCTCTTCAGGATCTGGTATGGTGTTTTAATGGCTGGGGAAGTTTTTAATTCAATAAAAATATTTAGTTTTCACTGCAATTAAACCATGGTCATGAGAAAGCTTCAATCCTAGGTTTTGTGGAGGCTTTAAAGCTCTTCCTGCAATGTATAAATGGTGGGTGTCAACCAGACTTAAGAACTGATGACCCTGAAATGTAGAGATGGATATAGAGATGGCCACTGGCTTTCACCACAAGTAGGGAGGAGGGCTACCCCTCAGTGCAATGAGAAACCATGCCCTCCATCGACAACACACAGTTGCTGCCTCACACCCTGATGATGCTTCATTTTAAACCGTGGATGTTATGTGGGCAACCGTTACCTGCATGTGCTGCAGGGGTTTTCCTCAGCCCCTGTATTCAGCAGTGACAGAACTGGGCTCCTGTTCTCCCATGCAGCTCAATAGCACCCTCCTGCCCCGTGTTTTGGATTTGCTTGTTTCTAAGTATTTGGGTAGAGCTGATTCCAACCCCCCCAGAGCCAGCCTGCCCGACTATGTTCCCTCTGAGCCCACCAGAAAAATGAAGTAAAAGTGCAAATGCTTAAACTTCAGTTTGAGAAGTTTAAACGAATGTGTTTATCTCCAGATAGAGCACACGTGGATCACACATTGCAGCTCAGCTGATGCACAGGAACTCCTCAGCCGGTGGCTGGGTCACATTTCTTCTGCACACCAAGTACTTTTTCCCACACTAATGAACACCTTCCTCCTCACTGTCTGTAATATTTGCAGCCAGGATTCAAAACTATCATGTCACAAAGTATTTGTATTGACTATTTATTGCCCTACTCTGTTTCATGGGGTGGGATCCTTATCCTTCCAGAGTCTTAAAATTAGGCTTACATAGGATGTAAATGGTAAACTATTCATAGGCAAGCTAATCCAGGGGTACAGAAAGCCCCTGGGCTATTATAAATTCCAGTATCAAATGTTACAATACTACAAATACAAAGATAATGCTAGCAAAACTAGAAACAAAACTGTTTTTTGTATTTTCGTATTTTGAGTCACATATGTGATTAGTAACGAATAAAATGAACCGCTATTTCCCTACTGTGACATTTATACCAAAATATTTGTGCAGGCAAAAAAGCCTGGAACATTTCTGCATGAACAAACTGGCAAAGCAGAGCCCATACTTTGCGTGACAGCGCAGCAACTGTTCTCAGGTGTTACAGAGTAACAGAACCCATTTATTTTAATCCTTCAAAGTGAAATGCATGGTTTTCCACAGTTGCCCTGTTGTCGCCTAAACCTGTTTTCACTGAAATCAGCAGACAATACCCCTTGGAGTCAGGCAAATGGCTGATTTCTATGTTGCTACTGAGAATTACTGTTTTTTTAATCTCCTTTCCAGTGTGCCAAAGCTGTGTATACCTTAGCCTGCCTCTGTGCCACCTTACCAAAAATACAACCCTACATAAAGGGTAAAAACAGGGAGTGGGGGAAGAGTCCTGGGCCATCGCTGCACACACAAGCCCTAGCAATCAGGAAACTTCACTCTGCTCTATCTTTAAAAATGCTGGGCAGGAGCACTTGCCACCAGCTTCTCTGGATCACGTGTAGTCCACACGTCTGAACACTGGGCCAACACTCATCTCTTTGCATTACCCGCCCGTCGCCGCTTCTCTCTCTTCTGACACCACATCCATTCTTCCTGAACGAAGGGTCAGCCCTTCAGAACAGGCTCTCTCAGGGCTCAGATGCACGGCTTGATCACCGCCACCTGAGGAGTCAACTGAGCTATGCACTCCTCGCCCAGCGTGCATGTGAAATAAAAAAAAAGCCTTTCGCTGAGGTTTAAGCTCACACATTTACTGTGCCCACAGGCTCACAGGCAATGTTTGGCCCCACACAGAGCTGCCCTGAGGTAGTTGGCTTGACTCCGTGCTTCAGTCTGAACATGGACAACTGTTGCTTTACTGAGTTTCATCATGCCAGTGATGTCTGTGGGTCCTGGGGCTCCTTCTAGCAGGGACCATCCCAAAACCAGGGTTAGGGGTGACTTCCTGTCTGATGATTTGGGCCACCTGTACCTTACGTACTTTTGTGGCGGTAAAGCACTCTCACTTCTAGACCAGACGGTGCAAAGCAGCATTTGTATAAGTAAGAATCAGACCCAGTAACTTCTGAGCTAGAAACCAGCCCCAGTTCAGCAGTGTTGTGCAAGGGTTACCTTCGCTGGGTTTTTAACACAGGTGGTACATTAATGTTTTACTGTAACGTTTTCTCCACTGTTTAACTGCTATGCTTGAAGACCATCCTAGCAATAAACATCTCAAGATGAACAGTTCTCAACTGATGGCTAATACACAACAATCAGATCAGCCAGCAGCAGGAAAATAATCCCCTACTATGGTAATTGGTGTATATTACAAATGACTGTTGATTCAGTTCTATAGCTTCACCATGCTTAATCTGTAATTACAATGCATAGCGCGAAACATTGCTCCTTGCAGTGGCTAAGAGCTGTGCTTTCCACAGTCATTTGTGATATATGTGTTACTAAGTCACAGTTGTTAGCCTTTATGATTAAATACAATGCAGAGTGGAATACAATCTACCTGTGGCATCAGATTTGTGCACAGTAAATATATAATGCATCTTAAAAGCAGAGAATTTCAGCTCTTAAAAGATGACCGTGAATGGATTGAGACAGATGATTTTCTTCAACTAGATTTCAGTGACTGTGAGCATCACTGTTCTACAGTTTCAGGTGAAGGACGCTCACATTGCTGGGGTGGTGATGGTCATAGAGAGAAGAAATTCACTTGGGTTCAGGGAAAATATTTTCCCTTTGTTTGTTATGTTCCCCTGTAGTGAATTCCACATGTCACCCACTATATAATGGGACATTTTTTTAAACAGTAATGGTTATCTTGATTTTATCAAGCCTCTGCAACTACAGGATTTGCCAAGAATCACTACAATTATTATTATTATTTTGATAGCTTCAAAGATATTCCTTAAAGAGAGAGTCAAAAAGGTAGGATGCTTTACTGAAGTACTCCTGATACACTAGATCATGTAGGAGATTAAACCCCTATAATAAAGATTTCTGTCTACATTGGGTCTTGAGCCAGTAAAACACTGAAGTGGGTATGAGGTTTTAGGTATGTGAATAACTGTAACTAATTGAAATGTGTTAAATGCCTGTATGAGCACCGTGCAGGATCAGAACCTTCTCTGAAGTCAAACATATAAAATAAAAGAGATTCACTCTATAGGTTATTTTTACAACTTCTTTCTCCCTCCTTTCAACTTTCTCACAGGGGCAGCTTTTGGATATATTATTTTTGATCTCTTTGGATAGATATGAGATTTTGACTTCCAGGCTGACCTGAGAATTGAAGTAATGAAAAAAAATATTGTTTGGGTTGACTCCAAATGAGTTTTGGTTTACTGTTCCAGCAAAACAAAAAATAATTGCTCACAAATAACATTTTCTTCCCTCCTTCTGTCAGTAGTAGAGGTAATACAGATTTAGGCATAAATAAATACTTGATTTATCAAAGAAATCTATAAAACTTATACAACTTGATTTGTAGTCTTTCTAAATAGATCCTTCAACTTTTTTTTTCTACTTAATAGTTGAACATCCTAAATACCAAAACTAAACACAAGGTACATTGACAAAAGGGATGTGGTTTTTAACTAAATACATCTTTTACTTAAAGCTGTTAAAAGTAATATGCTGATTTATGGTAATTCTTGTGTGTGATCAGAACTGATCTGACAAAAATTTCCAAAATGGGTTAAATCTGCATTTTTCTGTGGGGAAAAAAATAAGTTTGAATCAAAACATCATACTCATTTCTACCATGAAAAATTATTTCACTAGTTGATGCAAAAGGCATGGTCTTTTGTTTGTGCTGAGGATAAGATAGCTGTGAATGTCACTTTGTTCAGACACAGAGATTATTTGGGATATGACAATAAAGAAATTCAACCAGAAGTGGCTATTGTTATGGGCACTCATCCATTACACTAACATTTGTTGAAATGCTGAAAGATCACAATAAACAGTCTAAATATCAAGTTGCATAAGATATATTGACTTTTCTGATATAGCAAATACATGATCTCTCTCTATATCTATATTATCTCTGCTACTGAGAGAAAGGGGGAGAAAAATATCACTATTTAACAAGAACAATAAATTTTTAAGATTGCTATCCTCTCCCAGTACTGGAGAAGTTAATCTAAAACAGCTAAAAATAATACATGCTTGTCATTTGACCAATGCTAGCAATTAAAATCACACATAGAATCACTCACAAGTTAACACCAGAGGCCCAATATATTCAGTGCCCAGAACTGCAACTGTCAACGTTAATCTATTCAATCAAGGATGAATTCAACTTTGTTATAAAATCACAAAACGCAACTAAAAATAACAAATGCAGCTGGCTTTGCCAGTTACTTGCAGAAACATATTTTCAACTAATTGAAAGTAGGTCTAGCACTAGCCCATAAATAACTTGCCTCTCAACACTTTTACAATAGACTACAGTGCAGCACTATGCACTTGTGATTATCTGATGAAGGAGAAACGCAGGCTATGAGCAGGTCGTGCTCATGCTTTGTTCCAGCAGATGACTGAGTGGCACTGTCAACACAGAAATGTATGTATCTACAGTTCAGTGGCAAATCTGCAGCCATTTGGCATGGTGTCACCAAACTAATAGCACAAGGTGAGTTTTACCTTCTGTGAGGATCTATTCTTTACATAAAGGTAGAGGGAAAAGGGGAACAAGTCTGTTTCTCTTACTCCTCAGTAGTGTTTGTGAAAGTAAGAAGTGTGTCTAAGTCTAAGACAAATATAGCAGAATTGTATTTTGAAGAGAGAAAAAAGAACAACTGTTGAGAAGAGGAAAATAAAATGAAGGTATTTTGGAAGTAGCAAAAATAAAAACGTCTCCTGTGGTAACAAAAAGCCTAGAAGAAATGTAAGCACTGCAAACCCATATGCAGACCAAAACCAACCCAGAATTGAAAACTTCTGTGTGACAAATCCAGATCTAAGGATCACTAGAGTACGAGAGCAGATTGGAAAGGGCAATCTCATGAGGAGAATGAGTCAGTTACGCTGTGCGGTAAAGAAATTTTCAAATCAAATCAAGGATGTCCTTCCTAGACACTGGGGTGAGCAAAAAAACAGTCCAGAGAACCACTTAAATATAATAGAAGGGATGAGGGGAAGGAAGGGAGAGAAAGACGGAAAAACAGAGGGAAAGGGATATGATCAGTATCGCAGAGGAACACAATGGCCATTTCATGCCTCCATATGGAGGAAAAGGGCCCTGAAAAACCTGTCTGTGTGTGGGAAAGCTCCTTCTGTGGGTGAACACTGTCTCTACCCAGCTGCTGAAAAAGTCCCTGGGACAGATGCTGCAATGTAGGGCAGGTGACTGAGGAGAAAAGAACGTGGCCGAGGGATTATTTCAAATTTGGCAATTTAATGCCGGGTCTCTCCCTTCCTCTCCTACGCCACGCTGGGCTTAGACAGGAACAGCTGGCTGAGGGCACGGGGAAGCTCTTAGTAACACCACTTCCTTGGATTTGTTCTTGTACAGCATTTGGGTAAAGGGTTTGGAGGCAACTAGGATGCTGTTTGTGGATAGTTCTGCCTTTGAGGACTTAGGGATCTAAATTTCAATAAGGAAACAGCCTCCTGGGGAACACTGTGAATACAAATCAACAGACATTTCAGCTGCCTGTGGAAATGAAAGGATGGAAAGCATAATACTGTAGTCCTAATAGGACAGATGCAAAGATAATGGAAAAGAGACACCAGGAAAAATAAGGCAGGGAGGGCAACCAAACTAAAATCAGGGAGAAAATGGAGGTAAGGGCTGGCACCAGAAGCAGCACATGGATTCTGCCCCATCTCTTCTTTCCCCACCCTCACCATCTCACTGATAGAGCACATTTCATTCTGTATTCATTTTTTCTCTATTTCTGACATAATAATGCCATAGGTTTACTAAACACTTCGTGCCCATCCAAAGTTAGGCCCACCCCAGGGACCATTCACTATATGTTATATACATTCACCGTTCTGTGGAATGGATGGAAGAGTCAGCTTACATGTTTGAAGTTCCTAAATGGCACAAACTGGACAATGTCTCGAAGCACAGGCTCGCCCTTTGGAGACCTCAGGATCCCATCATCGCCATCCAGCATCTGCATGTCACTAAAATCGGCATTCCCCACCCCGACGATGATGACTGACATGGGAAGGTGAGAAGCATGGACAATGGCCTCTCTGGTGTCAGCCATGTCTGTGATGACGCCATCCGTCAGAATCAGCAAGATGAAATATTGCTGAAGTTGTTGGACAAGAAGTGAAAAATTATATCATTAGTTAATCTTCCAAAGCTGCTTGCCCTTTTCCAGTATAAAAGTGTTTCTGGTAGCTCACCCATGGACTTTTTTAAATAGAAAAGAGCCTTTATAGTGACACACAGGTTGTGTTTCCCATCCAAACCTCCTCAGCTACTAATTTCTCCTCTTCTGGAGTTTAGCTGTAGTTCAGGTAATTTCCAGGAGCTGGAGGAAGCCAAGGGATGCACAGTGTAGAAAAGGGGGCTTCTAGCTGCTAGGGCTGGGAGAGTCAGGACTTTGGCTGGGAAGTCTGGAATAGTCCTGAGATCCTCACTAGCCCTATTTTCCATCTGCTGCACAATCACTTCTGCTGACAGTTTCTGATTACATTTTTTTTCCCTTTGGGAACCAGTGGGAGGCAGGGAGGAATGGAGTGTTGAAGCGTTACAAGCCTGTAGCAGAGCTGTCAGGGAGGTTATGACAGCACTTTGCAGAGGAGCTTTGCTAACAGGCAAGTGGGATGGGTGCAGCCGTCTGCAAACTGGAGGGTGACCCACTGCTGCCTGTGGGAGAAGTGCCACACCATGGCAGGTCTGCTGCATTCTGCAGAGTAATGGGGTCCCTGAGGAGGGTAAGGGCATGTGCAGGGAGGAATATATGCATCTTCAAACACTTCATAGAGAGCCCTGAAGAGAGGTTTTCTCGTTCTCTAAAGGAGAGCAAGCAATTTTGTGTGCTTGTCATTTCTTTTCCCAAACTCCAAAGCGCACTGAACTGGGATCAGGGGCTATGACATATCTTCACTTGGTAATGGGGAAGAGTCACTCTCACTTGGATCCTTTACGAATTGTTTGGCAGCTGGAGTCATTTAACAAACATGCATTAATAGGAAAAATGAACAGGTCATAGAATTTGGTCACTCTGCATGAGCAATACCAACACACTAAACATCATTAAAGTTTATGTATACACAGCTATCTAAACTCAAAGTGTTCTGTTCATCACCTCCTGCCATGAATAAAACAAAACATGCAGGGAGAAAACTTTGTCTTTAAGACTCATGCTATAAATTAATTTGTTTTTCAAGCAGAAAGAGGGGAAGCTTAGGTTTAGAAGAATGAAGCAACTTATTCGATACGACATACTAGTTCAGCGGCAGCACTGGGAACAGAGTGATCTACCTCAGGATTAGGTGGGTATGGAAATTCAAACATAGCAATTCCCTATTTTAGGGGACTCTCAGGGAACCTAAATACTATCAAGATCCTGGAAACAGCAGTGGAGTGACAATCACAAGCCCAGACTCATGAACAGAAATGTTTGGGAACTGCTGCCTTAATAAGACTTAAAAAAAGGCTCAGCTCATGAAGAAAGCTTAGAGAAAGCTCTAGGCCTGGTGATGAGATGTATGCCAATGTACAGCTCTATTCTGTTCCTATACATAGGCATTTTTCTTGCTGCAGTATACAAGTTCTCTCTTACATCCTTTACTCCCACGGCACTGCTCTTGTAAATGTTTCAGACCTACTTGCTCACATATTCTCTCCAATTCTCTCATTCTCACTTTCTCCCATTCTATCTGGAAGGCAGGAGAAAAATAAGCATAATGCATTTCAAAGATGTACATTTAAAACACGATCTATGCTTAAGTCTTTTAGCCCAAGAAATCTATCATGGGTTTTGTATCACATGCAGACTAACAGACTTGTCTCCTGATTTCTAAAAGGCACATGATACTCCATGTCAGTAATAGCAAATTGAAAATTGTATCACTACAGTTTTCAAAGGAATGATTGGAAAAATCCCCTAGTTGAACAAAAAAGTTTTAGTACAGCCTCTGCTAGAGACTTGAAATTGTGTAGTGTGTAGGGAAACATTTGAACTCATCTTCTTCTATGATCAACACTTTAGGGCTTGGCCCATACATTTTTGTAACCTTAGTGGTGCCATTTATGTTTCCACAGTGAAGAACTGTGTGTGTTACAGTAAAACAGCTCTAAAAGCAGGAAACAGAACAGAGGGGAAAGAATTTAAAGTTGTGACTATCGAAGCTATAAAGGCTAGATACACTGCTCTAGCTGACAAAGACTCAAGCTGCCTTCTGCGAAGGCAGTTAGTGAAAACTGTGAAGGCATGATTCGCATGCATGAAAAGGCCTACAAGAGATCCATCAGAAGACAAGAAAAAAGCCAAACACAGCATTATGCCCTTACCGAGGCCTCCTTGGTATTGGTTTCCTCTGATGCTGATTTTGCCACCTTCTGGATGATGGGAGCAATGTTTGTCGGCCCATACAGCTGCAGCTTGGGAAGACAGCTCTGATAAGCCTCCACAACACCTTGTATTCCTGGCATGAAAAGCCACACAAAAGGCAAATAAATGTGGAGCACATCACCCATATCATGCTTGTTTAAAATGTAAATACAAGGTGGGTTCTTAATGAATAAATTCAAAATATCACATGATTAGAAAGGACTAAAAACTTCAGATGATTTCCAAGAAGCTGTCTCTAGCTGCCTTGAATCTAGTTTGTAATATATAATTCATTATACCATGCTTCTCCTTCCCAGCAGTTTTTAATGTCTATTTTCCAGGTATCAGCCTGCAATGCAATAGCTTCCATCCTTCTCAGTTGAAGGTGTAAGTGATCACTTCCTGATCACCAGCTCAGATTCATGCTAAAAGGGTAGACACAAATTGAAAACACTTCAACACTTCTCTCCCCTCCTCTTCAGATAAATATTTATTTCTGTTTATCATGGTAGTTACCAACAAATTTGCCTTTTGTACTTACAACCTAGAACTGTCAAGGAATTCCAATATCTTTTCAAATACCTGACTCTCCTGTGCTAAGAAAATAATTTTTCAGGGTGAATTTGCATAATTGCTCACAGGTTGAATTTGACTATGACCAAAAGCTGTGAAATCTTGGAAGAAACAGCAGGATGCTTTGCAGTCTACAGAAAAATGAGCTTTAGTCAAGAAGTTTTGATGGAGAACTAGCTATTTTTGGCTTTCTCATTTCAGGATATATAGCCAGACCAGGGAGAACAGACTTCTGCTGACACACTTGACAGATCACAGAAGGGAAATTGGTGTTTTCAATCACTGAGAAGAAGGATTTCTTGAAGTGATGCACGTTAGCCTCTGCATTCAGAACTCCCAGCTTACCAGACCTAAAGGATTAGAGGTCTAAAGTTGGAAAGAAAGTGATAGACTGAAGAGCTTTGTAAAGGATGATGAAGAATGAAATGACTTCAATAAGATCCTAAGCCAGTTTCAGTTTGCACTGAGACTAGCTCACTCATGAGGTTTTACTCAATCATGTTTACAGGATATATGGGTGCAGACCCGTTACTAACAAATCACAGGGAGTTGTAATTGCTTCACAACAGTACACCTGAACCTCCTAAGAAAAAATGGTGGAGAACGCAGTCTTCTCTCTTTATAGATAGTTACAAACAGATTTTTCCATTGCAGTGCTCACAGACAAAAGAACACGCTCCAATTATAGCTATGATTGGCTAAAATGTAGAGTAATTCTACAAAATTTCCCTTGGTAATTCCAGTGACTAAATTACATATTACAAACTGACCTTTTGTTAACTCCCAATTTTAAACCTGCTAAGGATTTCATTACATATACTTACTGATCTTGCATGAATGCCTTATAAGTCTTCCCTAAGATGATAAGATACACTGTAGTTTTTTTCTTATGCATTAAAATAGTATGAGATAAACGCTACTCCCTGCGTTCCACACAGATTTAGCGTGGTTTGTGTCAGTAAGTTGCTTTCATCTTAGATAGAAACATGTTCTAGAAACATAATTTCTTGTTCGCTATCTCAGATTAATATATTTTAGAAATATTGACTGTCCTTATATATTCAAATCCAACAGGATATGTGAGTGGCTTACTTTGTAGCTTACTCTCCTTGGACTCCTTTATTTTAGGGAGAGCCAATGTGCATCTTTCTTCACAATTCAACTCTTTACATTTTAAAATGGAATCCACTTTCAATAGCTCTGATGAAATACAGTGTATGCATATATATATGGGTTTAAGATGCATGTAAAACACATGCATGTGTAGAAGCATTCATTCAAATTAGAGGTTGTCACTTACTTTCTTCCTCAGACAATAAAGACTAAATAGTAAGTATAAGACTATACATATAATATACTATAAATATACTAAATATAAGGCTATAAATACTAAAATTTCCAAGAATGGAAATGGTAATAGGGGAGGAAAGGTGAGGATATCCGTATTTTATGAGTTCCAGTGATCTTCATATCAATACACAGTCCTTATTCAAGGTAGCATGATGCTTCACACTACCTTGTGCCAGCAAAAGCTCACTACTTCCACAAAGAAAGGGATTTCATTCCTCAAAAGCAAATTAGACACATACTTTTTATATTGGATCCAACCTCTGTTTCTTGGTTTAAAGCAAGATACTCTTCAGCAATTTCCCTTTGTTTTCTGGCAAGTATGCAAAATAGTACAAGGAAAACCAGTGTGGTTACTAAGCACTTTATCTCCCTCTCACTCTTGCATCCTCTCCCCACATGATATGCTGGTGTTCCTGCTCCCTGTGTCACCTAATACAGTGCGAGCATCTAGAAAACTTCACAGAACAATTGGCGGTAGGAACTGATCAAGCATCCATGACAGGCAGGTGATGAACAAGCTGCAGCAGATGATTAAACAACACGTTTTCTGATCTGTCTCCTTTTCTTGCTTTCATCCAGATGGCTATTATTTTAAATGGTATAATTTAGGACAAAGAAGTGCTTTTTATATCTTGTAGATGCATGTGTGAGCACTGTAAAATTTCTTCCCTGGCCTTCTTTTGTGCTGCAACCATATTTTTATGTCTTAGTCCTAAAACTCCTTTTAGGTGACGGGTTAACTTGTCAGATAACTGAGTCTTATGTGAAGAACCAAATAAAGTTTAAATACATAACAAATATTAAGTGACATAAGCCAATGCACTCTCATTTCCATTTAACCTCCTCTCATTTCCATTGTTACATTTTATTTTGCATACATAATATGGTATGGATAGTAAGTTCTTTACTTGCAGAGGGTTTGTCTGTCCTAACTCTGACCTGCTGCTGGCACTATATAAGATGAGACAGCCTTTTCAAGTACCAGTCAATCAATACAAATCATTATGTAACAATATCAGTGTGATAAAAGGATTAGCCTTGGACTCAAAAGAGGCAGCAAAGGGGGGATAAAAAATGTGTTCTTTGCATAGAGTGCTAGGGCTTTTTTTTTCTGAGGTACACAGAAGGCCAGAAATATCCTGCATTCACAGTGGGAAACAAAGCTATATTCTAACACTACGTGCATAATATGTTATCAGCTAATACTGACCATTGTTAACTGAGATGTTTTAAATAGATCAGGCCCTGTGTAGACACCAATGTGTCTGTGTTCAGAAGCAGGCAAGCTAACTACATTTTAAAATATGATGGTCCAGACAAAATTCTGAGGTCTGTTTTGCTTCCCCACCTCAACCCCACACTCTCAGTGTGACTAAAGTCTCAACTTCAAGCTGCCTCACAAGCTTACAGGCACATCTAGATGCATACGTGTAATGTCAGCTTCTTTTAGCTCCATAAAAGCAATGTAAAAAGCTGTGTGAACACATCAAGCAGCTGTAGGACTTATGCCCAATTACATTTCAAGCATATGACCTGCAGAGGCTGGGGCAGTCCAACAATCCAAGCGCAACCACAAAGCAGGAATGCACACTGAACCAAAAACAGAGGTCTTGCATTTAAGATGCGTGAACTCTGAATTCTTTTAATGTCTCTTTCCCTTGAATTGCTTGTCCTCTCTTCTTTTCTTCACTTCATTTCTTGGCATCTTAATTCTCATTCTGAACATATTCTGCTGACCATGCCTGAACTAGTAAGCCTGAGAAGGGCTGAAAGGAGCAGCTAGAAAATTCAAACAGGAAGAGATTTTGAAACATGCACTTCAGTGTTTGGAAGGTAGCAGAAGGATAGGGAAGAATAACAACCCGTTGATTTTAGACAGCAATGATCATCTGACCAAGACTCTCAAATAAAGTGTCTGGGATTACTTCTTAGACTGTTTAGAGATTATTGTCCTGTTATTCTCATCTTTTACAAAATGTGTGAATTGTGGCAGAAGATTCTAGAAAGACAGCATCAGTCACTGCAGACCTCACTTACAAATACAAGACATACAGCAAAATCTGCTACGTGAATCTCGCCTCTGACTACCGAGGATTAGTGATTGTTGCTAGAACACACCGATACCTTACGCTGTGTTAAAACAGCCTCTTGCTGCATTTGCTGTCATGAAAGTATGCTTCCTTCTATTACAACAGTCCTCAGCTGCTGCCGTGACCCTTTGGTGCTGGACATCGCTGGGCTGACTTGCAGCAGGCTACTGTTGGCTATAGGTCTGGCCAAAGAACTGGCTCTACACAGAGGGAGTCTTTGATCACAGAGGTGCACAGCCTGCTTTTGCATGTCCTGCCCTTCTTAGCTGCACAACCTGCGATGTTGCTGTAGCTGAAGATCTGGAATGAATCTAGGAAACGTGGCTTTAGTTTTCAGAAATGCTAGTGATTTGGAGAAGTTCAAGTGCTGAATGTCCAACATGGTGTACTTTCAAAGGGACCTATTTTTCAGGAAATTAATGTGTGGCACTTTCTAAGGTTTCTAAAGCTAAGCCTGATGGCTTGGAGTCTGTCAGGTTTTGAAACTCCTGGCTGCTTTCTTTAAAAAACACTTTAAACAATACTCAGGGGATACAATAAAAAATACAAGCACATTTTGCACACAGCAGATATACGGCAGTCTGTCCCAATGTGAGTGTTACCTGCACATTCTGGGTTGTCTTCATTGAAATTGATTGCAAAATCATGAGAGACCTGCAGATAAATGGAAAGAAGAGAATAAGACTGTAGTCAGAAAAATTATTCCAAGAGGACTTGTGGTTAAACACCCTTAACATTCTTTCTGTGTTAAACCAGAGATCTTTCAAGCTTTCAGCCATTAAGTGTGAAATAGAGTCCCAGCTGGAACTCCCTGCAGAAACAAAGTAACAAAACTGGAATCCAACCTGTCAATAACAACAACAAAACCAAGAAAAAAACCACAAAGAAAAACCACCAAAGTACATGAGAAATCACATAAATATGGTGTCAGGATTGGGCTATCAATGCCAGCTGCAGAAGAGGGATCTATTGCTGAGGAGATTTAAATGCCAGCCCTCCCAAGCTCAGCAGCTCAGATTGCAGGAGAGAGAAAGCAGGTTGTGATACAGCACTGACAGCACAAGCTCAGCCCCCTTCCGAATCCTGCATTCCCATGGGTGAACATTTGAAGGCCATGGGATTACTGGGAAAATAATTTATTCTCCGAAGAGATCAAGGAAGTCACCCAGACCCACTGTGAAATAATAATGTAAGAAATGTAAGGAGACTAAGCTGGCTAAGAAATTAGAATAGGCAGGGGGGAAATTAATAAGAAAAAACCTGAAAGCTCTTGTTTTTCCTCAAATTTAGTGAATATCCCATTCTCTCTCTCTCTCTCTCTGTGTCTGTAACAAAACACCACAGAGCTATTTTCTAAGAGAAATGACTGTGTATACAAAAAAGTTGCTGATTTTCTAGTAAAACAATGTATTGTCTCTTTAGTGGCTTGGGAAAATAATACAAGACTTCTACATCCGCAAATAATGCAAGGCAATGCAAGTCTCAGGTTCCAGGCTTCCTCTATCTGTCTGTCACTTAGAGATCTGCATCCACAGGACGAATCTGTTGGGACTGAAACTTTCTTCAGATGCTCTTTTCTGGTTTTAAGGTTTGTTCTTGCCTGCATTTTTTCCAGATTCCTTTTTGCTCCTTTCTTTGATCACTGAGAAGGCTTGATTCCTTTTAATCTCTTCAGCTCTGAAACTCAGTCTCTTAATTCTCCTGTTTGTCTTCAATTGTCCTGAATGCAGCCCAACTTTTGTCTTGCAATGCACAACATATATATATTATATATATATTTTGGTTTGCAAAAAGTGGATATGTCTGAGAGTTAAGCAGGTGATTTGCGTAATTTAAAGCTGAATTTAGGTATATAATCCCAGATGCATGAAGGCATTTATATAGCTAACTCCAGTTACACACCTTTGAGACTTTATAGATCTCTGTAGGACCTTCAGAAGTGCCAACAGGCCTAGTCATATAGAAAGCAACCTGTTTACTCCCTGTACAATGGGACCTGGATTATTTGCAGAAACAGATTTGTTTGTTGGATATCGCTGTTTTATTTGCTAGTTTAGATGACTTCACAGCACAGCACAGAAATTGGTCTATGACTAATAGACCAATATATCAAATATGTGATTACAGAGAAGCTTCTGTAAAAGCGAAGTGGTTTAAGTTGGCTAATTACTGCCAAAGAAAGCTTCTCATAGAGAAATCAAATTTCCCCATCTGGCTTTTCTCACCACAGTGATGCCTACCATTACTTATTAAGAGCAGGACTTCTACCATGATGGGAAAGGACTGAAGCAAAAACTCACTGAAGAGTCTGCAGCCAGCTCAGCCCAGCCAGGAGTTTGCTATGTCTACACCAAGCATCAATTGCCTCTTACAAAGCGTTTTACATGGGTCATTCAGGCTACCTTACTCAGCCATGGAAGATAATGCAGAAAGTCACGATGTATGTTCCTCGCTGAGCAGGCACAAAAGAGCAGGGCTGTCAGATACGCTTCAGAGGTGCTCCAGAGCCCTTCTGTCTGGATGCTCTGTATGTCTCTTGGCAAACTTTGCCCAGCTGGTATCTGCCAGTCTCATGACCAGCTGCAGGCCAAAGGTAATTGCAGCTGTCAAGAACGGTTATGTGAGTTTTCACTCACTGATGATTTTTTTGTTGTTCAATAAATAGCCTTTCTTCTTCCTTTAGGCTTTCTGTATTTTGTACTATCTGCATCTCAAAAGCAAGAAGGATGTCGATGCATGTTTATGTATTGCAGGCTGATTCTTCCAACACTGCGCCTTTTCAGTGATTTTATTTCTTTATTCCAAATGCATTTGAAATTATAGCTAAAGGAGTATCACAATTCTTTTCCAGAGTTATGAATACAGTATTTTAATCTCAGATGCAAGCATGGGCTGGATGCTTTTGTTGCTATACCTCTTTCAGCATCACATTACGCAAACAATTTATCTGGTTCAGAGCTATGGCACCCAGGCTATTATTTAAGAAAAATGTAGACAACGGTTCAGGCCAACAAGGAAAGCCCAAGTCTAGTAAGTGTGCACAATGGTCCAAAAAATAATACTGTCTGAGCAATGGCTGCTATCCTCCAAAAGCAAGTGGCCCTCATACCTTGCCATCCTGATTCACCAAGAACAGTGTCAAAATGTATCCTGAAGGCAGGACAGGAAACACAATGAACGTGCAGAAGTATGGGGTTGTTTCCTATGCTCTATGAACAATATATCACAATTTAAACAAGGTTTAAGTATAACGTGAAGGAGAGAAGTTCTTTGAGCGCTCAGTGATGGTTCACAAACAGGAAGTCATCACCCAAAGCAATCCAACAGCAGATATTTTTAAAGCAGAGTTTTTCCAAATGCTCAGAACTCACTCCCCACTCAGGTAAGTAAAACCAGCTGTGCCTCAGCCTGCCCCTGTGCTCTCTCCCCTGTGGCGGCCAGAATTCAAGAAGGTCCAAACCAGCAGAGACTTCAGGCACATGACATGTACTGAAGCCTTACTGAACTTGGGCAGCTAACTTATAGGACTCCATGTAGAGCCCACCCATGTCAAAAGGTGGTTTGGATCAAACATTCAATGCTTTTGTTTTCAAAACAGTGAAAGGTAATGAGCCTCCCTCTTTTTTTTTTTTTTTTTTTAAATTAAACATGCAAGGGCTTTTGTGACTGAAAGGCAAACCATGCTGATGACAGAGGACCAAAAGCTGGTATACTAAATGGTATCTTTCTGATATTGAATGACACAGCCCCATGCACTCCCAGAACTGATAAACTAGTGGGGAAAAGGAGGCAAAAGTGAACACTTGAGATGCTGAAGACTGGGAAATCCTCAGGGAAAACAAGAAGACACTTGGCTGTTCAGAAGCAGGCATGTTTATATAATCTACTAGGGTGGTTTGTATGACAAACATTTCCTAACAGCCAGAAAATCCCGGAGTATGTCAAGCCCTCCCCCATAAAGGGAAAGGAGAGAGAAATTCTGGAGTGCAGAGGTGATTACATGTGTTCAGCCTGGCATTACCTGCGTTGCTGCACAAAACACCACTCAAAGCCTCTAACTAAGGACATTTACTTGCACTTGGCTATGTATTAATCTTTTCCCTCTGCAGGACTCCAGATAAATTATTTAGCAGATACCATCATGGATGTGGGATTATTAAAACAAAGCTGTCCAGGAACTTCCTGCACCAGGAATATATTATTTCTCAGGTAATTTCTTCAAGGTTTTTAACAAGCAAAATAGGTAGCTCTACCATACATCATGATGTAGATTCCGATGACAGGATTTCTGAGGATACATCAACTAAATAAACAGTCTAAAATATTTTTGCTAAGGCAGGTTATAGTAATTTTTTTTACCACCGTACAGCACCTCCATTGCCTGTACATACACGGCGACAAGCATCTGCATACAGAAAGGCAGTTGTCCATCAGTGTGATGGCACCCGGGAGACTCTTGCAAGAATCATAACTGTACTTCCACATGTTTATGACCAGTTTAGTAGAAAAGTCACCTTGATTTAATGTAACAGGTAACTTAATTCCCTCATATTGGGATGTAATGAAATTCATCCTCATAGCATGGCCTTTGCTAAATAGGTTTCTAATTAAGGCTGAAAGGAAAGAAGAATTTTCTAATTCATGAGAATTTTTGAGATTTCTTTAAAAAAAAAGTCTTCTGGACTTAGATAGAAACCTCAAAACACAAACAAAACCCCTACCTTGGAATCTGACAAATAATAAACCCCCACAAAATCATAAAGCAAATTGCTGAAAAGCTTTTGGACTATGCAAAGGCATTTTATTTAAGTTGCACTGAAACACGTTATTCTATTTTGGCCTCCACATTTTTTTAAACCCCTTTTACTCTAACTGAACTTCCATTTTTTAGATAAAAAGCTGTTTTGACTCAGAAACCATGCTTTTCATTAATTTTGCAAATGCTGAATATGAATGCCTCAATTCTGAAAATTAGTAATCTTTTTTTTCCCCTCTCTAGATTGTTGAACTCATTTAAATTAACCTCCCTGTCCCAAATAGCTCCAGCTTTCCAGAAACCTCTATGGTGATGGTACTGGGACTACTTGACAAACAATCTGACAAATTCAGCCATGTTTAGGAACGCTTTCTTACTAATTTAAATAGAGATTGTCAAAAACCCATGAACAATAGATGCATACAAGCGTAAATGCTGAGATGCAAAATGTTGAGCACTTATCTGAGAATAAATTGAACACTATTAAGCCACTGCCAGTCTGAAAATTAAATATGGAATGCCTGCATATTTTGCAAAAGCTTAAGACACTAACAAATTTAAAGAACCATTGCTCAAAAGCTATTATTTTTAGAATGCTCATTAATCAAATAGTTTGAGAACTGGACAGCTTGTGTCTCTGGCTAAGACCACATTGTAGACATTTCTGCTTGGCAAAGCTTGGCCATTTATTTTCCTTTGTACTTGATTTTTGAGCATGCTGCCCAGTTTCCATGTCTAAATCCAGGTTGTGTGGATAAGGTGACAAATTCTGGTTTTTCCCTTGGTCTGTTACACAACCTTGTGTTGGTTCTTTTTTGTCAGGTTTGCATATATTTTTGCCCTCAAGCTCATACAAAGTGCAGGAATCACAAAGACCACAGCACTTTTCAAGTCCCTTACCTGTCCAGCAAACCAGACAGTGCAGGTTAGGGTCATAAAGATGCTGTACTGTTTCTGTAACTGCAGTGATGTTCTCTCCAGCAACTCTTCCCAGCATGAGCAGTGAATGAAGCTTTCATTAAAAATGCAGAAATAACCAGGACTCTCTTAAAACAAACTGCAAGTTGTTTCATACCTATTCAGGTGTCAGCCTGCAATTCTTCTTTAGGAAAGAACACTTCATTATTGGCAATACACCTGTCAAGGGGCTGACACAATTCTAACTTTCTTTTCATTTTAACAGTAAGTTTTGTGCTGCTCTGTGGTTTTTCAGCTCCTCTGAGTTCTGCCTGCTAAGAAATTAGTGTGTGTGGTTCAGCTTGCTTTCCTCCTCTTCACTGTGACCTTTTGCAGCAGTGTCTGAGTCCATATTATCTGCCACCTCTTCACTTTACATCAGACTTCTCAGATACTTCTCATTGCAAAAAAAAGTGATGGGTTGGAGACACTGCTGTGGCATAACCGGCATGTTCTGCAAGTTTCGTGTGATAGAAACTCAAGAGGGGAATATTGCTCTCAGAGGTTTACTCAGATCAAGGAGCAGGGTGATATATTTGTCAGGCCTTGGGGAAAAAGATCATATTGCCGAATATTAGATGAAAGATCTCTAGATTGATGAGGAATGTTATATATGGCATGTCTTGCTTCCTTCACTCCCACAGATTCCTTATGCCACTAAGAAACTGCTGTTTTTCTGCTAACAGCTGAAGTGTTTCATTTGGAGCTGAAATGAGGGAAAATAAAGTCAGCATAACATAGCGGTGTGCTCTTGAAATGGAAATTCTATAGAAAGCATATATAAAAACATGTTTTTAAAGGGGTTCACCCTCAAGAGATTCATGAAGAGCCTGCAGAGGTGGATACTGACATTGTTCTGAAGCGCTAATGTAAAAAGGGGGGTATATTTTTCCATGGTGAATAATAGTTGGCATAGCAAACATTGCTTTTCTTGTAGAATGTAGAAGAATGTGAGGACGCTGGTATCTCACTAAACGGACAGATGGATACTGCCCTCCAGCACCCATCCCAGGCTACTGGCAGGAGCTCAAGTCAGTATGAAACCAAGGCACTGGTTTGATGTAACACCACAAATGGACACCTTTCTCCCATGTGGTCTAGTGCACCAAGGAAACCTTGGCAAAAGATTTAAAGTTTATGGCCAGCCTGAAAGCAGCAGCCTTCAGCTGGTCCTAAATAGCAATTGATCATTAAGTGTATACTTGTTACCATTGATTCATGCTGAATACTGAGTTACAGGCCTCATTTTTCTACAGCTTGTGACTGAGCATGACGTAAGTTAAACCTGAATCCACTGGATCCACTTACTTTGCCTGCTGTTTTTATCAGGCTGCTTACCTATGGCCTTCCCTCACTGTGTTAGTGCCATGCATACATTGGTCAGCTTTCATTTAGACTTTTAAGGAAGCTATGTTGTTTTAGTTGTGTGGAGGCTCTCACGGGTACTTAGAAACCCTTGGCAGTAAGTCATTTCTTCCACAGCCCTAGCAATTTGTTGTCTACTGGAAGAAATAAAGAGCAGCTGCCGGTGTGCACAGACCGATGTGCTATGAGCAGGTTAGATCATCTCATTAGGACTGAAGACTCAAAAGCAGGCAGTCTAAATTAAAAGGAAAAGCTGATTTATCCACATGATGGGGTCAGAAATTAGAAGTTCTCATAATGATTCAACTTAAATTTGAAGATGTGAATTCTTACAGTTATGACACTGCTGTCCTTTAATAAAACAAAATATATGTATGACTTGTAATACCTTAGATTGAAAACATCAAAAGAACATTTGAATAGCATGAGATCTGCAGTGTTGCTGTGGTGTCTATAGTGTTACCATATTTTTGCAGCAGAAGATAAGAAGTTAGGGGAGACAAATTGGGAGCACTTTTTTCTACAGTCTTTGTTACTTTTAATTACATCAGTTTCCTCTGCATCTTGGCTATGTTCCACATCAAACACTAATCATTGTTGGCTTTAAATTAACTTTATGATACCAATCTAGACTAAATTACTGAAGGATCTTCAGGTCTATTGGTCTTGACTTATTAATGCATCATGATGAGGCTGACTCTTCACTCTCTTAGAGGGTGTATCTTTCAATTCAGAAATGCAGCCAAAGCCAAGCAGGGACTCGGAAGTGTTGATACAGTTTATTTTAAGAAGACAGATACCTGTGTGGACTTTGTAGAGTATCACAGTGAGGGACAGATGACTGTTAATTCCTAATCCAGTTCCAGTTGGATATGCCCATGATAGACACCAAGCTAATTATTTGTCCCCATCTGTTCCACAGAAGGGCTAGTCCCCCTGCAACGTGGTTCTTCTCTTCTTCAAAGTTTTATTACATTGGTAAGCTGATGTCATGTCATTTTGTCTTTGTCATTTTCTGTCACAATTTTCCATAGTGGAGATTAAAGATGTTGTTCTGGCCCTCACTTGTGTCTCCATTTACTCTGGGACTTGTTTTCTTTACTCACACATCTGTAATCCACAAGGAAGTAGCTACATCTTCTTAAATTTACCCTTATTTTTCCTGAACTACTCAAAATCTGAAGGTCCTGATTCATCCATTTTCTTGCTTTGAGAGCTTAGTAACATACAGACTCTTCAGGGCAGCTCATGCTATTGGGCAAGACCCTCCATCCATGGATGGGCTACTAAGTTCAATGCAAGTCTCTGACTTTCTTAAGAGTACTTGTCAGGAAGTTATCCAAACACCAGTTCTGCCAAAGCAGAAGATCTATTGGGGTTGGTGATCTTGGGAATATCTGGTTGCAAAGTCCCCCTGAAATCACTTTCTGGCAAGACGTGTTTTTCAGCTGACACCTGAGATATGCTCTCACAATCAGGTGAAGAGGCTGTTGCTTGGGACTAACAAAACTGGTATTTGCCACTATGCTGATGTGACCTGAGGCATCAATGCCACCAGCTGATTATTTTGTCTGAGAAAGAAGCAGTCTTATAGTCTGAAATTTACTCTACTGCCATCACCAGCAAACCAGTGAAAAGACTTCAGATGGCACAGTAACATCTTCCTTCAAGTAGTCCTTCGATAAATACGGCTCTCTACAGCTGAAGGAATTGCAAGTTTGCCCCCGTGCAATGATGGTCACCTCGCAGGTGATGGAACAACCAGCCCCTGGCACACCACCAGGCCAGTACCTTTGTTTAGGACAATCACAATAGTACACGGCATTGTCAGTGATGGCCAGTACTGGGCTTGAAAGAGCAATCTGGTTGTGATATGTAGATCAACTCACCCAGTCAGCACTGCTATACAGCCATGGGTAAGGAGGCACATAATCGTGGCAAAGGGATGGACATTTGAGAAATAGCTACTGTGCTTCACTAATGTGTCTGGTGGTAGAGGCTGCTCATTATGTTTATTCTCCAAAACACTTCCCCTTACACAGCAGAGATGGTTGCCAGCTGCTGCAGTTGGAACAGATATACAACAGACACAGATGTTCTGTGTGCATTTACCACATTAAAATCTCAAAGTTCTGGAAGCCGTCTCTGATTTTGGAAAGCGTTAACACTGGTGTTACTTTCAGGAACAGAGCACTGCAAAACACCTTGTCAGGCACAGTCCACTTTTTTTATAACACTGCTTTTTAGCTTAGAAGCCCGTGTTGTTAAGACATACATTGACTTACCTTAGAGACCCATTTGCAAGACATTTATCAAATTTGCTGTACATCACTACTGTTATTCTCATGCAGGTATCAAACCTACGGAGCCATGAGGAACACAATGGTACATTTTTTTCGTCTGCTGATCCATGCTTTATAATGCTGAGTGACGCACGATCCCGCTCTGCACAGAACTGTGCTCACCTGGCCAGTGTTCACCGCCCTACCACAGCCACAGCTGAGAGACACAACGCAGAGCAGGGGACGTGGGGATACTGGATGAAGTCTGCATGATCAGAAGTCCAGTGCTTCTCTTTCCCAGATAGTATCTGAGTTGCAGAATCCCCAGCTAGGTTTTGGTTACTTACTTGTGCAGAACTACTCTTCTGCCCACGCTGCCTCTGCATATGCAACATAGGATTTGAACTTCTGCCTATTTCTTCTTAGGCCTTTCTCTGTTGGATGCTCCTTCTTTTACTCTGCTGTCTTCACTCCAGCCCTACCAGACCGCACATTTGCACACACAACTGCACCATCACTGTGGATCACTCTCATTTTGTTTTGTTTATAAACACCACTTCTCTCTAGCATGGATACATGCTCTTATACATGCTCTTCCTGGTATTTAAGACATCCGCTGTGACACAGAAATTTGCCACAGAGCAAAACTCTTCTAAGATCTTTATTTTCAGGAAGATGTTCAATCTCTTCATCATAAAGCACAGACACGAGGCCGCTCGCTGAACCACGTCTTTCAAAAATGGGTTCTGTCAAACCAGGGCTTGCAAAGCTTCAAAATATGCTTGGCAAGTTGTTCAAAAATTCAATTCTCCTCCTACTAGACTGTTCTCCTCCTACTAGACTAGCATCCATTAACAAAGCTTTGCCAATACCATGAAATATTTTGGGTATAACACAACTATTTTAAGTCTAACCTCGAGTTCTGCTTTCAGTGAGGTATCACTGGATGAGAAAGGCAGATGAAAGAAAACAAGCAGTAGGAACTGCTCCCCACAACCCTTGCCCTGCACTGAACCATTTCTCCCTTATTTTGTGCCTCATAAACCAAGGAAACTAAAAAATGTCATTTATGCACCTACTTTGTATTCTGGGGGTATCCTTGCTCCAAATCCAAAGGCTGGGAACATTTTGTCACTGGAAAAGAATAAAAAAAAAGAAGAGTTCCCACAGAGAAATGTGTTTTGTTACAATAAACATTTATCCTTCTGTAAGCATTCATCAAAAATGCAAAGCAGTGCAACAGTACAGAAAAGGCTTTTAGGTCAAGAGTTTTACATGGCAGACTGGAAGGGTATCAGCTTAGAGAAGGAGGGTGTGTGCTGACCAGATGGAGAGTGATACGGGAGATTTTTCAGATGAACCCCTAGTATTTCTGGGAAGTTAAAATCATTTGGAGAATACTGAGGGATCAAGATATCTTGCACTTCTCCCACCAATGCAATAACAGGTCTGTATTACCCACTCTTTTGCACTATCTGGCTGCAGCATGAAGGTGAGTTGTCTTAACAGCCTGTAACAACATTTAGTTCATAGAAATATGGATGTGCTCCCCCAGCTCCGAAAATGGGTGTAGTGAAGAGAGGACTCTGTAATTAAGTGTTTGCAAATTTGAGTTCTTACACTTGTCCAGGTGCTAAAGAGACTTCCTAAAATACCTGAAAAGGAGCAGTTTCACACCCCCAAACCTGCAGGTTCTGTAAATGATGCAGGTCCACCTGCATCATTAGTAGTCCCACTAAAACATAAGATTATTTTAATTAGACATAGGTTGACTGATAACCTAGCAAATGCAGTGGCATGGTCAGTTTGCTTTCAAACACTACAGTGAGGTTGTTCCACCCCAGTTAGATCTTTAGAGACAAAAATTCCTGATTCAGAGGACCTGGAAACTTCAAGGCTGTTAATACCCTTTCAGAAATGCAATGTCTCACACAGCCCACGTGCTGTCAAGCTGCCTCTTCCCAGATGGCAAAGTGGAAAACAACAAGCTGTAAGGAATGTCTCGTCCCTGAGTCAGCAAAGCACTTGATCACACACTTGAGGTTAACAATTCACCCAAACATATGCTTAGCTTTAAACACATCCTGAAGCCTGCTGAAGTCACTGAACTGTACTCCAGTGCTCTGATGAATCAAACCCCTCATAGGTTTATCTGATTCTGCTTACAGGGTTTCAAGGCCCTTGGAAAAGTTGAGTTCCTACTACCATTATTGGCACTTTCAAAAATTCCCAAGAAAGGCCAGCAGCTTCAATTTTCTTTGTGTAGTTCAAGACATTGCCACTCCAAGTATCCACTGAATAATTTGCTTCTCAACCGTACTCAAGAAAGATAATAGCACCCATTAGAGCTGCTGGGCTATTCTGTCTGGGATAGGCTGTGAAAGGCACCATGATATTTCTGATATAAGCTAAAGAAAAATGGAAGGGTTTAAAAGAAAACAGAAATAAGCGCCCCTCTGAAGTTAGATTTGCCGCCATGGGACAGAGGAATAATCACCAGATCATTGGCAAGCAGTGATGACTGTCATCTGATGGCTTAGCTCTCACAATTGTTCTGCTATGAAATTTAGTTGCCGCATAAATCTTGGGAGCACAATTCTGTGTACCATATGTTACACTGTGTGACAATGGATCTTGGAAAGGAAGACTAACATCATTTGCATGGTAATTAAACATTTTTTCCAAGAGATGTCAGAAACGAAGTAGCTGCTGACATTTGATGCTAACCACCTGCTGACAGCCTTCTCTTTGATTAAACACTCCTGGAAGCGGGGAAGCCCTTATAAATAGATGCAGGGAATTCAGGCACACACTTAGAAGGCAAGAAATAAGAAGACATTAGAAAAGAATCTGAGAGAAGAAAAAAATCTTGTTTTACATCCATGATGAAGCATGGTTGTATTAGAAAATCAAACCCTGTGGAGCTGCAAGTTAATTGATTTTGGACAAGAGCAAACAAAGACTAAAAAAAGAATACTTAGGTAGACCATAAGTGTCTAAGTTCAATAAAGCAATCCAAAAAGCTGATGTTGGCAGCAATTATCCAGCCTGGGAGATGCCTAAACCCATACAGTGCCTGCATTTGTACTGCAATGTTTCTCGAGTGTAAACAAGTCTAGGCACTCTTGTATCTGCAGCTCCATCTTCTGCTCTGCAGCAATTCAGAGACCGCTAAGTGGTACCTCCAGCAGCCTGGACTCTCCTTCTGGTGGCGAGACTCCCACATTCCCAGTCACACAGTGGCACAGCCCCCACTGTTATTCTGCACTCAGAGTACCTTACCACCACAGTCAGGACACCTGCCTTTATGTCTGAATCTCCCAGATCTCCTTTTTGAGCAAGTGCTAGTTACTGCTACCACTGCCTTGTGAAAGAGTAAAGCTTGATCATGTGTACCCTCAAGATGGGATTCCATGCGGCTGCTTTTTAGAGGGAAGAGCTTGAACTCTAGAGAGGAGGGGGTATCCTGGAGTCTACTCCTGTGCTTAGTACTTTCTCTTGCCTCACTCAGAATAGCTCCACACTCTCCTTAGGAAGCTCCTCATTTTCCAGAATTTAGGTACATACCTCTGGTATTCTGATTCAAGCTGCTGGGACTAAGGAATTCACTTTCATGTGCTCCCAGAGCTTGATCTTTAAGGTAAGAAGGGAACCTTTTATCACTCATGACATCCCTTGCATAAAAAAGATGATCATGTTATTCCCTGACCACACCTCAAAATTTGTGGCTGACAGCTTTCAGAATAAAATAAAATTTTAATGTAAGCAATACTTTTCCTCCTATCACACAAAACAAGGTGTTTAGCTAATATAAAGGTCTTGCTTTTTAGTAAGCATGCAGTTTAATGGCTTAGTGATATTTTACAAAGTAACCCTCTCTAGTTTTCCCATCCACCCCTTACTCTGTCATATGAGAAAAAACCCAGCAGCTGAGCCTGCTGTCCTTGTTCTGCTTATCCTGCACTACTGAGACGCAGCAGGGAAAAAGTGACCCAGAAGGGCAGCCAAGGATTCTCTTGCTTCCAGGACAATCCCTGGTATAGAGGCATGACAGAGCAGCTCTACCAGACCTTGGGCTATCACGGCAGCTTGCAGCAGAAAGCAGAGCAGCTTCCCAGCTTCTGTAAGCTATGTCAAGGGTTAGGCCATCCAGGGACTGAAACTACAGTCAGAAAATGAAAAGAAGGTTTCCTCCTGCCTCAGGGGTGAATTGCATGCATCAGAGACTCCAGCCCTGTTTCCTAACCTGGCATTTCAGTAGGAAAGGGATCTGCTCTAATGACTTTTCTTTTATTCCTTTGTAATTTAAACTCACTCAAAAGAAGAAAAGTGAGAACCAGTTTTCTTTTCCTTTGTGTTGCTTGCTCAGGCATTTGAGCTTCATTTACATCAGGAAACAGGCCTGGGACCCTGGCTGAAGCACTGGGACGTGACTATAGACATGGTCTGTTAGCTGCCTCCCCGGCATAGTGCTGGCCCCTGCCAACCAGCAGCCCCCAGAGACTTCCCAGGGACAGTACTGGGGACAGCTGTGCTTGAGACTGCTCCCAAATGGCAGTTTGGGCATCACCAGTTGGTGCTGGGAGGGAAAGCTGAGATACAAGGACAGGGGCAGTGTCATGTCCTTGGCCCGAGGCCACATCAGGGTCTTTGACTTGTTTTGTTTAAACCTAGCCAGAGAGTCCTTGGCACATGCAAGGAAACTGCCTGCACTGTCCTGCTGGAGACAGATTGCTAAAGGGACAGGAGAGAAACACAGAAGTGGAAAAACAAGCTGGTTCTATAAAACCTGAAATTTACAAAATCAAGTAAGAAAAAGAGGATAGTGGCTTATCAGAATCTTCACAAAATTGCTCTGTCACGTCTACTTCACATTTTATATTGTTCCTTGTTTTACATAGGTTCCCTTGAAAATTGAAACTTGGCATAATTTTCAAAAAGCTGAAGTACTTGACATGAAGATCAAAAAAGCCAAAGCATTGGACTTTGACTTTTATACCTGTTTATATAAGGGCCATGAGTAGTCATGCAAGCATAGATGTATATGGCTTCTGGTGGTTTTTCCAGTCAAACAGGCATATATACTGAAAGATACCAAAGACTGAGCAGATCTGGGTTATACCCTAAAGGTAAAATCAGGGAGAGGGTTCAGGTTCAGTGTTCATATTGGTAAATGTAAATTAATGCACACAGAAAGGAATTGTCAGGACTCCAAGACTGCAGTCTTCTGAACAGAAATACACCCAGTTAGAGAAAAGTCCCTCAGTAACCTCAACTATAACATAATGCATAGCAGAAAACAAATTCTGAAAATATCCCATATTATCCTTTTGGAACATTGCTCAGTTTTAGCCACCCATCCTTCAAGCTATCTAGTGGAAACAGAGGAAGCACAATGACAAATCAATACATTAATAGAGACAGAGAGGAGAGAGATTTCAGTGGGCTGTACTGCACAGGCAGGAAAAGAGATGAATAGAGGAAATAGTAAGGTTTTGTAAATTAGTAAAAGTGATACAGATCATGATACCTTTTTCTGTTTCACTATGAAGCCTAGTGTTACTGAAGGTAAGAAATATGTTTATAATAAAGATAAGGAGACAAAATAAAGAACATTTCAAAATATTGTCTTGTTAACCACTGGTGCCCTCTGACTTGTAGTATCATTGAAACGTAGAGTTCAGCTTTATTCTGAGAAGGATTTGCTATTGCTAGTAACAAGGAGGAGAATTCAGATAAAACTCTTCCACTGGGTGAAATTAATTAGTCAGACATTAGAGAGTCTTTTGGAACTTCCTCTGAAGCTGCTGGTATAGATGATGCTGGAGGTAGAGCTAGATATTCACCAGTGTGGCAATACCTGTATTCAGAAAGGAAAACGAGAGCTGCCAGGACTATGCTCTCTAAAAATTAGTTCCCTTTTAAAATCTAAATTGTGAATCTATGTTCTTAATTGTATGGAGTAAATGTAGGGAGAAAAAAGGCCCAAGTCACTCTATATGCTATTTATTAATTCTGAAAGATGAATTTCTAGCTGGCCACTTACACAGGTTGTTTGGGACTCATTTTACTGGTGCTCATGAAAGCCCTTTGGTATGTAGCTATAGATGTGCTTACCTTTAAGCTCCTGAAATCAATGCAGCAATTTGTATGGATGTTACTGAGCTGACCTTGGAGAGCCTCAGCATGAAAACCTGCTCGCTTTATGCTAGAGCAACATAGTACCAGTAGTGGTACTAATGATGCAGTGAATGGGAGTAAAAGAAAGAAACATGGGGTGGGGAGAAAGAAATATAAGAATCTCAAATTTACAGCTCTTTGAAATTCTTGCAAGGAATATACCTGACTAGAATCCCTGGATATTAAACTGTCACTTGTAATTTTGGTTTTGGGTCAGATCAGAATTAACAGGGAGATATTTTAAAAGTACTATGCTGGATGCAGCAAAATCAATTACTGTGCCTTTCATTTTCAATTCCAATCTTAAAACAATAAACTGTGGATCTACTCTGCTCTACATACTTTTCCCGTGATGAAATCAAGTATTTTTCCTCTGTTAGAAAGATATTTCAAATTGCCAAAATAAAAGGGGAGTGTCTGTTACAGATGTAATTGAAAAAAGTGTGAATGTGAGGAGGGGGAGAAGGAAGGGGAGGGGGCACGGGAAGAGGAAGAGGGAGAGAAGAGAAGAAAGGGGAAAGGAAAAGAAAAAGGAGAAAACAGCAAATGCCACACAGAAAATAGAGTAATCTCTAAACTCAATTAAAATTGTAATCTTTCATGTTCAGGGAGCAAACTGGAAGGATATGAACTGAATTAAGTGTTTCTTTTCTAAAGCATATGAATGAATCATGTTCCTGAGTGTATTATTTAGTACTTATCTGAGAAGGGCTTGATGCCAGTAAATTCTGAATCATAGCAGCTTACAGGGATTAGCAGCAGTTCCAAAGAAAATCCAGAAATCATTTGAAATATTTAAACATTTTCAGTTCCTGCTTTGCAAGCAGAGCTAGGTAAATAAAGGAGATGATCTGTATGATCGAATAGGGCTAAATAAAACCTTCCATTTAAGTAGAAGGGACCAGAGCCCACCCGCTTCACCCCTTGCAGTCTTGCACAGCTGCCTGTGCTCCTCCAGGATGGGCCAGGGGTAGAGCCAGGCTGTGGTACAGCTCTCAGCCTGCCCCCGTCAGAGTCAGGAAGACTGCAAGAGTTCAGCAGCAGCAGTGTTTTCTCCCTCTAATCTGTATTCTTCTCTGGGGTACCGCTACGCCATCACCACATATTCACTGTGCAGTTGTGCCTGGTTCGATACAACCACATCTCTGGTTTTGGCCAGGTTACTGCATGTTTAATCAAATCTGCACTTTACCTAACAAGGTTTGGCACCCAGTCCATAATGCACAGTGATTTTTAACGGAGCAGCAGGAATGAACTGATTATCATACATCTTGGTTACAAAAGAGCTGGGGGCATGCAAATCAACGGTAAATCACTGCAACAGCTACATTGTTTGGTCTGTCGCAGACAGAGATGCTACACAATTGTGCAAAATCCTGACATTAAAATTAATTCGCTATCTTTAATTACAGCTCTTAGTCACCTTAGGGGAGCTGGAATCTGCTGAATACTGAGAAATAGATACTGTCATGTAATTGGGTTTCAAGAATATGAAGGAATGCCTGTCTCACCTGAGAGGGAAATAATTAATGAAGCAGGGGAATACAAATTCCTTGAAGCTAACCACCAAAAGGCATCAACTCATGAAATAACTAACAATGCCGAATCCAGGTACAATGGATTTAAACTTCCCCTTGTTAACATTAAAAGAATTGCAAAAGAAGCAGGGTAAAAATATCAGGTGAACTCAGAAATTCCCAGACTGGGGAAAGGTAAATACCCACAGAAAAAAAAGTCATCAGAGCTTGGGGGAGGAGTAGGTTAAGCAAAATGAAATGGCAGTGAGATGTATCACTTGCTAGAATGATAGCCAAATAAAATGGCATACTCAGGAAGGTGAGACAAAATGTCAAGCTTCCCTGCAAGATGACAAATAAATTGCAGTGACCTGATTTATACCTACGTGAATGACCCAGTTCAGCAAAATGTATTTTGAAAAAGAAATGGGACTTTATAACTAGGAATAAACTAGGGAAGGGGATGTTGCAAGAGGCTACAGTGAGTTATATTTAACTTCTCAAATCCAGGCAGTTTCTAGACAGTCCTATGTATTTTAAGGGGTTGCACATACGTCCCTGTACCTTCCAAAACCTTAACTCTATGGTGAATTGGCATATCTGTGGGATCATATATGGAAAACTGTACCATCAATGAAAAGGTAATTCGCACACAGACTGTAATCTCAGATGTTTAAAACTTGACATGACTTGAAGACGACACTGCAGGCAGCAGGCTGAATTCCATCACATGACATGCAGATGGTGAAGAACCCCAAACCGAACAGTGGTGGGACCCTGCCCTCTTGAAACACAAGTGTGACTTTCAAGTTTTAAGGTGTACTGCACTAAGCAACCACAAGAACAAAAGCTTTGCTACATATGCACATAATTTTGTCCTTTTTTACAAATTACAGTGGAAAGGGTTGGTCAGAGACCTTCCTCTGCAACAATTTTCTATCAGAAAATATCTATCTATAACGGGTGTGCTGGGAAGAGGAGAATACAGGACTGCATTGGCATACGTATGCAGGGAGGTGCTGCGAGAGGAATTTCTCATCAAATGCTCTCAAGATACAAATGAGCTTTCTAGGATGAGCAGGATAAAACCGTTATAGAGATTATACTGTGATTTAATGTGACCAAATGAGCCGTTGATGTAATTTTACCAAAATCAAAATGACATTAAGTCAAAATGAAGAACACTAGCAAAACAAGTTAGAGCAAAATTGTAAGTGAAATATACTGATGACTAAACATTCAGCTAGGCATCACTGAATACGCAGGAGGAAATGGGCTACCCTCTGTTCATCTGCTGATTTGGAATCTCTAATCAAGGTTAATTTCACAATAATTTGGAGGGGATAGTAAGATATTAAGTGGAACCTAATTCACAAGAATTGCCTACCTTTAACTGAGAGCAATTTGACCCACAAACATCCTGTTAAGTTCGACTCAGGCAAAAGGTGTCCACTTTCTGTAAAGGAGGAGGCTTGCATGAGAAGATTTAGAACATGGTGTTCATTTATGGATGGATAGGTTTCCAAATGGGAATAATTTGCTTCTCAGCTATATGCTAATATAATGGAGTGGATGACTAGAATAGTTATATCCTTAACAATGCAAGGAGGAAATTAACGCTTCTGAAATAGTGGAAATTGTTGCGTTGACTAAAGATGTACCAGATCAGTATCAGATGCCATCAGTGAAAATGGCAAGATAAATTACTATCTCCTTTATTTATGCTTATTTACTTATTAATACTTATATATTTACACAGATGTCTAGTCTCTACAGCAGTAGGTGGCATGCAATTTCAAATCAAGTTTGTAGGGTTTTATACTTCAAGTCATTCTCTTCAGAGAGAAATGCTGACAGAGAAATCCCGATCGTAGCAGTCTGCGCAGTCCCAAAGAAGTGTCAGCTACTGCACAGAACAAAGATCTTCCTCAGAGGGGATTTCAAGGTGAATTGAAAAATAGTAAAGACTGCATAGAAAAGCCCTGCAGAAGGTTCAGATGTTCATGTATCTACCGGCTGACAGAATGTGGCAGAGATCTCTGAAAAGCACGTGGAGGAAGCACTTGTTTTGCTAAGAAACTTGGAAGGGACTGCTCATAACTGATATACTGACATTGGAACTGAGTTCCTAGAAGAGGCAGCATAGAGAAGACCCAAAGATGAAAACTTGGTAAGGGAAAAGGCAGAGCTGTAAGAATTGATAGTATCTGCCCAGATAAAGGATCTGCAGATACATACATATATATATACACACATATATATACACGCACACACACACATATCTATATGTATGTATGTACACATGCAAAAGAAACTGTTACAAAGTCACCTTCCCAACACAGTTGTTGTACTAGACTAATTCTCCTGTAATGATTCTTGGGATAAAAAGTGGTGATTGTAGAAACCCCTGTGTGGCAGCAGTCTGCAAATGCAGGTTCTGCAAAGGCAAATACTAAATATGTGTATGTATATATTACGTAATTGTGCCAGCCTAGGTCCTCAACAGTTAAATCCAAGGATTTTCCCCAATCCAGTTTGGTGATTAAAAGTATTAGCAATTCCTTTTTCCCTGTGCAGTTCTAGTCCTGGGTTACCCAAACACTTCAGAATATGTTTACCGACACCTGAGCTTACTGATAAACATAATCTACAAGTTTTTCTGTGTAGGTTACTGTTTTTCTGTTTTTCTTCTGTTGTATGTCTATGCAAATTTGGTCCTATTAAAGCACTAAATAAAAAAGATTTATGTCTTTTCCCCCATGGTTTTTAAACTTGTTTAGATATGCTAATCAGTTTTTTTGCTTAACAGCCTCCAGAAAGGTTGTTTCTGTAATTAAAGTGATAAAGAGAGATGCTCAATAATTAAGCATATTTTTATTTATTGATCTGCATGGGTAGATTAAATTTTAACATCTATAGCTCTGCATAAGGATTTCATGAAATATTTAATGTCGCATATAGTGCCAGTTATTCTAGGCATCATTCTTTCACCCCAGTTTTAATGAACTACTATTATACTACTATCTCAACCAAAGCAAGTTTCTGCTTTTCTCCTTGTGTCTGGCAAAATAATCTCAAGGTATTTAATTCAGATCCCTCCAGCCAAGCTAACTTGCTGAGTCTTCATCCACAAACCCAGCCGTAGCTTCAGGATGAATGACCTGTTAAGTAATTCTTGGAGACGAGGCTCTGATTAATAAAGCAGACTGCAAGGTGTAAACTCTGGGATCTCTTTTCCACTTAAAGCCTCAATCCAAAACAAAGCATTTAAGTACGTACTGATCTTTGTATTTGGGACCACTCGCACTGATTTATATATGACTTCCATATCATGTACTGCATTATACATACCTTGTCCTCTTTCTTCTCCCTAACTGCCCTCTGCTGGGTACCTCAGGAAATGTGTTTCTGGGACAGATGGACCTTTCATCTGACTTAGATTTTTCCCTTAGATCTACACTGAAAGGGATGTGCTGGACTGGGAACCCCGGTCTTTTTATTTTCTCCTTTCATTTTTTCCCTTCTTAATTTTCAAGTGCACTTTATTGCATGAGGGAAGGAAGGTTTTATATACGGTTTTCAATCAGAGTGAATGCACTCGCTCAGGCCTAAAATACTGAAGGAGGAATCATAAAGAGGAATTTTTGCATCTAGTCAGCAACTGCTGCAATTAATTGACTGCAGAAGCTAATGTTGAAACTCAGACTGACTTCAGGACTTTCGTATCTTTTGTGGAATGTGGCCCAGTTTTTAAATTTTCACTCTTACGTATTTTACAGAGCTCTACACATAAATAATTTCTGCACTTTGCAGGAATAATGTACTCTTTGCTCATTAGTAGCCTTTGGGGAGGTTGCTAGACAAGTGTGTTTTACACAAGCAGTTTATTTATTAACATACAGTCTCAGTGTGAATGTCAGTTTTAAGGAGCTACTTGAGTATTTAGAGTTAAGGAGGCTGTTTGCCTAAATGAAAAAGGACATTAGTGTCAGGAAACATAGAATTTATCTTCTGTGTGTTTCAAGGGCTCTTGGAAATAAAGAAAAATCTGCAGTATCTTTAAGAGTGAATAAAGAGACACAGAGATTTAAAATAATTAAGAACTAATTTTTGAAATAGATTTTGAATACAAATAAAAAGAAGACCAATTTTATGACATCATTTCACAAAACTAAGTGGTCAAACATATGGAATCATGAGTTGAGTGCATAGATCAGAACAGGGATGGCCCATCAAGAATGGGAAGTTCCACAAATATCCAATGCAACAAATACTTAAAAGCATTTAATAAAATACATCTAACCTTTGTCTTTTTCAAGGTATGAGTATTGATTTGACCATACAAAAGCTGATTCTCACATATGTTTGTGAGCGCTTTTTATTAATCCAGTGAAGAACTCTGAATGTATGCACAAATAAAAATCTATGTGTAAAAATTAATCTTAAAGATCAGCTGGATATACAGGAGGCACTGAACATTTGGGTGTGGGGTGAACAATTAACAATAAAGTTCAAATTCAGTAAAACTCTTAAGTCCATCTTAGTGACACCTATATTTTGCATAATACCTTAGTGTTTGCTTGAGTCAGACTGAATTCAATGGGATTAGATAATAAGCTCTAGTGTCTTGCTGAATCAGTATCTAAAATCAGAGGTTTTAATGCAAAGATAAATATTTAATGTAATATGATGAGATTCTTAATAAGCAGAAGTGAAAGGAAAGGTACTAACTGCAGAAATCAGATTTCAAACTGAGGAGCAGATTTGCAAGTCCTGCCATGGGCTTCACTCACAATATCATCATTAAAACCTGTAATAATGTAAGATCATTTAGGAAGTATTTCAGCCTTTAGCATTGTGTGCATGTAACAGCATTTATCCTTACAAACAAGCTATTTACAGCCGCATTCCAGCCCTTTTTTCCTTTGCCAGAGACAGCAATCACTGCAGAATTAAAGATGAGCTACACTCATGGCTAGTTGGTTGTATTCCAGCACTGGTAAAACAAATCATTAAGATCAAAGGACCAGCCATTTTAATAAACTGTGCACTGTTGTTTTTGTGACTTATGGCTTTGCTCTGCAGAGAGGGAAGCTATAAAATAACATAAAAGAGAAATCAATTTTTTTACTGCATGGTTTAGTGTTAACCATACATATTATACATATATAAGTATATATAATACCGACATATTATATGCATACCTATATATTTATACACACATGAGTAAAACACTAGTTGTATATACATATATATGTGTGTGTCTAGGTATATAGCTCTAGGTGCTTACATGAGAGATTCACAGCACACCTGCACCTATCTTGGGAAAAGTACTTGTTTTATCTATAGATACTAGTTTTCACAGATGTTTCCAGATTATAATAATGGAAACAGACTTGTCAATGTGCACGTATATGTGCTGAGGGCACATCCCAGTACTATTTGGTTCTGGTGCTGGTTCTTGCAAGGCAGCTGTGTTGCGCTGTGCAGCTCACAGGCACGGTCTCCCTGCCGTTATTCAGACGGTCCATCCTCCTGCAGAGCACGGGAGCTCCTCCCAGTCCACATGCCTCTGTTTCCTTTTGATGGAAACCACGATGTGTGAAGGGGAAGGGAGAAGAGGTAGGTCAGGTCCTGACCAGCAGTCAGGACATGGCCAGACCTTACGCTGGGACATGGGGAAAGGAAACGTTCCCTGATTCCTCAGTTTAGCCATAGGCTTCTCTGGCTTACAAAGCAGTGTTGTTCCATGCTAAGCAGGGGGCAATTTTGTGATACAAATGAAGAGTATTTGGGGAACAGTTGCCATGGAGAACAGGACACATTCAAAATTATTACTATATAACTTACAGAGTTTCATGGCTTTTATGACATAAGATTCTGGTTCACAGGTCTGATATTTCAACTGATGAATCATTTTGTCTTTCCTCATATGTGGGTATCCAACCAGCAAAGACATCTGCCATCTATCCTCTGAAAATAGCATTCTCTTGAAGGGGTCTCCACCAGGCTCCAAAACAAAAGGGTGGCCAAAATCATTGTTCAAACTTGGTTAAGGTTAGAAGTCCTAAGCCAGCCATAGTGCACAGAGAGCTAGGTATAACCTCATCTGCCTTAAGTACACTTGCTAACTCATTGTTCAAAACATGTAGAGGGAATATATGCACATTTGGTAGTGATCAACTGATTTTTTCAGGATCCTGGCTAGGCTGATATTGCTGGTTGTCAGAAACCACTTGGTCTGACTTCTGATCCAGAGAACTCAACACTGAAATTACTGAGGTAAAGAATAAATATGGAATGATACAGAATCAGGTCCTTTTAATATTAAACACTTCAGTGCCTAATGATTTTTCATCATTTTCATCTGTTTCTCTATGCTACAGAAAGGTGGAGTAGACTTGCTCAATTTCAAGGTAAAATTATGCCAGTGATATAATTGTTTATATAAAAGAAAGCTTGTGAAAATGTTTGAATGGAAATATGTATTTCTCACTTATTGCTTCAGGAGGCCACCTTTAAACATTCATGAGTCATTTATCTTAAAATAAATTCTTGTCCATGGAGCTGTCTGCTTATTTTACCAAATATTTTCAATAATAAGTTTTTAATGTGTTTTCCCCTTTCCAGTATTTCAAACTACATTTTAGAACCTAATTAATTCCTTAAAACTAATGAATGTTTCTCCTTCCTTTATGAGCCATTGCTGCTGTTGCTTAGCCACTGATTATATCACATACAAGCTCTACCTTCTCTCTTATGACAAATGTTGTTATAGCCTGAAACAATTTCACCATATAGATAAAGTATTAAGTCTTTTGTGCAGGTGAACAGCTCTTCCATTTCCCATACCATTATCAGATTGGCCTATTCCTACAGGACTGCAGCATTTCTACAATCAGGACAATAATCAAAGTCTATTTCTCATTCTCTGAATATTGCTGATGAAAGAATGAATCTTATTCTTTCACGCTTAACTATGCAGAACAGTGCTATTCATTTAACTGTTTCAGGAATCTCTGAACCATACAGATAAAGGGGCTTTTGGATGAGCCAGGATTATTCCACTGTATCAAGGGATGTGAGGCGGCACTTAATTTGGAGCATTAATTGCTTAGGGATACATTATGCTAGGCTGATATGTACAGAAACCTAGACTATGAGAAGATTTGGCTTGATTGACAGAACTAACTAAAGTATATGAAAGAAAATTTTGGATTTTGAGTGTAGTCTCTCTATATATTACTTGCCAATCCAATTGCTCCCAAATTACAAATATATTTGAATGTTTCTAATTACAGAAGTATTTTAAGTAAGAGCCATAGGCATTTTTTTTTTTTTTACAAATATAAAAAAGCAATCTTTTGGTATATAAGTGTAGCAAAAGTACTTAGCATACAATAGCTGTGATACTGGAATGCAAAAAGCATTGCAAACAACAGATTTTACTTTATTCCAACTATTCTTTCATTTGATATACATACATTAATCCTGAGGCCCAAAGAAAACCACTCCATTTTCCTTGGTTTGGACTGAAATCAGCCAGTTCTGCCTATTAGAGATAACTGATGGGTACAAACTATAAAACTTCAGGTAAGAGCACTGCCATCTTTGTGGGCTCATATTTTAATCTTACTAAAGACATGCCCCTATGCAAATGATGACACTCTGGCTCTAAACAGCCCTTAGGTGCAGTGGGTCCCCCTCTTTTCACTTCTGGCTGATCTTAACCTGGAAACAGAAATCATATGCCAGTATTTGAAGCACAACTGGGCGCACTGGAGAAGTTAGGGATCTGTGCCACATTTTGGATTTTTAACTGAATTTGAAACTCTTTTTTTAAAAGTGTATATACAGAAGATTTACTTTATTGGTCATGTATGCTCATATGTCTCAAGGCTGCAACTAAACACAAAAAGAACTCCTATATAGAACCTGTAGATTATTTTCTGTGAATGTTTGCTCCTCCTAATTTCCTTTCTTCTTTAGAGAAATTATAAGTTTCCATTTCCAGTTTGTTGGATTCAAAACATGCAAGTATAAAGAAAAGATCCTTGCTTGACATTTTGATCAGGAAGCATTGACCATGTTGAATCAACTTGCCCATGGGCATGTATTTATAATGTCACAACTTGAGAGCATGTATAGGTCAAACACATGCCAGAAAGGTGACGCTTCCCTGGGAAAAGAAATTCTGGCTTTTGTTCAGCCCTAGTCCGTAGCTCATACAACCTTAGTTGTGCTGATTAGCATCAATAGGCATTTTCTGCAGCACAATAGAACTGAATGATGCTGATGGTTACATTTAAAAAATGACTGGCCATTATTTTTTGTACTGATTGGAATATGCTATATTGAGAGGAGAATCCTGATTTGGAATTAATATCTCCATACAGGAGGGCCTGTGCCACTTAACTATTTCATTTTCTTAAAAAACACACCTTAAGTGATAAAATAAAAACATCTGTGTGCATAAACCAGCCCTTTTTATTCCTTTCCCTATTTTGAAGTATATTAATCCACTGAATTATTGCTGGTAATTATTAAATTACAGAATAATCACTGAGGAATTATCAGCTCACTTACAATAAAATATTAATTTTCTCAGACTTACTGATTAAGTTTGACCATCAAATTCTTACAGAAATTGTATCAGGGCAGTATTTTGTTCATTCTTCTTTGAGAAGACATTTCATTACCATGTAAATAGAAGTGCCTCTGAGCACGCTAACTGCTATATGGGACATGTAACATGCTAACCACAGTATTAAGTCACTCCACAATTTATACCGAAAGTATAATTCAAATTTGACTGGAAATACCGTTGTTTTTTTGAGATCTGGTATTGACATATGGCAAAGTGGTGGGTGGATGTCTATTACTTGTGCAAAGATTAGAAAGAATAATTGTGTAAGATATGATGCCTCACCGACAAAGAGAGTATTTAAAGGAAATGCACTTGGTAATTAGATTAATAATGGACAATTAACTTGATAGAAGCAGGCAGCCTATTTGAAAGCAACAGAAGTGCATAATGTAATCAAAGCATATTTGGCCCAATTACTTGCATTTGTTTATTTATTTAAAGGCATGATGTATGCACACATTATCACTATCTTTTAATATTTATTTTAGAAGAGACTGTAATATTTAACAGGCCAGGAGAACACTGAAAAAGACCATACATTTACTTCTAAGAATAGACATGGCCACTAAGCAGTTTAGGCAACTACAAATTCAGTTTCAAACACAAAATCTCAGGAACACTTTTCTGTAGGATGAGGCAGAACCAGACTCCCAAGCGTATCAGAAAGGATGCTATCAGCATCTGCAAAACAGGCTTCAAGTTTAACACAAATGAAAAATCCACTCAAACGTGCAATTTTGGCATGTGAATACAAACCTGAAACTTAACACACATATCTGCCAAACAGCCAAGAACCAGGCCTTTAATTACCATGAAGCTAATCTAAACCCACTGTCACTCTCAAAAGCGTGTTAAGGTACACTGATCTTTCTGACGTGCAGTCGTTTCTCTTAAGTGACTAAACATGGAGCTACTGCAGCCGGCAGCAGGCAGTCATTGACTTCACACTGTGAAAACACTTTCTAAAGACAACTCTGTTATCAAATGTGGTTATTTACCTGTCATAGTCTTGGCAAATCTCCCCAACAGCTACCAATGCTTTCAAGTACTCATTGGGTTGATAGGGGTGGATGTAGTGCAATGAGCAGCTGTTCCTAGGATCACCATTTGATGCAGTGAAATCTATAGCTACCTGGAAAAGAAAAAAAGTAAATGTGTTGTGGAGCTCTTCTGGGCATAAGTATACCCACACCAACCATGTATCTTTACCAGAAACAGTTTTCTGCAGAGACTGCAGCCTTAAAGCAAAGGTCATTTTACAGTGTACTTCATAAAATTTGAATTATGATAGTATTGATAAATATGTCTAAAAGTAAATGACAGCCTATAAAATAAGAAATAATAAAACTAAACTGGCATAATTATGGAAAAAATGAACTGCATTTTTAATCTATGTGGAAAATTACATTCTAATACAGATGAATCAAATTAACTATCTGTAGGTTCTCATACTTAATTAAATTATTCCAGCTCAGGTGATGTTCAGGACATAAAAGCTGTGCAGCAAAAATGTCCCGAGAGACTTTAAAGTCCTACTAAAACTATAAATTAAAACTCCAGTTAGGCACATTTCTTAGCTATTTTAAACCTTACTGTGGCTGCAGTAATAGTAGTAGATACTGCCTGTCTGGTATTTTTTATCTTCAAAACACCTAAGCATTAAATAATTAACATTCCCAATTTCATAGAGGACAGCAAGCTTAAAGGTGAGCTGCAGGGTAAAAACAAAGCTTGAATCCTGCACAGATTTTTGTGTTGAAAAGGCTTAGAGAAGATTGTGGGAAGCATTCAACACAAAAGCAAATATTAGTGAATCCTCTTAAAATTAATTTCTCCCTTTTAAAATGCTCTTTATACTTCTCACTGAAGATATACTCTGGCATGCATCTTCCTGTGGTATGACTGTCATGGACCAGAAAGCCCTCTTCTGAATTTTTGATACTGCTTTCTAGGAATTCCTAAAAGGAGCAACAAGAAACCTGAAGGGTCTCATAGAGGGAACAAAGCCATTTATAAATCTCCTTATGATTTTGTCCAATGATCTCTTCCTCCAAAAAACCCCTTATACCTGGATCTTCAATAGATACAAATGCACAGAGTTCAATTTTCAGTTTTACAGTATAGTTGACAGGTAAGGGCCTTGCTGAAGGCTGCAAAAAGAACTTTGAAGTCCCAGCTTGCCTCCACAAATGTGCAGCTTCCCCAGCTGGAGCCTCTGCTTGGCACAGGGAAGACTATTTTACGCAGCTATAAAATGAAAACGAAACATGACATTTTCATTGTCCCTTAAAAAAATGACACAGTCCTCCTGAAACTCCTTTTTTTGTTGCTAAAAACTAAAAGAGAAAAATCATATTGGGTCAACCCAACGTGGCCGTTGCCCACCATTTCTGATTCTCCACCTCTAACTCTTGGCTGAAGAAAAATATTTTTCACTGGGCTCTAGTTAGCTTGGAAATCCCTTCATCGCCTTGATTGACTATGAAACCCCTGCACCTCACCACATTTCAGTCAGGAGATATGAGCTTGATTTGGCTTGCAAATAAAGTGATCCTTCACCTCTGCTTCCCTACTCACTGTTCATGCACTGAAGCAGTGAGTCTGTTTTCCACATAGATCTTTTTCCAAAAATGAGAGCTTGATTTAACTTGGATAAATCAATAGGAAACCTCTCGTTTGCATGCATGTATGTAACTGAGGAAGAAAGAAACAATGGGAAACCTCTCACTTGCATGCATGTATGTAACTGAGGAAGAAAGAAACACTAGTGGTTTGTAAAACCTGGGGTAAATCCATAGATACTTGTATGGATTAGTTTAGTTTTGGGACACTTATTTTTAAAAAATCTTATCCAAGGTGTGCATATTTTCTTAAAAAGTTGTATAGTTTCTCTGACATTAATTTAACCTTCATTTTTTGTTCTGACTATAGAAAGTGCAAACATTTCCCTGTATGATAGAGAAAGAGAGTGCATTCCTCTCAAATGGTTAAAAGTAGGCATTTTCAATGATAAACTCAAACCAGACATTAATGAGGCTGGAGTGACACACCAGAGAAGTCTTCCTTCGTGGCTGCTAGCCATGCCTAAATGCTTTTTAACTGAAAACAAGACTACAGTGGGTTTCATGAGCTTGGAAAAAAGTATGTGGCTAGTGTTTAGGAAAGGAAAAAACCCTCCCCAAAACAAGCTTCCTTTTTGGAAATGGTCCTTGTAGTAGAGATCTGCTGATAAGAAAAAAATATCCTAATTTCCTATGATGAAGCCTTTATGAATATTTGTACTTGGAGGCACTGTACTTGACTTTGATCCAAATCTCTGTTTGATTCCCGAGGAGAGGACCTTTAAGATGTTTGCTGTTACTTGCCACGATTCCAAAATAACAATGCAGAGCTCTGCACTTTTAGCATTACTGGCAGTACCAAGGTCTTGTGCAAATAAGTAGGATAAGGATTTGTAAAACTAACATATCACAGAAGCTAGGCTAATATCACAACTCAGCTAATCTTGTGGGCAGCAAGTAGGAATCTTTCTTACAGTGTGTACATTTGATTTTTATCAGTGTATCTTTAAATGTATCAGTTTAAATGTACCAGTCATCTTCCCACAGTTAAATAAGAACATAATATAGCAATAACTATGCTCTTAGTACTTTTTTTTCCTCAGCCTTGTAAAAGGGTGATTTTCATTGCACTGAAAACATTCTACATAGCTTGGACCTCCTGCTAGATCTGTCAGCAACGAATCAGCCTGCCCAATACCGTGACCTGCCTAAGAGAGAATCTGTCCAACATATCTTTCTATTACAGTTCCTTTTATGCATGTTACACATCCTTTCTGCCGTATTTCCTAAAGTGATGAAAATGTCTTCTGACTAGAGACCCATTTGCACTGCCAACTTCTGAACACTTCTTCTGCAGCGGGGAACACTGGCTGATAAGAGAGACAGCATTTTGCAATAAGCAGTGCATAAAAGCAGCAGACTGAAATCAGCGCTATTGATCTCTATAGATGAAAGCTTCTTATTAAATGGTTTTAAAGTGAAGGAAAAGTTTACTTTCGTTTTTCAGAGACATTCTTTCTAACTACAAACTATGTTCCTACAATAGATGTACAAAGTATCCCAAGAACACGCAGCATGACATTACCAAAGCCTTCATTAGTGCCTTAAATTAGCAGGTACATCATACTACAGCTTTTTGTTATCAAATGTATGCTTAGCATCCCAGTTTCCCTCCCTCAGCAAGTGCCCTTTCAAATCACAGTTGTATTGTACTGCTTGTACACAGCATGAACTTAATAGAAATGTCATTAATATTAAGACAACAACAACAACAATAGATGTACCAGGAGAGTTTCAAATAATTCCAGATTCATTCCAGTTAGAAGAAATGGAAATCTGGGAAGGTGGAAGGAATAGGCCTCCTCTATTTCAGTTGTCTAAATTAACCAAATTAGGACTATGTGACAAGGAGATTATATGATGTGTGCAGAAAGCAAGGGAGCATTGAATATCTCCCCTGTAGGCTGCACCCTTTTGCTTCAGTGCCCTCTGGAGAATCTCTGATACGTTTCTGGAAACAGCAACACATCTCACAACCAGCCTGTGCTATCAGCACCGGGGACTGGTGCAACTGAGATAGGAGGAAGTAAAATATGCAGACAGCCAGCTTGTGACGATCTTTAAGTAGAACCACTAGGTTATGCATGAACAGAGCTACAGGCACAGAGACATCCACAACAGCTTCCCTTGAGTCCATGTAGGTTGAAAACTGATAGTGATGAGTTTACACAATTCTTTAGCTGGTGGATTTACCATTGAGGTCAGTGGTAATTCAGGGATCTCCACAGTTCACAGTATAATGGATCTTTCATTTCCTTTATGTCCTCACTGCCCGTTCTTGCAGATGAGTTTACCTAAGTTTCCTATTATCAATGGTTTTGTTTCATTTCAGCAAAATAAAGCAGTAAAATAGTAAAATATAGTAGAAGCAATACTATCAGTCAGATATATCAAGAAATCCATTTTAACACAGCAGTTTTCAATGTGTGGTTTGCAGCTTGCTAAATAGGAAATCTGCGAGAAGTAAATAAAAGGGAAGCAAACTGCCACGACCTTTCAGTGCACGGTGTAAAGACTTGCTCTTCCATTGGAAAACATTTAGGAGGAATCAAAAAGAGTTTGAAAAGCACAGCTGTAAGATAATCATACATATATCCCTAGACACTTTCTAATGGTTACAGTGCTCCTGTGCTTGTGCTAGACTTGTGGGAAATGCATATTAACCAGTCTTTGCATGTGTTCAAGCATCTGCCCTGGTTAGAAAGGGCTTTTAAATATTACTTGAAGACATTACTGTCTTTCTGCTAATGACCTGGAACACATTTGATAATTGAGTTCTTCCAGTTATATTTTTAGGGAGGAAATGTCAGGAAAGAGAAATTAAAGGGGTTTCCAGGGATTGGCAAGTTTCAGATTTAGGGAGAAATGGGCATTGCAGGCATGTGGGGATAACAGAAGAAGAAGCCGGGTAAGGTGGAGAGGTAATTACACAGGATGCTTTGCTTGAAAGAAGACAGCTATAAAGATCTTTGTCCACTACAGTAGGTATTTCCTTCAAAACCAGAAACAGTCCTCAGTTCTGGGTGTTACCCAATGAGTTTGCGAGGTGTACTGGCAAAGTGCACGTTTGACACCTCAAAAAGCAGATTCGTACACAAGAAGACAATCCACTGCTGTCTAGAGCTGCTGCTGGTGCTGGAACTTTCTGTTTGGACAAAAAAAACTTTCTTTTTTTGTTAAATCTTTTTGGAAAATGAAGGCTTGTCTGGAAAAAGTGAAATGGAACATTTCAGTAGCATCCAATGTCTGATACTTGATACCTGGGAGCAGAAACAGGGCAGGGTGCTACAGAAAAAGAAAAGAACTCCAGAAGAAGAATATTATCCTGGAGCATTAGATTTTATCCTTGTAACTGGCATGAAACTAGAAGTCACATAAACCAGACTAGAACTGAACCACAATCTGTATTCCTGTGCTGTGGGAAATACTGATATATTATTTTATTTTACTTTACTTTATTTCCCAGATTCAAAATACCAAAAAAAAAAGAAAAAAAAAGAAAAAAAAATCAAAACTACACAGCATTAAATGTTTATAAAAATGATTATTTGGAAATGCAAAATATTGTATTTCTGTTTATGGAGAGCTCCGCAAATCATTTTATCCTCTGTTCCTTGAACTGAATAGCTTCTGAATTCGCTCTAAGTTACAACCTTGTCCCCCTGTAGTGCCATCTTACTGCTGGTAGTTATGGCTGAGGTACAAAACATCAGCATCTACCATAGCATTTATGCCAGACTGATGGAGAGAGGTCACTGGCTGGACTATGTCTCTGCCTGTGACTTTCTGTATGGCACCATTAGAGGGGAAACAACAAACAGAATGCAGTACTCATTCTGGAAAGGAAGACTGACCCATAGGATTGATGAACAGGACATCTAACATTTAAGTAGCTAAAGGCAGGTGAGATGAAATCCCCCCCCCCATGACACAGTCCCAGCAAGGGAATTTATTTGAAATTCTTGTGAACAAACTGAGGCTTGAAAGCCAAAGGCCAGTCAGCACTTTCACAGGGGCTAATTCAGTTCTCCAGCTTTTGGGACTGCGTGTAGCTCAGATGGAACTGGTGGGACTACACCAGCTTAGCTTCTCACCCCTGTATGAAGTTGTCTTTACTTTTTGCACCATGATTGTCATTGCTGTAAAACATAAAAGTAAATCAGCATGTGTGAGAAAAATCTTACTGCATTAGCATAGTTTTATTTTCTGGGCTTAATACATTTTGCAAGAAGACCTTAATAATTTACCAAGGAATGGCATGTAAGAATCATTTCTCTGCAAAAGTAATGAATCAGTATCTAAGGGAATTCCCTTTCTTTAAATCAAGTTAGAGAAGTAAGACACTTACTGTAAACTGTATTTGGCAGCCTCCCATGATATAATCTAAGAAAGAATGCATCTTGTGGATCTGCAGACAAGAAAGCAAGACATTCAAATTAGCTGTGTACAGCTAAAACATCAGAGAACTGCCTGAAAAAAGTAAACTGGAAGGAAGGAAGAGACCAACTGAAAATAAGGTAAAGGAAGAAAGCGTTAAATATAGTTTGAGACAGAAACAAAAATGTAAACACAGAAAATATAAAAATTCTAAAACTACAGAAAGGAAAATTCACATCAAAAGTAGAACCAAGCTCTGCTCCTTCTCAGTGGGAAGTCAGTGGAAATTTTGCTATTGGTTTAGGAGGAACAAGAGCAATTTTGTAGAAATGATGGAAGGATTAGAAGGGAAACGCACAAAAGGCCAATTGCCAAGCCTGTAGGTGTAAGAGTTTAGTACTGCCTACTCCATTGCACAACAACAGGGATAGGGCAAGAGAAATGAAAGAGGAGAGTTGGGGACAGTCAACTTACTTTTGGGATTCAAGTTCTTGTCTTTACTTTTTGTAGTGGATCAGTTTCCATTGCTATTCTACAGACAGTTCCACTTTGTCATCTACATTTCCAAACACCATTAAAATATATCGCTGAGAGCTTAGTAAAGAAACAGCCAAAGGGCAAAACACGTTACTTACCTTGCACTGGTTAAGGATGACGATGCCTGAGTTCTTGTAATTTTTCTTCTTTGCTTTGTACTTGGGGTTAATGCATTCCCATTGTACCTGTGAAAAATAGCAGTCACTGTTTGAAGGAAAATTTATGTACAAATTGAATAATTAACAAAAATGGCACTGTCTGATTTCCACAGTTGACTAAATCCTATCAAATAATGGTGCACACAGAAGAAAAAATGAAAACCATGAACTATACAGATCTTAATAGAAAAAGGCCCAGGGCAAACACCCGTCTTCAAACATATATGTATGGACACAGCACTGAGAGAGATATACAGATTCGTGTACTGTCATCTTCCAGTCTTGCAGGTTCGGGTGTACATAAGGAAGATTGTGAATCTTTTGAGATCATTTAAAAGGAGGAAAAAAAGAGGGAACTTAATACAAATGAGAATACTGGAGGGAGCAGCCCAATGCATTGTATTAACTACAAAACTGCCTACGCAGTAACACTGGTGTTTTGTACTAAACTCATGATTAGAGAAATTCTGATCAGAGATAGTCTCACTCTCTCTTGAAAGAGGGCAACAGTTTCTCCTTTAAGTCTGACAGTAAAATAAAAAGTTAAGAAAATCACTAAAAAGTGCACAAAGATGCAGTTAACTAATTACTGATATATTTGAAAATTATCCCTAAGAATATATTAAAACCCCTTTTTGAGAATATTCTGATTAGTTTTATTTACAAATAGTCAATTTTACAGCAAAATAGTCCTACCTTGTCACTGAATTACATTGTCTTGTTCCCATCATAACATCTCCCTGAGTCTTACTGATTTCCACTTCAAATGTTCTGCACTCTGGTTTCAGGCAGATTGATAAGGCCAAGCTTTCAGACCTCTAATGACTATATATTATTCATGTCTCTTACTGCAGGATTAAAATATATGTTTGTACACGCAAGTATCTATTGGCATTTGTAAATCCAGATTTGTATAGGTAATGTGTTATTAAATATGGTTAAGAACATTACTATTTTCTTTCAGGGCATTGTTTTCAAGTGCTGGGAGAAAACATGTGAGCTGCTAATGTTATGCTGGGTAACATAAAGAATATATCTCCAAAGGGAACCAGGATGGTCTATTATCTGAAAATCCCTATTATGACATTTTGAAATGAAACAGATCTGTCTTAAGTGTTACAATGCTTTGTCTATAGTGAAGACCTTCATATAAGATCTGTCTGAGCAAAGTGTTTGAACACGTAAAATCATTTTCACCTTATGAACAGCCCCAGCAATTTAATCGAGCTTCAAACCACTGCCTAACAGCAATTACTTGGATGTCCCTGAAGTATTTAAAACTTAGAGCTTTTGCCAAATGTCAAAAAAGGGAAGGCAAAACATATGGCTTTGGAGCAATATGAGGCCTTATCTGCACAGGAGAGGAGGAGTATTTTCATCACTGTGTTACTGGAGACAGGTGACAGAGCAAAGAATAGGAAAAGACAAAAAAATATTCCAACTGCAGGAAGCACATCTGCTTGCTCTTCCAGTTAGCCTGCAGCTCAATTATTTGTCTTGTGAAATGAATTTTCCAACTGAGAAGACAGGCAGACACAGGCCCACATGTTCAGGGGAAATCCTCCATAAACATTTTTTCTCTACTCAGGAGAAGCAGTCAGGCTTAAGAAATAAAAGCCTTTCTCTCCAAGTAAAGAGAGCGCTCTGTGACACAGCACCAGAGTGCAATAAGCTCATATTTGGGAAAGCAATCTGACAGGGAGGCAAAAGCACTGCCCACTTGCATCTTGATACAATGCTGTCCGGCAAAATGGTTTAGCATACAGTTGTCTCCAAACTTATTGGAAGCATTCCTACAGAGAAATTGTGCTGTCTGTATATTACAAAGAAACTGTAATATATCAAATAGAGAGAAAAAATAGGAGTCAGGATTTGTGTTCCTCCCTTTGACACTGAACTACACTGCAGAGACCTTATTGCTTTCCCCTGAACGTCCAAGGTACACTTCTTTAATTTTATCATCCTCCAACATGAACACTTTTCAATGTGTATGTTTAAACAAGGCCTGACCTATATGAACCCTCACACTATGCACATAATTCCTCTCCTTGGGAAAAGGATTATTTAAGCCTGCTAAACATTATGTTCATGTAATTGGTTTCTGGAAGAAGTTTACACTATCTAAGGACCAAAGTGGCATAAAACACTACTTCAGGGGAAAAAAATCTGTGCCTGTGGCCAGCCTCTCAGCTTCTCTGTGCTAACTGTAAAATGCAACTAGGAATGTTCACCTACCTTTGCAATGCATTTTGAGATGTATGGATGACAATTCTCAGCAACTATCTAAAGCTCATGAAAATATTCCATGTGCAAGTCACTAACATGTCATTGGCTGATGTGGATAATAAAGCAAAGGAAAGAACAGACTAACAAATTCCTAGAAAGTAGGAAAACAGAAAGAAGAACAATTTTGCACCTATTAAATCTGTTGATGTGATAGTATAAAGAAGGGAAGGGGACAGGAGAGGACAGAAGGAAGCAGTCCTTTCCCAATTCATAGGCTTAAAAAACCAATAAGACTGTTTTACATAAAACTCTCAATCTTCACTTACACACGAAGATCCAGTTCTGACCTTGGCAATTCCCACAGTTCGAGCTGAAGATGTGACAAGCATCATTTGAAGGAAATATACAGGCCTTGTCATATCTCCAGCTCTTCTAAAGGGAATAGAGTCCAGAATACAGCTCTAAGCAGGTAAGTAATAACAAGAAACAATTTTCAAATATTTTGCTTGCACTGTGAGGCCAAGTTCAATTTTCAGTCTGTTCCTACATTCCCAGTATCGATTTGGTATCTGACTTTTTTTAATTGATTCATTTTTGTCTCTTAAATTAACTTTTCAATTGAGAGGAAACTAATGCAAAAGGCTGCAATCTGACACTAACGGTAAACATTGTGAAGTTTGAATTCATCATTCTGAAAGTCACTTAGCATTTCCTCCAAATGCCTGGCAGCTTCAGGCTATGCAAGCTCTTTCCCTGTCAAACCACACAGTGAATCTGAAACAGAAAGCAACCTGGTTTTAACTATCTCCTGGTAATTTAATATAAGTACTGTTGCAAATGTTGGTAATGAACCCCCAGACTATACTGCTTTGGTGTTTCTTTCATACCCTGAAATTTAAACCACCGTGCGGAGAATTTCTGAATGTAAAACAAACTATCTCCATCCAGTTATTCTTCAGTGAAAGTCAGCAAACCAATGCTAACACTTGTAAGGTCCTAATCCTCTCCTTGCTGTAATGAGGAGACACAGATCCCTCAATAGGAGGTGTTACTCTCTGCAGCGAAGGATGCTGCCTTCCCAAACATCCTTACCCCTTCTCTTACCAAACCTTCAGAAGAGAAGAGGAAACGGTGCAACCACCCATGCCACAAACCAGCAAAGGGAAGTGGAGATCACTATGTGTACGCAGCCATTGTAGAACCGAAATTTGAACAGTATGTGGCTACCAATAGTGCAAGCTATTCAGAGAAAGAAATGAAGGTGTCAGGAGAGTTTCATGTAGGCTAAGGCAAGAGAAATCATGCTACAGAGCAGTTGCTTTCTGTGGGAGACTGTGCTTGCACACGAGGACATCAGGTAGTCCTGTGAGGAAAGGGCTGGAGAGCTATGGCAAAGTGTGGGTTATCATTAGCATGTTCTCTTGCCTCCCCTGCAATTCTTCTGCTTCTCTCTTGTTCCCTCACATACAGCTGCTGCAACGAATTGCATAGTTTGTAAATGACAGAGGAGGCATCACGGTCTAATGGACAGGGAGAAAAAAAACAATCGATAGCAGGCAGCATTATATCCTGCATTATCCCTTTCTGATGCCTCAAGAAAAGCAAGTCACTTTTAAGTGAACTGCAACTCCTCCTGCCCGAAAGGCTAGTTTATTCCTGCCATCCCTTCAGGCAAGAGGACAGAAGGTTTTGTTTTTTTTTTTTTTCTCCTTCTGTCCCAGAAAGACATCCACCATGGGAGAAGAGCTGTTTTTAATCACTATCAGAGGTTTCCTCTGGAAACTTGCACCTGGGGAATGAAGTGAAAATCACAGCGTTTCTTGTTTCCCCAGCCAAGGCCCCCAGCCTCACCCGCACTCCCGAGGTTGCACCACTGGTTGCCTAATCACACGGTTGCCTAATCACACGGTTGCCTGCCACACGATGTGGCAGGTCCCTGACATGGCTGCACCCTCCTCTGAGGCTTCTGTTCCCCTCTCTGGGGTCAGCAGCAGCTGCCGATGTTGCAGACAGTCCTGGATGAACCTGCCTGTCTCCTGATAAAACTAGACATGGAATTGTCCACTGGTGTCAATGAACTCCTTGGCACATTACCAAAGGCTTAAAGTTCTCATCCTTGCTCAGTTGTTTGAAGAGCTACCTGATGCAAAGGCCCTGAGTTAGGATCATAGTCAGATATCTGGACAAATGGGGGAACCCAGCTCAGATCCCCTCAGGACCCCATTCAATCTTGTGCACCTCAGCAGCCCTCCTCGCCCCACTAAAGACACCCCGAACTTGTGGGAATGTCAGTGGAGGTGGTAAGTACAGTAGGGTTTCTTCCTCCCCTTTCCCTTTTGTGTGTGTATGTGTACACGCTTGTCCATTTTTATCTAATACAAGAACAGATTTTCCCCTTATGTAACTCCCATGCTGCATGGGGATCCAGGTGGTTTATGTTTCTATGACTTTTTTTCCCCCAAATCCCTCTGGTTTTATTGCCTCTTTTTAAAAAAAAAAATTGTGACTTTTCTACTTAGTGGAGGATTTCTCCTTTCAACTACGAAAAGCTTTAATAGTCCTTAAATTTTTATCAAGCTTTTCTAATCTTGTTTTCAAATGTTTGATAGATTAATATTAGAACACCTTATAAAACTGCCACTGTACACACATATTAAAAGTATATATCATTCACATATTTGGGACAAATCCTAAGCATACAATAAACTCAAAGTATTTACTAGTATTTCACTAAAAAAAATAACTGTCACAAATAGGGATGGACTTGTTCTTACTGTGTTTTCTTGTGTCAAGATTATGGTGAAGGAGTAAATGATGAATTTTGGAATGGTGAAAAATGCTAAATAGAAGGTTTAGAAATGCCCTGTTCAGATGTGCATTTGAACAACAGGATGTCTTTGTGCCATTTTTTATTGGTGGTCAGTACAAAAACAGGCTAGGTGTGACAACAAGGTAGTTATTATGGAACAGAAACTCATACCAAGCTATTATCCTGAGGTTGTTCATGATCAGTAAGTCTTCTTAAACAGCATGAATTAATTTCACCTGTACCACCAACCAAAGACCTTCAAACTTTCCCAGAATTCAGTCCTTTCCATTGAGAAGCAACTGTTACTCTGAAGGAGTAATAATTCAAGTCTTGTGAATCTCACCCAGGACCTGCCACATTTAGGAAAGAAATTCATAAACTGCTCATGCCATTCCTGATCAAAACAGGTAATCAGTCATTCAGAGAAGGAATCTTATCTCCTTCCTTCACACACTACTCGTTCAACCACTAGCAAGCTGCCAGTGCTAGATTCACAGCATTTATCTAAATGATGCCTGGTCTTAAACACAAATTCCCAAGAAATCTCACAGTGGAAGCAAGCCAGCAAGCCAAATATAAGCTCATCTAATCAGAGGCTGATATTCAAAATTTGCAATAATCAGTACCCAGCCCAGGAATGGAATTGAAACAGTCTTAGAAGCACCATCACCTCCTTTAAGTAAGTAGGTGACACATATCCATTCTGACCATCTCAAGTGGTTCTGTAGCAGTTGATAGATTGGCTACAGGATACTTTTATCTTGCAGCCAAGAGGGGGAGGTTGAAGAATGGGACAGAATACTCTGTGCTTTCTGGAGAACAAACTATGTGCAATTAAAAGGCAACTTCAAGATCCTTGTCAACTCCTCCAGAGATGAGGTGAGCTGATGAAATGGTGAGAAGTACTAGCAGTTCACAGATGACACACAGTTCTTCCTGCTCAACAGCACAAACTACTAGGTTACTCCCACCCTTATTGCTTAATGCTTTTATGACAACTTGTGGAGCTGATACCAAGTAATACAGATGTTGCTGATAGGCAGAGAGGGAGAGCCATGCCACTGGTGTAGCCTCCTTTAACACCGCACAGATTTGCAGCTGGTACTTAAGGAGAGTTCCTGGATCCCCCATCAATTATAAATGTTCCCTCCTATTCTCTCTCGTTGCCTGGGAGAGTGAAAAACCCTGGTTGACAATCACTAGGGTGTTTTGATTATCTTTTAATTAACTTTTGACAGAACTATAGCAATGTACTGTAGCTGGCCATAAAGTCTACTGCACAAAACAAAATATAACCAGAATAAAAAGTTTCACTGTGTCTCCGTAGCAACTTAAACAGGGATGTCAGACCCGAGTTCTGCTCTTCACACTGGCTTCCACAGCATCTGAGATTAAATTCGAGGTTTTGGTCCTCATCTTTGACACTCACTGTTGTGATGCTATGTGAAAGAATGCCTAACGCCATGGGCTAAAGGATGTAGCTGGCGGTTTTATTCCTCTGACTGAAAGAATTACTACATGGAAAACAGAACATTTTCTGGTCTGAGGCTATGAAAAAGTCTCTTCTAGAAAAGAAGGGCTCTGTCTAACCTACTCATCTCCTCACTCACATATAATTACATTTCTCTGATGTGGCCTTCCTTATTAGAAATAGCTAGCAACACATCCACTGGAAGGCAAAACACCTTTCTCCTCCTCTGCCATTCCCTCAAGGTTTACTAAACCCCCTTTATTCAAAGTAAACACTCCATTGCACATGCTTTTTCTTTGGGGAGAATAAAACTAAAGAAAAAACTGACAAATGCTGATCACATTACTTAATGTTGCACAAAGGATGTTGAGATAAACCATGCACTGAGATGTATTTATGGGGTCCACAGCTAATGGCATATATTGCCTTTAGCAGCAAAAATTATTTCTGAAGAATAATTTTCTGAAGAATAATTTTCTGAAGAATAAAAGGAGAGACAATGAGAGAGGAAGGGACAGAGAGAGAGAGAGAAAGAGGAGAAAACAGAGAAAAAGGAGAGAGGATGAGGGAGGAAGAGAGGGACAGAAGGAGAGAGAAAGAGAGAAAGGGAAAGGGAAATTGCTCTCTGGCTCCAGCCAAGTGACAAGTGACATGGTCTCCCACACAAGCGACCTCTCCTGTACAACATGTGATCACAATCTTTTTTCCATAACTATATCATTTTCACCAGGATTTGCTCAAACTCCCTACTGCTTGTTCTTGCCTGTCATGCTATTAGTGCTCACTGAAGCCTGCTTTCATCAGGTGCAAGAGCCATCTAGCATGTGCATGTATATTTTCTGGGCAATATTTATTAGCCACTTAAATGACTATTACCTACTATCTTATCCACTAAATCATGTTTTCCTCTAGAATAGACTACAAAACAAGGATTAGAAAAGAGGAGGGGGGAGAAGGACTGATTCTCACATTGGTGGCAATTGTGTCCTGTGAGAACTGGCTATAACAACAGCATTGGGTTTTGCAGGTGCAAGCCCACAGAATAACTGCACAGTACCAACAGAATGAGAGCAACAAAGAAGAAATAATGCCACAATGCCTTAGGCGTGTGGAGGAGAAAAGCTGCACTTTTGCAGTGAAAAGCAGATTGCAATGTTACAGGAGAAAGGCAGCCTACCGAATGACAAATGGCAGGCCCTTAGCAAGACAAAGGCTCAGGCACTTAAAGCACTGTGCAACATTAAAACATTCCTGGACGGCACTCTGATACTGCAGTGTCAGCCTAGAACAAGAACTGACAAATGGCTGTACTAACTTCTTATGCCTCTGAAAGAGTAACTATGCTTTTCGCTAACTGAGGATGAAAAGAGCACACTTTCTCCATCACAATAAAGAATATGTAGTTTATCCTTCACAGCCATTCCTGGCACTCCGGACTGCAAGTCTCTTGTCTTGGCCAACAAGCTGTCTCTTTGGGAAGGACTGTGATGCTCTTTTGAAGACATTTACATTGGAAATGCACACCCTTTACCACTCTCACACAGTCCCTTTCCCAGCCATGGGTATTTGTATACAAAATTGGAGTGTTGTCACATCACTGGCCTTGTTAATGTTACTCACTCTGGAATCTGTTTACCTCTTTAGGTAGGTTTTATTTCCACTCAAATTCAGTTTGGTTTAAGTTTTGATCCTCTGACTTAATTTGAGAGAACAAAACAGGGTTTCATTTACGCTCAAGTTCTGTTCAGAAGTTATTTATAATGGGTTAATATATGACGGATACATACCAACAGTATTTTACATGCATGAGCAACATTTGCTAAACTCTAGGTGGTTCTAAGAACATCAGTAGAAAACACCTAGAAGAATCATATAAACCTCTTGACCTATGGAATAGCCTGACTGCTTACCATTTACTAAACACCTTCTGACTCTTTGTTAGCTTTCTATTAACACATTATAAACAGAACCTTAATATAAAGCCCAAATAAAGCTTATTAGGCATTTGTGTTTGGTTTTGAGATAATCATGAAGCAGTGAATACAAATTATCAGCAGATTAGAAAGTCAATATTTTTAACTCTTCCTCAGACAATTTATCAAAACTAACACCTTCAGGAGTAAGTAATAATAGGAAATTACAATTTCTGGAATTAGATATGCCAAATCATTTATCATATTCAATAATTACCATCAACTTCAATTTGAAAAGATGAGGCTGACATAAAGAAGTTAAATTATTAATAAGCTAACAATTTCATTTTCCCTTAAGACTGTCATTCATGAGATATTTAGGAAACAGATTAGTTTCATCATGATGGGTTCAAGTTAGAGCTGGCAGCAATGAACGCAGCACATGAGAAATGGAGGAAGACGGAGAATGACCCTCACCCAGTAAAGGCCAGTAGCGAAATGCTTTGAGTACCCAGACTGGGCATCGGTTTTGCTGTAACAGCACAGCACCTCACAGAAACCATGTGCTTTGGCTCAAAGGAAATAAATCTTAGCAGAAAGAAATGCTTGTAGAATGTGAACTAGAAAAAGACCTTAAGTACTTCAGGCATGGAAGTACAGGAAAGGCTGCTTTTTGCATTTTCAGATTAGCATGTCCAGATAACAGTAAAACGTATGGGAGAGATCAACACAGCAACTAACTTCTGAGAGACAATAAGGCAATGTCACTTACTTTATTACAGGATTGTCTGAGGAACACTGCTCTACAAAGCTTACACATTGAGATTGCTTGGGTGGTTTCCACTTACCTGTCTTCCTTCCATAGCTCCTCGCATTTCCTTGAAAGTCGAGCTAAATTCTCCAATGAAGTCATGCTTTCCGTTGGAATCCCAGTCCCAAACTATGCACTGAGGAGGCAAAGGGGAAAAGAACAAAAGAGCACATTTTTCTTCATCTAGAAAACAGGTTTTATGGAAAAATACCACAGGAGAAATTACGATATGCATTGGGTGACATATTAAAAACATATTCTTGTCCAGATCAGAATGAAATGACAAGTGGAATCTCAACACAGCTTGCTGCTGACAGTTGTGTATTATGGAGTTGGCTGATGAAAGCAAGTTCATGTATTTTAGAAAGAAAGGATTCCTTGACTCCATCTTTTTGCTAGGTGTAAAAATACAGGATTATGTGTATTTGCATGTTCATGGTCAAATGGTGTCCTGAATTAAGAGTAACTTACCTCATTGAAGTGCTTTACAAGTACAAATTAATATTCAAAACACTAGCTGCCATGGGCAAACTTTACCATTCTCATTTTTACAGTCAGTGAAGGTGAGACAATAGTTACAGAGATCATTTTCTGAAATGGCTTTGAATTTATACACATCAGTGTTTGGTGCCCATATCTTGGCTGTTTTCCAGTGTTGCTTGACAGTGACTATTCAAACCAAACCTCGTTGGTAGTAATTCCTAAATTCATGCATAAACACGAATATCTCAATGAGTTTGAGCTGCAAGAATTTTATTTTACAGGCATTGCTAAATACAATTCAGCTAACCAAGACTGAAGCACATAGCAATAACTACATGCTTTCCTAAATATTAATTTTAAAACTGGCCCAAAGACAACAAAGGGGCTCACAACTTTAAAGAACAAAATACCAAATTCAGCCTCATGGTCTCCCTAGATAAAGCTTGCATACATTGACAGAATCAGGAGGCCTTTACTGAAAATGTCCTGCTATAAAATATCTCTTGTTCTTATTTTTTTTAAAGCAGAAATGCCTCAAAGCCATCTGCACTGTCACATGAGCAGTGCACTGACATTTGGCTATCAGATGGCTTTGACAGTAACTTTGACTCCCTCCTGAGGGCCAGGGTCTTCTAGGTCTGCGCATGGGTGTGGGGTGAGGACTGCATTTGTAGAAGTAGTAGAGGAGCTCCCCGCTGAGAAAGGCAGGAATGAAACATAACTGGGAGTGGCGGGGCAGCAATAGTAGGGTACCAGGCTTAACAACAGTGGGTTTTATCAGGCCACTTTGTCTCAACAAGGCTCAGTGCTTTCAACCCAGCACTGGTAGTCAGACAAGACAAGAGGAAGAGTGAGGTTTGCTCCTCAGAGAGTCCTCAAGCCATTTGAAGTTTGCTTGGTCCAAAGGGGCACTTTGAGTTCATCCAGAAGGGAACTGAAATCACTGGATCTCGACTGGATCTTGAGTGTTAAATATTTCCAGAAAAGCATTTTATTGAAACAGACTTCCATGTCCACCAGCTATGCTTTCTAACCAGCCTCAATAATCCAGTCAAAGCTGGTGTGTGAGCACCGTGGCCAATCCCTTTTCACTGGACCACCAAACCCGTGGTTTGTAAATTTACTTTGAGGGTAGGGGGAAAGACTCTATAGAAAGCTTGAGATATGGGCAAAATGACTGAATTCTTTGAGTGAGAGCAAACGGGCAAAAAAAGTTTCAGGAAAAAGACTATCTAAAACAACTTAACTTACTACAGGCGGGGTCTCTCACAATGTCAGCCTTAATGGGTGTTCATCACCTAACATCCTCCCACCACAGCCATAAGTTAATAAATAGCCTCTTCCACACAAATGTTTGTCTGTGTGAGGTCCATTCACTTGAAGCATAGGTAGGAACATATTTGATTTCTACATCTAAGCCAGTTACCTGAATTTATTACGCTGTTAAGTGCCCAGGCACCTTATTTGCCTTTGTAGAAGCAACACAGGTGGTGATTTCACTAAACTCATACCTAGGACTCCTCCAGGCAGTATTCTACCACCCACATTATCATTTAGGTTCATTTTTTTTATAATGACTCTAGCTTTCTTTTGAACTTTCAACGCTGTTCCACATAGCCCCAGGAAGAGATTTGGTTCGATGCAAGGGGAATTTCTCTGATCTGTATAGAAGATGTGCAGTACAGGTACAAAGGACTGCCCACAGGGAAGGAGTACAAGCATATCTCTTATTGCTACAGACGTTAATCAGTTGAAACAGTTCACTGGTCCGGCAAAGACCTGGTTCTTGAGCCCTCTGTTACTTTTCCATCCTATCACCTGCAGTTTTGCTTACTTTTTTTATGCAGGGATCAAAGACAAAAGGAAGATCTCCAGATGAAAAAGTGAAAATATTTTGCTCTAAGACTTGGAGATCCTTTTTAGCAGCTTTGACATTGGGGGGGGTGGGTGGAGGGTAGAGGGAAAGGAGGGGGGGTGGTGGTTCCTGCATGTGTTTGTTTATAGGCTAAATTTTATACAACAGTAATCAAACGAGAGTGGGTTTCTGGTTCTGATATGGCCTGGAACAAAACTAGACACAGTATTTGCATCACTAGCAGCCCTGGAGAATTCTTTATGATGAAATCTTCACTAATAATCACTCTATGCTCATTATCAACTGCAATTTTTAGATGAGCTGGTAACAAAAAAAATCCAAGAAAAAATAATTTAATTTACAAAAAAATTCTGAAACTGTTTTTGTTTCATAGAGTTTGAAACAGATTAATTTTCTTTTTCTGTGAAATTTCTTTTTAATATAAATTAGTCAATTTTTATTGAAATTACTTTCTAAATATTTCATGAAAAAATAGATTTCATAGATGATGCACGACTAAAATTACTTTTTTTTCTGTAATGATTGTGAAAATGATTTAAGATCCCAAAAGTAACACTAAGTAAAAAGGTTTGTCAAAATGTCATAGCAAATTTGATATAAATGTACAAAAAGTACAGTTTTAGTAATGCCGGCAACTTTTCAAAAAACACTTTTGAAAAAATGGCTATTTCACAAAGAAGAAAACTAACCCTTATTGTGAAATTTTCCAATCAATCAGATTTACTTTTCAGGTTCTGTCTTTAAACTCTATTGGAGCATAAATACGAGAACAGACCCAAGGTTATCAGAGACCTCCAGGAAAAGGTACTTTGAAAAATTTATTTTAGAATGCTAACTCTTATGAAGAGGGAAAAGCTCTGAGTGATGATTTGTGGTTAGAATTTTGACTGGAGATGAGCAAAGTTAAATTACATTTAAAATGTCCACCCAACAGGGATCCAACTGCTTGTTTCTTTCAAGCTAGAGGTTTTCTAACTTTAGCTTTCAGAAAGCCAGATGGTACTTTAATCTTCATATTGGCTTCACGGAAAAGAAAAACAAGTACAGTATTATCTCAGTGCCATTTGCACAATTAGACCTAAGGGAGAAAGGGGGTTCCTGCAAGTACATCCATTACGACTTCTTTTTTTTTTTCAGAGTTTCACATCTGGCCATAGAAATTAATTGTTACTCTCTGAAAAACACGTTGTACACAGTAATGATTCTGCATTTCAGCGGTATGTGAAAAGTATTTCTGAAACATATAAATACTGGGGTCCAGAAGTTTTTATAAAACCCCACTCAGACAGATAAAATAAGCAGGGAAGGACCTTTGCAAATAATCCAGAATCAGGTAAAGACCAGAGGTCATAATCAAAGGATTATTTCCCTCTGAAATACTGTAAAGTTGTTTTTTTTTTTAAGAAGGCCCAATGTGCTTTTCAGATCAAATTCTCCATAAATCATCCTTTATCTTTAGGCAAGCCTTAATGGGCTCTTTGGGTCTGTACTCTTGCAGGTTGCTTAAGCAGATGATTAACAGTATACCTACACTCTATTAAAAGTCTCATTAATTTAAGGAGACTTTCCATATGCTTAATTTTAAACACTGGTAAATCAGTGTTCAGGTAACTGGTGAAAGAATTCAGTCTCCTACCTATTGGTTACAAGCTCAAATGCAGGGAATAAAAACTTCTATCTAATGCTGTATGATGATGGAATAGCGCTGACTGGAATGATGGAGAACATCTTCTACCCCTGCATGGTCCTTCCTCCCTCCCCAAAATACCTGCTGACTGCAGGGAGAGGGAACACTGCTTCAGGCTCTCTCAAGGAAAGGTGCTATGCCTGACAGAGCTAACCAGTAGACTCTGTTAAGAGGACATCAGAGGATCACTTCTGGGTATCCACATCTTCATTCCTTCAGCTTTTCTTGTAAATGCCACAAAACGAAAGATTACCTTTCAGGCTGAAATTGAACTTTTCAGTGGAGAAAGGTGGGAGAAAGGTCCGTTTTAAAAAGAAAAAGATAGCTCAGGTGGATGCAAATGGAACTTTTCACTGCAGAAAGGAGGGAGAAAGGTCCATTTTAAAAAGAAAAAGATAGCTCAGGTGGATGCAGATGGAACTTTTCACTGGTTTTATTTCTCTTCAGCTTTTTCACCGAGCATAGATTTTGACAATACTCTCACTACAAAGGGAACTTCTGAGCAGCATGCAAGAAAAATTGCATTGGCACTGGAGCTACAACAGTACAGGCTTCTCTGGCGGAATTTCGTAATACTTCCCAGAAGATGACAGCTAGATTAATCTTGCTACCTCAAAAAAACCTCACTTGCACAATTTCTGATTTTAATTATATTTCACAAAAAATACAATCTGGCCCATCCTCCAGCCCCAGCCAATACTGATGTTCTGTGATGTGATGATGCCTAGATAAGAAATAAACCAATTTCTCTATCCAGTGTCTCCCATGGAGTGAGGCAGTTTTCCTGTTTGGTAATTCAACAGCAAAAAAAGAATTCCTACCTCAGATCCAGACCATATGATCCAAGCTCAAGCATTATTTTTTTAAAGTTTAATTTCTGTGATCTGACTTGAGACAAGAAAGTGGTGTTCCAAGTCTCAATATGAGAGTCAGACTATATTTTCACTGAGCAAAATTCTTGTACAATTGTCATAAAATAATTCTTCCCATGCTCATCATCCTATCTAGCTTTAACCACAAGGAGAACTAAGTAAGAGAAAAGACTGACTACTGTAAGTATGCGTTTGTGTGGGGGTGTCTGTAGGTACTGAGATTATTTTCCCTATATACCTTTGGGGAAATGCTTCAAGTGATTTGTCCTCATTAGGTTGTCACGATGAGAGAACTATTACATACAGCACCTTTGGGCAGGGGTAATGGAGAGATTTGTTATGGGCCAGCCCAAATTTATGAACCAGCCCAAAACATGCTCCAAAGGTTAGTTTTTAAAAGACTGGCTGTGAGTCTCATGACTAAATCCTATCTGGAGGCAGCTGACAGCCAGACCATGGAAATGTACTTCTTGAAAATAATCCATTTAAGTTTCCCTCAGCTGGCCAGACACTGCAGATTATAGCATGCACAAAGCCAGCAAAAACTAGAAAATTCCCAGTCTTGCCAGGCTGAGTTTCTCCAGCTCTGCATATGCTGAAAGTCCAATTATGAAATGTTAGTATGGCTTGTGCTGGTACTACCTTGCCACCTAGTTGGAGAAGTAGTGTTGGACAGCCCTCCTGACAACGCAAGAGCTACTTAACTTAAAACACTTCGCTAACTTGCGACCAAAAGATACCAGCTTGGGTGGGAGAGAAGACCAAATCCTTAGTTCACTGTTCATCTGCTCTATGTTAGAAGAGCAAAACAGCCAGAAAGGCAGCAGCCTCGAGCAGCCAGAGGAGTCCCTTGAATAGGAGGCTCCCTACTCTGATCTGTCTCTGATGCAGGTGAGATCCTAGTTCATATATTGCATTAAAAAGGAGATTTCTCTGTGTGTTGTTACTTCAGTATCTATCCCCTGACACTCAATAAGGAGTGGAAGGGATACCTTTCAAGGAAGAGAATTATCTTTGTCCATTAATTGCCTGTAGTCCCTAGCTAGGTTTTGGGGGAACAGTACTGAATAAGAGTGGTTTAAATTCTGAACAGAAACTGTCTTGGATGGCTTTTCTTTGCATTTCTGTGAAACGAGGTATCTTGCGGCTACGCAAGAAGGAGAATGCTCATTTTTGTACTTGAATGTAATAAATTACAGCCCAGTCAGTTATAAAGTTCTTACCATCCAACTCTAAACTAAAATAGCACCACAATAATTTTTAGGTAGAATTTATATGACACTTACTATCTCTCAAAGAAACGAAGTCTTGAGACAAATGTCAGTAACCTGCTCTACTTCTAGAATCACTCTGAGCTGCAAGTGGTATGAGGTGGCAAAAGGCTACAAACAGAAACTCTTCTTTGGTTCATTCTCTAGGATCAGTGACAACAACAACAACAAAGGCTCGGAAAAGAGAAGGTGAAAAAAAATCTCAGAAAAATATTTACTTGATCATCAAAGTGATTTTTCTGGAACAGTCTGTCTCTCCTCAGGGTTATTATTACTTGATAACGAAACAAACCACCTACTGTACCTCCCTGAAGTACAGGTACCCCACTTGGAATACTTCAAAGAAGGTCTTTTTATAGGAAGGCCTTTATCCACTACCTACCCATTCTCCCCACCTGGGACTGAGAAAAGGTATGCAAAACCTTCAGTACAAAAGCTAAAACACTTCAAGTTATCCTGTTTCTGTAGTCATGATGTTCCAAGGCCAAATTCTACATTATACACATCACAACCCTGGGTTACATGCTGGAGAATAGCTGTACAGAAATTTGGTCTTTCCTGCTGTATATGAAATTCTTCACTCTGTTTTTTTTTCATCCAAGCTGGTCATCATGGTTTTCTCTTTTCATTAGTTGCGCTTCTCCAAAAAGTTAAAATAAACTTTTTATGGCTCATTACAGATTTCCTCTGAAGTTGGGCTCCAGTGAGAATAGAGTGAACCAGCTGAAATGAACCAATGTTTCTTGCAAGCCTCTCACTGGCTGAAGTAAAGCCTTCTTCACTGTAGATAAAATATTTGAACTTTTTCCTCTCAGAAAGATTAACTCAATTCTTCAAACTAAACTACTCAAAAAAACCTGGACTAATGGGGGGAAAAAGAGCTTATACCCTACACAGTTAGGCTGTGTGCAGCCTCTGTGAAGCCAACCTAGAAGCAACTTTCAAAGTTTTCTTCTTGACTACAGAGCCTCATTCTTTTTGAAAACTACATCTTCTGTTCTGCTGAATTTGAATGGACTGATAGTCATCAGTCCACCAGCACAGCTAAGTTTGCTCCATAAGCATTAGGTGAAATCCTGGCTCCACTGCAGGCAATGAGACTTTTCCTATTAACTTCAACAAGTGCCAGGATTTCAATACCTTTGTGCCTCCTGTACGTAGATGGTGGTAATTGATATGTTAAAAGTTGACAGGGTTGTATTGGATTCAGATCCTTTGCCTGTTGAAGGAGACTTGAGACAGACAGTCATTGATAGCTTCCTCTTGGTTAATGGTAAGTGATTCAGCATTCTCTTCGACACGCTGCAGTAAGTATAGCACCCAAGACACAGTCAAAACACAAAGAAAAATAATCTTCCTGTGGATCTAAACACATGGGAAGCTTGGTTTTAAAATTATCTGCTTGGGAGAGATGAATGAAGGGAAGGAGAATTCTTATTTTTCTACAAAAAGTGGCAGGTCCTCTGATTCAAGTGTGATCAGAGTGAGTGAGTCATATTTTATTGACTGCTGTGATATGACACCTGCCTGAGCCTATTTCACTTCTTCCCAAATGAAAACAGGGACCATTTACAGAACCATCATCATGAAGCCAGTCTCTCTACACCACCACTGGAGATTTGAGCACATCGGTAGTGGCTCAGCAATGACGGGAAGCCTCACAGTTGGATGTTGCCTCTTCTTGACAGCTCATAGCACGTAAGAACCATCAGGGTCATTTCAAAACCAATTATTAAAAACATAGCTTGTTGATTACCCTTATTTGTATTACAAGGGTGCCTAGGAGCCTCAAACATAGATCTTTCACCCTGTTCAGTGCTGACAAATGAACCCCAGAGATATTCCTCTGAAACAGAAATATGCTGTAATGTTACATCATTTGAGGGACAACTTATAACTGGATTTTCAATGACTCTGTAGGTTTTGATGGTGACAACATAAATAAGCTTCTATTTTCCAGTCACAGTTAGGTTTATGCAACAAAATCCTCAGTATACATACAAGAAACTGTGCAGTTACTAATCAGGTTCAGCATGTACATGAATGCACACTTTCATTTGTGCACTGGCCTAAAATAGAGGTCTGTGTAGTTGTAATGCATGTCTATAAATTTATTAGAAACTACAATTTCTTTATGTTAAGGGCAAATAACTCCATGTTAATTACAACATTTCTTTTTTTGTATTTCCTCATCCAAAACACCCCTAGCAACTTAATATGCAACACAGAAATGGGACAATTTTTCAGTATCCTGCTTGTGTTCATGAAGACTTAGTTGTCCAACAAATGAGAGAGCAGGCTGGAACATTTTTAAAACAAGTATATAATGGTGATTTTCCATCTCAATCAATGAGATTCCAGTTTTTGAACCTATGCCTTTGGCCTAATAGTCCATAACATATTGTGCAATTTTTTTTCACATATGATACACACAAAACCAATAGCAAAACATAATAACAGCCAAAACTTCTGCAAACACTACCCTAAGGCTCCTGTTGTGAGATTATCAATATGTCTCAGGTAGTTTTCTCCATGAGTATCCCTCCTTTTAGTTCACAGTCTGTTCTGTCCCTGTGCAAAAGAATCTGTCTTCCAAAACTTTTGTGAGAGGTGATAAACTAGTGTACCCAGTAGTGCCTCCTCTCGTTACCAACATGTATCTGAGATTTCTGCTCATCTAACTAATTAACAATTCCCTGTGTACCAAAAAAAGGCATTGCTCATCGTCTGGCCTCTCTGATGCACCTACTGGAGAAGCTGCAGGCACAGCAGTGAAATTTATCATAATTCATGGGTGCATACCAAAAAGCTCTCAGACAGAACAAGACTCCATTCAGTTCCCACTGTCTACTCTCAGTTCCTAAAAAAAGCTCAAGTTAGATTTATCTTGCACTCTGAAAGTCAGCAGATAAAAATCGACCATTGCCTTATATCTTGAGCAGGAAAGGAAGATGATGATACTTGGCCGAAAGAGTACAAAATGCTGTTCCCCACTAGAGCAGCATGAATCTGTCCCCAAACACCACTTGTAATAACGATGAGCATTTATACACAGTGACTGATTACACTGTTCCTTCTGTTGTCAATCAGTGGGGGAGTTAATTACACGTCTCTTGGATATCATTCCAAAAAGAATGACCTGGCAAACAGCACTGGGTTTAATGACCCTGAACCGGTCACTCTATTCAGTGGATGATACCACAGCATAAACATCAGTGGAGGTGGATCTTCCCAATTATGAGTAATTTACAAAACTAAGACCAGCAGAAGTTTCAAACATGGAAAGTTTTTAGTATAAAGTGGACAAGAAATCAATTAAGAAATGTGAAACAATTCTAAATGTTTATTAAAACAATATTCTAAACCATGTTTCCTACAGAAAATGAAGAGATGAAACATTTAGATTTCTAGATTAAGTAGAGACACAGTGCATAGGCCACTATAACTGAAATGGCTAAAGTAACATAAGAGGTCAAGGTTAAAGGTTAAACCTAAGCTTACTTTAAGGGTAAAGGTCTGAGAATAAAGGTCACCGTTCCTTATCTCATATTCACATATTGGATTTTTTAAATCCATCCCTGCGAAACTTCTACTGAATATTTTGCACTTGTTATAGCAGTCATCACTGGGTGTAAATGGTAAAAAAACCATTTCTGGGGGTTTTTTGTTGTTCTGAGCTTCAGTTAGTGCCTTCACACAGACAGATTGTTGCTTCAAGGTGAACCCTCCATATATCTGCTCTTGATTAGTGTACAGATTACGTACTTAAAAACAAAACCTCCAGCCTTTTTCAGCACTGCTTTTAAGTTAGTTTTCTGGCCAGAGTCTTATTTTATCTCCTATGTTGTATTTAGTGTTGAATTCATCTCCTGTATGGATGCTGAAAGCATGTCCAAGAAGAATCTAAACCTCTGCACTGCCACAAGCTCCCGTGGCAATGTATTGTCGAAGATTTCCAGTAAGAGTTAAATTAAGATCATGACATCATGTCTGGATCTTTCAAAAAAGATTACATATCAGTTAAATAGCAGATATTTTCCTGTTTCTTGGAAGCTTACGAACAAGCTAAAACTGTGAAACAGTAAGACTGTTGACATATACCATATTTTTTATGTAACTGCTCAGATCTTTGGTTTTTTGTACACGTACAGTAACCTAGTTTCTGGTTTTTGTTCTTGTACTGGGTAGAAAATAAGACTTTAACAGATTACATTAACTGCCTGTCTAAATCTATACAGACTTCCTTTCCTATTTGTATTCCTCTTGTATCCATTCAAGTGTTTAATAAATGTTCTCCATAATTATGAGTTCTCAGTAACTGCTCTATATTTTCCAGGTTTATCTCTTTCCGTAACAACGGATGTGACACTTTGTATAAGCAAACATGCTGTATGGTGGGGTGGAAACTTGAGGGTGAGCTCACTGGGAAAACTGGCACATGGACAGGGAGCTCTTGCGTTTGCCAATCAGGCTTGTTTCCAACATCTCTTGAAAATCAGGAAGCAACAGACTGGAAACCCAAGGTGCCCAGCACCACAGTTACCCTAGATGACTGGCAAACCTGAAGGTATGGGCATATATGGATGGGTTGAACACAGCAGTCTCTTCTGAAAGAACATTTTGTAAAGATAGGAACATGGAAGGAAGGGAGAAAAACTGTGGCAGAAAGTACGCTGTGGAAAATAGAACCACTGAGGTTTCCACATGGGTGAAATTATTTAGAAACCAGATGAAAGCCTAAGCCTAATGAGGTAATTGAGTGCTTTGCTACAGCATCTAGTGAGGCCAGATTCTTCCCCTATGAAGAAGATGAGACACTGTGGAATATACATATATATGATAATGTAGCATATTATAATTCTATATTAATGTAAAGAATATAGAATAAATTTATAAAATATAGTATATATAGTATCACATATAGTATCACTTATATTATAATATATATATATACACACAGTCCAAATCAACAATTAAAATAATATATTAATCTTGCTTTATATGAATCCTTCCCTGCTTCTTGAGCAAGGAAACATGATGTTGTGTAAACACTGACTCATAAGGAAACTCAGCTACATATACTGGAACTAAAAGAAGGAATCTGACAGCTTTCTGTGAGTGTAACAATATTTCTAAGAGACAAGTTAGTCTGCTGCACACGGAATGCTCTAGAAAGTAGCTGCCTTAAATCACTATTGTGACATTTTTTGCCAAACATACAAAGCAAAGCATGTGCAAGCAGCAATTTATTTGATTAATTTTGTCTCCCTCCCTCTTCTGAACCATCTACAAACAGCCGATGATTTTTGTGAAATGATATATTTATTTTGAAGAGTTTCTGTGCTTATTCTGTTTCTCACTTGTGAGAAATTTGTTGTGACTAAGTGAAGGTTCGAATTTTGGTACTATACAACCTCAACAAAATTCTGGCATATTCACAACGCAGCAAAATTAAGAGCCCAAAGTGCCCAGAGTCAGTGGTGAGAAGCCCATTAAGAGAACATTAAGAGAACATTAAGATTTTCAGGAAGGAAATACCCATTCAAATTCTGTTTCTTGGCATGTTTTCCAGTGACAATAAAAGGTAATGTTGTTTAGTATCAAGTTTATCTTTGAGATTTCTCTGTTTCCATTGAACTATCACATTTCTAGCAGATACATAGCAGTTTTGAAAATAATCCTCTATCCAACCACCTCTCCTCCTTCAAAATAAGCAAATAAAGATTAATGCCAAATGAAGAAACTGATGCATGGCTATCATCAGTGGCATATGAATGAGGTGGCAGAGATAGACCTTCACCCTACCCCAAAGAGCCAAGATTTGGGAAAAAGATACTAGTGAAGACAGACACTCTGAGCTGGACTGTGGCTGGCACTGATGTTATTTGAGTGAAGCCTTAGGTAACAGGGTGGGTTGAACAGGGATGACCCTCCAGATTCAGGATGGGATCGAAGCTTGCTGCAAAAAATTTCTGCTGCAACTCCAAGTGCTGCTGCTGCATCTGAGATCTGCCAAAATACTTCTTCAAAGGACAAGAGAGATGACCCTGTTTACTGGCCTGATTCCAGCACAAGCAATTAAATTTCTACCATCTCAACAACCCCTGCAGTTCAGACTGGAACAGTGTTATTTGCTGCTTCCTTCCCTGAACTGTCGCAGAGCGTTTCTGCGTGCTCTTGAGGAGTTGCCACAGTTCACCCCCAGAGACGGCTGCTCAACACCAGCGGATGAAGCCTTGCTCACGTGCAAGACTTTGCAATTATGGTGTTGAAAGCAACTTAGAGCTAAGACCTTCACTGCTTATTGTTCCAAGAAAATCTAGGTCTAGCCCCTTTTTGTTACTGAAGATGACTAAACTGTGAAGAGTAACTTAAAATACTTACACTTCCATGGCATAACAGCAGAGAAGAATAAAATGAAAACTTTTGTGCATATCTGCCCATTTCCTGTTTCCTTCTCTGCACTTCAAATCAGTTCCCAAGGTATACAGGAGTGATGAGATTAAATGAAAGAAAATGGCTGATTGCCTGTGAACTTTCTGTAAAAATAAACTCCATACATTTCAGTATGCCTGCTCTCAAGTTAAAACTACCCACTAACACACCACACACTGAAGAATACTGCGAAGTAGAACGGGAGAAAAATAGTATGATTATCATGCTGGAGTTTTTTTATAGCATATAAAACTAGCAAAGAGTTTTGGAAAAGAGCAGCAATGCCTGTTACCGCTGGGTTTAGCAGAGGGCTTGGGTGTTTTGAGAATGCAGAGAAATGCAGCGTTTTGGAAAAATGAGAACTTCAGTAAAGAATGTAGCTAGTACTCTAAAACCAGACTTTCAATAGCTGAGGTCTATGTTTGTACTCCAAATAAATGATAGGAAGTAACAGTGCTCAGATATCTAAGTACCTTCTCTGAATATGCAATCAGGTACTTAGATTGCATAAATGACCAAAATTATGCCAGAAATATCTGGAGGTGAATAAAAAGAGGCCTGGTTAAAACTGAGCTGATAATTCATTCCCTAATGTCAACATTTTGTCAGATTAATGTGCAATTTCCTTTGCGTTCAGGAAAATGATGTAGGTGTGGACATTTTTTCATTACTCTGCTAGGTGAATTACGAAGCTATCATTAAAATAATTACCTATGGAAGAAGAAGGAGAATCAAACATTTAATTCAATGTAATTATAACCCCTATTTCCTCCTAATGTGGGTGATTTATCTCACTATGATTAAAGGAAGTAAGAACACTTAAGTAAAACATGTGCCTGTATCAATAGGCTAGCCATTAAACAACGATCACATTTCAGTAAAAAAGAGACCCCACACAGAGAAGAATATTCAGGCAGAATGAAGTGATTATTCTAACTGGTCAGCAGATATTCTAACTGGTCAGTAAGACTACCCACAAAGAAAAGTAATTGAAAAAAAATCCAAGTCATAAATACCAAGTTCATCCTATTAAACAGCTGCAGCTGGAACTAACAGGATTTTTTAATATCTTCTCTATTTCATCATGTTCCTTCTCCCAGTTTCCCAAACCATGTGGTATGTTTGCACATTGGCTCTGTACAGGTTGCCACTTCTTAGAGATATATTTTCATGCATTTATGTATAGCACAAATATACTCTGTCTTTAATAACTGTGAAAAGGAGATGGAAGAAAAAGCACTGAAAAACATGTCAAAATCCACATATTAAAAGTAATACTAATAAAGAATTCTTAGCAGAATGCTCGGTAGTTAGGCATCCTTTGGCACTAGGAGACAGGTTTCCATATGAAAAAAACCTAGAAGAGAAAACCCCACTGGACAGATGAGAAAGACACAAAAGAACAACATTAATCACTTAGTCATTCTGATTTTACCCTGCTAATAAAAAGAAAAATATCTCTCAGGTTCAAACACAGGGTACAAGCTTTCCTTATTTGTGATGGGTGCACCGGGACTGACATTTGCAATGAAGTGTTTTAGCAGGTTCCAGCACACTTGGTATCATAAAGAGCTACAGAGAATAATGTTACCGAGCTTTATTGGATGCCCCTGACAAATCACCAGTGCAAAGACTTTGGTTTCATTGACTTCATTTTCAAGGAAAATAGTGAGAAATTTAAGCTCTTACTACAGTAACAGAAATAAAGCAGCTCTTCTTAAAATGCAGTGACTTCCACAAATGACTGATTATTGTTATCCTTCCCATTACTGTGTTCAATGCTTTTATTATTGTGAACCACATTATCTGAAACCACTTGTATAAGGCTCAGGACTGCAGGTGGCACCATTATGTCATTATGAAATGAAACAACATTATTCCTGAGACAAGTAGGCAGCACAGAGGAGTCTAACCTACTTAGTGAAGTACTCTATGAATATAAAGTATGCAATCTAATACTAGTCATATATAGGAAAAACAATTCTCTCTGAGGCAAAGACTAGGAGGTATCATCTGATGCAAACTGTCAACATTAGCTGAAGTAAATGGAGCTGTATCATTTACACCAGCTGAGAATGTCCCATTGACCTTCAATCACCTTTGAATGGGAACCTCAGAAGGAACACCTGAGAAAAAAAAAATCTGCAAGCATAATAGGTGAGATCTCTATCTTTAAAACAGGTGGTCAGGAGTAAAGCAGATGCCACAGTGCAGTTAATTCTGCTATGCATTGTGATGAAATGAAGAGCAGATATAACGATGAAAAAATCAAGCTGTGACATATTCAGGAATGCTACTAAAGTGACAACATGGCTTACAAAATGCTGATGAGATTGTAGAAATATTATATTCATGTTTTACAAAAGGAGCAAACAGTGTACCAGGAACCCATCTTGTACACAGCTACCACCCTCCCAAAAGCTGACCCTATCCTATGTACAGATAACAAGTTGGCAGATAACGAGTTGGCAGGAACAGGATGTTGGCTCTGCAGAGCTACTTGGAAAAAGAGGGAACTCTAACACCACTTACCTTATTTTGTGCTATGGTGTACGTGAAAAATACATTAGACCCGTGTCTAAATCTAAATCACCAATGCAGCACGCTAACCACGGACGCTCTGTGGTCAGCACAGACTTTTCTCCACCCTTCACGTGCATACACAGGTATTTCCAATTTGTGATGACTCTGCTGTGTACAGAAACACTGATTCCCAGGAGACTTCTGTGGAGCACTCAAAAGAGGTACCGCTTGCTAGCAAGGAGACCAGCATGCAAGGTGTACAGCAGACAAAAGCATTCACTTCCACTAGGTGTGCACCAGCACGTCAGCAATTACCTTCACTGTCTTTCAGGTTTCTGCAGTATCATCGGGAGGAGTTTTGTAAGTCAGTAATAGCTGTCGACCTCCCTATAAGCTAGCCCCCACCTACCAGTTTGATCAATTATCCCAGAGCTATATAAACTAAATAACCTTTTATATGAATGGGCCTGAGAGTACTCAATGCTCAGAGAAATCCATATTCCAGACAAGCTACCATCATATAGGACAGAAATGTCTTCAATATTTGTCATTCACTTTGCTTTCTGACAGCCCACAGAGCAGTGTTAAGCTTAATTCAGGTAGTGTATAAATAGCTGGCACGGTCCTTAATAGAGATTCAAATCACTGAAAATGGATCTCGGACTGGAAGTGGATTGCTCATTTTGAAGTCATAATTTCATTTCAGTATTGCACTATGCAAGTATGAGCTGAAATAAACTATGAAATTCGCAGGAAGATGTCAACTTGTTACACATAATTAAATTCTCACCATCTTACTGCTGCATTCAGTTGGAAAATGTATGTACAAGATGCTTCATATTCTGAAATGACCTGTAGGTACCTAAGCACAAGATGCAGTGTCTGGAACTCCTAGAATAATTTGGGGCCAGGAGTTAACTTCTGTGCATTTTTTTTAACTCGTCTATTAAAAGGAGGCAACAATAATCAAGCTGGCTAAGTACTTTTTTCAGATATGCTACTGAAGAGCTCTCCAAGAAGAAGCTGTTGCTCCTTTTAAAGGGAATAATTTTTATTAAGCATTGTTGGCTCCTCATGCTATATTCTAATTTCTTTCCTTAGTCAACAGCCTGGCTATCCTGCATATGTCTAAGATCCTACCTGATACACCTGTCCTCGATAGCATTTGCAAATAAGAAACCTTCTTCTAATGACAGCATGGGAGAAAATGTTTTCCTCTCCCTGGAGGACTTTCAGGATTTCTGAAGCGTCCCTCCCTCTGTATCAGGACAAACCCAAGACTGTTCACATTTATCTTCGGGACTGAGGGAGGGAACAGAAAGTAGTATTTCTGCCCTGTGAGTAGGGGACTTTTTGCTTTGACTTCCCGCTCCACCGTTTTCCCTGCTTTTCAGTGACAGGCTTTATCCACTGAGATAGGAGCTATTCTAGGCTTCTGCTTGGTGCCTCTCTTACTCTTCTCTGTTGGAGCTGCTTCGCTTTGCATAAATCTTTGAATATTTATTAAGGCAAGGTTTTAAACCTGAGTTTCCCACATCAAAGGAGAGCATTTAAATATCGGATGATAGCATCAGCCTTTCTCTTGTTCACTCCCCCCAGTTCAATTATACAATGTGGATCTGCTTCAATAGAAAAGACTGGTTAAATCAGCTTGCAATTAGCCAATATGCGAATGACTTGTATTCAAATGGCTTTTCTACATTTCAGCCAGCTGTTCTGGGCCATGGGCTCTTGCAGTGCTAATTGCTGCCTCTGTTTCTTTCTCTCTGTCATTCTAACCAGAATTTCCCATCCTGCTTAAAACATTTCTCAGGGAAAATTTTTGTGAAGATAGGTGCATTTCCATGAATTTTCAGATGCAGTTAAATCAACCTCTTCTGGTGAACGGTCGTCTATGGAAAACATCTATTGATGCTTAGCAGCTATCTTACAGCACTGCTGAGTGTCATGAACAAGTGGCAGTGCGCCCTGGTTCTAACACTGATGCGATCTCAATCAAATTATTTACGTACACATTATCACTCTTCCCATCTACTGGCACTAGGAAAAAGATGGACTTAAGGTGCAGAATTTCTTGGCTATGCTGCCTCTGTGATGATGTCCCTCCATTAAACCAGCAGTGTGTTGCAACTTGTCCCAGGCATAGTAACATTTATAAGCTTGATCTCCTGGAGTCCTGTGACTATATCTCAACTCGCATATAAAAAAAAGTGAGTCTTTGTGCATATAAAAAAGTTTGAAAACCTGAACAGAAGGTAAGCAATAGTATATAAAAAATGTTATGCTTTTATTTCAGTTGTGTAACTTGTTGAGATCTGATTCATTATTTTGAACAATAGTGTTTGGCAGTATTATCTGAGGTAATGGCAGGGTCTAGGCTTTACTTTCTCTAGTTCTCTCCAGGGTGGCTGTATTGTTATTAACCAGCTTTACGTCACAAGTATATAAAATAATTCATTGTAAAGTGTTTCAAAATCATTGAAGGAAATGCTCTGAATAAATACTGAATATTAAATATATTAAGTAAATGTGTTAAGGAAAGATACATTAGTTCCACACATTGAAACTGAAATAAAGCAATGTATTTAATGAATGCACAAGAAAGCAGGAAAGAAAATGAATAGCTCCTTTCAGTGGTTATGACTCTAATCTTTCATTCACTTATATAAAAATGGCTATTTATTACCACAGCATGCTAGCTGAAGTTACAAAATCAAATGCAGTTAGCAGAAGTGTCTTCTGGTGAAGTACTCTCACTCTGTTAGAAGATCCTGTCTTTCAGAAGTACTGAAAAATACCATAGGAATTCATCAAACACAACAATTAACTGGCCGTTACCAGGAGCAAGGATCCCTGCCTCTGTTTTGTAAAATTTAGCAAGTCAGCCAATTTAACAGACAGTTTAGTACAGAGAGGGCCTAGATGTATATCTAGACAAAATAATAAAGACAAGATACAGAAATAAGATCACAAACCAAAATTTTTAATCAGAGATGTGATTTTGATTCCTCCCACTTAAGACCCTTCAAGAGATTTTTCAGAAAGTGCTAAGAATGTACCCCTTTGAAAAGTCAAATCTTCCTAGACTGCCTCAGGTTAGGTGCACAAAAATAACTGGTACTTTTAAAAAATCCTAGCCAAAAATCTCTAATGTATTTCAGTTAAAAGCACTTGAATCAGACTTAGGTCACATGGTTTCAGTTTACTTCCAGTTTAGGGACAGGGCTTGGAGATAAAAACATCTTTCATATTTATTCTCTAGTTCTAAATATTCATCTAAGAGAAATACTGTTAACAAGTTCATCTGAATTCAAAACATTAAGGTCCCTTCCAGGCTAAATTATTCTATCATATTGTAATCATCTATGGGTATCTAGAGCTAAAATATTAGCAGCAGGCCATCTAATTACTCTCATTTTTTCCAGGGTATGACTCCTGAAATTTAGGGAGGTCTGTTATCCAATGACACAGTACAGACCCAGGCCTGAAGAACACCTGCAATCTCATCCCAGCTCAGAAAGCCTTTCTACAGTTTAAGTCACTTCACTGATATGCTTTATTTATGCTATTAATATAGTGGATATAATAAAATATTTAAGGACTTCTGAGGGGGCTTTGGAAGTAAATGTAACATTAATAAAATCTGTAGAAAAAAATACGCTTTAGAAGTGCTGATATTATGTTGGCTAACCATGATGTCAGAACTGAAACAGAAACAGCTAGAAAAAATTTAAGGTAGCATTCCTGAATATTACAAGATATTATCCTTTTTGTATATGTGATTGTCCTCCTTCAGTTATCAGTGGAGAGAAAAAAAAAACAACAAAGAAGTGATGCTCAGACCTGTATTTGCTTTAAAGTAGGTTTGATACAAAATTCAAGGTAATGTAGGAACAAGGTCAAATATAGATATTAAAATAAAATACTTCTTGACAGATTGGGATCCACCTGTCTCTCATTAACTGAGATGTAATAGCCATTCTCAACAACTGAGAAATGTATGAAACAGTTAAGCCCCTTTTTGGAAATCACTAAGAATCAATGGAGACTCCAAAGGAAAAGGAGATTCACATCACCTCTCAGAAAAAAACCCTTGAAAAAAAGAAGTCTCACTGAAATGTCTCTGGTAGATATTTCTGTCTGTCTGTGAGACAAGTAGGGATAGCAGAGGAGAAGCTGGGCTAAAAAGCACTGGAAAGCCAAAAACAAAGCAGGAAAATCATTTTGGCTCAGCAGAAAAGAGCTTAAAGTATGAGCAAAGAAACTGCCTGCTGCTTGACTGTTGTGTTCAGAGTAACAGGACTTTGCACATCTTCTGTTAAAAAAAGAAAACCAACAAGATTTAATCAGAAACACTCCTGAGTTCTGAAACAAATGCTCCTCTCTAAGATGCTTAAGTATAGCATGGGTCAACAAGAACAACTTTTCAATTGTAATGCACTGGAGATGGGCCATAAGCTAGAAAGAAAGTAGAAAGCTAGTGACCATTTTATTTCAGAGCAATTTTTTTTTAATTGAGGCAGAGAGGAAGGAAAGAAAATAAGCAGATAGGCTTTTTTTCCAGCTACTACTACCTCTTTTTTATAGATAAAATCACTGACGTCTGGAACAGGAAAAGGCACTAAGGAATTATTACTAGCATGGCAATGCCACGTGAAAAATTCATTTTTAAGGAGGAGAAGCTTTAGGCAGCTTCTTCAGCCTTTAAGAAATCAAACTGAAGTATAAAAGAAGTCATGTATTAAGCTGTTTTTATAAACTCCAAGCACAATTAATTTCAAAATACCAGTCTGTTCATGTTAATTGAATAAAAGTATTCATGCTCAAATATGGTTATGTTTCTCCGTTGTAAGAAATGACAGCAAACGGAACATGCAGTTGCTCCTTGCAGTGCTATACCATTCATTTTAATAACACTGTCTCCTTTAGATGAAAACAGTATTTTACCACAAAGCCAATGGCAGCGTAACTTCTCAAGTACTATTCCAAATTTACAAGGTATTTTAAGATTCCCAGACTATACTCAACATACTTCATTTACAAATATACCAGGTAGAAAATTAAAATGACTAATCAGTGGTCCCTTTTCATACATGACAGCTCGGAAGTGCAGATCTTGTCTATATGAGAAGTATTCCTCTGAAATACACTTTTCTACAAACCGTGAGGGGGCTTGAATCAAGCACCTGAACAACAAAGATGCTGACTGTGTACTGCCTGTCCCCCAGGAACGTCGCCCTGAGCTCACCGCTATCCAGCCTCCTTGTACAGGAACAGAACTATGTGAAACGCTATTTTTACTGGAGTTTGCAAAACATATTACACAAACTTGCCCTGTTTGAGCCAAATCAATTTAAAAAAAAAAAAAAAAGAAGAAAACAGAAAAAGTCACAGGCTTTCAATTCCCAGTTTTAAAATTTAAAGTAAGAGAAGAAAATTTATCTCTGAAATGCTGTCTTGAGTAGCAAAAAATAAACACATTTGTTTTGGGAGGACTTCTTTTGATGAACAGTCTGTCAAAACTGTCATAGATTCAAACTGTTTCAGCTGAACCAAACAGGAGGTTTTGGTGAAAAAAGTTGGGATGAAAATCCTGACAAACTTTGTTTGGCTCTTCGTATTTATGCTGGTTTTGGAGACCTATGTTATACATAAAGATGGTATGAGCAGAGGGGATGGGTGAAAAAGGGAGCAAACACACTGCTATCCTGAGGTTCTCCTTCAGCACAGCATTGTGTTGGCATAAACAGGCTATTCGCTAAGTGCTCTTGTGGGATTGCTATTGTAGGACTCTATTGCAGACTTGCACAGACATTTCTCTCTCTCTAAAACATCATATGGAGGCACACATCTAAGAGTCACAAAAGGATCCTGGCATCACTGGATTTTGTGCAAACTTTCCTAAAAGATACGGGACAATATTTTTGAAAAATGATCAATAATTCTGGATGTTTCCGACAAGTAAAACTTGTACCATGCTGAGATATTGTGGCAATAGATATCCTGTGAGCAGCATAAATTGATGGACAGATAAAGTATGGAAGGTGAAGGAAGGAGGTCTTTCTTGGCAACTATTAACAGAATAGTGCTTACAAAATTAGCATCTTTTCATTTTCTCAGCCCTGGCAAACAAACAAGGGAAGCTTTCAGTACTAAAAATATGTCTATGTTTTGCAGAATTCACTGGAATCTGTAGTGTTTGAGGTTGTGAAGGATCACTGCATCTGCAGCTGCAATTGGGGGACACATATCCTACATCCAAAATATCACAAGCAGAACTCATTCCAGTACTGGCCTCTAATAATGCTGTACTCCTTGAAACACAATTATTTAAAAAAAAAAAAAAAAAATTAACCACAGGCAAACCTCCGCATACCATTTAAGATGAAAGAGTGCTTAACAGTAATATCCTGTAGAGAAAACACTTGGTTTTACAGAAAACCTCAGCTATTTGCCTATAAAGGAATGCTCACCTATAAAAGACTAACAAAGGAGTATCTTTCTTTGGCTTATTCCTCTTCCCCAGACTTCACCTTTACCTCCTAAGCTCCTCTGAATATCTATCCTATAACTGATCTTGATCTTAAACTCGGTGGCAAGTCTGTCCCTGTGCACACAGCAATGACAGTTACATAGTGGTGATCAGAATGATGTGTTGCTTTCTGTAGGAAGGCAGGAAATCAACAGCCAAAGAAATCAGCACAAGAAGCTATATATAAGACAGATCAGGCCCTTATTTCTGTATCATTAAAGATCGAAGGAAAGAACTCAAATGTCAACAACTTTACAAGTACATGCTTAATGCTCTGAACAGCCAGGAAAATGGGAGCAAGTCAGCCTAGGAGAGCATTCAATGAACATTACATTACCAGGATCCTGTATTTTACTTTTGCAGGTCACCTTAAAGCTATGTAGTGTTGAGGATTTAAAGCTCTTAAGGAGATTAAGGGTTCAAGTGCTGTGAACAAACAAATTTAGGCTACTAAAATCACAATTCTAAATTTTAAAATGTGCATGAGATGATTAAAAGTATGAGTTAGTGATTTTTAATTATTTTGTGCAAGTTTTACATATTCATAAGTCTGCTTGGAGAAGCACACACTGCATTCCGATGAGGAATGCCATTATCTCATGTTCTTAACACAGCTTCAGTATAGCACAAGACAAGGTTTCAGGGACAGGACATAAAATAACATTGCAGCAGACTCACAGTTTCAAATGTCCATAGTATCACTGGGGGCTGATACCAGCACAACCTCAATTTTAACCACACGTGGCACCTTCTGCTGCCCAGGCTCTGGCCCACCCACTCTGCTTCACCTCTGCCCTCCCCAGGGATCGTAGGCTTTAATCTGCATGAATTCCTCGTACCCAGACTGGCACAGGGAATGGCTAGAGCCAGGCCACGCTTCTGCTTCCCCCAGCTCAGCCAGCCCTTGCCAAGTGTCAGAGCTGGGGTCATCCAGGACTCCCAGGAGAGGGAAAAGGGATGGAAGAAGGGCTGAACTGTAGCAGAGGGATCCCATACTCGAAAGGAAGTGGGAAGGCATATAGGTTTTCTTACCATGCCCAAGACAACTACAAGGTGAAGTCCCCCATGGCCAGATCCTCTCTTCCCAGACAGCTCAGACTGGTTGGGGAGTGGGTACCTAGGGAGGAAGGAGACACCTTCCCCACAGAAACCTCTGTCAGATAATCTGGTTGTGTCTTGCTACCTTTCTTTCTTTCTTAGTGACAGTGTCACGAAACATTTAAGTTGTAACTTTCAGCACTGCTTGGATGAACATAACTGATTCATTAATAACATTTACCATCAGTCTCCAGCAATATTTTTTTTCCCCAAGGTTCCTTTTTATTCATGAATGGTTGCTTGTAGTATTACGAAGAAAATACCCGTGAAATCTGACAATAGGCAAATTTTTTACTCCTACATTTCAGCCTGGTCATGAGTCAAAGACTCATTTTTGGCACAACTCTAACAAAGTATTTTTTTCAATATTTTGAAGAGCAGGAGTCTGAAACACTGTTGTCTGTCTAAGAGAAGAATTGTGACTGTCTAATGTGAGTAGCCTACTTTTCAATTAGCCTGTAAAAATAAGCCTGCCTTTCCAGACATCTAGTCATCAGATTTTCAGATGTTTTGCTTGCAACTAGAAATGAATTCATTAAAAAACAGAAATAGCTGATATCAAACAGGGATTCTGTTGAAGGGTACTATTTTTCTGAAAAATGTATAAGCTAATATATACAAGAAAGAAATGCAGCAGACGGCTGTGCATGTGTAACCAGGGTCAGGGTGAGTATTTGAAGGCATACACAGAATTCCCTATGTTCTACTGCAGCTCCACAGAATAGCAAAGGACTAGCCTGGCCTAGGACTAGCCTATCTATGTGTTTATACACAGCAAACCAGACACACGTTTGGCCTCCCAACATCCTTTGACAACATATCCCATCACTGAACTGTGTTGTATGGAAACAGAACTTCCTTTTGTTTTAAGCATTGAGCCTCATCATGGTGATTTTCAAGTTCATGTACCCTGAGGACAAATAATCAAACCATTCCCTTGTCATTTCCCCCAAGTCATTCATGACTTCAGAGCTACCTCTCCAAGATTATCTTTATTTCCAGTCTGAATTTAGTCTCTTCACAGAAGGAGGCCTTCCTGTGATCATTTTTGTTGACTTTCTTTGTATCTTAGTGCCAATCATTAGCATTAAGATCCTTTTGTGACATATTGAAATCAAAACAATCCCAGATTATTCGGTCACCTACAAATTTTGTTAACCTGTTTTTCCTTTCTCCAGGTCATTTAAACAATATCTGGTCCCAGCAGAGATAACCAGAAACCTTTCTGATAACTTACTCCATTTCTTCCCATCCTTTGTTTCTTTTATTTTATTCTAGGAAAAGCTGTAAACAGAAACTATGTTACTTAATAGACATTTAACTGCATTCTGCACAACTGTATGAATGGACCCAGCATTTATCCTCTTTGGGGACCCAATACAGTGGTCTAGTATCTTGGCTCCTGCAGTTACTTAGGAAGTCTGATGTGATTCAAGGTCCCATATACACTTCATTTACATTAAAACTGCAAATGATACTACTCTTCAGATCTCTGAGATGCTCTTCTGTAAAATGCTGTGTTATTAATTCAAGAGATGGGTATGAATAACAGAACCTGTCCTGCTGTTGTTGTCTGTTTAAGAGGTATCACAAAGTCCTTGTCTGCCCAATACTCATTCTCTACTGCTGAACACTTGTTAAGTATTGGCAAGAGTGTGGAAAAGTGTGTGAGACTAAACAGAACTTGCTGGCATCCCATGAGGAGATTTCCTAGTCTAGAAAAGAAAGTGCTATCAGTAAACCCTGGAATTTCTCAGAAATAAATTAGGACATTCCATAGGAACTCTAGGCTAGTAATGCGATGGTCAACAATGTAGCAGGTGATCAGTAGATCTGAACAAACCTTAGGCAATTGATATCTAAAGAGTTGTCTAAGAGACCAGCTGCTGATGTTGTTGCTGTTCATATGTTGTAACTTCAGACCAAGGCAATTTACAGCGTAGGGGGCAGGCCAGCCCTAGCCTTTTTTATGATCTCTTCTGAAAGCAGACTAGAAGACTCAACAGTCTGTAATACTGGTAATATTGAGAAATTATTTCTAACATTACTCGCCTTCTCTCTCACTTAAGGATGTACGGACAATCCATGCACTTTTCAGAAGGGGAAGGATTAGCATGTTTGTGATAGGAAACACTACCCGTTTGTTAATCTCGGGCAAAGCAGACACAACGGCTCTCATGCTCAGGACACGGATCAGCTCCACGCTCACAGAGAAGTCTTATCCCCACAACAGCTTGCACATCCTTCGAGGTGTTCAGTGGCAGCAATGAACTGGATACACTAAGCTAGCAGCCACTTTGAACAATTCTGTTGAGCAAGACTTCTACGAATAGTACGGTGGAAAGTCACATGAAAGGGGGAAAGGAGTGCTGCATTGTAGCTGGCTGGGGTCAGTAAGGAGCCCTGAAGAGCAAAACAGCTGGGGCTGCCGTACTGGCAGCTCAGAGCAGAGGGGGACGAGACAACACCTTCCTCCTGGGCTTCCTGAAAATACACTGGCGGCATTGCTCTTGGTGAGCAGACCATTAAAATAACTCCACTGTCCCTAGTGAACAAGCAAGTCTTGATTTCTCATTGACTGAGGGGGACTGGGATGAAGGTGTCGCAAACAAGTTTTATCCTAACATCGAATCCCACTCAAAGCTCAGAGCTAGTGATGGCCAACCCTATGGTAAAACCTCCCTGGCATGCTTTAGCAGCTGTAACACAAACAGAACAACACTATCCACAAACAGACTGAAGTCTCTGATCCCAAGAGCCTTGGTTTCTTCTAGTATTACCTCAAGGAGGGCTGTGATCAGCTAAATGCTTTTTCTGGGGAGTCCTAAAGGACAGCTACCAAGCATTTTCAAAATCATTTGGAGATCCAACATACACGATAAACTTGTTTAATTTAGATTTGGTAAGGCAGATGAAACATTTTTATTACAAATCACAGCTCCGTTCATTTTGTAAGGTGCATATACATTATACACAAGTATGTACACATTACAAAATGTGTATGTCATCTAGCTGGGAGGAAACATCTTTTTGGCAAATGGAAAATGCAGATCTAAATTATTTTAACAGAATGTGTGGTAGGTGAGATCACTACGTACGGAAGGGCTAAATACATATTTCCAGTGTGAAATAAAGTTCACACTTTTCAAGTGACCCCTATATACTGAGATGTCTTCTAAAATATTAAAGTTTAGACACACTTAATAGCTATTTCTGCCCTAACGCTGCCTAGAATATCACAAACATTAATTTATAATTAGGTACCTGAAGATACTTACTGTAATTTTTTTTAAACAAATACATTATTTTGCCTTAAATTTGATTCTGCTATGTTCCATGAGAATACTACCATTTAAAATACACATATTTTATTATCTGCAATGTGTAGCCATTTTTGCATGGCAGTATGTTAATGTATAGACTATAAAGATACGATTTATGAGTAGAATTTTAAGGCAAGCTTTCTATTTAAGTAGCAAAAATATATTGTTCATAGCAAAGAATACATTTATTCTAAGATTTAACAACAAGAGAAGAATTTCCATGAGTGTGTAATTTTCAATTTACACAGTAAAAAAGATATCTGAAAAGAAACCAAGGGTCTTTGTAAGTAGGGTATATGTCAGTCAATGTGAGGCACTGCTACTTTATGAAAGTCTGAAATGAGATTGTCTGTAAATTGCCTTCACTATTCTTTCCAGTCTCAACTGAAAGAAATGAAAAAAGAATATGAAAAACTGGTTACACTCCCATTTTCTCTCATTTTTAATATCATGAGATACTGTAAGTCACACAGCAAAATGTCCTGTAAACACAAAGGTATGAGACTGATGGATTTTCTTTAAGATATGCAACACTTTAAAATTCTCTCACTACAGCATTCAGCTGCTTTGCAAGGTTACAGCTAAGCCTTAATCCTGATCTACTTTAGTGAAAGCAGAGCTTCATTTTATTCTTTTAATTCAAAATGGTAGCACTGGTTTCTAAACTTCTACAGTAAGCAGCTCTGCAGCTAATACTGGAGTCTGTAGGGTGTTCAGTGCATTATCAACACAGTGATCTGAAAATCAAAAAGAACACAGAGGTCATTTAATTCATCAGCATCCCCTATGCCCCACCCTCCAGTGTGGAACTGATCCTCATTACCAGGGCTTTGCTGTGTCTCATTTTAAATGGTCCCACGGATGGGATTTAGTACTTGATCAGCTATTGCCCTGTGAAGGAACCAGACACCTCTGATTTGGATTATAGTCAGCAGCACTTATAGGAGCCTCTGTTTCATTTCAGGGGATTAAAACTCACTTTCAAAGACAGCTCAAGAGAGGCAAGAGAGAGCCCTTCAAAACATTTCTCATACTGATGACTTGCATAGCAAAGCTGCAGAAGGCTGTATTTATCTTCTTGGGACGGAACCACAGAGGTAGTAAGCAATTGGAAGAAAGCTCACAATAAATGCAATGTACAAATTATTTGGAGGCATTCCTCTCTTATTTGCAAAAGAGAAACAGAGAAAACACTCCTCGGATCCCCTAATCTAGACAAACAAATTCACACACAACATTTTTGCTTGTTTGTTGTCCTCTCTTTGCCCTTGTTTCACACGATGAATGCTCCTTGCAATGTCGGGGGGAAGTTTCTTAATTTCTGCCCCAGGGCTCATGGAACCAGTGGCTCTGGTAAACGTGAAGTAAAAATCTCCTTTTACAGGGTGAACTCTGAAATTTGGTCTGTTAGAGTCACCCAATGGATGGGAGGAAGACTCCTCGCTACCCTGCCCATTTTATTCATATGTACCAGCTCTTCAGCCTTCTACCACCATCTTTATTGGCAGCCCAAGCCCTTGGAGATGTGAATATCAGCTCTTTTCTTTTTAACCACTGTATATCAGATGATCTCTCCCTTGCGCAATCCACTTGCACCCCTAATTGTTGTGACAACACATCATTTAGATAGCTCTTTCATCTTCAAAGCACTTCACAAACATCAATTAACCCAAATCTAGATTAATTAATCTGACAATTAATTTGCTATATATCCAGCAGTTACAATAATGGAGAACAAACTAGTGCCTATTAAAGTCATCAGAATGAGTTTCCTTGACTCTAACAAAAATGCGATCAAGCTCATTTCTTGAGTCTATTTCTCTCTCCTAAATCTTCACTGCAATCTGGTATTTTCTTCTCCAGCATCTTCAACTGCTTTATCAAGAATACAGCCAAGGAAAGGGGAAAGAAAGAAAGGAATCTGTGAGCTGAGATCACACACACCAGGAGTTAATCAGTTTTGTTTTAAGGATGACCTTAAATCTTGCACCCCACCTGCACAGAGTTTATGAAGATTGATAGATCAGTCCTTGACATTCCTAGATAAATCAGGGTTCCAAACACAGTGCTGTGATTAATGAATTCAGGAAGCACTCATATTATAAACCAATTGCTAAATTATAGATTAACCCAAACTGACAAAACAGGGTGAGTAGTTGCAGCAAATTCCCCACAATCACTGTAGACCTTGTGAAGTAGGCCACTTGAGTTTCTAATAATCAGTGTAGTGCCTGCAACCACATGCACATAGAGAGAACAAGGGGAATATGAGGGAGAAAGCAAGAGAAATATTTAAGAATTGTAGTATTCTAATGAATCATTTACTGGAAAAGTAGGTCTAATGGCATTTATGCAAGGAGGTCTCAGAAATTGGCTTTTACAGTGTGCCATTTACTTTAATTTTATAATAATCCTCAGAATAAGGTATCATCCTCTCATAAGACTGTTTTAAAACTCCTACTCTGGTTAAGCAGTATGCACTTATACAAATATTTCTAGTAGCTTATTAAATATACACCACATCCCAATATTTAACCCCAATTTTTTTGTTTTTCTTTTGACCACCAAGAAGAAACTTTTAATTATCCAAAATTATCAGCTGCATAGTCAGTTTTACAAGAACTTATCTGGAAATTCACAACACGATAACATCCTTAAAATGACTAATAAATAAATCCTACTCAGATTATAAAGAAAGATCTGCACCCTCCAACAGTAAGGCCAACCAATTATTCTAAAGATTCCAGGAAAATACCCTGACCTAATGAAAAAGAAATGACTTACTGAAAAAGTAATTTGAAGGCATCTTTTGATTCATGTTAAAGACATGTAAAGGTTGAGTCCCCCTTTCTTGTTGTTGAAGACTTTCCGCAAGAAGGACTCCATATGCAAATACCTCTTCAGCAACATCAGGGTAAGCAAGAAGGGAATGATTGGCTCCACTGGCATTAACTTTGTGAGTAAATTGAAGGAGAAAATGTAGAACTGCATAGTTAATCAGGTATGACTGAAATCACCCAATCAAGTAAATAAACAGCAAGTCTAGCCTATGTTGTAATTCGTTCTTGGTGTCAGTCTCTTTATACATGGAATTAAAAACCTAAAGAAAATAGCAACAACAAATGAGTCTTCTCTTATGGAACAGTGTGAAATCCTTCAGCTCATGCTTTTCGAATCATCATTTGACACTGCTTGAATTGCCCTTTGTGCGACATGCTTTTTTAAATCCTGCACAAATTATTGCTGTTGACCATAAACCGTATCTTTCCACATTAGTTCTTCAAACACTCTATGACAGCTAAACTGTGAAAGAATAAAAGCACTAATGGATTTGTCTGAATGTATTAGTTATTGCTTGTCTCTTAAGCTTTACTTGGCCTTCTTCACAGGTTCTGCTCAGTTACTTTCACCACCAGCTTTCAGAGATACTGAGGACTTATTGAAGGATTACAGTTTATAACATACCTGTATAAGCAGAGCTGTAGTCAAGTATTAAAGGTCACGGAAAGCTTCTTGATCTAGAGAACACTGCAGTAATAACTCAGAGAATATCAAAATAACCACTGCTATTTGCTTTTCCTTAACTCAGAATGGAGCAGCCAATACACTTACAGACCTTTAAGAAACTTTTTTCCCCTAATGATCTATCATTTTGCATGAAAGATTCAACACTTAGAAAAAATCAGAAGGAAACATGGTTACAACTATTTGAGGAAGACCCAACCTTCCACCCCCGAAAAAGCCATAACAGACCTGGGGAAGAGATTATTAATAATAATTTTTTTTTTAATTAATAAAATTAAAATAAAGTGATTGCCTATTTCCATCCAGCATAACATAAAAATCTTTCTCGTAGGCTGTGGAGCTTCTTCTATTCATTTATAAGCAAGGATCACATTATATAACAGTACCAACAAGGCAGAAGAGGCACTGCATAGATTATTAATTTAAGCGAAGTGCAGATCTCTCAAGAAGACCTTGTTAACAATGACCTACCACAAAAATGTAGAAAATTCATGGTGTATGAAAATTCACATTGGAAAGGCCAATGTATAAAGGTCTTACTATGGAAATTAATTGAAAAACACATGACCTTTAAACTCCTGAATGCATCTCATGAGCACTAGAGCATCATAGATATACTGGGGCCTACAAGCATATGCAGATAGACCCCTCAGCAGAAAACCAAACATATAATTCGTGTGCTAAGACACAGCTGCTCCAACAGATTGGATGGACAGAGCCAAGGAAGTCAACTGGACATAAGACAGAATGGGGAAGAACGGCAGAACAAGGTTTTAACCTCATTAGAAATGGACAGGAAGAGGCAACCTTCTCATGGCTACCCAAAGGTAAGCAACAGTAATGTCTCGGGGCTTCATGCTGCAAAGAGCCATTCATACACACAGAGGCCTTATGACCTGATGTATGTAATAGACCTGGTAGCCACAGCTGTGGGTCCCACTCGTAACTGTACATACATAAACGTAATCAGGATCGGGATCATCATCTGTAATCTGGGTTAGGCAGGGATGAAACAATAAATGAACTGACAGCAATGATACCATTGCAACATACAGATTTTTGAAAGGTAGAAAAATATCTCATGGACGTTCTTCTTTTGAAAATTTCCCCTATGTGAGTGGAAGATGGAAAGGACTTTCTATATAGATATGACACATGCTTCCCCCTCTCCTTGCAGCTTTTTACTTCACCTGCAGCAATGTTTTTCTTCCAGTTTTTTTTGCTTCTTTTCCTACTTTTCCTTATGAACAGAATTTATTTCAGTGAGGTTCTCTGTATAACCTCAGCAGAAGGTATTCTTACTCTATGTCATGTACAGTGTTTGGCCTGTTCCTCTACAGCACCTTGATAGGTGTTTATTTCCCAAGTATTACAATATCTAATACCAAACAAAAATAGATTATTTTTCAGTGTACATTACCAGTACTCCTCTAGAAAAAGAGGAATGCTGCAACTATTAGAATGGATGGATAGTAGATGATCCCTACCAGAAGATACTCACAATGCAAGACTGTATTTCAGATAAACCTTTGACGGCAACATACCTCACATGCTGAAACCAAACTTGAATGCCAAAGTTCCACAATTTACAGGACCTTCAGCACAGCAGACTAGGATAAAAACTGCTCGCAGCAGAATTATATTCCTCACTCAGATTTGTCAGTAATTACCTTTGTGAACTGATCTATTTACATATTAGAAAAGCAATGCACTACTTTTGGATCAAAGAGGTATTTTGTTCACTTCAATGCATACACAAATTGTCCGTACCGTTAGCATTAAAAGAAGTTATGACCAGCACTGAAGTGTGACCAGACTTCTCAGGTGGTTTCAATGTCTGGGAAGAAAAGCTCAGTAAGTTCATAAATCTAATATATCTTTTTCATAATAAAACCTAGAGCAGCAATAATTGCAATAAAGTTTTACAAGGCATCCTGAGAGGAATAAAAAAATAACTGCTTTCTGCACCACAGCTAAATAAAGCAAAATTAGATTTTTTTTTTAAAAGCCCATAAGGAATTCAAATTAACAGACTTTGTAAAGGATGCTAGCAAAAGACTTTTGAGGGAGACCCTAATTATTGGCTGCTTTGATTTTAGTGACCTTGCTTATCTTATCTTTCTAAACAGACATTTTAAACAAGAAAGTTTCAAATGCCCAGACAGTGTAAAGGCTGCTTTGGGTGCACGACTTACAAAGAACAAACTTATGTAAGTTAAACTGAGTTGTTTTAGTGTATTTTCCCCATTCCTCATGATACAAAGCAGACCACTAAGCTCTGTACCCATATGATTTCAGTGGCAGAGATGAAAGGCCAAGACTTCAGAGCTCCAAATAGCCTACAGAGGCAAGCCAAAGGTAGTGACGGTTGCAATGTGTCTGCTGTTGTTAAGAAGTCTCCCTCCATTTGCAGAATTTCCATAAGCTGACATTTCCCTCCAAGTATTTCTGGTGCCTCTTAAAGCCTTAACTTAGATTATGCTTTCCAGAGTATGTAAAAAATAAACAGCAGGTACAGGTACAAAACCACCCAGCCTTATGCAATTACTGTGCACAGTGATCAAGCAATCCTGGTGAGAAGCTGATGCTCAGCAAGGCAGCTGGAATACACTAAATCTCCCCACGTTAAATATGGCACAGGGAATTCTTCCAACACTTAGCAGTAACATATTGCTATACACTTTATGAAGTGAAACAAAGCAACTGAAGTCAAATGTTCCAAAATATGGTAGGGTGAAGACTGGAATGTTTAGTCAATGTAAATCAAAGTATAAACATTCATACGGTGCTAAACCCGTCCCAGACACTTCACCTCCCTAATTCTTATAATTTCCACTCTTCTGTCCTTGCTGCCATCAAATTCCTAAGTTATAGTCCGTGTAGAAAGCAGACAGAATAGTCATTTGACAAGTACTATATGCTATCTGTCAAACACAAGTGATTTTGGGGGCTGCTCTATCATAGCAGCCTTATCTTACACCCACCGAAAGGTATAAAGGGCCTGAATTTTAAAGCTTCAAGCTTTTTTCTTATTTTACAGCCAAAATTAATTTTAAAATATTTCTGCACTCATGAATGATCTGGTGCAAATCTTACTACTTTTAGCTTTTCTGCAAATGTCTGAACCGCAGCCTCAGGCAAATACTCAGATATCTAAATCAGGGCCTGCAAACACTTGCATACACAAACAAAAACATGTATTCTCCAAAAAAAGAAAAAAAATTTCCCACAGGATCAAGACTATTTTGAAAATTGTCAATAGGTTCACAAGATCCATCTTGCCCTGGTTCTCTTCTTCACCCAGTCCTTCACTGACTTTCCTCTCATCTTCTCTACAGGCAGTCCTAAAGGACTATTGTTCCTCTTCACTTCTCCCTCTTCAGCCTCTCTTTTGGCAGTATCATCTGCAAACAAATTCAACTACTGTCTCTCTGCTCATAGCTCAAAGACCCCCTCTATTCCCAGACCCATCTTCTCCTGCCCAAGCTGAAATCTCAGCCTTTCTCATACCTTCTCACCTCAGTTTCAAAGAGATTAAAGCATGTTTCTCCCTCCAGAACCACATTTCCCTACCCTTACAGATTTGCCACTTGTTCTGACATTCTGGCATCACATTTTGTTTGCATCTCTTCCTAGGTTTTCTCATCTAAGTGATTTAAAGGCCACTTATACACAATGTGGTGAAGGCAGTGCTGTGCTAATTCTGCTTTTCATTTGAGTGGCAGAAACCTGATCCATCTCTTGTCTCAAACCTATATAGTCACATAGTATGGGATGTTACCCATTTCAATTTAAGCTACCTCAAGAAGCAGATCCTATAAGGGCAGGCACAACTCATTGCTCTAAGTGACTGTCAGATACAAGCTGGACTAGGTGACCTGGGACACTCTGCTAAGGAGGAGGCAAGGTGCAGCCTTCTGCATCTGGTTGCGTAAGGTGCACCCTCAGAGAGGCTGCATAACACAGATAATCTGTCACATTACCTCTCTTCTTCAGCCTCTCAGCATCTCACATTTTGAGTATACCATGTTCTTATGTTCTCTAGCATTGCCCCCTTCAGTTCTGCTTCCTTTCACCTGCGCAGAATGCTGCAGCAGCTACAGTCCTCCCACCTGGTTTAACCATGTCACCTCTGTCTGTACGTCCCACAGGTGGCTTACCCTTCTCTAGTACATGAAAGAACTGCTCACCCTCCCTTTCCAAGCCTTTCATAGCTCACTCCATGCAAAAGCAAAAGCTCAGCTCCCAGCTCTGCCTGAGCTGTGATGTGAGCTCATTGCCCAAACAAGCACCTTCTGTGCTTTTTCCAGCGCTTCCCTTTTGTCATGAAGTAGCAGCCCAGGAGTCAGAGACGCCAATGGAGGCCCCAGCCATGGCAGTGCTCTTGTCCTTGACTGTCCTTTGAGACAGTCATGTTACTAGCTCCGGAGGGTAGCTGCTCTTTTTTTTTCTTTTCCTCTCCTGGAGATCTCTATTGCTTATACAACACAGAGTAATTTGCTTGCCTTCTGTGTTTCAGGCAACTAATTTATAGAAATTTTAATCTACCCAGGAAATTTATAAAATTGCAACCTCCCAAGATAACAAAGTCATTATCCTGACACTTCACATTACTGTCATCCTACACATGCTACAATAAATAACTCCTCTACATTTCTTCATTTGCATTAGAAATCCTCTTTAGCCAATGCTGTTAATTTTGCCTGCAGTTTAAAATGGAGGCTGTTCTTTCCCTACACCTCATTCTTATTTCATCTGCTACAACTGTTTCAATCCCATTGGACATGCCAAACACAACTGGTTTGACCATTTACCAACTAAGGGATAGACGGAAAGATCTTTCACAGCTGCTTCCCTGTACCACCTGAGGTGCTGAGCTTCCTTCCAACATCTCAGATGCACCTGTCACAAACGCTTTGGTCTGGCCTCCTAAGTATCCTGTGCTCCATCTACTTCATCCTTCACTTTTCCTTGCTACATCTCTCATTGTTTTCTCAAACTTCCTCACCCTTTTGGTACTTCTTTTGCCCTTGGACTCATCTTGTTTGCCCAACAGTGCCACAAGGGACACAAACAATATATAAAGATAACCATTCATAACTGCGTCTTCCTCGTGCATCCCCAATACCATACAAATGTATACATACAAACACTGTGTCAGTACCACTGTTGTTCCATACCAACAGTGCTGATTTTGTGAAGTTATAAATCACAATCAGCATGACCAGTATAAATCCAAGCATTCATAAGACTCCTTTTTACCTTTTCCACCCATTTGTGGCATGGATTATAACATGTAGACACCAGGCATTTTATTTTTTCTATCTGCACAGCACATCCTGCAGTATGTAATGAGTGAAAAATTACAATACCACTTCTGCAGGGTTGTGCAGCTATAATGATGAAAGAGGAAAAGTTTAAAGGACAAGGGAAAAATTTTACTAGACAATTTGGTAAGAAAAAAAAAAAGATGTAATTTTGGGTCCAATGTCCTTTCATCAGGTCCAAGAGGCTGAACAGACACCGGGGACACTGCTCTTCATTTAACATTTTTTAATTTAGTATTAACCTTAAACCTGATTAGAAGATATGAACATTTCGATTCTGCCTTGATTTAACCCAAATTAGCCATAAGATGATGAATTTTTCTACGCAAAGCTCCAAGTTCCCAACCATTAGTCTTTCTGCTGACTAGTAACACCGTCATTACTATGGCACGTGCCTTTTTGTGGCCACCCCATTCTTCATATATAATAACAGATCTCATAATTCAGTGTTTCTTTTACAGAGGGTCTCCAGACACAAAAGTGAGGAAATAGTAGTTCAAATGGTGACAGGACTGCCACTTCCCTTGAGTATACTTCCAGCAGTTAAATGATGCTGGGTTCAAATTATCCAACTGATTGGCAAAAACAGCCCCATCATTTTTTTGAGGTTACTGTAAGAAGTATAGAGCATAATCTACTGATTATAGTGGATTACCACTTCTCTGCATCCTTAATTTGATTGTGGTAATCATAAAGCAGCTGTGTGATCATCTTTTCCATCAAAGAAGAGGGCAGTGCAGAGTAGCAATCTTCGGTTGAAAAAGGGAGACAAAGTTTTGTTTTCTGTGAGTAGAACTATTCAAGAAGTAGGAATGACTTCTGACCTTTAGCCTGCGATCCTGGTCTCCACTGCACAGAGAATTTACAGACACTTTAAAGGTCTTCCAGGCTGGATTTAAGTTATTCATCACAACCTGTGAGTGAAAAGAAAGGAAGGGAACCCTTAACATTTGCACATCTCCAAACAGAATGCTAACAAGAGCCACAATTTTCAATACAGTACTTTCACCAGAAAGAGAAGAAAGCAGAGCTCAGCTAGAGGTTTGAAGAACAACATGCATGGGATATGTGCCCTTGAGCAACCTGCAGTTTGCTACACTCCTCTGGAAAGCCCCAAAAAGGAGCACAGGTGGGAAATGGACCTGTACACAGATCATGCTACAGAGATTGCCCCAGTACTGCCATGCCTGAGTGGGGGTGTAACTCGCAAGGTAAAGGTCGTGGAATACATCCCTGAACTGGAAGCTATGGAAGAGATGCAGGACTGGGCAATGGGGACGGGCAGCATCAATTTACAGACACATGGTCTGCCTTGCCAGGAAGACTTTATGGGATCCATAACAGACAGGCTCATAATCTCTAATACCTGCCACAGCTCCACCCTGTACACCTAAATGCTGCTTTTTAAGACAGCGTCAGTCACTACCATGGAAGCAGTAATGACACTGGGACTTAGGAAACAACTGCAAAGCACCCAGATTACAAATCTCTTTAGCACCAGCAACCTGGGAGGATGTGGAGAAGATGCAACATAGTATTAATGGGAAAATATGATACTGTCTGTAGCAATGTTTGGGCTAAATATAATATGTATAACTCCTGACCTTCAAACAGAAAATCTGCCAGTTTAATTAAATTTGGATCTTTGGCTTCAGTACCATCTTCCCTCACTCTCACGTGCATAAGTTAAGACCTGATACCCATTAGTCAATAATTACACATGAGATAGAGGTGTTTTTAAATGTGGGTGCTTGCAATACCCTTTGTGACATGGGAAGCATAAAGTATTCCTCCTGACAGCCCACCTGTGTCCTTGGAAAGTAAATCCAAACCTATTCCTTACCTCAGTCCTGTGAACAAGTTGTTGGGTTGCATCATCATTCATCCGGAAAATCTCCAGAAAAGGATCAGATTTGCTGAAGAAATCCTAAAATAAAATATAGGACAGATTACTCTTAAGACTTATTTTTCTTTGAGCTTTTCAGGCACAGTGCACTAGTGCTTCCCTGACTGCTAAGGAAAAAGGAGAGCCAGCGTAGTTTTAGTGAGACCTCTTGGTGTCTCTCAGCAATATTTCATTCTTGTCCTTGTTCCACGAGGACTTCCATGGCACTGCTGTTGTTCTCAGTTTGACTATTTAATCATGGCCGGCAGAACTGTAAAATGTCATTTTACCGCCTTTTCCCTTCTTACACCCAGTCCAGATTCCTGAGCTTTAGCTCCTTTATCCACCTAGCTTGTTTTGTTCTGTCTCCATACCTGTTTGGTCTTTTGACATCAGTTTTATCACGCAAAGCCCTTTGAAGCATATTCTACAGTGGGACTGAATTTCTCACTAATTGCCCACCCTCTCAAAACAGAAGTTAATAATTGGCCAAGACATTGTGCTGCTACCAGCTAACACAAGTACCAGCAACATGGATTAGAGAAGGTTAGAGAAGCAAGTCCTCTTTAGGATGTGATAACATGGTCCGTGGTAAGATGACAAACAGAGAAGGGGAAAGCAGAAAATTACTTGATATCTCTAAGTACAAGCAAATCTGTGACAGACATTGAGGTTCACATACTCACTGCATTGCAGAACACCTTCCCCTAGTCTTGCATCCAGCTAACAATCCTGAGTGTTCTTAGGCAAACCTAAATTAAGCTGCTTTCTGTAGTGTTGCTGCAGTCTGGCTACAGCTTCTTTTATTTCAACAACATCTCATTTCTTCTGGACATGCTGGCTGGGGGGCAGAAGAGTAGCTGGGTGTTAGCCCTCCACAGCTGGAGAGGGAAAGCTGGCTAATTGAAACTTCTAACTGTGCAATGCTGCAAGAGCAGGATTCAGATGGACTCAGCCCATTTTCTGTAGTTTCAACTCCCTTGTTCATTTTCTTCTTCAAAAGAACCGCATGATTAACTTCATGCATATGAATATTATTCTTCTCTATAGGCCATATCCAAAACCACATACCTCCAAATCAGTTTGGGGAAGTGAGGAATTCTGTTTGCTCTCCTGGTGTTTCTATAAAAGCGCTAGTGTAAAAATGACTGTAATATGCATAGATCTACAATTTTCTCCTCACCAAATGCCCACCATACTTATTTCTGACTAGCTGGATAGCCGCTGGGATGGGAACAGCTTTGGATAAAGTGCTAGCCAAAGTCTAGGCACATCATTTTGGTCAGATTTATCTTTAGGGCATGTTTACAATTCCACAACTGCAAAACAAGCAAAGAAATCCAGGGCTTTGAAAAGGGACACCTGAATTTGAATATCTGGAGAAGGAAGTGAGTCCCTAGGGACCACAAAGCCTTGGGCAAGGCTCAAGCAACCTAAAGTCTTTTCCATGCCCTAAAGATGACAATCACAAGATGACAAACACAAGATATCAATGTGTTCAGAGTGCTGTTCTGTGAATGATCTGTTTATTTTCCTACTAGAGAAAAGGTAATGGTATGTTTAGAAACTGATGCAAAGCATGTGCATATGTATTTGTTGAATTTTATCACGTGGAGCTCTAAACAACAAAACCATATGCTTGCCTATTTGTTCCAATTATGTGGTTACAAGACATTTAATGTAAGAGTGTGTAGAACCAGCAAAAACCCAACAAAGTCTGTAACTCCAGAGTTTGCCTCAGGGCCCTGATGTAGATTTACTACCTGGACTCTGTTCAGCACTTGAAACTGCTAGTGTATAGGGGACTTTGGTGATCAAATTCTGCCAGATTACTACTGCATAGCAAAGAGAACAAGCAGAGAGTGAGGGTGCTGGTTTAATCATAGTGACACCAAAATCCAGAGTGCATAGGGTTAAAAAAGATTGAGCTTCCTCTTCTCACACATAAGTATACTGATTGAAGCTGAGTAAAAGCTTAATGTTAACAGATTCTTTATCAAATGCAAGTTTGATAAGAAAAGTTATCTGAAAAAAACCAGCTCAAAATGATACATCCAAAGAATGCACCCTGGAGTGCAGAAAAATTCAGAAAGGAAACCAGGATCTTGTGTAAGACTCAAAATATACTACCATTCCCAGCTGAGTATCATGAAAGCTGAAACAGCAAATGAGCACAAGGGAAGTAATTTTTAATATCTGTTTTTAACTACCAAGGCAATACCACCTAAAGGGAAAGATTTTAATGCTGGATGATAGCTTATATCACCCCCCCTTCAATGCAAAAATGAAGCCTAACTCCTTTCAGAATGAAGGTACAAACAAAAAATCCTTCAATATTGAAGACACTTCGTAACAACTCAAAAGTGATATGAAGAAACATTTTATTTCATAGCTATTAACATTTTCAAAGCTTTTTCGTTGTTACGCTGAATCTAACAGCTTTGCATTATCTCAAAAGAACATCCTCTGAAAGAAGAATAGCAGCAATAAAGGTTTAATGCTTTGATATTTTAATAATGTTTAAATGATTAATGTAATGCATTTGCTAGTGGTATAATGCACACTGTTCTTTATAGAATGCACAAAGTATGTGCAGTAGTTACACAGTAATAACACTAAGCACCTAATTTGACATGTCTTTTAGTACATTAATTTTCAGAGCATGACACTTTTTAAAATTCAGATTTGGGGGTCAAGTCAAAGGTCTCTCAGAAAAGGGCTGAAGTAGCCAAAAGACACTAATAACTTTGAAAATTCTTCATCAGCAAGACAGGGCATTTAAGGATTTTTTTTTTTTTAGTAGTTTAGTGCCAGGGAAATATATAGAAAAGCAATAGTAGCTTGTATTTTGCAGACATTTGCTGGAAAATCTTTCCCAAGCAATGATAACTGCCTCTCTCAGAACAGGAAAAGCAGTTTGCCTGCGTCAGTGCTCGTAATTTATTATAGCTATCATAAAAACGTAGCTGCTTGTTATGGTAATTGTGACACAGCTATTAATGCAATAGAACCTTTCCAAAAGTTATTGTTCCACTGTGAAGTGTTCTCAGTGGATCTCTTGAAACAAAGATGTGCCATCTGAGCGGACTGGGCTTCAATAAAACATGAAAATGCAGTTATACCTTCCCAACAAGCACTGCAATAAAAAATATAACCTTTACCTCTGCAAAGTCAGTTAACTGAAAGAAACTTTCATACCTGTGACTTTCCTATAATTTTTTATTGAATGTCTCAGCCACTGCTCCAGGAAAAATGGAGTAGGCTTTACTTGTTTTATGGCCTCCCTAAAACTCTTGCAGTTTTATGTGGAGGGAGTAAAAAAAGCCAACAAACATATACTGCCTGTTAAATTATACCAACAAATTTTGTTTAATCTGCTGAAAATTTGTTGTTCACACCTTTTTCCTTAGTGGAGGAAACTCATATGTTTAAACACCACAATCTGGATCCTCTTTCAAGGAATATTCCTTTAAAAGGTGGAGGAAGAAAATTCTTGTCCATTCAGGATACCACTGATGGTAATGGATGGAAATATATATATATTTTTTTTTTAATCCTTAAAGCACACCCAGAACCTCCCCCCATCCCTTCCTTTATCCCCAGGTTGTGAGACATTGGTTTCAACTTGTCTTCTGCCACCCCCACAGCTACCAGTGCAGCAACCCTTGGGGTTACAAAAGTGCCCCTGTGTAGCAGAGTGTGAACGATTGCTCCCACATGCTTCCTCTGTCTTTCAGGAGAATCCCAGGCCAGTTCCAGCCCTCAGTCTGCTTCTCTGATGTCACATGTCTACTCGGGTCTTCACTCCTCTGAGTAGGGAGAGGCATGCAAAACCATGCTTAGGATTCCACAAGATGGGCTCTTCTCAATTCTCTGATTTTTTTTGGACCTTTACATGACATCAGGGCATTCATGCTTTTTCACCAATGGCTGAACTATACAATTTAAGTAATTTCAAACCTTAATAACAATAATTACTAATAGTGCCTTGCATCTACTGACGTCAAAGTTCATTATAAGCCATACCAAAAGCCCTAGCCTTTTCTTATAAACGAGGTAAGCCAAGGTTCAGCCAGGTTTAGAGCTACAACTCTAGCTGGAGGAAATTGGAAGACTTCTTTCAACTGTAACAGGCTTCCAGTGATTTTCATCAGCTGAAGACAGGAATTTTGATTCAGATAACATATGATGAGTCATTGCCTGAGTTGCACACTGCACAATCCAGGAATTTTTTGTTAGATGAAGCCCACCTTGACTGGACATGTTAAAATGGTAAGAATGACAATGTTCTTGCAATATTTCAGAATGATCCACCTCAATTTATCTCCACAAAGTATTTCAACCACTCTCTAAAGCTATTGCCCAGACAACATTGACCTGGCTCAGAAGCACACTCTGGCAGTATCCTTTTAATTTATACCAACAAGAGCCATAAGAAATCATATCTACATCAGATTACATTTTACATTTGTGTAAAAGGAATGACCAAGTGAAGCCTTATTATGTTGTACATTTCCTTTCTTTTTTCTAGATGTCACAGCATGTGGAACAGGAAGAAACTTGTGTACAAGTTTCAGAAATCAGGCCTAAAGATGTCTGCCTAAAGAGAGGTTGCTAAATCTACATTTTGACACCTGAATAAATTATGTGATTCAGAAACACTAAGACTCCAGCAACTCTGAAGGAAGAGGTAATTTATCTTTCAGACGAGAAGCAAATTAAGGTCCTGATCATTTATGATTGTTAATGATCCTGAGCACAGTAATGTTATTTACCTGTATGTTCTAAATAAATTCTGGTACCATTAATCTTTCTGGGTACTTTCTGCTTCTCTGAGTTTTCCTGGCAGTTTCAACTGAAAATATTATTCATCAGTTATGGCCTGATTTTGAAAATCTGATGTATGTATTCAAAAGTACTCTCACTGATTTGATTTTAAACTACTCGCATGTCAAATGTTTACTAGAACATGCTTAGAGCATTAGAATCATAAACTTTTGTGTAGTGTTACCATATGCTTCTAATTAGAAGCAGCTTTATATATAGGAAGGTAGATTTATATATAGTAATGGTAGATATTGTGATTGAGTACAATTGTAATAATCTTATCTTCAATTATATGTAAAGCCCTATTATCTAAAGAGAGTCATAGTCTTATGACATCTATTAATTACAAAGATGTTCCCCAGATTACCTCAAATAATTATGTCTTCTATTACACGGAAATAACAGAGAGTGTGCCTTACAAGCAGTCATCTGGGTTTCTTGGGCTGTGTATTGCTTGGGGTGCTTATTATATGTGTATTGCTGAAGAACACAGCTATTTTCAGAAAGAAGTAGTCCTTACAATGAAGAGCAGTGTTTGAGTCAGTGGAGAGGTTTCTTATTAAAGAGGGAAAGTGTTTCTAACAAATATGCAAGAGTTTTTCTCCCATTCAAGCTACATTTTGTTGAACAAAATGTATCTCATGACTGAGCTGTTATGAAGTTTTCTAGCTTTATTTTAAGATGCTTACTTCAACTATAACATCTTTGACTACTTATAGAAAGCTCACTTCTCTAAGCACTTCTGATCTGTGGCATTTTAAATAATTAAATTGTCTTGGTTATAGTGTAATTAAATTGTCTTGGTTTTAATTAGATTCCCTTGAGGTTTTTTTTTTAATTACTTTGCAACTTGAGGAAAGCCTCATTGTGAACATTCATCTGAAATCTCTGATGTGTTTAATCATATAAGGCAAAAAATATCTGTCAGGGAAAATCTCATCAAATTATATTTGCAGGCATTCTTACATCTTTCAGTAAGGTTAATATCAAGCAGCTTACCTTGTCATCCAATTTCCGTGCACTGAATGAAAGTTCAACGTAGTCGTCATTGCCAGACAATTCCTCAGCAATCACCTAAATAGAAAGCTACATTTGAGTTTTGCATGGTGTAATGAAAAGGGAGAAAGATGCCATTTTCCAGTGTGAAGACTGTAGACCCCATTAGGAAACTGAAGTATGGTACAAGTTAATATGTTTCTCTTTGCAATCAGAAAGGGCTAAGAGCATTCAGTGAATCCCTTGCTCCGCTGATGGGCGGCACCTTGTTAAGCCTACAAAGTTCTATCACTTTGTATCACTACGTGTCTATGCCTTGTCAATCACCTGTCAATGGACAGACCTCAACGTCCATCAGGGATCCCTTTCCTCTGACCAAGTACTTTTCCTCAGATAGGACAATGGTGAATTCCACAGTCTCTCAGTGTCCAAGGGGACAAAAAAGCTATACAAGAGTTGTATTATTTGGGTCTGAACCTTAGATTATTTTTATGCTGCTTCAGCATCCTTTGGCAAGCTAAATGGAAAAAGAAGTGAAGTCACCTGTCATTAGTTGCCATGAAAGGCACATTTACAGTAGGAGAGTTCTCTTGGTATAGTTTTTCTGCAATAGCTACATTGGCAAAACCATTTACTGCAGACCGAGTCAGAAGAAAGTAACACTAAAATAATGTGTGATTCTTTCAGATGGCATAAGCTTTGCTGATAATGATGCCAGTCGCTGTGCTGTGCAATGTTGTTAAAGAAAACCCAACAAACCCAATCAAAACAGCCTTCTTGACTAGGCCATTAAAATGCTTCAGTGGAGAGAAGGTATTAACCAAAGATGGGATATTTCACTGAAAGGTGTTCTTTGAATCAAACCACATTATATTCTGTTTGACAGTTATAAAATCTTTCCTTATCGTAAATATTCTCCCCAGAGATTAAATCACCCAGAAGAACCTATTTCCTGAGTGTTTCAAGCCCACAGCTGCATACTTGGCAGCCACATCAGCTCCCCAGCCAAGCTCAGACCATCTCCACCGCACGGACTCCAGGTCCTCGGGGAGCCGCTGGGACATCCCAACTATTCTTCAAACCAGCTGAAGGCTGCTGAGGTTAGAGCTGCAGTCAGAGCACTGCAGCACAGGATGTTTTTACTGCCCACGTATGCAGCTCCCAGGAATTAGCCAAGCTGTCTACAGCCTCAATAAACTTCAGCATCATCGGGATTTTTTAACACCTTTTTTCTTTCTTTGACAGAAAGTAATCAATTCTGCATTGGGCATAACTGGCAGGGTTTTGGTAGCAGGGGCTGGAGGGGTGACCTGTGTGGGGAGGCTGTGAACTGCCCCATGCTGGTCACAGCTGGCTGCAGCTTGTTTGGCAGTGGGCAGCAGCTACCAACTGCATCCCGAAACATCAACGCATCAGAGGTGCATATGGCACCTCTGTATGAACATATTTAAGAAAGGGTGGCAGCTGCTAGAGGCAGGAAACACAAAGGGAGGTGCAGTAGGAAGCCTGTGAAGCCACCCTAAAGAAGATCCAGGAGGAGGCATGGGGAAGGGGATGTTGTTGAGGACACAGCTGGAGATACGCTCTTGGAAGGAGGTGCTCCATGCCAGAGGAGGTACCTCTGAGGGTCTGCAGCCTGCAGGTAAGCCTACATTGGAGGAAGGACACCTCCAAAGGGACTGTGACGCATTAAGACTATTCTAGCTGTGACACCTCACAGCAGTGAACTGTGGTATTTCCTCATGCAAAATATTCACATGCAGCCTGTAAGAGCACAGATGCTTAACTGTGCATGAAAGTACCATCACACGAGCACATATGTGGTATTTCACATGCTCCAGGCAAATGTGAGCTTGCTGGAAATTTGGCTTAGAGTCTGACACATTTCTCTTCCATGTAGTTTGATGGTTTAAAAGGTCATAAGCTGTATATGACAAACAGCAGTCTGGGATTTGCACACCAAGTTTCACAAATATTTTTAACTGAAAATAATGAACCCTCTCCTATAAAGTTTGACAGATGTCCAACTGGAGAAGCTGATCGAAGTTCTGTTTTTATCCCACAGTCATATGATAAAACTGTATTGATGAGACATTACTCAGTCAAAGGGCTAATCAAATACAAGTAAAACATGCTGAGACAGGAATTTTCAAAATCCTACAAAGAACTCATAATTCACTACATTGGGCAAGTTAGGAAACTAGTATTTGTATCTTCCATATTTGACAGACATCTGATGTGTACCCCAGGTCCAGAAATAATGATATATATCGATTTTGACTTATTCTGTTGAGACAGCAAACTTCTCACACAACATTTTTTGTCTGAGTTCAATTTTCTCCCATTTGAGTAAAGTCGACTTGCTCTTTAGTACCACTGTCTGGAAGCCAAAGCAAGTAACTAAGGTCCATGGTTCCTGGTTATCATCCAGTGTTAGGCCAGCAGGGACTATTAACTCATTTTCTCTCATCTTCTGTACATCACAGAGCATTAATTTTTGCCAGAACACCCTCCTAGCAAGCCTGACGATTTTAGTTGAGCTAGAGCATTTGTGTTTTCACAACACTAAACTCCTTCGTGTCCCTCATAGAGCAGGGGGGGGATCCAGAACACCACAGGGATGGGCAAGATGAAGTATGCCCAGATAATCCCAGTGGGCAAAATACACCAAGTTATTTAGGGAGCAAAACTCTCTCCTGGTTCTATTCAGCCAGAAGAGTGGGGAATTCCTTTCCAACCACAGATCAAAAATGAGTTTCACCTTATGCATTTAAGCAAATCCCTTCCCAGCCAGGCACCAAGGAAGACATCTAAGACAGAAAATTCCCTGGACTCTCAGAAAGCATTATTTCTCACAGTCTGCTGTCTCTTCTGTGGCTGAAGGCAGAAAAAAAATCCAAACAATTAAGCCAAAAGAAACCCATCTGGCTAATTGCACATCAAGGAAAAAAAAAATCCTTCTCAACCCCATGAGGCAACAGAGCAGAGATCCCCAAAGCAGAATATTTTATTACAGTCTTTGTCTTAATGCAGAACTGCAAATGTCACAAGCATGCTAGGTTCAGTGCAGACAAGCTTGATCTCCCAAACAAGCCAGCAAAGAGAAAGATGAAAGAGAGGTAATACATTGATTTGCAGATTTCAGGATACACATGGGGCTGCTATAACTATCCAGTCCATAACTGCATTACAACACAGCTAAAATACCTAATCTCATCAAACTTCTGCATTTAATGTTGCTGGGTGCGTGTGTGTGTTTTCTGAGTTGTTGATTGGTTGTTTTTTTTTAGAAACTGGAAAAAGCCCAAAGGCTGAGAAACATCAGACTCCTTCGTGTGTCAAAGCGGGTCAAAGTGAATTTCTGAAGGTTCTAGAGCTTCACCTAAAAGTAATCAAGCAGCACAACTTTCTTGCTGTCATCAAAGTACCTTAAAAGTAGTAGTAGTAAATATTGTGGCTTTTGTACAAATCATACATTATTTGTTGCCATTTCCTTACAACAAGCATTTGTCAGAAACAGCTCAAGTAATCTGTTAAATAAACAATTTAAATACATTTCTCAATCAAGGGTTGTTCTGGTTACTTAGCAGGATGCTTTCAGGGAGAATTAGTCACATTAGATGTTTCTAAATAACAGGAAAATGAGAGTGTATTTAAGACTGACTTACTGTTATAGATGACTTTCCTGCTGTGTTTCCATGTTTGAGTAAGGACTTGGAGAGTTTCCTCTGAGAAACAATCTGCACAAAAATAAAAACAAAGGGAAAAAATTAGAATCTGTAGTAAATACATGGCTTGATGTGATCTAATTTTTATGTTGCCTTTTTTTTTGTATCAAGGTTGTATCTTAATCCACGATCAGAGTTAGCACAGTAAGACCACAACTGAGAATAAAGGTTCCCCAGGAAGCCTGCAGATAGGATGCAATGGAAGGACAAAGCAAGCAGATGGGGTCAAGCAGAATGCGAAGAACACAATTCACTGAGTTGAACAGAACAGTGGAAACTGCACTTCAGACTTTCCTCAACTATTGCCATGATGGTGACAGCAGGACAGAAGCAAGCTTTAAATGGACTTAGAACATAACAAGGGGGGAGCTGTACACAGCAAATCTATCAGAGATGCCTCCAAACCCCATTTATTTTTATAGGAAATTGAAGTCCATTTCAAAGAGAAGGCATTTATTTTATTTAAACATATCAGCAACTCTAAACTCAGGACAGAAGCAAGCAATCTGCCCCATAGTTTTAGCTCAAAAATTTTCTCCTTTGCTTACCAGGTACCAGACCTCCCCTGGACCTCAGCACTGCAACTGAACTTGTCCATTGACCAATTTATAGATACTTCAAATAAATGTTATCAGAGTGACATTGACAAATGATGTTATTTCTTATACCAATAATCATTAAATTTCCCTAACAATCTTGAAACATTTAAAACTAGACCAGTAAAAATACTAGAAAAGGAAAAACCCTTACAATAATGCATAATTAGTAAGCTACAGTGATGTCCCAGTATATTAGGTCCCTCTTCTCTGTAAAGTAAACTATGTATTAATTTATTTATTTTTTAATTGGAAAACTTCAAAATGTAGACAGATGTAGAGGTAACTCCAAACACAGTTTAGGAATCACAATTAATATTATTTTTAATGTGACAATATTGCAGCAGGATCGTGTTGTGCCAGGTGCTGTGCAGATACTGAGCAAAAAGATTGCTTCTGCCCTGGGAAAAACCCTAACCTCTGGATTGGTGGCTTTTATACTAGAAACAGTCCTTTTCCCCGTCCAACATTACTTGGACAACTTCATCCGGATGGCTAATAGAGAACACTTCGAATAAAATGATCCACAAATAGACATCTTTGGCAAAATGCATGGAAGTATTAGTTATAAAAGAGAGGCAATCATCAAGGGAAAAGAAAGGCACTAGGCCCTTCATTAGAGTCCTGGGCATCATGCACATTTCAGCAATAACCCACATCAGTAGGTAATGGCCAGAGCCGGAGGAGTGTGAGTAATGCAAAGTCACGTCCAGGCAAAAAAGGTGCTGTGAGATAGGAGTGAATAGCATGTAAATTTTAGCCTAACATCACCATGGGGAAACATGTGTGTTCTGCCCATCAGTTTGCCAAATTGAACAGAAAAGCAAAAGTGGCACCTCAGATTATCCTCTGCTACTGTCATGATGGAGGCAGGAGGAAAGAAGCAAGTTTTAAATGGGCTTTAAATGTGAGATAGGAGAGCCATCACAGGGCTGGATAACAGGCTTTCCACAGAGCTGGACAGGACATCCAGAATCACTTTGACCAGCTTCTCACTCCTAATGCAGGACCAGTTACACCTGGCTCAGCTATACCTGACAGATGCGTGTCTAATCAGTTCTTAAAGGTATCCAGAGGTAGAGGGAAACACCCTCCTCTGGCAGTTTATTATGGTATTCATTATCCTTACTATAAATATATTTTCCAACAGCTAACCCAATTCTTTGCAGTTTAAGCCTATTATTTCTGTCCAACGCACCATGAATAAGTAAGACAATATTTTTCCCTTCCTCTTTCAGGCAATCCTTATATCTGAAGACTAATATCAACTCTCCACAGTCTTCTTTAGACTACAGAACCTAAGTTTGTCCTATCTCTCCTTTTTGACCAAATTTCCTAGCCCTCAAACAATTCTCACTGCTCTCTGCTGAGCCCTCATGGACTGGTCCATATCCTACTCGTAGAATAACGCTCAAAATTGGACATAATACTCCAGGTCCCTTCTACGCAAGAAAAGCTTCTCATGCTTTGCAAGCTATGCTGCTGATACACTCCAGAATTGCATTTGACTTATTTTAAGAACACCATGATACTGTTAACTAATGTTCATTTTACGACTGTTTCAGATTGCCAGCTGTTTCTTACCCTGCATTTTTGCAGCTGGCTGTTACTTAAGTGAATAATTTAACACTTGTCCTTTTTGGACTGCCTTCCATAAACCAGCCTGCTGCCATCATCTCACTCACTTTTCCAAATTAACTTTTGGATTTCACCACTATCATTGGTCAGTGGCAACAACAGAGAGGAGTACAGGTAAGATGACCAGTACTGCCAGGATTCAGATGTCCTTTTTCTTCCCTAGGATCTTGGAAAGATTGTTTGCTGTGACCCCTTAAGGCACCCATACCTTTTTCTTGCCAGCTAAACAGGTTCAAGTAAAATGCATTGTGCTCCTGTGAACTGTGAGGTGCAATTTGAAAATCTTGTTTGAGATTCTCAGGTGAGAGATAATACAGAAATATGACAGATTATTCTTAATATATCATTAAACTATGGGTTCTGTACCAACCAGACAATGAATTATGTCAGCTGGGAAACAGTGCCCATTTATCTCTATGACCTCTCCCCCTTCCCCGAGATGCACAGACCATTTTGTAAAATACATTAAGCTCTTCCACTGAAAGCTGTGGGTATTGTGTACCAGAAACTTTTTCAGATATGTTACATATATATACACCCCCAGTATGAGATAGAACTTGGGTGGGAACCTGTCCTTCAGCTAGCCTCCTTTAGAAACAGCAGGACTTCTCCCCCTGAACTACCCAAATTCCTACAGCTCCCTTTGCTGCTTTGGAAAGTGTCCTAGCTTTCAAGAGGCATTGGGCAGACAGAAACCTGAAGCTCGGGAGCTCCCATGCAGGTGGCAGATAGATGGCTTGCAGTTCCAGAGAAGCTAATTTATTTTGACATTCCCATTAGTAGATCACATTAATAAGACTCGCTCTCTAAGCCATTAGCATCATTGTGATACAGTAAGCACTCTGCATATGTAAATATGTGTATTTGGGTGCAACCGTTTACCAATTGTTAATTAAGTGGCCAGTAAAACGAATCTTCCATCTGGCAACAATGTGCCAACATCATTGCCTCAAACTGTAATTAGCGATTTAGGATCTGCAGACTATCATTGCAATAACTGTCAAGGAATCTATTTTCCTTAGCAATAAATTGCCCTTTTTGTTCATGTACTGTACAAACCAGCTCTCATCAGTTAAAAGAACCACTTCTAAAGAAGCTGCCATCAATTACGTATCATAGTTATTGTTTATCTATCAGTGTAAATCTTCTTCTGAATATTATAATAAAAAGAATTTGCTGACCTGATTGCCAGACAGCAAGTGCTAAACAATGATAACTCAAGGGCCTAGAAAGCATTTGTCTAAGTTCAGAGTTACAGAGATAGCTGAACTGGCAAAATGGCTTACAAGAAGGTAATTAACTACAGGTCTTCCACTTGTCAGGAGTCTTTGGTTTGACTCCTACTTCAAAAACTTGCAATTTAAAACTTCAACTTCAGAGAAAAAGGTGTTTTGTCCAAGACTGATGTGAAGAAGTGCAGGAAGTCTCTCTCCTTTCTAAAACACAGATAGTAGAATCCAGTTCAGCCCTAGTAAGCCTCATTACATTTCCAGAACATGTTTTTTCATGAACATTTTATTAGAAGCATGACCTACTGGTGAACAAATGGATGTAGAAACCTCAGAGATTTAAGAGATGAGGCTAAGAGAGACAGAGGAAGTGAAGTTAAGTTTATTTCCAGCTACAGCCACATATAAACTATGACCCAGTTCTGGTCTGAGACAGCCACACGTCCAGTAATACGTATCATACTGAATATGTTTGCAAGAGGTGGGAATAGGAACAGAATGTAAAAACCGCTGCTTTGTTTCAGAAAGGGAAGATAGGCACTCAGAACTCAGATACAGACTCAGATGATGTTCTCAACGGAACATCATCTTGACTAGATTTCTGGTCTGCAGTGCTAAGGGATATCAGCTCTGTGGTAAGATGGGGGTGGGAAATTCCCTTGAAGATGATCTAAATTTGCCTTATTACATACAAGCCCAAATAGGTTAAGGACAGATCTGAACAGATGCTCTATATTGCTGTAATTAAATCTGGATTCACATGTTGCCCTTTGATCCTATTTCCAATTGAAAATATATAAAAGGTGCTTTGCTTTTTTAATTTTAAAAGTGTGAACAGATGCAACACTTCGGATAAAGGCACTGAGGCACTGACACCAGCTGTGTACAGCACATTGCTCAGCAGTCACTCAGAGACAAGGACTCTGATGAAGGTTTGCTCTCTCCTATGTCTGAGTCATGACTAATCAGCACTATGTAAGGTGATCTGTGAAATATAATGACCCATTTTACCTGGCTTGTGTAAGAACCTTTTAAAATATATTTCCCTGTGTGGTCCTTCCTTAACCATATATAGGGATAACTTTCAAAAACATCATACAGAATTCCCAATGCTTACAAATCAAACTAACGAGAACATTTCAATATGGCTTTTTAACCTCATGATTTAGCATTGGCAGGAACAGATAAATTCCATATATTATACTGAGAAGTCCTGTTTACATTGACAGCTGGGGCTGGTCCAAGTTCTTTCAACAGCATTGACTCAGTTTTGCAAGGTCAAGGAGATCCTGAGCCAGAGGCCTGATGGTCACACTCCACATTTCCTCTGGGATCAGAAAGCTGTGTGGTTTTTGTTTCTTTACTTGCTTCAATTAAATTGACTTGTATAATACCTAGCTCTGGACATAACACCAATATTCTTTTGTTAAAGACTTCTTGAAACGTCCATGGATAATGACCATAGCTCCTTTTCTATTTATGTGCTATGACACTTGGCTTTTGTTAACTCTTGTGACATGTGAACCACTGGTCTCTGATTTTGACAGAACCAAGGACTGGGCAAACACTCTGCTTAGTGACATGTAAGAATGTACGCAACTTAGCTTTGTGGTTACAAAACCAGAAGATTAGGATCATTTTAAATAACTCCTTCAATGTCTCAAATTCTTTATTCAGACTGGCCTCTTCTGCCCATTGGACTTTCTTACAGGAACCCCAAATTTAGTTATTTAGACAGCCAGGTTAAGCAAAAAGTACACAACTTGAAGAAGTCTTTGTATCTCTTCCTTGCCAGCTGGGCTAGTCAGTGAAATAGCTTTATCTGAACAATCATTTCCCAGCACGTCTGTGTTAATTCTTCTCCCAGATGTGTTATTCCTGTTATATGGACTTGCACAGTTGCTTAACTTTCTTCTAGCAGACCCAACTCTTTTTAGGACTGCAAAAGCACCTCGTCACATTTTACTAGCATTTTTCCCTTGATCCAAATGCCTTTTACACAGACTGAATCTTCACCATCAAATGCATTCATTTGCCCAGCACAGAGCCCTTGGTGCCACACACAATACAACCTCGAGTCTGGAGAAGCAATCTCCCACCAAACAGCAATGGTACATGTAGAAACAGCGTGTTTTTCTAACAGCTTTCACTAGAACTGTGTTGACATATCAAGCAAAGAAAAGTAGCTATCAAACTCTTTCCAAAAACATCTCTTTTGAACCTTTCACCAACCCTTGCAAAAATCTGGAAATTCTCCTCTGGACATCTAACTGCCCTCCAGTGGATGTTCATGCCTGACCAGCTCTGTGGCTTGACAGAGCTTCTAACTCAACAAGCATTACTTTCCCTTCCTCCCCTAGGCACTACTTCAATTTCTATCTTTCCAAATTGCAGTTGAACTACCTCTCTAGCTGCAGAATGACCATTGTAAGCTCTCAGGCTTGTCCATGGTTTTGGCATCATGTTAGCTCATGCACCAGTGTCCAGCTTAAGCCTCATGAACATTCCAGTTGCTTTTGGACTGCTAACTCACACACCTCTAGCTGTGACACTAGCTACTGATCCTCTACTGAACCTCTCTGAGCTAATCTTCTCATCTTTTTGCTCACACTATGCATGCGCTTCCGAAGTGGCATATTTCACTCAGCTATCAGCATCTTTTTTTAAACATGGCACTACTTTGTTTACAACAGTGTGTACACCTCCCTGTGGTGGTGTTTGTGAGGCCAACTAGGAAGCACATTCTGCCCAAGCTGCATTTCTCTGTGATAACAATGATTTACATTTCACAGTACCACAGCTGTGCTTCCTCTTCCCTCCTTAAACTTCAGGAAGGGCTAATTCCATGCCCTGCAGTTGTCTTTTCCAAGCATTTTGCCTCAGTTGTTAGTTACGATTTAATGTCTTAAGATGGGCTCAGTTAATACCCCAAACTGAGAAAACTGAGTCTTCCACCTTACATTAGCCTTCCATAATTTCATTTTGTTTTTCTCAATTTAGAAAAGTGAACAAATATGTTCCTTTTCAGAGGGGATTCTTCAAATTCTTGTAATACAGTGTCAGTTGTCCTTTTCCAGTTAAATTAACTAATAGCCACTAAAACATTAAATGCTTCAAACCCACTTTATAAGAAATCTGTCTCTATCTTACTGTCATCCTCTTTGCCTGCACCCCACTGCTTGTAAAGAGGGGATGAATGCTATTTAAGCCTTCTTGGGCTATCCTCCACATTTCCGGGGAGGAACCACTGTGTTGGGTCTTTCAATCACTAGTTTGGGATTTTTTTGCTTGTATCATGTTGTGCTCAGCGTTGCTTGGATTCAAAAAGTGAGACAAGTACTTGTGAAATTTCAGCCTCCAAGCTCAGACTGCTCAGCACTGTACAGCAACCTGCTTTTCTAACACAACAGTTGATTTGAATAAGTTTTTCAGAGCCTCCTGAAGTTACAGCTTTTTGAATTGTTTGCTACAAAAGGTGCTAAAATGCACAGCTGGCCTAACCTAAAGCATCTTTTATCTAAGTTCTGTTCCTTTCTTGACAAGCAATTGCTATCTTGCCAAGCTGGGGCAGAGATTTTAACACATACAATTAAAATTACTTGACTGTGTTTCCAAAATCAGTTTCATCCTTGTTGTATAGCAAGAGAAGGACTCTGATATGTAAAATTCAGGACATAACCATATCAAAAGTGTTTACTAGTTATGGTACATGCTCTCTTAAGCTCTCCCCTTCTTGCATAAATAAGTACAACCCTTAAAGCACCTTTTTCACAGCTACGAAGTCTCCCAAATGAAGGACCGTAATACTTTCGTTATATCACTGTAAGTAGAATTGATACAACCAGAGTGGCTAGACAAATGATTTGAGATTTAACATTTAAATCTCAAAATGTAAAATGTATCTTGAAGCTTGTCAATTAAAATATTAGTGTGCTCTTGCTCTAATCCATTTAAGTCAAATACTGTAAGCTTCTAAACACCCCAAAATAAAATGACAGACAACTAACATTTTACCTGTGTGTGTAAATGACTGATTTAAGCAAGGGCAGAAGAACTGAGGTATTTCTGGCTCACAGTGTAAAAACTGTCTCTCCTTCTTCACTCATTCATCTTTAGCCTGGTTTTTGACAAAGCAAGATTTACACAACTCTGATGTGCTTATGTCTGTCTTGCTATCTATCCCCCAGCTGCTTCTGAATACACCAAATAACTTCTATGAATGGTGGCAGATAGTCAAAAATGCATCAATCATGCTACATTTCAACATGAAAAGAGACCAGACAGAAGGTAGATGCCAGCGACATTACTCCACTGTCATGAAAAAAAGGCTTTAGAGATGAGTTCACCCCTTCACAGATACCAAGAAATCCCTGCAAGAGAACAAGTTCAGATGTATATGTCCATAATGAAGGAAATTTCATTCCAACTGCTCACAGAATTCTTGTTTCTTGGTAGAGCCGGTTTTGTTGCTATAATCATCCTCCCTGTGCATATGATACTTTCTGTACCATACTCACCACTCTTCAAGATTTCTTTTGTTCCCTATAGTATTGATCAGCTCACAGTCTATTTACAGCTGAATTACACCTCTCCCTGTCTTTGTTAAAGATCTGTACCTGAAAATAGTCAATCAAAAGAGAACAATGAGAAAAAAAAGATGTCCCTATCACAAGAGGCAATAACGTTATTACAGGAAATAGCTTATCAATAGCATAAAAGGTCTTTGAATTTAATTAGTATGTAGTGTAGCAGCCCTTTTATAATTAGTCATAATAATAACTCATTATAATAGCAAACTAAATTTTAAATTACTTTTCTAAAGACTGCTACAGTAATTCATACAAAAAGATAAAGTATGTAAAAACAAAGCAGTACACACTGTACAAGTAATTCCATTAACTTTGACTGGCAAGATTCATCTAGAACTGAAAATCTTACAGCTTCAGAGATCATGCTGCAATGGCAAGCCAAGAGCTTCCTGGGTATAGCTGAGGTGTTTAAATGGTTAGCTAAAGTTAGGGAAGAGTGCTGCGTTGGTGATTTGCTTGTGCTCTGAGTCAGCCCTGGTAGAAAATGACATTCATATCTAATAAAGTATATTATTCATCCCACTAATGAATTGAGCAACTTCATTTGGAGGAGATCAAAGGCCAAGTATTTAAAGGTATTTAGATACCTAAGAAGGCATACAGACATCTAATGAGATTTAGGAATTCAAATACCTTGAAAAAACTGGTCCTATGTCTTTTGCACCACAGAAGCAGTCAACAGTCTATTAAACAAATTTTCTCATACAAACTATTTCAATTTAATTAGTTCAGGTGCAATCATGGCTCTTCTAGCCTTTCTCCAATTCGAGAGCAAGGGAATTTGCAATGGCTGACACTGAACTAATAATCAGTCAGCATTTTCAAGCGCATAATCTGCTAATGGCATATATTATTAAAAGCACACAAGAAACAATAATACTCAGTAATAAGAAGGAAGATTTTCAATATAATTTGTACACAAATGCATGTAGGGGAAATATTAAATCTCTAAATAATACTTGAAAAAGTTCTTGGCAAGAAAAGATGTACATCTCTGCAGTTTTCTTTACTTGTGCTACTAGTCAAGCAAGTAAGGGAGTTGTGAATTGCAACAATATTTTAACACTTCTGTAAATTAAAAGAAACCAAACAAGGAATGGAATCACAAATTTGAAAACGGCAAAGACCAGCCGTGGTAAGGAATGAAAGAAAAGCCACAAAGGCTATTCCCACACTGCAGAGCTGGGATGGTTCACAGCATTTAAGCAATAACAACTTTACTGGTTCCTATAATTTAATGATGTTGCAGGCACAGCCGAGCAGTAATCAGGAATGTCTTGGCAATGTAAGTGTTTTTAGTTCTTGTCAGAAAGTGATTATTCATCAAAATAATTTTTGTGAGTTCTTAAAGATCAGGCTGAAACTTCAGAGGAAAAAAGTGTTCCTAAGCCACTCGCCTGATACTTAATTCCTGTGTAGTTAAGAAGTTAACTTTGGCTATTAGAAAGTTTGAGCCCTTACTGGACTAAATGACGCCATTTCAATGCTTTATAAAGTTTATGGAATAAAAAACTGAACAATTCCAATAAGAGAGCTTTAGAGAGGCTCAGAACACATGAAGGCACTAAAACATAAACAGAAAAGGACTTGGGTTTGGGGTTTTGCTATCCCAGCTGAATACCACGAAAATTAGGCTATCAAATTTCTGACAGTGTTTGTCCATCTAAGATTTTTTTTTTTCCCCACTATTTTTTGATGGACAAAAAACCCAAACCACTAAATAAAAAAATAAATGGTAAAAACCGGTAAAATAAACGGTAAAAAAATAAACGGAAAAAAAACCAAACAGTAAAGAGAAGGGGAAGAATTTACTCTCCTCAGTTACAGACAACATCTGTAAAACCACAACCAAGTATGAACTGATTCATAGCACCTAAAGCACCTACATGAAAGCAAGAGGTCACCTTTATACAGTGGTGCCCCAAAATGGCAGTTAAAATATTACTGCTTGTGATTTCACTGCTTATCACTACAAAGATACATGGGTGTTTCTGGTCTCTATGCAAAGAACAGCAACTATTTAGAGTAAATCAAAGAGCTAGAAGACTAGTGGGCAGATGCACAGCCTGATGGAGGATCCCAAGCCATTTCTGCTGTAGCGGAAAGCACAGTGTCAAACCATTGCTCTACCCCAACACTCCCACTCCAAAGGATGAGAGCTGTCATCTACAGCAGCAGCTCAAGAAGGCTGCTATTACTCCCTTCCTCCCAAAGCAAGACCAGCTATGGCTAAGTCATCCCTGCTTTGATTTGCCAATTCAGACTTTCTTTTGCCACTTGAAGGCTACTACAAGTATCTGTAAATGTTTGTACACGACATAGGAGTGAGGGTTCATTATGCCTCTGCTTTTCTCCGGTCTTGCCTGAGGTAGGCGAACCCTAGGGACAGGAAGCTATTGATATTGTAAGGGTGGCAAAGCACTAGGACAAAGCCCAGAGAGGCTGTGAGATCTCCATCCTTTGAATGGAGATCTCCTCCATTCAAAATGGGATTGAACAAACAACCTGCTCTAATCTGTTTTGAGCAGCAGATTGAATTAGAGACTCCAGAGGTCCTTTCTGACTTAAATTACTTTATGATTTAAACAGGAAGAGCACACATTCCCAAATGTCTATGCTACCTCCTTGCCTGGCATTTCACGTAAATTGCACTAAACTTTCCCTCTAATTTCAGTTTTTCATTAGGCTCAGTTTAAACACACCCACTATTCTGTCACAGTTTAGTCTCCACTTCCAGCCTCACACAGGTTTCTCAATCATATTTCCTCAAAGTTATTTCACGTGGGATGAAATTATCCAGACTCAGTCTTGAACTCAAGAATTAACAGATTTTGTCAGAATAAGCTGGTTGCATGCTCAAATTCTGATAAGAAATGTCTTCCAGGTAGGAATTCTGTGCACAGATACCTAAAATTAGGGTAAAAACTAGAAATGTTATCTTTGCTAGAATTCATCTGCTCTTTCTCTAGCTATATTCCTAAACCAAGCCAAAGACAAAGGTAAAACCCAAACTTCTTCTTTCACAAACACATCTGGATAAAGGATGTTTCACACTCTGTTGTGTTTTAGAGGACAACACTGTTAAAAAAAAAAAAAAAGTGTCCCATAATTTCACAAATATGCTTTAGATTCGGAATAATCTTTGTGAGGTTACAAGCACAACACAGTATAGTTTCCTTGCTTAAGAAGGTGTCGTATGACTGTACAACTAAGCTGTTAAAAACCAGTATTATTATATATTAGTTTTATGCAGTTACTTAGAAATGAACTGTAAAATGAACAATAATAACGCATTTTTAAAATGCATAATTTTTAATTACGCATCTTAACCTACCATTTGACAATGCCACTTTTTTAAAGTAATACAGCATAGACAGCTTGGTTGGTTGGAGTGCGGTACATTCTCTTGATGTAAAGTTCCATAAGAAAATCCATTTTATAAACTACATATAATTACAGACCGTATTTTAAGATGATGCAACTAACTGAAGAAAATTTGTTTGAACTTTCAACTTTAGTACCTTCATTAATACTTTAGGGCTTGATCTATCATTCCAATCATACAGAACAGATTTGTTAGCATTCTGCAATTCAGCATGTTACCAAGGACACTCTGAAGAAGCTGGGAAATGACTGTAAAAAGAGCCTTTCTGAAGGACAGACTTTTAGTACTTAAAAACACACCAAAAATTCCCCCCAAAACCCCTGCACTAAACCTCCTCCTTCTCAAACCCTTCAAGAGATAATCTGCTATTGTTTTATTTGAAAGGGCAACTCTTGAGAATGATGGACAAAACAAACCACTTCAAGGAAATGTCTCTATTTAGCACATTGACTTTTTCTTAATTACACTCAGCAGGTATCTATCCACAACCATTTGCTCTACTGTGTTTAAATACTGCGGCATATGAAATGCCTGTTGATGCATCTACTCTTCACATCCAGGTATAACTGATTGCATGCCAGGATGCTGCTAACCACAGTACTTACCAGTAGAGGCACAGAATTGGCTTGTCCACAAAAGCAGTAGAAATATGTCTTGCTGAAACTCCACTGGGTTGTCACTAGACAGTATATGTTCAGGATCTAACAGCCTACAAGTCACTGCCCTTATCACTCTTTTGGAACACAGACTTATTACAGCATTTGGGAGGAGACTATTAATAATGACACCTTCCAAAGGAAGGCATTTCTCCATCACTCGCATCCAAGACCCCAAATTTCCAATAAGCTTCTATCTATTGGGGAGGCTGCATGTTAAGATTTAGATAGATCAGAAGAAGGCATTTCTCCATCATTCGCATCCAAGACCCCAAATTTCCAATAAGCTTGTATCTATTGGGTAGGCTGCATGTTAAGATTTAGATAGATCAGAAGAAAGAGTAACTCACTTCTCTCTGTCAGCTTACTGCATAACCATGCTATTGCCTTTCCCAGTATTTATTATTCCTACTAATTTTGTTTTGGGTAGGAGTATTACATGATTTGGGCAAATATGCAGGTTTACTACACATCTAAATGATGATCTACAAACAGGTACAGGTAGCAGTGAATCTTTTATAGATCAACTATTACCTAGAAGAGCGCAATAGAAGTTGGCACATTTATGTGGGGAGGGAATCAGTCTTTCAGACTATGCCTAAAAATCTGGAGCTTGCCTGGATGTCTCAGATAAAACCTACTTGCAATGGGAAAGGGAACTGATAGGCAGGCATACACTCTCACACAAAATCATGTTTTATTCAGGCATTAAAATGATGCAGAGCAACAAATTCATGTAAAAATTATCTCAAGAAATGCCATGGCTCTATGACCATCATTAAAAAAATGCTGTAATTACGCCAAACAGCTAAGCATGAGTGTAAGCTCCATACGTACAGCCTGTGCTGCATGATTTTCAATGCTGGATTCCTCATAATGGCTTTGGTTGGATGACAATTCCAGCACTAACATTTTGGGGTTTTAAATCAGTTGAGGAACTATGTAAAGTTAAAATCTAGAAAGAGGGGCGGGGGGGAAGAACCCACCAAAAAAGTCTAAATATGAGATCAGAGTCCTCAAGGCTACATTACTGTGAACATATTTCACACTGTTATTATTTTTTCTTGGTTACCATTAAAATTACACTGCAACCAACCCAGCTGTGTGCTATTTATAGAGATCAAATCATTATAAAGACGTTTATGCTACAGGCAGCAGCAGTGATATTTTTTTCCCCTTCATTTTCAAGCCAATTAAGCAAGAATAACATTGTAATAACTTTTTTCTTTGTTTCTCACTCTCCTTGGTGTTATAGGATAGCTTATTTTCATTGATTGAGGCCACAAAAGTCCATCACAAAGAACAGACTTTATCGTGCACTGTAAATATCCTAAATACCAATACCTTCATGTTGAGCTTTCAAGTTAGTAAATACATATATTTCATATTAATTCTCTCACTGAGAGGACTTTTCCTCTCTCAGCATGTTTGGCGCAATGGCTTTGAGAAGAAAACCAAAGGGATTCATGTGTGGTGGGGCTGAAGAAGCAACAACAAAAGGTAAGAAAATAGGAAACAAAAGCTTTGCAGCATCTTCAATGGCAAGCTACCATGTTCAGGCTACAAACTTACATGGAAGCACTGCAATGGATAATCTAAACGAAAGCACTGCTTGCTGTTGTCACACAAGCTACCCCAAACCACAGAGTGGAGAGCCAATTTACACTCAGCTCAGTGAAACTGAGACCATCCTCAGCATTGCCATTATGGATGGAGCTGAGATCTGTGTTATGAGACCCTGCGTAACAAAAAGTCTGCCAGTTAGAAATAGACTGTGATACCTGAGACACTCTAGCATGCTACCAGTCAGCAATATAGGAATTTGCTGCAGACCTGGTTCTGATGACCTCTAGATATCGATCCTGTAGGTAGGACTCATCACTCTTAAATTTAGTCATCTATAAAGCTAGGTATCTACTCTAAGCCGGGTGTCTAGGCTCTCTTGATATGTGATGGGGAAAGACAGGTATCTCCTGAAGGCAATTTATCCTAATCTATGACGGGTGTCTCAGGTGGAATGAATCAACTACTGGAACTGTCTGTTTCTCTCCACTGAACTAAAGATGGAAATCAGAAGAGTAACAGTCTAGTCACCTAACTTTTGGATGACTGAGAGCCAGGGAAATGAATCCAACCCCATCTCTCTATTTGCCACATCACCAGGCACTATCCTATGCGAATAAAGTTTATTTTTAAGCATTCCTTGGACTTGAAACTTGCTTTAAATCCCACATAACGTTAGGAACAGTAACTTTCTCCCAAATCAGTCTATTTCTCAACACTGGTTTAATAAGCCTGTGCTCTTACTGTACAAGTCCAATCATTGACACTCAGTTTCCTATAGCACTGGCTGACTTGAAGCTATACCACAGCAGTAAATCAAACCAGCAGAAGTTCTTAATTATCCTGTTCAAAGCACCAATTAAGAATTTTGTCATGAACGACGAATCTCACCCATCAGTCATTTAACAAAGCAATATATTTCGTATACATACAAAAGATGAGAGACAAGGGGGAAAAACGGCAGTGATACCTACTTGTCCAAGAGTGCACTCCATGCCACCAAGAAAATCTGCTTCCTTCAGCCCATTGTGATTGCTGCTAATGTCATGGACTTCAAACCGCAACCGCTGCACCTCTTCAAAATAGAAGTCCACCGTGAACAGCTTAGAGAAGACGGGATTTATACAGGTTCGAATCACTTCTGTCCTGTCAACCTGCCAAATGGAAAAGAGGTCATATGAGTGGTTTCTCTTTCTTCCAGTGATGGACTACAATGAGCTCCTCAAATACAGTTTGCTCATGTATCAGGACTGACAGCTCTGACTGTGGCCACAGGCACTACCACGTGTATGGGCAGCAGCAGCTGCCATTTCTGTGCAGGGCTGGCCACATGCACAAGATATGAAAAACTTTCCTTGCCTCTCCCTTCTAGCAAATCTTTGGCAGGAACACAGGGGACAGTCTGCAGCTTCCTTTGCAGGGTGAGCAATGACTGCCCCCCGTTGAGTATACTAGATCAGTCAGCGGGCAGAGTCAGGAGCTGTGCATAGGCAAAACAACTGTCTTTTGTGCTGGTCTAATAACTGGGAAATTAACTATAGAATAACTATAGAATTTACATCTCCAGCAGTACCCATCCATCACTACAAAACAGCAGCAGAGCAATACAGTTTTATCAAACTAAATGGAAAAGCAAACAAAAATCTCATTAATTACTCATTTTGGACAACTTGCATGATTAAGGAGTGGAGAACTGGATCCACAGCAAACAACTCTTCTTAAAAATATATCAATTTTTTCACCTCGCCAAGTTGCACTACAAGAATCTGATGGATTATACGCTGCTTATCACTAACTCTGAGCCTTACAACTGCTAAAGAAACACCATCAAATCTAAATTGCTATTTCTTCAAAAAAGTGCTCACAGAGTACTTTCTAGTTCTCTTAAAATGTAGTACTTGGGTTTCCGATTTTGAAGTAGGCCTTTGCTACTTTTCATTATGATGCATTATTGGTGACACCATAAACAATGAAGCAATTTCCTTTTTTCCACTCTCTTTGCTCTGGCACAGAAAAAAACCTAATAATTCTGTAAGATTAAAGGAACTGATCCTAAAATGAAGTAGGACTTGGGCATATCAGTCACTAGACAGGAGGTGGCTGGTGTGCCATGGAACAGACAAATTAAATTGCTCAGAGGAAGAGTGATGAGATCCTTTGTCTGATTCCTGATCAGGAACATCTGCTGTGCAAAAAATGACAGCCGCTTGCTTCACTTTTCAGAGTTTATAAAGCATTAGCCTTGCTAGTAGTTATCAGCAAGGACACAAAGAGTCAAGTAAATCAAACGCAGGGGAAAAAATGAGCAATTCCTGGTAGCACAGGTTTATTTTAGTGCTCATCAAAGGTGTCAGATTGACAGCTTTAACAGCTGAAATCCTTTAGTTAATCATCAAACAGATGCTACCAGTCATTGAACAGATGTAAACCAGTGCTCCCATTGCTGTCTCCTCACACAGCTGTGTCAATGTGCTCTGACTATGCCAAGACGAGACAATCACAAAAAGGCAAGCAGCCTTACTTACAAATTCAATTCTTACTCTCTTTGCTTAGACTAGCTAAAAATGACGGTCCTGATAACAGTGATGCAAAGCATAATGAATTACATAAGTGAGAAAGGATACCAGCTACCTTCATTCAGGTGCTTAGCCTATCTCAAAAATTTTTTGATCTCCACTTGCAATCAATGGGACTTGAAATCACCATTACTGCTACAACATGAAATATTCCCTATGTCAGATGACCAGCTGCTTCAATGGGATGTCCCTGAGATCTCTTCTAAGTGGAAAGTGATTCAAATCACTTGCAGAAGAGCGGTCATCTCATGAAATAGTGCATCAGCAGATCCAATAATCAAAACATTTAAATGATAATTTTTAAATATTTCTTCACAGCTACAGCAATCTCCTAAACTCATTCCATGTAAGTGTATAAATTGTTAATTTAAGGGCATCATTTTAATTGCTTCATTGGTACGGCAGATCTCCTCAGGCAGTAACTGAAGTTTCTCTGTTATTGTTTCTCCTCATCTCTACTTTGCTGCTGGAACGTGGGGAAATAGTTCTCCACTGTGAAATACAGCAAGATTTACACTTGTGCTCAACACAGGTTAAATATGTGAATGTTTAAGGGAGTGAAGTGCCTGAAAATGGAGGCACAGGTCTGCACACAGGGACATTAAGAATTTCAGTCTCACATAGCGATAAGACACTGTTTGCTTTTTCCAGCCTGTGATTGACCGACATCCTTCCCTTGACAGACACACTACTGAAATATAGCCATTTCACTGAAATTCCCCAGTCTTCCCACATTATTGAGGTGATACATCAAACCAGCATGTCAGAGCATGGGATTATGTGAGAAATATCTATACTGAAAGAAGCAATGCCAACAGCTTCACAAGCAATATAAAATTCTTCATGCTTCTCTCAGCAGTCAGCAGTGTGCAATAGCATTAGCCCTATTAGACTACCTTGTCTGCAGTCTGCTTTGTCAGCGTGTTTCACAGTTACCCTACTCTTTGGCTAGAAAGTCTGGCAGGGTCCTCAGCATGGGAAGCCCGGCTCCATTCCCTCACTTTGATTACTGTGCAGCAGGGCTAAGCACTGACAACCAGCTGGAGTGACTCATGATGAAGAAGCAGTGGTGAACAGAACAGTTCAATAAATTCACTAACTCTCATGGAACGCTCTATGTTAAAAGATGCTATATAAACACAAGGTATAATCTCCATTTGACTTCTGCCACTTATTAGAGGCTGTTCTTTCTCGAGTATTCCTGCTCTCATATTCAATTGTAAAGACTTAATGCTCTCTTTAGAAATGCTGGATGAGTGTGAAAGCTTAATGAAAACTGGTGAGAATACTATTGCTAGGTGCAGTTTCATGCTGATAATCATCAAGGACGTCATGATCTCTGGTGCTGCGGACACTTCAAAAAAAAAAGGGTGACTTGTTTCTGACCACAACAACTTAACCCAATACCTGCAGGACCTATTTCATTTCAAGCAAAATCTGGTGACATGTTCCATGCTAACCCGAAACACAGGTCCATAGCAGTCTGATAAGATGTCAACCTCATGCCATATGTCCTTAATCCCATTGTCACCCAAAATCAGTAAAAGCACTTCCACTTGCATGGATGATGAAGGCTCAAATGCTTAAAGAAAACACAGTTTGGCTTTGTCCAGCCTCATCAACCAAACATTCAGAGAGTTAGAACTTCTCAGCTTGAATGCTCTCCAAAACACAGTGAAGAACACCAGCAACCACATTAAATTGCCATTACTTTTGTGGAAGAGAGTTTTTAAGTCCAACAACAGCATGTTATAAGCAAGTGGAACTTAGACTTTTGGTCTTCTTACACAAAACACCAAGCTCTTGGGCACCCTAATCCTGAAGGCAGGCAGATTTCTCAACAGGACATGGACAGGGGTCATGCCCACAGCTTTAGGATTTGCTGATGCCTGACATATGAGCCATCTGTTATTTCTGGACTTTGCTAGAACAAGGAATTTCTCCAATTTATTAAAGCAGAATGAATTTTCAAAAGAAACAATTGACAGCTACATGCACCTTTGGGCTGTGTCAACAGTTAAAATCAACCTTAAGCTGAAGCAGTGCTTCAGCTGACACCACAATCCAAACATCTGCTTCATGGTACAGCTTTACCTGCACTTTCCCTTCAAGGACAATTTATAACGAGAAAAGGACTTGCATCTTCACCTCCTGGGATGGACTCACGCTGCTTTCCCTCTTCATCTCTTTAGGCCCTTGTCAATCCACAGAAGGTGGCATCCTGCTGAGCAGCCAGGATTACTTGGCAGGCCCATCTGGATGCAGCCACCCTGTGAGCTTCCCCTTGGGGAACTATGAGTGACATACAAACACCAAAGTAGGCCTCCACAGCGTAAAGCGCCATCTCAGCAGCAGGAATTAAAATATAGAAAAGAAAAGGACTTCTTGCTTTGGGCCTTCTGAATCCTCTTGTAAAACCCAGAGGAAGCAGGAAGGTGGGTCTGAAAGTCATTTTCTCTTTGTACTGCTTACCGTGGATGGACAGTCAGCAGAATTGTTTGCCTGCTTTCCTGTTGACCCACCATCGCTGCTGAAGAACTGCAAAACCATCTCTGCAGTCAGACAGCATCAAATTAAAGGAAGCATAAAAGGCAGCTGAACAAATACTAAAATTCAGGCTTCTTATGTTGTTTGCACCTTTTGTCTGTGAGCTACTGAAAAGCGGTGAGCTTTGCAGAACTGTCACAAACATGGTAATTTCAGTGAGGAAACAATTCTTCATCCTAGCTAAAATTTAACTGACAAAGAAGTAATTCAATGGTTAAAGTACAGGCTGAGGACCTCCTCACCATCTTCCACCACTAGTTGAAAAGTGAAGTTGAGGAAGAAGAGCCAGCCTGAGGGGGACTTTTTTCTTCTTCTATCAAAATTAGGTGGAAGTATAAGCTATTGCATATACAAGGATGAACAATAATTAGGTAGAAGCTCACTGTCACCTGGTATCTAAGGCTTTCAAGTGATCATAAATACAGCTTTCTCAACATGCCCTTGGGAACCAGGGAAACAGAGAATTGTCTAGAGGACCTGAAGGTCTGCACCTCAAGGCCATGCTTCAGCGTTTAGCACAGGTGAGCTCTGTGGAGAACTCAGTGTCCCACACAGATAACTGGTATCTATCTGCTCTCCACTGTATTTCTAGCAAACATGTAACTAGCACAAAAGCAACACATTTTCACTGGTTGTTACTTGACATCTTGGAAGTGAAGAGCAGCCAAGAGTCAAAGGGCCATGGAGAATTCACTGTGTTCTCACCAAAAGGAGAATTCTTTGGCAGAAATTTTAATCAGGCTCATGAAATAGCATGGCAATGCTATTGTTAATAATGATATAGCTGCCTCATGAACTAAGGAAAATCTTTAGTCCACAGAGCTATGAACTGAAAATTTATACTGGTGATGCATTTCCTCAAGTGTTTTTAAAAAACTAGTTGAAAAGCCATAAACATGCAAATTCCATTAAATACAGAGCGGGTGCCGCTATTCAGCCCAAAGCATGTTTTTTGTGGCTGTTACATTGTTAGCAAGTTCTTAGACCAACAAATAAACCTATTGTTCCCTATACTTTTTACAGGCCAACAAGGGAAAATCAACAGGCTGCATTTTCAGTAGAAGTCATTATAAAATGCTGATTAAATCTAGAAAAATCACATTTGTCACAAAATGTACAGAGGTGAAGGGGTAGCATTATTTTTAGGTCATATGAATTTTAACAAGACTAAAAATTTCCATGATACAGTACCTTACATGAAAATTTGATACCAAGCAGAAAGCAATTTACACTTTGCTTCGCAGCTCCTGAGGAAGTTATTAATATTTTTTCTTATTATTAACAGTGCTTTCACACCATCACATCTCTATCCCACAAATGAAAAGTCATTGCAAAGGTCACCATAATTTATAGCCCTTGTTTTCAGTTTAATTGATGTTTGAAAACAGTGAAAAGAAACCAATAGGTCTTTAACTCTTTTTAGGCTGTAGAGCTCAAAGCTAAGCACAATGTTGTCGATGTTGGCAAAAACCTTTTGACTGCAGTTTGGCTGGAAGAGAAGCGTTTAATGTGAACAGTCTGGAAATTATCTGCAAGTAGTTTCTTTTATTTATGTGATATAAATATTAGATAGCTTGTAAACCTCCAAGTCACAACCATGAAGACCTGCTTTCAAGCACTGGAAAAACTAATACATAGAAACAGCCCAGGCCTCAAGGGGCTCCAGTCTAAACAATTGGAATTACAGTAAAACAAGCATTACTATTTCTTAGTTGAAAAGTTCTTCATTAAGAAAGCCCACTTCTCTGTTCAGGGCCACTGACTGTCCTCTGCTTAATTACTTTTACTTTCTCAGTTACTTTTCATTGCTCTGAAGCAGGAAACAGATAATTTATAATATATAGTATGTATAAATTCTTTGAGAAGTTCCTGGATGGAGTTTGCCTTATACACTCATAGCTTTTAAAAGAAGAAAGAAATATGATTGTTGATAACTATTTGCATATAGTTTATCTCATCCACTCAGAAACAAAATGCAATACAGGTACAATAGCCACTGCGCAGACAGGCGCTCAATATTTGCACTCGAGGACCTATACTGATTCTTGGCAGACTCCCAGCCAGTACAGATTTCAGAATCTCATCTGGGCAACCCCAAGCTCCCACAGTTAGAAAACCTGCAAAAAACTGTGGGTGCAATATAGTGCTAACTACTAGTGGCAGGCAAATTGTGATAACGTTCTTCAGGAACTGAACAGGGAGATCGTTTCAGCTGGGATGGGAAAGAGCGATGCTCAATCCCCAGCATGAAGAAACCAGGACCTAAACTGGTTGGGAACCCTTCTGCCAAGGGAATCCCCACTTTTCTGGAACAAAAGTAATCTCTGGGGAAGCTACAACACTCCCCTTTAGCTTTAGGACCATGTGCAGTTGTCGTCATCGACCTTCTTGGTAAGTCTAGGCTTCCTAGGTTGCATAAAGATACTGGAAAGTACAAAGGTATCCCTCCCACTCACTGTCATTTAGGAAGGCTCAGATATGAGAGAAAAAAAGCAAGTGCTCATCTAATGCATTGATGTGTAGTCACACCATCCCTGAATGCACTAGATACCCACTTTTAGTTTACTCTCCTCTGGAAAGAAATACTTTCATTTCATTCAAATAGTTCTGGGAGTTAGAGGACACCGAGTCTTCTCAGCCTAATGTCATGAAACCCAAATCTTTCCGGCTGGAGTGATAATTTTTAGTCACTGTATGGACTGCAATGAAAGCAAACCGATTAAAGTTGTTACTTTGTTGGGAGACTTTCATGTAATCCCTTTGGATCTCTAATTGCTTTCCTGATAACATTGCTGATGGGACTCCATCTGCATTTGTCAGTGCTGGGAGACCTGTTCTACCATGATTCTGTGACAGTTTTAGTTGGATGACATTGACGCAGTCTAAGTGGATTCTGACCGACTATTTCCTACAAAAAATATTTTAAAAAACCCCTCCCAAATAACAAGATAAAAAGCATGTAAAATATAAAAAACACCATAGACAAAATATTAAAAATTAACATGTTAGTATTGATGTTAATTAATTTCTATTAATATATTAATGTATAATATTAAAATATTAAAATGCTTAAATATTAAATCACACTTAAAAGATTTTTTACTTTTTTTTACAAAGGACTAAAGGGCTAATTTGGCCTAGCGGTAAACTGCAAAGCATCTAATTTATACACATCCAGTAAAAAAGTACACAAAGCACATGTGGTTGTATCACAGGGGATGACTCCTACTTGTTGTGTCCCTATAAGTACAGAGATGGTCAGGCATTTTCCAGTGAAAGAGTGTGTCACTGGAACATTAATTTAAGTTAAACAAGAAGTCTGGCAGCCTTGTTAGCCACAGAGGTTTGATGAAACTTTTGCCTGGAAGGGTTTGAAAATTACCCAGCTGCTCCTCATGGACATCAGAGGTTCAGACCAAGGTCTCTGCTCTGTCTGATTCAGACCAGAAACGCTAACTTTGGTCCCTCACACCACCGGGGACCATCTTAGCCAACAGGCTACTGGCTATTTCACACGGCTCCCTCTGCATTCTGTTTTCTATAAATTATAAAATACTCACTGTCCCAGAGAAACAGACTGCAACCACGTCCCACCACATGACTTCACCTTTCCTGACCCTAACAAATGCCTTAAAATGACACATACAGTCTTCAGCTTGCTTGACACTGAATGCAGTGCCATAGCGCTGGTGGCATGGGAACGCCAGCCAACCCTCAACACCAGTGCCGGTCCCACCACACGGTGTGTAAGGCCAGGAAGGGTCACCAGGACCCCGGCACCACAGTGCCTCTGGGCCACGCTGTGCTCACGTAAGAGTGAGTCCCAGCTGCCAAATGTCTGCACACACATCACTTGCTAATCCTCCACCCGTCCTGGCCTCTTGAACCAGTCACTGTCCCAGCTCGGCTGCCGGCGCTGCACGGACTCTTCTCTGTCTGCCGGCTCGTTAGGAGGAAGCACCGATGGGCAGAGGGGTTGGTGAACTCCTGAACTGGGACCAGCTTCCCGAGAAAGCTCCTGGCCTGGAAAGGAGGAAACCCCAGACCGTGTCATCTACAAAGGCTTTCGCTTGCTGCCTGGCCAGTCCAGGCTCAGGGATGGTAAGGAAAACAAGGATGGCAATTTTAATTTGCCTCCTGTGAATTAAGATTTGGCATAAAGCATGGAATAGTAGAGAACTCCAGCCCTGAAATTTTAACTGAGGACAACCACAAACTCTGCAGCTTCTCTGAGCCTAATTGCAGAACTTCCTCTGTATGTAAAAACTGTGAAACATGAAGCTTTTTACATCTGTTGACCTTGGGTTATAAAGGACAATACTTCTTGCACCAGCCACTGTACTGTGAATATTCAAGCCAGTTTTGAAGAGCCAGTTGCAGAACATTTCAGTGAACCTGAAAAGCACAATGTCTCTTTAGAGCACATCATTAACGCAGCGTAAATTAAGGTCTTTCCAATGAACAATGATTAACTGGACTGAACAGTGAGAGGACCATGATAATGTAGCAAGATAGCAATAACTGCCTTTTGTAGAAGATAGTTTACATTTTCTTACATTTAATATGGGAACACTTGTAATTCCGAATTTTTGTGAGCAATATTTTGAGTCCTGCTAGAGATCAGAAGGACAAGTCTGAAGAGAAAATGTCACTTCAGGTACGCATAAAAGACTTAGGCAACTTCTTCATGAGCAACTGAACTTCCTGCAAAGCGGCACAAGGATTTAATCTCACCTGGAGCCTCCAGGATGGGTTCCCCTGGGTGCTCAGGGATCTCTCATCTTTTGGCCCTCGCTATCACTGCCCTGGGTAGTGCTCATGCCTGAGCAGAGAGCATTGTGCAAGCCCTTTCATCTGTATTCCTGCTTAAGTCATGAAGTTGTCCTCATAATTAGCTACAAGCTATTACTCAGAGGTGACCTAACACAATACCCTCTTGGGCACCCAAAAATTTAGGCTTACATTTCCAAATAACTAGTTGCTTTAAAGCCTTAACTTTTATAACAATGTTTATTATTTTACCTAGCTTGAGGTACGCAGAGTACTTTGGAGTGTAATATCAGTCTGTGGGACAGAGCCAGCACTCCCCAACAGGAGCTACCACTTAGTCTAAGTCCTATGCCAGACCTTTGATGCTCTTCATCAGCTGAGGGGCTGTATGGCTCCATCTTCATACAGGAGCCTCTGTGCTGATTACATGCTGTGATCATAGTGTCATTGACAGGAGATTTTCCAGAGGTGCCTGAGGACCCCTCCCTTTTTATCTCCAAAATCTGTTAGCTCCCCTTCCAGATGTGTTTTGAGCAGATTTCTGTTCAATGTGAATCGCCACTGTCCCGCTGATTTTACTGTCAGCTGCCACATACAGCATAGTACAACAGCTCAAGAGCTACCTTTCTTCATTAACACCTGGCTGAAATGGATGACCATGAGTTAAAGTTTTAAAAAAAGATTGAGCAGCCCCACACACACTCTCCTAGTGAGGAAGCCCAGCAAACTCCTTGAGACTCCCTTTGCACAAGGCCAGCAGTTGCAGGAGATGATATCCTGGAGGGCACCCCTTCCAGCGTGACCATGGCCATGGACTCAGTTGTGTTTTGGAGCAAGCAGCAATGAGGGTGCTGCACTCTTGTCTGCACCAGCTTACCTCCTGCAGAGTCATTAGAGACAAACAATAATTATGCTACTCCTGCTAGAGGGTTTAGACAGTAAGTGAAATTACTCAAGTCAAAGCCCTTTATCTTATTCTGGTAAGACCTTGAGAGCCTTAACAATCATATAAAATTAGAAACTTTGGTATTACAGAGTGCTGCTTCTGAGGTAGTCAATACATCCTGACCAGCCATAAGTACCGCAGAAGGACCTCACAGAAATCGCTCAGTGGCAGGAGATATCCATGTGCTGTGCTCCCTGCATATTTAACAAGCGCTCAGCAAACATCAACACAAGTGGATAATGGCCTGAATCAACTCATGAGATAAGGTGCTGTAACTCACTCAGATGTGATTACTCTGGCATAAGAAAAAAGAAAATTTTTTTTTCACTGAAAACTCTTGAATGCTACCTCAAAGCTGAGCCCTGAAGCCTGGATGCTAAATCTTCCTTTACTTTATATCCCAAATACAGCCCAGACGTTCAAAGACTATGATGACTACCATTTATTATTCCTCAACCTTCATTTGATGTTGCACTTCAATACAATCTTCTTAATTTACATGTCCCGAAGGACACAGGCTTTTTGTAGAAGACAAGACTGGTCCTTCGAAGTGGCAACAAAAATATTCACATATTATACCATTTAGCTCCACTCTCAACTAGCCACAAAATGCTAGTAAGCAGTGCAGTGCCTGGCAGCACTCTGACAGTCAGACCACTATGCAGCCATTTGAAAACTCTTCAGCCATATATTCTCCACAGAGTTTCCCCCACAGATTAGAAAGTGAGCCTTGGGAATACAGGTCTTCACTGATGGAGTTTCAATTTCATTGTTACTTGGTTGCTCTGCTTGTAGGGCGAAACACAGTTTTGTTGGTTAGTTTTGTGCAAGAAGGGACAAGTTTTTATCAAGGTATGTATCAGTTACTTGACTGCTTTTCCCCATACAGATGATATTTTAATGTCTCCTGATCAGCTAAATTTTAAGTTCTTTACTTCCAAAGGAAATTCTGTTTTGAATATTCTTTTGATTCACAATGCAATGCATGACCTTGCCTGCACGACAGCTACAAAAAATATTACAACTTTACCGGGTTTTGGAATATTATTTAAAATGTGCCAGGTACCTGAAGGTTGCTTTTTTCAAATGCCATTGCTTGGGAATCCTCAGTTCATTACCAGAATACTGTACTCACACAATTAGATTCTGCTGCAGCATTGGGCTACAAAGAAATTAATCCAAACTTATTCTAATCAAGATGCAAAGTATTTATTCGCTAATTCCACATTTCATTACTCCAAAACTGACTTCCAGAATTAATTTTCAGTATTGCCACCTTTAGATAATCTCACACCCTATGCACCAGGCTTCTACAGCAACTACAGGCATGTTTCTTCTTCGCCTGATGTCCTGGAGGGCAAGAGATTTAGAAGTTGAACAAACATGTAGTGCCAGCCCATTCAAACAAAAGTGCAGATGTTTGCTGCTGCTGAGCAGCAATTAAGCCTGCAAAGAGGCCTTTAGAAGAGTGCATGGTGGCACAGGACTGATCAAGGAGAGAAATCTGGCATCATACCATTTCTCAGGAACTTACAGGTACTTGAGAACAGAGAAAAATGAAGTAATGGGATGATCCTTTGCTCACTGAATATCAGTGGAACTACATTATACTAAGTAGGAAATCTACACTGCTTCAGTAATTTGCTCTTTAATTAACTGACTATAAATAGTGATTTGATAATTTATTTATACTGAGAAAAATCTCCTGCCTCATACTCAGGTAAGTTAAGCATAGCTAATATGGATTCTCATATGGGTTAATGAATTATGTCAGTTGATACAGGCCTAGTCAAGTTGTTAGTTTAAGAAATTCATTTGCTATCGAAGTGCTCATAATTAAAGATTTATTAATTTAATTTTAATGTTGTAATTCAACTGCTAAATCAATTATATCATTGAGGCATTAGCAGCAGGAAGGCAATGCACCATTATGCAAGATACACACTGCTTTACTAGGCTTTCCTGAATTCCTATATTAGAAGTAACAATTTACAAGGCCAACTCCAGTCTTCCCACACAACTGGGGAATTTGGACCATGTGTTGGAATGACTGCCTAGAAAAATAACAGATTTCTTGTGACTAATGTCCATTATAAGCAACTCGCATTCTTTCTTTTCTTTTACACATGCATCTTATTAAGCTTGTCAATGGTGTTGCCATTTGTTGAAACCATAGCAGCCCAACAGCTTGATCCACTACCCAGGAACGGCAATGGAAGCCTTTCTGTGAAGTAACACAAACCCCAGGAAAATAAAATACGATATTATTTATTTTTCAGCCCAATTACACCCCCTAGCACACATTCTGGCATTGAATAGTACACAACTAACTGATTAGAAACGGAGGGCAAGTTCAGATGAGCTGTATTACAGTTTTGCAGACAGCATCCTATCAGACTCCCGACTTGGAGTCAACTGCAAACTGTTTGGTTTGGACTATTCTTGAAGGATTTCAGTGAGTTATGGTTCCTGTATTTAACTGGGAATATCTATTCCAAATGATTTCTGGAAGACAAAAGCCTTGTAATCTAGCCTGATACACAATGCATGCTACCCAAAGATATACAAGCTTAATCTGAGATGACCACTATTTTCCCTTCCCTGAGAATGACTGCAGCCAGAGATACGCTACCTATAGGGACCATTTTTTACTAAATCTGACTTGCTCACACAACCACTATGGGCAATAAGCAGCCCAGAGCTGCTTCCTGTAATGGCTGCCGGCTCTCCTGGAAAGTGTTATGCCTTTCAGTTGCTCGCAAACAATATGCCTGACGTGTCCACATACATCAGATATATACAGCACACATACACATCAATCCCTCTTACACTCACAGGGATTTATAAAATTGGTTGGTATATGCGTAGCTGTGAAGCAGGTTCAAATGTGCAGAGCACACCAAATCCACCCTTGGTATGCCTCTCGGCAACAGCAGGTATGCTAAGTGTTGACTTTTTCAACCAGTGAGCACAAGATTTGATCATAAAAGACAAGCGTCAGTCTTGTGGGTACTTCCATTAAATGAAAGTAGTCCATATATCTACTCCTATTTCCTACTATCATGTTCTACATATTGTAAATACAGGCTTACTGGTGTAAATTATACACGCTCCATAATGATTCAATATTACACTGCTGATTGTATTATTTTGGAGCTGGAATTTTCAAGGGAGTTGGGTGCCTAAATCCTATAAGTTTCTCAAAAGTTTTAGCACCTTGTTACTTGAGGCCGTAGGAACAGAAAAATTAGGAAGTTCCTTTGTGCACAGGGAAGCTCTGAGCTCAGAAAGGAGGTTTTCCTCCTCTGTGATATATACTCTTCAGCAGCTGATTTGCTGCTTTATCAGGTGCCTTACCAGATGCAAGACAGTACACAGAGTTATGTCGTGTCTTAGCAAAATAACTTTGAATTCCTTCAAAAATTCATTTGCTGTAAAGAAAAAAAACAATTCAGCACTTACACCTGCATTTGCAAGAACATCCTAATTATATCAATTAATTAAATACAACATTCCATTTCAGAGGGTGTTTTCATTATTCTTGGTTTGAGAGAGAAGATTCTAAAATTATTCAGCAATGTTTTTATAGTGGTCCTTCAATTTTTAATTTTTTTTCCAAACTTCATTTTACTTCTATGTTGTTATAATTAACCAATTTCCCATCTCTGCACATTCTCTCTTTATTACCCAACTAATCTCATTGTCCTTCAGATCCTGTCAGTCAGAGCTATTATTACTTCCCACTTTATAGCACAGACTTCAGATGTGCAATACAGAGGCAAATCAGGTCCCAGACCAGTAACAAGCTAATTAAACCTTTACTTACTAACTCAATCTGAAAAGGTGGTAATAATGCCATGGCTCAAACAAAATTCATTTCAGGGCTTTCCTGTCTTATTTAGGCAGTAAGCTTAGAATCATAGAATCATAGAATCCTTGAGCTTGGAAAAGACCTTGAAGATCATCGAGTCCATCCATTAAGCTAACACCGCCCAGTCCACCACTAAACCATGTCCCTAAGCACCACAACGACAGGTCTTTGAAAGACCTCCAGGGGTGGTGCCTCAACCACTTCCCTGGGCAGCCGCTTCCAATGCTTGACAACCCTTTCGGTGAAAAAATTTTTCCTAATACCCAATCTAAAGCTCCTCTGGTGCAACTTGCAGCCGTTTGCTCTTGTCCTATCGCCTGTTTCTTGGCAGAAGAGACCGACACCTACCTGGCTACAACCTCCTTTCAGGGAGTTGTAGAGAGCGGGAAGGTCTCCCCTGAGCCTCCTTTCCTCCAGGCTACACAACCCCAGTTCCCGCAGGTGCTCCTTGTAAGACTTGTGCTCCAGACCCTTCACCGGCCTTGTTGCCCTTCTTTGGACACTCTCTAGCACCTCAATGTCTCTCTTCTAGTGAGGGGCCCAAAAGCTTAAGAAAACAAAAGTCTAATAGCATGAAGAGAAGAGCCTAAGACAAGCTATATTCAATCACAGTGAAATTATACCTGCCAATTCCTTTCTTCATCTCCTTACAGCACACCGTAAGGGGAAGGGAATTTGGGATTTTTACACTGGAGTATGAAAGGTACATAAGAAGTCACTGACTACTTTAAAGAAGAACCATTTCACGATGCAGAAACTGTATATTCCACCATGAGATATTTCAGTCCTGGCACTCAGGGGTTTTAACTTAGAACCAAACAGCCAACAGACAGAGCACAATGTCCTGTGGAAGGTACTGCCTATTAGAAGAGTGGTAAATATGGCTATACAGAAACCTAGGCCAAAAATATCACAGAACAGCTAAATCTGAGGAACCTTCAGGTGAACCCCATGGAACTCATGGTAAGCCCCATGAAACTGTAGGAACTAATGGCCACAATCAATAAGTAGTGTCAACAGGATTTGGTCTTCTGGGTAGATTTTAAAATTTAGCTACAACTGAAGCTGCAAAGAGGCAGCTGGTAGCAATGCAGGTTTTGATGGAGATTTGCCCAAGCTTAGTTCAGGGCTGCCCTTCTGAGGCTCATATTAAGGCTGGTTATGGGCACAGGCAGACATGTAGGCATGAGAAAACACAGCTTCAAAACAAAAACCACTGCCCAGGTTGCTCTGGCTTAGAGAGTAGAAGCAAAATGTTCAGCACACCCAAGCAGTTCAGCATGCTGAGATCATGTAGCAAGATCCCAGTTCTCACCCAGTTTGTATGCACAGCCCAGTTTGCATGCACAGCCCAGCTGGCATTACAACCTGATCACTCGGAGACAGTCATACCCAAGGCTGTTAACAGCCCTCACACTTCCCTGCCCCTGGCTCTGATACCACCTGCCCTGGGGGACCACTGCAATGGAACTTGCTTAATTAGTTACTAAGTAATTCATAAACCACTTTGCCTTTATGTATGGGGTCCAAAAATTTAATTTTGCTGATGCTGCTGAGAAGCTATGAGTTGCCTCTGGGATGAAACACATCACTGCAAGACATTTTCGCTAAAATGTCCTGCATTTTATCCACTTTAAAAAAAGAGAAGAAAAATGAATGCAACTAAATATGATCAAATATTTTCTTGTCCCAAGAGGCTGCCATGCTGGACTCACACAGAAGTACCACGTTTGGCAGTAACGCCTTCCTGTCTTCACCTTTGAGTGACTGTAAACCTGTTATAAACCAAAGAAAGCCTTGAGTGGATTTCAGGTCTCTCTCAGTGTATCTGAGGTCTTTGCCTAATACCAGTAATTTTGAAGTCAACAAAACTCAAATATGCATTTTCATGTCTTGCTAAACAATTGAAATGGAAAACAATGGAACCAGTAGCACTGCCATTATTTATGTATCTGCAGTGTGAAATGCATTCAAGTTTTTTTGCATAAAACAGGAGGCGTTTTCTAAACTGGCCTTTTAGCATAGTAATATGATAATATATTTCAGTCATGCTGTTTTTCAGCTGATATATTCAGAAAGTTTATCCAATGCTTCCATCCAAAAAAATTAATTTTAATACTTGCTCTCCACAGATCTCTTCTAATATTCCCTTTGACAAGACTTCTTTTCAATACCTGCTCTGCCATGATCAAGCATCATGGCATTTTCTATTAACAAACTGATGTGAAAATGAGAAATGTGAATAATGCTTGATGGAAGTTTATCTTTAGACCTGGAATACTCCAGAAAATTGTTCCTGTTATGCAAGTGTGGGCAGAAGAGAAAACACATTCTTGCATTGTCTTCCAATTCAAGAGACTTACAGCAATGCACTTATTCTTACAGCAATGCACTTATTCTTTTCCGGTACCAACAGACCAACCCCAAAACATGTGACGGTTGAGAGAGGATGCTCTCAGTAGTAGGTTCAGCTCAGAGCCTTGTACTGACCACACGCTGGGCTCATTAGGTCTGAATTTAAACAAGGAAGAGATGGGTTCAGGCACACTGCACGTATCCTCATTGATGTGCACTTTTGTGAAAACCTCCATCAGGCTGCCACCTACCCAACCAACCCTGGTGTTACGTACTCTCAGGTATGGTGCAGCAAATCCTTTAGCACCTTCGAGTGATTGACAAAGTCAAAAGAAAACTCTCCCTGTAGTGACTGAGTACAAGAAGGATCTTGGCTGAGCCACACAGTGGAAACCAGGAACAGCATGTCAGGGCACAACTTGCACTGGTCCAATTACTGTAAAAGTATTGCCTGTGCTTAGATATCATAGAGCCCTTAGGCCATTTGATCACTGATTCTGTCACTGACAGGGCACTGGTAGGTTGCTCTACATGTGTAAGAAGTCCTGTAATCCATTCTCTATCAGTCTGTTGTGTGCTTGGAACTCCAGCTGCCAGCTCTGAAACACACTTAAACATACTGCACTAAATGACTCATCCCACCATGATGCTTCAGCACAGGATATTGAGACGACTCTCTTTGCATAATGAGACACAAAACCAGGACCTGCTTGCTGCCAGGTTGAAGCAGTGGCATTAGTGGTCTAGCAGAGTGACATACCGTGAAGTGGGGAGAAGACAGGTGAATTGCTAGCATGGCTAGAGGGGAATAAAAGCTAGGGAAAAGCAACAGCAGTAGGATGAAGCTCCCATGATACAATCAGGAGTGGAACATTGTTCATCCTGCTCTCTTATTGCCATTCCTGCAGAATAAAAGGACAGTGGTCTGAAAGAATAATTATCACAGACACACTTCTCTCTTCAGCTTCAAATGGACAGAACCAGGTGAAGTAGATACCAACCATGACAAAACATGTCAATATTGAGATACAATGAAGACATAACTGGTCTTCAAACAATCTGCATCTCCAGAAGGCCAACTTGTTTTAAATTAAGAGCTACCCCTTCTAATAAACTCCTGCTGTTCTTTTTTGATAGGACAACCCTTCTATTTAATCAGAAGAAAGCAGCTCAAGGAGAATGTCTTTCTTTATCTAGACATGTTGAAAAACAGGAAGAAAATAGTACAATCAATTAATTATTCATTGAGATTGAGTCCTACGGTGTTTACCCCTCTTTTCTTTGTCTACTTCAATTTTCTACCTTTGCTTTTATTTTATCTATAGTAAAGGATGGTTTCATATTTCTATCAGTTAGCAAATTTTATTTTGTCTCTAACATAACTTCCTACATTTGCACAAAGCAAATCTCTTAGGACTAAATGTATTCAACAGTGGTTTTTCATTTCAGGCATCTTTGTTTCAGGGTCTATCCATCAAGATATGTGCAGTCTAATTTTAAAGGCTGCTGTGCTCCCAGCCCTCCAACGGATTCCAGAGAGGACTGTAAGCGCTCAAAACTTTTGAAGATCACATCTAAACCAGTGAGTAGCAGGACAGCCACAACCCAGCTTGGAGGTTTCCCACAAGAGAATTCAGCTCCTCCGAGGTGTGGGGGAGCACAGAGGAAAGAAAAGCAAAGAGGATTGCACGGAATTTATCCTGGGAGTTACGCAAAGTTGTGCTGGGATGCTGCTGAGAGTGATGGGAGGAAGATAGGCCAGGGAATTGGTAAATGCATTGAAAACTTAGTTGCCATAACGTTTTCCATCCTTTCCAGTGTTGCCAATTGTCTTGATTTTGCTGTAATGAGTTTTTGGCACCTCTTTGTCATGAGTTTTGGCACCTCTCGTAAAGATCCCAAATGACAAAATACCAGTTTTCTTAACTAAAGTTCTTTTCTTCATGTTTTTGGGAAAAGTTCTGAAATATAAGGAGAACTAACGAGTAATTTGAAAACTGGATGACAGCAAACAACTAAAATGGAGGTAACACTGATTTTTCTTAATCTTTTTCTTTTTTAATGATCTCACAAGCTGGGAGAGTTGATGTGATGCCCTGAAATGTGTGAAGTTGGCCTTGCCAACCTTTGTAATCCCTGCTGTAATGATATGATTGGTTGGGTCACATGTAGGGAATGAGTCCAGGATTTCATGCTTTTAGATTTTGGTATCCTGGATTTGAATCTCTGGCATAAACTGCTGAAGCATAGCATCCCAATTGGTCCTGTGAGCAACAACATCTAGGATGAGCATGAAACCATTAGTGAAAATTAAAATACAGAGCTGGCGGTCATTATAGCTACAGAGTCCTGCTAATAAATGTTTATGTATTAGGGCCTCCTCATTATAATTCAAATGGATTTAATGCTAGCTACCAACAAATCTGCTGGAAGTTGCATGCAACCATCAGCATGCCATTAGTGATCTAATCCATAGCAGTTTGATGGTTAATGAGCCTTTTGGAATGTAAATCACTTATCTCAATTTCAGAATCAGTTTTGGTGCAGGTCTGCTAATCCAGCTCAGCATTAGAAAAAGTTGGGTTTTCCCCATTAACTATGTAAAGATATTGCAGAGAAACCTAAGTGTTAATCTAATATGTGAAAACATGGCTGTACAGGCTGCTGCCACAGAATTTTTACTGGACAGGTGTACCAAAACACAGAGGCCAGCTCAGAAGAGAACATTTCAGCCATGATCCCATTAGAGATAATGAGCTGTGATCCTCATGAAGTAAACTGATTTGATGAATCAGATACAGAGGACCCACAACTTTGCAGAATGTATATAGGTATATGAACTGTTTATGGAAAAAAAAAAACAAAACCAACTCACTTTGAATCAAAAACCATAAAACAAGACACATGAATGATAAACCCAAGCAATCTGCTACTTCATTTCTCCCCATCGTCCCAGTTTAGCCTGTATTTTGTCTTCCTAATCATAGACTCTTTAAGGCAAGAACTAGCTCTTCTACAATATGGTGGGGATGTTCCTATAATCTAATTCAGCAGCAATTTCACCACAGGCACTGATATAACAGCGGTGGGAAGATTTAAGAAGGACATCTGTGCAGCTGCACCCATGTCAGCTGATGTGGAAGTGCAGATCATACACACCAGTGATAATGTGGCCTAAAGCTGTTTAATATTGCTTCCTTGTCAGTAAATCCATGCTTGATATATCAATATTCAGAACCCATGTAAATCCACAATGCAGAAAGATGGTTTTAAATCATTGCTAAACTTTTCAGTGCTTCTACAAATACTACAAGAACAGATTTGCTGTCATATCTTTTTTCCAAAAATGTCCTTTTTTATTCATGTGCTGCTCTATTTATTCTAGGAAAATTGTTTATCAGTGTATATGCGAAATCTTCCAGACTTTGCAAGGCTCATCAGAAACTAAGTTTTCACAGAATAGTAGGTAGTGCTGCTAGTTTAACCCTGATTCAATAAAGCATTTATGCATCTCCTTTCACGTAGGCACAGAAGTCTCCCCAGTTTTAATGGATGACCAGACTGCAAAAAAGTAATGAAGCAACTAAGTGTTTTGTGAATTGGAGCACTTCGTAACACTTTAATTATGTAGCAATGTAACTCTTAGAAGTCATCTCTGCTAAAAGTTACAATATTGCTGTTTAAATTGCACATGGGTCCTGTTTTAATTAGTCATCGCTAGGCAGAATTTTAAAAACCTCTCTGAAATGACAAAGACCTAACAATTATTTCAATAATTGTTAATTATTTCAATAATTCAAATCAAGCTTATTTTTGCTTGCTACGGTTATAATTGGGCCTTCAGTTAGTAATGCTACACATGACGGCACAAATATTTTTCTAAATGTTCAAGCATTATTCAGTCTAACAGGAAAGCTTTGCTGTTGCTTATTTTCAGACACACATCATCTGGGGCAAAAACTACTGCAGAGAGTCAGGGTGTGTGAACCCTGGCTTCAACACTCCAACTAGTATGGTCTATGAGGTGGAGAAACTCAAAAAGACCTGGGCATCCCTGAGAGGTAGCAAGCCTGCTTTTTGTGGCATTTCATTGAAGGACTACCATAAACGTACTCAGTTATACAAGAAAAAAACACAGACAAACCACCACAGATTTCCTCAGCAACAGAAAGTTACAGTTCTTGACATCTGCTTCTACTCCCTATGGAGGCAACAGGATTTTTAATGTCCACCTTTAAAAACACTTTAAAAACACCTCACCTGTATTCCAGATATACTGTAACACCCTACACGGAATTGGCATCATACAGAATATCTTTCAGCATCTGTCTTAATCATGACACCTACCTTAATGAAAAGGAGCAGTGATTTCATTCCTTTATCTTCTGCAGGGAACACTTGTACTTTTAAATGCAATTTCTTAATTGTAATTCAGCACGGAATTACTGTAAGGCAAAGGCAACCCCCCCGCCCCCCCCCCCCCCCCCAATACAAATTCCTCAGAGCATTATCTTGGATTTTTTTCCCCCTGCAGTATAAACCCACTGCACTGTACACCCAAACTCTTAATATATCACTGATCTTTTCACAACATGACATAGCTATGTAAACAGCTAGTCTTGGAAAAAGAATTTGGAAGGCCTGGGTCAAATTGTTTTTTAGAAGGTAACTTATGTAAAAAGCTCCAAATGAAAGTGTACTTTGCACAGTTTTCCTCACCTATAAAACCAATCACAGAATGAAAAAGAAAGGAAAAAAAGCCAACATGTCTAGAAATAATCAGCAAGTTTCTGGAGTGGGTGTTTTTCTCATGCTACTCAATTGCTGAGATGTTCCTGGGTTAAAACTGAAATCCAAATTTGTGCTGGTGATGCTTGGACAAAGCCCTGGATGCATTAGAGAAAATTGCACAGGGTTTGTCCACTCCAGATTTCAAAATTTAAGTTGAAACTGTGGTTAAATTCCAATTTCTGTGGATAAAATGCCACATAGGTGATTGCTATGGTGAATCATCCAGAGGCCTGAGATTCAGATGGAAGGGAACACCTTGATGTTATCTGCAGAGATGTACTCCCTAGAGTCACAGCAACAAAAATGAGAAACTACTACAGTCCCCATGTTAGATACCACATAGTCTCTTCTGAGAGACTTTTTTGCTTCTGTAGTTACCTATGGAGACAGCAATACCAAAAATATAGCATGGAAAAAAGCTGCCAGAGGATCTAAGGGGGCTAAAAGACTAGAATGTATTGTTGGCTTGTGATAGTGGCAGACTATTTACTGTTTACTGTAGCAATCTGAAAATCTAAATCTTTCTGGAAAGGCACTGCTCATCTCATGAGAAGGTCTGAAGTCTGTGAAATATTCTGAAGGGCAAAATATTCCCACATGACACATTTCGTTACAAGAAGTGGGAGTTATTTCAAGGTGGTATAAAGCGCCATGGAAAGCTTGTCAGGTGGCATATGGAAAATTTAAGCAGCGTGTGCAGGAGTGCACATATGGTTGGGAGGCTCTCAGCAGCACTAGGAGAAGTGGCCAACAAGCAGTACGATGGTATCTCTGACACTGCACCGATCAGTTACAAGAAAAGACTTGTTGAACCTGGCTTTAGGTACATCCTGTGACAAACAGCAAAACAACCCATCAGGATTGTACACCATTCTCTTGTTCACAGCAGATGTACATTACGACAGTGGTAGCTCAGTGAACGCATATCCAATCCAGCATATGCTTTCCCGCACATACAGTCCTGCTGGCTGAAAGGATGAAGGTGCTTTTCAAACACACACTGGGTTTGACAGTGTTTCATAAAACTCCTGAAGAGCAGGGGGGCTGAACGCTCTCCTCCTGAGCACTAAACAGCTACCCACACCTTCTGTCAAGTACATCTGTTATTGACAACCATATCATCAACACCTCTATTTACAACTTAACACATTTTTATTCATATCACTTCCAAACTGTGTGCACACACTACTATCCCCACCTGCTTCCCCAAAACTCAACCACATGCAACTCATGGAAGAGTTTCACGTGAAACAGAGAACAAGATTCTCGGGCAGCCTGTGATGGAGGCCACAAAGACCCGGGCTCCTTTACCTGTGCTCCAAGCTGGGTAGCTGCAAGCCAGTTCTCGCCAAGAAATCCAGCCTCTACCTTAAGGGGCCTGTACATCTCTAACTGACAAATGCTGAGAAGCTATACAAAAGAAAGCATTAGCCAATATTTGCCTTGTTTCCAGTACCTTTCTCCATGCAACCCATCACTGGCCACTGCAGGAGACAAGCAGCTGAACTAGGCAGACCTTTGGTCAGACACTGGTCATTTTTTGTAGGATCTGTCAGTGGCATAAGGCTGTGGTAGCCAACCGTAGCTAACTCTCTTTGGAGAAAGGAAGGCAGAATCCGAGCATGTCCCATCAAATCATGACTGCTCAATAGGGCTCCAGGCAGCCCAGAGACAGAAGGACGTGCACTGACACTAGGGAGGAAAACTGTCCACCCCATCCTTCTAAGCTGCAGGCCTACGCTGAACACCACAGACTTTACTTCTCACAAAGAAGTAACAGCAGAGAGAAGTCAGGAGAGGCAGAAGAGCTGCCGTAAATCCATATGCACATGGAAGCATATTTAGATGTGTCTCTAGATTTTCACACATGTAGAATCTGCTCTGAAATCTGTTTTCCTGAACAACTGCTAACAGAAGTGATATTACCCATCCAATAAACCACTTGCTAATTATACACACTGTTTACCAACATTGCATCTAAACATCGAAATTTTCTTCCTATTTTTTCTTTATGGTTGGAGCATCCTATTGCCTGGATACACATGTATTTCAGTAAGTGTCCACATAATACAAAGGAATTACATGAGGGGAAGGGTGGCATTGTAAGATACCAAAACAAAACCACATCACTGCTCAGTAACATGCTCAAGAGCAGATGATAACTGTCCTAAAGAACTGGTAGTAAACCATAAACCTCCTTAGTGTTCAGTGGATGTGCAGCCCACTTGCACTAAAAACAAGACCATTTGTTTTGTTTTACATTTTAAATGGCTGTGTCTGTATTGACTTTGCAAACACAAGGACCTTTCTATTCAATCTTGTGTTAAGATTCCCTTTTCTGCTTTAAGAGTAATGCCTTGTGGCAAGGGGAAAGGGTAAGGGGTGGGGGAAGGTAAGGGGAAAATAAGCCCATTGTGCACCATATTAAGCATATAATCATAAAGTTCATGTAAACTAACTATAAAATATCACTCCTTGCCCTCATTAATCATCAAGGATGATGATAAAAATATATTTGTAGAAGTCATTTAGCCACAATGATTTACTCTGATGCATATCATCAGTTAGAGAAAGAAATGGACCTAAATCTACATGTGAACACCATGAGCATCATGGGCATCGATAGACAGCACCAGATTTAAATGGGGTGTTTGGCTTTAGATTAAGTAATTCAAACAAAAGTCAGAATTGCTGTAGGGTTATAAAACACTCCTGGAAAAGCTACACCTCAGGAAATGTGTGGTGTAGCTACTATGAACTTTTGATTCCTCTGCAACAGAGCTATCCCATTCAGCATGGAGAATTTTGCCTCCAGTAACCTACGACATACGTGAGTATATTGTGAAATAATAAGCAACAGTCATTAGAACTAAAGAGCAACTCTGGGGGAATCTGTCCTTACTTTACCTTCCTCCTGACTGCAAATACTATTCCTATAAGAATTTCTTCCATTGGACTGTTCCTGGTAAATGAGGAGGAAATCCTGTGTAATGCAATACTGCATGGGCAACAAAATGCTCATCATTGTAAGGGAAAAAAATCCTCCACTGCTTAGCCTGATAGAAAAAAAAAAACCTGGATCTCTCAGGAAGCTTTAAGAAAATGGAATATGGAATAGAAGGCTGTTTTAAGAAAAATGAGGACAGCTAGTATAACTCAGGTTTACATGGTTATTGGGCTAGGGAGCTACTGAAAGTGACTGATATTTTCTAGTCTGTATTTATCAAATGACAACTGAAAGTTTTTTCTACACAACTTCCTTAAAAATATATGTATATATTTTATATATATATATATATATATATATATACACACATAAAAGCTTTTAGAAATAGGTACTTTAGTCATATTTGCAAAGGACTTGAGCACTTCAATCAGTGGAGGAAGTTTTCAGTACCTCTGAACCAAACCATGCTCATAGAGTTTTTTCCTTCTTTAATATTTCTCTCCAAATCTACATTCTTTCTTACAGGGATAAACCTCACTGCATTGCCCTTACACAGTGCAGGTTATCAGCCCTTCCCAGGCTCAATTCACCCAATGTATTTGCATTTTAGTCAGAAATGTATTTGAGATGCCAACAGAGCTCCAGATACTGGTTTTTATCGTTCAAGTGTGCTACCATGCCACCTTCAAAGTTTTCCAGGAATTTTCAAAACCGTTCAGAGAAACATACATCACTTTAGGCAATAATTAAGAAGTAACCAAAACACAGAGGGGGCCAAAGCCAAGCTTTCTCAGGGGGCTCAAAACCTCTCACCTAGTGTTTTCCATGCAATTATTCATCTCTCGGTGCTATTTGCATCTTATTTAACCCACACTGAGGGAGGAGAAATACATGGAAATAGCAAGCTGCCCGGTCCACCATCACCACCCAGATGTGCACCCCCACATCTGAGGTGAGATTATGGCTCCACAGGATTCTCCTCTCCTCCCACCCCATCACATCCGAACGCAAAGGACAGCAAGGTAACAAAATACATGTAAACCTCTTTCGCTTCAAGGAATCAAAGGCAGGGTGACAGGGAGAGGAGGAGAAAGGCATTTTTCCTCACAATCTAGCAAAGGTACTACCTGACTCCCACAGTGTTTCCGTCAGCTGCCAGAAATATCTCACATATCTGACAGTTATAAGAGATATTAAATATCAGTGTGTTACCAAAATTCTAAGTACTGATTACTGATTTTTCCATAACAGTAACACAGGTTTAATGCAAAAGAAATATTCTTGGTATTTAGGTTCTTGATAAGCCAGTGTCATATTTGTTACTACAGATTTCAAGATGATTTTGTGCCCAAGACAAATTTGTGCCCAATTTTGTGCCCAAAACCATTTCCAGTTTTGGAAATGTGAATGACTGAGAGAAACTAAAAGGGGAAATACAATGAAAAGTTTTGCAAATAAAACTACTTTTCTCTGAGAGCTAAAGGGAGAAATGTTATTTCCTCTCCTTCCGTCCCCCTCCCGTTGCAGGAGGAAATTGATTTAACCTCATTTACCGCTCTCTAGGAAGAAATCATTCAGCCATGAGCCTCCCAGGGAGCTTCCATTCGCTGTACAAAAGCTCAAAATGTCACTGCATTTACAAATGAACAGAGCCTCTTACTCAAAAGGCTTCAGTGGAGTCACCAGGAAGAGCAGTGGCCCACAGGCTTCTTCCTCTCAGGGTGAATACTTTATTGGCAGCATAATACGCATGTTTCCCTCAGCAAGAAGAGGTGCCATGGGCTTGGCACATAAAGTAGATCCTGGCCTAGGTTCAAATATATTTATAGCCAGGTGTGGCCTTTCATTTCTACCCGTGTGAGCTGGTTTGAGGAGCACTCTAATAATACACATCACATGCATGATGTGTCCATGAGGTTATGCAAGATCAAACATACTTGGTCTCAGTTTTGTTGGAGATATTTCCAACAGCCTGAGCCTTTTCCTAAAATTGCACAACAGTTTATTCTCAGTCCCCTGGAGTAATGTTGTGGTGGGAGCAGGTCACTCAAGAAATCAGGACATCAAATGGTGCTGAGCATCCAAATCTTCCCCTGCCTTTGAAAATGTGTCCCAGTGTCTATATTACGGTGTTAACCACCTACAGAACTAAGCATGGGTGAGCTATGGCAGTGTCGCAGATTCGCCCATACACGCACCTGACTCTTACACACATACTGCCTCCAGACACACTTGGACCTTATTACTACCTCCAGTCCCTCATAAATGTACGATTGCAAGCAACGGTCAAGCTCAGCTACTGTAAGCCATCCTTCTCACCACTCAGCATCTCTGCCCTTGTTATCACTGCCTTCCCCATGCACACAGTTTTTTCTTGCCACTGGAGGAGCACATAAAATGGTGTCACAAAGTGCAACCACTGGATGCTGCTGGTGGCTGTTTCCAGCTTGGTCTAGATTCCCATATGGCTGTTTATTTTGCTAGGGGTACAGCAATGTTGGTGTACCTGGCTTGAGGGACATACTTAAAAGAGCTACTCAAACCTTTCCGGGGAAAAAAAAATCCACCTTTCTGGAAATTTTAGTTCTTGTCTCAGACTTTCCTCCCTTGACCCTTTGGTGACAGCTCTCTGCCTTGAGCTTGTGCTGATTTAGCCATATCAGGTGTCACTCATGAGTAACACAGATGGATCACCAAGTCCCACCAAATAAAGTTCTACCAACAAAACTGTTCTTTGCCAATAAGTTATTTCACTTAGGATGTTGCCTGGGTTTGCACAGGCTTTGCTAGCCAAGGGGCAAGGTTAGCTGTACCCCCTAGGAGCTGTTTGGTGGTAGAGCTACTCAGGCAAAACACCGATTACATGAATCTGGCCTGTGTTCATTCCCTACTGACATTGCTTTGCCTTGAAATGGTTTCGCTGGGGGTGAAGAGCAAACATATGCTATAGCAGTATCACTTGCAGTGCTACACAGGTGGCTAAATCCATCATCATATGGCATCCACTGCAGGCAAACTAGCTGTGAAAAGGCACAATGCCAGCCAAATACAGACATGAATAGACAGAATGAAAAAAACCCCCCACACAACCACCCTCTATATAATCCAAGGCAAGGAAATATACAATTCATGAACAGTATATTTGTAGTATATGAATTCAAGGAAGGGCTTGAAGGAGGAGGGGCAGTGAGCTGGGGCTATGAAATTCAGAAGGTGCTTTTCGCCACTCCCTGTTGACCTGCATGGGTATAAAGGGCATGTACAGGTGACCATTTAGCATTAAAACACCTGGCAATCTAACTATGAATTCTCCACAAACTTGTGCGTGTATCTGTGTACACACATTAATAGTGTGTTCATACTTACGGAGAATTCACCCTTTGGTTACCTGTGTCTTTGAAATCTAGGAAGTCATGTGTACCTGGTGTTGGGCTGAAAGTAAGTGCAACTGCCAAAGGTAAACGGTTCACACAAAAGACAATGCAAAAGGTAAGAAAAAATGCTTACCACTGTTTAACTAAGTCTCACATGACAGTACTTCTTAGTTCTCTTTCAGAAGAATAAACAGAAGATTAAAAATGCAATAGAAACATAATAGAAAACAAAATCAGACTTTGTAGCCTCTTCTATTCAAATGATTTCTCAGTTGGCTGATATAAACATAAGCACAGTCCTCTCTTCACACATCCTTCTCCATGAAGTTCCTCTATACCTGCACAATGCCATTTTTGAAAGGAAGAGTCCCACTTCTTACGAAAAAAAGATCGCTACAGCAGAAGCACACACCTAAGAGACACTTCGCACTGAACTGAGACTTGCTGAAAACGTGCAGAACAGTAAGTGTCAGTCATGAAGAGAAATGCAAAAAGGTTACTCTTTCTTTTGTATATGAACTAGTTTAGCAACAAGAGAACATGTCTAAATTGCCTGCTTTCTTACTTTTAACATGGACAGTACATTTTAAGCATGCTCACTGATATTTTTCAACTGACAGACAAAAAGATACCGCATCACAGGTGTTTGCAAACAGCTTTGGTTTTCTGACATAAAAAATGCCTCCTGACAACACTCTTGACCGACAGGAAGATTGTCAGAAAAGTAGCAGAAACTCCTTCTGACAGGTCTTCTGAGCCGAGTCCTCAACAGATAATACAACAAGGAGAAAAATTCACCTAAATTGTATTTGTTCTAATCTACTTTTATGCCCTTTCTTTAAAATGTGAGAAACAGTTTTCTCCTTACCTCTCTCCCAATTAGAAAAAAGGACAAAACATCACCGAACTCCATGAGAATAATTTCCTTCCATTATTTACACTTAGTGGAGTATTTGCTGCATATACGTTAAGCACTGAAAGTGTAATTCAAATGAGTACATGCCCTATTCATACTTTAGTGTAATGACAGGGATACTCAGAACACCTAAATTAGCTGATCTTATATTTGAATTCTTCAGTTTCTGTGAGCCGGTCCTCAGTGTTTCTGTATGAGCAAAGTCTATTAGGCTTATCGTATCACCCTCCTTCAACAAAAATTAAACTGCAGTTTAATTTACTACAATAGACCCCAAATCCACTAGAAAACTTGTGCCCATGCCACAGTACATAATCTGATTAATAAAATGGTATAGCACTGCAGCATGCAAAGACTTAATTCAAGCAAGTTCAGTCTCAAGCACACCCTTAAATCTGTCCTGATTCTACACAGTATATACTCAAGCTCAACTGATACCCAGGAGGTTTAAATACATCCTTAAATTCTTTATGAAAAGAAGTTGAGGGAAAAAGTATTATTTAAATCTAAGATGAATTATTCTTCAGTTTAGCCTGTGTTCCCAGGGGTTTGGTTGGGATAGTTGCCAGCTCCATGTTGAAAAAATCACACTACTTTTAAACTCCAAAAGCCCCTTCTAGGTATATTCAAGAAAGAGCTGTTGTCATCTTGGTACACATCTTAGGAAGAGGAAGTGTACATACACCAGCAGAAAAACACCTTTGGTAGGTCTGCTTTGCATCTCTGCTAAGGGGCTGTGCTCTCAAAGCTCTGCTGCCCTAGTTGTAGAGCACGGGCTCCACAGAGGTAGGCAAAGCACAGCATTTCACTTCGATTTAGCAAAAAGAGGGGGACGGATGCACATGCTAAATCCTGAAGAAATTCCGGTCAATGCTGGAAAAAAGAAATCCACAAGGATAAAGAGATAAAATCATCCCCATTCAAACTGCATAATGAAAATCTGGATTAGTGCTTTAAACAGGAAGACAGAATTTAGCGTCTTCTCTCTCAAAGCACCACTGAGTACAAATGAGATCAAACTATAAAAGCCAGGTCACATTTTGAATTTAAATTGATCTTGTTTGGTTGGCTTTAATAATAATTGTCTCTGAGGTATCCTGGAAAGATAGTACCTCAAAGATTTCATGTACATTCATTCCCTTATCATTTTACTTTTGCAGTTTTCTTAAAGGAAACTCACTTGCAAAATTTATGCTGTGTAACCTGTCTGCTAGGCTTTCACAGCATGTGCTTCCCAACAGCCTTCAAGCACTTGAATCAAAGATTATGTAAAAATTAGCAAATAACTGCAGCTTTCAGTTCCTTAGATTTTGTTAAGATTGTAGCCTGAAATCAAGAAAGAAACCACTCTGAAACCCCATATAAATATAAATCAGCCTCTGCTTAAGCCCCAGTTAAATCAGGGTTGTAAATTGCGTTTTAGTGACTTTCTTCAGCAAAGCAGTCAGTCACATGCTCAATAATATAGATAGGTCCCAGTAATAATTTAAGTCCAATTGAAATCAGTGTGGTTTAAAAACCAGCATTTAAAACTTAGTGCATATTACAGCATTTTACTAAATATAGTTGATTAACTGAAACAGGTTTCTCTGCTAAATAAATACAATTTGGCTTATATGTTATTTACAGGCAGCTCACACAAGCAGTAGCTACGAAAACCCCTATTTCTATTAATATCACTAGCAATGAGTTAAATAGTTAAAAACCTGCATTATATAAACATGAGGTATTGTCATTCAGATGTAAATTAAATCAGTTTCATAATTTTATAGTTCTTTACAAGCTTTTTTCCTTCAAATAACCTCCACCCTAAGAACCTGGTAAAACTGTCCTTGCAGAGATGCCACAAATGAAACACTGCAGAAAGCTAGAGCAGGGATGTATCAAAAAATGCATACCCTGAAAGAGATCTCTGATCCCAAACAAAAACCTCTGAAATATTTCTGGCGTTTTGGCCAGATGTGCAGAACAGATGCTCACAGTTTTCTCTGAGCTCCTCTCCTCTCAAAAGCCAAATCAAACCAATCAAAAAAAGTCTTATTTGGAATCACAGATTTGATTCAGGCATGGCTGAGCACCTGCCAGAACCCTGTTACAAACTACATTATTTTTTAATAAATGAAAGATGAAATATTTATTCCATCTTTTCTTAGAGCTGCCAGTTGCACTGAATACCTGCTGGATGACCCAAAACTCAAAGAGATGGTGATATCATATTCTCAGACCTGAAGGGAAAAGAAGGCAGGGAGGTGGAGCTGCAGAAATTGTAGTCTTGCCACAGAAATAAAACACAGAAAAGCCTGGACAACATTTCCAAGCAAATGGAGTGTATGCATTATTCTGTGTGGCACCTGCTGTTCCATTAAAGTCTAATAAAGCTAGTTCAGAGAAGCTTCTGTTTCATGTCACAGAGGCTCTCTGAGCTGGTACTTTTTAGTACTCAATAATTTAAATACTGTATTAGCACATTTAGTGGATGTTCCCTGATTGGTAGCAAGCCATACATCACTGGTGATTTCAAGAACAGGTAAGCCTAAATGGTTCCGACTTTGTTTTAAGACAACATATCCACAGAACGGGGAAGGATTCACCGCCCCTACATGAGCAAATACAGCATACCTCAAGAGCCAAACCTCTTATCTTAGGCTCTCAAAGACTACTTTGATTTAAAGGACTCACTGCCAGACCCTGATCAGGAAACCTTCCCATACCCATTAACTGCAGCACTGAGTGTTCAAATAAAGCTGCAATGATCACGTAAGGTTCATTACCATTAAAGAGTTTCCAAATGCCCAAAGGGACAGAGAAGCTATGGAGAAGACTAGCCTGTGCAGGGGACTGATTTCCACAGACTTTTACAGTGTGGGATCCTACCAGTTCCTTTTCCCCTCCCTTTCAGGCCACAGAGCTCGGCAACCCAAGGCAGGTGGGTGAGGGCCATTTACTTGTCTGAGCAGAAGAGAGCACAGATCTGACTGCAATGGAGCTACCTGTACCTGCAGCCACAACCAGCATAATGGAGAAGAGATTCAAGGGCAGGTCTGAGTTGCTAGTGCATGCCGAAGTCCCTGTCATCTCTCGCAGATTAAAGCTATTGCTGCTAAGCCAGAAGAGCTGTCAGAGAGAGTAGGATTGAAAAATGGGTCTCATTTACACTGGAAAATGAGTGCAGTACAGAGACCCAACACCCACTCCACCCCCCCTCAATCTAGTGGATACCCAGTCTGAGATGTGTATGGATACACCAGCTCAGATCTGAAATCTACAGTGTCATGCTGATGCAGTGGGGCTTATTGGCTTGGGTGGCTTCATTGCTTCTTAATCCAATCTGTCTTAAACCTATATGTCTCTGCATTATTCGTTAGTTGGACAGAACTGGCAGCTGTTGGTATGTACCAGAAGACAGGGAAAAGGAGCAAATTATCCCCAGCTCTTACAGTTGGCTAGCAGCAAAAGGAGAGGAGAAGCCAAACCCCACTGGAGGGCCACTCTCTGAACTGTACTTTCTCCAAGATACCATTTAAGTCAATCTGGCACGACTCTTACAAAAACAAATGCTTATTCTGCAACTGCTACTAGGAATGCAAGAGTTAATAAACAAACTGGTGGGTAGCAAACTATCACACAGGTCATAAGTGGAGCTAAAGAGCATCAGGAGACATTTGGAGAGTTCAGAAACAACAACAAAGTTTCTCTTAAAGAATGTCTGATTACAGCAATATTTGGGAACAGTGAAAAGAGTAAGAAAGCAATCCAGAAAAGGCTGGAAGGTCCTGTGGATGGATAAAGTAGGGACACCTCTGAATTTCACAGTACAATCCAAGCAGAGAGAGGAAAGGTCCAGCATGGTGTTTTGGCACTGGAAATTGCCATATTAATTTCACTCTGAACATCATTAAAAACCAAAGCAAAACAAAAAAGGTCTATCCTGAAATTACTTTAAAAACTAGGTGTGCTGCCAGCCACACTACTTTGGAGCTGAAGGCCTCCAAGTGGGGACCTACCACCCAAGCTCAGAGCTCCGAAGAAGCCTGGGATTTCCAGGATCCAAGGCTCACGGCAAATCCCATCTGAGGAAAATGTCAATCTGAACCATAACTTTTTAATGTGAATCATAACTCATTCACTTTGAGAGGCGTGAAAAGCTTCTCTGAAACAAGACTGCCATTCTGAGCCCAACCAGCCTAATTCCAGGCAGTCCCAAAGGCTGCATTATTCTGAATACTGCACTTTTGTGCCACAATTTATATGACGCCTGGAGCATTGCACTGCACAAAAAAAACCCATACAAAGCTATGTGATCCCCTTAAGAGAGAGACTGTTTATTATCTGCAGTGTCTTTCTAAATCAGTAGTAAGACTTCCCAGTTGACTAACAATGGGATAAAGGAGAGAAAAGTGGGCAAAAAGAGAAATTGCACAGGGTAGCACAACCCATCGTTGCTGTGTAACTTTGCTCTTCTGCAGTAGGTTTCACATAAAGATTTCCCTTTACAAACATTAATCAGCAGGATTTACTCTTGCTTTTAAGTGTACAGAACTGGAAGGAAATTAGCAGACTGTGATGTAATTTTAATTGCATTAATATGCAATAAAAGTATGTTCTTGGCAGAAAATGCTATTACTATACTACTTATGGGTTTAAATATTAAATACAACTCTCTTCTTCAGAGCTCCTCTTCTAATTAAACATTTTATTTTCTACCATATATTTGTCTTCCTAAAAGCATTTTGGAAATCAATGACAACTTTCAGGTTGGCTGGATTCCATTCTTTTTAATACAGCCAAGTGAGATTTAATTTGAAATCTGACATGACATTAAAATATTAATGAGATCAGGGTAGTTTTACAGTGTATATTCATCTCTATGATTGAAAGGAGCTCAATAAAGTTGGTGCGGGCTTTAGGCATCTTAAAGTGTAAAAAAATTACATGCGAGAATCATATCAATATGCAGATGCATCTAAATCCCCTGTTAGTAGAGAAACAAGAATAACACAGATCAAACTGAGGAGCTAAAGTGCAGATTTTGTTGCCAATTATCATCAAAGCCAGCAACTCCTTGAAATCTACCCAAAGGGACATGGTTCTTGGAATTCCCCATGAGAGAGAAAGGATGTTATGTCCTCCCCTAGGGACATGGTGCCCTACCACCCAACTCCTGCAGCAGCTCCATACACGCAGCTATTGCCATGCCACACCTTCAACGTCAACTTCCTTGCTGACAAAAATTAGACCTAGCCAAAGCCAGCCTCATTAGGTATATAAGGTGTAATCAACTGAACTGTTGGCAATTGTCTTCTCGAGGAAACGGTGACATTTCCAAATTGCCCTCCTCTTTGAACCCTTCCATTTTCATTAAACTTCATTTCAGAGGCTTGTACCATGGTGGTCCAGCAGTTGAGAAAACATTGTTAAAGTTGTGGCACAATAACTGTTAAGTCTGAGGAGGTGTTAAGCTCCTTTTTGAATAGTACAAGTTTGAATAATAGGAGCCACCACACAAAAGCAGGAGCAGCAACGTGAGGGTGGATGGAACTTCTCTGAATGGCTAAAAGAAAAGGTGAAAAATGGGTTTTGCTTTGGTGGAATTGTGTATGTGAACACTTACTGCCAGAAAACAACAATGAAACCCAGAAAGGGCAGAAAGCCTGGGACATCCATGGAAACACATATCATAACCCCAAGAGGGCAGAGGAGCTGAAAGACAGCTTTCTTCCTAGAGTGCCAGTACAGAGAGAGCAGAGTTTTGGAATCTGAAAGAAGGAAACGCCTGCTATGATATGATTCCTAGTGCGTCTCATGAAAGCAAACTTGGCATACATTTTTTCATAGAAACAAGACCAGATCAAAAATGTACAACTCTCTCACAGATATTTTTTCAGAACAACAGACACCAACAATGCATGACCTTAGAACTGCAATAGCGACAGACAGTGCAATGCACTCAGTGCAAGACAAGAGGGATGGCAATAGCAAGAGATGAGAAATCCTGAGACCAGCAGGGTCAGAACTCAGTTCTATATTAATTATTTTAACCACATACTGTGATGATCCAAGCCATCTTTGGAGACAATGGTGCTGCTTACTGGTTACAAAGCAGTATAAAAGTTGTGATTTGAACACAGTAATCAGATTAGTAGGAGTTTGTAGGGTCTTCCCTCAATTTCTGGAAGGCGGATGTAGCTTCTTTGCCTGAGTAAAACAGAATGTTGTATTTCTCAGAAGCTCATGAGTTATCAGTAAAACTGTACCAGTGCCCCTGTATTGGGTTTGCGTGCAAGCTTTTGGTAGCGGGGGGGCTACAGGGGTGACTTCTGTGAGAAGCTGCTAGAAGCTTCCCCCATGTCCAATAGAGCCAATGCCAGCCGGCTCCAAGACAGACCCACCGCTGGCCAAGGCTGAGCCCATCAGCGATGGTGGTAGTGCCTCCGTGATAACATATTTAAGAAGGAGAAAAAAACCTGCGCAACTGCAGCCACAGAGAGGAGTGAGAATATGTGAGAGAAACAACTCTGCAGACACCAGGGTCAGTAAAGAAGGAGGGGGAGGAGGTGCTCCAGGTGCCAGAGCAGAGATTCCCCTGCAGCCTGTGGTGAAGAGCATGGGGAGGCAGGCTGTCCCCCTGCAGCCCATGGAGGGTCCACGGTATCCTCCACAGACAGTCCAGCCTGTGGAGGACCCCATGCCAGAGCAGGTGGATGCGCCCAAAGGAGGCTGTGACCCTGTGGACAGCCCATGCTAGAGCAGGCTCCTGGCAGGACCTGTGACCCTGTGAACAGAGAGGAGCCCACGCTGGAGCAGGTTTGCTGGCAGGACTTCTGACCCCGTGGGGGACCCACGCTGGAGCAGTCTGTTCCTGAAGGACTGCACCTCGTGGAAAGGACTCATGCTGGAGCAGTTCAAGAACTGCAGCCCGTAGGAAGGACCCACGTTGGAGAAGTTCATGGAGGACTGCCTCCTGTGGTAGGGACCCCACGCTAGAGCAGGGGAAGAACGTGAGGAGGAAGGAGCGGTAGAGACAATGTGGGATGAACTGACCACAGCCCCCATTCCCTGTCCCTCTGCACTGCTCAGGGAGAGGAGGTAGAGAAAATTGGGAGTGAAGTTAAGCCCAGGAAGAAGGGAGGGGTGGGGAGAAGGTGTTTTTAAGATTTGGTTTTATTTCTCATTATCCTACTCTGATCTGATTGGCAATAAATTAAATTAATTTTCCCCGAGATGAGTCTGTTTTGCCTGTAACTGGTGAATGATGCCTCCCCGCCCTTATCTCGACCCATGAGCCTTTCACTATATTTTTTCTCCCCGTCCAGTTGAGGAAGGGAGTGATAGAGCGGCTTTGGTGGGCACCTGGCATCCAGCCAGGGTCAACCCACCACAGCCCCTTATCATGTTTAATTTCAATATCATACACAGCAGTACTGGAGTTTCATCTCCCCAGTCCTACAGTCCTTGCAACAAGATGATGAAACATACTCCAAACTAACCCACAAAAGGAAAACCATAATGCTTCCCATGTTATACGTCCTACTCCTACAAGGACCTTCATAATGAAGCGCTCCTTTGTAACCATCTTTATTCTTTCTTGTTATTATTCCTACTTCCGATTCTGCCTCATTTTTGTCACTCAAAGAATAGACAGCAAATTAGTCTGTGCGAAAAAGACTAGAGAAAGTATAGCATGGTGCCCATTATTACCACTGAAAACTGCTAATAGTGCAACAGTTCTGAAGGGGAACTATTTTAAATACCAGATTTACAAAAAAGTAACCAAATTCAGACTCTGGGCTAGCTCAAATTCCAAGTACCATCACATGCAGTGATGACACAAAGGATCAGAAATTCCAGTAGAAAAGCAGAGAGTGGATTAGGTACAGCCCACAGAAGATGATTAACAAACCTTGTTTGTTCTTGAATGTAATTTTTTCTTTTTTTTCTTTTGATGGGAAGTCATGTGAAAAAAAAACCAGCTGGTTGCCCACTGTTGACAATTGCTGGTTCAAACACCTGAATTATTGTAGTTACTTTAAAGGTACTAATTGCCTAATTTATTACACATTTATTCACTTTTTTCCTCTTGAAAAAAATTCTTAGAGACATTTTCATGCAAACTTGTAAGCATCCTTCAAAATTTTTCATGTATCACTACTTCATTCTTGACATTTTTACCCACATTATTGTCAACATTTTTTGCCTGCCAGAAGAAGGGAAAAGGAAACAGGTCTTGGTATATTAAAATGCTTCAGTGGTATCCAATCCTTCTTTGCAAGAGTAAAATCAACTCAGAATTACCCTAACTGCCCAAAGAAAGTAAAACCACTAATACCACATTACTTCTTCCTTGCACCTGTTGCACATAAGCAAGAGATCTGAATTTAGAAATCTTGCTGGCAACCTTTCTCTCCAGCATTTTGTGTTATCTGCTTAGCTGAAGTTCATATATAGTCTATTGCCTTAACATTTGATAATGTAGTTATCTGCCTTACTGTTTTCAAAGGGGGAAAGTAAAGGTACTTGGTCTTAAGAAAATCACTGCACTAAGCATGCTATTGTCACTAGATGCATAAGGAAAGACAGCACCAATCTCATTAATCTCAATATACACCAATGGACAGAATGTGAAAGAGTGTGGCTGTACAGAGAGAAAAAGACAGTTACTCATGCAACCTCCACTTTATGAGTTTTTGCATTAAAAAAAGCACAGCTCAGCTGATCACTCTTAGAAAACAGAATATATTGGAGATGGATGAGAGAACACCAGTGATTTAACACCTCACCCTCTCTAGTTAACAACAACAGTGATACTTAATTGATGTTAGTTGTTCAGTTTTCACAAAAGCTTTCTACAGATGTTTATCAGACAGAAACAGATAATTCTTTTTTTTTATCTAGGATGATTCTCAGTTTAGCTCACCAAAGCCAAAGATACTAGTAGCCATCCTAGAATGCGATTTACTATCTAAAAGCAACAAATCTACCCCTTAAGCATCAGATTCTTTTCTATGGAGAACTTGAAAAGGCTAAATCAGCTGAAATAAAGACAGCAAGGATTCTCATCCTTCCCTCCACCTGTGTTTGTCATTTACATGACTTTTTATTGAAGATAAATACAACTATATATGGCATCAAGTACACAAGATCAGTTTCTAGAAGTACAAGACAGTTATGTGCAAAACTAGATGATCCCCAGAAACTACTGCAAACATTACTTGACCTTAGATGTGTGTTTTATAATAAAAACTGCCTGTAGTCAGAACCAACTACTTTAACTGTACCATAAAAGATATTTTCACAGGTCCCTGTCAAAACTGTCTACACAGAGGTGCTCAGGAAAGTAACGGTTACTCTCAAAGAGCCAGGAAACTATCTGTGTAAGCCAAAGCACCTCTAATAGCTTGTCTGCAGGGAAGAATGGTCTATGCCCAATGCCACCATTTTTGGTTCCCATCAGTGGACTATCACTCAGGACAGCATTAGAGAATGTGCTCAGCAGAAATGCATCTTTTTGACCAGAGACACCTTCCTGAACAGAGACCCAAAGCCACACACAGAGTTACAAGCCAAAGTCCCACTGAAATTAAGATCTGCGTTTGTGAGTCTTTATGCTGACGGCTGTTCTGGTTTGTGAAGCTACCATGAAGCTAGAGAGCACCAAATGCAACAGCTCTGCAAGGCTAGAAGTGCACAACACCCTTGCTGCAGACACCCCAGGCCTACATCTATAATCACTGTCACTTAATTTATCTGCTCCGACCACAACAGAGCAAGGACTGCTGAACAAAGAGCTGTCTGAGTAATCACTGTAGTCCTGTTTTGCCTGGGAAAAAAAAGTGTATGTTGTCCTATGTATTCATCCAGCTATATGTCCATTTAAACTTTTAGTACTTTAAAAGTAAATGCCTGCACTCATTGAATGTAAATATTCAAAATACAGGGAGCTTATTTTAAGGCAACATTTAAAACTAAAGATTTTGTTAAAATAGGAAACAATTAAAAACCTGGGAAAAAGTTCTGTAAGATTATGCATTTAACAGACCCCATCTGGTTCCAAAAGTATGTATATACAGTATTAAAAAAGATATTTTCTCCCTCAGGAATGCCAAACACCGTTCTTCATGAATATGTATAATTAGATGTTCTCTGTGAGTGAGAAGTAGTAATTAATTCAGTGTTAAACATCACAACCTATTACTTGAACTCCATGGCAACCAACATTGCCAAAAAGAGAAAATGAAATTTCAAAGCCTATTTTTAAATTATTACAGTTACACATTTCCCAAAATTTCAAAGCAAGCTTGTACTATTTTTGGATACAGACAATTTAAGTTAACTTCTCTAATTGGTAAAAGATTGAAGAGACAACTAATGATTTTTGCTTTTATTTTAAAAAAGGCTTGATGGCAGTGAATTACTGCTGCCGTGATACTCAGGGGTTTGAAGGCAGAGAAGAGGAAAGGTAGCTGACATTCACAGTAGTCACGCTGTGGTATGCACAGCACTCCCAGGGACCTAATCCCAGTGGTTTTCACAGTTTCAGACACATTGCTCTCACTGACTGTTCTGAGTGACCGGGTGGGCCACCACACGGGGGTTTTAGTGGTGTTTTAGTTACACCTTTAGTGGGGTTTTAGTTACAGTCTGACTGTAATGCTCGAACCAGTGATTTTTACCCTTGAACTCACTAACAATGAAGGTAGGCTGAGGAAAGCCACTGCAAATCAGCATATCTCCAAAATCTGAATATCCTGGTTTAAATGTGGAGGTTTGTACCTTTGCATCTTCTTCCTACCCAAACAAAGCCAACAGGGACTACAACAGAGTTCACAATCTTTGGCTTAGGAAAGTGGTAACAGCAAAATAAAGAGCAATGGCATTCAGGAAAGCAAATTCCAGCACACCCAGAGATGTGACTACAGATCCCTAGGAATGCCAGTCTAAAGGAAAAGGGTAGTAAAGAGTGACATTTCCTTAGAGAAAAAATAGTAATGTCAGAAATACAAATCATCCTGTGGGTGGAGCTAAGATAGCAAATGTAGCTAGAGGATGGATTTGACTACACCCTAAGCACATCCTGTACCTTAAATTCAAGACAGTTTAAAAGCACCAAGTCAGTCTGTTTAAGGACAGGTAAAAAGTACAGTATGAGCTGATACTTTCAAAGTCAGGAAAGACAAGGCCATAGTCAGATGCAATTAACAAAGACCATCAAGAATAACAAGAAATTGTCCTATAAGTATTTTAATAGAAGAAGAAAGCCAACAAAAGTGTCAGTCTACTACTCAGTGGAACTGGGACCTTGCTTAGGGATGTCACCTGGAAAGCTGAAATTTGGAAATTTTTGCATCATCATTTCATTAAACATCAATTAGCTCTCATAATTAATACCAGCAATAGATGGTGAGACATCAATCTCTAATCAGGAAAGAAAAGGATTAGAGAATACCTTGGTAAATCAGACATTTTCAGTTTGGTCTGACTGTTCTTGAAGAGCTGCTGGATGAGCTGTTGGCATTTATCTTGGAGGTCCCCTGGAATACAGTGAGTTACCAGAAGACTGCAAAATGGCAAACAACAAAAAGGAGGAGCCACAGACCTATACACCCAACAGCTTAGCTTCAATTCCCAGAACTGTAACAGAATAAATAATCAAACTACTTGTAAATACCTAGAAAAAAACAAGAAGATGAATTACAGACAGCATGGATTTGTCAGGAAGGAGGCCCATCAAACGAATCTAATTTCCTTCTATGACAGGATAATGGCCTTTGGGGATAGAGAAAAAACAGTAGCTATCACATTGCTTTACTTAAGTAAGTTTGATTTCATGTGAAATTCTCTTAAACAAGGTGGAGATATTAGGAGGCTCTAGAAATGGTTGGAAAAAGGTACTCAGAAAGAAAACATACATGGCTCATCATAATTAGAGAGAGATGCATGCATTCAGTGATATTCCACAGGGAAGTGTCCTACATGTGGCATTATTGAATATTTTTCTAACTGAACTGAAGTATGGGGGAAAAAAGGTTTGTTAAATAGCACTCAGCTGGGAGGGACTTTAAGTGTGTTGGAGACCAGGACTTCAAACTGTCTTGGCAAACTGGAGAATAGGCTGAAAATAGTCAGTGCATGTTCTGCTTGTGAGAAGTATAATGTTCTATACCTCAGCAGGAACAATTAGGTATATCAGTGCAAGTCAGGGAATACCTGGCTACAGGGAAGGCAATCTGTAGATCAGCAATGGACATGTGACAACTGTTCCATCACGCTGTTGGGAAGAAGACAATCTTTTTACAGCAATGTACGAGGAGAGGTACAGCTTCTGGAATGCACAAAGTAAATCTTTCCACTCAACTTTAACCCCCTAGAGTACCTGCTCAGTTTGATGCATTGCATTTCAAAACAGGAATGACCACCTGAAGCATGCCCACAGGCAGAATACTGAAGAATGATCATAGGTTTGGAAAAAATGACCTATGAGGAAAGACTGAACAAACTGGGCTTGCTGTCCTGAAAAGACTGACAAAAATTTACAAACAGCGACTTCAAAAGAGAAGGAAAAAGTCTGTTGTTCATGCTCAGAGGATTTAACTGCTGAAACTCCAAAAACCAAAACTAAGGTTAGACGCAATGGAAAGTATAATGAAACGAGCTGAAAGAGTAACAGTGCTAGAATAGGTTGCCTGGGGAAGCTCTGGAGTCTCCATCACTGGAGATCTTGAGAGAGAGGTGAGACATACATCTGCTTTTAGAGCACGGAAAATGGACACGGTCCTAGGCCCTTTCCAGTTCTGTGAAGGACAGACAAAGGATCCTTTGCAAGGGGGAATAACGGGGAGAGGTATCCAGAAAAGAACCAAATCTGGATGACCCTTTGAAACGACTCAGTATCAGACATGCGTCTGTCCTCACCAGAACATGGAAGGGACGGGCACAATGGTACCGCAAAGAGAAGTGCTTTCTTTAACACACAACTAAGGCTAAACCAGGCAGTGCTGGGCACCTTAGTGATGCCTACTGCTACAGTCAAAGCACGTTTTGTGTGTCAGAGATTGCCAGATTAGGTTTCACTTAAGAATCAGACACAGTCAGAGAGAGGAATTTCATTAGACACAGGCAACAGGTGAGTATCTGAATGAATAAAATGCTCAGTTACCAGGGAGCTCACACCATCTGCTGGATTGCTGATTCTGCTTCCTGAGCAAGCGCTGCCTAACAGAGGCGGAAGCTTCTGCCTGCAGTGATCTGAAGGTATTAACAATGCACTCCCGGCCCAAAAAGGCAGCTCTTAGGTCAAGTTCTTGTTGCACTTCTGTTCTTTCTATAGTATTTCTCAATAAAGTTAAAAGACAATTTTCCCTTTCATATCACAACATCCATTTTTCTCAAAGAAGAAAAGGCATCTGCCAGTAATTGGACAAGAGTCTGAGTTCCCCTGGCAGGCTACTGGATGGGATGAGAAATCATGGAGCTAGGTGAAACTTCTGCCAATTTCCCCCTCAAGCAGATCTAAGAATAACAAGTTGCAGTAATTAGTCAGGTATTTGCATTCTGCTCAAAAGTGAGACTTCACAAATAAATCTTACCAGCAGAGGTTTAAAAGAGTGATCAGCATTCTCTCCTTTTTCTGAGATGAAGCTGTTTGGGGAACCTGGGGTTGCAAGTAATTACATTATGGATGCACTTCATATACCAGTGAAACAACAAAGCATACTGAACTGCGACTTACTGATACTCCAAGGCTGCTCCTCAGCTGATAGAAAATGGCCTGGATCTGCTCGCTGTAGGGGAGCTATGCAAGTTTACGCTGCTGATGATTTGCATTTACATTTTCATTAGACTACTGAGGAAAGGAATCTCCAAAGTCTTTATGGGAGTAATCAATCAAAGAGCACACCTGCTGAAAATGCTAAGACACTGCAGTGGTTGATACTGTACTGAAAAGGAGTGAATGAAATACTCATCCACGTCTGTCATTTGTGCCGTGATCAGCATTTTTTATGCTTTTGTACCTAATCTTCTCTCAGAGTTTATAGATTAGGCAACACCTCCAGAGTGGCTAATCTCTTGAAGGTTAATCCCATTGAAAATGGTCCCTGTTGGGGACCAGGGGGCTAAAGCCCCTCCCACTGTAAGGGAAGATCAGGTTTGTGACCACCTGAAGAACCAGAACACATATAAGTCTGTGGGACCTGATGAGATGCATCCCAGAGTCCTGAGGGAATTGGCTGATGTAGTTGCCAAGCCACTCTCCATGATATTTGAAAAGTCATGGCAGTCAGGTGAAGTCCCTGGTGACTGGAAGAAGGGAAACATTGTGCCCATCTTTAAAAAGGGTAGAAAGGATGACCCTGGGAACCACCGACCTGTCAGACTGACCTTTGTGCCTGGGAAGATCATGGAACAGATCCTCCTAGAAGCTATGCTAGAGCACATGGATGACAGGGAGGTGATCTGAGACAGCCAGCATGGCTTCACCAAGGGCAAGTCCTGCCTGAGCAACCTAGTGGATTTCTACAAGAGAGTTACCACATCAGTGCACAAAGGAAAAGCAATGGATTTCATCTATCTGGACTTCTGTAAAGCCTTTGACACGGTCCCCCACAACATCCTTCTCTCTAAATTGGAGAGATATAGATTTGATGGGTGGACTGTTCAGTGGATAAGGAATTGGTTGGATGGTCGCATCCAGAGGGTAGCGGTCAACGGCTCAATGTCCAGAAGGAGATCAGTGATGAGTGGTGTCCCTCAGGGGTCCATACTGGGACCAGTGCTGTTCAATATTTTAATTAAAGACATTGACAGCAAGATTGAGTGCATCCTCAGCAAGTTTGCAGATGACACCAAGCTGAGTGGTGCAGCTGACATGCCAGAAGGACGGGATGTCATCCAGAGGGACCTGGGCAAGCTGGAGAAGTGGGACTGTGTGAACCTCATGAGGTTCAACAAGGCCAAGTGCAGGGTTCTGCACATGGGTCGGGGCAATCCTCGGTTTCAATACAGGCTGGAGGATGATGTGATCGAGAGCAGCCCTGTGGAAAAGGACATGGGGGTACTGGTGAATGAAAAGCTGGACATGAGCCAGCAATGTGCGCTCACAGCCCAGAAAGCCAACCATATCCTGGGCTGCATCAAAAGCAGCGTGGCCCTCAGGTCGAGGGAGGTGATTCTGCCCCTCTACTCCGCTCTGGGGAGACCCCACCTGGAGTACTGCGTCCAGCTCTGGGGCCCTCAGCACAAGAAAGACATGGAGCTGTTGGAGCGGGTCCAGAGGAGGGCCACAAAAATGATCCGAGGGCTGGAGTACCTCTCCTATGAAAACAGGCTGAGAGAGCTGGGGTTGTTCAGCCTGGAGAAGAGGAGGCTGCGGGGAGACCTTACAGTAGCCTTTCAGTACTTAAAGGGGGCCTATAGGAAAGACAGGGACAGACTTTTTAGCAGGGCCTGTTGTGGCAGGGCAAGGAGCAATGGTTTTAAACTAAGGGAGGGCAGATTTAGACTGGATTTAAGACAGAAATTTTTTACAATGAGGGTGGTGAGGCACTGGAACAAGTTGCCCAGAGAGGCAGGGGAGGCCTCATCCCTGGAAACATTCAAGGTCAGGTTGGATGCGTCTCTGAGCAACCTGATCTAGTTGAAGATGTCCCTGCTCTTGCAGGGGGTTGGACCAGATGACCTGTAAAGGTCCCTTCCAATCCAAAGCATTCTATGATTCTACGATTCTATTAAAATATTTTCATATGTATGAAATACATTGTGTCCACTGGGAGATACCATTAAAATTTACCACCCAAAATTTCAGTTACTGTTACTCATCGAGGTATCTTGGGGAAAGATAAATAATACCACTGTCATCAAAGTGCTTAACAAAACCACCAAAAAAACAGGAGAAGCAAATGGAAAATGCTGCCGTGCAGAGTCTAGCACTCTGCTGGCAGTGCTGGGGAGAGACAAGTATGGCAGTAAGAGAACACCATCAGGTGAAGTAAGATGAAACCAGTGGGATACGTCATGAAGAATTTAACATAACTGCTTCTGATGCTTATTCTTCCATACCTGTGACTGGCTAAATAACAGTGACCATACTTCTTTCCCAAAGCATGGAGAAGAAAGCCTTACGTACGTAACTGGAGAATAAGTGCTACATGCAATAAACACACCAGTTTGAGAGTGACACTCAAAGGTAAAATATCTTTTTTGTGATCCCTGAGCTGCAGTATTTCTGATCAAAGAGTAGCGCACTCTCTACAAGAGGCTGCCACTTCTATGACACAAACCACCGCTTTCATAAGTGGATCCCAGCTTCCAGTTACCCACTGCTACAGGAGCATTTAATTGACTCAAGTATGACTCAAATTAATTTTAAGAAAAGATCTTATAACATCAATAATATGTCCTGTAATAAAATGCCATGAATTCAAAAAAAAAATCAAAAACACACTGGATGTTTTGCAGCCACATCCCTGGCCCTCAAGAATTCTTTCCCCTAAATGCTACTTCAACTCTCAGTGCTTGATTTTTCACTCACCTGGGCAGTTTGGGTGTTTAGGAAGCCTGCGCTACGCAGTCTGAGCAGCCAAGCCCTTAAGTCAAGAAGAGGCCATTGCATATACCACAAAGGAAGTCAGACCACACAGCTGAAAGGGTAAGCCCCTACTCTTCCTAGTCACACGATTTATTCTGTTTATACCATTCTTTCTCATACCATGTTGAAGAAATAACTCCAAATAATTAAAACAAAGAGTTCGTAAACATTGTACACATGAAGGATACAGATAAAAAACTCAGAAAAGCCAGGGCAGGTTTAAAAATCTTACTAAAAATCTCACCAAGAACACATTTTCTTGAAATATGATTTCTCTCCAAAAATCACAAGGGCCCTGCATTTTAATGCATGTCTCTCAAACAGTTCCTGATTCCCTAAATCAGTTTGAGGGCTATTTTAAGGTTAATTTGACATTCTACTGCTATTTAATGACCACCTGGCAATTTGGCAGGAGTGCCTGAAGCAATAAAGCCATTTCTGAAGTCAGGGGGGAAAAAAAAACCCAAATTTTTTTGGGAAAATACTCCTCAGAAGAAAGATAAAAAATATGTGAAGTTCTGTTTTCTCCCTGAAACTAAAGGATGTTTGCTGATGGTGTGAGGTACATAATAAAAACCCATCCATTATCATATCACACGTTCTTCAGATTCTTTCTTTTTTTGTTCTGAAATACCATGCTACAAGGTGTAGAAATAAATGACATTTGCTTAAAAGAAAATACCTCTTGCTGAAAAAAGTACTGAGAATATCACAGGTGGGGGAAAAAATATACACCAATTTAAACCTGTTTGGAAAGTAATTTTTCAGTTCTTGTTCCAAAGACAATGCCTCAAGCCCCAGAAGGCAGGAACCCTGTGGCTGCAGGGGTGGGATTTATCCTGAGATTTAAGATAGCTCAATTTAATGTCTACATGTGAGCTAGGTGTCTAACCCTCTCATTATGGCCAGTGGAGACTAGCAGAGCCAGAAAGGCCAGAGAGCCATCACTTCAGCTGAGCAGCTATCAGGCATCTCTCCTTTAGGATGAGCTGGATCTGCATCTCCTTGCTTCCAGGTCTGGAGAAGGCAGGGGAGAAACACAGTTAAGCACAGTCAGAAAAAAACAAACCCAAACAGCCAGCAGCTACACAGGAACCCCAAGGCCATTCAAAACCACCTGCTGTCACTGCCTTGTCCGTTTCTGCAGGTGCCTCTTGATCAACTTTGGAGGACTTTGGTCAGTTTTAACCAAAGAGAAGTGACTTCCTACAAGTTTGACGAAAATTAGAGACTTGAATTAGCACTCTGAGGGTCTAGAGTAGCAAAGACATAAGTATTTGGTTTTCTTTTTGTTAGTATTTCCATTTGACGTGATACAGAATATCTCCTCTCACATAGAAGGAAAAAAATTTAAATGGGAAAACACCAGATAAAATGCTCAGCATTTTCTGATGTGCAATACTGTTATTGCATATTAACGATGTTTATATAACACTGTCACAAAGCTTAAATAGACACACACACACTCCTTGCATTAGAAAAGCATTATTAAAGTTACTACATTAAACACATTTCTCTGCTTCTCAGGGTTGCCAGTACAACCCTAATTTTGTCCTTTTTGTCCATACGCATTATGATACAGTTATTAATTACATGTTCACATTTTCTTTTTTTCTATCTAACCTTTGCCTCATTCAACATACAGAATAGATGATGTTTGCTTAATGAACAGCTATTAGTCTTCTTCCTTTCTTCTACTTGTTCAATGTGTGACCCCTTATCTTATTCACTGTATATGATTCAAACTGGGCTCTCAAAGCAGCATTAACAATTTCATGGGATTTTCCGAGCTGTATATCAGAGTGGTATCTAAGTTCTCCACAATCAGTGACAAGTTTATCCACTAAAATCTAATAAATCTTGATTAAAAATAAGGTTATGGTTTAAAACATGCTTATTAATTTACTAAATATGTGCAGATTTTCCTGGAGACAGCAATGGGCATCCCCTTCACCAAACTGCAGATGGGAGGCACTGCCTCTACCCAAAAAAGTGAATGCGTCTTTGACTACAGGCAGTACAACATACTGCATCATTAATTCTCCCTAATGGAAGGTTTGATGAGAGTAGAGATGCAGGCAAAGTCACTATGTTTAGTCTGGTGCGGGTTACATCATGGGTATGTGGCTCAAGTTTGATTCTGAATGCTGGTTTCCTAACAACATCATTTTGCCCTAGTCTAGTCATTAAATGGCTGAGGTTTTTTGGCCCAAATTTTCACAAGAAATAATTCACCAGGAGGCTTATACCTGTCTTGTAATATGTCAACACAAACAGAAGCAGTTTGGCAAAATCACAGGCAACTGAAAACAAGTTTTTAGTATGGAAGCATCAAAAGGTGTTTATAGTCCTAGTGGTACTTCCGTTAATATAGGAGTGTGCTGTTAGCAGTTCTTGGTAAGCTGATTACAGTATAGTATCATGCCAAAGAGCTGTGGTGGACTGAACTGTGAAGCCTTCTTGGCACAGAAGCACTGATGTTAACCCAAGTGGTGTTCATCTTGTCAAATCAGAAATTGAATAGCTGCCACTGAGGACAGCAAAGGCAAAAGGAAGAGCAGACCACAGGAAAGCATGACATTCATTGAGAGCTGAGAACAAAAAGGCAAAGTAAAAATCATTTCTGGGTAAAGATGCCAGCTATTACCAAGTCTTGCTTGACTGGAACACTAGACAAGTGAAGAGCTGAAATTTGCTCATCCTTTGCCTCACCAAGATGAAGTCTGTAAAAAACTGCACATCAGTCCTCAGCATCTTAAATAGTAATGCTAGCTTCAAAAATAATGAGTTGTTGATTTTGTCACTGTTTTAAAATAGGTACATATTTAACAGTTCTAAATTTACACTCTGTTTTGTGACCTTACGGATATACTCTCTCCTGCTTTCTCCACACAAAGCGATCCACTCATTTTTTCAGGGAAAAAAAAAAAAAGTGGAGGGTCATTATGCCAGGAGGTCTGGCATTAAGAAAAGCAACATATTTTATGAGATCTTTTTTTGTGGGGCACAACACATCCTTCTTCCTAATTAGCTGCCCCTTGTTATTAAGTTGGCCTTTGCTGTTCCAGACTGTTAGATATGACAGCGATGAGGTTGAAGAAATCTATTGAAAGAAGATTTAGTAGCCCATTTCTTCTGTCCTCTGGCCTGTTTTCATAAAACTCTGAACTATGCGTGTCTGTTAAAGAGCATCTTGGAAGAGAAGCACAGGCACTGAGGTTCAGCCATTGCGCTTCTGAGACTGAACTGGATGCATTAATCTAGAAACACGGATGAATTTGAATCTGAACGACTAAAACTCAGCCCACAGCAGGAATCTCCTGTAGCAGGAAGCATAACCTAGGAGAATTTTATTTCATATTCATTTAAATTTCAGTAGTTATAGCACTGTACAACGAATTGGCTGTTTTCCAGAGAATACATCCTGGGAGATTGTTCGAGAAGGAATGATAAATTGATCAGTGAACTGATATTTCTATGTCAGTAGGAGGAAGACAAGTGAAACATCGGGGTGACAGTGTTGCTGGGTGATAAAAGGATATTTAATAGTATAAAACGCAAATTAAGGATTTGAAAGCCAAACAGGAGTCAGTTTGACAAATAGCAAGATAGCAATATAAGTGTAAATCATCCATTACTCTCATTTGCTAGCGGAGTGAGAGCTTATCTGATTTATGCATCCTCTTGGTAAGACACTGTGCCAAACAGCAGAGTTAGGATTTCTGAACAGCCAGAGCTGCGCACTGCGTGAGTAATGGCAACAAGGCACTGGACCAGCAGCCCAAAAATTTGCCACTCACATTCCCGCAGCCTGCTTGGTTAAATCAAGTCTCAGACTGGGAGGCCAGAGAAGCACTCCCCCCTTGTAAAGCACGAGCAGCCAACTTTACACGGCACAGCTTATAGATCTTTGACAAGCTGTGATTTCTCAAGCTCTTCCAGCACAAAAGATGCAGCTGTAACGCTATGGATTTGCATTGAAGTTGGCAACTGCACGGTGCTGTGCTGGAGCGAGCATGGGCAGCTCACCGCAGCTCTGCTGCCTCCAAGTCCCAGAGGCAGCTCAAGACATGGCCAGGCCAGGAGCCCCTGCAGCACACTGCGCTCCCCAAAGGAGGCCACTTCTCAGCTGCCTGGACCCCTGCTCATCAGAGGTCTTCTTTCCAGCTATAACACATGAAGAAGTGAGAAAGCACCAGGCACTTTGGCACAAGGGATGTGGGGTTGCAAACTGGGGACTTTCAACATTTCCTGAGCCTTGCAACCAGACCACTTCCTCACACAAAGTTTTTCCAGATATACAAGCATGCACAGGGAAGGGAAGTGTCTCCTCAGATAACTGAAGCAAGGTAAGCAGGGAGGATCAGAAACTGCTCTATGGGTGTTAATCCTAGTATTAGTGGATATCAAGGATATACGATATTAATCTATCCTAATCTACGTGATGCAAATTTTCATGTGTTTAGTATTTTGTATATGTATCCAAAGAATAGCATACATTATTTTTATATTGCATTCAGTAGGTTTTCTTCCCCTCAGGCTGCTGTATGAACTAATATACTCAATATAAAAACACTTGGCTTAGTGAGTAGTCCAGGTCATGATTGTGAGACGCTAATGCAAAGGATGATCAGCCCACATCCCCTCTTTGAGACCAGAGATGAATACAGATATGAGAAGAGAGCTTCAGGAAAAATTTCCCTTTGTGCCAGGACTACCATTTTTTCTGCCATGCCTGGCTCCTGAAGCAGATGTACTGGGAACAAAACACTCAGCTCCTTCCCCACTCCCCTCTCTCCCTTCCCATCTCTCGTCCCAGCACCTCCAGTCTGTGAGCAGTGGCTGTTGCAACCCAAGGGTTTTAATACATGTGGTGAAGAAAAGGTTGTATGTCCGGGGAAGATGGAAGGCCAACAAAGACAAGAGTGATGTGAAAGGAAGTGATATTAGGAGGGAACAGAAAACTGAGCCTATTGCACTACTTGCTTCCCACCCAAAACCACATATTTTCATACAATCATAGAATCGTAGAGTAGTTTGGGTTGGAAGGGACCTTTAAAGGTCATCTAGTCCAACCCCCCCTGCAATGAGCAGGGACATCTTCAACTAGATCAGGTTGCTCAGAGCCCCATCCAACCTGACCTTGAATGTTTCCAGGGATGGGGCATCTACCACCCCTCTGGGCAATCTGTGCCAGTGTTTCACCACCCTCATCGTAAAAAAGTCTTCCTTATATCTATTCTGAACCTACCCTCTTTTAGTTTAAAACCATTACCCCTTGTCCTACTGCAACAGGCCCTGCTAAAAAGTCTGTCCCCATCTTTCTTATAAGCCCCCTTTAAGTATTGAAAAGCCGCAATAAGGTCTCCCCGCAGCCTTCTCTTCTCCAGGCTGAACAACCCCAGCTCTCTCAGCCTGTTTTCACAGGAGAGGTGCTCCAGCCCTCGGATCATTTTTGTGGCCCTCCTCTGGACCCGCTCCAACAGCTCCATGTCTTTCTTGTGCTGAGGGCCCCAGAGCTGGACGCAGTACTCCAGGTGGGGTCTCCCCAGAGCGGAGTAGAGGGGCAGAATCACCTCCCTCGACCTGAGGGCCACGCTGCTTTTGATGCAGCCCAGGATATGGTTGGCTTTCTGGGCTGTGAGCGCACATTGTCAGCTCATGTCCAGCTTTTCATTCACCAGTACCCCCAAGTCCTTCTCTGCAGAGCTGCTCTCGATCACATCATCCTCCAGCCTGTATTGAAACCGAGGATTGCCCCGACCCATGTGCAGAACCCTGCACTTGGCCTTGTTGAACCCCATGAAGTTCACATGGGCCCACTTCTCGAGCTTGTGTATTTTACCTCTTATTAGTTTAAATGGGTATTTATTTGCAAAAAGCGCCCTGACATTGTATCAGGCTATAGAATCATCTGAATTCCAATTGATAGGTATGAAACCATGGCAGCTTACATACAGTATAATAAAACGGAGGGAAGACCAAGCTTTCTACAATCAGCTTCTCCAATCAACTACTTCACTGACCATAGCCCTTAATTTTCCTTTCCTTTCCGTTCCAATCACCAGGCTACTTTAGCCCTTCCTTATACTGTCTGTACACTTACTAGCTCCCAGCTGTATGGATGCTTCAGTGGAGTGGAAGCCACTAGGTGACCACTACGATATTGTTACTTGCTGACCAGCTTACCTCCAGACAGCACTGATATACCAAAACCTACACTCTTGATAGCGCTTGATGGTTATCTTTTAATAGGGAATGCCCTTGCAGCAGGAAGAGAGGTTATTACCTGACATAGGCAGCATTTCATGGCCTCTGTTCCCCAGTTAGCTGGCCTTAAAGATAGATCCTCCCTGGCTCCAGGACCTGCAACCATCCTGCACTGCTGTTCGGAGTCACAAGAGTCCCCAGCAACAGAGGAGCTCAACCACCACTGCATGCCCGCCTGTCCTGCAAGGGGCAAGCTAGCTGGCCCTTCAGCAACTCCCAACTCTCCCACACTCACATGCGAGTATAAAGCTTTTCAAAATGGCAACGGCAGAGCAGTAGGAGAGCACCCTCCTCCTAAGCCAAATGCCACTCTGCATTGCAATTTTGTCCAGAAGAAACCCTACCAAATTCAGAGCTGGCCCTTTAACTGGCCTTCTCACAAAACATCCAATCCCTCTCTGCTCAGTAGGCACCAGGAATCAGAACTTAATGTTTGATTACTTTTCCTCTACTGCCGAGGGAGGGAGGTAGCCAAAGAACTAGTGCTTTTGTATGTATCCAGAATACATTTTTATCTATTCAAATGGATGATCAGGAGACTTGAATAGTACAAAGCCTTAAAATGGAGAAAACACAGAAAGTCAGCAAACTTGATAAAGACACAATTACCTTGCATTTGTAGCCCCCCCTCCCCATTTTAATTCTGCCTTTTTTGAAGATAAAATTCCAATAAGTATTCATGTATGCCATATTTTTGCAGAAAAAATGATTAAAGGTATTAGAGAGACAAGTAGTAGTTCATTGCTCAGAAACCCAATCCATAATTCAGAAAAGTAAATTTTACTCTTTTCCATATTTATTTAACAGCCTTCAGGAGACAAGTTCCTAGTTACATATTTGGAGAGCAGCACTTCCTTGCTGCTTGTTTTGCTCAGTCTCTTTTGAGAAGGTAATATGGAGTGGGGGAAAAAATCCATCACTAATTATTTCCATTTCAGTGTGTTTAGTGATTTCCATCTGGGGATTAGATCTACAACGCACTGCTCTAAAGACCACGTCTTTACATAAGCAGCATGGAAATGAAAATACATGGAGCAATCTTGGTTTCCCCAATAAGTTAAATCATGAAACTGCTCATGTCATTGCAGAGAGCTTTATAGGCATCATAAGGGACTGTTATTTTTGACAAGAAGTGTCCTTCTTCATCATTAAGGCATATGTATGTGTCATGGTTTAACCCCAGTTGGCAACCAAGCACCACACAACCGCTCGCTCACCCTCCCCCCCCCGGTGGGATGAGGGAGAGAATCTGAAGAGCAAAAGTAAGAAAACTCATGGGTTGAGATAAGAACAGTTTAATAATTGAAATATAATAACAATAATAATAGTAAACATTGTAATGAAAAGGAAAATGACGCGAGAGAGAGAGAGAGGGGAACAAAACCCAGGAAAACCAAGTGATGCAACCGCTCACCACCCATCGACCGATGCCCATCCCATCCCCAAGCAGCGATCGCTGCCCTCCGGCCAACTCCCCCCAGCTTATATACCAAGCGTGACATCATATGATATAGAATAGCCCTTTGGCCAGTTTGGGTCAACTGTCCTGGCTGTGCCCCCTCCCAGCTTCTTGTGTGCCTCCTTGCTGGCAGAGCATGGGAAGCTGAAAAGTCCTTGACTTAGTATAAACGCTGCTTAGCAACAACTAAAACATCAGTGTGTTATCACACTATTCTCATGCTAAATCCAAAACACAGCACTATACCAGCTACTAGGAAGAAAATTAACTCTATCCCAGATGAAACCAGGACAGTATGACAATGAAGCAAATCTTACTTGTTGCTTATGCCTGGTGCTCCTTCTGCTTGTGAGTCTCTTTAGTATGGGGAGTGGGAAGGGAGAAACAACACTACCTCCAAAGATTTCCCACCCCTGTAAGATAGGATATTAACATTTTTTATGACCTTCATACAAGAGAGCTGGATTTTGAAATACATGCCTGAAATACTTGTGTCTAAGATAGGGTTTAAGAAAAAAACATAAAAAGAAAAAAGACAGGGAAACAGAGAAGAGATGGAAGTTTTACTGTAATTATAGATAAGTCCATGTTTAAAAACAAACAAAAAAAGATCATGAACCCACAAATTCTAGTAGAATTTGGATCCAAAATCACATGCAAACTTTATGGGTTTGTCTCACTGTAGAACCCATTTTTGACCCAGGTCAGAACCAGCTCCTGAAGTGCTGGGCTGAGTTTGGTGACAGTAGAGATAGGGCTCATGAAGCTGTTTCTCTGGGTACTGGAAACCAACCTGCAAATTGGCAGCCTGCCTATATAGCCCACAAGTAGAGGCAGACCTTTCAGACCTGTTAGATCACAGCAAAGCTATTCCAGAGAGTATGACAAAGGAGCTCAGGTCTATTGAACCAGCACAGCAGTCCATGGTTAGCCATTCACACAAGCATTGGATGTCCCCACAAAGAACAGATGCCAGCTTAAGTTTTTCCATGCAGAAACCTCATCTGCCCTGTTTCTTTTCTCTGTGCCACCCCTTAAAATCTCTCTTCCATTTTTGTCTTCCCCTTGCTTATGAGAAGCAAGTCCCTGTGGTAGTAGGGACTAGATTTGATATCCCTTGAAGTCTCTCACTGATTGTGAAGCTGGGCACTCACAAGCTTCCCTGAATGACATCTCCCAGTATCCTTTCCACTTTCTGCCTATTTAGAGTCATTTTGGTTCTTGTACACAGAAGGATATGCACATGTACGGAATCCATACCTAAAGTCCTGGAAGCAACTCAACATTTGGCCTTCTCTTGGCCATATGCTTTCTTGGCAGCCATGTGTTTGTTTAGGTCTAACTTTTCAGGGTGAGAGTCATCTGTTCCTTTAGGCCTAAGCAGGCTACACTTAGCTGACTATTCCCAGGCATGACTTCAACTACAGTATCAAAATGAACCCATTTCACACAGTTCCTGGAATGATTGGAACAAACACCAGTGATTATAAAAAATATTCTTAAACCACCCTCTGGTTTTATGCCACCACCACATTGCAAAGGCAAACAACTATGGATATTTGGGTACCTCAGCATCTTAATATTAATTTTTCCCCTCAACTTAGATCATTTACAGGTCAAAGAGACATAAATCCATCCTAAAATAATTTGTATTTCCAACTTGTGGGTGTGATAAAAACATCACCTAAAACATGTCTTCTTGCTCAAACTGTATATTTGATTTATCTAGCCAAACTGACATATCTGCATTCATCTTGCAAAGAAACAAGGACATTTACAAACTTCAGTGTAAAGCTAAACCACTGTAGGATGCCTATTCTAGCAAGTGAACTTCATCTGAGAAATCTTATCTTTAAGGCTAGTAAAAGACTATTATTTGTGAGATATTGGTTGGTACGAAGCCACAGGATTTCCAATTAAAGTATGCAAAACCAGAGTGGAATAGTGCTGTGTGTGTAAATTATGCATGTTTCTTATTAAATCAAATCCCTTTAACTCCTCTTCTCCTCCCCCCCACCACTTATTACACAACTTGTCATGTCTTATTTACATGCCATATGATACACAGCCCAAATAGAGAGGGCAAACATCCACAATATGTGCAGGAAAGGGAGATATTTGCATTTAAGACATGAATATGCATTAGTAAGCAACACATTCCAGATACATATTTTAAAAGCGAGACTGTTTATTTTGACAACCTTATTGCTAGAAATGCCACTACGTGCTCCCCCATGCCTCACAGCATGGAGTTGGTGCTCTGACTGAATACACAACACCACAATTTCAGAAAGAGTCGACCGAGATCCTGCTAAGCCAGTTTCAAAGGCATGGACTGAAAAGGAAGCCACAACACTGGCAGGTGGAAGCAGGGAAGTTGTGGGACAGAGGAAGAATCCATTCATAGCATTCTTTCTTTCCTCCTCCTTTATTTTCTTCCCCTTCTCTTTGCTCATTGTAACCTCCCAGTGAAATTGGAGAATTCCTCTGAAAAACTGGCATCTGCTGGAAAAAAGTACCACTTCTGAAATTAAAATTGGAAACAACTGGTTTTGTTTCTGAAATCAAAATGGGAAAGCAGTCTCCAAGGGAAAGAAGATAATCCCCTTCTGCATTCCTCTTTCTTTTTTTTTTTCTCCTCCTTTTTTGTTTCTGCTTTTCTCCCAAGCAAATAAATAAGGGCCAAAATATAAGGTTATTGCTTGGGATTTAAGTAAGCTTTATTCAGTCCCTTCTATTCCATAGATTTCTTGTGTAACCTTGGGCAGTCACTTAGATCACCTATTCTTGGATTCTACATCTATACAAAGAGCACAACAGTACCTGTCAGCCTCACAGAGGTGATACAAGAATAAATGAACTAGTAAATAAATGCTATGTGAGCAAGGTAGATAAACTAGACAGATAAACAGAAAGGCCAGCCTTCTGGTCAAGGCACTGAACTTTAGAATCCAGGCTCTGCCACAATTCTCAATTCTGTTCAATTCTTAATTCTTTAAATCCACTGGTGCAAAGGAATGGTGCTTACCTTCCTCTCCAAAATGCCTGAAGGAATTCAGAGAGTTTGGGACATAGTTGGCCAAAGCTTAGACAGGAGATGGCTTCGTTGTTGTAAAAAGGAAATGTCAATTTTCCCATTATATTTTTCAAGCTTTTATATAAAAATAAAAAAAAATCCCAAACACATACTTCTCTTTCAGCCAAAACGTTGCAACATATGGCTGCTTGAAAGGCCCTCAGTAGTTTTCAACTTAAACGTATGAAGAGAAGTGTTTTCCCCTCAAATCTTTTAAGATAGCAGCTTCCTCACAAGTCCCCAGCTCCCCCTGCTCACGCACTTTGCTAGCACTTTGTGAAATGCATGAAAATCCAAAAAACCAATCTGTTTTCCACTCCTCTACTTTGTTTTTCTTCTACTTTGACTTGACATACACTTAGAGCTCCCTCTCCTCTTTCATTTTCCCCTCTCCTTTCTACACATCTACGTGCTTTTTGCAGCTTTGTCCTGAGTTTCTGAGCAGCTGTCTAGAAAACAAAGTTAATTACCAATAGTTATCACAGTCAAATATGCTACACTTTGAGCAATGGGACTTGTAACATTCACCAGAATGAAGGAACCGAAGAGGTTATTCTGGACTACTGCACAATCTGGGCTGTGCAGTGTCCAGTAATTTTTCTTGCGACAACCATAGAGGACTTGTCAGATGTACTAGAATTTTATAAGGGTTTTGTTGTTGTTGTTTTTAACCACATAAAACATCACAGACATCCATGGTGTTTTATGCAAACAAACTGATGCTCAACTGCATGACGTTCACAATATGAGTTTCTTGTTTGTTTGTTTTTGTTTGTTTCATGCAAGGACAACAAAGATGAGATTTAGAGAAGGGGCTGGAATAGGAAAGACATGGTTTGCATAGGAATGTAACTGAAAACTGAATGGTTAGTTGAAATATAAGCAACATTGTATTCATACTCTTTTAAAATGTAAATTCTACTAGGCTTATTGCCTGATCAGAATCCCAAAGACTGTACAGAAGTTCAGATAAATTCAAGGCTGGTCATCAAAATAAGTAGCTTAAACTAATGACATCTTCTACTCTTTCCAATTTCTAGCATCCCAAAGCAACTCTCATTCTTCAGATGTGGCTTTTCAGAGCTGTTTTCAGTTGAGGCAACAGCCCCTCACCCTGAACTCCAACAGACCTCCGTGGAAGATGTGGTTATTCAAGAACAGTGACAGCAAGATCCTCCACATTCGTGACCTTCAGTATTAAAAAGGACTACTGTGTGATCTTCACCCGGCTTACCCCCAGATATGCTATACTAATAGGGGAAACTACATTGACAAGGCACTAAACCCCAAATACAGTCTTCCATTGTAGCCATAACTTCAGCAGGCAGAAAAACAGCATCTTGTGGTACTCTGCTCCCCAAAAGAGGCAAAAAGCATTAATCTGAATTATTTAAACTTTCTGGCCACCAAGAGAGAAATGTTGTGCTATCAGCTGTTGAGCATCCTTAAGAGAATAGCTGGGCTTCAGAAAATTTGGGCCATGCCATTAATTTCATATACACCTTATCGTGTCTTCTGTCATTCCACTTAGGGAGTTTCAACCGTGTCTGACACTAGTTTTAATTCATCTTAGATTCACTGATATTTGCTTGCTAAATTCATGATCCAGAATGAAAAGTATCCAAAGCAGCCAATACCATGGGACTTTCAAATATGCCAAGACACAAAAGCCAATATTACCCATCAAACCAGAAGACAACACAACAATTCAGGAACATTTTCTCTCTATAAGTTATGAATTCATAGTTAATAGTAACGTCATAGTAGAAAGACTTTTATTTTTAATGCTCTTAGGTGAATGAATATGCAATGCGGCTGACAAGGGGCTACACTATGACCCTCCCAGACTAGAAAGGGTCATTAAATATATCTTACTAGCATGACAGAAGGAAGCAGGCATTTGTGGTTGAGGTGATCCAGTTCAATTGATGGTGCATTTACATTAGTACTTTAATCAGTCAGGACTGCAATTTTTAAGCCTGTCACCTGGTCATCTACTCTTACAATGCATTGGTTGACATTATAGCACACATGGATCTACACTCCTTTCGCATGAAATTAAACTGGTAGATACACTCCAGGAGTTCACCTAACACACTCCAGCCACCAATGGACATTCTGTGTCTGGGACCAGATGAGAAAAACTAGAGCTACAACAAAATAAAAAAAAGTCTAAAAATACATAGAGGAGCGTGGATGTCAGGTTCCCAGCACAAACTACTTTGCTTTATAGAACCACTCTTATTTGCCTGTGTCATTTACTAATCCTAATATAGCCTGAGGGGTCAACAAAGTCAGCAAAAGCAAGTTAAACTGGAAAGAGTCCTAATTTCAAAGATAATTCCTGAGCTACCAAGTCAGTCCAGCTGAAACAGACTTTTGTGGAAACAGAAGCATGGAAAATGAAATCAGTTTTGGTTTTTTATGCGATAGAGTAAGGAGAGACTGCATTTCACAATTCTGTCCATCTGCAAAGTCCTTGAGACATGTTACTTTAGATTCAAATCACTGCTCCAGTCTCCTGGTGCTGCTCACATCACTGACACTGGAACGAGGACTGGGGCTAAAAGGTTAGGATGGCTTCTGTGCATTGAGTGATGTGCTGGAGAGACAAGGGATACCAAATACCGAATAGGCAAGATCAGCCCTTGGGAAATAGCAGGTTCTGAGCTGAAGTAATGAGAAGGTTACCTGGGGCTGGGTTCCTGATACTGGTGAAGGAGAGATGCAACTTTATTAAACACTGGGGGACTTTTGCTTTTCTGGATAGGAAAGGGTATCTGATGTGGCTTCACCAGGGTTTCTAGTGCATACAGAATACTCAAGGGAACACCACAATTAGTTTTGTGAACTGATAAGGCCACAAGGTGACACAGTCTTACCCTGCAGATACACCATATTACATTCTTTTTATTTCAGCCTGTTTTGCAGTACCTGCAATTCTGTACACCACAGTAACAGAAATTCCTCCACAGCTTTTGCTGAATCACATATTTTTAAATTAAACATGGTACAGCATGCCAAAAAAGAGAAATGGAATTAACTCAAGTACCATAAAAACAGTAGGAAACTCCATAAGCTTTCAAATGTTCTTTGTGGCCACAGATAATGAAAACTGTAAGTTTTCTTACACAGCTGATGTACAGAATCTACTGCTATAGTCAATTAGACTATCAAACTAGACCAAAGCACATAAGCATATGCTACAAGCAGAAAATACCATGCATACAGCAGGGCTGCCTAAATACCTTTACAGGACTTCTCTGGCACTAAATTTACTACCTGTAATGAAACTGTTACATAATCTCAGGGTGAGAAATAATTTTGACATAAGAAACAAGTAAGGTAAGGAGAACAAGTCTCTTAATGTTACTTTCTCAGAAAACTGGGAGAACTTAAAACCAGTACCATTAGAGAATATGTAACTGAGACAAGACGAATTGACATTTCATGTGTTTCTAGATCAAAATATCTCCTGTTCACCTAAGCATTCTGTTATCACACTGAATGGGATGCCAAAAGGAATGCAATTTCAGACTCTTGTCAGCAGAAATTCAAAATCCAGGTAAACAGTAGCTAGGAAATATACTAGCAGTAGCACTTCTTATATAGTCCCTTTCCTTCAGCTCACAATAACCTCCTATAAGTCTAAAACTTGCAAACACAAGTTAAAATCCTTCACTGTCCTATGAAGAGTAAACCTACTGACTTGGATGGGACTATTCACAGTAATAGCATGGACATCAGTGCTCCTAACTTACAAAAATCAAGGACACATCATTCATTCATACGATTTATAATGAACATAGACACTTAAATGATTTAACACAACAAAACAACCAACAGTAAAACCCATGATAAAAAAAAAAAAAATCTTCTGGGGAGGGAAAAAGGGATCAAATGGTAGCACTTGTCAATATGTACAATAATTGCTCTATTTTTTCTATTTTTTTCCACGGGGAAAAGCAAAATAACCTAAACCCAGAGAAGCCTAACCTACCCCAGGCCCGTTCTCCCACACAGCACCAGCAACTTCCCATCCTCACTTCACTTCTCCCGAGCTTTGCGGGATCAAGCGTATGCACAGACACAAGCTGAACCAGATCCAGGAAATGATCTGGCATAGTCCACAAGAAAGCGAGAGCACACTCTTCCCCACAATTACTACTCAACTGGGTCGTTTCCCCACAGCAGGACCCACCATAGTGGTGCCAAAATAACCTCACAGAGAGGGTACAAGAGAAGCGCCCCTTTAGAGACCAAGATACAAACCGAGCCACAGAGGACATGCCACCACCTGCTCACTCAAAGTTACTGTTATGCAAATACCAGTAATTGTTTAAGGGTGAAAGCCTTACTGAAGGCATCCCTAAAACAGTGAACTTGCCACAAATCGCACGGTTACAGAAAAATGCAGCCCATCGATGAAGCTCAATTTCAGAAAGCTCCTTAGCTAAAGGGAAGCTTCCTTTCCGCAGTCAATGGGATGTCACTGCATACAGACCGATTCATGCACACTGAGCTAAGAGTGTGTGTAAATGTTTGCCGGATCAGTATCAAATAACCACATTCCTCTTCAAAAGCTCTCTATATAATCTGCGGGAAGATTCAGACCAATTATATATTTCATGACTAATTATTCTAATTAAACTGACTGGTAGTACATTAGTGATTCAGACAGAAAACAAAATATTCAGACTTTACATTCTCCTCCTCCACACTCCAGTGAAATCTCTAACGTATCTTATTATGTTTTATTTATCTCAACCCAAAGGTAAAAATACACTGAGCCTTTCCTCAAATAAATTATATCAGCTTCCTCCAGCCTCTTCTAAGAAATCCACCCAGTATGGGGAGATGCTGATGCTGTTTAATGTCATCCTCACTGTTTCACAGTTCCATTTTATAAAACACTTCTATATTGGCCTACACTTCCCCACACCATCTCCAAGCACCACTGCAAGTAGTTGCAAACTGTTACCATGAGCTGCCTGTTGGCAGCTTCTTGTTGTATTGCAGCTATTGTATTAGACAGGTTCTTGCTGGTGGTTCACATCCCAGTGCATTTCCAGTGACTTACTGACTAACCGCTATAGCCCCAGCTGCTTGCAATCCTATCTGTGTATGTCTGCAAGGCGCTGACTGCTCTATGGAGAACAGGAACAAAAATCCCTGTATTTAGGACAGCTACTACCTCTTGCTGAGAATGGACATCCCCACATTTTTGTACTTTTGAAAATAAAGCTGAGAAAGGAAATGACTGTCTTGTGTCACTTTATCCAAGTAAAGCATCATTATACTCCTGTATTTGCATAGGGCATTCCAAAAACATCCAGAAAGTCTTCATTAAAGTGAAGATTTATGGTTCAAAGCCAAGTGCTCAGAGTACTAATTTCCAGAACAGAGACTACCTGCGCAGCCATGATTTCTCTTTTTGCCTGTGAATAATGATAAGCCTTAGTTAGAAGATGATTCCTTCCTTCCCTGCACCTCATCCCTGCAGGTCTGCTGTCTCATGTGGGGCACAGGGCTGACCATACTTCCAAATGGAGTATTGAATACAACTAAAGGATTGTTTCTTCCCCCCACCCCCTTTTACCCTGGACAAATCAATACAGATCATTTACTGCAGTGCTTGTGAACGTTTTACTGATGAAAACACTTTCTTCAAATACTGAACCAACATGGTACAATTGGCTACTTTTATATGCCTGTATTTTCTTTTGAAACTTTTAAATGTCTTCCTGTTGACCTAAGGAACTTCTTCTATAAGCAAAAGAGAAGAAATCCATGAAATAAAATGTTTGATAAATCAAAAGAGCCTAAACTCATTTCTTTATCTGAGTGATGTTCTTAAGATGGCTGGCCTTGTAAGACCAAGAGGAGAGGACCATGATCTGCAGCTAAATGTGACCTGGAATTGGAAGTACTTCAAAATCTGAAGAGCTCAGCACCGTGCTGTTCAAATCAATTCCTCACCAAGTACTCAAATAAAATTAAAAAAAAGAAGAATTTAAATTACCCTACAAGGTGCTGGCCCAGAGTTCCAATTGCTTCTAAAATAAGATCCAGGTGCTCTTAAAAGTCTAAAGCAGCCTTTTAACTTTAAATTGCTCTTCACTGCATGTGCCATGAATGCTGATCTTTAAAAAGCGTGTTTAAATCAAAACACTCCATGCTGAAGAATAATTGGTTTAAAAAAAAAAAAAAAAGCTGCAACAAGATAGCCCTGGCCAACTTAACTGACAAGCCATGTTTAATATTTTCTCTAAGCAAAAGATAAAAACAAACAAATAAAAATCCATGTTGTTTTGCTCTCTTTTCTCCATACTACAAATAAAAACTTTCACTCCATGGTAAGCTACTACTTCACCTCGGCTATATCAGACTTACTACTGCTCAGAGGCCTATCATTATGATTATTCATATTGTGATAGCACCTAGAGACCTAGATAAGGATCTTACTATCCTTTGCAAATAAAGCAGAAGAGATATTTCCTGCCCCTAAGAGCTTACATCTAAGTAGTTTATAAACACAGACAACAGTGTGGCAAGCAATTGGAAAAAAAAAGGCTTGAGCAAAAGGAATACTTTAGGTCTGAGTTTGCATACATGCATTTTTAGAATAAAACTACAGTTTGTGTGATTGGATATAAGGTCCCTGCCCTGTAGGGGTTTAAAAGATCACCTTTAGCAGCGATGGTGAAGAATACGTCCATCACACCTATACCTACTGGAATCTGCCACATGAAACACCACTCTACAGACACACCATGACCAATCACTTTCATACAGAGACACTGCAACTGCTGCAAAAAGGCAAGAGTATCCAACACAGAGTATCCATCCTGGTATAAACCTCAGTGAAGTATGATCCCACCTGAACTATGTGCCAAGATTTGGATCCTGTAAGGTTATTCCACTGAGAAGGAAAACGGGTTAGAAGTCAGGTAGCTTTGATGCATCTATTTTAAAACATTCATAAAGAAGTCAAATGACTAAAGTTTTTCCTTCCTCACACCCATAGATGTCCTTTAGACAAATCTCAGATCCAAAAGCCTATTGTCTAGGCTTCTCTTGGGACCACCCACCACTGTTCTCGAGGCTGTATTAAGGTTTCCATGCTTACTGCTTTTTAGATACAATCTCATTTAGATTCTACATTAGTGTCTCTTCCATTTTATCTTGCCTTCCTCTTTCTCCCATTCACACATACATACAATCCCCAAATGTAACTAGCTTGAGCCCTTCCAGCCAGATCATTCAGGACTTTCAGTAGATCCTTGTTTGGGCAGAACGAGGTTTCTCAGAGCTGCCATAAAAGAATGCTGGTCACAAAGTAAGGTGTAGCCTGGGATTTTGAACACTGGCTGAAGGCAATATAGAGCTGTAAGGAAATCAACAATCATGTTATGAGAAAGCTCAAACAACCGCTTTAGGAACAAACTAATCAATAATAAACATTTCTCTTCAGTACTATGTGAGACACACCAGCCTTCCTTTGTATTTCATGTAGTGACAGCAACCACTGGCACAAAGCTGACTTCTGAATGACAAACACAGTGTGTAACTTAGTCAGCAGTTTACCAACCAGTTCTGCATGTATGCTATACGACTGCCTGCTTTTCAGCTTTTACTCCCCACATTCGTAATTAAAAGGAAAAGGAAAAGACAGGCAGATGGTCAGTAAATTATGTATTCTCACCACAGAGATCCCCAGGAGTAGCCAAATTATACAACAGTTCACAAGAGACATTGAGATAAAAGTGTGTGCTCTTTAAATAGACTGACCTCCAACTCCAGCTGAAATCAGCAGAAAAAGCAGAGTGATACAATGAAGAAGAGGAAAAAAATAATTAGCCCACACCAGCTGTGCTCCAGTTAAATGGATAAGAGCACATGGCTGCTTTGAAAGAGGATATACAGATGGAAAGAGGCATACTATGACAATGTAAACTCTGTGAACTCTATCACTGTGCCAGAATCTTATTTAAAAGTATTCCCAACTGATACAATTAAAATGTATTCAAAAATATGGACTTCCTTGGTTTCAAAGTTTATTAAAGATGCATGTATTCCTTGGGGTTCTTAGTATTGCCCTTCCAAAAATAACACAAACATAAACTGCTGATGCCCAGCTTAGCAGAGAATACGTACAGCTCTTCTACATTATAAATAAAAACGTCAGGCTTTTGAATGGTTCCTTGAAGTGCAATAATGATTGCTTTCATTCCTTAACTCCAAACTATGTGAATTGGAAAGGTTTCCATCGTAAAAGAAAGGCCCAGAGACAAAAATATTATCTAGTTGAAAGACCTACACTAAGTGTGTTATTTTCCATTACAACTGTGACTTGCAGCCACGTTCTTTCCCACAGAAAGCAGAGGCACCTGAAGGTCAGGACATGGCCACTCTAAATCATGACAACATTAGACCAATCCTGAAAAGCAAAGTCTATAGAATAAATTTAAAAAACAAGCATGCAAGCCCTGCGAGCACTTTATTTTTGGTGCCAATACTGCAATTTTATGTTGAGCAGCAAATCCACAACCAACCAAAATCTGGGCAAAAATCTCTAGAAGTCAAAAACCAGCATCACATATAAGTTGAATTTAAAAATAACACTTCTGTGAGGAATCAGAGTTGCATGTAGAATTTTAACTTTTGTTAAGTATGTCTCACTCTCTACCACGGGATTAGTTATGATCAACAGTTTCCAATATTATTAGACAATCTCAATACATTCCCAGTGAAAAATACGTTATATATACAAAAAAAGGAAAATTTGGCTATAACATTTTGGACGTGACTTCATCATGGAGCTATTAAGCTAGACATGGGAGAACATCAAGTAAGTGCCACCATCCTAAGGAAGGAAGAAGGGACACTCCTTACAAAATACATTAATAGCTTCTTTATTAAGAGAAAGAATAAGATTAATGCAAAGATGGTCAAGGAAACACTTTGGGATTTATATTCAAGAACCAAGGAAGCAAGCAGGCAAGCACAGGGCCTTGAACAAAATTAAGCACACACTGGGCTTTAAACAGACTACTGAAACATCAGATACTAACTGACAACATAAAGGCAATAACTTCAAATAGAGAAACAAAGGCATAGGAGTTTATATTGTATATTCCTGCGCAGAACAGGAGACACACACGGCAGCTGCCATGCCCAATATAAGCGGGAGAAGCACAAATACGGTTTTTAAAACAGCACATGTCACTGTCAGTAAAAACAGTTCCTGCAGCCACGTGGAATCCAAAGGGTAGCCAAGGGAGTAAGGCTATTGAAACTCATCCAGTTCACGTGGCAGTGACACAGCATAAGCTTTTAAATTTACACAAGTAACAAGGCTACAGCAGGCTAATCAGCCCTCAAACAGCATTTAAAGTTAAATACAACAAGGTACAGTGATCATCATAATGCTTCCCTGAAGAAGCATATAGAAGTGATGTAGGGCACTTGGTTCTACATCAGCAGCCAGTTCTACAGCAACAGCATGCATAAGCTGGCTGATGCAATAGTAAGGCAATGAGTTTTTCCAAACATTTGAAAAAACAAAAGCCTCAAACCTCATATTTTTCCCTCTGATTAAGTATATCATGAAAAATTTGGATTACCACAATGGATAGTTTTCTGCTTCAAAAACACAACATCCTGGGTTGGTGGTGTGGAATAAAAACCGAGCATCTCACAAAATTATGAGATTTACTTCAGAGAGTTGCAGTTAATATTTTATGATGAATTTCAACCTAAATTTTAAAGAAAAGGGCTGAACAATACACTCTAGGTCTTTCAACATAGAAATTATTGATAGGGAGCTACAGCAATGATTCAAGTTCCAATGACTTACATGCTCTTCTAGAGGAGACTGTTCAAACCAAGAATTGGCTTATCAAATATTTTTACTTTGCCATCTTTAAGTGTGACATTTTGAACAACAGGCAGGTAAATTTGTCAAGCCAGATCACCTAAGCAACCTATATGCAAATAGTATAGACTGCCCATAGTGTCCTAAAATTTTCTTAGCAAGTAAGCACCTTTGTAGAGCCAGGATTGGTAAAAGCTTTTTGCTTTGCTGTCAGCAGCAGTGGTACAGCAGTGGTAGCAGCCACTCCAAGCCCTCTGCCAGGAATAGGGGATTTTGTCAGTCCTGTTGCTTTACTCCTCTGAAGTAGTCTCTTACTAGTTTATGCATGCTACCATCTGGGATCTTCTTTTGGAGAACGCAAAGGGTAGTAAAAGAAACAAAAGCATTTGACAAGTAAGATTCAAAAGAGACAGAAACCTACTTTTCATGAAGCAGTCACTGCTTTTTTAAATGGAAATCAGGATGGGAGGGAGTAATTTATCTAGAAACACTCTGGCTTTGTATTTTGCTTTGTGTATGCACTGAGCACCCACCAGCAACATATAAGAGATGAACACCACAAACTATATAATCTCAATGCAGAGCTATGTAGATAATTGATGCAATGTAACTCTGCTTGAATTTCATGGGGTTTATACGCAAAATCGTAAAGTTGTCCTGGTTTTGGCTGGGATAGAGTTAATTTTCTTCCTAGTAGCTGGTATAGTGCTGTGTTTTGGATTTAGCATGAAAATAATGTTGATAACACACTGATGTTTTAGTTGTTGCTGAGCAGTGCTTACACTAAGTCAAGGACTTTTCAACTTCTCATACTGCCCTGCCAGCGAGGAGGCTGGAGGTGCACAAGCAGCTGGGAGGGGACACAGCCAGGACAGCTGACCCAAACCGGCCAAAGGGCTATTCCATACCATAGGATGTCATGCTGAACAAAAAACTGGGGTGGTTGGCAGGACTGCTGCTTGGGAACTGGCTGGGCATTGGTCAGCGGGTGGTGAGCAATTGCATTGTGCATCACTTGTTTTGTATATTCTTTTATCATTATTATTATTTTTCCTTCCTTTTCTGTCCTATTAAATTGTCTTTATCTCAATCCATGAGTTTTACCTTTTTTCCGATTCTCTTGCCCATCCCACTGGGAGGGAGGGAGCGAACGGCTGTGTGGTGTTTAGCTGCCTGCCAGGTTAAATCACAACAAAAATTTTCAAGGGGAGAAAGAAAAAAAAAAAGTTAATCTGTTCCATTTTTTAAAAATGAAAAAAATTCAGGCAAAGACTGAAAATACCTGTTAACAGATAAGGTCAGCACATCTATATGGAAATGTAGTCTGGACACTTCAATTCTCAGTTAGATTTCATGGAGTTTGTATTCTGGCCTGATTACAACCTAACTAATGCAATGTATTTTAAGCTACTACCAAACATGAGGGAAGATGAAAAACAACAGTTCCAGTGAAACTGCTTTGACTTTCCTTTGCATAAACTTAAACTCCATCAATTCATATCAACAGCATGTTATCTTGTTATGCACTGGTTTTAAACCAAACCAGCTTAATGAATTTGGTATCCCTGGTCAATCAATATTTGAATAGAAGACTTTTCAAAGAATATTCGCAGTAATTCATATTGTTTTTCTAAATCAGTTATTCTCAGAGTTTTATAGCCGCTCCTACCCTTCAGGAAACAATTCACGTTAGGCCCTAAAACTCCTCCCAGTAAAAGCAGAAGAGGTTCAAGTTGCTGACAATCTCTCAGTCCTGTACTGATGCTATAGGTTAAGAATTAGTGTACCAAATCAATCAAGCGAATTATCTACTTACAAACCAGCTCCAAAGATTCCTGTTTACTGTCGGTTTATCACAATCTGTCAGACTCCTAAAGTCAAGTCAGGCTTAAAATCTGTCCTGGAGATGTGTGAAGTTTGTGTATCTGTAATAAATAGCTCATGAGAGGCAGGCATATCACTGAGCTAATCTGAAATGTGCATCTGCTTGCCCATGATAAAAGCAGCCTTAGACTCCTCATTAAGTTTAAAATATTATGTACCTGATGGATAGATAATTAAACTGCAGGGAAAGAGGGTAAAAGAATCAAAAATGTATTTTTTTTAATATTGGGCTGCTGGTGGCAGTATGGCAACTCCTCCCATGCAGAACTATAGCATTTTTCCTTTTGGTTGATGCCAAAGAACACTCAACACAGCCAAGATATGCTTAATGCTAAATGTAAATGCATCCCCCTGCTTCACAGACTGGGGCTGGATTTCTGCAAAGTTCTCCTTAAGGGTGCTCAGCCACATGAGCTACTGGTATTCTGTGCTACCTTTTCATCAGTAATCAAAACTTTTTTTTTTTTTTAAAGTAGCAGTGGCATTGCTCTAATTATTTCTCATATTTTTATTATCAGCTCTTTGGTTTCCTTTACTTGCTGAATGCCTCTGAAAAAGCTCTTCTGAGGATCTATATCTGCAAAAACCTAGTACAGTATTGCATGAGAAAACATATCCCAGCTTTTATTTTACAATCTCTGTTTTAATTCCTGAGTGAAAGGGAGAGATGAAGAGAAAGCAAGCTCTTTCTTAAGCTCATCCTTCATGGCTGTCAATTCTTTTATCTTGACCTGCAAGGGAGCCACAGCTGAAAGTTTCCTGCCACCTGTACATTTTCAGTCCACATTACCTTGTCTCTGCCCCACAGGGACACATGAAAACAAAGATGACTCTCCTTTTTAAGCACCTCTACCTGATGAGGCCATCATTCTGCTTAAAGGCTGTCCTTACACACCTGTACAGAAAAGCTCAAGTGTCCTTTTTTGTGCAATCAGGGATTACTGCTACAGATTTTAGAGAAAGGCTGATTTCTTTCTGCAGGAGAAGAAAATAATCACTCTCAGCTAGCCATAGAAAGGAGGGTATTTGCTCAGATCTATTCCTGACCCTCTGGATAATATGAAGAGTACTACTAATAAATACCATACACCAGTATTAAGTCTTACAGGTGTGACAGACAACTTCATATCTATTATAAACATATAAATTGTGACAGATTACCAAGCCAGTTATCCAGGGTTAACAAAGCTGTGGGAGCACTGTAAAGCTTTCCTTTTCCTGATATCTTCCTTAGATAATTTTGAAAATGTTTTGAATAGTCTCTTTTTTCTTTTTTTTTTTTTTTTACCCTACTCATATAACAAAACTACAAGGCTTGACCTGGTTTATAAAGTAAATATTAGAAAACTTTTGTTTTATTAATACGATTGAGAACACTGTTTAAGAGTCACAGCTTTCATGGAAAGTTATCCTGAGAAAAAGTTGCGAAAAGTTAGTGAAGCATGAATTGAGAACCACCAAATAGACAGCATGGCTAAAGGCAGTATTTGCAAGCATGTCTTAGGATGATTAGAAATACTGATGAAAGTGCAATAATAGCAAAGAAATATTCACAACTGGGGTGGGGAGGAGGAATTAATTCAAGTGCCCTGTTTCTGAGGCAAAAAAAGCTTTTCTTAATAAAAGTCATATATTTTGTCAGCCATTTTGACCAAATGTGATAAATACAAGAATAAATGAGAACTCCTCCCAGTTGTTTCTTGATATTTCATGTCTGCAATAAGATCACTCAACAGTTAAGATGAAGGCAAAATTTTCAGGCAGCTTAAATCAAGACGTTTCTACCAGCAACAATACACAAATGTTTGCAAAGGCATAGAGAAATCTGATAAGTGAGCACCCAGCCCAGTCCCCTACTTCACAGGTACAAATGGGAAGATATCTGCATAGTGCTACTTGCAAAAACACTGACCGCACTAATTGAAGATGGCCGGAGTACAGTTATACAGAAATTGTTCACAAGAAACAGAGTTCTTCAATCATTCCCACAATCCCTGATCCAATGGACACTAAAACAGGATGTAAATGAGTACAGGTCATTCAGATTTTCATCTAAGCTAGTACAGTATTAAACTGATTTTTAAGCAGGTAACTATTTCCTAACATGGAAAAATGACTATGTGGTCCCACAAGTCTTTTGATTCTTTCCTTTCCATGGCTCTCCCAGAGGCAGATGGCTCCTGGAAATTGGTCTCAACAGCAGATCTTCCCAGTAGAGGATGCTCCAGGCCACAGGATCATGGAGAGACCATGTAGCTTTCCCCACCTCTCTATATAAGTGCTCCTTCCTGACTTCCCAGGAGTACACTTGGTTTTATTCATTTATGTGAACTATGAGAAAAAACTCTTCACTCTGCCATGACATGAAGACGGGGAACCTGAAGAGATTTAGTTGGACAGATATAGCCAGAAGCCAGCCACCTGCTGTTGCTGCGGCAGGGCATCCCACAGCTCTGGTAGAGGAAGCAGCCAGCCCAAACATGACCACTCTCAGCAAGAAAACAGACTTCTACAATGCAAGTTTTCTCTTTCTCTCCTTTGCGCATGCATTATGTTTCACAAACTGCACTACAGTGGCAGAAATTGCTGTTTGAGCTAGTGGAACATTATGATAGCTCATATATATTGACTCAAAGTGACAGCATTTGCCTTCAGTTGAGACAATGTCTGATTCAAATGAGTTCAAGTTTAAAGACTAGTGATTTAAAGAGACAGGGAAGAAAGCACTGTGGCTATGTTTAAATGCTTGATACAAGGAAGAGGCTCAACAGAAAGCAGCACTGATGAATGAGATAAAAGCAAAAAAGAGTTACTATAAAATGGACTTAAAATAAATAGTCAGTTATTACTACCTGGGGTGTAAAAAGAAAAATCTCATCAAAACCTACTGATGTTCATGTTTCTGAACTAGGCACAGGAGGAAAAACCTCCCAGTACCAGCTCCTAATCAAGTATTTGCCAACACAAAAGATTTGCAGCCTTTAGTTTTCATACTTACAACCTTGCATAAGAAGTGGAAAAATCTTGGGAGGGGAAGAGAATTGTCTTTCTTTTTAAAAAGGAGGGTAATACAAAATGCAATTCCAGGTTTTGAGTTTATGCATATGTTTGTAAAAATGTACTTAGTGCATTAGGAGCTGAACAAAATATTACGAAATATGTTCTGTAGGATATGGAGGAAAACTTCACAGTAGATTCCCTCCTGCCTTGATTATAATGAAATGGTCTTTCAAAGAGCATGTACTTTTTAAATACATGTGTAAGGCTAAGAATTTACAAAGAAAGATACCAAGTCTGTTTTTCTCAGAAGACAGATAGTGATCTACTGTCAGCACCAGGCTCTCCTCTGCTTCAGTTGTTGTAGAACAGGACCATGTCCATGTGGAGAATTTTTCTTTTTCCTGAAAAAGTTAATGACCGGAGCTCTTCAACAGGCAAACCCTTGCAACAGAGGATGCCTCCAAAATATTAAGGCTTGGAAAGTAAAATATCCAGTTCGATGAATTCAGGCTGAGAATGGATTGAGATAAAATATTCAATTAGCCTGCAGCCTGACCCCACAGACTTCCAGTGGTGTTTGAAAAAGATGAGCTGTCTTTGTCATTCCCACCATACAGAAAGACTTCAGGGAAATTTACCAGCAGCAGAAAGCAGAAGCTAAAAGCAAATCTTGGCAGCAACAGAGGTTACCAAATAGTCTTGAGCAAACAGGCACTCATTAGAATCAACATACACTTAACGAAAAAGGAGAAAGAAAAGTACAATATTGAATTATGAGGATACAATAGGCTATAAAGGCATATACACAGGCACATTGCTGTGGTGTAAATAAAAGCACAGCTTTCTGTTTGACGAGTTAGAACAAGAGGGGTCTAATGGCACCTGAAAAACTCTTAAGCATCATCTTCTAGGAATACTCCTTGGGAAATGAATGCAGCAGGACTGCTCCCATTTCTTCTTAGGTCCAAAAGTCAGTAATCAACACTTGCTCTAACAGATCATCACCTGCAAGATGTGCAGGGCATAGATCTGTGCACAAGACTAAGTGCTCTAAAGACCTGAGAGATATGGGCAGTAGGGGCCCATCAACTAGATTGCCAGCTCCAAGTCAGGAATGGTAGTAACTTGGCCACATGGTGGCTTAATTGAAAAGAATCTCATTGCCTTTCTTTTCTGATGAAGGTCTTAATTATTTCAGTTCAAGACTCAATTCTTCCCCACTGGCTTTCAACAACCAAGATTTGCATGAATTCAAAGGTATTTACAATAAATCTAGTATTTCATTAAAGACTTTGTCCTAAGCTTTGGCCAGAGAAAATGCAGGTAGCATTTCCAATTATCAGCCCCATTCTACATCCAGAAGAGAAGGAACCCCAAATCAGCAAATTAATCAGAAGATTCTTCACAATGAGAGGAGCTAATTTCATAACATCTATTCAGTGAAAGCACCTCCCTGCCACCAAATTGTGCATAATCTGATATAAAACATCTCATCGGAGCTTTGTAACTCCCTTTCTTTGTCAGAGAAAAATCTTCATAAGATGGTATGTTCATCTTACTGCTACCTCATTAGTTACAATTAATTTTGTACAGGATGTCTGTTCACCAAGTTGAAATCTTAGAGTGAAATCAGAAAAAGAATATCTAGAATCTGCTCTAGCATTGACTAATATTAAAAAAAAAAAAAGCTAAAAAGCCAACAAACATCCAATAAACCAGCCCATTGTGAAGCCTTGCAGCTCTTTAAAGCAGAGAATAAATCCCAAATCACTGCTTGAAAATCTCTATGGGAATACAGCAATAGCTTTTGGCGCTGCATCCCTAAAATGTTCTGAAATAAATGGGGTTCAAATAACCATCCAAACTAATCCATGTTCCCTGATGGGATGGATATGCTTAGTCTTCAAAATACAGGACATACTAGTTGCCTTCTTATATAGTCATACACAAATCATAAGAGTAAAATCCCAAATGGCAGTGAGAAAATGAACTTTATTCAACAACTACTTAAGCTGCAGAACTCTGGGTCCCAGGATATCATGAAAGTTTATTTCTTAAATACAAAAACCTTTAAAATTATTTGAACAAAATCATGGAAGTTAAATCTACCAATGTTTTTTAATTACAAAGACAAAAACTCTTGTTTAAGAACTCCCTGAGCTGCAGATCACTGAGGGATGTCAGAGCAAGCTGGAAAGACACTTTTATATTTCCCTGATCTCACACTTCTTCACTGTCACTAACTAGCAGATGCAAGATGGTGTTAGACAGCGCTTGAGTCTGATTCTGTGTGGCTGCTGGTGGTGGTAGTTCTTGTTTCTAATCGTTAAACTCTCAGTTCCATCCAAATGCTTCCTCTATTACTCTGTTCATCTACATGAACTGAAAAAGATGTATTTATTTGGGTTTCTTTATATATGTGTGTATATATATATTGTGGGGGTTTTTTCTCTTCACAGTGCTTTTGTAGTTATTTTGGAACAGTTTGGTAGAGTCATGGAACATGTCAACCCACAGACTCCCCTATCTCATGGCTTGTTGGCTTCTGCAGTGGGCTGTAACAGCCACAGATGGATAACATGAGAGAGACTTTTGGGTATCTATGGAAACAAGTAGCTGAAGTCTGCCTCAAGGTCTTCTCTTCAGATCCTTTTTCCATGCTAGGAAGGGGCAGGGAATCTCCCCCTCTCTCCAACATGCAGAGGAGCAAAATGAGGCAGCAGGTGCTTGGAATGGAAACTGGGAGCTGAGGCAGAAAGGGAGGCAGAGGAGGAGGAAGGAGAAGGATGCTAGAATTAATTCAGAAATAAAGCAAAAGAAAGAGCAGGACTAAGGGGAAAAGCAAATAGAGAAGAAAAGCAAGACCATGTCCTTCCTGTAGCTTGATTCCTAGGTAGTCTGTTTAGTAGGCTCCACTGGTATTCTACACATTAATTAGTTCAATGCATTTCCAAGCTAATTGGTCTCTACTGTCTGTTTGCACAAAGGTCCATGTGGACGTGCAGGGTTAGTGCTCAAAGCAAAAGAAAAAAAGAAAACTCAGTTTTGTTTTTTTAATCATGCCAAGCTGATCCTTGAAATCAAGTGTCATGCTAAGTGACAAGTGAATGCCTTTTATTTTAAAAACACCGAAATGAAAAGTTGCGGGTTTGCCCAACACGGTTTTGTCAAGACTCACTGAGTTTCACCAAATTTGTGATCTCAGTCAACATTTTAATTAAAAAAACTATTTCAGTAAAAAAAAAAAACCTATCCAAGCAAAAAAATTCACTCAATTCCATCAACATTAACTTTAGCAACTGCATGTTGTCTTTGGGTGCTGCTTTATTTGCTCTGCAGTTACTTCAAGTTTAATAAAAACTTAGGGGAAACAGCAAAACTCTGTCTCGCTGTTCAAATCCAGAAGGTAGCAGATATTCTATGTCCTACTGCAGAAAGCTGTGAGTATGGCTACAGGAAGCCCTCCCTGATTTTCAAACATGGCTACTGTCTTCCAAAGCTCCTCTTCTCTTTTCATAGTTACAGACATCACATTCAATCTGGCTACGTCAGGCTATATTACACCTCCTGATCTCATGTAAGTCTCGTATGACTAGACACAGCTCAGCAACTTACCCAACTTTCAAAACAACATGTGTACTTGCCATATGCAGATCACAACCTGTGAACAGCTACTTTCTTAGGAATAACAAGTTAATGAGAATTTCAGTGCTAGCACACCTCAGCTGAAGACTGCAGTGCTATACGCAATTAACATTTATTACACGAAGACATTCACACTGCAGGTGGGTAAAATAATCATTGGAGCAAAGGACTTTATCATCATGTACCTTTGTCTGATTCCAATACCTCACTCAACCATTAACCATCTGAAGCTTAGTCCAGTAATTAAACTCCTTGAACACATTCAAATCAACACAGAAAAACAGTAATCAAATTATTACCTTAAACAAACAGTTTAAGAATTACAACATTTGGCCCCCTTGCAAGTGTACCTGCCTAAAACTAAGGCCAGAAGATATAAATTCAGCCCCGGATCAGCAAATTGTCTTTTAGTCCACATGGATATCATCATCTTAAATTCTGCTATATCACACCCTGTCATCTCAGGCTAAAAATACAAACTTCATGTGAGAGAAAGAGTAAACTGCTGATTTTCCTGGGAGACACAATACATAATTTTAATTCTAGATTGGTGGAGATAGTGCTTTTCAGACAGCATCAACATACACACATAGAGAAATGTCAGGGGGAAGTACGTGTGCACATTTGTGCATGTGCACGCGCAGGTTTGTTTATAGGGAAACATCTAGCCAGACAGGATGAGAAAAAACACCAAGCATATCGGTGCCAGAATTGAGGACAACACTGAGACTTCTTTGAGTACTTGTCTATGTCCTGCTTGTGTTCCTAATGGTTTCAGATCTGAGGAGGAATGTGGCCATCCTCAAATGACCCAGGGAACTCCAGGCTGGTCAGCCTCACCTTGATTCCTGGGAAAGTGATGAAGCAGTTAATCCTGGAAACCATTTGCAGGCACATTAAGGATGAGAAAAATCAGGAGTAGTCAACATGGCTTCACCAAGGGGAAGTCATGCTTGACTAACGTGACAAACTTCTATGATGAAGTGACTGGCCTGGTAGATGAGGGGAGAGCAGTGGATATTGTCTACTTGGACTTCAGCAAGGCCTTTGATACTGTCTCCCATAAGATCCTCATAGAGGAACTGTTGATGTACGGGATGGATGAGCAGACAGTGAGGTGGATTGAAAACTGGCTGAATGGCCGGGCCCAGAGGCTGGTCATCAGCAATGCAAAGTCTAGTCAAATGCCAGTAACTAGCAGTGTACCACAGGGATCGATACTGGATCCAGTCCTGTTTTAACATCTTCATTAATGATCTGGATGATGGAGCAGGGTACCCTCAGCAAGTTTGCAGATGACACCAAACTGGGAGGAGCAGCTGATACACTAGAGGGTCATGCAGCCATCTAGAGAGACCTTGACAGGCTGGAGGAATGAGCCAACAGGAACCTCATGAAGTTCAACAGAGGGAAGTGCAGAGCCCTACCCTTGCAGGGGAATAACCCTATGCACCAGTACATGCTGAGGGTCACGACCAGCTGGAAAGCAGCTTTGCAGAAAAGAACCTGGGGGTCCCAGTGAACACCGAGCGGCACATGAGCCAGCAATGTGCCCTTGTGGCAAAGGCACATGGTATCCTTGGCTGCATTAGACAAAGTATTGCCAGATCAAGGGAGGTGATCCTTCTTCTCTACTTAGGATGAGTGAGGCTGCACCTGGAGCGCTCAGGGGAGATCTTATCAAAGTATATAAACCACCCAATGCATTTTGCACCCACCACCTGAAGGGAGGGTGCAAAAAAGACAGAGCCAGGCTTCTTTTCAGTGGTGGCCAGTGCCAGGATCAGAGGCAATGGGCACCAGCTGAAACATAAGAGGTTCCCTCTGAACATCAGGAAACACTTTTTTACTGTGAGGGTGACAAAGCACTGGCACAGGTTGCCCAGGGAGGTTGTGGAGTCCTCCTCCTTATATATCTTCAAAATCCATCTGACACAGTCCTGGGCAACTGGCTCTAGGTGTCCCTGCCTGAGCAGCAAGGTTGACCAGATGACCTCTAGAGGTCCCTTCCAACCTCAGCCATTCTGTGACTGGGAAAAAAAAAAAAAAAAACCACCACCACAAAACACAAAACCACCAAAAAACAAAAACCCAAAAAAAACCAAAAAACCAAACCAGAAAAGCAATCACATTTAAAAAAAAATTTAAAAACCATACATATATGCCATTTCCAATCTCTGGAAACAGCACCTACCCACTCTACAACAGCATGGATATTTTCATTTTATTTTTATATGTGCGGGTGGCATAACTTACACAAACACACACATATGCACACACAGTACTGCAGAACTGAAAAAAAAATTCTCCTCGGGCTGACATGTTTTATCAAAATTTTCCCAGAGACAAATATGCACAGATTTCTCACTTTCAGGGATTGTCTGCATCTGTAGAGTGAATCCATCACATCCTAGCATCTCTAATAGCACGCACAATGCAATCCCATCAACTTAAGCCCACCAGCTTAATCTGCATCTGGCCCAGTAGGGGATGTGCAGTCAGTCCTCAGTACCTTCCATACATTTTAAAAGCACCTATTTGCAAGAGCACAACCGTATACAGACCACAACCTGTATTTCAGGCACCTTCAACCCAGCTACTCCTGGTTCATAAATCCTCCACACAACCAGAATATGTGATCAGTATGCATGTTTCAGTAATACTGAATTTTGCTACAGTCTGTTTGGAGACATCCAACCTCCAGGGGGTTTAAGGTATCTGGAAATTCAAGACAAGTTTGTGAAGTCACTAAATCCATAGATGCAAAACTCTTAAGTTCCACTCCTCTTTGGGTTATCATTTAGTGATTTCTATGTTGAATATACTCACTTCACTGGTAACTAGATTTTAAAAAATTATTAGTCTGTCTGCTGTCTCAGGTCTTGCTGGATCATTGATTGTCATCAGCAGAAGATTCTTCCAGCCAATTATGTCTTCAGCTATACCTGAGTGACTCTGCTCGATTTAACTCAGCGATTGGAACTTAATTAAAAATTCTGCTGAGAATGTGTGGGCCAGAATAGGAAAAGGCTCAGCATGTCAGAGCTGCATTAACTCTGTAGTCCTGATAGGAACATGAAATAAAAACTTTTTTTTCATACTAAAATGAGTACCCTGGACTTCCATTAGACAGTAGGAACAACTGACATAAGATGAGAATCATATCAGTGAGCAGATCTGTTCTGCAAGAATTACTCTATTCAGACAATCACTTTCCAAATTAAAAACCACATCAAATAAAGGGAATATCCATTACAACATAAGAATATATAATTCAAAGCTACTTACCCTGCTCATAACTGGCCACAGACAAACTGTGTGAAATGCACTCAAAAGTTATTCAGAGAACTGAAATGGCCCAAAAGATTTCAGTCTGTTCTTTCCAAACAGGGGCGTTTCACTTATTTTGACCTTTAATCCATTGCTTGATTAATTTCTACTATTTGAGTGATTACATACAGTGCAGTGAAATGCGGCTTTCTACATGGCTAGCTAGAATTACCCTTTTGGCTAACTATTACATCACCTTAAATTTCAATTACATGAAGACACTGATTTTGTGGCACTAGAACAATCATGAGAGTTTTATTTCTACTTATAGTGTGGTTTTCTACCAGGGACCTATCCAATGGTTCCACAGCAGCGAACTAAGAAAAGAGGAAGGCTAGCACCAAAAAACCTTAAGTTTGCTATGCTGGTGCTGACCCTGCACTGGAAAAATTTCAGAGGTCCATAGGTCAAAACCACAAAATTGGAATAACTGAAAGAAAACCCCCAAAGTCTGAAAGAAGTGGCTGAAAATGCTAAATGAAAAAACTCATCAATTTAGGATTTTGCTTTCTGCATATGCTCACAGCTATTATTATTTTTATCTTTTGACAGATAACAATCTTATTCTGAATGCTGAAACTGTTGAAAAGAGAGGGATGAATACTCACTCAAAATAAGAACTGAATTTAATACATTCCTAATTTTTTCATGCATACTTTCCATTAAAGCTCACACCTTTTAGCTTGATTAACCACAAACACTCAAGTGTAACTTTTAAGTAAAATAACTACCAAGATTCATTTTAAATATTACATTCCATTCTAATGTTCTTTATTTACAATTTGCATGTCTCAGACATCCTGCTTCCATTTATCAATCAAATGGTTTCTAAGATTAGGTAAAATAACCCGAAGTAGGATTTTAATCAACATGCAATCTGCAATACTACAATGCAAACTGATAAGGCAAATGCATTAGTTTAAGTTACTAACTTCAACTATGAATCCAACTGTAACACTCAAAATTTGAAAATCAAACTACTCTGTCACCAAATTCCTTGCCAACTAGTAATAAATACTCCTCTCTTCCACAGCATTTTTCTTCTTTAGATTGGAAAGCATGATGGTCACTATCATTATCTCTGCTATAGCTTTTATAAAAAGCTTTAGCGGAGATAATGATATAGCTTTTATATAGCTTTCATAAAACAAGAGGGCCTAAAGGGAAAAGTTTTATGATGCTTCATTCTTTAATAATCTTCATTTTTAATCTAGACTCCAAAGAGAAGTTCAAAGTATCATTAAGAGTCTGATTCAAAGTGTGTTAATGGAAAATCTCCCTTCACTCTTACAGGATTACGCCACAGCCTTCAAATTGCTTCTTCTCTTTATTGTTCTTGCTATTTTGCCTCAGTTTCTCTATGCCATCCTAAAGCATCAGAAGAATCATTTTTATTTTATTAAACACTCACCTCAAACCACTGGCCATGCGATTGCATTTTAAGGATGACACAAGGATCTGGTTTTGAGAGGGCATCCCTATCTGATATGCCTTTGCATGCAACTCGCAGCTCCACTTTAGTCAGGCATGGGCTGTTAAAAATTCCGAGGGTATTGGCTGCTGATTCATAGATGTTGCTCATTTTCTTCATTCCTTTTTCTGAAAGAGAGAAAAGGTCCATTAAGAACAGTGCGTGCACAGTACAGTCCTTCCTTCCATGCAGAAGCCAACGCAATGTTCTGCTAGCCAATGGGACCCTATAACTGTGAACAAGATCCAGAGCAAGAAGGGAAAAGATAAATCAAAGGAATACCTATGGAAGAAATACATAATCTTGCATGCTTAGAAATAAGTCAACTTCAGAGTGAAAAACTTTCCACCATACATCTGAACACTGGGGGTGAACTGTGACCTCAACTTCCAGCTCTGTTCCTGCTTACAGAGCCACATTTCCCCAGGCCAAAGGATAGACAGGATGGTAATTCTGAATTTCTCCTGATAATACGTTATTCCAGTAACAAGGATAAATTAAATTTGTTCAGCACTTGTATTTCTCCATACTCCATCTAAATCTGCTTTTATTTCTCCATACTCCATCTAAAAAGCATGCACTTCATCTTACACAAACTTTTTGTGCAAACACCGTAGAAGGCCCCTTTCATATCAACTTGAAATTCCAAAATACATTTCACTCTCTATTTCCACATTTAGTGCAGAAGATTACCTCCCCTCATTCCTAAGTAGTCAAGATTGATGGTCTAAGCAGAAGGGCAGGATATTTATGCTGGCAAATCTTGTTGTTATACAGTGTCTGCTCTTTTGTGTCAGGAATAACAGTTACATGAACACAGATGGCTGGAATAGTGGGAACCTCTGGCCCTTACTTCATTACAAACACCACCAATCTTGCAACTCAAGCCTTTGCTCTCAACAGAAGCACCAAAAAAACATTTTTAACACAGAGCTTAGCAAAAATCACTATATGATTTTTGCCTCAATAAAGAATATGGGAACATTTTCATTTGCTCAGTTGTTCTGAGCTTTACACTCTGACCCCTAAAAATCTATCTCCTAATACAAGGATTAGTGCCTTCATCCCCCCTTACCCCATACCTAAGAGCTGCAAAAAATTTCACACTTTTAGAGAGCAGATTTACCTTACCAGATTATCAACAGATTTTTTGTGATCTGTTTCAAACCTCTTCACTGTCTCTTCCACAACAGCCCATTCTCAGAGGTTAATGATTTTTGAGAACTGTTGTGATAAAAGTTAAATTTGGGCGATTTGGAAAGGAAAGTGAAGTTTTCTTTCACCAACTCTGAGAAGCTAAAAATGAAAACAAAAACAACAAAACCACACCTTCAGAATATCCAGTTTCCCTATAAATTATAAAGGCAAAAATAGAAAGGTATTTCTAAATTCAGAGTACAAAGATTTGGCAATGTGGTGCGGACCTCTAATACATACAGATAAACTTCAGGTATGTAAGTCTAAATGATGAGGCAAATGATCTACTCTCCTTGCAGATGACAGAAAAGCTTGTTAACAATTTACAATTCTTCAAATGTATTCAAATCTATACAGCAACTTACTATATAACCACCAGACTGCTGTGAAAACCCCAGACTGTTGGGTCTGATATGTTTGTAAGTGAAGCGGGTGTGGATGGACTCTCATCACCCTCTCTAGCTCAGGCTCTGCAGGCCTATTTCCTTAAGGTAAAACAGGCTTCTTGAAATGTGAGCCGCACCACGACCACAGTGCCTGACATCCTAAAATCAAAACAGCCCTTCCCAGTTACCTGTAAATGCTGTCACCCAAACTATATTTCCTTGGATTTACGGCTAGGAAAGAAACATGACCAGGAAAAAAAACAAAACTAAATAAAATATGGAACAGTAATGATTTAGGCTATGTTATAAAGCCCAAAGAGCATACTCATCTTCTACACAGTGTATTCCTATACACTAGTTTAGTTTCTCCACATTTTTAGCTAAGAATCCTGACGCTACAAATAGACCAGCACCTCTCAAAATCTTTTACAGGGTGAAGAACAACATTTTGTGCTGGGTCAATTCACGTCAGCAATAGCAAGATCACAGTCCTAGCTTGAAAGCAACGGCAAGCAGGGAGAACTGGGCTCTAGCCTAATTGGAACTACTCTGATAATCATAATTTGAGAAGCGATGATTCACGTGCAAGAGGGACCTGACACCTCAACTAAGCATGACAATAAGCGTCTGGAAAAAGTGCTACCAAAAGTGATTATTTAAAACAATGTTTGGGAGACTGGTTTTCTTCTTTTTGTTGCTTTTTTCCCAGAAAGAGAACAGATTAACGTGGTGGTAACTTTGACAAAGCCACTGAAGGCTACTATTTAGCTAAAAATTACAGAGAAAATTATATGTATTTATATGTATTTTGCTAGCAATTATCACAAGTCTGTTTCTTCATTCTATTTCTAATATATCCCTGATACATGACGTCAGGTACCTAAGCTTCCATCTACTGGGATTACAAAAAGACTGTTAGAAACTGAGGTGGGGGGAGGGACTGTTGTCTAATTATTCATCATTTTATAATCCCATCTCCTTCAGAAAGCTGCTCAACAAGCTCATCCTACACATTTACAAGACATTTTTACATGTTGCCCTTTCCAAATTGAAATCCATTTGAAAATTGGGTTAATTCTGTCTCATGCACATCTTATATCATTAATGAAATGTCATCCTTTGTGCAGAAATAGGTTGGTGATTTAATTAAACCGGATGATTTCAACACTAAATAGAAGGGGAAAAAGTAGCAGAGTGAGGGGGAGAGATGTATTTTTCTTCCTCCCACAATAATTATACACTGGTTTTTTAGAACAGCGGGTAAGTATAAAATTATATTTCTTTTTATCACTACAACTATTACTTCAGCTTTTACAAGTTCTAAATTTATCAACAGAAAAGATCAAGCCACAGTCTTATTCTTTTGTCCCATTATATTCTTCTTTTAATATAATCACCAGCTTGGGCTGCTGTACTGATGTCATGTTACCAGGAAGCTGGGGGCCTGGAAAATAGATTTTGAGCCTACTGAAAGTGACTAAAAAAAGTATTATTTTACGTAAACATAGACAAGTTAGATTGCGTAAGAAGTTTTTTGTCAATTAACTACGTACATCATTGATGGAGGAATAAATTGTTCATTTTTCTCTGCTACAAACTCTTCCTTTTTCACTTAATTAGAACCTCATTATTCCTTCAATGTCCACATGGCTTTAACAGTCACTGATTAAGAGCTGTATCTGTGAGAGGAAAGCAAAAGCATTGATATGAAAGTAAGCTTACTAAATGATAAGTCACATACTACTGAAGTTTCCCGTTCACTGCTGCATACATTCTCTTTAATTTCCTCTAGAAAAGAGGAAAACAGTGTATTATTACACGCTTCCCACACAAACTCATTAGCCAGTTCTAGACTGCACAGAACAAGGAGGCAAGACCAGGCCTTATGGTTTCACCTCTCCACGGTGAAACAGCAAGGAAGAAGGCAGTACCAACTGGAAAAAAACGTGAAGTACACTGTGCCGAAATCAAAACACGTACTATGTTAACAACAATAAAAAAGCATGAAAAGCCTTCATAGCTCCATGTACCCTTATGGCATACAAAGAAAAAGTGAGGACCTTGGAAGACAGTTCCACTCTCCCAAAAATATTCTACATCTAGCATACTTAGAGCTCATTTAGTAGAAAATAATGTGCTCTGTGATTTTTAAGAGATTCATGGCTTAGAGGGATCTTACTGATGTGTGTAAATTCCAGGGGGGGGGGGGGGGGGGGCGGGGAGAACATGAAGCCAAATTCTTCTCAGCGGTGCCCAGTGACAGCACAAGAGGCAATCAGCACAAACTGAAATACAGAAAATTCTGATTAAAGAAAAGGAAACTTTTTACCATAAGGTTGGCTGAACACTGGAACAAGCTGCTCAAGAGACTTTGTGGAGTCTCCGTCCTTGGAGATACCCAAAACTTGTCTGGACGTGGCCCTGAGCAACCTGCTTTGAGCAGGGGTTTAGAATAGATGATCTGCAGAGGTCCTTTCCAACCTCTACTACTTTGTAAGTAAGCAGGACACGATCAAATTGGAAACCTTTTAGGGTACAGATTGCCTCTGTGATCTGTTGTTTTTCCTGTGCTTAGCACAGTTCAATACTGATCTATGATTTGGGCCCCTTGGCTCCAAAACCATACAGAAAATCAAGAGACAGAAATGAGCTCAGCATTTCTGGTAACTAGAGCTATAAAGGCTCCTATGCATGGATATTTCATTAAAAACAACAGCACACAAGTCCAGAAGTTTGTGCCTGGCTAGATAACTGGATTACACTGAAAACCAGTATTACACATTTCCCAGATACGTCTTTCTCTTCTCCGAGGGACAGAATGGCTTAAAAAAGTTTATTCATCTAGTGCCTACTAATGTAAGCATCTCTGTGATATGAAATACAAACAGTACATGCCTCTCAGGATCTAAAAGCCTTGATTTCAGCTCACACAAACAATCAGATCCACATTGTTACAAAATGGTGATCTACACAGGGCTTTAGAGAACCTCACCACAAAATATAACCAGGCTCCTTAGATTCAGCATGAAATAAATCTAAGATGTTATCTGAATTCAGATTTGAAGTTTTCTCCTCTGCCCACTGTCATTTTGCTCTCCTACACACACACACACAAAATCTCCAAAAGCTTTTCTGCAGCAAGTTGTCTGGGTGAAGTACGAAGAGATTTTGGGACTGGCGCTGGTTAACATCTTTGTCAGCAACATGGACAGTGGGATCAAGTGCACCCTCAGCAAGTTTGCTGACGACTCCAAGCTGTGTGGTGTGGTCAACACACTGGAGGGAAGGGATGCCATCCAGAGGGACCTTGACAGGCTTGAGAGGTGGGCCCGTGCGAACCTCATGAGGTTCAACAAGGCTAAGTGCAAGGTCCTGCACATGGGTCAGGGCAATCCCAAGCACAAATGCAGGCTTGGAGGAGAATGGATTGAGAGCAGCCCTGAGGAGAAGGACTTGTGGGTATTGGTTGATGAGAAGCTCAACATGATCCAGCAACATGCGCTTGCTGCCCAGAAAGCCAATGATATCCTGGGCTGCATCAAAAGAAGCGTGACCAGCAGGTCAAGGGAGGTGATTCTCGCCCTCTACTCTGCTCTTGTGAGACCCCACCTGGAGTACTGCATTCAGCTCTGGGGCCCCCAACATAAGAAGGACATGGACCTGTTGGAGTAAGTCCAGAGGAGGGCCACAAAAATGATCCGAGGGCTGGAGCACCTCTCCTATGAAGACAGGCTGAGAGAGGGGGGGTGTGTTCAGCCTGGAGAAGAGGAGGCTCCAGGGAGACCTTACAGCAGCCTTCCAGTACCTGAAGGGGGCCTACAAGAAAGCTGGAGAGGGACTTTTTACAAGGGCATGTAGTGATAGGACAAGGGGTAATGGCTTTAAACTGAAAGAGGGTAGATTTAGATTAGATAGAAGGAAGAAATTCTTCACTATGAGGGTGGTGAGGCACTGGAACAGGTTGCCCAGAGAAGGTGTGGATGCCCCATCCCTGGAGGTGTTCACAGGCAGGTTGGATGGGGCTTTGAGCAACCTGGTCTAGTGGAAGGTGTCCCTGCCCATGGCAGAGGGGTTGGAACTAGATGATCTTTAAGGTCCCTTCCAACCCAAACCATTCTACGATTCTATGACTTCCTCTTTACAGCACTTTGCAAAGAATCAGGGAAACATGCACGCTCAGCCTCACCTTCAGTTCAGGTAATAAATGAGTAGGGAATGAGAAAGATGCTGAGATTAAAAATAGTAACTGGTGTGCACTGCATTTGGAAACAGGGCTTGTTTATTTAGAAACCTGTACTCCAGACCAAAGTACACGCAAATGGATTTGGGGGTTGCAGGTTTCCCTGTCACCATATGTTGAGGGCTGTGTCTGAATCATTTGTTTTACTGGCACCCTGGTTGTGAAATGAAAACAAGGCAATAGCATCTGTCTGCTTCTGCAAAAGTAAACAGCAAGACTCTGCTCCGGGAAAGGTAAATGATGTTTACAGTATGTGCATGCAGTGGGAAATACTAATGGTGGAGTTCGATGAAATAAGAGCTGTGAATAAGTGCCTACCAAAAGAGGGCAAGACCTAAAAGCACTGGATGTTGTAGCACTGGCTGCTCCCTACTTATTTATACTTGTAAGTTATATACAGGAGAGACATTTAGCATTCAAAACACAGAAGCAGCTGAACTCTCTATACTGAAAGCTTTGAACCTACAGTTCATGGATCTTCCAGGGCTTACAGTCTAATAAAAGTAAATATGAAAACCAAGTCTACAGTTAGCAGCTTAAAATGCATAAAACTCAGACTACCAGCTTCTGCTGGAAAACAGTTAGTGCTCCACAGTTTGAAAGAGAGAAATTTTTCTACATTATCAAGAAATGCAATCCTTGTAGCACTAGAAAAGTTATTTCCTCTAGTTCTGTTCTAGATTCTCAATTTATGTTACAACTCTGGCAAAATCAAAATCTAAGTAGTCATGTTCATTTTTAGGTGAAATCACTAGCTTTAAGTGTCAAGGAGAATCTGATTAAATAAAATGCCATTTTGAAAGTATACTAAACTTTTTATAGGGTCTGATCTGAGATCCACAGAAGTCAGTGAGAAAATAACCCACTGATTTCAATAAAGTGGGCAGCTGAGTAATATAGTGCCCCAAGCAATCCTGTCTTCTCCCAGTGTATTTTATCATTCGGCAATACAGTAAGGGAAAATAATCATCAGGCACAGAGGGTTCAAGTGCTTCAAAACCTCCTCTTAGGGCCTGACCCAAACACCACTAAACTTATTAATTGGCTTCGAATGTGCATTTCTCAGGCCTTGAAGATTTTATGTGCTTCTATCCTATCTCCCATTATGATGCGAGACCAAGTTGCACAAAATACAGTAAGAGCAAGATTTATAGAAAAGGATGAAATTATGTTGGGTGTTCAGCTAGAAAAGTTTTAAAAGGTTGCTCTGTTTAGTTACCTGTTCAACTCCAGCAGAATACAGGCCATGGACCCCTTCAGGGAATGATATTAATTGAGATCAGCAAACATTTTCCTTTAAGAAACTTTATGTGATTGGGAATTCCCAGCCTCATTGAATTACTCTGTTAGTTGTTGGCATCAAGGCTTCCTTGGTTGTGAAAAGCAAACCCATTCCTTCTCATTCAGCTCTGTGGTTGGCAAATAAACTTTGTGCAAATGAGGAAAGATGGGAATTCATCAGGAGGTCCTGATTCAGCAAGTTGATTACATTAATATTCCATGTGCTTAATCAGGAACTTGCTAAGACACCTGGCTGGCCCAGGACTGAAGACAGGTAAGCAAGAGGCCAGAGTGATGGTAGAGAAAGCAGACCTATCTTTATTGCAAATGTATCAATGATTGGAAACCAGTGATCAGCCACAGAAACTGATGTTCATTGTCCTCCATTTCCTCTGTAAAGCAACATGTTTTTCACTGTAGCATCTTCATAGCATAGGGTTTTCTGGAACCCCTGTTACATAGTTTGACCAACCTCACTATGAGCTATTTTTTTCCTTATGTCTAGTCCTTGTTGCAGCTGTGACCATTGCCTCTTGGCCCTTCTCTGTGCATCTCTGGAAACTTACTTCTCATGAACAATCAGTACTATCTTAAAATGTGGTCATTTAACTACTTACCTTTGACCACACTCACAGACTCGTGATTATCAGCTGTATCTCTAATCACTGCACAAGACTCTCATTCTATCAGTATTAAAAAATTCTGATCAACATCGACTACACTAGAAATTGCTGCAGAAGTTTAAATGATCACAGCTAATACAGACAAAATGCCAGCTGTCAAAATTATTTTTAATATAAATTACTATATAACGAGAAGTCAACAGGTTAGCTAGACCCCTCCACAGGATAGTTTGTGCAATTAAAAATATGATTTTTCCTCCTTCCCTTTGATTCTCTGACTCATACAACAATTAACGAGGATTATTTAAAGTCACACCTACCAAAGTTTGGAAGAGCCCTTTGCAAAATGAGCAATAAATTCAGTAAGCAAGGAGGATCTGAAGAATCCACAGCAGTGTTATTGTGAACAATGAGACAGATCTGATAGTGTACATAATTTATTTGGACAGAAGGGGAGAAGGTTCAGAACAAAGTGCCAGCAGTGTAAATGGAAATATACACACACTGACAGTTCAAAAGGACTCATTACCATAGAACCAGCTGGTTCAATTATAAGGGGAGAAGGGAAAGTCACTGGAAAGAAATTGAGACATCTAATGTATGACAGAACACTGTACAAAAGTGTGCTGCACCTATACAAATAACCCCATTTCAGTTAAGGGGGGGAAAACCCCAGGATAACTGGAGCACGGGGAGATGCTTGAATGTACTCAATTCTGGATGTTCTGAGTAGTGCCCACTGAAATCAGACTAACTTGATGCAATGCAAAGCACCTGTAAGAGTCAGCAGCTAAAACACACATATATTCTATTACCCTCTATCAGAAGAGCAAATCTAAGATTCTCCCTTGTTCCTTTAGTATGTAGTTAATGCCATCAGTCACCTCTTTCTTCTCCAAGTTCCCACTGTCTTCCCGCTTACAATATTGTAATATGCAGGAGAAGACAAAACTAGAAGTCATTAATACAAAAGACAGGAGACTGAATAGATAAAAGATCAAAATAACTTCCCTAGGCACAGATGCAGACAAGAGGGTCCTCTGCTACTGGAAAGCAGTAGCGATGCTTTTTAGTGGACAAGTGGCAGAGATTTTTCACAGAATTAACCAAAGTCTGCTTTATTTACATTCACTGGATTTGCACCAGTCACAAGGAGTCTGCCACTCCCATTGCAAGGCTAGCTTAAAGGCTTTTCGTGGTGTCTTAATAGGATAACAGAGTGTATTTTATTGGGAATAGTGTAGAAGCCAGAGAGAACAGACTGACTCATCTATATACTGACACGCTGTAAAAGCTAGCCCCACAGTTGTCCTCTTGTCCACAGTCTTGTTTCCTTAAATATGCCTGTCCAAATCCTTCACTTACAACTCAATACTGCTAAACAAAAACATTATACAGTCCCAGTGTTCCTTTTCCAAATCATGAAGCTGGCATATTTTATCTCAGAAAACATTAAAGTAGATTCTTTCTTGATTTAACTTCCATTTGCAAAGCCATTAGAACTGATACTCTACAGCCCTTTCTCACAACTATAAATGTTAAAAATGTATTTAAAAAGCAAAGGAAAGAAATGCCAGCAAAGTTTAAACTGTCCTATAACATGACTCCATGAGCTGAGGATTTATGAGTAGGACTGAATAACATGAAGCCCCAGTAAAATTCAGGCTGCCAAATAAGTAAATGATTTGCCTACTGGTTTGGTTATTGGGTCTTGGGAGTCTGCTGTATTACTGTTGAGATGATATCTGAAGCATGGGTAGCTGTAAGCACATGGACTAGGCACTGATACACAGAAAAAACTCAGGACCATTGAATCGACTTCAAACACCATACTGCGGAGTTTCACAAAAAAAATAACCTATTATATGCAAACCGCATAGGTGGTCTGTGAATGTGATATGTAAGCATAGTAAAATCACAAAAATGTAATTGAATCTCTCTCTAATCAACAACTTCAAAGTCACTAGCATGTGATATGTATTTGACTGCTTATCACTAAAAGCCATTACAATATACTTAGCTTTGCCATTTTATTTTGCTGCTTGTACTAAGCAATATATCAATTGAAACATGGGGAAAAAAGTTTATTCACTCTGAGGATATGTGTTTGGTGCTTTTTTTAAATCTGTTCTCCCAATTAGGTATTAGAAGGAAAATAAAACAGTGCTTGTCTTAAGAACTCTGAAGCCTTGCAATATAGTTACTTATCCGAGAACCTTAAATAATTGAAGTTGAATTGATATTCCACTGTACTTCAGAGAAAGATAAGCCTGGAACAAAATCAAATAATCCCAACACTCCAAGGTGCAGCAGTCACAATTCTGCTATCAAGTAAACCCAGCTGAGTGCCTTCAGAACATATTTGAGCACAAAATAATTGTTTAAATAATTAGCCAATTCTGAACAACAAGACAGATTAAGAGTCTAATATGTTAATCCTTGCATTATCATCTACACATACATAAAATACATCTGAAATGACAATTACCCACTATCCACCTTGCAAAAGCACACTGGCTACCAGCTACAGGGAAATGAAGCAGCAAGTTGTGTTCCTCAGTTATACTCAATTACATCAAAGTATGTATACAAACACATGTAATGCTTGGAAGAGTTTATCCATTTACAGATGTAACATATTGCAAACTGCTCATTTTCCTCAACAGATGGCCATAACGGCTTTTCCTGCAGCATAAAAATGTTCCTACAAGAGAAGCTGCTTTCTGCTGCTAGTCCAAAGATAGGCACATCAAGAACAACAGTGAGGAAGAACTTCCATTCACCATTCAGTTCCTGCATTTGCAATGCAGCCAGAAGGTATACTTACTACAAGTTGGCTCAGAGCTTCTTAGCAGTGTGAGAAAAACTGAATTTATCTACTACACAGGAATGTTCTTGGGGCCACGCTGAGCCCAAAACTGGGACAGAACTTTAGAGTCAAGTTGTTCTGTCAGGTAGGACAGGAGCAGAAGAAAGGGAGCAACTGATACTGCCACAAGCAGTTGCTCTCACTTCATAGTTGCTCCCCCAACATGCTTGATCCTTTTCTCAGCACAACCAGAACTCCTATGGCTTCCCAGGACTCTGATATACAAGGAGCAGCCTGATTGCCCTCAGGAGGCTGCTGGGCAATGGCCAGCTTTGCCTGCTGATTAGAGCCAGTCCTGAGTTCACTTCCTTTGCAATGGAGGTTCTATGACAACAAATCGGGCTTGTATCACTATTTTAAGTTAGAGCATGAGCCTTTCTCACCTTCTTGTCATTTACTTACTTTCTATTTTCTTTTAAAGATCTTTGATCAAATGTTTGAAGAGTCATCCATGTGACTTAGGCCAAGCACACATTGCCACTAAGCTAAATCAGCAAGGGATACAATCACATTGCAGCTCCAACTGCAGGCACCAGGAAATCCTAAAGGAGAAGCAGCTCTGCCAGCCAAATTATATTTATATTGGAAGTGCTCATTTCTTTCCTAGACTCATTTCTACTAGCTTAGTCTGACTTTCCTCTATGGAGCTATATCCTGCTCCTTATTGGGAGTGCTTTGCAACCACAGTACCCCCACACCATGATAGAGTTGGTCTCTGAAGAAGCCAGTAGCTATTTTTGGTATCAAATTGATTCATAAAAGAACTGCAGCATGCTGTCAGCAAAAAGTCCTATCAGTGCCAAATGCACCATTGGTGCCAGTGCCTCGCCATTCCTCTGCTGGAATTTTCATGCTCCACAGGAACAGTGTGCTACCAAAGCTGGGTCCTAATGTGTCAAGACACAGCGCAGCCTCACACAGATCCTAACCTTGGCCCAGGAAGCAACACAGCTTTGTCAGCAATGTTATAGTGGAGCTACTTCCTCCTGACACAGTGCCAAGGCTTTGGCTTAACATCACTTTTGAAAACAAGCTCTAGGAATTCAAGCCACCAAAGTTTTCAAATGTTTCTCTCCCTCAGGAATTCTTGGGACATGAGAGACACTGCTGTTGTCGACTACTGATACAGGTGAGAACCAAGATACAGATTGTCTCTTAAGCTCTTTTAAAAGGAACGCATGAGTATACACAGGAATTACGTCTTCCTTGTGAAATCTGCAAGTCACCGTCAGTCTTTGTTAGCATATACTGACAACAAAAGGGTAAAACAATCAGCTCTGCTAAGTTCGGAGGTGGAGGGAAGGGGTTCTCAGTTCCTAAGTAATGCACTCATATCATCAGTATTGATGGAATTCCAACTGCCAGCCGCCACACACAAAGAACAGCATAACAACTGCTGATCTTGACATCACTGCCTGGTAGGAGAGCATTTCATGAAGTTCACATTAGGCAAGCAATACCCCTAAGATGTGGGCACATATTGCACAGGACTTCCCCCTACATTAATTCATCTTTAAAGGACAAATTTATACAAATTGCAATAAAGTAAATGAACCACCCACTGCAGCTACTACTTAAAATGACAGAGAGAAAACAATGCCAATAAGCCAGCAGTGATAGCACTCAACGGAGAGGAGACGCAAGAGGCTGGTACTGAATGTTTCCAGCCAGATGTTTCCACTTCACAACTGCAATAGTTCTGGTCAGATTATCTAAGGCATGGTGCTGTATGAATTGAAAGTTTAAAGGTATTTTGGGGCTTTCCAAATCTGTAAAACTGATAACTCCCTCCCCTACCTGCCTTCTGCTGAATACGATTACTCTCCAAATAGAAATTTATCAACTCTTACACTCTTTATTAAAAGACAGCTGCAAAGCATCAGGAAGATTACATAGATAAGGAATAGCAAAGCAGGGTCACCATGATGTAATAGTCCACTTTACATGGTGGTGGAAGACCTCAGGAGAAGATAATCTTTACCCTAAGGATAAATTGCAGCAGCAAAAGTGAAGCACAGAGGAAAGAAAACAAGCATTTCACCTGAGCATAGCTTAGGTAGATGTCCAAGTTGCTGGTTTGTTTGAAATACCAATAGTTGCAAGCTTTATAAGCCTAAATAAAAGAGCTGTCAGCACTTCGCTCAAAAGTGATGCTTAAGAATTTTGGTAAAAATAAAGGTGTGAAGCCTAACTGCAACACCTAGTGGTACCTGTCATTCCCTCCACACTAGCTGCACACCCTGCACTTGACTGACAAGAACTTGTACTGTCATGTTCTTGGCCTCACCACCAAGAGACAGAAACATCAAAACAAGCCTCCTCAAACTCCTTACGCTCATGAAGAGATTGGTATTTCCTAAGAGCATAGAAGAGTAGAAGCCCACAGAGAAACCTCAGTAGATACACCATGATGCCAAAAAGGAGTGGTGGTAACTAAACTGGGTTCCAAGTATCCACGAGAGCTGCCAAGAACTAAAGAAAACACAAAATTGAGAACATGCTTCAACCTGATGATTGCTCAGAGCACAAAGCAATGTCTTCCTTGTTCAAGTATATCTGGATTTTAACTTTAAAAGGATAGCCATCAGACTCTACACCTACATATTTTTAGAATTAGGAATATGCATGTTGCAGTAACCAAAATGTAACTGTACCAACAGAGGATACTCCAATTGGTCTTTGAATACTCCAACTATACAAGGCATTTAATATGTACTCTGTGTTTATCCATGTCTTATCCCTGATCTGCATTGATCCAATATAACTAGATCCAACAGTCAGATTTTTTCATAACTTTTCAAAAATGATGTCATCATAATTTCATATAACTACTTGTCTAATGCATGAACATGCTTCAGTCTACACAAGTGTAAGGGGACACCAGACAGAAGAGATTTGAAAGACTTTTATGAGTATGGAACCCAAGATCTTCATTTTTGTTCCTCTTAACTAGCAGAAGACTTGTTTTTTATTTTCTTCTCTAGTGCCAGCAGTCCCCATAGGTAAAGGCGCTTGGAGAGGAAAAGAACAAACAAAAAACCCCACACAAATGAACATTAGGGAACATGGCTTATAGTAAATGCATGTCCTCTCAATATCAAAGTCTCAGCGATAGATCTTTAAATGCTTCATATAGACCTGTGGTATCAAGTCCAGTCCTGGATACCTATGGAAAAGATGTACTAAAGTTTTAAAACATTCTGAAAAGATATGCCCTTTTGAAAGCATCTTGTTGTTTCAGTCATAAGCACCATCTGCCAATTACAAACATAGCAATTCAGATCTGACCCGGTGAATGATGTACAACATTCTTTATGCTTTAGAGCCAAAATGCAAATTTTACCTAAAATTTCTGCCCTTTACAAAAATTGGGTTATACAATAACCAGGTGCTTGACTGCTGTTGCACTAAGTCCGTGATGAGATGGAATACACAGTTATACCATTTCGCGTTCTAAATTGCTTCAACTTTGGAGTAAATACATCAACAAAGACTGAGCTGGGATATTAAGTTAGTGTAATACATCAAAGTAAGATGTTAATTTGCTGACACTACATGAAAATTATTTCTATATTTCACTGAAGAATTCTTCAAATGATTCACTTGTGTAATATGTTATTAAATGAAGCACATAAAGAGAGATATCTTGAACATTAACTTAATTGAAGGTAGAAATAGCACGGACAAAGATTTAATACTTACTGGAGGAAAACTCCAATTCTTCTCATGAGATTTTTACCGTAAGCCAGAAAGCCTGGCATGAAAGTACATTTCCTACCTGAATTACCCTTTGTGCTGGCTCTTAATTTTCCCCTTTTCAGGAACATGGGCATTTTGCAACATGTTAAGAAAACTGTTTCAGTCAAGTGATTACTGCAGCATTTCTTATGTAGCTACTACTTCAGGTATGAAGTTTCAGCTTGCTTTTTCCATTCCTCCTTTTTTCAGCTTCTGAGCAGCTATGTTCTTTCCATCTATGGTAAGACATATCTACAACCATCTTTTCCAACTTAGGCTTCTGCCAAGATTATGCTTCCAAGTGAGATAGGTTGCCTAAGAAAAATCTCAGAGCAGTTTGAATATACCTACATCATGTTAGACAATGATACTGCAAAGGGGTATCTGATAGTGCTCTTGAATTCTCGCTGACACTTTGACATCTGACAAGATACTCTATTGCTAAAGTCAAATTGCACTAGGTCTTCAATACACTTAATGCAGGCAAATAATCTGATGAGAGTAATTTAGGCTGAAAGGGACCTCAGGGGGGTCTCTATTCGAATCCCTAGCTCAAAGCAGGTCCAGTCCAGGTGAGTTCTGAGTATCTCCAAGGACAGAGATCCCACAGCCTCTCTGAGCCTCTACTCCAGTGTTTGACCACCATCTCTGTGAACAATTTATTGTAATTTTCCTTGTTGCAACTTGTGCCTGTTGCCACTCAACCTACCACTGTCCCTTGAAGAAGAACCTGGCTCCATCTTCTCTGTACTCTCCTATAAGGTGACTGATTAACGCTGAACAAAGCTTGTTCTCAGATCCTTCCAGGACTCCCTGTGATTTCACTGACTTACTTAGCTGGTGTGTATCAGAAGGAGGTCTGGTTAACTCAGCTAAAGCAATTTAGGACAAAGAAGGCAAAAGATCACTGCCATTTCCTGCATATTATGGACAGAAGACAGGCTTTAGAAGACCGTAGTTACATTAAGCAACCAACTGGGAGCTGCATCCATGACTTTACAGGAAGACATTTGCAATGCATGACAACTTTGGCTGGTCAAACCCTACGAACAAAACTGCAAGCTCCTGAACATCTCATTAACACATTGCCTACAGAGTAACTATTAATACAGAGACAAACATCTTTTATGGGGGTGTAGTACTTCCCATGCATTCCTTACAGGGACACTCAAGAAAGGTAAAACAAATTAATGCAAGTTTAGTCTGGGTTGTTATGATGATGTTTCTGAGTAGAAAGGTGGCTTAGTAGAATACAGTGACAAATAGGGAGGACTCTTTAAAACCTTATCTTTACTCCTTGGTATTTTTGCATTTCTGAATAACTCCTTTCAGTCAGCAAACACATTTGAACTCAGGCATACGGTATCTGGAGATTTTTTTTTCCCCCCTAAGAATTTTGTTCAATCAAAGATTGCACTGAGAAAATTAAATATTTAAAGTCGCTTTTACCTTCCAGTTGTTCAAAATGGTTTATAATTTCTCTCTGCAGTATTTTAAAATTAAAACTTTAATTAAAATTGCTGTGCAGTTTTAAGGATATTAATCTTTCTTGTTTCCTCAGCCTATCTGCTGCCCTTTACAATTTGTATTTCTTGTTGCATGAAACTTAGCAGTTTGCTAGAAAAATTACTGGTTTAGCTTCAAGCTGATGTCCAAAACAAAAACACTTCAAATCTGCCCATCATATAAAATTGCTTAGAAAAGCCAAAAGAAGTTTGGAAACAAACTTATTGATACAGACTTTAATAAAAGCTCTTAGTTTGTTAATAATATCATGGTTTTCTTACTTGCCACGCAGGCTGTAATTTTTAACTTTGCTGGAACCTGCACGTCTGATAGATGCTGACCTTGCCTTTCCTTAGTAGTTAAAGCAATAACCAAAAAATCAGCTCAGAGCAGAAGTTGCATTTTCTATAGCCTTATCTACTATTCTCATCTTTGATTTCTTATCTTTGAAATTTTTTCTCTGTTTTGTATTCTTTTCGAAACAATAGCCTTAAACTCCCCTAACAGCAAGATAAAAGCTCCAAGACATCAAAACTTAATTTCGTTCTCCCCATCTACAAACAGAGAAGTAACACTATCCTTAGAACTAGATAGAAGGTCACACAGAAATTTCCTCCCAAAAAAAGTGGAAAATACTTCCTCAAAAACGCCTTTACGTAAAAAAAAAAATCATATTTCTGATTAGACTAAGTTTAGTCTAACAAAGGTTAAAATGCCACAAAATCATCTTTTTAATCTGACTGCATGAAAACTCAAAATATTTTGCCCACATATCATTCCAGCTCTTACCCAGTATGCAGGCATTTCAATTTTTGCCATGAAAAAATAATTTTATTTAAACCATGCTATTTGCAGTGGTATACTTCAGGAAACACTAATCCTTCATTTATAATGACCTAAAGGCAAGAAACCTTTGATATTGCCCCTCAAGCACCCACAGGCTGAAAACTCCTAAGCTGACACACCAGAGACCCCAAGCAGGAGGGCCTCATCCCTATTCTGTCATTCCGATGTCTTTTTCATTTGCAATACAACACAATAGTGCACACAAATATCAAACACTGTGTAAAATTGCATTACTTAACTAACAATCAGCAGTCAGTTAGCTTACATGAGAACAAACCCAAGTGTTTACAGCAAAGTAGAAACCATTTCCATCTAAGCCTGGCTTAGCCAGTTGTCTGACCTTATTTTCACCTGGTACTAAACTAGCAAGTACTTACCACTGCATCAGCAAAATCAGGACCTGCCATCAAGAGAAACTGAGCACTTCTTTGTATTTAAATAGTACAATACATTTTGTTCTAAAAGGCTGAAAGAGGCTACCCAAAGCGTAAGCTGATTTAAACTACCTCAATGCAGAATGCCAAACTGCACCTCAGGTTCTCAACCATACATCTGCGCATGTCCAAGAACCTAATATCCCCAAACAATAAATAACTCAAAGACCACGCTGTTTGTCACCTTTCCTGTCTGTTAATGAGGATGGAGAGGTCCTGCTTCTATCCTCATCTGGTGCTGTTAGGAGACTAGGCTGGGGAAGCCACTGATGTGTTCTTCACTGTGACACTTTTTTACGTTGTTCTAGTCTCTACCCACAATACACTTTCTAGCTGTAAGCTTTCCACTTTATTTTCCTTTCCCAATCACCTATGTAAGAATGTCCCATCATACACAGCTGTCATTCAAGATCAAACCACACAGAGGCAGGCAAATCCCTTTGATAATTAAGTTTGGCCTGATATAGCACTATCACTATCAGAACTCAAACATTTGGGTAATGCAATTAATGGTAGAAAGGGTGTGGAAAATAAGAGCTACATATTAGTTGGTAGCTTGTTGCACTTTAAAACTATTAGCACTTACTTGTGCCTGTCCAGTTCATTCCTACTACCACTCAAATAAGCAAGACCACAAATGCTTATACACCCCAGTCTGCTTATAAGCAGACCACAAATACACCTGTGAGTATGGGGTTTACCAGTGACTCAGAAGGAGAAAGCAGTGCCTCGGGCTAGCTGTCTCCCTACTGATCATGGGGAGTCAAGATAGACATCTGTTCTACAAACTACATTTTAAAATAAGGAAAAATATCTTCAGTTGGAAGGCAAATTCCACAGGGCACTTCCTTCTGCCATAGCACATTGCCCTTCACACAGTTTGGGCCTACCCAAACAACAACCTTTAAGATTTCCTATACTCCTCCACCTTAGATCAACAAATTCTTAGGTACAAATTACTGCACTGGCTGCTACTTCACTAATTCCAAGTGAAAACACACTCCCCACACCAAGCTATGAAGCTCATTTACCAACCTGTTGCCTGTAGGACTCAAAGATGACCTCCAAGTAATCACCAAGACAGCCAATGACCCTGCCTATTCAAAAAAGAATGACAGTCTTTCCAAACCACAGAAGGTAAGACTAAAGCCCTTCTCCCCTTGCCTCAAAAAAAAGCCCAAACCAAACCCACACACAACTCATGTCTTCAGAGCAGATATTATGGCGCCTAAATGCACAGTTGCTGTGACTGAACAGAGCTCCTGTGAAATTGGGGAGGGGCTACTCTTTTTCCAGTAGCCAATGTTCTGTCCCAAAGGTAAGATTTGGGATACTCATTTTGTCCTCTACTGACAACTCAGTAGCTGCACCCACATGCTCTTTGGTTAGAGAAGAGGTATATGGCACAACCTATAGCTCATCTTGCCAATAATCAAAACAGACCAACTGCTTCCCTTTTGGAGTGACAGTGAGGTTTGAGTGGTTGGGAGTTCCACACCCAACCCACAGCCAGACTGACCACAATCAAAATCCTGTCACCTCCAGAGCCAGAAGCTTAGATATGATACAGGCAGTATTTTGCCAAAGGTACTTTGTGCAAGAAAAGCACAAAATACCCAAAATGCACCTTTTAATGCCCTTAGCTCTGTTATTCTACGGTGTTTAGTGGGACAACTGTTGTCACTGTGGCAACAGCACGGTCAAGGAGGACCACAAAAGCCATGAAAGAGGAAAGAAAGTGACACAGACCATTAGAGATTAGTTATGAACATAGCAAGGTGTTCCTGCCCCTAAACATCCCCTTAGTGGGACTTCAGACACTTAACATGCTGCAGGATTAAGACTCTTGAGAAGAGAGAGGCCAGCATTCCCCCTCAAAAAAAACACAGTAAGCAGAAGTGCTCATGAAACCCTTTTCAAAACTGTCTACCTCTGACTTTGTATTTATTTTTCTTTGCCAAACTTACCACAGCCCTTCTGTCCCATCTCCACTTTGGCCAGCTTCCCAACCTTTTTTGGCAGCACTGCAATGTCACTCACATTGCCAGCTATGGACAGTTGAGCTGCTGCTCTAGAATGAGATTTAATGGACGAGAGGTGGAACGCAGAGGATGCACGCAGTGTGGCATCTCCAACACGAACAGATGCTTTTTGAGTTGGGAGAGGATTCATTCAGCTGGCAAGAGAAAGAAGAAAGTAGATCTGGACTGCTGAGTCAAATGCATCCAGTAAACTTTCCTGCACAAAGTCTGCAGCTGCTCCAAAAAGGGTCATGATTAATGCAGATGATCATAATTATACCAGGCCCACCTATCTTCACTCAGAAAAGGGAAGAAATCTCTCTGCACTTCCCCTTCAAAGCAACAAGGGACAAAACTTTAATAAAGGAGGCATTTTTAATGTCACTCAAAGAGAAAATCCTCTTTCCAGGAGATTTTGGTCATATAAAGTCAAATCAGAAAGAAGAAATATCACTTGCTGGCTGGTCATAAGTATGCAATAAAAATGGAAATCAATATTAATTGAAGAATGTTGTTTGCTACTTAAATTTTATTGAACAGCAAATACACTGAGCACATAACCACCTTCTTCACGGACAGTCTGCAAACAGAGGGAGAGACATAAACACCCATTAGATAAAGTATCCGTTCAAAACTATTTGCTCAGTTAAAATCATTTTATGGCTAGAGTGGCATTTCCCCAGCATTTCTGCAGGATTCCAGTGGCTCTCCAAACCAGAGCCTTCTCTCATTTACCAAGGTGTTCCAGCAACTTACATGAGAGTATTACCCCTAGCAGACCTGCTGCACACTGAGAAAGTAAATCAGACCCTTAGAGTAAATTTGCAACATACATGTGGAAGTAGTAACGACATGTCAGAGGAAAGACTTGCTTTCAGTAACTGTTTATCAACCAGATAAAAATAACTTTATGCTTTTTTTATATATTAACATTCTTTGATTAAAAGATACGCAGTACAGGTATGCAGATTTCCAAGACCCTTAAAATGCTCTCAAGTGATATCCTGCCACTGAAGTGTTGTGAATCTTCCATCACAATTACACACAGCTTGCACTACCAAATGCTCTGTTCTTTGCAATTCCCTTGATTATAAAAGGAATTGATTTTTCACCTAATTTTAGATCCTTTACAACACTGTAAATTGCATTACTAGATTGGAACATAAATCTTTACTGTTCAGGATGTTTTTCCACCTAAGGAGAAGTCTAATGAATTGCATCAAGGATCGCACTTGAACAGTGAAGCATCCAGACAAATATTTAAAAAACAGAAAAAATAACTTTGTTTTGTATTATTTAGTGTCTGAAAAAAAAACAAACATGCTTCTAAAACTAAGGGAGCTGCACTGAAACAGTTCTTCTACATGTCTTCCTATCAATTAAGCCATTGGAGAAGGAAGAAATTCCAGTCCAAATTTTGTCTTAACTTAAAACCCATTCTAAAGCCTACTGAAGTCAATATAAAGGTGCCATTTACTTCGAAGGGCCATGGAGGCCCTGTAGCCACTTGCTTTTGCAGCATTTGATCTTTGGTGCAGGAAAGCTATGGAGGGGGAGTCATCTACAAACCCATATGCTCTCAAAAAGAGTGGTAAAATTGCCACCTAAGATGCCAAGGGCCCTCCTGTTGCAGGACTGTCACAGAAAAAAAAGGCGTATGATCACTTCATAAAAGACAATGTCATAACACAAGCAAACTAGAAGGTCAATTAACTCCACGTGGCATATTTTGTTCTGGCATTTCCTGATCCTCAAGTGCTTGGCTTTGCTTTTAAAAGCAAGGGGGGGGGGGGGGGGCGGGGAGCTACACAAAATATGTCAGAGTTATTTAGAAACCAAACCATAAGCAATCCATTCCAACAAACACTTGGTGGTACCAAACACTTACAGACATCAACAAGACAGAAGGGTTTTTATTGCATAGATATCTGCCTTTCAAGCTGAAGTGGAATGTCACAGCAGCAGTAGACTTTCCTGTCTACTGTAGGCCACAGCAAAGTGAAGGCTGTGACAAAACACAACCTATGGCAGTGGGCTCTGTGTGCGCAAAGGAGCTTTGCTCATCCACTTTCGGTTCATGTCACATGGGTGAGCAATTACTCCCTAGTGATGGTTGCTGGCATAGGCATACAATACTCAGATCTTCGTAGCGAGTACACTAAATGCAAAAGTTCTTGTGCCAGAAAGCACAGGAACAGCAGCAGAGGTGATGGGAGGCAAGCACTTGGTTAACGAAGGTTTTTTTCACTGGGAGCTCTGCTATAAATTATAGATATAGAATAATTAAAAAAGAAAAAGAAAAAAAACCTCAGGTCCCATTCCAGACTGTAACACAGCTACACACCGCTCCTTTATTCATCCTTCTTGTTTTCTGCCACCTCTGCCTACCCTGTCCCTTTTCTACCCTCAGCTCAGTCTCAATTTCTGCTCTTCATTTGGGCTAAGATCACCAATCTTCTACCAAATTTCCTTGTTCAAGTAGCTACTGTCCTTAAGAGCTTCTCAACCCGCTCTGCTCTCCCTACCACAACAGTTCTTTTGGTTTGGTTTTGGGGTTTTTCTGTTTTTATTGTGGGGTGGGGTTGAGGGAAGCTGGTTGGTTTGTTTAAAAAAGAAAGCCTTCTTTGCCTTTTGCCCCCTCATCCAAGTCTTCTTGCTCAGGAGGCTCCCTATCACCCTCATAACCAACCCTTTCAGCCTGTATTTCTTGTATCTCAGCTCAGTCCTCCTCCTTACCACTCTTTCACAGCACCAGTCTCTTCCCTGCTCTCACCTCCTCACCCAAGCTCTTTCCAAATCCAACCAAATTATTGCCTGTCCCATCCAATTTCCTTGCCTGGTCTATAGCTCTCCTTCCCTTCCACCAGAGGCTAATCTGTTTGTTTCTCTTCTCAAATACAGCTCTTGCTCCATTTTGCCAGGAGAGGAAAGACCAACTTGAAGAAATAGAGGCTGGATGCTAGGAAAGCAGCCACCACACAGAAAACCTCACCTGACCCTGTAGCTCTGGGCTGAAGTATGTTGAGTGGCTCTGAAGCAAAGACACTCTGAAGCACCCTGGTGAGCAGTCAGAGCTATGTCAAGTATGCCAGGGTATCTCAAAGGTTCAGACTTGATAGGTTTCAGTCTAGTCTATAGAAGATCTTATATACACTTATTTTTAGCTGATATTCTTTAGAACAGAAGATTAAAACTCTGCCAAATTTCCATTCCCTCATCTACAGCACAGAAAAACCTAGTTTTGTTCAAAGAAAAGACCATTGTATTTTATTTTAAAAGTATAAAAATGTCACTTTCTTGGAACCTTACTTGAGGGATGTTTTGGCTTTCCTTTGCAGTTAGGAGGTTGCACATGGTATGGAAAAAAAATTCCAGGATAAAAGCTTATCAAAGTCAACAAGCAATTCAGAATGGAGTATTGTAGTGTGAACTGTCAGATGACCTCAATAATAACTGGCACTATGCTCTTCCCTTTAGTGTAAAGGGATGCAAAACAGTGTCTCAGCTTCTTTAAGATCATAGGTACTGAAGACGAAGTGTTGTAAAATCTGCAGCAAGAAAAGCATCCATTCTGAAGAAAACAAATTAAGTTTTAGTTTAACGTCAGATTATGCCTACACTAAGAGAAGCATTTGTCTCCTACCACCCAACATATCAGAAGATAACCAACCCCCTGGAGCTTACCAGTATTTTCATTCTTTTAAAATACTTTTAAACTAACTTTCAGCATCCACCAAGATGAACTTCTGCTGGCATTACTGCCTGAAATAATTTCATGTGACTCATCAATTTGCACAGGACACTGTGAAAGGCTCTCCACATTCTGAAGAAATTAAGTGCTTAATTTAATCCACATGTCTTTCTTTGGGTTTTTTTAATTATTCATTTATCCATGAGAACAGAAGGTTGCAGGTCTGGAGTTATATATAGACATAGAAGTGGAGAACAGGACAGAAGACACTTGCCATGTCTGTTTATTTTGCTAGGCAAACTCAATACCTGTATGAAGTGAGAAAGCTGTTAAGATACTAACTCTTTTTTGCCTCCCCTAACTCCAAAAAAATAAAAACCACAAAAAAATAACCACCAACTCAGTCAAGCAATCACATTATATAAGAGCACAGGATCACCTAATGCTGGAATTGTCACAAGTTTCTGTAATGGGACCTGGCAGCTCAATCAGTATCTCTCAGTCCAGTTCACACACTTATCCACTGAGAGGCACCGAGTGATCAATCGGTCCCAGTGGAGCACATATTAGATCAAATGGTGGTGATAGGAGCTATCTAAACCCTTCACAACCACAGCATAACTCAATAAATCTTTTTAGTGTTAAGGTATTTGACAGCTTGGCTTCTTTACAAAAGTAAAAAGGAGCAGCTCATCCAAATAGTTTCATCATGGAGGTTTGGCCCTGGCAACATCCTCCCTGTCAGAGCTGGCCAAGAGGACAGCCATCTTACTCATTCACAAAATACTCAGTGAGCTGTAATATTAGTTCTCACAGATATGTTGCAGCATCCTTTGAAGAGACTATGACAAGAGGAGATGTGAAAGAAAACGGCAATTTGTTTGTTAGATGTCATGTTATTTTTTTCCCTTAATATTACATTTCACCCACTGCATTCATCAATAACCTTAGCAGGACACTGCCTGACATTTTAAAAAGTGCAATTAATTATGAAAAGTCATGCTGTTTGAGAAAAATTTATGCCACACTGAAAATACAAATTTAGTGACTCTCTCCAAGTTTTTAAGCTAATACTATTATCCACATAATAATGTCCAGGGGCATAATAGTGTCCAGAGGCACCAGGCCATTGTGTTAATCACAGTGGAGTAAATCTGTAGGAAAATCTGTAGAAAAAAAATAATTGCCTTGACCTTATCTAAAGTTTTCTGATGGAAACATCTGAAATCCAGCCTTTCAGCCACGGGTGTTTGTTCAGTACCCTCCTTTTACAGTGCCCGAAGGACAAATGGGATTCTGGCCTCTGCTCTCAAGTCCACTCCCACCACAACTGCTAACCCACAGAACTTACTTGGACTACCACAGGCTAGTCTTCTCACACACAAATCAAAGCAAGCATATTCCTGGATGATCTGGATCCCCTTCCCAACAGCTGGGAGGGAGTCTCCAGTTCTAGCTCTCCCAGGGGCTGGCTGCAATGACTGAAATGCAGAGCAAACCCTGAGCAAACACATGGAGAGAGCAGTAGAAAGGGCGGGTACCATTCTTGGGAATCATGTAACAATCCCTTTTCCTTTTGAAACCTTGGTGAAGTTCTTATGAAATAAGGTCAGCTGTTTTATATGTGAAAGTGTTAGCAGCTCCTTTCACCTGAAGTGGAAGGAGCCTTATCAGCACAACTGTGGCCAGGTTTAAACCTTTATGCAAACAAGTCTTGCTTAGGAGAATCTAATTCCAATCTCTTTATTGCTCACCTAAGGCATTTATTGCACTTGATAGGCTATGAAGAAGGGCAGCCAGATTGATCCCAAGATTATAGAATTGGAACTAATGGGAACTGTTATAAAATTTTAATACATGCTATCTTCCAGACGAAAGGAGATTCCAGGGGGAACTGACCTTTGAGTGCAGAAACCTTAATAACATGTCAACAGTGGGGTTACATTTTCAAGACAAAAATGAATGACAAAATTAGGGAGATTGCACTACAGTTGTACTGTATAGAAATAACTCTCAAAGGAGAGGTTTCTGCTAGACTTAAGTGAATTTATGGGTTATATAAAAGACTGAAAAAACACAGGACCAAAAAAAATGCTGATATAGTTGCCACTGATTTCAAGCAAATCTGTGCCAAACAACAGAACTCTTTTCATTGCTGATGCAAGCGTCATCTCATCTTAACTTCTGATTATACACCCACAGTATTGACACTCTTTTTAGTAGCACAATCCTCCTTCAATTTGTACCTTTTCATTCACAATCACTATTAAGGGGGGTAGGGGGGAAGCAACCGCCTGTTCTAAATAAGCAGTACATTCTTCACAAAATATAATTTAACAGAAAACAAAATTATTTGAAATTAAATTTACCAAGTCGTTTTGGCCAGAGAAAAAAAGGTGGAGAGCCAGAGTAACTTAAAATTGCAAGGGACCTCTGGAAGTCATCTGGTCAAAGCCAAAGGAGGGAATATTTAAGAAGTCTAAACACCTAATTTTAAAATTTCAGAACCATTTTGCAGATGAAGCAGTCTGTGATTGATGACATGTTTGTTTTCCAAATTTGCCTTTAAAAACATGCATAAAAAGTTGGTACTTTCAAACTGATCCTGCCCCATTTTATCCCAATTGCTCTGTTCAGAAAATACTCAGCAGCTTTATTCATCATTTCCCACCATCTTTTGATTACATGGCTCTACCCAGACTTGCATGCACAATGGCTTTAATTCTTTCCACAACCAATTTAAATCCTCTTCTGCATCTGATTAGAGGAATGGTATTTAAAAAAAACAAAAAACAAAACCAACCAACCAAACACCATGATCCTCAAAAGTGTTCTTCAAAAAGTAATTCCATTCATATTAGGAATATTTCTTGTCTACCTGCTATACAGAATATGCTCCATAGCATTGCACAGTACTCCCAATGGCTTTTATTAAAAATTCAGAATATAATACAGAAACTTTTCTGGTGTTTTAATTTGCTATGAATATATGTGTCTGGCACCCACCAAGGAGGAGTCAGCCACCGACCTGTGGTAGTAAGTGAATTACACAAGCCTATACAAAGCATAGGCTGTCACATGTATTCACCATACATTTAAATTAATACTGACCTGGAAAATACTTAACGTATCAGACCTACTAATAACAATAACTGGAATACTCAACCTTTTACTACAAAGTCACATCAAGACAACAGTACTGAAATAAGTGCTTTCACCTTACAGTTGCACTTGAAAACATTCCTTAAAAAACACTGGAAAGAAAAGGTGTATGCTTATACACAGCTTTGGGGTAAAGCCATGCACTTTCCTGTTCTTAACAGCTCTGCACCAGTTGTCACATAAAAGATGACGATGATCCTAAATAAGTCTGTATAACAGATATATTCCTGTCTTCGGACTGTGTGATACCATTTGTTGAGGTTTCCTGTTTACTTTCCAGATCAATTATTCAGTCACATGCGCCTGCGCAATATGAGAGTTTTTAAAGCACACAAGGCCTAATTATTGTCCCAGGTTAAATAACTAAACTAAGATTACCAGAATGTTTATCCAGGCATTTGCATTCAAGAAAGGCTGCTGGAAAACAAGCAAAACTCAAATATTCTCCAAATAAAAGTACCTCAGGAAATTAGGATGGAATTAACTTTGAGAAGCCTATGTCTTTTCTGTTCTACCAGCTCTATCCTGCCAGACCTCAGAGTCACAGTGAAAATTGAGAAAACCATTAAAAAGCCCTTGTCACACAACGGGCAGCAGGAAGATCAGTTGTCTGTCACCTTTATTTAAGGCACTCTAGAGAGGAGTGTGATATGTGCTGCTCACACTTAAATATGGGGGAATGGCAAGAACAAGGGGCTAGGCAGGCACAGACAGAAATATCAATATAGATGCCTTTACTCACTAAAGACTTCTAAAAAATTTACCTTAACAGATTGATCTATCAAGATCACAGAGCTACGACTGAAGTCTCCATAGCAGGTTAAAGCAGAGCTCCTCCATGTTTTATGAGTTGTCTGATGAGAGGTTGCTAAATGGATTTTTGTATTCAGCAACTCAACGTCATCTCCTGGCATAATTAATTTCATTTGCCCATTCTGATGTGGGACTTCTGGAACTTCTAGGCTTTTAAACCTTCCAGCATGCTAGCACCAGTACAGTCCCCAGAAAGGATAGCAGTCTTCAAGATGGCTAAACAGCTGAAGCAATTCTAAGTAGTCCATAGAATCAAGCTGCATGTTGCTTGCAATTGTTCACATTCTTCCTCCAAGTTAAACAAGAAATAACTTCTATAACAGGATATCACAATTACAGTTAAACTCCTACACCTAGCACTTACCTCCTCTTATGGTCACAGCATGAGGTGCAACGATGCATACCTCAGTATTGGTCTAGATGGAACTTCGATGCCATTAGCTTCGGGTGACTGTTAAATTTAAAAAAATAAAATTAAAGCTGACACTAAATATAGAGTTAGGGACAGCTCCACACCATTTTGGTGCCCAATTTCCACCAATGCAGATACAGGAATCAGGCAAGTATCTAATGCCACAGATGCTTGCTGTTAGCTTTTCTCTTAGCACTAGCTTAGATCAGGGAAGGTTGTTCTGAATGATAGGTCAGTGGAACAGGATTTTGGAAAGTCAAATTTAAATTCCCAGTGCAACTTCCCAACAGAGCTTCAGCAAATCACCCTATCTTATTTGTGTTTTGTTTATTTTTTGTTGTCATTTTGTTTTTTAATCACCCTGATGATTAAAACCAGTGGTGAGGAATAAGACATATCCTCCAAATGACATGCTGAAAAGATGGTTCTTGATTTTGGACCTTCAGTTTTGGAAGCCACATATGAATCTACCACTTGAGCTGTCAGTAATGTGGTATTTCCAACGCAATATTGTAACACAGCAATAACTTTAGCCACAGTGAGCAATTCTCCAGTCAGTTTTCAGTATGTATCTACGAAAGGGTGTTAACACAAGCAGTGACTCAGAAACGTTGTAGTATTTTGCAATGTCTTTTTATTGTGTGATTTATATTCATGGTTATCTTTTTTTAATCCTAGACATCCATTCTATATCTCATCTAGAAGTTTCAGCTAGAATTTTTTCCATTCTTCACAGCACCAAGCAGACAACATGGTCCCTTTCCCCCAAAAAGGGCGCACAGCCTCCGTATTGCAGAGTCTATTGGGCTGAGAGCACAGTCTCAAATAACCACAGCAAATAAACTTCGCAGGATGACTTTTGCACAGCACTTCACCCTATTCTACAGAGTAAAGCAAAGTAAAATCAGCCATATAAATCAAAACCTTGAAAACTGCATTACCTTAATACTTGAATTTGCCATGAAAAATTGCCAAAGCATATTTGCAGACTTAGTAATTCCTTTAAAAATTGGTTTCTAATTATCTACTTGCCTAAATAACAATTTTACCCTTTTCTGATCATAGATTATTAAATTAGAATAGGTTTAACATTTTCCTCTTCCCACAACCAAGTTCCTTGAGACTCAGGAGACCAGACCATGCCTGATGGAACAGAGCAATTCAGTAACTTGATTAAAAGGACTGGGCTGCTCAACAAATAGGCCCAGCAAAGGTCCTGTGTTGAAGCTTTCATGCACCAGCCTTTTAATTTCAGAATGTCATTCAATAAGGGCAACGAATTAACTAATCAAAAGGACTTGCATGAGTGAGTTAGAGGTGGCTGAACTTGAACTGAGAAAGCATGCACACAGATTGAACAGAAAAGATGATAACCATACACTCGCTCTCCTTTAAAAGGACAGTACCTGCTGAGATGGATACCTATAATACCAGCACTTCAGAGGTACACTGGCACCTCTTGTGGAGGGAAACAGGACTTTCTGGGAATTTCCCTCCACTCTACCACTCTTAAGTATTCACACCAGTATTTCCAGATCCCCATTTTCAAATCCCCCACTTCACGTTTCCAACTTACATTCAAGATGCCCTGATAATAGGGCTGCAAAGCAAGCAATGCACTGCCAGTGCCAAGAAAAGGTCCGTTCAGGCATAACCACATTGAGAATCCTATTACTGTGTGAATTAGAAGCAATTCTCCCCACTGTTAATCTAGAGGCAATGCAATTCACCAGTATTAGGAACAGTGCTTTAGTAACAACAGTTACTGTACCAGTCACATAATATTCTATGATCATTATCTAGATGTGCTTTGAATGAGAAGAGATTCGATACCAGCACTAGAGGCATTCAGAGCATGCCATTCAAACACTGCACAGAGCTGAGAAGGTGGTGTTTGACATATAACAGGCATTCATATGCCCATCTGACAGGGTCATCAGGGGCACCCGCTGGTCTTTTGCGCCCATCTCTTCTGCTGAGCAAGGGGAATTGCAGACTTTCTGGAGCAGAGGCCAAAGCAAGAACCAGGGAGGAAGGGAGATGGAAACAATTCAGAGGAAACACGGACATTTTTCAGGTTTTGGGGAGGCTTTTTTAATTTGGTTTGTTTGGTTTTTTAAATAAATAGCAAGTCCCTACACTTCCATGCCACCCCGGAGTGAGTGACTTAGTTTCGTTCAAGGATTACCGAATCGCAGCTTCTTTACATGCCGCACCTAGCAGCAACCTCACTGTATGCCACCAGCCACAGCGCACAGCCCTCACTGCAAAGCCCCACGGGCGGGCGGGTAAGCGTGCCCTGCGCTGCCTGCTGACAGCTAACCTACAAGCTCCCTTCTGCAGCCTGTTACACAAACGCACAAGGAGCTCCCAGCACCAGCAAATTCACCCCAGTGCACAACACTGATGAGCCTTCATACAAGCACCAGTGACACGAAGCAGAGCTCTGCCTCGTCATTCAAAATTTATCTTGCATGTATTCCATCTTTTAGAATTAGCCCTTTTAACAGCTCTCCCATCTCCTTTTCTGATTCTGACAGAAAGGAACATCCAACAGGGCTACGATACTCACCGAGACTGACACACTATAATCTCCCAAAGAAAATACAGCCCTTCCTAAAACTACTTTTTCTTTTTAAAACACCCACCAGTCATAACATTTCTTCAGCTACTACAGTCTGCATGCTGTTTGTATTTTACTTACAGCCATTAACATAAGGAGAATTAAATTATGCGCAGGGGAGGCTGGGAAAAACATTCTTTGGCCTCCATGCACTTTAAAACAGCCTTTTCTTACAGATGACAGATTCAGGACAGGGAAAGTCTAAAATGGGACACTATTGCCATGTATAACACAGTGAACAAGCAGTTAGTGCCCTTCCCCCCACCCCAACACACCATCAAAGAGACCTGACTTAAACACATTTGTTTTCGTGATGCTTCAGAAACCTTTGATGGCAATATATAGAGGGATTTCTTTGGCACTTTTATCTTCCCTGTAGCCCTGTGTGGCACAGTCCCATAAACAAACTGCTGACTCTGAGGTAGGCTCGCTTGACTTTACTGTAATCAGCAAAGCACAAGGAGTGGAGAACTGAGTTGCAGAAACACTTATGGAATAAAGTGTCAAGACAATAGGGAGGAAATATACACACATATATATGTATATCCACAAATCTCCTGTCACTTTACAAACTTGCAGTCTTTATGGGAGATCTGTTTTCACACTTTATTATCCAATTTACTGTAGATACAATAACAGAGTAGAAAGTAGAAATACAGCCTTCGGATCTGTTTCTATGGCTGCCAGAGATGAGAAAATGAATCACTGTAGAAGTCGTTTTCTGGTTTCTTTTATCATCATTGCTAAATCATCAGATCTCCCCTAGTCCAACACCTAAGCAGTGCAATGTGCTGAGCTTTTCCTCAACTTCATTTTCTCCCAAGAGCTGCAAGAGTTTGTTTTTACTGTGGAAAACCAGTCAGCATATTAATTACACCAAAACCCAGATATGATTCAACTAGGTGAGTGCATTATAAAAAATGTAAAACACAACATACATAGATTACCCAACCCCTGACAAAAACAGCAACTTGAAGTCCTGATTCTGCAACCAGATTCTTATCTTAAGCGCAGAAAGGATCATGGTGAACAAGAAGTTTGATATTCTGTATCAGAAAGTGAATAATGTTTCACCTAAGTTTTAAAGCAAGCCTATGATTTATCACTGAGTTACAGGACAAACTTCTAAAAAGATAGAAATTATGAATAAGACTTACAATAACAATGAATTCACTACATCCATAGTAAGTGCTTCCAAAGGTTAAATACTCTCATTAAAACAAACACCTTAATGCAAGACTCTGGCTTATTGAGTTTGCTCAGCTGTCCATAACTGCTTTACAACATTAGTTCAGTATTTTCCTTTTTTTGATATGAGCTTAAAATTATTTTGCCAAGAGATCTGCTACTTCTTGCTGTAAATCAAGCAAAACATATTTCATGTATAGAAATATGAAAATATGAAAGAATTAGGAATGTTAAGAAATTATTTGAAAAAACCTTCCAGATTGCTGCTACTTTGAAGTGTGCTTGTAGTACTTTATAATAGGGAAAAAGGAAAAAAAAAAAAAAGAATGAAAAACCTTTTACAGCTACACTCCTATGTGGCATTAAATACTTTGCCACCGATTCCTGTTGAGAAAAAAAATTGACTTTTAGCTGGGAAAATATGGCTCCTAGGGTTCAGTCTGAGTATTTTATAAAGAAACATAGATGGCAAAAGTGTCATGTGAGAAAACAACAAGTAGAAAATAAAATTGAATCTTCATTTTGAACTGTGAACTGCAATTTGACTGCCAGAATACTACCAGTATAGTACACAGAGTGGAGGGGAAAAAAAAACAAACATTAAAAAACCCCCAAAAAAACACCCAAAACCAACCAAACAAACAAAAAACCCACAAAAAAAAACCAGCAACTAGCCATTTTGGGATCCTGCTTGAGAAGATGTTTGGCTGGGCTTGTTAGAAGTTTACAGAGATAAATCCTTCTTACATAGATCTGCCTGCTTGAAAATAGCTTAAAACTTGTTCATCTGCACTCAGAATTATAGCAAGCTAATGCTGCATTACCTGACAAGGGTGGATTCTTTTTAAGCAGAGATTTCTAAAATAATCAAAGCTAGATGAGATGGAGGAATCAACACTGTGCCTTTGTCTACACTCAAAAGACATTGCTGGGACACCAAAACAGAAGAACTCTTCTACCATGGTCATAATAGGTATAAACCAAACCAAAACTGCTAGTATAGTTTGGACCTCCTTGAGCACTTTTACACACTTTAACCTCTTTCACCTGTATTGATGTTAAATACATGAACTGGCGAAAAATCACAGGCTCTACAAAAATGTCTTCTGTAGGTAGCTGTGCGACGTGTCATTGTCCCTTCCCTATGGCTCTGATGGTAGAAAGTACTCTCTAATCTCCTTCCAGCAAAGTCACTGGGCTAACTCAAAGTCAGTGGGCAAACCCACCCCCACATTCAAAGCAGATTAAACTAGTCTCACAGATTTAGACTGAACCAGACTAGAATATTCTTATTCTGCTTGCAGGGCTGTAGAGGAACAATCTCTGGCAACATGGCACTGTCAAGTACCAGCAAGTGACATCAACTTCAAATAGCACAGCAAAATGAATAACTGTTTGCAGCCAAAGAGTTGTATTTCCAACATTCAGCTAAAGCAGTCTAAAGGAGATGCACAGTAGTTAAGAGGTCAGAGCATAAACATGGAGAGTTAGCATGGCTCACCTGATTCACAGTAACTTGTAAGCCCTCCCTGACTAAGAGTTCAGAGCCTGGTATTAGTAACTTGAATTCCCTTCCTAAGCTTGGAAAATAGCTGATAGTATTTGGGGGGCATGGGGAGGAGATTCACTGAAGTACAGGTAAATATTAGCTTCACTGGACAACTGTAGCAACAAAAGCAGTGGTACCATTTACTGATGGGCTACTGGTATTCCCCTACCCTCTTGCGAAGCTGAATAATTTAAAGTTGAGTTAACACACTTAAATGAACAAAGAATCCTTGCACAAAGTCCCCAAATGGTATTTTTGGTTTTATCTCTTTAAAACATCCTGGTAAAAAAATGTTAGGACATTGCACAGGAATACCCAACCTGTTAAAACCTTTGTATAATCTCACCAAAAATACACTGGAGACCAAGGAAAAAAATGTTCCCTGACTTCAGTGGGCTCTGGTCCCATCCCTTAATGATACCTCCCCAAGTTTGATGTGCACTAATTCTTTATGCCACTTAATGACCTACCCCTTAACAGCTATGTCTTAAACTTTAGGGTTTTAAACACCTGGTTACCACCCAAACATAGAGTAAAGCTGAACTTCTAAGAGAGAGTGACAATGGTAACAGGGTAAGGCTAGGAGACTGCAGATCCTCTCCGCCCACCGTCCAACCCAGAACATGAGCTGAATCCCTCCAGTTTCCCACCAGGGCCCACACCTCTGTGCAGGTCTGACCTGCATCGTCCTCCCTCCTACCACCCCAAGTTTTCAGCTCAGCAAGCTGCACACTTAGGCAGCATCATGTTTCTTACCTCCAACCCAAAGCAGCTGCTTGTCTTCTCAAACAGTAATCAAAGGTGATGCTAATTCTCAAACATCACCCACTGCTGCAGGCATGTGGTTTTAAAAATACCATACAGTATTTGAAGTAAAGGACAGGCTAACTCTGTATTGCAACATTATTTAAGTCACTGTCTTTGACATTCTTCCAAACATTCATTTGGCTGCCAGGCTGGAAAATGCCAAAGCTCTAAAGGTTATTAGACCATTGTTTATGACAATGGGAGTGTGAAAGTTTGCAGTCATGATAACATATTCAACTTAAAAGAGAAGAAAATTGAAGACATGATTAAAAAAACCCCTTACACACAAAAGCTCTGACTGTCCCTTTATGCAGCTGACAAAGGAGCTTTCTTCCCTCCTTCCCTACTCCCTCATAAAAAAAAATTAATCTCAACATATAATAAAGACTGAGAGGAACAGAAAAATTAATTTAATAGATTTTTCTACGTGCATTATGCAAAGCAATTTTTAGTCTAGAAAGAGGTACTGCAGTTTACCTAAATTGACTCTTGAGGGTATTTTACTTAGAATTAATGTTTAATAGATGTTAGCTGAGCTGAAGAAGTAAATAGCTCATGGAAGAGAAATAGCTCTAAATCTCCTCATAAATAGTAATTTTTCCACAAGTGCTTCTACATGGGCCAAAAGCATACCTGCACTGCTGAAATATCACAAGCAACTATTTCTGCCTGTCACTTAATTGTTTGAATAGAAATTCATCAGAATTTTTGGATCAAGCTTTCTGCTCTTTTTCTCCAATATACACAAAATATTGCACAAATGTTTTTTTAGGGGAAATCCATATAATTGTGTGCTGAACTGGAAGTCCAAACATCCCTCTTCTGGTGCCTCACTGCCACAGAACCCTAGTAATTGCAGGCAAATCAGTAATCCCTAGTGATTGCAGACAAATCACATAACCCTGCTGTCCCTCAGTCCCCAGTTAGTAGAGCTGGAGTAGTATTATTTCCCCTCTTTACACAGGATTTGAAAAAGCACAGCAGCAATGTTTGTGACTCATTCACCAAGGCACAGAGGAGCAACACTATTCAACATTTGTAAGAATCCATAGGCTGGTTAGACTGTCACTTCAAAGGCAGTTCTTTTTAATCTTCCCTTCCTTTTCTTCCTGCTTCAACCTTTCATACTGCCTCTTCCTTCCCAGGGGGTTAAAACCCGCTCCCAAATACACACCTCACGTAAGAGAGACCGTGACAGGGAGTGAAGGCAGATCTGTCAACCTGCATTGCTGCCCAGCCATTCCTCACACCTGAACCCTGCTTTCCCCAGAACACCTTGGTCCCTCCCTACAGGAACAAGAGCAGAAAAAGCTCAGAGTCACCTCTTTCCCTGACAGCTAGTAATACCCTGTGCAATAGCAATACTGTTTGGACTTTCCAAACAAGTTGAATTGGATGGGGGGAGAGCTACCGAAAATGTTTATTAGGAAAAACAACTCCAAAACCCCGGAGTTTCAGTTTCTCTGTCACACCAAGTTATGCGTGATTTCCACTCACTTTGCTAAGTGCTTTCAACTAAAAACTGAAGCACAACCTACAGCGAAGAGTTGTTACCAGTCGCGTCTTTTATCCAAAGGATATTGGCCCCGGATGAGAAAAAGAGATTCATGTCCTTCCTCTAACCAAGAGGATTCAAGGGCTTTCCTCTCTCCTTCCAAACATTAGTGCTATTAATCCAGTTTACTGATGCTGCCTTGGCCTCTCCCACAGACAGTGTGCCCCTGCAAGTGATGTACTCCAATACGACATGAAACCAGGCTGAAGCCAGACACACTGCACCTCCTTTCCCTACTGCAGTTGGCTGAGCAGAGAAGCCAGATGGTTCTCTTGTCCTCTGGCCCAGCTTCAGTACAAACATTTTACAGAAAAAGAAAAGTTTCAATCTACCCACAGAAAGTGTTCTAACCACTGGCTTGTGCACCAAAGGACCAGCAATTCTTGCTGTTGAGTTTTTCAAGGACACCTGTGTGTTCTGCTGCCATGAAAAGTACTTCAGATGGAAACAAAATTTTGTTTTCACGGAAGGAATATTTCATTTGACCTTCCCAAATCTTTAAGAAAAATCTTTCATTTTTCTTTCAAAGTGAAAAACAAGGTAGATGAAGATTTGTATCAGAACAAACCAAGCAAGCATTTGTGGTTACTTGGTTCAGTGGCCGAACAAACAAATAAAATACTTTATTCACCCGACCCTGCAAGCAAAGACAAATGTTTCCCGACACATGAAAGCCAGAAAGCTAATCTGTTTCAACCCAGGTCAATGGATTAGAATTATAATTCTAGAATTAGAAAAATAAGAGTTATTATACAAATCTGAAGTAATTAGAAGTTTGATTTTTCAAAAAACCTGTTTCATTCTTAATAATATGGTTAAAGAGAACCATAAAAACCTTAAATTCTATTTTAAAATACACTAGCAGTAAGAGTTGAGTAGAACTGAGAGCTAGATATTAAATGAGTGCTAAAACCCAATCCTTTTTATCTCTGAATAAAACACAAAAACCAATACTCAGTTGAAAATCTTTACAAATCATTTGTTTAAATAGAACACTAAAAAATCCTCATTTTTCAGATGTTTACACTTAAAATTAAGACACTGCTCATAACTTTCATTTTTATTTCCACTTCTGACAAGAAATCAGGATGACAATACAATGTATAATGTTAAACTATGTCACGCTGTAGTTTGTTTGGTTTGGTTTCTTTACTCATTTTCTACCCCGCTCAGTGTTGTTTGATGCTTTGTGAGCATTTTTTATGAAGGAAAAAAAAACAATAAAGTCCCAAAACTGGGCCCTGCAAATGCTGTAATTCTGCACTGAGTTAGGTACCTGTTGTTCAAAGAAATAACTAGAAGCCAATAGAGCTTATGGCTCACAAATTATACCAATAAACATTTTATCCTAGAATAGTTAGGAAAAGCAGCTAAGTCACAAACCAGCTATGCTTTTGGAGTCAAATCCCCAAATTATGCATTACATAATAAACCCTCAGAGAAAAAACATACCAGAAAATACAGTTTCCTGTCTCACTTTCCATTTTCAAAGCATTCCACATGCATGAAATACTTAGACCTCACACCCTACAAGAATTACTGAATAAAACCCTCTTAGCATCTTTGCCTCATGTTTCTTGTTCATGAGATGTCATGAAAACATGGAGTGGGGCTAATGCTGAAAACGAAAGGACTCCTGCGTACAGACTACTAAGTCAACAAAAATGCTGTCACCAGCACAACAAGAACTGTGTCTTAGTTTCTTTTTTCCTTGAGATCATTTGGTTTGATTTTTAAGCATCCTTGCTTCTTTCTTGCAACTGGGAAATGTTCTTATCATCTCTTTTCTACTAATTAGGAAAGGAAAAGTCACCAAATCAGTGCCCTTAGACCCCACAGCCTTTCTCTGTGTACCCTTAATACCTGGGCAGTGACTAGTGCAGCACAGAGAAAGGGCCAAGTGACAGCTGGAGAAGACTATGTTGCTAAATCATACTCATATTCAAAGCCTATTTAATCTTTTCTGTTTAAGGTCTGAGCGCATCTTTGGAAACATATGGGTGCTTGCAAGCATCAAATATGGTCTAGCAAACTATTTAAAACAGGTATGGCCAGCCTTCACAGTTTTAAGAGTCTCACACAGCTTCAAGACATTTACCCAAGACACTTAAAGAGAAGCCCCAGCGATCATTCAACAGGAAAGGGATGACAAGAGCTCTCACGAATCACACCTTGGTAACACAAGGGATTTCACTGTAGGAGCTGCCACAAGGGGCCCTTTCAGACACTCACCATCTATATAAGCCCAAATGTACAGGCAAGTAGGTACTAACAGGCAATTCAGGTAGGACTTCCTGCAAGGAGCTCAGCAGATCCATCCATCTCCACCCCTACGGTAATCTTTCAGCCCCTCTGCTCCAAAGCTTCTGTTGCTTATGGGTCGCTCTGCAGCAGGCATCCTGGCAACCTACTCTCCATGGTGGATTACGAACCAAACAAAACGAATGTAACTACCTTGCTCTTTACAAGGCTCGCAAGACATGTTATACTGACAGTTAATGCATTACCTTTTCCACAGAGGTCAGCTCCTGTGTTTTCCTCCCAACACATGGCTATTAACATTTAACACCAATCCTTCACTTACTCATAAGCTTTTAGCTGCATACTAATTTTTCCTCCACTTTAACACGAGTGACTTGAACTTCTACCTTATTTTCCAACTGCAATTCCACTGGGTGGTTTCCATCTGCTCACGGTATCCATGCTCAGTTTAAAAAAACAAACAAACAAAAAAACCAACAAACCAAACACAACAGCACAAAATACACACAACAAAAGTTCTTTGCTATCAGAGCCAGGGATAGGTCACATCAGAATCAGTTCAGAGAAACTGAATTTGTGGTCTAACTTATATCATCATTAAGCCAAGGAAACCACAATCAATAAGAGATTACATTTGACTGAAGTTTCTTGGCAACAGCTGCATGAAAAATGTTAGGGCTACTCTCTCCCTCGTTTTCTCCTGTCTTTCAGAAACCACTGGGCACTGCCACTTTTGCAGATCTCATGCATTCTGCTGGCAACCTACACAGCAGTAATTTGTGAACGTTGCTTGAGTGCAGCTCATTGTTTGTCAGTGAAGTTACAGAGATCAGCTACATTGCAAGTCACTTGCTGCATTCATCTTCCCTGATTCTCTTGAAGTGCAGGAAAAATGGACCATTTCAAATTGATCAAACCCTCAACATTCTCTCTTTGCTATTTCATTCAACTCCAATTTAGCTTCTGGTCACAGACAGAAAACTGCACCCTTTGAAAAAATTAGTATCTGACGAGTCATGGATGGTCACTGGGAAATGGATACAACAGCATGAAAGAATTATTCACCTGCTAAATGGGTTGTTAAACATAACCACTTCCACAATAAAATGCCACCAAGACATAAGTGCAAATAAGTAAATTAACTCTGGGTACTTACCAAAGAGAGTGATTATACAGTAACTATTTGCCCACAGTGAAATGCATTATATCTAATAAGGTAATAAAATTCGAGTCGTGTAAAAATCTGCTTTTTGCTAATTATGATCCTAAATGCCTACAGAACACATTTGGCTTCATCATCATCACTCGTAAAAGTTATGCTTCATCTTATACTTACTCAGTACAGACCAGGTTTAGACTTTCTTAATACTATGTAGGTAGTATTTATGTAAGAAAACTCTCGGGACCAGATTTATTTCAGTAAAAGAAGGCCAAATATAGCTTAATAGGACAGGAAAGGAAACCAATACATTAACATCACAAGTAGCAGGGTGTAGAAATTAAGGATTCATTTAAGGCAGGAAACAAGCATCTTCACTATGAAAATACTTTCTGTGAACACCAGTTAAACTTTGGTTCAAGCCAAAGCCATTTCCATTGCAGACTAAAATAGCTAACTTTACAAACTTCCCCAGTCAACCCTCCTGAGAATCACTGCTAACCTTCAAATACACCTCTGAGCAGTTAATTCCAAAAAGTTTCAAGGATGCTTCCTCAAAAAAGTTTTCAGTGAACTTCGAAACAACTGGTCTCTGATATTCTGGACTTTTTTTTTTCCTTAAACAAACAAACAAGACAAATCCATCTACTTAGGCAGCAAATTCAACCCATAATTAGGTGAACACTTGGAAAGAACACTGCTGTAAGAAATTTCAATTGAATGCAAGAACCATTACAAGTTGTTGTTTTGCTACAGCAGGAAGTAAAGATCACGGATGGAAGAAAGGCCTTCCTTTGCATCACGCTGATAAAAAATGAGGATTTCAGAAAATATACAGTTTTGTCATCCATTCAGTTGATTGTTTCCAAAAACAAAAATAGCAGAAATTGTCCTGTAAAGACTGCTGCAATTTAATTGCTCTCAAACTGAATAGTGCATTAAAAAAACCCACAACAAACCACACAACACACCAAACAAAAAACCCACACACAAACACCACCACTCCAGTGCGTAAAATAATCCTTAACAATCCAATTACTTACATTTTACTGCAGAAGTAGTTAGAAGATGACTGATGTGCCAGCGACTTTGATAACATCTGATGAATGCTTAAGACACTATGTCTGAAGCTGTACATGGCATCTCTTAGATGAAGATACCACAGCCTCTGTCCCTGTTCATGAGCAGTGGCAGGAAGTCACTCGCATCACACTTTACATACCTCTAGCAGCACAAGAGGGGCGGCACTTTTCAAAGATGTCAGACCAATACTTGAACATAATAGCAAGTCATAGGGGCCACTTCTGGCTGTCAAAATAAATAACTAACTCTAAACTGCAACAGCAACAACATCAAAGAGCATTAATCAATAGCCTGTTTACAAATTAGTACCATTACCTGCTGTACACTATCAGAAATCGTAGTTCAAGGAAAAAAAAAACAAAACCACCAAACAAACCACACTATTTTCACAACTTGTTAACTCTTGTGATTTTATGTCAGAAACATGTTGGCTTCCTTGATGTGCTGCACAGAGATCAACAAATTAAGAAAGCTTTGCCTCCTGTGTAGAAAGGATCAAACAGATTTGAAAATCTACTTTCTGGAAAATTTTATAAAATCACAAAGGGTGTGGCTGAAATATCAATAGCTCACAAAACTGAATTAACTGTATCTCAAAAACTCATGGTAGACACTCTTTGTTCTTAAAACTTCCAGATGATTGAAATTTCACTTCCTCCAGAAATTTTTTCTAGTTACACTACTGTTCCAGTGAGAAAGTTTTTCACAGTGTTTGACCTGATTTTCCACTGCAGATAACAAATGTTCCAAGTCTGTAAACTTACAAATACAAAAAAGATTATGTTTCTTTCCTGACATTCTCTTTCTTTCCTGACATTCAAGACAGGAATAATTCCAGCACCAGTGAAGGTAATGTAAGTTTTGCTTTGCATTTCACAAGAGTCAGAACTTTACTGACTGTTTTTTCATTAAAACCCAGTTGTAATTTCTGATCCTTCTACCCCTCAGGAAATACAAAAGTATCTTCTCCTCTCTTCATAAAACCTGTCCTTATTTTTCCTTCTCTCCAATTTTACCTACTGTACCACCCTTCCCTAACTATTAAATAGCATATAATACAGCAGGCCCGTGTATTGGTTCTCACCCTCAGTCAATTGCTCCTTTACAACTCTCGTCAACATCTTGAGCTTCATCCTCTTCTGTTTCTTTCAATGGCTTTTGTGCTATTTAAAAAAAAAAGTTTTCCTTACCATAGCAGTCCATACCAGCACCACTTGTCAATGCCTAAGACCAGGCAAAGAGCCAGTTATAAACCACATTAGTGTCAGAAACACATACAAAAACACACTGATGGGTAAAAGTTAAGCACAGAGAAGGCTTAAGTTACAAGGCTTCTCCTGCAGGCATCCAGCTATTTTGAAAGTAGTTCAAATAACCTTGCAGCTACTATTCACTGTGTGTCCTCCTAAGGGAATTGGCACAGCATAGCTCATACTGATTTCACACCTCAGCTTTGTGTGAATCCTCCTTCTAGGGGTTCAGCTGTCTGTGATCCAAGGCCTAGTTTTGACACAGCAGAACTGCGTAACCTTGGATGAAACTTCTCAGGAAACTGCCAGCTTGCAAGAAAGCTGTGTAACAATACTTAGACTAGAGCCATGATAGATAAGAACGGTAAATTTGCAGCTAGACATAAGATCCTTGAAACATAGGTTGTTAACAGTTCAAGGACTCAAAAAACAAAAACCTATGAAAAGCTATGAAAACCTATAGTGGAAAAAAACCAGGGAGTCAGAATATACCAACTCAGCAACACAGAATCAGTCCATCCAAGAAGCAATAGAAGTCCACCTTCCCCAATACTGATGACTGCCAGGCCAGCAATGGTGCCAGGATGGGCGAGGCCACACCTGGAGTACTGTGTTCAGTTGTGGGCTCCTCAGTACAAGAGCAATATGGACATACTGGAGAGAGTCCAGCAAAAGGCCACAAGGATGATGAAGGGACTGGAGCACCTCACATAAGAGGAAAGGCTGAGAGAACTGGGGCTGTTCAGCCTGGAGAAGAGAAGGCTCAGGGGGGATCTTATCAACATATACAAACATCTGAAGGGAGGGTGCAAAGAGGATGGAGCCATGCTCTTTCCAGGGGGGCCCAGTGACAGAACCAGCGACTATGGACACAAACTGAAACACAGGAGGTTTCCCTTGAACATCAGGAAACACTCGTTGCCTGTGAGGGTGACTGAGCACTGGCATAGGTTGCCCAGGGAGGTTGTGGACTCTCCCTCCTTGAGAGATATTCAGGAATCATTCAATCTCCTAGCCCTTCAATAGACACACACAAGACGTATCTGAGCTGGTGAAGAAAAAGCAACTTTCAAATATAGTTCACCAGCTTCCTCAGTTCTGACTACTCTATAGTCCTATGGCAAATTCTTTCTTCTGAAATATAAGATTGTAATGGATATGAAGAGGAAGGACTGATACTGTCATTTTTCCTATAAGTTGCAAGTGAGCTTTCATGATATCAAATCAAAACTGACATAAATATTTATTTGGAATCTGTCAAAGTTAGCACAGCTGCTTATGTCACAACGAGAAGTGAAATTAAAATTAAAGTTACTCAAGCAGCATTTAATCTAGATGAAAAGACAAAAGGGCTTTTCCTAAATTCAGGGAAAATTACATGTGCCTTAAAAGTTTCTGCTTGCTTTTTCTGTGCTTGTCTATGGCCATCTCCCACAGGTACTGTCAGCCCCAACACATGGGAGCTGACATTGTATTTTATACATCTGCAAAATAACCAAAACCCAAGCTGTAGCACGGCAAACTTTCTTCCATTTCTTCCACAGAGGTGAAGCTGAAGGCTCAGCCCAGACCATTAACACAAGCTTAAGACTGAAAGCTTTCTGCAAGTTCAAAAAGAATATACCCGGGCAGTTTACAAGCTGCCTACAATCCGTCACAAGGAACTGGACCCTACTTAAACCACTCCGACAGACAGGCTAGTCCTAGAATTTTCTATTTCCCCTTCCCTTACTCTTCTCCTCTCCTTCATCTACACATGAATTCCATACAAATAATTTCACAGATTTTTTTTCCCCCCTCATTTCTTTGATCACTATGCAAAGCTGAGCCTATCTGGTCAAATGTCTGGCAAGATCTCCAAGTCATTTTCAATCCTTCTCAGTGAACCTTAACAATCCCATAAAACTTTCACCATAAAGTAATAGCCAAGTAAAAGCATCTGCTTATATCTGTTACCAACACATGATGAACCAAGGCAACATTTGCACCAGGAGTATACATATGATGTGCAACTCCATCAACTCACAAATACGATGGTAACAGCAGCAGCAATTAACATAAAGCCAAATATGAAACAGCTGTCTACATTACTTAGCACACTGTTATCAGTGGGTTATTCATTTGTCCACATTTCCAAGGATTTTACTGGCATTGACAAAGTGCCAGTCACTTACAGCCTTCACATAACTGTACAGATATTCTCTTACTGCAGATATTTTGCAAGATACTTTTTAATTCAACAATCCAATTCTGCATGTATCAGAATATCCAGTTGCTTATTGACAGAATCCTTCTAGATAGCAACTAACATATTAACAATCCTAGTCTTTCACATTATGCTGAGCCACAGTGACAAGCATTACTAAAGGCAATGATCTTGCCTGAAGGCACTGGACAACATAATGCAAGAGAAGAAACTCCCTGAAGTAAAGAGACAATCAAAAAAGAGTTAGAAATTAATTCTAAATACCACCCATGTCCAAGCTGCACCCCACAGCCAAATAACTGGCTTTTGCCACCTGTGAGAAGGGTGTCTTGCCCTCTCTAGATGTACAGTGAATGTCTGTCTTGCTGCCTGACGACTGACAATCCATGTAACTTTTAGTGATCAACTCACAGTAAATGATTTACTGGAGAAAATTACAGCAGGCAGTAGATTAGGAAAGCATGGATTAAGTGCACAGGTATCATGCCAGAGCAGTTCCGTAGCTTACAATCCTTTCCACCAAGAAAACTGTTCTTGCCTAGGGAACATCCGTTTTCCATTTGTCTGCTGTTTAACTAAAGGGAATCTTATTCCGTACTATCCCAACTCTCCGTGACAGCCACTTACAGACTTTGCTGATCCATGAATGACACTCATTAGCATATCAAATGCTGTACGTACTCCCCCTGTGTCAATCATGTGTCTATTGAAAATAAATAAGGAATCAAAGTCAGAATGGGCAGCTACAGCCAGGAATCACTGCTCTAGCCACAAACTAGATTCTTGGTCTGGCCAAGGATCCTCCTAGCACCCCATCCTGATGTGCTTGTTGCACTCCCTTCTATCAGGCTACCAAAGAAGCGGGCAGCCATTTCATTTCCAAGTTTGGAGGGCCTGGGCTGGGAAGGTAGAAAAGGGTAGTGGTAAGAAGATGTCAGGGAGGGGGGTGGACAAGCTAAGGGATGAACACCAGGCAGGAGATGAAACTCCTCCTGGCCAGACAAGCTCCTATACATAACCAGGCCCACAATGAAAGGACTTTGCTGTCTCCTCTAACCTAGAGAGAGACCCTGTTGCTGGCAAGACACAGACAGCTCCTGAAGCAGCATTTTCCTTGCCCCACACCCCTCTTCCAGCAGCTCGCCCATCAATGCAGAGGGCCCACTCCCCCCCCCCCCCCGGAACCAGACAGGGCGCTCGGCCACCCCCTCTCCAGGGCCCTGCAACACCAGGCTGCTTTGCACTGAGACGCACTGCAAAGTTCATCTGAACACACCTTCCAAGTGGATCGCTCGGATTCGGATTTCGTTTCCGCCTCGGTGCGGACCACCGACACTGACTGCACTTCGAGCGGCCGTATTTCGGCCGACTTTACCTCGCTATTGCCCGTGAGCCAAGACCAACGTAACGCAGCCCGTCACTGTGAACAGGAGAGCGTCCAGGCAGGTGATGTGGATTCCCCGAGGAATGGATGGGATAAATTGGGATTAATGTCCCCACTCCGCAACGCAGCCGGGATCCCCGGGGCGGGGGGGGAGAACCGCGCGCTCCCTCGCCCGGCATCCCCGCCGCCGCGCTCCGCCGGTCCTCGGGCGCCCCCTGGCGGCTCCGCCCCGCGCCCGGCGGGGAAGGCGGACGCCCCACCGCGCGGCTCCGGCGAGGCAGCCGAGCCCCGCTCCCTGCCGGCAGCGGCTCCGCTGCCCTGGGAGGGCTGGGGCAGGTGAATCAAGTGAAGAGGGCGGCAGGCAGCGGGGTCGGTACCGGGACTGCGCGTCCCCGCGGGCTGCCCTATTTAGCGCTGGTCCCGCTTATCAGATCAGTATCACAGGTTGCCACAAAAATGTTACTCTCAGGCAAACCCCACAGTTCCTGCCGGCGGCTGGTGGAACTCCCAAGGCAGTTTACTTGGATGCACCTTTTGTATAGTCATTTTCTTAAGGAAATCAATGGGAATTGGGCCATGTACTGCATCGGTTTTCACCGGGTATTTGAGTATCGGAGAGGAAGGGAGAAGTCCTGGTAACATTTCCCAGCGAAGCCAGAATTAAGCCACTTGCAACGTTACGTTTCCATTCTTGTCTGATAGCATGTACGATCCCTCTCCTAATTCATTTTTGCGGTTCGGATGGTCTCCAAACACCTGCACTGAAATACATTACAAGTACCATACTCAGCTGTAACAGACTTTGTAGGTATAGTATTTCTGCACGCTCACAGCTGTGATTCAGCAAAGCACTCAAGCTTATTCACTGAAACACTTGGGCATGTGTTAGTTTTTAAGCATGCACATGGCTCCCCTTACCTCTGTGTAGCTTTTTCTAGGGCACAAATGCCACTTTCAAACTTACCTTTCTTTGAGAATCAGGGCTGTTTAAGGACATACACACCACCTTGAAGAAGAGTATGTTCCTAAACCAGAGCTAGAAGGCAACTTCACAGCCGTGTAGTGTTTGCAGCACAAAAGGGCAAGCAGAAGCAAATTAACACGACTTCTTTTTGTTAGTTTGCAGTAAACACAGAAACTACAGTTGGCTGATTAGTGGGAGACAACATGAGGGTCTTCAGCTACTCAAATCTGAGTTTACACAGAATAAATGCCTCTCACTGCCAACAGCTAGCAGCAGTGGCACATGCAACTGAACCAGCAAAGGACACTTCAGTTCCAAGTGCAGACAAAAGCTGAGCTCCTCAGAGCAGCGTGCCTTGCTACGCAGAGATTTTGCTGTCAGGCATCTTGTAAAACAACTAAAACTATTTAGCCACTCTTTAAAATTGCATGTGGCAGGCTTTAAGAGCAAAAATGGACTTAAACTTTGCTTACAAATGCTTAAACCCCAAAGTTACCATTTTCACAGCAACCTCAGCACAGCTCTTTGTAGACATGTATTCTTCGTCCTCAAGTTAGAACTTCCTGCTTGCTTAAAGTCACCTTTCCAATCAAGTACACTACAGCGGATGATATTAAATTTTAGTTTGGATATTTATGTGAAGCGTTGCTGACTAATGGTTGCATCGGGAACCATAATGCTGACCACTGGCTATCTCACATTCAAATTCCCCACTCTAACAATCCATTAACAGAGTGTTGTTTTTGCATGGAGTCTACTAGATGATTTTAAAACATTCAAATAACAATCCTAGGAAAAGGGAAGCTATGAGAGCATAATAAAATACTAATGCCTACCAAATACCATGTGCACGCAAGAAATAGAAAGCCATATAATAGAAAAACACTTTTTAAACTTTGAACATTGTCAGCCAACCACTGGATGCAATACCTAGAAATATCTTTATTTTATAGCATAATTCAAACAATGTATAGCAAACAAGGCAGACAATCCAGGTAGGATTGCCAGTCTAGAGCTTCTTCCATCTGGCTTCAACTTCTTGCTCTTTCAGACTTCCCAAGTGACTCGGCAAGCACTTAGTCTCTCCACATCCATGGTACTTTCCTATCCCACCCCTATGAAGATAAATCGGCAATTGTGATATATCGGTGATAGCTGCCATATAAATGTTTCCTGTAAAACAGCACTGAATACATAACACCACAATGCATACTCCATTAGCTTTTCTGCATATGGAGAGGTCCAAGCTTTGGCATGCTGCTAAGAAGATAGTTTTTCTGTCCAAGGTACAAACATCCAATCTTATGAGTAGAATTACTTCACCATAATTCACCTCACTTCAGTAATTTAAACTGGGGTATATTTAAGCACCCTTTTTTAGAAAAATCTCTCCCCAAAGATTAGGAGATGGACAGTTCGGCATGATAGCCCAGCTACACGCTGGCTACTGAGCAACACAAACTGATAATGCTCTTCACATGCATATTAAGAATCTCTTTTTGAATGTTATTAACAGCTTTCCTGAATACTTTTAACTTTAGTGATACACAATTTGTTTTCTATTGTCCTAGCCCAGGAAAGCTGTTCAGCACATACCTGAGTTTTTCCATAGACTTATCCTTAAGAATATGAGGTATCCAAGCCTCCAACGTGACCAGGAGGTTAGCAATACCAACACATCTATCTACCGACACTGAATTTACATGCATGTATTCGTACTGGATTGTGGTCTCAGTTTAGGAACACCAGTGCTGAAGTACCAAAGCTAACAGAGTTACACTGGTATGCCCTACTTCAGAAACACTACTTGTTCTTTTATAACCAAATCCAATTGCCCCAAACATAGCAAATACACCTGCCCCACTAAGGATTATTTTAAGGCTATTTGAAACTTTCCAGTAATGCGCATTTGAATTCCACAGACCACAATGCAGCGCCTTTTTCTCACTCGAAGAGCTAGATTGATCAGACTTTTGCCACCCGAAATTCCAAGGATCCAAGAACCAACTTGAGAAATGCCATCCAAAGGAGCTTTCTCAGCTGGAAGTAGTTACAGCACAAAAAAAAAGCGTTAGGTTTTGTTTGTTCCACCCTCCCCAAGTCTGGTCCTATATTGCTGCTATTTGAAGTGCAAGAAATTTTCCATTTTATTTTACTTACTTTCACACCTTAAAAAAAAAAGGCAATTTGACAGCAATGTTTGCAGTTGCAGCAAAAAGAAAAGTTCCACAAACAACTGACTGGAATCGGTAATCTGCTTACTGTCAGGTATTTTAGGAACACAGAAAAAACTGAACAGCAATAACTGAATAGTCAGCTCACACGTGTGGAAATTGCAACCTGCAAGCTTTTCTGGGAGCAATGCTCCACTTACTGTAACATTTCTGCATAATCACACCAGAAAGCACGCTCTTTATAGTAGAGATACTATGATTACATGCATACCTGTACATCATCTATTACAGCTGGGTCCCTGGTTCTTGACTAGGGCTTCTGAGGCTCAACCACAACACAAGCAATTAGGAATAAAACGTGTTCAGGATGAAAACAGTTGACTTGACCTGGCACTGCCATCAAAACACATGGAGCATTTCTAAATTTTAATCACTATCTCCAACGGGTGTCACTCGTTTCTCTGTTTAACTAACAGGTTTATTCTTCTTTAAGGCGGGTAAAACAGTCCTCCTACTCCCTTGGACATGCCAAGTGGAGAGGGCTGACTCCTTAAAGTTGAGCAATTGAAACAAATTTGACTTGAAATTACTTCAGCTGGACCAGTGAAAACAAGACCTAGATGCAAAGTTACCTAACTGAGCCCGTACTGCACATCTACAGCCAGTTGTGTAACAAACCTCAGGACAATTTTACAAGTCTTAATCAGGCAAAACTCCCTGCTGATTTCCACAAGGGAGCTCTAATCAATCAAAAGCTGCAAGAACTGGATCCGGTTTTCTCCTTTTTAATGAAAAGGTTTATTTTGAGCTACGAGAACATCAGATTACACGAACTCGGCAAGCCCGTAACTCTCACTTTAATGGCATAAGGAATTTGTCCTGCGTTTACAGAAATCAATCTCATCAGCACTCCTTCTCTGGTAGGGTACGGAAAAAAAACCCCTAAATTGACATAAAGTAATTTCACAAATAACGGACCTGCTCCCCGCCTGCGACCTTTGCACGACAGCTAAAAGAAAAGATGGCACGGGCGGGATTCACGGCTCTATAAGCAAACTACCTCACCTTTGGGTAAACGGGGAAGACCAGCGTCCCCGCTCGGGTTCCTCCCTGAAGTTGCGCCGATCCCCGCGGCAGCCGGGGAGCGGCCGACCACGGGCGCTGGCGGGAAGAAAAGCCACCCGCCATGCGCCCACAAGCGAGCGGAGGGGACCGGCTCCCTCCCGGCGGCGGTGCCCACGACCACGCCGAAACCGCGGCGGGAAGACCCGGGCGGAGCGGCGGCGCCGAGGGAGGGAGGAGGGCGGGCTGCGAGGCGCCTGCTCCACGTGCGCCCCGCTCCGCGCCCGTCACCAACGGCCGCAGCGCCCGGGTGAAGCCTCGCGCCGTAACCGACACCGACGGCAGGAGCGGCAAAGCCCCGCGCCCGCCCCGCTGCCGCCCGCTCCCCAACTTCCCCTCAGGGGCGCCGCCCGCCCCTACCTGCCTGCCGGCGGCGGGGAGCCCCCTTCGCCCGCGCCGGGTCCCTCTCAGCGGCTGGCGGGAGGGCAGGAGCGCTGTCCCTCCGGCAGGGCGAGCCCCATGTGAAGAGGAGCGAGGGAGCCCGGCGGCTCCACCGCCGCCGCCGAGGGGAGGGGACGAAGGGAGGAGGCGGGCGGGCGGGCGCGCCTTGACGCGCCGGGCGCTCCCCCCGCTCGGAGCCGCCCCGGCCCCGGAGGTGCCGGAGCCGCCGAGCCCGCGGCAGCGCCCCCTGGGGGCTGCGGCGGGGACGGAGCCTCCCGAGCCCGCGAGCGCGGGGGTGCCAGCGTGTGCGCGGCCATCGCCGCTCCCGGTCGCCCGTGTTGGCCCACGTCCCGCGGCCGCAGCAGAGGCTGGCCACGCCGCGGGGCTAGGGCAGGGGTGGTGCTGGAGGTGCTGCGGATCTCCCTTGTGCACACCTCTGCCCTCCCCGCCGGGAGCACCGAATTCTTCTCTGGGGCTGTTTTGGCTAACCTGATCACCAGGGGAGGAATCGCGCTTTGCTTGCACTGCTGAGAAGCCGCCAGCACGGGGTTAACTAGGTCCAGCCAGCACGTCCAGCCAGTCTACTGGTTCAGGTTAAGTACTTGGTTAAATTCGGGCTGTAACATCCACATGCCGTGCAAATGCATCAGGGCCCACAAGCTGGGGAAGCAGCAGTGCCGGCCTGCATGAGCGGGAGGGCTTGGTTGGTTGCTGAGGGGCCACGGCTCCTCCTGGCTCTCGCTGATTCTGCAATGCCTCTCTAGGTCTCCTAACAGGGAGGAGGGATAGGATGGCCCCAGCTAAGCAGAAAAGAGTTCTTACACTTAAAGCACAGCACAAGGACTTGGGGTAGCAGGATTCACTGTTTGACTTTGCCTACCCATGGCAGCCACTCAGTTCTTGATCAGCTGTGGCGATGCCGAAGTGTGTTCTTGTGAAAAGTCTGGCTTCCCAGAAATCTTCAGATTATGCAGAGAATTGGATTTGCACTTCTCAGTTAAACACGTGCCTAAATGTTTGTGGGATACAGCATCTTTGTGCCACAGCTCCCCATCTGTATAATCTAATTTCCCCTCCCTACCTCGCAAGAATCTGATGAAGATAAATTCATAAACCTCTCCGAGGCACACTGATTTGACAATGATAGAGCTCCTGGAGCATATCCACTGAGAGACAGATGCTGCAGTTGCATCCTGTCCTCCCCAAAATAGGCATAAAGATACATACACAAAACATTTTGAAAGGAAGATCTCTCCACTGATGCAAATTTTCCAGGAAAGGAAAGGAGCACAAAACAGAAACGAATCAGTCTTATGCTGTGAATTTGATGTCAGGTGTTTGCTGAGCTGGCAAATCCTGGACTACTGCTCCTGAGCACTGTGAGGTGTAAAACAGAGAGCAGGCAATCAAACACATTTGCTAGCCCAAACCAGGAATGCTTATCACAAGTCTTCCAAATTAAAAATAATAACAACAACAACTACGTGGGGTAGAGCTGAAATCTTCTGCCAGAAAACCCTGACTCTCTAATTAGAGACTTTACCATCATACTGCTGCACATGTTAGAAATATACACTGCAAACCTGATTTTTTTCACAGTGCCAATAAAGTGCAAATAAAAAGCAGCATTTTACTGAGGACATTATGCAAAAATACTGCTGATCAGTAATTTGTTCACAGCATTAAAATCAAAGATCAGTCATTCTATTTATGCATCAACAGAAATAAACTTAATTTACTTTTACAGTACAGTGAGATTTACACAAAACTCATCTAAATATAATTTACTGTCATAAACAGTATGATTTCCCTTGTCTGCTTACCTCCTCTCTGTTACTATTTTTGTAAAAGTAAAGCTGTGATTTTTTTTTCCTTATGCACGCAGTGCATAATAGCCTAAACACAGAACTAATCAAGTTCTCCAGAAAGCCAAGGTGTCCCTTAGTTTTACTTGGATCTCACAAATCTTTTAGCTTAATAACAGCAGAACCATATTGCACTGAAATATGTTAGTGAAGCCTCCAGGGGAAATCCGTGTATTAGTACAAAGGCAGGTTTGTGCTATCCTAGAATAACTGTTGGGCAACGCTGCTTGGTTTCCAGGCTCTGCGTGCTGTGTCATGGCTGGGAGCTGTGACAGCACGCTGGATCTGCTTCCTGAAAGCAGGGCACAGCCTCTCTGCACACCAGGATGTCGGACGTTCAGCTCAGATCTCTAGAAAACGGCAAGAAACCCAGGATGCCCTGCAGGAACGCGGGAGACCTCACACGTCTGTGGCTTTGGCAAGATTTTCACAGAATGTATTTGTGGTCTAGCTGTAGACTGGAGCCTACCACTTGGGTAACCTACAGTAGGGGACTGTCAGAGGAAGGAGCAGGATCCAACCTCCATCTGCGCTTAGCTGAGTCCGGATGAACACTAAGCGTAAGATTTCTGTTCTCCATCTTACGCTCCAGGGCTCAAATCATACTTCCCATTCTGAGGCATGGATACGATAAGGGCCTTGAATGTCACCCTGTAGTTATGTGCCCACGCAGCTGCATGCCTTGACGTTTCCTCTGCTTGCTGATATTACCTGCTAGCCTCCTGCTAAAGGATTGCTAAAGCACCCTTAATAGGACAGAGAGCTTCTGTGAATTAGGACAGAACTGCTGAAAGTACCTGCGTCCTCCTGTGGGTGGCATCAGAATATCTTCAGTGGACCAAGGCTTGCTTAGGAAAGAAGGAGGAGAGGGATGATATTCCTGCTTGCCAACAGCCAGTATCATTACAGTGCAAGTGCTGCTTTTCCTAAGCAGCTCACATAAACCAGTATATCTTTAAATTAAATTAATGATTTAAAGTAGTAAGAATTAGCATCACTCCATCAGCCCTCTTAATTCTGACAAAGATCTATCACGCCTTGCGCCCATGCCCCGTACACATTGCAGTTATCACAAGAGGAGGATGCAAATGCATGATTAAACCTTCCGGCTTCTACAGCTTCAGCAAAACCAGAAATTTATCATCACCAGGAATAGTTTCATATCTTTTCATGTATGCCTCAATGAGACGGTTACAAATTGATGAAGCCGAGTGAATCGCTATAGTTGTCCAACAGGATACAGAAGTGTAAGTGCAAGCCAGGATATCAGAAGCTACAGATTTAAGGTCTCCACTTGTAACCAGAGCAGGGTCATTCTATGTTTTTAAATTGCCATGTTACAACTGTCATGCTTATTTCTGGGAGCTGTATAGATCAGCAAAGCCCTTATCACACTGAGATAAGTCAGTGCACACCCCCAAGCCAAAATGCACTCTCAAACACTCAAATGCTATTGTCCAAAGCTGTATGAGTGTAACTGCTGAGCAAATCACTGCCTTGCCTGCAGAGTATTACACAGCCAATATTTCTTAAGGCTATGAAAGATGAGAATACAAAGCTCATTCTTGTGCTAATTTTAGAATACTTTCTTCAGAACTTGAGAGAGTGCCTTGTACTGTTCAGTTGTCCATATGACTAAATTACACCGCCTGAGACCATAACCACAATAAAGCTTAATCGACTTACGCCCAGCAACCACCACCAGTTCTAAATGGGGGAAAACAAGAACTTCAAAAACAGATTAGGAAATGTGGGGGTTTTTGTTTTATTGGGGTTTTTTTTCTTCCCTTGCTTTAAAAGCATCTTAACTAATACAAGTTGGTGTTTGTTGGCTTTGCAAGCATTGGTCTGCTCACCTAACATTTACACCTGACTTTTCTACCAGACTTGTACCAGTTTTTGCTTAGGAACTTCATTGACACTGTTGCTTGCAAAAGGCCTGAATTAATTGCATTAGAGACCGAATACTTGATCTCCACAATGACTAGCGATGTGGGACCCCTTTGTTTTAAAGCTTAGGTATGTGAAAGAAGGCTGAGGTTCAAATCATCTGCCTTCTGAAAACTGGGTTCTTTCAGGGTGTTTCCAGGATCAGAAGTCACATATGCTGCCCTAAAAGTCATCTCTGATCAATGCTGATATAGGATCAACTCCAGTTTTCCATTTCCTCCCATGAATTTATTCTTGATGAAGTTATTAAAGCAAGATTTGTTCTCCTGAGATTGAAAGTTATGAATCTGTGTGTACAATAGTCATCGTGAGTAGGTGGCACAGAGACTGGGTGGTTTTTTCTTGTCAGCAGTGATGCTATTCTTAGTTTTGTATGTGGTCCTTATGTGTGTCATAGATAGGCACAATAGATACACATTGGCAGCTTGGATAGTATTCAGAGAGGAGCTGATCTCCCAGTCCAGGAAATTATCCTAAAACTCTCATCATGTTGGCAGCAGAATTTTAACCAGCAGTTCCCAAGAGCCTCTGCCAGCACATCGGTGCCTTTAGAGGACTCGGAGCTACTAAACATATTAGAGAAAATTAAAATGACACGGGAATTATAAAAAAGAAAAAGAAAAAAAAAACAACGACTGGGGCTACAGCTCTGGATCCCAATGGTTATACAAATGAACTAGGCGATCTTGTGATGTGTGGCAGTATCTGAACCCTTACACTGGATTCTCTTGGCTTCAATCCTTAATCACTCTGGGGTCCCTTAGCACAGCTTTGTGGCACAGAACAGCCATAAACCTGACACCATTGCTGTCAGTAGGATGGGGTACTGAGTAATGTGACAGAGGAGAAGGTACACATTAACCTGAAGGCAGGCACCGTGCTTTCTAGCAAAGCTGCTTTGGCCCTGCTAAGCGATATCATCTCTTGCTGCCTGCCACTGCTGCATCACAGTCACTCATGCCTTGGCATGACTGTAAGGAGCCTGAGTAGTGCCCAGCAGCTCCCAGGAGATGAGAGTTATCCCAGGCAAGACAATCACAAGCAACAACTGACACAGAAATTGATGCCACTGACTTGGCAAGATTGCGTTATCATCAATGCTACCTGCTGAGCTACCTGACATTGCTGGGAAGTGACACCAACTGAAAGAATGGGAAAAAGACAAAGATATCCTTGTTTCTCTAAGAAAGATTCCTGTCTTGAAGAAAATTATTAAAAAAGGAAGATAATCAAAGAAAGTGATAAGGGTTGAAGATTCTGAGATACAAAAAATGGCTTCAGCTTTGCCTGCCCAGCTTGCTAAGGTGTCCCCAAGCCATTTTGCCATAGGTGGTACTGTTACCCTTCTCCAGTGTATTCATCCCTATTGTGCAATCTCACAAAGCCAGCCCTGCTTAGTGACATCAAGTCAATCAACAGAGAAGACAATAAAAATAATCCTACCTCTGAATAAAAACATTTTTCACTGCCCAAAACATAACAAAGGAAAATCAAATTCTCCCTCATCCTCCCCTGAAAAGTCACGGGGGATTTCTTGTGGCTACAGTGACAGGGGCCACCAGTGATGCCAGAGAACATCTCCAGTCTTGTAGCAATGCAATTCAGCTGCAACTGGAAGTGGACTGATATGTGGAGCTTATGGCAATTGTGCTTCCACCTGTGAGTTTAGGTCTTTAGTTCTACTGATTTTGGTACCTGTCTGTGTGGTTCTGGCCTGAAGGTTTTACTCGCTGGTTTATTTGTGAAGAACCATATAGCTCTGCAGGGATCAGGGTAAGCAGCCAACCAAGGACTTCACACAACTTGCAGAACTTCTGGCCAAGTTCAGACTTAGCACTGCTTAAAACAAGGGATTTCATTACAGAAGGGATCCTGTAGCTCCTCTATAGGCTCTGTAACCATATTCCAAACACATTCAGCTGCAGCTACTTTCATTTCATTCTAATTCGATATCAGAGAGATGCATTTCACAATGAGGCAATATTAAGTCCCCTACTGCAAGTCCCACTGGTATCATACTCCACATATTTCATGAATCTTCACATTATCAGATGAGTAGTTAGGAGAGGCTGTGTCTCTCTGTCACTACAGTATCACTATTTTGGCTCCATTTAACCCTATACGGATTTTCAACCACAGTACAAGTAACCAATATGGCCTTTCACTGGCTAATAAACTGGTGATGTAAGACCTACCCAACACGTAGGATGCCATCATGGCATCTGGCAGCACTGCAAATAGGCATTGGTCAGGTTGTCATAACTATACTGCCTTCCACATGGTGACAAGGGATGGAGGATGCAAGATCACAGTGCATGGAAGGAAGCCATTTGCAACCTTTTTTGTTATACCTGAACTTAATGTGGGTGAATTTAAAAGACAGTTAAAATGTAAACTACCTATATGAAGATCGTGGAAAAGTGAAAACTGAAGACAGATCACAGCGTCTAGACAGAGAGATACTGTTTTAAAGTGGCATTGTGTTACTGAAGAAAGTTTTCCTTATAGCAATGGTGGAACTGGGAGGAATTACAGTAGGCCTCATCTAATATATTTTGGTGATAATTTGACAAGGATATGCTAATATAACAACACTTCGAATCGAGAGTCTTACAGTCAAGTTTCATGTTTCTCTTACCAGCCTCTTCTGTGTTTTGGCAACCCACAATATTTCTTCTGTGCCCCCTCCATCCCCACCAGAGCAAAGCAGAGAATGAGAAAAGGTCACAGCCTAAAACAAGCTGAGAATAATTCGTCCATCATAGCCTTTTTTCTGAATGAAACATGACATTTCACCTAGAAATAAAGATTTGGTTTAACTGTGTTTTCTTCATCTGTGAGTTAAGAAAGGGTAAAGATTACACTCTGTGCAACACTGGCCATGCTGTCGCCGAAATGTGCTTGGTTGTTTGCTCTTCTGGCTGCTTCCTGACAGATTTTTAGCTACTGCGTAGCATGTGCATTTCTATCACTCTGTCAAATAGCAATTGATTATGCCAGCCTCATGCTATTTTCCTGGGAACAGAAAACTCTAAAGCCTGTTTAACAGTAAGCGTCTGTGCTTTCTCTCAACAATTGGCTGAGAGAGAGGAAAAGCATCTTTTGTCAGGAATAATGGTTTGCTTAAAAACACCCAGCTCCTTTTGTGCTGAAGTTTCACACACAGCAGGAGACCATCTCAGTGTTTCAGTAATAAAAAGTCTCTACCATCAGGGTCAGAGGTGTTTCTTTATAAGGTACCATGGTGCCTGGCAACACTTACAGCCCTGATATCACAGAAGATATTTAATATCCTATATTCCCTGTATCCTACAGATGGTGATTTTTATTGTTTTTATGAAAATATGAATAAGGAGGTACAGTACCAAATGGGAGTTTATCAATAAAGGTACATTCAGAGCCCTTCAATATCTTATCTTCACCATTTAAAGACAAAGTTAAGCCTGTTCTCTATAATGAGGTAGTACTCTATGAAGGTAAAATCAAGTTTTCACTGTCACAACAGAAAACTCCTCTTACACGTATCCTCCAAGCATGAAACAGGAAAAGCAGAAGCTTAGTGTCTTCTGATGCAAAGCTACGACTCCTAATCGTTCTGCATAATGTTTAATAGAGAAAGGAGACATCTTAATGTAGCTGATGAATTCCAGTTTATCGATAAGATTCTTTAGTATTTCACTGCAGAAAAATGTTAACTTGTCTGACTTGTTCCTACATTCTGCTGTTATTTTTTTATTTTAAACCACAGCAGCAGCTCTCCTAGGCCAAAATTACATCTAGTGCAACTCTCTTGCAGTCATGCTATTAAGTAACGCCTTCTTTTTAGCAATAATGATTATGGAAACTATTGCTTCCACCTTCTTACCCTTTGCTGTGGAAAGCCAGTTGTGGTGTCCAGCGCAAGCAAAGAGAGGCCGTGAAGGTGGTGCTCTGAACAGAAGGAGGGTTGGCTTCACTACTGGAGGAGAAGGAAGAACACCCTGGCCTATCTTATCTCTTTCATGGGCAAAGCTAGAAAGCCTTTGAGATCCCCTGCAAAGCAGCTGGGGATAAGTGTGGAGAAGAACATAATTTTATCAATGACCCTTGCAAAGCAATTAAAGAATCAGAACTAAATCCACTAATGTCTGGCTGTGAGCGTTCACAGACTAGTCACAATGATATCTGTTTTACGGCTTCTTTCAATAGTTGACCTAGAAGCAGCCACAGGCTGGTTTTCATTTCTGTATTGTGCAATGGTACCAGTATGTTCACCTGCAATGTTGTTATTACACACGGCTACTTCTGCTCTTCACCCCTCACTCTTTAAAGAGACTACTGGTGAACTGGAACAAGTACGAGAAGGCAGGTTTCCAGTGAATGAGTAGCCGAATGGACAGCTTCAGGACCTCATAAATAAATGCATTAACAGGAATTATAAGAGAAATTAAAGACTGCTGAAAAATGGATTTTCTCTCCTCTCTTAAAACATTGGATTTAGTTCTGCTAAACTTGAAGTTCAATTTTTGTTGTTGCAGAAGCTGGCCTGGACACCAGCTCCACTTCTGCAGAGCACAAACTGGTGAGCTGAGCTGCTGAATACTAGTATTACAAGCAGCAGCCAGGGATCCCAGCTGAAACTGAAACCCTCTGTGTTGGGACTTCACAGGAATAAAATAAGCAGCCAGTCTCTGTCCCAAAGCAGATGAATAGAGAAGGTGGACAAGGAGGGCAAACAGCAGCACAGATTTATTGAAAGGATTTGTTACAAACCAGTGTCAGAGCCAACAGAAGATCCACAGCTTCTGATCAGCCCTTCCCAGTTCAGCACCTGGTGTGCTAAACTCCCATGAACAACCAAATGCTCACAACTTACCTACTGGTTTTGAGCATAGGGTTTTTTCTCACTATTAAGCAGCTGCTCCTTATTCAAGAAAAGGGTAAGTTTTACAGTTGGGAGTGTATAGCTATCCCAGTGAATGTTTCAGACAATGTGAGCAATCTAGATTGGGATGAGCCCTGGATTTTCGGAAGAGAGGCACAGAATTACCCCCACAATGTGTGTGTACACAATGTATTTTTCCCATTTGAGTAGGGAGAGCTGTAGCAAGGACAGGGGGAGGAGGATGCCAGATGTAAACAGAGATGCCTCAGCCACTCTGCCAGCTGTTATGGCTAGTGCTAAGAGAAAGACTTGCAGATCTACCACAGTGGCAAGGGTGAAAAAGTCCTTCAGGGGTGATGAAAATATACACTAAAAGCATTTTACCCAAAAGGATGCATGAAATGTGTTCTTTGCAATGATTTTAACTAGTAACATGTGAAGCAGGATGCTGACTATTTTCTCTCCTGTTGTTTCTCCTCTCCTAGCAACAGGAGAAGTGTTTTAAACAGGTATGAGTGACGGAAATTCAAGCAGATAATAAAAATACGCCAACTGAAGCCAGAATAAGGTGACCCTTACAGGGGCATTCTTGCCCTGTCAGATTACAAGAGTGTTCTGCAGAATTTAATGGGGATCAGTCACAACAAGTCCCATGACAAGACAAAAGCTTGAAAAAAAACCCCACCCACTATATTTGTAACCGCACTTTTCAGAATCTATGACTATTTAAATATCTAGTTGTTTAGAAGGAGTGCAGCTTTTCACGCAGCACAGCAAATCCCAACCCCTAGCTGACAAGATTAGGAAGAAATTTTGCCTATGCACAGGTTATTCTACATTAATCACCTGCCCACTGAGGCAATGTAGCCATTCGCAAAGATAAGATGTTAGAACAAGATGAAGCATTGGTCTGATTCAGCATGAAAGTTCTTACATGCTGCTGCTTAAGGTTATCCCCAAAGTGCTGACTTTTATCCTACCTGACTTCAGTTCATGCACAAGTATAAAAAAAAAAAAAGAAAGAGGAAAGAAAGATTGTCATCCTCCTTTCTTTAGACTGGTGTGTGTGCATGTGTTTTTTCAGCCTGTAACAGGGCTTCCAAAAATCGGGTCTGTGATGTTTCAATGTTTCAGTCGTTTTGCATCATAAATAAAAGGATTGAGAAATCCTTAGATTTCCTACAGGAAGGCTTTCTTTTGTACTGTGGCTAACACTGCTGAGCTGATATTTTTCTGCATAGTTGTTGAAGATGGAGGCTGAAGGTAACGAGAAGAACTTCAAGGGCACTGTGATTTATACCTAAGTTTTAATGAGAAAGGGTTATCTCCTGGTGTGCCCCTTTTCAACAACTTCTTTTTTTCTTTTTTTTTTGCAAGTTAACAAAATATTTCCAAGAGTCTACCCTGAGGCACCTGAACTGTTACCTGTGAAGAAGACATTCAACTATCTGCTAAAAGCATTTCTATATAGCACCTTGCTTAAATAAAAAATGTTAGCTGAGGTTCTAATTCATGACCAAAGGGAAAAGGTGCATGTCCGCATCCGTGCCTCAGAGCAGTTCTGATGCTCCATACAGAAGGCTATGGAAAAATCAGAAACTCATTGGTTTATCCTTTCTAGGCTCCTTTTTTATTTTCTCTGTACGTGTCCTGCCTCTTTTCATGAATCTTACCTCTGGCACGTCATCTGGGCTTCCATTTTTTTCTCTTCTGTCTCTTTCCTCACCCCCTATCTTGACTCTTCCATCTCTATCTCACTAACGTTAGGTTTGGGTTTATTTTTCCTTTCCAAACAATATTCAGGACTATCAACATTATCGTTAATTACATATTTTATCATTTTATTAACAATCTTTCATTATGCATCTGCTGTACCGCTGAAGTCGATTAGGAAAATAATTACCTTCCTGTGCCTGAGCAGCAAATTGGCTTAACTCTAGAAAAACGTGTTCCCCAGGAAGGCTTCCCACTAAAATGTAGCTTATGGCATGTAGTAGTCTGAATGCTATTGATCCTATTTACCGAGTCCTTCATTGCCACAGTGTTTATTTCCCATAGCAAATTCATCAGTGATGAATCAATGGGTTCAGTAGCTCCTGTCAAAAGATTTGCACTTGCTTACCGGAGGGAAGCCTCCATGATCTGTTATCCACAGACTCCCCTCAGGGGTCATCACTAGCTAAGAAAGAGCCTGTTATTTCTTATATGCCGTACTCTAGCCACACGAAAATCAGCTGCTGAAGTCTTTCCAGCTCCTTGGAGGCCATCTACAGTAACCGCCAGGCCCTGAGAGTACCGCCAGCCCTGACAGTCTCTGCCCAGCCTCCCCGGCACTCTCCTCACCCTGCCCACTGCCCAGCACCCCCAGGACCATCAGACCCTGCCCCAGCAATGATGCAGCAGGGCCCGTCTCCAGCATCCCACAGCCCTGCCCTGCCCGGCCATGGGCCCCACTGAGCTGGGGCCACGTCCCATCCCATCCCTGTCCCCAGGGAGGTGACTGATGCCCAGGGCTAGGGCTGCCTTGCTCCTCAGTGGGATGGTGGGACGGGCCCTGGCTGGGGAGGTCCTGCCCTGCTGCCCTGGGAAGTTCCCTTGGGTCCTTGTCCCTTAGGGAGTAGCTGGCCCTTGCAGTACCCTGGCAGTAACCATTACAAAATCTGTACATGCCAGACCCACTGGAAGAGTTGATAACACTGATACTGATGGACTAAAAAAATCCCCTTTTTGAGTGTGGAGAACAAGAGATTCTCCTCCCAGAGAGGAGCTAGTAAGTGAAGTATTTGCCCCAGCTATGGACAGAAACAAATATGGATCACCAGGAAGAAATAAAAGGGACCAGTTGAATAGGATAACAGCAGCATGAAGGTATTGCAGCCATCATCTCTTCTCCTGCCCCCATTTGGTCCAGTTTTTATTCTTGACTGCATCCAGTGGGCCTCCCTCCCAGCCCCATAAAGTCCACACTTCCTAGCTGTAAGGGCAACAGGACCTGCCACATGGAGGTCTCTGTAAGAGCCCTGTCGAGTTGCACAGAATCAGATGAGCCACAATTTAGTGTCTGTACAATTGCAAATATTCAAATGTTGTTTGCTACATCTGTTCCACAGCCCAGACCACTGCCTGTCTTGATTTATCCACAGATTTGCCCATCAGCTGGAACATGCCCTCTGTCCATGAGAGGGAAAGAGCACGTCCACCACACCAGCCACACCTCTGATATAGCCCCCACCTGGGCTGACCATCTCCAACCCTGGTGCCAAGGACCCTCAGGACTCCAGAGTTGACCAACAACCAACACGAGCCGCTTACACAGGAGATCCTAGGCTCTGCTCATGACTGCGTGAAACAAGAGGGCAAGCATGTTCCTACCTTGGCTGGAGCTCTCCTCCCCAGGCCATCCATCTTCTGCTTTCTTTTCCATGACTCTTCCCAAGAGAGTGGAGTTGCAGGGTCTTTCATCTCCACTGTGCCGCCCATCAGTCACATTCCCAGACGTGCTTTTTGAGCTTCTTTCCAGCCCCATGCCTGCTGCTCTGCTAACAGAAGTAATTTTCTGTCAGCATTACACAGCATATTGTGAAAGATGAGCCTTTCATGTCCCTGCTGGAGCCACCCCCCACCGTGTTCCATCGAAGTGGGCTCTCCTCTCTCTAGAGCCCCGCCATGCTTGGAGAGCACACATCAATTAGGATGGCGGCAGGCAAGTACCTACCACCTCTGAATCAAACACTTTTCGCTGTCGCTTTCAAGTTTTATTAATGTTTATTAATTCCTGTTGATAACTTGCCAAAAGCATTTTTTTGAGAACGGCAAAATAATTAGAAAGTATCCACACTCTTTCCTTTTTCCCCCCTCCTGGATGCTGCACAAATTGATTATTAAGGGAAAGGCTAAGTCATTATCCACAAATAGTTAATAACCAAAATACACTGCCACCTGCACACATCTATTTTCGGTAGCCTATTGAAGTATTCTGCCTCGTAAAGTCCTTCACTTCTGAAGCATGACAACAAAAAATTGCTGTGGAAACCTAAGGGCACAGGATGACTAACCCTTAACTCCAGCACTCAGGAAGGTGACAAGTCTGCCTTTTATTTTATTTACCAGCTGCAGCATAGCAAGAGAAGAGTTTACTCCCTTCAGTCTGGAGTTGCCACTATAACAATAACAGCAGCAGCACTTAGGCAACTCTTTCCATTTCTAAAGCTCTTTACATCCATTAACACTTTGAGCCCCACAACTCCTCGAACTAGGATAACAAAAGGAAGAAAACTGAAGCAACTTGCCATTGACAAATCACCCAAGCCACAATTATCTTTCAGGAGCTCAAAATGTGTTCACACTTGTGTCTCCACAGTCTGCCAGTTCCCTAGATAATACTGCATTTATTGTCTTTTTCCTCTCCCATATAGATAGCCACCTCATCTCCAAGCAAAAAAGATAATTAGTCTCTAACAAGGAATCCGGAAAAAAACTCCTCAAGAAACAAAAATGCAGCCAAGTACTAATGTAAGCAAAAATGCAACTGAGTATAAAGAACACAGCCGAGACTCTGCCCCATGGCCTGTGGTTAGTTGTCAAAATGGACAGGTGTCTACCACTCCATCATACAGACATTGTAAACATGAACTCTGCAGATGGGGGCTGGAATATAGATCCCAAGGAGAGTTTGAAATATCCTTACTTTTATATTTTGTTTGACCACTAATCAAAGGTATTTAACTATTTGTAAAACACAGACTTGAGTGTAGAAAACATTTCCCATTCTCAGTGCTACAGAAATCTAAATAGGAAACCCTCATGACTATTTTAACCCTATAGATGCTATAAGAGGACTCAGCGTACAGCTTATCGACAAATTTCTGGTCAAGAAGATAACATGCCTCCCATCTCCTCACATGACATCAGAGAACGACCCACTAGTTCTTCCTGGCTGAACTTACACACCGATAGTGTTGTTCCCATAGATCTGTCCCAATTAAAGTGGATTGCACCTCATTATAGATTATTATTCTACCAGGGCATACCTAACTGTGAAACTGAGTGGCAGAGGGATAGCTACCTCAGGATAGTTACCTCTGTGTACAATACACTCCAGAATAAATATATGGTTTCCAAGCCATGTCGTCTCTCCTTCTAAATGGAAATAGGTATTCTGAAATCCTGTAACTTTTATTCTGTAGTGGAAGGTTCCCATAGAGAAGTATTCCAGTACAACTATAAAGGAATAGTTTATGCCAGTTCTGATGGCTAAGTCTTAAGCCTCCTGTAAATTCATCACACAGTTCTGCAAACAGAAAGTAAACTTAGGATACTGTCAGTGAGTGGAACACCTTTCACATCACCTCTTTGGCACAGAAGCAACACTTTTTGAGGCTGTCCAGAGAACACATCTAGAGACATGAAACAGTAATACAGCATGACCAGGTTATGCTGTTTTGCAGTTCACTATTAAACCTTTACATGCTGACAGTAAAACTCCACTGCATGCCCTCTGAATAATAATAACAGGAAACAAGAGCAGATTCTGAGGCTCCTGGGGAAAGGTTCTCTTTCAAGAGGCAGAGAGGAGGACAAAGACGCATGGAGAAAATGTTTTCTCTCAAACTGACAATGCTTTCCTTAATACTACAACAACGCAGTTTCAGTTACTCTAGAACTTCATTTCTGAAACAGTGAGTTCCTTTTCTTAGCCATGCTCTGAGAAAAATGGATTACTTGTTTCATTAGTAAAGCAAATCAACGAGGTTTAGTCAAGTTATTTAGTACATTAATTTTAATTCATCTAACATCAGCCAGATCAGGAAACTCTTGACAATAATCGCTGGCATGACAACACCACAGGTGCATCCTGTGTGCTTATTACCATTGCAGGATGGAGCTATGTAACTCGTATGGCTTTCCTCTACTTTGTAATGTATACAGAGTAAATTCTATTTATTTCAGTTCCATAGACTTAGCAATTCCAAAAGTGAGAAAATGAGCAGCAACCTCTTGTCATTAGTTGCAACTGCAAAGCTGTTATGTATGAAGATTTGCTTATTTATTTTTACTTTAAGGGACAATCTGTGTTCCGAAGTTTTCAGAGACACATAGAGAAGAAGTGGCTGGGAAGGTAAACAGAGGCAATGTGGAAGGACTGTCTTTTATTCAAGGTCTCACGGCAAGTCAAAAGCATCGCCAATAATACAAGACTTTCCCAATTCACAGCCTAGGACCTACGTGGGTTTTGGAGATTACAGTGTCTACAAAAGAGATGTTTATTGTTATGAGCCCTGAAAAAAACTACCATTCCATACTACGCAATTATAAGATAACCAGAGATCACTCTGCATATGTTATCCATCTGCTGGTAAACATGGTGTCAGCAAGAGATTTTTTTTTTTAACAGAAGAAAAACTAGGGAATATCCAGATAAAATGCTAATCTCAAATCAGATATTATTTTAGGATTACATTAAGGGAGATTAAAAGCTCAAAAGAATGAAAGCTCTGAATTTCTTACTCCATGACACATTCAAATAATGTGTTTCAGTCTTCTGAGCAATGACAATCAGATGGACACCCTCAGAAGACCCCTGATGCCAGATCCTTGCTGAGGGATATTCTAAGCATCCCTGGAACTGACGGTCAAACTGTATTCAGAGCCCAAAGGGGCATGCCCCCGCCCTGTAAGGTATATCGGACTGCAGATAACCTCTTGTCGCCAACCTCTCAGAGCAAAAATTATAATGACCACTTGCAAAGTAAGGATGTGCAGAAAATGAATGCAGTAAATGTAAGAGGAAGAGTTTTCAAAAAGAACATTTTGACTTGCACAAAAGTGCTTACATTGATCCCATTTAAGGGCTAAAGTGCACTTTGGGTCTTCTTGTTGAGCAAAAGGTAATAATTGAGGTGTTACCCCCAATAACAGTACAGTGAACTGCAGACATTCCTGTACTGTCAGATAATAGCTGAGATGGAAAGAATATTAGTGTGGTTGACGGAAAGGTGCAGCACATTTTCATACTTCATGGCTTGGTCATCTACGCTGAAGAGTGAATAGAGTAAGGAACAGCAACACAATTCCCTAGCCCCATCCTGCCAGCTGGCATATCTAAGGAGGCTGCACTTCCTACCAGCTCCAAAATCCAGGCAAGTTTGAGGAAAGCAAAATCTACCCTCAAGAGCTGCCACAGTTCTCACAATTTATTTCAGTACAAATGCTAAATAATGTCCCTGGAGTAGAGGAGAGCACATCAGGATGATGCTGGGGTACAGAATTGTATCCCATGATTTGTATGGTTTTCCTTTCCCTTCAGCACTGATTTTTGCTCAGTGTTACGGTCTGATTGTGGGTCATTAATGGAAGTTTTGAGCTTATATGACAACTGGGCAATATTCTCTCAGGGATGGAGTACCTAGCGTATTGATTTATTTAATTTCTCTGTGGGCATTTCCCAAACCTGTATCCTCAGAGGATCTAAGCAGTCTAATGTATCTTTCTATTTTATTGTTCAAAATGGCTAAAAATGCTTAGCAACTTTATTAGAAGTTTCTGCTAATGAGGAACTCTTTCTTTCATGTAAAATGTTAGTGTCAATACTTCATAACTGAGATATGTTGGAGAGATTTTCTTCCTTTAGCCACCTTTTTAAAATAGCTAGCGATGTGTGATGTATATTTTTAGAGGCTGTCAGGCAATGCTATTTTTGATGATACAATATGTCTGTTTTCCCTTACCACACAGGAAGACAGTGATGCTGGACTGAACATGTTTTCCCCCCAAATGGGATGTCTTTGGGGAAACATCAAGAGAAGTGACAATACATACACAAGAAAATAGCATAATTTAACAGTCCCTGTCATAAGCCCCATTGTTTAATTGGAAGAAACAAAATCTTTCATGGTTGATTTTATCAAGGAAATTAATGTCTTATTGACCTTAAACCTACTCCTGCCCTTCCTGAAATCAGTAGCAGATTTGACTGCTTTCAATCAGACCTCAGGCACTTCACTTATTAGTGTTGTTGCTGTCACTGGATTAGAGAGAACAGTCTGCTAATAAATTAGCATTCTAATACCAGTATCAGTGCCACACAGTAGCAGTGAAAAGCTGTAATTTGTGAGCTGGTTTGTCGTGAGATAGCTGTAGGTGTATGCAGTAGGAGTACAATACAGGCACCAGGACTGTGTTGTGATTCATGTTATAGATCTTAATATAAACTAAGAAGGAAAACACATTTATTAAGAACTAGAGTCCCATCCCTTGCAGGGACACACCGAAGTAGAAGAGGAGTGTGCTCTCTCTACCAGTGGTCTTGGTATCAGCAGCTAATGTTGTGCCAAATGTGTTCATAGCTGCCCTGCCTTTGCTGTTTAACATCAGATGCAATAAACAGCTAAGCTCAGCTTTGCCCTTTGCATACACAAATTTAATTGTTCTGTGATTAAAAAACCATACAATTGGGAAGACTTCTAGTAAAACGAAACAAAATCCCAGAAGGACATCACTACAAGATGGATGCTAATGTCCATGGGAACAATAGGTGGCATAGGCCAGAGATGTCTCTGTTCCTTCAGTAAAAGGAAAGAGCAGAATCCCACCATGACATAAAGCCCTTCAGTGTAATAGCGTCGGTTCAAATTGAGCATAAACTGTGATAATGACAAGGTCTATGATGACCTATAGAAAGCAAGTAGGTGCTTGTGACCTGATCACCTCTTACAAGACTGAGCATTTGCACCACAAACCAGTCTGCTTCCTTCCAATACCATCCTTAAGGATTGGACAAACACTGGCTCAAAGACTGTTCGGGCAGATAAAGAATGAGCCTCAGGAGCAACACGACCCATAGCAATGTACCCTGATTCTGACTGCTGAAGTTTAAGTACTGCTCCTAATTAATCCCAACTGAACCTCCACTGACTTCCCTGGAGCTAGAGTGCAAATTAGTTTAGCCCATTGTATCAAAAAACAATAACATAGCCAGAAGCCAGATGAGAAATTGCTCCATGTTGGTGGCAAGTAACAAATCAGGGCTCAGAAGAAACTTCCCATAAGAAGTATCCGTAGTTACTCTTGAAACACCAACATTGCTGTTTCCTGGCTTAGTGATCTGCTTCTGAACAGTGGATTTTCAGGCAATGAACAGCAAAATAAGTCATCAGGATATTCAAGAATCTGAATATGTGTAATATCAGGAGTCAAAACATTATAAACTTATTGATCCACTGTAGCTATGAAACTGTGAGATACTGTAGTCCTGTAACTGAGTCTTATCACACAGAATATGGTCATGCTAAACTGTACCTCATCTGACACCATTTTGGATAAGAATATGTCCTACGGATGACAAGGCAACTAAGTATGGCCAACAGCCACAAGGTACTCCTCTCTTTCCTCTCAGTTTCTTGGTATTGGGAGTTACAGGTTTTCATCCAGCTGGTGTGAGAGCAGAGCCCTAGGGCAGAGGTCTTGCCTCAAAGGTGGGAGCTGTAGGATTGTCTTCTGGTCCACCAAATGAACCATCATGTGCCTGCCTAGTGTCATTAGTCTACCTATGTACAGTCAGGGACCTTATTGTTATATTCAAATCAAAGTTCCTGTGTGCTGGACACTGTTCAAAAACAGCAAGAGACCTTGCCCAAAGGGCCTTGAAGCCCAAAATAAGAAGTCAGCAATATTTCAGTGATGCCTCCACACTCGGTGGAGTCTGTTTCTCTGTTACAGGTAACTGTAACTGAGACAGGCTTGTCAAATTGATTTTAAGTGAGAGTTAGGTGAGAGGTTTTCATCCTGTCACTGTTCCTCACTTAAGATGTGACCCAAACTGAGTTTTATATAAGAGAAGGCTCTGCTATTTTGCCCAGGTCTCCTCACAACTCAGAAAAGGAAGCTACTTACCCCTTGATTTTCCTTGGGAAGAGCAAGAGCACATGGTCCAGGTGCACAGAGGACACAGGAGCAGACAGCTGCAGGTTTGTGTAAGGGACATACAGGTTGCAATGCATCACAGAGAAATATGTGACTGCAGATGTAAGCTTCCTTGCAAAATTTCCAGTCTCCTCCACCAACAGAAAATTTCACAAGTTAAATTTGCTACTAGTAAGTGGCCAAGTTCATAATGCCTTAGGGTGGTTTGGTACAGACAGTCCCACAACACTAGCTGAACTTCCTTCCAGGGAAATCAATCCCTAACTTTTTAAAAACAGCTGATAAGCCTTGGCCCCTGATTTATCTTGCAGAGCTGCGGTACGATAAACTGCCAGCTGCTAGGGAGCACCATCATGCTGCTGCCAAAGCAGAAGGTGAAGAAGCTGCAGTGAAGAATGACCTGCAGTTTGTATTTAATTCCCCTTTTTGGTTTCTGGGCCAGCTCAGACAGCATTAGGGGTTCAGAGGGGCTGAGAGGAGTATGAGAGAAGATGAGCTGGTGAAGGCATGGAGGACTGTAAGTCCTGGAGCAGGGAGAAACTCCTGGGGTGGAAGGGAAGGGATGTTTTCACTGCAGAGAAAGGGGAAGGGTTGTTAAAAGTTTTATGAAAAAGTGAGATTTTTAGCTGCAAATTTTTCCAGAGTGGCATAGATGTATTCAGTCAGTTCCATAGCTTGCAAAGTATCTTCCATGTGTAGCTTTTCCCCACAGAAGGGTGAAAACACTTCACAGTAATAGAGCTACAGAGAAATAATTTAATAACTGACCCAATAAACAGCTTCTGCAATTCTATGTCTACCTTTTCTTTGCTTCCATAAATACAGAGTTTTCACTTGTGTGTATATAGCAGTAATTTGGTTTACAAACTTCCTTGGCCAGTGAGGAAATCTCAAATGTATTTCCACTTCTACATGATTGTGCATCCAAAATTTCTGAATGATGTGCTGCCTGAAACCACCTTCCCAGGCCACTTTCTGTCAATGTGGTACTAGGGGGAGCAGACATGAGAAACTCAGCAATCACAGGTGCACGCAGCACAGTGGATATACTTTATACTTAACACAATTGCTTACCAGATCTGATTCTCCAACAGGCAACTTTCCACTTTAGCTATTTTATTATTCCTTCATAAACAAGTTTCTTTCTCTTTATTTCAGTGGGCTTTCATTATTAATTTCTGTAGAAGAGTGAGCTGACTGCAGTTATGTTCTCTTATTAGATCATCCATTCAACCCACTGCATCTTATGGGATTAGTCAGGAAACAGGAGAGCACACACTATTGGATTTCAGGCTTTGAATCTCTTGGTGCATAGCTCAGATCACTAAAAGGGCCACTGCAACTTAATTACTCACTAAAGTCAAGAAGACAAGTGCTGAGTAGTGATGAACCGCATTTTTCCCCAAAGTCCCCACCAGCAGTCAGCATCTACTCAGAAGTGCTTTACTGGTTCTTTTTCTGGCAGGGGATAAGCTGCATCACATCATTTTAAGGGCCAAAGTACTTTTGCTTGACATTCCTAAATCCCTTAGCATTTTAAAGCCAGTGAAAACTTAATTTGTCTCAGTAATCTAGCATCAAATTCCCACAGCCACCTGCGACCTTCCTTCTATATCCTAAGTACCTATACACACATAAAAAATTTCTTTTTAGTTGTACTAAAGTAAAATTTCTGTGACAGAAGCATTTGTTTTATGCACTATATCTGATGGAGTTGCAGCTCTGGAAATACATTTCTAGCACCCATTCTTGACGTCTGGACAGTTGTGTAATAAAATAGCTATCGAATTCAATCTGGATGTGTTCCCATGTGATTGAACATTTTCTGTGCAAGATGACTAGATCCAAACATATAACTGAGCATTAGTAGATCATAAACAGAGCAAGTGAAATTACTGTCTTTGTATGCTGAAAGCATACTCTTTCCAAGACACTGAAACAGACAAATTTATACCTGATATGCCCAGTTGCTTCACTGGAATCGTATCAAAGATGAAGCATTATCACATAAACAGCATTATCAGTCCCATGGAAAAGCTTAGTGGAAGAAGGAGCCTACGAGCTCCTTGCCACATCCTAGAGCATTGCACAAAGTTAGGATGAGAGGTGGCATTTCCATCCATACCACTCACACAGGGTCCATGTGAGCTGGTTGTTTTGCTGGCACCTTCTTCCTAACCCAAATTCTTTCCGTGAGAGAATTAATTTGAGCGGTGACCACCATAATGGACATACAACACTGTTCCCTGGAAATACCAGTCCTGTCTTAAGTCTGCTGAATCCCATAGTCCAACAATAAACAAGAGTCTTCACCCCTGTCTTGTGCAACCCTAATCTTTGCCTGACCATCAGCAAATTAAACATTTAATGCAGTCCCATGCAAATACTAAACCTCATCCTCTCTTCATAGGCTTTGAGGATTTACAAACAAATCACATCCTTTACTCTTATTTTTAATAATTGTCATCTACCTGCAACTCTACCTTCCTCTGGCAGAGGGACTATAATGCTACTCAAACTCCGTATGTAACACTGACTCATGGGAATCACAGCTTTATTTCTAGGCATTTACAGGATTCAGGAAGGAATTATTTTATTTAGTCCTCTAACACTGATCCCAACGCTTACCCTTTCCCTGGCAGAGTGCCCTGGTCATCTTACAAACCACATATTCCACACTGAGCTGCAGAAGCATGAACTTTCACCCTAAGTTTGTGTGCCATTCTGGATTGATCAATGAACCACTTTAGTGTGGTGTCTACTTCCCACAATCTTATCAGAAAACTAATCTGGAGCTTTTCTTGTCAGAGGGGACTTGATATTAGAAAAATGTTGGGTTTTCAGAGTAGACTGCTGGGGGAAGGCTGTTGCCTCTGACCTCATATTTCTATTTCTTCTAACCTAGCCTTCTATTTCCAGATGTTTGTTTTAAAAATTAAGTTAGTGCTCTTCAAAATACGACAGATTGATTGTACAGAAGTTAAATTTTTCTGTCTAGAGAAGGCTCACCTGTCGAGGCTCATCATCACAAAAGCAGAGAACATATATCCATGCTGATGCTTAATTGCAGTGCAAAATCTCAAGGGTAAAGTATTTCAGCCCTCACAATCCCTTCAGACATCACAGGTTTTTTTAGGAAATCTTCAAAATATTTAGGTTGGTATTCTCATATCAGGTTCTAGACTTGCACTCCTACCTTAAAACTGCTCAAATAGTTCAGCCATAGCTGTCTGACAGCTTGTGAAGGGGGTTTATCACCACATGAATGCAATACAAGGCTCTTGTTAGAAATTAAGTATTGGAACCATCCTCCTGTTGTTTTGAATCAAGAGGGTCCATTTGAACTACATGATCACATTCCAAGCTTTGGGGGAACATCTTGCAGGATCTTGTTAATAAGTAGAATACTTGCATAAGAGTCATCATCATACAAATCAAAGTTTGAGTAGGATTTTTTTCCCTCATATAATCAAGGCAGACAAACTCTCTTTTTTAATTATTCACCAGTCAGTCAAGTCCAGACACAGAGTAATATTTCAGAAAGAACAGCTTGTTCTGTGGGCATAAAATCTTTCATGACCTTTACAAATCCTCGCATGGAATGTCTTGTGGATATAGATGTTGTTGCCAGAGTCCATTTTTCCACCTTTATTCATGTCAGACTGGGACAGAATTTTTGCAAAATCAAAACCTGCTAACTATGCAAATATATTTATTTGTGCTTCTTTCCCTAAGGACACAGTATTCCAGTGAACAAACTCATAAACTTTTAAAGAAAGCTCGATGTGGATGGAGTATTCACTGCACCACTGTGTCATAATGCAGATCCTCAGATGAACAGTAACATTCACTGCTCTGAGGCTATAAGCAGAGTTGTCTGGTCCTCATTATTTCAAACTCAGTCATCTGCCAGGAATGCACAGCTGTCACCAAAATAGAAAAAAAAATCTCTAAGCCCTCATATGCCCATTTATTAAAGTAAAAGTACACCTTACACCACCTCTTATCTACCTACAGGATTTTGAACAAGTACACAGTGCAGCTCAGGACCAATCTCATGCAAAGTGTTAATATCAGAAGATTTGCAGCCTGTAAGGAAGTCTGTTTCTAATTTACCTTGATGAAATTTGTGCCCATATTTCCAATTCCCTATGTTGGAGCAAATATCTGCAAAACCCCCTTAATTTATTAGTAAAAGGAGAAGTAGGATCAATTGATCTATACACGAGCCACGTGCAACATTAAGGTACATCTTTCATGTTTCATGTCATCGAGTGCCAAAGGAAATTAAGATTTCAGTAAAAATAATTTATTTTCTTAAAGAGAAAACCAAATTAACAAATATGTTTTTATGCAAAACATGGGAAGATGGAACAGTGTTCATTTTAAGAAACACACTCAGCTAATTTGTTTAAACCAAAGCTACGTATTAGTTTCCAGCAGTATCCCATAGGAACAAGCTTGAACATGTTAAGATGTAAATAACAGGTGGTTTTGGTTTGTGCTTACCACAGGGAGTACGGCAATCATTCACTGACTTTGATTTCCAGTTATTCACTCCTGTTGCACACCAAAGGAATACATTCTATCAAACAGGTCAGATACAAAGCAGTCAAGAAAATCAAAACCACTGACAGTCCATATAGACAGAAAGCAAACTAGCCCCTGCAACAAGAGCTAAATAGTGTATATACTTAAAACTGAAAAAGAGAGTTTCTCTGAGAGGATCTTGCAAGAAGAGGTGGAAGAAAACATCTAAGATGCATGATATCAGCTGGCCTTGCAAAATTTCATCATGTTGGACTGAAGATACATAGAAAGCTGAGAAGATTGCAGCCTCAGTCATACTCTCTGGACTTTGAGCCCAAATTTAACTTAAACATTCAGTTCAGAGATCATCTTGGTATATTTTTCAGAAGTACTCCCATCTACTCTACAGTTACACATTAACATTAGTTTCTTATGCAAGTATGATCATGCCAAGGTTAAGCAGGTGAGGTTTTTTTTTTAAAACAGTGTTATACATGGAACCTAGAAGGTGCACTTGCATATATATATATATATAGTTACACTCTGGTACATGTTAACTCCTGTATAGATATCAGCCATTGCCCTTACAGATGGAAGAGAGTTCCAGTAACCAACAATTAGCAAAGTGTCATATGAAGAGGTAGATAAGTTCAATCACTATTTGAAACTACTCTTTTGCTGTCAAACATCAATCATTTCATAAGTATGGAGTCAACTGGACAACTTAGCACAGGAAGCACTCTAAAGACCCTTTCATCTTGATTCAATTTTCAACACTAGGTTCAGCATTGTCTCTGTATTAAAAAAAATTCATCCTTGCTTCACCCACAAGGTCAGCAACCCAGATGCTGCCTGGTGATACTGACACAGGGATGAGAAGTGACAAGATGACCTATTAGGTTATATTTCAGCATTAAGAATAATGAAAGGCATTTCTACATGTAACACAATATGATGATAAATGTCTATGGGTAGTGGTGAGAAACAGCTGTTCTTTACTGCTAAGTACCTTCATTAGGAGGGTGGATCTCCATCTTCAAAGCTCATTTGGGAAGGAGATGAACAGTGATTTGAGGAGCTAGCACAGATGTCAACATCCAGGCCCTTTCTAATTCTTCCAGTGAGTCACTCAGTGATTATGAGAAGTCACTTTAGCTCTGAAGGATGAGGAGAGATGGATTTGTGGAGGGTACCTGAGGAAGCGCACTGAAGTCAGAAGACCTGCAACAGTTAATAATTAGTTAATAAACAACAATTGAGATACTATTTGTTCCTTTCCCCACCCCCACTGAGATTTCTTCCCAGTTTTCAGAGTCTACCTTTTTTCTTCTTCTCTAAGCATGGATTTTCTCACAGGAAAGCAGAAAGAATTAACACCTCGACTAAAGGCAAATGAAAGACCTGACTAAACAGCCCGTGGAAGCAGAGAAAGAAGCACTTCACAAGATAAAAGGAAAGGAGAGAACAGTTCTGTTCCTTGTCACATTGCTGTCCTAGTTTCAGCTGAGATAGACTTAATTTTCTTTATAGTGGCTGGTATGGGGCTATGTTCTGGATTTGTGCTGAAAACAGTGTTGATAATACAGAGATGTTTTAGTTGTTGCTGCACTAGTCAAGGACTGTTCAGCTTCCCATGCTCTGCCAGGTGCACAAGAAGCTGGGAGGGGACACAGCCAGGATAGTTGATCCAAACTGACCAAAGGGCTATTCCATACCACATGACATCATGCTCAGTATATAAAGCTGGGGAAGAAGAAGGAAGGGGGGACATTCAGAGTGATGACATTTGTCTTCCCAAGTAACCATTATGTGTGATGGAGCCCTGCTTTCCTGGAGATGGCTGAACACCTGCCTGCCCATGGGAAGTAGTGAAGGAATTCCTTGTTTTGCTTCGCTTGCGTGCGCGGCTTTTGCTTTCCCTATTAAACTGTTTTTATCTCAACCCTCGAGTTTTCTTACTTTTGCTCTTCCAATTCTCTCCCCCATCCCACCAGGGGGGAGTGAGCAAGCGGCTGCGTGGTGCTTAGCTGCCAGCTGGGGCTAAACCACAACAATTGCCCACACCAGGTTTCTCTTTAATTGAGGTGAGAGGCCAGCTCTATAATTCTAATTGTGCTGTAATTGACTGCTGCGTACCGTTAATATCTGCCTGTGCCATAACAATCAATACCAGTTAAGAACTTTTTTTTTTGCCTTTTCCCCCTTCATATGGCAAGTACTGTTTCTTTTCAGCTTGTGTCGCAGTTCATATCATCTTTGTTGACATCTCAGCTTGCAAGGGAGTCTCTCCTCAGTATTATGTTAATCATTTTAGAAGGTAAATACACAGTGCTAATCCCTAAAGGACAGGCAAATGAAACACCACTGTGTAGCTGGCTATAGCCCTGAACCTGAAATGACAGAGCTATTTTGTCTGAGTGCAATGGCACTGATCTCTCTTTCCATAAAATTATGCAACCATAAATCAAACCGGTAGTTCCATTATTTGAGTGTCCAGCAAACAAAACTGGACATTATACCCTGGAACCTGAATGCCTGATACATGGACAGCTGCACTAAATGTTTGGTTGCTGGTTAGACCATCTGCAAGACATATCACTATAGTTTGATTTATGGGGAATGGAAGGTAAAATTCTCTAGAGATATAGAGTAAGTTAGACTCACAATTTGAGAAGATTTTCCGCCTTAACTACTGCAGTTATACCGAAGATTGGCAAGAAAAAAACAAACACAGATGTTCCCCAATTTTGGCTAGTGCTTGGTGATGGGCAGAATATAAAAGTCCCAAACCTGCCTTTAGTAAAAGGCCATGAGAACTCTGGGTCCTTGTCCAAGTGTTTACATGTGATCCCAATAGACTTTCCACTCTAACCAAGTCTTCTCCCAACTGGTTCTCACCTGGAGAAATAAGCTGAAACATTGAAAGAACAAACACTATGTAGTCTGTATACTTATTATTAGTTTTTATGTTTGGAATTTGCAGTTATGCTGTTAACTATGTATGTTATCAGGATTTTTCATATTTTGGAGAAGGCAAATAAATTGTGTTGGATATTTCATATCCCCAAAGCTTTTCTTTTTTTAAAGAATGAATACAAGTTTGAGAGCATTTTATTTTCACTGAAATAAACAGTATCAGAATTAAACTAACTTTTCAGTTGAGTCAAGACACTAGTCTAACCTCTGCTGTTTTGTAATCAATATAGTTCTACTGAAGTCAATTATATTTTATTACACCAGAAATAAAATTGGCTTTGGGGCTTTTTTTCCCCCCTTGTGGCCTCAAAAGAAGCTAGCAGACAAATTCAAGCTACATAACAGTGGTCAACTGTAAAACACATATCGTTGAAAGATGGCTTAGTGCACTGTCCCTCATCATTTTGGGTTGGTTATTCTATAGGCAAAGTCAAACTGTTCACCTGACCAGAAGAATCATTGTGTCTGTTGCCAGGGAGGCACAGGAGAGAGCTGCTCCCCACACAAAGGAGAGTTGGGAGCCCAAGGTGACACCAAAGCAGACATGGGGCAGTGGCCTCACTGAACAGAGGTGCGCAGTCCCATGGCACCTGAACAAGAGCAGGAGCTCAAGGCTGGTGATGCGAACCTGGTTAAGCATCTGATGAGCCAGTGGTCATCTGACAAATCTATAGCAATAAGGCATGTTGAGGTCAAGCTAGAAAGTATAGTCACAGTAAGGTACATGGCCAGGCATGGGCATGGCTGGGATGTAGCTGAAGCCTTCCTCTTAGCCTGTGCCTGATTTACCCTGTGGCTCCAGAGTAAACAAGGGAGCTCCTGACGAGTTCTTACATACCTTTTGACAGGAGTGTGATTCAAGGTGACACAGCCATGCTCTGAGCCCCTGCAGCCAGATCCCCAGGGTGGGAGACAAGAGGTCGCACCTGGGGCCCTCACATCTAAATAGCTTCTCCCTGACACTTTAGCAAGGGACAGGTATGAACTCCATATATGTTAAGGTACAGATTTTTAGATTGGGATAAAAAGCCAGCCTCTTGAAAAAAAAAATATACTTTTCACATCTTAAGCAGTGAAATGAAGCAGTGACAATCTCCAAGATCTTTATCTAGAAAACATAACATTTATAATGTCTTTAAAAATTTCCCATGAAGGATATAGATAGCATAAATGGGTATTTACCAGTAAAACCAGAAGTTTTGTTCCAAACTTAACATGGAACTAATATTATATTACATACTTAGGTATGACTGTTTTTCACAGGATGAAAGTATTGAAATATTAAAAGGCTCTCCTCAGGATAGTCCTTGCTGAACAAATCTATATCTTTAATCAAGATATATTTCCAGCCAATGGAGTTTGAAGAAGTTTAAGACAAGGCATCTAGGTTCCTAAATATTTATTTGAATCAAAGCTCTGAACCATGACAGGTAAAAGCATTCAAGAATATAACAGATATTAAAAAAAAACAAAGCCAGTGGGTAAAATATAAAGGCTATGTGACATCCTGTAGTTATCTATGACAGCTTAATAGCATGCCAGGGATATAACGGATACAGCAGAGATTTCTCCAGAACATTAATTCGTGGCCATACTAGCTCAAAAATAAAATAAATTATTTGATATTGACACATATAAAAACTTACAGCCTTTTCCTCCCCCATGATAAACATCACATATCTTCCTTACAAGAATATCCTTAACAGCCTCATCCTCTCAAGTACCACTTCTGAAAAGAGATTGCCATAAAGCTGGAATATAACCTGCATTATCCATCCATACCACAACTCCTGCTTCTGATGTTAACGTTGGTAGGAACTAGGCAAAGAGCAGAGTAATAGAAGCCCATGAATATGAGAATATATAATAGATTTTTTCTGTTCTGGCTGTCTTTTTGAACCCTTCATTGTCTGAATTTTTGTGGTTATATATTGTTTTCCTATGTTAGGAGAATGAGATGACAATTCTTTTAATGTATTTCTTCATCCTCACACAAAACTAGCTTGACATGTTAGCTAACTTAACAAAACCTAACTTGAAGGGAAAAATGGAAATGGTGGCATTCTTAAAGAAGTATGGGTGGGGAGGAAAGCTTTTCCGTAAATAGTTGAGTTCAGAATAAGTCTTCAATAGCTCTTCTCTACAGTGAAATATGCACCTTCATAACTTTATGTACCTCCCTGTTAAATGCTAAGCTAGAAACACGCACCGACAAAAGCATAGTGGCTCTCCCACATTTGTATGTTAATATCTATATGCTCCAACTAAAACATTAAAAATTCTGAAGGGAAAGTATCAAAGTATTTACATTCATTACATTCATCTCTGCCAGAAATTGCAATTTCAAAATTACTAAATAGAATTTAGTAAGAGAAACAAGACCAGCTACAGCCAATTCAGAAATGCGCAAGCTTTCTATCTGCCTTTTTTAAATACTAAGTCATAAACCCTCAGAAATAAAATATAATTGTACGGATTGTATCATTTAGGAAAGCTTGTTATGAGAGGCTGCAGAAAGCAAAAAAATCTTTGTGCAAAATACTGCACAGGTAAAGGCAGTACTGCAGATACAGCCAGACTTAATTAAACACGTCAAGGGGTAAAACAATCTGAGGATAAGCTTAGTGGCAAATGCATAATTCTTGTGAGAAGCTGCGGGTGACAAAATACAGCACGGCAGCAAATTGTGACTGTAAGAGGAAAGGGACTTTACTCATTAATCATTTTTATCATTACCATTGTTGTTATTTTTTATAATAAGCAGCATCTATAAAAGTGAGCAACATTAGGCTAAGTGAGATAGTGTGCACAGTAGACTACTGTCCCTGCACCCCTAGGAGCACATCGTTGCCCAGGCTCCAAGATAGAAATGGTCCAAAATAGGCGGCCTCTTGTGCAGTGTGCTAACAGCAGTGTTGGCTTCCACTTAGGTCAGACTTTTAGAGGTAGGAGAAACTCCTGAGAATGTTGAAGATTTATTTCAGGCTGCTTATATCAATTGGTTTCCTTAGGAAGAAGCCTGCTGGATGATTTCTCTTGAGGTGCTTCCCTCAGAACCGGCCTCCCTGGACACTGTTGCCCAAATTCAGGATTCACACAGAAAAGCCCCGTGGATGACTGCTGAGGAGCTCTTCAGCTTCAGTTTAGTGCCAGGCCTGCAGCTGCAACCACCAACTCCCACTGCCTACTCCTGGCCATCCAAAATTCAACAATTTCAAGTATTAAACCTAAAAACTTAGTGTTACAAAATTGCTTCAGAGAGAATTGTCATCAACTCAATGGGAGCTAGTGAGGGCAGAGAGTCATTCTAGTCACCACACAGACTTCTCCAGGAGACTGTGGTCTATATAGTTAATTCATCACACAGAAAGCAAGAGGGTAATTAAGATGTCTCACATTAAGAGCAGCTGAGAACAGGAAGATTTGGTCCTGGCTACAATTCCCTATCTGTGTCCTGACACACCAATGCTATTATCTGTCCTCTCATTACTTACTCTTACCAAATGCTAAAACCTCCCAGCCTTTTCTTTGCTGATAACTTATCATTACTGGCAACTGGCCACAAGGTTAAAAATATCCAGTGGCCATACTCTATGCTGCTTTCAGAAAAAACTCCTTAAAAAAAATATATAGTGAAACACTGTAAAATTCCTTCCTTTGTGTATTTGACATGAAGCCCAGTGACACTTCAGGGTCAGAGGCATAGTTAGATGGCACAGGGACTATCACAGACATCGATAGAAATACTGCACTAAAACATCTAAAGATCATCAATTATGACACCATTTAAAATAAGTCATTTTTACTGTAAAGACATTAGGAGGTCATTGATCCCTCCCATTCCTGTCTGAATCCCAATAATGCTGTCTTGCTTGATTTATTAAAAGGAATTAACAGTTCATCTAAATCACTGCAAATTTCTGTAGTTCACCACTGAGATATTTGGGAATTTTGATTTGTAGGTGGAGATTTCACTTTTCCACTGAGAAAGCCTCTTCTATATCCACTTTTTAATGCTGGGCAATCAAGTACTGTATGCAGAGCCTACTTGATAGCAGCATAACTTCCAAGAATGAATTATTGGAAGTCTATTAATTAATTAATTCACAGAAGTAAATGAAGAAGCTGATGATGTGATATCACTAAGATATCCCAAAAGAGATTTTGGTCAGGTACTTTACACATAGCCTTGGTGAAGCATAGATCTTATCAGGAAAATACCACATGATCTCATATGCTTCTCCCACAAGAGTGAAGTCCACTTTTCTAAAGAGACCAGGATTGAAATAGCCAAGAAAGAACATTAAAATCTCCATTCCTTGGCCAATACACTGGACATGCATAGAGAGGAGCGATGGAGAATGTAAGGAGGAACTTATTTTCTGCTAGAGAAGAAATTACTGACAAAGCACTACCTTCGCAAATATTCAGCACTAAATAACTTTCACTGGAAAAAGAATGAAGAAACCAACCTCACAACAGAGCCATTGACAGAATATTTAGAGAGTTAAAACCACTTTGTGAACAAGACTGTATAGAACTACTAACCTGTTTAAAGTGCAGTTGTAATCAGGGCTGCTCACCTCCTCATGGGCACATAAGGGCATGAAAACAGAGGAGATGGTCCAAGGTGGAAAGTCACCTATCCCAGGTGTAGGACCAGAGTATATCTATGTCCTGGAGGCAATGGCAAGAATTTCCTGAGGCAAGCCTTTCACCTGGGTACTTAGAGAAAGGCATCACCCTGTTATTCAAAGGAATTTTTTCTCTAGGCAAATTAAAATTTCATTTTCCTCAAAATTGTGTTCTCTATCCCAATTTAAGAAAGGAAGTTTGATTTGTTTTTTCATGATAATTGTCAAAAATATTATTCAAGTGGTTATCATACGTAAAAATAAACTTTTATGTTGTATATTTGGAAATTTAAAAATAAAACCTTGAAAGTCAGTAATTTCTACTACTACTTTTGAGGGTTTTCAACCAATCCAGTTGTTTCATGAAACCACTGACAGACACGGAAAAAGATGTAAAATACCCCTCTTCCCACCTCACCAACTTTCTGAGTATCTCTCTTCCCAAAATGGGAATGGAAGAGAGTTTGTGCTAAATAGAAGTACACTACTGCATCATCTTAAGAGCACACAGCTGAAAAAAGGCCAGTCATATAAAGCAACTTCAGTTCTCACAGTATGTCAAGCAAACCTGAGAAAGAGAAGATAAAAATGAACCACCACCAATATAATGAACAGTGAATGCCTCGGGTTAGGGTAATCAGTAGTTATTGCCATGTGTTTCTGGAATGAAAAATCCCAGGAGATGATAGGACAGGTAACAGAGGTCAGACAACTCTAAGTCATGTCATGCTAACCCATGGCCACCACCAGAATACAGAGAATAACGATCATAAGTCCAACTCTAGGATCCATACCACCGCTTCACAGTACCTCCACAGATTACCACATTACTGCATTGTATGTATTATTGTATATACGTGCACATATATTTACAATTTGCAGGTCCAGATCTGGACACAGAAATGACAACCTTTCAAAGAAGGACAAGAGGAAGAAAAACTTTCTCCCAAACACTGAAAATCATTTACTTGAACCTTTCATTTCTTTTTTATAAATTAGCATTTTGAGAATAAGGCACAAAATGTGTCTTGATTTTGAAAGGCTTACTTATCTCTGATGTGGTCTTTCATATGGAAACCAAATAGTATTTCTTCCCTTGAACAAACCCCATGTTGGGTTTATATGAAAATCTAGATTTACACGCCCCTAAGAAATGTAACCCCCCATTCATTTCCAAACTCATTTTGAAGTACAACCCAAACTCTGGTGATTAAGTGATTGACCCGCTGCCACCTACTATCTATGCAAATACTGGCAGCTTTGGCAAACCTTCGTCACCTGCTCTTCCAGGATTTCTGCATGTTGTTTAGACAGAAGTTCACTCAAAACAGTTGATACGAATCAGCAGTGCACAGCTGGTGTTTTTTGTGTTTTTTTGCTAAACAAAATCTGGAATTCCCAAAGTTTTTGGCTTTCCACATATTGGGAAGATAAAATTCTGCTTTAACAACCCAGCTAACTGGAAACAGCCCAGAATCACCCAAACTATTCACTTCTGTGAGAAGAATGAATAATCAGCAACACATCAGAACAAATAAGCATCATCCATGCCAAACTTTACAGAATTCACATTTGCTCAGCATCTAAAATTTGACAAATACCTACCCTAACATCCTGATCCAGATGAGTGTTAAACAATTCTGAGCTGAAGATGTTGCTTCTAAAAATTCATGTTAATGCTTCAGTTGAGTAATACAATGTACATTTCAAAATAATCCTTCTGTCTCATTGTTACAATGCATGTAAACCACAATGTAATTTTCACTCAAAGTATTTTAATTTTTTTTCCCCTTCTTTTCCTATGAACATTCATATCAGAAATTTTCTGGCATTTGATTACTTTTGCAAAAGTTTAGAGTCTGGAACTGATCCACAACTGTGGATCCACTTCTGCCAATTAATGTCCTCTCCAAACAGAATAGTAATAAGTGACTTGGGGAACCAGTTCCACTGCACAAAAAGCAAGGCATAGGAAACAATTTAAGGAGCAGTCAGCCTAGTTTTAATTAAGATGTTGACTTTCAGTTTCCCTGGTAGTGTCAGGGAGCAGTGAGGGCCAGGGAAATGGAGCCAGGAGTTGATGGTGACCACAGCACAGGACATGGCCTCACCACCTGGGCACATCTCCCACAGCATCTGAACACATCAGATAGTCCTGAGGACTGGTAAAAGGGCCTTTCAATAGCCCCAGACACAGAAAGTAATGAATGAGGTCCAGTGTCCAACCAGGGGTCCAGTCAGAAACAAAAGAAGACAGGACCAGAGATAAGGCTACCACATACAACCAAGGGGTTCATCCAAGAGACAAGCTACCTGCAGCACAAGGCAAAGGTCCAGCCAGGAGGCAGAACAAGAGATAGGCAAACCTACAATATAGCTCAAAAAGGGACCAAAGGCCCCAGGCTGAGCTTAAATGAAGCATTAATGGGTGTGGGTGGAGGCCCCAGGTGAGGTTGCTCAGAGCCAATGAAGTCTGTTAGTGCCCTAAGGGCCCTGACAAGAACTGGACAATGTCTCTTCATTTAAGGACCTTCCTTTGTACCAACCATCCACATGGCAGCAGATGAGCTTCATCTTATTTTAGGAATACCTTTGTAGATCATCTGGTTGCTTACATGCTACCCACAGACAATAACATCAAGACCCTATTTCAATCAGTAAAAGCTTTTGCCATTTGCTTCAGTGAAGTCAGGATTTCACTTAATAAGTAGTCAGTGCACTGTTTGGAGTCAGAGAAGAGCTTCAAAAATGAGGACCTGCACAAGCCTTTGACTTTGCAGAGCTGCATGTGAGTTAAAACCATCAGTTCTACCAATATGAAGCTGTATTGGGTTTGCATGGCAAGGTTTTGGTAGGGGGGGCTACAGGGGTGGCTTCTGTGAGAAGTTGCTAGAAGCTTCCCCTATGTCCGATAGAGCCACTGCCAGATGGCTCCAAGATGGACCCGCCGCTGGCCAAGGCGCCTCTGGGATAACATATTTAAGAAGGGGGGGGGGGACACACAGAGGGGACTGCTGTGCAACAGCAGCCAGAAGAGAGGAGTGAGAATATGTGAGAGAAACAACTCTGCAGACACCAGGGTCAGTAAAGAAGGAGGAGGCGGAGGAGGTGCTCCAGGCGCCAGAGCAGAGATTCCCCTGCGGCCCATGGTGAAGACCATGGTGAGGCAGGCTGTCCCCCTGCAGCCCATGGAGGTCCACGGTGGAGCAGATATCCACTTGCAGCCCATGGAGGGTCCCATGTCGGAGCAGGTGGATGCCTGAAGAAGGCTGTGATCCCATGGAGAGCCTGCACTGGAACAGGCTCCTGGTATGACCTAGGAACCCGTGGAGAGAGAGGAGCCCACGCTGGAGCAGGTTTGCTGGCAGGACTTGTGACCCCGTGGGGGACCCACGCTGGAGCAGTCTGTTCCTGAAGGACTGCACCTCGTGGAAAGGACTCATGCTACAGTAGTTTGTGAAGAACTGCAGCCATGGGAAGGACCCATGTTGGAGAAGTTTGTGGAGGATTGTCTCCCGTGAGAGGGACCCCATGCTGGAGGAGGGGAAGACCGTGAGGAGGAAGGAGTGTCAGAGACAACGTGGGATAAACTGACCACAACCCCCATTCCCTGTCCTCTTGTGCCACTCAGGGGGCGGAGGTAGAGAAAACTGGGAGTGAAGTTGAGCCCAGGAAGAAGGGAGGGGTGGGGAGAAGGAGTTTTTAGGATTTGGTTTTATTTCTCATTATCCTACTCTGATCTGATTGGCAATAAATTAAATTAATTTTCCCCGAGATGAGTCTGTTTTGCCTGTGACAGTAATTGGTGAATGATCTCTCCCTGTCCTTATCTGGACCCATGAGCCTTCCATTATATTGTCTCTCCCACTGTCCAGCTGAGGAGGGGAGTGATAGAGTGACTTGGTGGGCACCTGGCATCCAGGCAGGGTCAACCCACCACAGAAGTTTATGATTAAAAGCAATGCTTGTGTGCTATCATCAAAACCTACATGTTAGGGGCTACATACATTAATCTTCTGTGACGGCAGAGATCTCAGAGTACCGAATACTCACATATAATGGCTTTGGCTTAAAGCATTAATGTTAGATCCCTTTATTTCCAGGTGGACACATTGTCTCCATTTCCATTTTCACAGGACACAGTGGGTGCTGGAAGGACTGTTGCTCACCATACGTTGCAAACATTCCCAGGCGTCATCCAGGGTAACACAAAGGCAGGTAAAACAACAGTGTAGCTCTATGCGGCTTTTTTCTGAGGGCTTTAATTTTTAAAAGCATTAGCTACAAGTGAGCTAACACACATGAGCAATCTAGTAGCTGCCGCCAGGTGACCAAGAAAGCCAGGCACAAGTACATGTAATGATCTGTCTCTGGTGGAGAACATTTTCTTGTATTTGTACACATCAGCAGCATTACACTGACTAAATGCATACAGATGTCTAAAGACTCAGTGTAAACTGCATTTGATCATGTATTGTGCAATAAAAATAAAAGCCATCCTTTTTCACTGTATTTCATTTGCATCTAGTAATTGCAGAGCTGAAGGATGATAAATGTCTTGCAGAGTTAAATTGTTGTTGCTGAATTTGAAATGTTGATGTTTGACCCTGTGGAACGTAAATGAATTCTAAAGCACTGGTATGAAGGACATATTAAATGAAAAAGCTCTAGTAGGAAAAGCTAGGCACTGTGTATGCTCATGTATGTCTGAGGTGCCTGGAATCATTCCATGATTCTTCTTTAGGTTTCTGGTGAATTTCTGAGAACCAGTACATTTTTCCTCTCTTTTTTTTTTTCCCCCCCACTACCATCATTACTTCATTTGTTGTTGTTTAAATATTACTTATTTCTCTGTACAGCCCCATAGCAGTTCAAGCTGCCCTTTGGTAGTGCTTTAGAAATCTGAAACAAACACATTCAGATCAGCTTTCTGCAGTATGAATGTTTAATCCTAGACCCATCAAATTCAGCAGCAGGATTCTAGCTGCTTTCTACAGTATTGAATGGAAATAGTCTGAAGTCAATGGAAAAATTCTATTTACTCCCACAAGGTAAGGTTCTAATACAATAGCCAACAGAGATTATTAATACAATATGAAGTTTCTCACCTTTAGGCTCACTCTTTGAAAAAAACAAAGACTGCTAGTGTTAACACAGCATTTTTAGCATCAGTTATTATAATCTATAACAGGAGGGAGTCCTCGGCAGGACTGGGGTAGATGGGATGGACATCTGACAGGAGCCTGATTTGAGCCTTAAGAAGAGAAGGCTCAGGGAGACCTTGTTGCTGTTTACAACTGCCTGATGGGAGGGTGTAGAGAAGACAGTCCGACTCTTCTGTTACTCAGTGGGTGGAGGAGAAGGAGTAACCACAAGCTGGAACTTAGGAAACTTCCATTAAAAAAAAAAAGATTACTGTCAGAGTGGTCAAACACTAGCCCAGAGAAGCTGTGGGATTGGATCTCTTCTGAGCAGGGGTTTGGACTAGAAACCTCCAGAAGTTACTTCCAGCCCTGGAGATTCTCTGCAGCTTCACCAACATGAGCCTCCCACTACAGATCTAGAAACACTTTCAGACTTGTCAAATTGGGGTCATGGTCATTTGACCAGAAAAAGGAAGCCAGAAGGAAGATATACAGAGAAGAAAAATGCCTGAAGTGAGAAGAGAATTTCCTCAGACCAAGAAGGAAGAATAAGAAAAACTGTGCAGAGTTCTTTATTCATGAAAGATGAGCTTCTCACTTCACATCTCACCACCAATGAGCCACCCTTGCCACTGTCTTCAGGAAACTTACTTCAATTTATGCTGATGTAGCTAGAAATTGCATCCAGGCTAGAGAATTTTCCAAACTTTTCCATAAAGCATCACCCCCACAGCATGCTACTGGCACTTTGCCTCAGCAGTGTTCAGCACTTCAGGTCTCACTGTAAAAGCTTATGCATGCCATAATTTTGATGTCTGTATTTGTAATTCTGCCCCAGGTAACACTTAGAAGGCACTGCTACACTCAGAAAATGTTTTTTTAAGGCACTATATATGTACTTTTGCCAAGGACATCTGAAATTTTACAAGCTACTTATTCTTCCAGAAGTGTCTGATCCTTTCATTTATTCCCTACCTGAAATCATAATCATCCCAAGGTGCATAATCATCCCTGCAGCAACCAATTGATTTCATAGATTATTCTTTCAGTTGAGGAATAAGCAGAAGGAGATGATGAAACCTGAAGAAAAAAAAGCATCCTTGAAAACTTTTCCCCCATCTCAAGCTAAAAACAGAACAGCAGGCAAACTATATATGTAAAAATTTCCAAACTTTTTTTGAGAAACAAGTAGACAAATGATAGTCCTAATTCAGCAAAGTAATGAAGTATCTGGACAATTTGAGGATCGTCAATGTTGCTAAGTAGATGTCTCTCTGAACTGAGGCAAATGTTGAGCTACACTATGTCCTTTCCTTGCCTGATTTTCATTGACCAAAAGACTCCTTCCTACATGGCAGATATATCAGGAGAGCTCAGTAGGCTTCACGGGTACCACCAACTGGTGCATGTCACCCACAAGTGGAAAGTTAGCATAACTCCATGTAGCACTGCCATCCCCCACAGCAGCTGAGTCAGGCCAGTCCTAACATCTCCAGAATGCCATTTAATCCAACATCCTATGGGAATAAAGTTGGATCATAGCCCCCTCTACACATCTGCATCAAGTAATGGAGGCACCTGAGGTACAGTCTCTTCCCGTATTACTTCCCTTCTCTTGCTCTCCTGCTTCCTAGAGTAAGATATCACACTCTCTTATTAGATACAATCCTGCTCATTACACTGACTGAATCGGAAATACAAAGAGCAGGTGCTTCATAGTGACAGCCTAACACAATGGCTCTTAATCTTATATGTGCCACAGCCACTTTCACACAAGGTCAATTGCACCTATAATTAATTTAAGCAAGCCAAACCCTCAGCTGCCACCTTAGCCTTGCAAATGCACAGGCTGCACAAAACTGTATTGGTAATTAATTTGTCAAGCAAATGCTAGGGAAGAACAACACTAGTAATTTATACCATAGATATTCAAATGAAACATCTTGCCTGAGTAATTTAATGTCAGAAAGTAGAACAGCAGCAAAGCAGAACAAAGAATTGGAGTCTTCCAGCAGCTATTTCTTTAAGAGACATTACTGTAATGTGTTATGAGCCAAATTCAGACACAGTAAAAACACATGTTCTGTCACTGAACTCATCTGTCCAGATTTTGGCATTAAAAATGGTTGTGAAATTATACATGCACATCCTATGTACAAAGACTCTGGGATGACAAAAGATGCTAGAATTCAACCAGCAAAGATCTGTATGGAAAACACTGTATGTTATCCCGAAAGGGAAAATATAGATCAGCTATTGGAAATGTATGTTGCATTCCAGTTCTTTGCAAAAAATGCAGGGTTGGTCACCCCACACCCTTCTTATCTTTCTCCTCACTCTACTGCCCTTAGTACTGTCAGAGGTATTGGGACCCTCATCATTTATTACCAGCAGTCATCTCCACAATAGAACTAGTTGGCTGTAGTTGTTATTATTGTAGTTGTTATTATTGTTACTTTTTGTGTGTGTGAAATCGAATTTCACTTTTAAAAAATGCTGCTTGGATGATACTGCAATGTTTTGGGGGACTTGGATTCAGTGGACTTCAAGCAAACCAGAAGTGGGATTCCCTGGCTTCATGACTATGCAATGGGCTTCATAGTCACTGACCTGGGACACACCATAAGATTGAATGATGTAGTCTTGATGTAGCCTGCAGGAAATGCCTGCAGTCCTGCCAGAGTACTGCGTCTGAAAGCCCTAGAAGCTTCAATTTCAGCTGGGGCAGCACCTCATCTCTGCTGCACCGAGTTTGGGAACCTTGGTGAGAATTGCAGAATTTCTGATCTTGGATAAAAATCTATCTCAAAACCTGGTGTTCCAGAGTCCTGCCCTGCAAAAGGACTTCCCCAAGACTTCCACCAGTACCTGTCAGAGTTCTGGGCCAGCTGACTTAAAGAAACTAAAATTTCTCAGTCCAGAATTCCACACGATGTTTCTTGGTTTCCATTGCCTGGAAAGCTCTTCCCTTAGCAGTCAAGCAAGAGGGGAGAAAGAGGAATTCTTCCCAATGGCAGAAGTTAGGGAAAGGTTTTCAAACCTTGCTGATGATAGGAAAACCTTTTAGAATATAAACTGTGAGATATATATCCTTAGATAGTATTCATAATAGATGATGGGACAAACTGCACCTGTACGTAAAAAGAGGAAGGGTTAATTGATGGTACAAAAGAGTTGCTTCATTTTCTGTGAGTGTCGCCAGTTAGGATACTATAGCCACGTGAAATAGGCCTTCTCAGCATCAAGATGATCCATTTTCCTGGCTGGTGTGTCTTAGGATGATTCAGTGTGGTAAACCAGTGTATTTCTGAATGAGTGCTGATAAAGCAAGCAAAACTTATACTTAATTAAGAGAGCATAAATGTCATCCATAAATACTTAATACATTCTCAGTTGTTAATGCCACTAATCTTTTTCTCCCTTTTCCTCCATTAGGCATTTTCTTGATGGGTTTTGGTGGGGGTTTTTTTTTGTAAACATTATGAGTGGAGGCTTGCTACTGCTGAATGTTATTGAACCTAAGCAGTCAATGACCTCTTTAGGTCTTGCCATTACTAACTATATTTCAGTGGAGATAACAAAATCCGTAAGTATGAAAAGAAAAAACAAAATCTTTCAAACATCCAAAATAAAGCTGCTTGCAGAAATGGGCATTTTTTTTTAATTCATACTAGTACAGCATTACAAGATGGAGACACCAATACATGTTGGCACTGACATTTTTGGTGAATAGTAAACTGGCCAAGACATAGGATCAGTTATTACAGAACAGCTACACAAAAAACTGTCTGTCTAGTCAAGAATCCTTGAAGGGAAGTAGGTCCTTTGGGGAAAATAAGAAAGAAAAGAAGGATAATTTGGAAACAGGCTGGCCACTGTCAAAAGTTCTTTCTATTTCTTTTCAATTTAGTTGTAACCCAATGCTTAAGAGTTTTCATGTATATATAATTTTATTCTATTTCATGTAAATGAGGATTTTCCAATAATCAATATTAATTCTGTATCCTTTTTTGACTTCTTGGGGATACTTTTTGGCAGCAGTGTTTTCCACAGGTTTTCTATGCTTAGTAGAAATAGTCGTTGTCTCTCCTTAGTGTCTTTCTCTCTTACATAACCCCAGTCTTTCCCCATGTCTGGTTTTTCATTATACCTTGATTTATACTCCATAATTCATCCACAAACAGCAATAACCATTTCCATAACATCATCCCTTCCAACATGAAACTCATTGCAATAAGGCAAAAAGCAATTATAACAGCAAACGTGTTGTGCAGTCATGTAGCAATGACTCAAGACTAGACCAGCAAAACTTGTTACTAGTTTTGAAAAAACTTTTGCTAATATAGCTCTGATGATTGTGGAATTTGCTTCCTGATTTTTGACACATATCATTTCACAATAATGCATATCACTACTAGATATTCATCCAGCTATACTTCGCTCTCTGTAATATTTATGAAATATCTCCTACTGAACAGAACATAATAAAACAAATGAAAGAAAGACAGGATATAGAAGTAAGAAAGAATATTGAAAAAAGGCAGAGAGGAAGTAGACTTCATACAGAGCTGAAAAGTATAAAGTCTTTGAAAAAAGTGAGAGGAGATGAGGGGAGCTCCACATACAACTTCTGCAAAAGCATGATTAGTGGCTCTCTTATGTGGTAGAAATATCACTGTGCACAGTCAGTCAGTCTAGGTGTACTTCAACCACATGAAAAGAGAACAAAAGAGCTATGCCTTGAGCAGTGCGGAGATACATATGTAAAAGAAAAAAACAACAAACAGAAACACCACAAGATCAGATGAAACAGAAACATCCTCTGCTGCTTTATAAACAACTGTTGGTCAGATTAGAGTTTTTAGTAAGACAGAGTGGTGAAAATCAGATCTCTGAGAGGTTCATTAAATTTGGAACTGTTCTCTATGAGGTAAAAGAATGAATTGTGGCTATGATAGATGCATTTGTTCACCTAAGCCAGGCATGACCACAGTCGGTTTCTGTTAAGATGTAATTTTGAAATAAATGTAAATGAGAGATTCAGAAAGCTTAATATAAACCAGATATCTCATTGTTTATCCAATTATGAATACAAAATGCTTGGTAAAACTTATATGTAAAGTAGGCAATATGGGATATAAAAACCAGTTTTTCAGACTTTCCCCATAGAATATTTATTGACAGTAAGTCACCAAAGGATAAGTAAAATTGTAAATATGGACCCAGAAAGCAAGGCAAGGCCAGGTCCAGGCTGTTATTCTGCATTTGTGCAGATTTATAATAAATGAATGTGAATTCCTGACTCAGTTTCCACTTTACTAATTTAGCAGTAGTTTCTAACAATTTCAGAGGAACTGCTCAGTGGGATGAAACTAACATTGTAGCAGTGTTTAATTGGTACAAACTAATCCAATCACCTAGTGTGGCAGTCAATGTAACCAATCTAAAAAATATAGGATGGGTAAGAGGTAATCATGAGTAACCCATCCACAGTATTTTACTACAACCATAAAACAGTAGACGTATCTCATTATTAAAATATCGTTAAACTTTTTGGCCTCTGTTGGTGCAGGATCAGTCATCAAAGGACTGAACAGAAGTCATATTCCCAGCAAGTGAAAGTATAGGTAGTTTTAAAAGGGAAAAAAGTACTAGAAAAAGTAGACTAGCTTCCACAACACAGGTTTTTCAATTGGAGAGGACTGAGAGCCAACATATCTGGCTTTGAAATCCCACCTTTTTCATTTATCTCCTGGGAATCCATGAACAAGTCACCTCTCCTCTTGCCTCAATTTCTTTGTGAGTAAGCTGCAACTGACGCATGTGTGATGGGAATGTGACAATCCTGATATGATTACTAGTCGAAAAGCATTTCAAAATATCATATGGGAATGTTACAGAAGTGCTGCAGTTACAGGCCTTCCCAGGTTTCTATTCACAAGTGTATGAGGGGGAGGACCAACCTGTTATTTGTTTAATGAAAATTGTATTTACTTGCAACTTGGATTAATTCTTTCCCCTCTCAAGAGAGAAAGTTTGAGTCAGTAGCTGTTGGGAAGCTTGAAAATCATATCAGTGGCCATACAAACCAGCTACGTGTCCATTACACTATCAGGCAATTAGAAATTCAGTACAGGGACTGCTAAATTACCAGTTGGCTAATGCTTCAAAACCAAGGACAAATAGTGTATTACAATTCAGTAAGGAAAGAGACCATTTCTAAAGCATAGTAATCATACCCTGAACTCCACACAGTAATTGTTTGATGGTTTTCAGCTGTAAAAATATGCTAATAGGATCAACACACAAAGAGAAAAAAAGACTTTGAAACAATGATGAATATAGATAAAATAGCTCAGTGAAGCAGATATATTTCCAAATGGCAGCCAAACATGAGCTAGGAAGCTTTGCAGTATCTTTTCTGAACACAAATAAGCAAGCTCCCAGCAACAGACCTTAAAGCTGTACTTATACAGAGAGAGAAACTCAATATTAGTTAGGGGCAAGGATTTTGAGGTTGAAGCAGACAAATCCATACCATCTCATCTCATTTACAGTCACTGAATACTCTTTTTTTTTTGGCACTTTGGCCAAAAGTGTTGACTATCCGGCTATACTTTTAAAATAGACTGTGGTCTGTGATGGAGGCCATCTTTTCTGGCTGTTGTACTTCATTATGTGTCTGGATAACTTCATTTCATACCTTTTGCTAAGATCTGCAAAAAACAGGATCCATCGTTATTTTGGCTGAGTTTTCCTGATTAATTCTGTCCCTACTTGGAGATTAACAACAAAAACTCCCTCAGCTTTCTCTAGGTTCTCCTCAAACATTGCCTGAAAATACCAAAATTCTATGCATCCATTCTCTCTGTCCTCAAGTTATCAACCAATACTGCTGACCAGATATATCCACACAGATGACATGATATGAGAGTTTATATTCCAAGGCTGAGAAGAACGAAGGCACAATGTCTGTTGTGGTTCAGTGCAGTGACTGAAAACTGATTAGCTTCATCTCATGCGAAAACCTGGCCTGTTGAGTCCATCAGCTGTGAAACTGAAGGCAAGAACCAGATATGTCATTGCAGTAGATTGCAAAACACAGAGCATGCCAAGAGGAGGAGGATGGAAGAAGAGAGGACCTGCTCTTAAAAAAAATTAGGTTTTTTTTCCACCAGAAAATCAGATACTGGTCAGGCAATGCCATTGAGTTGTACTAAAACCATCTCCTGATCCTCACATTCTCCTCAGACCACACTGGCTTGCAGAGTTACTATACAGGCAGCTACATCTTTTGGAGTATGTAATGGAAAGTTAGCAACACAATAGCTGCAGAGGTGGGTCATTATGTATTAAGTGGATTTCAAAAAAGGGATGGTTCAAGGAACAATGGCTTGGACGCTTTACTTAGCGTTGTGTTAGTTTAGTTACACAAACACAGGTTTGTTACTTCAAGTCACAAATCACAGCTGAAGTGAAAAGTGCATAGGTCTTGGTGTGGATAAAAGGCCCATGTAAGTGTCTAACAGACAACCACTGATGTTATTTTGTTTACCTTCTAGAAACTGCACCTTCTTTTTGATAGAATATACATTGTGCCTGAAAAGCAATCACAGGTCAAGCTGGTGCTTTGAGATGTGCATTGCACTAACACAAAATAGGCTTCAAGAAGCTGAAAATTACTACAGAGCTGCTGTGAACTAGATCAGATTGTTGGATGGGTCCCATTTGACAGGGGCAAAAGGGGTCACATACTGTGTGGAATCACAAAGGTTTCAATTGTGAGGACTTCAGAAAGGGGCAGCACTTCAGAGATATTTATTCCTTCTCATTCTTGCTATTTTTTTGTGAAAAGAAGGAGGGTTGAGTAGCTGGCCATGTGGAAGTCTGCTTTTATTGCAGAACAGCCTACAACAGCAATTTCTATGGTGCTAGGTCCTGTCACAGATACTCTGCCATGGTCAGGAAGGACACTATCCTTGAAAAGCAAATAAATAAGTTAGTGGAGAAACACTTGTTCAATTATAGCACCAACATAAAGCAGTTTTTAAAATATTATTGACACATGGACTTTTCAATCTGGCACGCAGCAGAAGATAATAATAGGTCATCCCAGTAATCGTCTTCCATCCAACTACTGCTCTAGCTACTAGAAAATGTGCTTCTTCACTGTTTCCTCCCTCATTATTTGTCTCATACTAGTCATTTCCATTTCCTTCACTGTAACACAATCGATATGCTGCAGCTCCATGTAAGAACAAAACTATTCAATCAAATCATCACTGTTATGTATAATACTGCAAGTATGCACTTCTGCTGTCCTTTTCAAGTTTAAGCTAGACATACTTCTTTTTTATGCTGGCAAGCTCAAAGGAAGAATGTCTCTTAGGGTAACCCTCATAATTTATATGCAGCACAAATTATGAACAAAACTGAAACCTCTTTAAAAACTATGAAAAGAAGAAGACTGCTTGGATCAAATATTAGTACACAATATAATTTAGCCAAATTACTTAAATCACTGAGGTCCATATGTAATCTTTTACAATCTAGTACAGATTATTTCATATAATTGAAACACTGACAGGAAATCTATGCTTGCTTGCTTTTCTTCTCATTATTCAAACAGTCACCCTGAGAAATAATTCTAAAAACATGAACAGTTTGTGGACTATACAATATTCTTCTTGTAATATTGCAAAGAGGTGACAACTACGTGTAGTTTAATGCTGTAGAGCATAAAAGACTGAAAGACATAAAAGCCAGATGAACCAGACTAGATCTTCTTGTTAATAGGTTGCTTTTGTTTGCTCTTTAGGGCAGGAAATACACCTACTTTCATATTTGTATGTGCCCAGCAAAGATATTCTAGGCCTAAGTGTACCTCTCAGACACTACAGCAGAAAACGCATGTTTTCCAGAACTTGAAAATTAACTCACTGAATTAGGCATTGGCTAATTAAATTGTGATTCTTACAAAAGATACAAGGTGAATATTAATTTTTGTATTGCACAAGGTAATCATCAGAAAGAGAGAAGATTCATGTTTGATATTCCACAGCCTCACTTTCACTGGAGTTCAAGAACAGCACAGATCTGAGCTGGCTCTGTTTACCCAGCAAAAGAACATTAAAGGCAGTCTTATGTTCCCTGAGTGACTAACCCAGTGGAAAGAAACATGTTTTACAGATCAGAAAAGTCAGAGTCTGAAGCAAGCAAGCATCAGATGTTTCTATACATCACAGCAAAACAAGTTATAATTTCTTGCAAGGCAGGTCACTGGGACTTTTGGAGACGAGTAGTTTGAATGCCTGTGTGTATATGGGCATGCACAAGCATGTGTATACAGACATTACAGCTGAGTCACAGATGTGATTAGAAATAAACACTAAGACAGAGGCACAGTACAACAAATGCACTGTTTGTCTAGAGCAAATATTTTTCTTCCTCCATTCCATCCTGCATTAGTTTTCCAAAAAAGATCCTCAGTTTTTTCCAGGCAAGATTGCTGCCATAGGCAACACACCAGCCAAAACCAATACAGATATGCCTCAGAACAGAAACCCCTTTACTACCAGCTGTAAATAGAAAACACTGTCAAACTAGTTTCGCCAGATGCATCTAACATTACTTTAAAATTAGAGAAAAAATTAGCAGCAGAGATCAAACAAACTGTAAGAGGGAACAGTTGATTTATGAGTTTCATTCTGATCTAGCTTTTGTTAATGATTCCTTGACTAATATAAAGAGGAACATTTCAAGCACTGCACAAACTACCTCTATGCAGCAATTTTATAGCATACAAATCTCACATGCTCAGTTTGGCCCTCCAACCCTACTTTATAGCTGTTGGCACAGATAAATGGATAGTTTATAGATATCCATACTTCAAGGGCTCTGATTTTTTACCATTTAACTGGAATTCTTCCTATGAAAATGGAGTTACGGGAACCCAGTACTTTGTAAAACAGCTGTTACCATTTCCTTTTTATTGAGCGAGTCTATCCAACATGCACTCTCAGCCATTCCTCTGGCCAGAGTGTTATGAAGACCAAGTATCAGAAAGGACCTTTCCTTTACTTAAATCCTTGGCTATTATAATAGCCATTTCTTTAACTGCCTTTCTCCCTTGAGTAGGAGATGTTACAGTTTCCCCCGCAGCTTCACAGTTGGATATGTCACAGTTTCCAAGGTACTTTCACACTGTTGATGTGACTGACATTTCTTCATGCAGCAGGACTGTGTTTACATGAAGGAATTTTTTTTGGTCCTCAGGATCAGAGAATTTCCTTTTTCTTTTCGGGAATCAATATATTTATTGCAAAATAAATATATTTTAGCAAAATATTAAAAGAGCAAAAAAGGCTTAAAAAAGGGTCCCAGGCCAAAACTTCATCCTCTGATCAGCAGCAATGAACACCAAGGGTGAAAGTTTATCCAAATCCCTGACTACGTGAAGAAACAAACCAGCATGAGCCTCTGGCACAAAGACTGCTGAGAAAGCATGCCTTCCAGCTGCATGTTCAGTCTACATCTTCCCACAGCAAAGTGTGTGATCCTAAGTGAGGAGCTGTTGTCCCTTCCCTCTGAAACACTCCCAGAGCTCTCAGGTCTCTGAGATATGCATCTTGTGGCTCTTTGCCACAGGAAAATCGCAGTCTGTGGCTCATAGGGACTGAAAGTTTGGCCATCTCCATTCTTACAGAACACAAGCCTCTAAGTGTTGCTTTCCAGGCAGTAGTATTGGAAAGAAGCCAAAGGTTGAAGCACTTCTCAGCCTGAAGTCTGTGCACCTGAAATCCAAAGCGTTTTCCCCTTTTCTGAGAATGCAAGGGTAAGAATGTATAGGAGGCAGATTTTGATTATCTGGGTGTAAGTGGTAGAATGTATGGCAGATATGAACTACACTACCTACACCCTTGTGTCTGTCCTTGAAATATGTGTCACTAGGGGAGGTAGAGAAATGTTTATACATAAAGGCAGTAGAAACAAAGAACATTTTCAGGGCCATGTATCCACACATCTGTGGATTCACACATGACTCCTGAACTGGGAAGAAAGTTAGGTCAGCATTTATTGAGATGAGGCTTGTTTTATGCTGGTTGTTTTTTTTTTTTAATACATTTGAAGCATCCTACCTTTCTTAATAAGGTTGGTTTTATGCTTAAGATCTTTATACTAACTCACATTTTAATTTGCTGAATAAGTATCCTAGGAACTTTAAATATAATGTTTCATTCAAACCAATTGAATGGCTGTTGTAACAGTGCCATCTTATATATAGTGCTAATATGCGTGTTACTCTCACGAGCAGAAGTAGAAATCATTCTCCCAGTCGAAAGATCTTGGCAGTGAAGAGAAGCATCAGACAACTTAAAATGCAGCATTGCCTGGTAGTAGTCAGCCACAAAAACTAAAATGGTCTAAAATGAAAAAAAAGTTGATATAAAATTCAAGTAAGAGCTTCTAGTCATACAATAGTATACCATGGCGACACATTTCTTCATGGTCTGAACTGGTGATGCCAGGACTGGTGAAAAGTTATCCAGACCCAATACTCAAGTTTTTAATCCCTAGAATTTTCAGTCCCAAAAGAATATCAGGTCCCTCAAATATTAGTAACTAGTACATCCCAAGACATTTGTGTTGTGGAATCACAAAATCGGTGAAAAATGGGAGTGAAAGGGACACCAAGAGGTCATCTAGTCTATTTCCAATTCCACACAGCAGGTATATAACTAAATTCCTATAATGAAGATTCATGCAACTCACTTAAACACCTTCAGTGATGGAAATTTCAGTCTTCATAGGCAGTGCTTCACTTTCCTTATTTTTAGTTTGTGCTAACCTCTAAGCTCAGTGTGCCTCTCTGCAATTCCAGCCTATGTTTCTTTTCTTGACCATCATGGGGAAGATTATTACTTTCCTCTTAGCAGCAGCCTTTAAATATGTGAAGACTGTAGTGATGTCTTCTTTAGTGTAAACAGCCCCACATCTTTCAGCCCTTAAATGGTGGTGAACATGAACATTCAAATTTCAGGAGCTCTGAAAAAGATATAAAGACTTTTAACCTTTTCACTGTATCTCATATAAAGATTTTCATTTTGGTTTTCACTTTTTTTTTTCTTTATTTTTTTTCTCATTACAATAAAATATAGTGAAGAGGATTCCTGTTTCCCAAAAAAGAGAGGTGGAAAATGTATTTGCATGAAGAGTTTAAAATGCTGCCCCTGATTTTTGAGAGGAAGTTAACAGTGAAACAAACCATTGCCTAGTCAGAGCTGCAAGCCAGACTTTACATTCTTCCAAGAGATTTCCCTTGTACAGTCTTTTTGTTTCAAGGAGTACAAATTCAGTAAAATTTTCTTGTTCTGATCAGAGCCATGGGAAGCCACAGGTCTCACACATTCTTTTGTACATCAAGACATAATGTTTGAGTCTTGTTAGAGCTGACTGGCTAGGAATTACAAAGTCTTATGAACAGGCAGAAGTACAAAGATATTGTGTACCAGCAATATGCTTTTTGTTTTGCTTATTCAAAGGTAAGACATTTCAATGTTCATAAGCAGTGACTGATACATCTTGTACTTTCTTCATTTCTTTTGCTCCTCTCTGTTCTATCATGTACTTAAGCAGGGGAAAAATACACATTGTTAGTGATACACTTACAAATCTCTTCTGGTAGGTGATTTTATCCTTCTATGCATAAACAAAGAGGTCTCACATTAAGGGTGGTCTTAACCTTGTTTAAGATGTCATAAGAGGCCGCAGGATCTGAGGTCACCAGTTCATGGTGGTTTCGTCTTAATGAATATCCAATACATGTAACCAGACTACATGAACAAACTTGCATTGTATACACAATACATAAACCAGGAATTACATAACATTTTGGGGACTCACATTTAAAACTACTCAGTGAGTGAGGAACCCCATGAAATAAGACTCACCCAGTTCCTTCTGTTATATGTCTCCAGGAGATTCACTGATACCAGAGAAGGTATGCTCTGTGTAAAGGTATGTAATATGGATGGGCTGACATTTTAGTTTCTTTTCAAGTCACCCCTGGGGAGAATTTTGATTTACTATTCCAAGAGAATATTATGCTAACTATTCTGTGTGTAACGCCTCATAGCAACACAATCCTCCAGCATCCATGTGCCTCAATGCAGAGCTTCCTGTTCACTAGAAAGATTGACCGTTAGCCAACAGGTTAGACAGGAGAAAACAAACAACCAAAAAGTTATTTTCAGGGACTATGGGAGCAGAAATTATGGCTCTTCAGGGAAGAGTCTACCCACAATATCTACCCACAGTTTAAAGAAAAGGGAACGGAAATTCAGTTACCCAATGGACAAAACAGCCAAGTCAAAATGCATTGATATTGCATTGCAATACTTGTATCATCCTTACGCAAAGTTCTGATGATGTTAGTTCATAGAGGTGTCACTTACAAAATAAATCTGGAGCCATTATAAAACACAGGTCAGTCCCAGAACATTGTGTCTGTCTCATGGTTTTGGAGATGGATGGTAACTCATTTAGAAAGGCATAACAATATCTGCCAATGGGATGTCTCCCTTTCCTTTTTTCTTAAAGAGAAATCATTCATATCATTCCCAAAACTGCATTTACTTGTAATTTTCCCAAAATATCCAAGACTGCCTATGTCATTATCAAAACTTGGTGTCTGTAATACAGTGACTTCAGTAAAATACAGATTTCTAGTAGAATATTATTAACAGTTTAGAGACAGATCAAGCCATACTAAGCCTTCCAATACATCACAAAATGATGTTTCCAGGAAACTGAAATTTAAACAGCAGGGTGTAGATTTAGATACTCTTTGCTTCACAAGGCGATAATGAAGGGGGAAAAAAATAAAGAAATGTCTTGGAAGTAATTATATTAGGCCATTACTGACAGAAGGTGAAGAAAGTGCTATGAAATCTGTCAGAAATGACCAACCTAGCAATCAACAGATGTTAGTTGTTTGAAAAAGAGTAAGTGAGGAACAGAGCTATGTATCAAAAGATAAAGACAAGCAAAGCTATGGCAGTGTATGAGAAAAAAAAATCCATTGCAGCCATGATGTTCCAACAGCAAAGTTTTATCTGAAACCAAACCAACTCTTTAAACTGGTTTAGTAACAGATAGCGAGCACAAGAGATGCTGCTAACTTGACTCGGACAATTCTGTCTGGGTGCAAGTACAGGAGCTATACTTGCTATTCTTAAATATGTTCATACAGTTAAGAAAGCTTCTTATGCTTCTTCAATTGCTCATCCTCTAGATGAAAAGAAACAAGTTGTATTAGCAGTCCAATAGTTGTTATACACACATAGTTAGGAAATAGATAAAACTCCATATTTACTTTTACCTTTCCAAGGTTAACAGATGTTGAAATATACAATAAACTTCTCCCTTTTCCTTTTCCTTCCCTCACCCAACAACTTTCAACAAATGTTCCATGCAAATATGTTGGTCTGAATGGTTCAAAACTGTTGCCTCCCATCATCTGAAAAAATGTCTTAACAGAGAAGGTAGCATTGCTGGATGGACCAGAACTTTTGTTATACTGTTTCTAGGTAAAACTACTTTTTTTTTTTGTTTTTTAAACCTAAGTCATACAGATAGGAAATTACAGCCTCAGTCGCTAAAGTACAGCAAAGTTTTACACAACTATAAAGGAGGATGTCACAGAGGCAAAAGTCTTTTCTAAGAGGAAGTGTTGCAAGCCAGCTGATAAAATTCTAATCTCCAGTTCACTGTCTGGAAGTCATTGTTATGAATCAGGTGAGTCCAAAGTTAAGAGAAAACATGGAAAGGGAGATGTGAAAGCTATGTCATCTTTAAATACCATAAAAATAAACTATACAGAATTTCTCTGTTTCACATTAAGTAAAACTCAGAACTGAGGTGCATAGAAAAGGAGAATAAACCCCAACAAACTATGTGAAAAGAGGAAGAGAAGAAGCTACATTACCCCATTACATTGATCTTTGTGGCCACTCAAATTCTTTCAGTTTGTAAAATTAACCCAGACGCCTCTCTCTCTACAAAGATCCTGACTTCTTGTGAAAGATGCTGAATCCTATGACAACACAAATTAAAACATACAAAGATAAAATTATTTAAAAGTTAATACTACAGATATATAAAAAACACTACATTGCTTTTTTCACCACTTCTCACAATGCTGAAAGAACTGGCCACTGACTTTAACAAACTCTTTCCTTCTGGAGAGTAAATTTATATTGCCAGCAACGCGGAATACAGGAGTGAAAATCATTGAACTTAATCTTTTTTAAATTTGGAAATGTGGTCATGTGTTCTTGATGTCTGGTTGCAGCGATGCTGTTCTGCATTTCTCAATATATTACTGGATTTCCAATGATTCTCACAAAAGTGTCAGGAATCTACTGCAACTACACTAGCCCAAAGTACAACGAATAGAAGAGAGTTTAACACTAGATGGCAATACACCTTTGCAAAATATTTCTCTGAGGTGCCTGTAGATATAGGCAAATATTTTCCCAACTATTATACTATTTCTTAGTTCTCGTGTAGGTTTAGGCATACAGTTTTTATTTGGTTTGCACTAAAATAAACTTTCCTTTCATGCTATTGCATTTTTCTCATTGTTTGCTTTAAATTAAGTTTAGACAATACTCTGATCCAGAGCTGACCAAACAGAAGAGATTCACGGTTTAACTGAAAGTACGTTATGAATTATTCACTATTTAGTGTGTGTGGAAAACATGAAGAATTCAATGATGAACATTGACCAATTCTATCACGCTTGGTGAAACGCGAATCAAAAGAAAGCTTATTTGGTGGGCTACCACCTTGCATCTACTGACGTCAACCAGAACATGAACCTAATGATGTATCTATGAAACTCGGGATTCCTTTGGGTAGCGTTTTTCTCCATTACCTGAAGCATTAATCTTGGTTATCCATTTTGTGTTCATGCCTAAGCATGTAGCCTCTACTGAAGTCCAAGTCAGTTATACAAGTAGAATAGCCTGGATTGTACTACAGTTATCCAAGGAACTTTGGCTGGCTTACCTGTACTTAGTGTAGCACTTTCCCAAGTTCCTTGGAAAGCCCGACATGTTATAAATCAAACCTATAAACCCACACTTTGTAAAACTAAACCCACACTATAATTTTCAACTAAGCTGCTAATTAATGGGTTGATTAGTTACTTCCAAGAATGATCAGTATTTGAAGGTAGCATGAATCTGTCTCAACAGTGGCAGCAGCTCAGAAAGGCCTTGGCTAAGAGTATCTTCCTTCTACTGGCGCTTCTTTTTCTATGAAAATGGGTCCTTGAAGCTGTTACCACTCCCACACACAACTTACTCTCCCTCCCACCAACTCAGTAAGAGATCCCAAAACAAAATAACAGGATAACTGCCAGTACCATTTTGTCTGTTCATCATTTTAGCTATTGCCCTCTGGATAGTTTGTCCCATATTTCTGTCCCATATATGATAGTAATCATCTGTTAAGACACAACTACCAAGCTGGATCTTAATCTGCAACTCCTCCATGTCAGTCTTGCTTCTCTTGAGTCATGTATTTTATGATGGCAAAGGTGAATCACATGGAACTGGAGAGACAGCGCTCACATTTGAGAGGAGGGAGGTTTACAGTCCAGCAAAAGTCCAGCTATTGTCCCATAAAAAAGGCAGTTTTACACCTTTTGTGCTTTATATGGATGTGTCTGTGAAGACAAACGTGGACAGCATGGGATTATAGTAGGTAAGAAAATGGGACATCTTTTCGAGGTACTTTGTAGAGGCAGATCAAAATACCTGACAGAGCAAGCTCAATGACACTTCTAAATTAAGTGGAAGTCTCCAAAACATCTCAATTTCTATCACCCTGATATGCAATATTTATTTTAGTTTGATTTAACGTGAGAGAAACTGGATATATGACCAAAAGCAAAAATATAGAGTTTGCTTCTAACAACCATATTGACAGTCAATGAAAATTTCACTGGTAAAAGTCACATTGGAAATGCCAAGGAGAGCTTTGAAGTGATACCACCATGCAGCCTAGTTTGTATTAATAGACACAGTACAGTGATGTGAAAACAGAGTCTTCCATTGTAGCAGTTCTGACAGTTTCATTCAGAAAATGTTTGGGGCAATATTTAAATCAATCACCAGCCTCTCAAGAAAACACTTGATCAAAAAAGATTTGAAATGTGCCATGAAAGTATGCGTACGTCCTAGCATAAAGTGCTTCACTGGTTAAAATGAATAAGAGCAAAAATAACCAAAAAATCCAAGAATCCAAAAAGACTGAAGAATGATAACAGCACGGGAACAGAATGGAAGGGGGAAGGGGTGGATAATAGTTCTGAAGCAAACAGCTAATTTACTAATCCTTCACTCCTAATTCAGGATTTAAGTACCAAAAACTAAACTATCCACACAGGTAGATGACGCTCATTACCAGCAACATACAATATCTATGAGAAATTGCTGCCTTATATTTGACCTCAGCTTGGGTTTTTATAAAGGACTCTTTGTTTTATTCCAATAGAAACAAAAAAGTTATTGAAAGAACATGTCTTCCCTCCCACATATTTGCATTTCAAATCTTGCAGCATTGTGCTAGGGCATGATCAGAAATCATTCCAGCTGAGCAGAACAATTGCTTTAATCATAGTTATTGTAGCCTACCTCAAAGTTAAATATAATTATTAAAATTTAAAGAAAGCAGCAACCCAAACCCCTCAGGTATTCTAAGGTGCACAAGGACAATAGCTTGATGCTTGATTACACACAGGGAGGTTGTTGTTTGGACTTATGTCAACACCTGGATGGAACACTTCTGGTTTATGCCCAAGCTAGACAGCTGTGATGATGGCTGGCTAGAAGAAAATGTTCTTTTTCTCCAGTACGAGAAATATCTCACCTCCCACTGTCAAAACAACATGATCCTGTCAGTCCCATACAACTCATTAGTAAGTCTAAATTACTAGATAGCGTTAGTGATCTAAAGAACTTTGTCTCCTTGTGATTTGCTACAAAACTTACCTCTTTCCTCCAGTGGCAGTCTGGCTATATGGTACAGCCATCCATCACACCCAAGCAAGGTTGCTTGAATTCATTCATGGAATCTGGGAAAAAAGAATAAAGAATAAAACGTAAACACTGCACTAAATTCAGGTTTGTGACTCACTGATGGCCTAAGACCAAAATAAGCACCACCACTGTGTGGAATAATGCCAGCTAAATCCCTTTGTTCTGATATGATAGTAATATCTGTTAAGACACAACTACCAAGCTGGATCTTAATCTGCAACTCCTCCATGTCAGTCTTGCTTCTCTTGAGTCATGTATTTTATGATGGCAAAGGTGAATCACATGGAACAGGAGAGACAGCACTCACATTTGAGAGGAGGGAGGTTTACAGTCCAGCAAAAGTCCAGATGAAGGTTGGATCTGGAATTTGATCTCTTTTTGCATCAACACTGGGATCCAGTTTTTTAATAATGCTTTTTTCATCAGAACCGGTGGAGGAAACGTGTTTTAACATCCTCCTTTTCCTGTCTTTTGAAGCCCCTGTAAACCAGTGCAACTCTATAAAAGATAAAGAGCTAATCCAACTCATACCAAATGAGGATCTGGAGCAGCATATGCACATATCCCAAACACAGCCACAAAATGCAGATCAGAAGGTGCTGAGAAGAACATCAGTGGAAGAACAGCTGTGTAAACCTGAAGGGAAATATATTTGGAATAAGTTAATCTTATATTTGGAATAAGTTAATCTAATATTTGGAATAAGTTACTCTATTTGCAGGGCACAGATGCTCCATTTTGTTCATACTCCTGGCAAGCCTTGACCCAGCTCCTCAGGGCAGCTGAACATGCCTCTAACTCAGTCTTAAAACAGTCTGAAACAATATTGCATGCCAGTACTGAAATCATTAACAGAAAGTGTGTATCTGATTGGGGCAGAATTATTTTTGAGGTGGGGGTAATGTGTCCCTGTGACACAGGCATGGTGACATGACATGCCTTTGTTTTCCAAACATAAAGGACCAAAGAAGTCTATGTTAAGCATTAGCCAAATAGAGGCAGCTGATACCTATCTATTTAGATACTAAGCAAGCGATCTGGAGTTGAAATTTTTTTGTTCTGGCTGTTAGTTTATTGCAGCTGAATGAATTACATTCCTTACTTTTCTTTATCATTTAATCACAGTGTGCAAGCAAGAGACAAACAGGTACACTGTAAACCAGAGGAAACACTGAACTCTATTTAGGGACAGATACAGCCCTAATCTGACTGGTGCTGAGGAAAGAAGACATGGTAAAGGCATGGAAGTGGACATGGACATCAAAACTGCAAAAGCCACAGAGTCATGACTTCAACAGCAGAGGCTGGAATAAGTATCCCACCAGGGGACATTTCAGGGAGGGGGAAGGAAGGGAGGCAGAGCGGGAAGGTTAAAGCCCTCCTACACCTGCCTCCTTCTCCCCCAGTTCTACACTGGAGTCTTCTCCTAACATGCAGTGTATCTTCAACTGATTCTGATCCTCCTCCACTGGCAATGAAGAAGTAGCATCTCAAGCTGCAAGTCCAATCCTACGCTGTGTTTAAATACCAAGGAGATTTAACCCTACACTTAAAAGCTGGGGCAGGGGGTAAGCATCACAGCTTGGAGAAGATTCTTCATATTGCAGTTTGGGGGTAGAGGGCCAAATTTTGTCCTTTGAATTACTAAGCTTTTAAATACAATAATAGCACTTAAATCATGAACCTACTTTAAAGCACTGAAGGACTGTTAATGAAAACTTACATTCTCTAAACAATGTCAAAGATCCAGTAGCATTTCTGTAGCACTGATTTTTCAGATATCACAATACAGGACACACAAAAATCAGTAGCACTGATTTTTCAGATATCACAATACAGGACACAACACAAAGCCATACTTTTACTTGCTTAATAATATTATGTTTATCATGATTCCATAAATATTTCAGCAAGTTTATTGGTAAGTTAAAGGCATATGGTCTACACCTCATATATTTTCCTTTGTACTTCCAAGGCAGTGAGGGATGTTCATTTATTGTCTTTATCATTATCTCCTCCTCTTCCACCTTCAACTGTTGTTTTAACACAGGCTGCAGGTATATTAAAGAATCAGTTGCCTTGACTTTGAAAGCAGCTATAGTTTTCACACCTCTCACCACCTGCAACAAGGGATTTCTGCAGATACGCATTAGCTGCCAAGAAAGCTCCATCTCCTGCTTTCTAGAGTCTCAGTCTCAGGAACAACAGTACATGGCACAGCACAGTTTTATTCTCCCTCTATGACCTTCAGCAGGAATAGAGTTAACCAATGTGGTGTACCTTAAAATAACTCCAGCCCTTTATGTGTCTTCCCACAGAATTAGCAGCACCAAGACCAGATTAGAGGAAACAAGTATCAGTTTTTACACTAATATTTTGTCATGTCCAAAGTAAGAGTAATTTCACCTTCCTTGTTAAAGAAATCCCACATAAAGTGTGAGGTAACGCATGCGTGAAAAGAATAAAGTTAAACCTTTCTGGTTCTGTTGTATATCTGCTGTTCCTGCTAGACATATCTACAGTATCTGAAGAACCCGAATGGAGCCTTGCAATTCTAAGAACTTGCCTATTTTTTCTCAGCGATACCAGTTGGTCTAATTAAAAACCTTGCCTTGCAGAGCAGTGTATTTTAGGAGTGGTGTCTGATGTCATATCTTCTAGAAACAGCAATACACACAGTCTCTTCAAAGAGATTTTTGAAGTATGACAGCCAGTGGAGGCAGGAAAATGTACAGGGTGTGAATAATCAGTTGACCCACATCTCGCCCAGGTCCCCCATTATTTAAAAAAAAAAAAAAAAAAAAGAATTCTCTTTCTCAATAAATGTGAGCAGCTCCCCTATTTCTGTATGAGTATGTTAGACTTGTCAGGCACAAAAGCAGAAATGACAGATGAATCATCTTGCACCAAGAAAATCTGACCTCTGAATGTTTCACAGAGGAATCTCTTTAGCTCTGACAGATGTGAAAGATAGGGCATTGCTACTTCAGGAAAGAGAACTGATCCCTCTAGGCAAGCCCATATCTAATAATTACGAAGGAAAGTTTTGTCATTTGTGCCTTAGACTAGCTTGAGATTATATAACCTTTTTGGGTAGCAACATGATTTTTTTTTTTCAGTAATTTTTTTAAAATTCTTATATACAGAGAGCTTTTGATCACTAAGAAATCACCCTCAATTTTTACACATTAACACATGAATGTGACTGAACATAGACCAATAAGCTTGTCAGATCAATCCTGTCTCTTGCAACACTGTCTCTGAGCTAGATTTTTTCTTTATTTAAAATATACTGGGGAAATGACAGAAGCAACTCTTGATTTATGCATGCTGTAACAATGAGAGTGTTTGCAGCAAGACAAATTTGAAAATAAAAAATTTACCTAACTGTATGAAAATCTGGGAGATAGTTCTAGAAAACAGTGGCATATGCTTTGCCACTAGAAACACAGTCAATCTACTGTAGAGATGAAAAGTTCATTCACGTATCTTTATTTTTTTGCAGTGAATTTAGGCTTATCCCTGCTCCCCTTCTGCTGTTTATTCCTGCTACAGACCACAGCCAAATCCAGGGAAAAATCCAGAGATCCTTTATAAAAGAACAGTTGTCAGCACCACTCCTTCTAGCTTTCTAGTACAAAGTGTTCAGAGAAGACTGTGTGAGGACTAGGAATAAGGCTGGTTTACTAGCTCTTTTGCATACAGCAAGACACAGCATATCTGCAACATTGTCAATTTTGAGAAGGCTGACTGACCCATACGAAATCCTAGCTTAAATAAGAGAAGGCAACTTCTAGTTCTTTACCTTCACCTGCCTTGCAAGTGCCAGGGGCAGCAATTAGAGGGCTCAGAGATTCCACTTCATGTTATACATGGGACAGAAATTGAGTACAAGTTTTTATTTCACGAATCCCCTGAAAAGCACTAACCCAAGAAGGGAAAAAAGGGAGGAGGAGGCAAGCTCACAGCCCACTTTTGGACTTCACTGAGCACAACTGACTCCTCCCCTCTTAGCCACATATCTACTGTATCACCACATCCAGACGGGGACCTTGGTGTGCAAAATAGCTGAAAGCTACCCTCAGGATGAGAGCAAGGCAGCTGGTGTGTGGAATTTGGAGTCTCTGTTTCATGTTCTGCCTTTTCTGCATCTTTCTTCACCAAACGACAGCTAAAAGAAAACTGAAGTTTGTGTCCATAGTAAGTAGATAGCTCATGGGCAAGTGGAACTTCTTCAAAACCTGTCACTGACTGCTCTTCTTGCACTCTAGGGTAGGGGGGAGGGGGCACTTTTTGAATATTTAAGTGTTTCCTGCATATTCAAAATTCACTATTGCATTGTACAAAAAAGTCCTCAATTTTAAGTAAGATTTTATAATTTTTTCTCCTTTGTGGAGTCCTAGATGAACTTAACTTTCTGTATTGACAAAAAATGCTTTTTTATAGCACTAAGAGAGGAATCGTAGGGTTCTTTTTTTAATTGTAAAAGAGGATTTCATAACTAAATATCAGCTGTGCAAAAACCCTCTTTACCATGGAAGAGTTTCCACTTTTCCAGTTGTTTCAGTGGATTAACATGCAAAACAAATTTCATTATGTGAAACCCAAACAAGTGTACGATGGCATTGAATAAGCAACATAGAACCAGTGCTGTGAAACTAATGCTATTTGCAATGATTGTGGCGTACTGTTTGTTTGCAGGAAGCCTGAATCTTGTTCTGAACATTGCACATGCTTGTGAATCACTTATATACCTTTCACGCTGCAATAAAATATATTTTATTTTATTTCTCCCTACTTGGATTAAGAAATTAAAAAAATCTGGTGGTAAAATTTTAAAATTATATGACACATATCTACAGGAATTATGCTGGGCAAGGAAAGAATTCATTGCAGGAATGAAAAATCTTGATGTATCTTTATAGATGTATCTTTTATCTGAAGTGAAATTCCAGAACAGGTTCAATGTTTTCAGAGTAACAGTTTAGTCTGTATTTAGATATTAGATGACACTTTCATCACCTCTTGTGATGAAAAAGTCGACACGTGGCTTTTTAAGGCTAATTTCTTCCAAGAAAGAGTGCTTCACAGCAGTCAGCTACAGAAACTGTATCTAGAGCAGTAGTTTGGGTTTTTTCCTTCTGAATTCCCAGTTACTCCTACCAAAATATTAATGTTCTAATATTTATGGAAAATTACTTACATGCTTCTGTTTGTTTTCTGTTTATTTAATGTTGTGGTCTATACCTCCTAAAATATATAAAACCTCTTTAAAATATATTGAGATATTTTATAGGTTTTATAACTTGCAAAAATTTATTTGAGCTGATTACTTTTCAAATGCCAGGAAAAAAAGAAGAGTTACATTTGTCTAAATAAATCAAACAGGTATTGTAGCTATCTAGACCCAAGAAAAGCACCATGAATATATTTAGCATCTGTCAGATACAGTACTTACTGTCCTTGCATATTCCTTGCGACTGCACTAATTATATCCATCACAAAAATCCCAGTAACACAAAGGGAATTCCATCTATTTTATCAGGTATTTCGCCATGGTGATCATACCCCACTGGAGTTTTTTCCAACTGACAAGCACAAAGAAGTTGCAAGGCAGCAGGGGTATGGACAGCTTACCAAGGTGCGTTTGCTTACCTGGGCCAATATACCGAAATATTGGCATGTGGTCTGTTGATATTTGGAACTTTGTTTTCACTTGGAGAAAGCCTATATTACGTTGCCATACACAGATCTCCAAAAGGACAGCTAAAGAACTTACCAGGAAGCTACAACTATGAGCGGTCACTGATTTTAGATGACACTGGCTCAGCCTGTTCTGGTCCAACAGCAGCATATGTTGAGCTGTTTGATTGCAGACTGGGGTCTTCTGGGAGGAGCCAGGCACTGGTGACCACCGCAGTTCACCTGAGACCAAACATGGAGCTTTAACCATCAGTAGCATAAGGTGCTGTAAGTGCTCACAGACCACCCTCAATCTCTGCTGAGTAGGAGTGCTTCCTAGCTCATGAACTGCTAAGTTCAGTACTAGCAGAAACTTCTCTTATGCTATGCCGGGGAAAGTTGATTTAAAGCTCAGCTATTTTAGTGCAGGCATTGGTGGAATACAGCAGAGCTGACCTCGCACACAAGTATCAGCTGATGGTAGTAACTAGCAGCAGCTAAGGCAACTGCAGGGTTCAATTGCAGAAACTGTGTCTCTGCATTAACTGTAATTTGTATTAGCTGCCTCCTCTTGTGAATGGAGCTGTAAGAGAATATGTGGGCACTAGGTGGTTTTAACCCTACTTCTGCTCCACTCCCACAAGTACGACCCACTGCGTCTGTGCTTTGTTCCTTTTTCCCCAAGATACGTTGGTTGGATGGAAAACTCCGCTAGTTATTTGCCCAGGATTTGGGGAACCAGGCAGCCTCACTGAAGTAGCTTAGATGTGTGAAAAGTCTGGATGTCCCAGATAAATGGCTACTGTGCGTGTGTAGGCAGACTGTGAGGTGTGCATCTCTGTTAGGCTGCTGTAGAATAAGTTTGCTCACACATCTAATGTCCAGTGGGTCCAGCACAATGCACATGTTTCTCTCTCCTGGGGGAACTAGTCACTTCCCAGGTCTCCACCAAAATCAGAACAGAACAAACTGCCTGAGGGGTTCCTCTTCCTCTCCTTTCTTACGAGACCAAACTCATCTCCAAAGCAAGGTCAGGCCTGTTTCCTCTCACGTCACCTCCCTTGAAGAAACAGGAGTAACCGACCAGCTTCCTATGCCTTAACTCGGCTGAGGCTCAATCATTCCACATATACACTATGCGAGTTCAGCACTACATGCCAGCTTGCTCCGGGGCATGGAAGGCTTCAAGACCCAGGTGTCAGGATTTAACAACACATATATTAGGCAAGTTGGGGCAGAAGCCTAGGCCAAGCATATACCCTAGGAAACCGGATACACAACTCTAGCAACAGGAAGAGGTGATCACATACACACACTGTGGGCCATGTATGGCACTCTGGCTAAAGCCCTGAGTAACTTGGTCTGACCTCATAGCTGACTCTGCTTTGAACAGGAGGTTGGACTAGAGACTTCCTGAGGCCCCTTTCATCCTGAATTATCCTATGATCCTATGACTTAAAAAAGGACTTTAGGAAGTAGTAAGTAATCACCGTACTTGAGATCCCAGTGCAGAGTAATGATTACATGAGCAAAGTTGAATATATTTCAATTTAGGCCAGGAAACACCAGGTACAAGTGAAAAGATGACAATATTGAGACCATTACAGGGACATTGCATGTGATTCTCATGTCATGTGTTTACAAACTGTTGTTGGTAAGTTGGAAAATATTCAGCAAAGAGCTACTAAAATGTTGAGGCTGGAAAACCCATTTTGCTGTGAGAATAGAGAATTGTCATCTATTTAGTTTAACACAGAGATTAAGTGACTTGATTCCATCTTATTGATTATTTTCTTACTGGGAATAAGATCTGTGATGGTAAAGAATGTGTCATTCAAAAGAGTAACAAGATCCAGTGGCTGAAAGCTGGGGACATAGTCAGGCAAGAACCAAGAATCAAATGTTTCAGACTGTCGATAATAATAAACCATTGCAACAAAATACCTGAAGGCTTGGAGGACTTTTACTTGAAGTCTTCTATTCAAGATTTTCTGTCTTCCTGAAAAATAAGATCTTGCTTAAGCTAAAACTGTAGCCTCCATACAGAATCACTGGTGATATGCTATGGGATTCATATCCGGGACGTGTCTTCATGGACAGGTGCTTGCTCTGTCTGCACTCCCAGTTAATCAGCTGTGAGCCAGCAATAGAGCAGAAACTAGACAGACAGTGTTGGGACATCTCTATGCCTGCTTTAAGTCACCCTGCCCCTCAGCCAGTCCTACTAGCTTGGATAAACATACACATAGCTTTCTGCAGAGCAAAATGCAAAACTGCATCCATCAGGAAGACATATCTAATATTATCCAATACTGTAAATGCAGCAACTTTACTGCTTTTTTTATCCTGTCTTCTTTCCTCCTTCACTTTAGAAAGTAAAAAGGTCTTTATCAAAATAATATGAAATATTATCTCATTTTTTGGTTGTAGGAATGGATGCATAGCACACTTCTTGAGCCTCTTACACTATTCTGTTACTTCTACAGCTTGGCATACAGCAACAGTATGAGCTTGGCCAGTACTTGCGGAGGAGATACTCTTATTTCCTGAGTGTTGTATACAAGCAGTGTGAGGCAAGTAGTGGATCTGGGAGGGAGGATGTTTTTCATGGATGTTAATGGAACTTCCTGAATGCATGAGACTCTGAACCTGGTATGGTTGGAGATAACTTAATACCCATTTAATTCAATGTAATTTCAAAGTATCCCTGAAACTGTGGCTCAATTTTTATTCAGGCTGATGGTTAACTGAAAACCATGTGAAAGGTTTTTTAGGCTGTATATCAGGTTCAGATGCCTCACCGTTGTATGGCAGAGTATCTATGTGGGATATCTCCAATTCTACACTTCCATATGGGGGGCGGATACAGCTTAGTTTTCACTTAGGGTGCAGCTGTTCAGTGCACACATGATGTCCCAAAGCCTAGATGGTCAATGGAGTTCACTGGGACTCCTAAGGGAACCGCGACCATGTTGCAGCTCCCTTGTCCACCAAAATATTATTCCAAGGCCCTGTTCCAGCTTCACTATTTCTCCCTCCCCCTTCTTTCTCACAGTCCTCCTTCATCCCACTGTAATGCCATCTTCCCCCGCACAGTACCAGTCCCCTTCTTTCCTACCAAGAGAAAAAAAACCCTAACAGGATAAATGACCTTCCAAATCTTTTTTTCTTGCTTCAGATTTATGTTCAGAGCACTGACTGTGATCACACGCTTATGAGTGCTCAGGCAAGTCTTGCCGGGCTGTACCCACCAACACAGGGCCAGATTTGGAACCCCAGAATCCTTTGGCAGCCAATTCCAGTTCATACGGTACCACCATCACATGACAATGTGAGTATAAACTAGGGGCATTTGCTTTCCCTTAATAATTAGTAAAATACCTAGGATATGAAATGAAGGGGCAGGATAAAGGGCATGGTAAAGGCAATGAAAGGTACATTATGTTACAAGCATTGTGCAGAAAGGCCTAATAAGCTGAGTAGAAATATTGTCAAGAGTTTCCACAGGAATAGACTTACATATCAGAGATCTGGAGTTAACAAAAAAGGAAGAAAAACAGAAGTCCTAGGTACGGAGAAAAAGAATTAAGCTATAATGTGAGTAAACCACTATAGAAGTAGATTAATCCTAAACTTATCACAAACATGACTTTGTGTGAGAAGAGGAAGCATACCTATTTTCACTAGTGCTTCAACATTTCTTAGTCCGCAGCCAATGGAAAAGACAAAAGAATTATTCTGGGATTTTCATTACAGTGAGAATTGAGTCACAGGATTGTTTTTCATGCACCTTGAAGGTCCAGTGCATGCACTTTGAGGGTTGGTGGAAAAAGTAAAAGGGAAAAGGAAGGAGGACTCGGAGCTTTAAGAGCATGAGTTCATAGGGCAATGTTTTTATTCATCTCCCTTCCTCAACTCCTCACCTTGCAGCTGTAAGGAATTGTGTGGATAGCAGCTCTGTAGCCTGCATATACTTGTCCTAGAGAGAAAAGCTGGGCAGCTGAGTGGAGCTGGAGTTTCCCATTTGTGGAAAACATATGGTAAAAAGCTAGGAATGATCAGGAGTGTACACTATGAGTCCCAGTTTGGGAGAGGACGTTTGCACATGTGACGCAAGATAAATTGTGTGGGCTTACAAGTCTAGTTAACACAGTATGTGATGATAGGGGACTCCGGTTAAATAGGGACATGGAGCAATGGTTCTCACCTCGGGGTGATGACAGCATGAAGACAGAGGATATGGAGACACATGTCTTCCTGTTCATGCACACAGCCTGGCGTAGAGCCAGGCGCTGCTTCTGGCACTGTCACAGATGGTGGTACCCCAGCAAACAGTCAAGAATACCTGGCCAGTACCAACACCACTAGCAAACTCAGCAAGAAGGTGCTGCACCTCATCACATCTAGAGGAGCAAGTAAATTTATTCAAACAAATCATAAAGTCGTGAACACATACACATTTTTCCTACTTTTTTCAACTATTTGTGTTTTAACTCTATTCATCTTTACTACATATACAGGCTAAGCTTGAGACCACATGTATCCTTCTACCCAAAACAAGTGTCCATCATTTATTGGTAAAGTCATGCCTGTTCATGAACCTATGGTTATAATTCAGAAATACTTTCCTACCTTCTGGAATACATAGGTTATATTTCTAAAAAGATTGACCAACTGCTGTGAAGCTTTCCAAACTAGTTATCCTTTCAGGACTCTCAAGTTCTTTTAAAAGTTCTTTTAACTGTGGGACTATATAGATAGAGCTTTATTACTGGAAAAAGGACAAAAAGCACATTAGAGAAAAACACTAAGAATATCTCAGTGTCAAATTTTGTTTTAACTTTTGTTTAAAATTTAACACAAAAAACTTCAAACACAGTTTAGCTTAGATAAAGGAATTAACATTCTTAAGTTATCCCAGTCACATGTAATCTTTAACGTTCATATGTCTTGAATTGATGAAAGACAAAACTGAGTTATAGAAACTTCACGTTTCTACAATTTAGCTGAACTAAATGAAGCTGTGGTAAGTCCACTTAATTACAGCTGAGTATGCACAAAGATCCCTACTGCAGTCCAGCTGCTACTTGGTAATTTGTTGCAAAAAGGTGACTGTGTGTTTAAAGAAAGACTGAACACAATGAGTGAAATCATCCCTGGGGAAGCCAAGCACAAAGCAGTTTGTGAGGGCTTGTGTTAGTCTTCTGTCAAGGGACAAATTTCACCTTGTGTAAATGAATCCTTTAACTTTGAACTACTGCAGCTATTACTCCTCTGAACATTTAAAGATTATTTTGTAAGTAGTCATCAGTATGACTCTTACAGTCCTGAAGATGAATATCCTTGAAAACTACATTCCCAAATAATTTTTCAGCTTGTCCTAACCAGTGCAGCCAATCAGAACAACAGTCCTGCAAGGGTATATTGAATTGCAGAACAAGAAGCACCTTGCCTAATTAACATTTTGCAATTTTCTTTTCAGTTGCTATACTTACCTTTCTCACACTGCCCAAAATACAATGAGCTTCTGAGAGAAACCTTTGCAACAAGGGATTTCCAAAGGCAACTCAAGAAGTACAGGGTAAAGTATTTTCAGTTCTGGAAATCTAATTAAAATGTACCACTTCTGTCAACATTATCTAACAGATAGGTCTAAAAAATGGCAGTCAATATGCTCCTTCCAGATCTCTAATCTTCACAGTGGGTGTAGACAACATACCCAAAAAACAATTACAACATCATAGGTCTAGCTGGACTGGGCTATTCCCATCAACTGAAAATTGCGAGTCATAGAAAAGATAAATTATTGACTACCTTGCAAAAAACCAGTCCACCTACCTTCTAGGAGAGCAGACAAAACAAAAACTCAGATCAAATCAGTACCAATACCTCTCAAATCACTCCAATACCTCTCCCTCTTTACTCCCATGTACAGCAACTCCTCTGACGTCTCTGTCTATATAACTCTCTGCTAGTTCAAATTCCTCTTCCACCACAAAATGCTCACAGCTCAATTCCCCAGATTTTCTATAACAGCCTCAGTGCTTTCCTCAAGTACCTGTTCATGTCTCACACCCAAAGTCTTCATTCAGGTGCTCACTTATGTTTTGTTCTTGCCTCTGTAAGGTATTCTTTCCTTTCTTTCTCCACCATCAAAATCTTTGCCATGAGTATGTAATCACTTGTCTATTCTGCTGCAATCTTCTTCTTCACAGGTTTATTCAAAATGACACTATCAAACTCACCTGTTTTTCTATAATCTTTAACCACTGTCCTCAGACATCTACCTCTGTCTCTGCATCTAGGTATTACATGCAAATGAAACATAATTCCTGGTTTTACCAAATTTACATCATAACCTCCCTTCTGCTCAGTACCAACATCAGAATAATTCTGTTTATCACACTTCCTTTATGTACTTTTTGGATTTCTGCCAGACTTCCTCATATAGCTGTGTCCCCTCTACTCTAACCCCTTCTGAACATTCCCACCAAGCATAAAACACCACCGTACTTCAAATCTGAACTCAGATCCCAACTTTGTCTAGATGAATAGGCCAAATTCTCTTACCCCTAGGCAATGGTTCATTGCTTAAGTGCAAAGTGCAAAGACTACCTTGTTTCTAAAAATTACTATGTACTAGTGTGTAGAAATGATGTAAAAAGGCCCTGTACAAGTTTGGTTTTTTGTATTCCAGCCATTTCTGAAGTTTTTAGCCACTCATACAGGATACCCATTGAAGAAGTTGAACACTGAAAGAATTTGGAAGCTCTCTGACACTTTACAATATGAGGTAAATAATATAAAGAAAATTCCCAAGGTCCAATAGAAACACTTACACTTCCTCAAAACTGGTTTTAGCTATTATTTCTATTGTTTATAAGACATCAAAAGAGGGTAGGTCTGTGCTTCCAAACTTTTTTGAACCACAGACTATTTTCAGCTTCTTCCCCAGAAACCCTCACCTAACATCAAACTTGCAACTGAAAATCCTGCAGACGCTATGACTGTATGAGGCAGCTGTGGGTCGTCCACCACTATAAAGAACACAAACCAATGGCTTACCAAATCCAATATTCTGTCAGTGACTGCATGTGGAGAATTAGGCAAAAGCATACCTTTGGATAAAATTGTCTTGTTACTCCTCCAAACTTCATCACAGAGTTATACAGGAATAAATTTGTTGTTAGCAAAGAAACATAAGCATCCTACCACAAAGATTTTATGCAAATTGTATAAGCAAGAGAAGTTATAATTTGCATACGGACAGTAGTGGTCAGAGTATTTTCAGGAATTAAGCAGCCATTGGAATGACACAAATGGTTATTTGTGCAAGTTTGGGAACCTGTTCTTAGCAAAGGAACCAGGCATATCACAAAGAATCATGGATTTTATAACAAAAGGGATACTGTAGTGCCCAACTCTCATGGGTATCTGGGTCCCACAGTCTGGTACCTCTGACTGGGATTTGAAAAAATCCTGAGCGCCCTTAATTTAGCAACAAGCCCCACTTCATGTCACTTCAAAGTCTAGACTTACCTCAGCTGAAGCAAGCGAAAATCACAGTGTCTTGTGTTAAAAATTTATTGTTGCAGGCTTTAATGCATAATTATTTTAAAACTGAAATATTAATGATAAATTGGTCATCAGTACTGAGATATTCCCTAGAAAACTGAGGCAGTTTTAAGGTAGATTTCACAAGCAACATGTAATACTTGGGTGTGATGCTAATGAATTTACCTCTGTCCTGCAGTTTCTCAAAGGTCCAACTTTGGTCAAAGCAGTCTTGAATGGATCGTTAGCCAGGGCCTTAAGTTAAGTGAAATGTTAACATGTTGGGACACCTCACTGTAATTTCAGTGAGGTCACCCTTCCATATTTTCCAAATGTAGGACAGCTCAGGACCACAACTTTTAAATTCAATTGTTATATCATGCTGAGAAATGTGTGTCACCAGAGAAATGTGAAAAATTGACAGCTCCCATCAGAGATCTAGCTAAATGCTCGAAGACCAAACCAATTAGTTGGGTTTTTCCTTCTAGTGTTAGATTTGATGAGCTTTGGTCTTTCATACTACTCAGTAAAGACTCTGGGGATATCAATTAAGACATCTGCCATAAAAGCCACTCTCACCCTTTCAAGCATACAAAGAGAGCTTTCTTACATAGTTTCTTAAACACAGTTCATGAAACTACAGTAGCATACGTCTCTCTGTGTTTGTTATTATTGGCTAAGTGTCATCTGACTTTCAGGTAACCTGGAGACCGAGGTGCTTGCTTGCCTACAGCACTGTCTTAAATAGCATGCAACTAGCCAATTCTTTCCGCAAGACATAAATCACGTTTGTTAAAAGAGAAAGTGATACATTGTGACCTGAGCTGGTTTAATCTAACATGTTCTATTGTTTCACTTGTTTAAACAAATGCTTTAGGTAGTTGGCATTTTCCTTAGAACTTGTTGTTACAAGAACACTTCCTCTGGTGAGCTCAGTACAATGGCTCACATACACAGAGATTACATTGAACTAAAGGAAAGATACCAGCCTTGTTTAAACAGGAATTCAGAGTAGTGCAAACCAGGAGTGTTGGGCATATCTTTCCTTCTCTCATTTGTGACCATTAATATATCTTGGGCTGCATCCCTAAGGAAAGACTAATCCATTCCACTTTAGCTTCAGGACTGTGTCAGTATCCAATAGACCTGGTATACTTAGGTATGAATTCCATCTATATGTCTAATCCCTATACATATACCTCATACTCTGGTACATCCGGATTACAGCTATACATAGTCCTACTCGATCTCTGGATCTCACTTATATCTCAGAGCTGCCAGCCCTTAAAATCCTGACATCTATATAGGATTTGTTTCAGTAAAGATCTCAGATATATCTCAGTAGACGGCTGAAAAAGAAAGTCATAAAGTGAATTTTTTGCACCTGACAACTGCATTAGCAATTGGCGTAAATAATGCCAGTTGCTTTTTGCATAATAATTTTTAGTATTATATTTCCTTTTCTTGTTGAACACTGCCCTTCAAATTTGTATTAAGCCGTAAGTAATAAATGCTATAAATAAGAATTCTACAGGTGTCTAAATGCAAAATACAGTCATTGTTTTACTATAAGGAGAAAATGTTACGTGAGTGAAACATTCAGAATTTGTTCTGACAAGCATTTTGTGCCAGAACAAACAACATTTAGCAGTAGGAATCAGTAAGAAAATCATCATGTTTTCTTTCTTCACTGTAGGATATTAACAATTACACTTTACCTGTTTGGGCTACTCATGGTGTCAGGACCAAGCTGATAAAGCTCTCAGAATTGTTATTGCAGGCGGAATTCGGGTTCCACAAACAAATACAAAAATCACGTTTGCAGGGAGGTAAGCCAAATTCTTACCCCATTTAAAACCAAGAGTAGAATGGGAAAGAAGAAAAGGTATATAACAAACATTGCTGCTGATTCCATAGTAGAATTGTGAAAGATGCCATGATGTGGATGTTAGTGATCAGCACTGAAATATTTTGATTAATGGGAAGAGAGGTGGTGAGGATATGAATCACGAATATCCTAATCCAACATTATAAAGGTGGTACCATTTTGGTTACACTGTATAAGAAATCCAAAGTAATACACAGATTCTTGCTGAACTGAATCAAGTCTGAATTTAATGTAAGCCACCATGCTTAATTTACTTAACAAAATGTTATTTGTAATAATCTCTAAGATGGTAATTTTGTTGCCTAACAGTCTTCGTATTCCATTACTGAGAGTACTAAAATGAGATTATTAAACTGCTTCTAAACTCAGCAAATAGTAGCTGAAATTTAAAAATAATTTATACCTTTTTAATCACTCATTCTCCTCCATTCATCCACTGTCACCCTTTAGGCCTCATTTTTGTTTTATATGGACACTGCACAGTCAGGCTCTGTGAGCTACAAGGATAAATCACATATAAGCATGCCTTAATATGTTTGCCTTTTTGGAGCTCCAGCTTACAAAACTAAGCACAAAGGTCCAACCTCTGCTCTTGCTTTATTAACAATTGCTATTAAAAATGTGCCAGTAGCTGAAGACAATACACGCGTCTAATTCTGCTAGAGTGTATAGTTCTCATTTTAGGATTTGAATTCGTCAAGATTCCAACCTATGCTAACATACTAGCACAGCCATTGATTTAATTCCTATAGTTTGTCTTACAACTTTTCAGCAGTTAACATTAACAAAATACAGACAACCACATAATTTAAGAAGGCCCAGAGTCCAAAGGATGTGCTCTTTCTTTTTCTCTGGAAATCAGGAAGTCAATGGAGTTACACACAAAAGAGGGTAGTATTCATTACTGTGCTCTTCTTGCACCGTTCTGCCGGCACAAAGCAGCTGTGAATGCACTGTTTGAAGCTGTTGAGGCTATTACGGATCCCCAAAACATTTTACACAGAAGCAAAGTAGGCCTACTGTTCATGTAAAAGATAGCATCAGAATTAACCAGGGCACTCCGCACAAATTACCTATAAAGTAAATTGAATAAATGTGATGCATTTAAAGACAGATTGTGTTAAAACAGTAACAAGTGATACAGATGTTAACACAAGCATCCCTTTCATTGTCATTGCTTCCCCATTTTCTTTCAGGTATTCTTTTAAAAACTATTCTAAAGCATATCTCAGATGCTAGAAAGCCTTCACACCAGCAAAAAATGGTTATGTATTCTGCGGTGAGTCCTTTCTGTTTCTTTTATGCTCCCTTTCTGCAGTTATTAAATGCAGTGAAAGCCACGAAACTTTATTTCTTTCATGAAATACAGCTACAAGCATTTTTTATTTGGTTAACCTTAAATATCATTGGATTATTTTCATTCTTTAAGGAACAGACACCACTTTGAAGCCTGCAGCATTCCATTTTCCACCTGATGTCATGCCTTGTTTCATTGTAATATTGTTTTGATTGAGCAGAGAACTGGAAAAACCATGCCTCACGTTTTATTGAACCTCTATCACAAAGATAATTTAGAAACAATCCTCCTGCTTCCTGCATCTCTTTCAGATGCAAAAAGGAAAGAAAAGAAAAATGAAGTTAAAGTTAGTTATTTTAGAAGTTCTTATGAAGGCAGTTACTCAGTTGTGACTTTATACTTTTGTTTAGAATGTGCAAACGCTGTCATTGGAGAAGGAAATTTTTGATTGCTCTCTGTACAAAGCTCCTATTTCTAAACTGCAATTAGATTATGACCTATCAGGTATATATCAGCCAAAGAGCTTACTGATCTGGTCTTGAATACTGTTTACTTAATATGCAAAATCACTAGTTCTTTTTAAAAGAAGTTTTAACAGTTCCTACTAGCTTTGATACGAACTGCAAGTGACTAAGACTTCTTAAATATTTACATATATGTACACTTTATACATGCAGTATTTCAGTTTGTACAGCCATAAAAGGACAGTATTTGCTCAACGTTGCAGAGGACAAGTATTAACGAGGCCACATAAGCCACGTTAAGTGGACAGATAATGTGCTGGACATATTGTTAAATAAGAAGTACAGGCAATCATTTTCAACAGACCTTTAATTAAAGGTTTCTTGTATTTACAGCATGCACCCACCATTGTTGCCTTACAGATGGCACTCGATGTCTTCAATGGGAAATTGCCTCCTTACAGTGCCTGTCATTTTTTTGAACTTTACCAGGAAAAAAATGGGCAAGTATCTGCAAGCTGTACTGTTAACATATTATTTTTCTAAAAAGCAATTTACTGATACCCCCCAGACTAATTAAACTGGATACACAAGGTTCACTACACAGAGAAAGATTATAGATTGATTTTAATTATTATAATTGGACTCAATTTAGCAGTTATTGACAGTAGTAGAATCATAGCACTGCATCCTGAAAACCCTCTATATATTGCTTTATTAGAGTTATAAGAGGTTTTACTCCACCCTTTTTATCTATTTAACTCCTTGACTCTCTACCAAGAAGACAAACTACATGCAAATTGGTGCTGACCATCTATTGTTTTAAAAGATCTCTTCAGAGTACTAATGATACCTATTAATAGCCAGACAAGTAAGCTGGCTAAAAGTTCGTCCCAAAGTACAATCACTACAACATGGAAAGGCCGTGTGGTTCTGCATACCTAACTTTATTTTGACCCTTCTGTATTTTGAAACAGGCAATACACCATAGAAATGTACTATCGGAATAATTCTTTAAGAGATCCTCACCCCCTCACTCTCCCTGGCTGCAAATTTCGCTGTCCACTGGAGAGATTTACTCATTTGGTCTTCCCAGTCCTAGTACACCATTGGACAAGAGAATGTAGGATGTAGGACATAAAAAGAGGTAAGTTAAGTGCTTTGGGCACATGTACCCAAAAGTAAAGTCAGGATTACATCTTCTGCCAAGAGCTCATTTGAAGTAACAATCATTTTCATAAGGGTCCGGTCTGAAATGAAAAATATTCAGATCCAGTAAGACAGATCGTACCCATGGCCATAATTTCTATTCTATTGATAAATTTATCTATTCCAGCCCAACTTTCTGGTGAAATGGAATCAAGACTGATGAGATAAGACTGAAATATTCTCTAACTGTAGAATATTTGTCCGAGCTGATTAACAACATTATGCATTCCCTTGATTTTAGGAGACATTCAGAGACCAAAACAGATGAATATTGAATAGTATACCAGACTGGTACTTACCAGAATGTCAAACATATACAGACACACATTGGCATACTGACACATTCCCTAGTAAGTTGTCTGTATCTCCATATTAGGATGTCTAACTTTCCATTTTGACCACTGATGATATTTACATTTGCAGAAAGAGGGAACAGGAAGGCAGAGAATTACAGTGTCTCGTATCTAGCTCTATAATCCTTAAGAGAGATGAAAAGCAAACAGGCCCCGGGATTCAAAAGTGTCCCCGCTTTTTTGATGATCAAATGCTGTACCTAATGTTAAAAAATCCCATATGTCTTTCTGAATCACTGATCTCAAGAAGAATCTGAAATGTCAGAGATTAGAAGAATACAAGCAAGCCAACTCACCTGGTTGCAAATAATTTCCTGTTAAATATCTTGAAGCCATGAACAGACTGGAGATAGCTTAGCCAGATTGAATGAATAATTAGCAACTAATGATTCACTAAATATATTTTTTCACTATATTCATTGCTCACAAATTGTCAGGAAACATATCAGGAAATTACCACATTTAATTGCAAAAGGTGCAATTTTTCAGGGGGAGGGGGAGGTTGGTTCTGATGATTTTTTTTGGCCAAGCAACTAATACAGTCATGGAAGATAATGATAAATACTTCATGTTTATACTGTGGTGCTTAGTAATCTAAGTTTTGTGGAAATTAGTTCCCCTCCTTCACAAAGCAAACTGTATAACTGACCAAGTAAATAAACAAAAAAATTATCTATCATATAATCAAAATTTGGCATTAATAAAGATGCATATTTAGCCTTTAAGTTCAACACAAAGGCTGCACATTGTGTCAATTCTCAAATTTTGCTTAAGTAGAAGTTAGATGGTGTTCAGGCATTTTACACCAAGTCCAGCATCACTGCTCACGACTGCCTTCATTAGTAATCCTGAGTGCTGGAAACACGTATGGACCACAAAAGAGATTACAGCCAAAACTGAAGCTCCAATAAAAATATTTGCCATATTGTCATATCAAAATTTGACACTTTCCCCTATTTTATCCTGGTTCAGAATGGTTCCATCTCAGTAACTCTTGGGGCCAGATCCTAATTTTGGGGCTCTTTTCCTGCAGGCTGAAGTTTTAAACTCTCTGCTGTGCATGAGTGGCACTTGGACAATGCCAAGGCACGCTGCCCCACAGCCTGCACAGTGCAGCATGCTGACAGAGGGACTGCACTGTGCTAAATCACTGTGCCTTACCAATTCTCAGTGAATGCAGATAGGCTGGAACAGCTGATTTTTAACACTAGGAAGCTAAACCAAGCTGAAGAGTGATGCAAAGAGTTCACAGGTCACATTTACACCTAACATACACAGCTGCAACGTCACCGATTTCAGCTGTTTTCAGCTTTGTAAAAAGTCATCTCAAATGTCCTTTGCTAATGCACGTGATAATACTTTGATTATACATCAGAGCATTTGATGAATAGAAGCCCATAAATGTGATTTTTTTGAATGAAATCCAGGAGTGTGACTGAGCTCAAAAATTTCCCTTACATAGTTATTCTACACGGAGACACCATTTCCCAAACATAGAGCTGTTTCCAGAAAATGCTTAATTGAAGTTTCATGGAGATGACTTATGTCCCCAGTACAGGAAAATAGAGGGGTTAGGCAAGTATTGCTATTATAAGTCACATAAGAGAGTAGCAGTATTTGAGGGCAGTATAAATCAGAGCCAAGTTCCTCCACATGACGAGGACCACAGTGTAGAACACAGGAAGTGAAGACAGCCCAGCATATTTGGGAAGGAGATAAAACATTTCTCTGTGCTCTTTTGGCAGCTCAGGAAGGTTTCAGTGTGGATTGGCTCACCATTTCAACAGGCTTTTCCTAATTCCACCAAAATGGGAGCAAATTTGTTAACTCTTCTGCACTTAGTCTGAGCTACCCGCTTGTTAAGGTACTATTAACAGATTTGCCATGTTATCGGAGAATGACGCCATATGCTAAGAACGATTCTCTCTTTTTGTCTTACCTTTAGGTGTTCTCTCCATGATTTTCAGTGTGATTAGCTTTATGAAACAACTCCTCCCACACTGTGATGTGACTACCGTCTAACATTTCTCATTAACTTCCATCAGCATGACCAACAGTCTCCTGATCTCTATCAAAAGAAAACATTCCTCAGTACAACAAACCAAAATTATAGAAAGCTGTGACTTACCCTTCATGAACATTTGCTTTATTTTATCAAGTGGTAAAACCCAAATACAGTATGAAACCAGAGTAATTTTTCAAAATCTATTCATTTCAAAGGGACTTCAGCAGAACTAATTCAAGAATGTAATTGTAGTTATAGTATTTTGAAGGGCTATAGCCTTAATTTACAGCAAAATTGGAAAATACCTCTGAAGGAGTGTGGCCCTCTTTTGAAGGATGAGACAAGAACTTCCAGAATTGGTGAGGGAAGTAGTGCTTCAAAAGGAGCTCCCAAAAGGAGGAGTCACTCCAGTGTCCTCATACTTTATTTTATTCAAGAAGTAATGAAGCATTTTACACAAACAGATCCCAGAAGCTACAAAAATGAGGATAATGGCTGATACTTACCTAAGAGATGTCTTTCTTTTTCTTTTCTCTGTCTTATACATGCACAAATATCCCACCTCTATACAGAAGGAAGTGAGACTTATGGAAAGAATGGACGATGGATCTAGACCTAAGAGAAGCCTACAAACAGCCAGGCTGCCTACCATGAAGACCTGGCAGGCAACTGGCGGACCCAACAAGGCTTTCAGATATTGAGCCATTCTATCTCTTTCCAAAAAGACAGCAAGGCCAAGTGTTAATTTTGAAAGAAAAATCACTTGTGGTTTCAAATAGCTTTTCAAACACCTTCCTTTTGTTATGTTACCTTGATTGTATACTCTGATCTGTTCATATAAAGTCTGTGCTTCAGGGAAGACTGTAAGTCCATGCTGTTCTTGACATTAACAACAAAAAGATCCTACTGGCAACACAAAAAAATCCAGAGCTACATGCTAGTTAAAACATGCAGAACATGCTGGGCAATCCTTTACTAGTTACATTTTCTAATATTGTTATTGTGAAAACAGTTTGTGTGCTTACTACAAAAGCTGGATCAGAACAATCAGATGCAACTAACTTCTGAAAATAGTGGACATTTCTTTGCTTGAAGAACTAAGCTTTCTTATTTTTTATTTTCTCACAGTGGATAGGGCCTTTGTCAACAGCCTTGTTGCCTGCAGGTCATTTCAAAGAGAACTAGAATAATAGATGAGATGCAGAAAATTTTGACATTCTAGCTTCCTTTCCTTGGACCAGGCTTTTAAAATGGATGCTAAGCCTATGAAATGTATATTCCTTTTTAGAACTAGAGCAAAAGCAGATAACCATTACTTCATAAGCTACAAAAGAATCAAATTAATAAAAAGATCCCTTTCCCCTCTAGCAAGAATCTAAGTTTCAGAATTCTCACTGTAAAAGACCATTCTCTTCTCAGCAGGTCCCAAGCAACAATTCCTGTGCTTCCAAAGCCAGCATAGGAAACACAGTTCATCAAGAAGAGTTGTAGCTAGATTTCACAGCAAAGAAGTTCAAACACATAGATAAAAATAAATTATTCCCTCTAGTGAAAAAATGCAACCCCTTTTACCATAGCATCCAAACAAAGGTAAAAATGTTTTCCAACAGCATGAGACAACCAGTTCTAGCTGCTTCTTAATGCAAAGAAGAACAAGCTTGTTTTTTCCGTATTACCTTAATGTCCATAATGGACATCAGCAGAAAGCCTTCCTAGGTCTGGCAGCCCTCATAGGAGAGTTAGTGCAAGCTATTTAAATGATTCATCTCAAAACCATCCAGTGGATCATCACACCTCCCTTAACAAGAAGTAATTAAAAAAAATTGCTAAAAGAAAGCAAATAGAGAGGAAAATTTAAGACTCCATCTTTACCGGTATTAGACTACTAACAAGATTGTAGCCTTGGCTGCCAAAACCAAATTTCTAGGCATCCTTTCTGCTATTCTGAACCTGTTCCTACTTCTCCTTTTTCTGATCTTGTGCCAATTTGTGTTGCTTGAGTTGCTTTTAAAGTTTTGTTTGCCAGATATTTAGAAGTTGAAGTTCAGGAGCTGTAAAGGTGGTCTCATTCTTCTCCCATTAAAGGCAAGGGTAACTTTTCTGCTGGTTTCCTAGATTGGATAAGGCTCACATAAAAAATGCAATACAGAGCTGAGACATTCTTCATTATTCTCTTTAACCACCAGTTCCCAGTTCCTCCCCTCCTTCCTCACCCAAATCCATCTCAAAAATTTTCAGACCTGCATGAAGACCCCTCTTCTATCCCACAGATTTGTCTGGTATGGGGGATTGTGGAGCTGGACCCTGACCTCAGCACTTCAGTTCAGCTATCCTGATGCACTTCAGTGCATCCTAGCTGAGGCCGCTGCTCACAGAACACCGACAGAAGGTCCTCCTTTTCCATCACATGATCAGACCATGTCTTCTTCCCTGCTACATGCCCCAGTGAATGTACCTTGAACATTCTGATTTCTGTTGAGCAAAATTAAATTTCAAATTTAATTTCCAAATGATGATATTTCTAAATTGTTTTATTCCCCTCATCCCTATTCAACAGAAACCCCATCACATGCATTCTTTATAATGTTTTTTGTTCTTAGGACTATCACTGTAGAAACACAGAAAGCAAGACTTCCTTTATACCTTGCTTACTCCAAGGAAAAATAAACATCTGTGTTCATTAAGTCTGAAACATCAAGCCCAGGTCTTGTTGTATGATATAAATTGGGGATGTCAGTGAATGCATAATAAAACACTCTAAATGACGTTTTTCTACAACTGCACCAGCTGACTCCATTTGAAAAATCTGTCCCACAGTCTTTTGCAGGTATGAAACCATAAACAGTTTCATTTCAGTTCCTCTTAAAGAAGAAATGAACAAAAAATTACAGTTCACCTTTGGAATTATTTAGAATGCAAAGGAAAAGATTTTTTTTTTGTATCATGTTGCAAAAGCAGGATCACATGAAAATGCTACTCCCTCCCTTTTTTCACGAACAATGCATAGACAGTCCAGTCATATTTTAAAGACTTGCTATAATACAGTAACCTGAATAGTCATAGATGCTGTAATATAGGTGAGATGTTGCTCATGATGTTCACTATTTTTCCTGTCATACACTGAAACAACATCAGCAAGATGGGGAATGAGCAACAGAAAAGCAACAGTAATTTTGTGCTGTCTGGGAAATGTGGCACTGGACTGCCTGGACTGTAATTTTTGTTCTTTTCACCACCTCCTGTTCTCATTGGGTTATTTACTGAGCTGAGTGACTACCAAACAAGAAAGAAAAAACCCCAAAATTCACAAATATGGATCAAATTCATTGACTAATTTTGATTTGTTTCATGGTAGTGCTACAAGTAGGTGTTCCTTCTTTTTACTTAGTGCTTAGGGTATTCATCTGAGATGTGGCAGACACAAGTTCAAATCCCTCCTTTACGAAAAGGATCTGACTCTACATATTCCAGAAAATAAAATCACCACCAGACTGCAGAGGTTCAGAGGGGAAAGTGAAGATGAATAGTGCTTTCTGCCTCTTTCTCACTGCTGTTCACTTTGTTTACATATTTCCTGGTGTGCAAATTAGGCTTCCTATGTCTCAGGCAAACATCTTAATCATAAGACCAGAAAGAAATTCTCTGAGTGCCCTGTAACCAGGTGAATATTACAAATTTGCAACAAACTAAGAAATTACTAGAAGACACTGAGTAGACACTTTCTTCCTCCCGCCTGCCTTAGAATAGTAACTTTGTGCTTAGGGCATTTTCTCCTGTAGTGCAAGATAGAGGTTCATGTCCTGTCAGCAGCCTAAGTAAGTTAATTCTTCCTGGGTCACAAATGAACTCCTTTGTCCCTTCCCACTCCCCACAATTGGGTGAAATCACCCCAACGCAGGACTGCATGACAGTCTTTTGCTTTTGTCATAAGTGCTTCGAAATGGTGCTTGGAAAATGTGTCACTTTGTTTACTGAAACAAAAATTCTTATTTTCTTTCCCTTTTTCAGCTCAAAAAAGCTTGAAAAAATGATTGCAGATAAATCCAGACTATGTTAAGTGCTGATCTGCAAATTCAGTCAGTGACAGAACCTGAGCTGTTTCCCCATGTGAGCAGCCTGGTCCATGGGTGCCAGCAGCAGTTTCATAGCCAGCTGCCTTGACTGCAATGACTTCCACCCTTTCCGTGTGTAGGTAGTGCTCCACCAGCAGCAGTTACCTAAGGTAACCCTTGCATACATTAAAGCATGGGTTCTTTTGCAACCAGTGCACTCCAAAGCCAATCTAGCTATGCTTCAGCCAACCTTCAAGATAGATACATGCACTTAAAATGGACAATTGTGTTTAAGCTAATTCTACTTAATGCCATAATTTCATAATTAAAATATATGCCAGTGAGCCAAATTAACATGAACATGATTCAAATTGTTTAGATCCACTTGCACTATAATGCTTGGACAACTGTAACTAGATTGATTTAGGAATGATTTTTTTTTTATTTTGAAGCAACTTTTCCCGAAAAGGGTAAGGATTTAATTGTTGCGGAATATGACAAGTTTATAGCTGCCAAATGCACAGTGGAAATGGAGACAGTCCAAGACAAGCAAGGAAGTTTCCAAATGAATTACATGCTACCAACGTACTTACAGATAACTTACAGGATTCCTACAGGACCCTGTCTTAACCACTATGGCACATGAATGAGGGTATTCTTCCATTTTGGAATGTGTAGAGATTTATTTAAGTTGTTGTGGTGCCCACTCTTTTGGGCATAAAATAATCTCACTAGCAAAGTATACATGCCAAAGGGAAGAGTGAAGCCACAGAAAGCAGAACTATTTATCATATGCTTGGTCTTGGGTTGCAATATCATTTTTTAAGAGATATTAGTAAAGATTTGCTATGAAATGCAGCTATATATTTTCAAACATTCCGGAATGATGCCATCCAGCATCACAAAAAAATTGAGTTCACGTCTAAAGTGAAGTTACTATAAGGGTTCCATAATAATGAGACTTAATTAGTCATAGTCGCTCCTCAAAAAAACACAATAAACCAGCAAATCTTATAAAAACTAATCAGTTATGAATTTCATGGTAAAGGCTTAGGAAGAACAAGAAAAAATTCTGAGAGCAAACAAGGATTCATTGATCCAAAAAGCTTAGGAACCACTTATCTAAAAAACTATATAGATTAAAAAAGTAGGACATCCATTCTTGATTTTTAAGGCATATTAAAATATTCTAAAGAAAGTAGATTTTATGATCTGCACTCTTAAATAATAGAGGAAGATGATCAGCTTACATTTGTTTTCAGAAAGACAAAGTATGATATATTTAGGAAGTATGGATTACTCTCTTACACCTTCTGCATAGGTGCAATCACACCAGGAGAGACCAAAAAGGAGGGTGGGGACATAACAGTGGAGGAAGAAGTTCAAGTAAGTGCTGAAAATTGGGCATGGACTCACAAGAGAGATGGGGAAGTCTGGGAGCCGTGGTCCTCCTCCTTTCCACTCCCATCTGTCAGACGAAATGGATACATAAGGTCATTCACACAACTCAGAGAAGAGAGCACTTGAAGCTTAGTGGGGCTTAGGGCCCTAGAGACAGACTTTCTGGTAAATGGTAAAATACCTGTTGTAGAGAATACTCTTGCAGAGAGCTCAACAGAAGACCCTGAGGCAGGTTTGAATATGACAGGAATGGGATGACTTGGACAAGACACAGAGGATCTTAAGTTTTAACATCTAGAGAACTCTAGTTATAGGTCTCTGCAAACTGTAATTCATTTAGTCAGAAAATCCTTATGAAATCAAGTCTAGAAGTATCGTTATTTTATAGGGAGGAAGTCAGCAGAGGCAAGCTGAGCAATCTTCTCAAAGCCAGTGCGCTACTGTCAGAAAGAATGTTCTTGATCAGTAACAATAAAAATGTGAGCTCCAGGGCTTGTTTGCAAGAAATTTCTTAGAGAATTGAGGCCACGAAAGAACTTGACATAAGCAGTTACAAAAGGGGAAGTATAGATATACTCCAAGGGAAAAGAAAAGCAACACACCCAAATTGACAAGCAAATAACTGCCCAGCAAGGAGCTTAACGAACATAACTTGTTGCAAGATTTATTCAAGTATTTTATCTGAGGGACTGGTAATTTTAACCTACATGAAGTGTTGATTGAAATAATTATTCTGATTTCACAGTGACAATGTAGAAGGGGAAAGAAAAAAGGAGGGGAGGGAAGCTGAAAAGAGGTCTAACTGAGCAGCAAAGAGAAAAGAGAAACAGTATTGCCGGGCTCTTGGTTCCGTGTTCATCCTTGTGGCCGTGCTATAGTCTGGAAAAATTCCAAGCCCTGAGAAGTGGAAACAGAACAGGTAGGTTGAAACATTAGGAATGTTTAGCAACTCCTTCGTATTTTAACCTCATCCTTACACTCCAAAAGAGAAAAATATCACAGAGAAAAAGGAACAGAATTATGATTTGATTAAATAGAATGCACACAGTAATTTGAAAACAAAGGGCGATGCAATTTCTTGCGTAGTCACACAACATTCCTCTTGGATTTGAATTTCACCGGCAGCAGTTCCACCCCTTTTGAAAGTACAGCCTGACGTCTGGGCTGTTCAGCCTGAGCAGCTGCTGGAGCTACAAAGCCTTTTTCCATCCTCTGCCAGGATGGGAGTGACATGGCTTCCCAACCCATCTAGGATCCTGTGTTTTTCTTTCCATATTATCCTCATTCTGCTTCAACAGACTACTGCAGAAAGAGAACTGAAGTTTGTGGTTGTAGTAAGTAGATTTGTTTTCTATTTTGTTGCGGGGAATACAGGGAATTTGATATGGCTGTGAAATCAAACAAGGTGTGCAGTTGTTTTGCCTCTTCATAGACTTAGAAATAACTACTGCTGCCCTTTTGCTTACTGAGTTTAAAGACTTTAGTTAAAGAAGATAAAAATGCCTCTAGTTATAGGAATTTTGATCTCCTAACCCCTAGTTCTTATTTCAAGATAACTGAACAACTTAGCTTTGTGGTAGACACATAGTGCGCAGGAGTTAAGAGCTCTGAGGTCTAGTTTACCTATTCTTGCTTAATGTAGCTGACACTCTGATGCATAGTCTGAGAGCTGGCAATTATGGCCTACCTTTCTGTGCTTGGAAGCTGAAGCTTATGATGTTACAGAAGTTACCACAAACAAAAAAGTATTTTCCATTTCAGATAACTGAATTGGCACAGTTCAGAAAAGAAAAGGACATTTTTATGCAGAGATTTGAGATACCTGTTGCATTAAATGCAGTTAGGTTGAAAAAGGACTGTAATCATTTTTTTGCTGGGCTATTTCTTATTTCAAAGTAACTAGACACTACTTCAATGTCACTTTCCCCAAGAGCTCAGGTAAAAGAGATTAATTCAATGAAATAGTTTGGATCATGAAGTCCATCATAGTCCTTTTCATTCTAATTTCTTTTTTTAATAAGAGGTATACTGATAAAGAATAGTTAGTCTAAAGTGACAGTTTCAATATAAAGTTGTGGGGATTGGAATTCACATTTATAAACAGGAATTTTAAGATCTTCCTCCACCTTTCTCTACTTGAGACATTATGTGCACATACAGATGACAGACAGAAGTACTGTGTCCAAAACATATAATCTAGCTCTAGATAAAGTATTTCATATCTAGTTGCCTATTGGCTGCATTATAGATGTGCCACCTGGTGGGAGGCCAGAGTGCACAGGAAAAACCAGTTCCCACTCCTGCTGAGGCTTGCTGCTCTATCAGACACTACACATGGCAAGGACTCAATGCTAATTCCAGTAATGTTCTGTGTATAGCAAGATACTTAAACGTTGTTTCAATGATAAGAGGGAGGACGGGACACAGATGAAATCAGGCAGCAAGCAAGCCTTGGAGAATTAACTCTTTGAAGGGAAGGAGACTTTTATTGAATTGCAACTGTTATTTTGTTCTACAAGCAATGGTTTTGCAGAAAGAGTTACAGGAGATGCTCACCGTTATGGAGACAGAGTCTTCCTATCCAAAATCAGCTGCTTACCACAGCTATGGGAAGGTTCCCCATCTGCCAAAAAAAGAAAACCAAACGATAGCACTTTATTTATTTATAGGGTACCTTATCACAATTAATATTAAAATAGTAGGTAAATTTCATTTAAACTGTCTTTCTTTTATCCCTGATACTTTTCCTCAGACTGACCAATCTGCCTAAAAAGTTACAATAGGTTTAATCTTATTATCAACATACATCTCTTTTCTCAAGGCATGGTTTCTGTGTGTTCAATTGAGTTTTGCCTTCTGAACTCACTGATTGAATTTTCATGGGATCAGAATTGCTAGCATAAATAAATAGGATAGGAATTTGCCCCATAACATTTCACTGATATAATGGGATATAATGAGAGTATGGCTACAGTCAAGGTAAGTCTAAAAGGCATCTTTCTGAGATAATTCAATAGCCATTTTCCAGCTGTACTCTGTAAGTTGCTATGTTTTCACCTGAGAATATTACTGCATTGTGAAAACGTGTCATAATGACTTTTTTAAGCTTTCTTAGCAGAATTGCACAATATAAAATACATCTGTAGGGGAGAAAAAACAGACAAATGTTCCCTTTTGCTCACTTCTAGAATTGTGCTATGCTCTGGGAAGGTGTCTTGCTCTCTCCTCACGATTTCCATCTTCGTGCTGATTCTGTGTGTTTTGATTATTGGTCACAAGTCCTTTTGGCTGAAAAGCTCTAATTCAAGCCAATTTGTCAAAATGCTATTTTAATTTTCTTTCTCGCATGTAAACATTAGTCTTCACCATAATTCTTGTGCACTGAATTTAAACTAGACATAAGAGAAGAAAATAGGAAATATGTAGGACCATCAGGTGCTGAAGTAGAAATGAAATACTGATTTATTGCCTCTGTATAAAGAAGTTCTAACCTGTAACTTCTGCCTCCGCACAGGCACTCATTTCACCTGTCATATATACAAAGAGGTGTGGTTTCTGAGGTCCTGTGATTTCATCATGTCTTTCTTCTTGTAACTCATGATAGGAAGTGTTGACTGAGCATGTTACCTATTTGTCTAATCAAGCCAAGCCATTTGAAATCTTGACTAAACATGCCCAGTATTTCTGCATCTATGGTTTCCCTGAGCTGGCAGCATGACTGATTCCATTTCTCTCTTGTTTCTTCATTCCTATTGCTGGCTTCAAAATAATAAATATTTTTGTTTGAAGTTGAGTCTGTCAATAAAAATGTCTGTAAGAGGCTCACTATTACTCAGAAACTCATGGCATTTCTGAATAAAGATGTTATATATACTACACATGCTGTATTCTCAGTTCACCCTCTCCTCTGCACCAGTTTTTCTCCAATACGATTTTTCACCTGACAACAATGGAAGCAAATGCTGGCCAAAGTCATGTGGCCATTTTGATCTGAAGTGATCACCCTGACAAAGTTACAAAGAGTGAATGGGAGAACTCAGACACCAAATCAGGTTGAAGCTGTATTACGGTTGAAGGAGAGGGTATTTGGTAACTATCCATCTATTGCTTTTGAGAACTGACTGACATGAAGCACTTCAGATAGAAGTGCTGAAATGAATACACCAAACAGGTGTGCTTTGCTCTTTTTGTGTACATCCTCCTTGCCCTCCCTTCCTTCTTGATTTCTAGTGTCTTTTCACCTTTTATGATGCTTCTTTGTTCCTTTTCTCTCATCCTGCCATGTTCTATGTCTTCTGAAAGGTCAGGAAGGCAATCTGTAGGCCAGGAGTAATAAATGCTACAGCACACATATTTTTAAACAAATTTGAAAGATCAACTCCTTTTTAACAAAATCCAAGTGATGAGTGTTGAGAAATACATATTGATGAGCAAGGCAAGCTTTGTAGGGATACATTTTTTTCCCTAACAGTATCAGGTGTTCTAATGAAAAAGACAAACTTTCAAATACACAAGCTCTTCTTAAAGTTTTAAATTTAAAAAAAGAAAAGTCTCCTAAAATGTAGGTGACTATGACTGAACAAGTTAGCCTTTAGGTTAATGGTTGTTCATAAGGTCATTGTTTCATTTCCAAATGCAACTGAAGCAAGGGCATTTTCAGAAGTAGCAAGCAAGGAGGTTTGAGCACAAACAAAGATCAGTTGGCTGAGAAGCTTAGTCCTTCAACTCCTAAAAACAGGGTTCTGCTCATAGAAGTATTTGTTTCTTTCTTGCTACTTCCAAGTTAGTGTTAATATCATTTTTATATGTCACTGTGCAATGAAGATGCAGAAATACAAACAAGGAACTGAACTTTTTTCTATTTTGTGTGGACTTAAAGAAGCTGTGCTGTTTTTTAGAAGAGAACACCCTCCACTGCTTCCATTTCTTAAGGTTACAAAGTGATAAAATACTGTTCTTTACACCTCCTGCTCCCACATATATTTGAATTATCTTTTGATCTTTATCTCTTTGCCCTCTCACCTCTGTTCAGGTAAAATGCTACTCTGTTCTGGCTTATTGAAAGTTTTTAGGGGTTGACTGTTGTGACAGTGAAATATACACTGAGGGTTATGTTGCACATTAAGTATAAAGCATCATAAACCAGTATTTAAAATCTAACACATTTTCAGTATTTTTTCACTAATAAAAAGGGCCAAGTGTTGATCCATTGCTACATATTGCCTAAAAAAATAGTCATTTAATCATGTCAGTCAGTTTGAGCAACTGTCAGTTACTCATAAAAATGCTTTTCTGTGAAGCTGGATAATTTAACAGGAAAGTATGTAGCTACATTGTAATTGGGAATTTAACCTTCATTCTTTACAGAGGCATCAGCTTGTCCAGAAAAGCTAATGAATCCTACCTGACACCTATGGATGTCAGCATGTCAAAACACCAAGCAAATAAGCAGTGACACAAAAGTCCTCCTCACTCATTTTTCTTGCAGGCAACTGAATCAATCACCAGACAATGTAGCTCTTTACCTATTCTCCTGTTCCCTAGAAGTGCACTGAGAAATTATTATAAAGAACCAACTGAGATTCCAGATTAGTAAGAAAAGCCATGTACAGAATTAAAAATTGCATAGAGAAGCAAAAATAAAATATTTAAGAAATATTTTATGGACTATTTCGCTGTACCTGAACTCAGAAAAAAAAAAGATGGATTTTTTTTTGAAAATGTGCAATTTCATGTTGATCAACATGTTGATGATGGGGAAAAAACCTCGATTTGATGAAAAATATTCATTTCAGGTTGGCCACATCTCCAGTGAAATTCAACTAGCAAAGCAAAAAAAATAATAAGCTGTTTTCTACATGGTTTTTATGGTAACATCTACTCTAGCAAACCTTGATGTCTACTTTAGAAAACAAACAGAGGGAGAAATCCAATTATATTTGCCTTTAAAGGACAGTATTTTCCATCTCTGTAGTACCTGTTCTAGCACAGGTTTGTGCACATTAGTACAGAAGGCTGATGAAAAGGGTGCGTACTGTAATTAAAACATTAAGCCACACTGCTTTTGTTTACTTTGAAAAATATAAACATAAAACACCTCCCAGTGGGAGTGGCAAACTAACTAGCGTGCACAAACCTCTCTGATGAGGCAAAAATGTTTGAATGACATGGGCAAGAATGACATGGCTTAATGAGGCAATGGAGAGTATTAATTATAGTCAAGCTATATACCAGTGAGGAATTATGGAATAAATGTCATTTTATGAACAAATATACCATGTTTCCACATTGTAATTTTATTCTGCAAAGTCAGGAATGAGGTTGGTTATGTGAATGTTGATACAAACAAAGGTAACTTTTGCAACAGTTTGGATCAGCATCCTGGGAGATTGTCTGGAACCCTGTGAATTTGTATTCCAGCATTTCCTTTCATGTGAAACTTTTGTGGACTTTATTTTTCTAAGCCCACACATGACGTACTTAGGGAGGGTAATTCAGAGTTTTCCAGAACTATTTAATCTAAGGTTGGCACTTACTTTCTATGCTGGAATAAAAACACAAAAAGGCTCATTTAAGGTTTCTGATGTAAAAATCATATGATTGCACATATAACACTAATATTCACCATGCTGGAGTGTCCAGGATAGGAAAGTGACCAAACTCTTTGCTCTCACTGAATTTAACAGAAAAGAATCCTACAGACTTTCAAAAATATTTGCATACATGTATCTAAAAATATTAATAAATATTAAGTAAGCCAGCAGTGTAAATGTTTATATTTTTCATCTGTATATTTTAGGATGATTGAGAAATCAAACATAAGATCCATGTGTACATGGAGCTACTTTTAAAGATACCGCTATGAAAAAAGCGGTTACCAAAAGTTTCAAGTGTCTATGCCAAAGTAATTAAACCCTCATATAAGCACATCAGTAACTGGTTTATTATTCAGAGGTGCTGAGTGTCCAAAATTCAGTCAAGTTTCTTGTCTAGGTGCCTAGCTATGGATGTAATCTCAGCATTAACATCTTGGCTGATTAGTTTTATGTTCTAAGCGGAAGAATCATCAGGCTCGTGCCCACTAAATTCCTATATAATTATACCTATTCTTGTGTGTAAAGAATGTACTCCAATCCTACTTGAATAGGTTTCTGCAGACTCTCCAGTATTTTCATTGGAAAAATGGCACTGGAAGTATAATGTATGCTCGTCTTCTAGCTAGGTAAGAAAGGAATGTTAACAGTAATTAACTCGATTTTTTACTGGTAATTTTGTTAGGTTTTCCGACATGGTGATCGAACGCCAATTGTAAACTTTCCAACTGATCTACACAAAGAAAGTGAATGGCCCCAGGGATTTGGACAACTTACCAAGGTAGGCTGACTTTCTTAGAAGCACTTAGATATGCTACTAAAATAGGAAGTGGGCAGATTTTTTATGTGTGCTTCAGAAACATTAGCAAATCCCAAGTACTGATAGTTGGTATTAGCAATACCCCATAACTCATAAACATTTTTGCAACATTATTTATCCAACTAATGTTAAATTGAAATCTTGTTCATTGTAGCTTTATAACTACCTTCCTAAAAGCAACAACGTCCTGATAGTGTGTCTGCATTCAAATACATGGCAAGTTTAAACATTGTCTATGCTCTTAACACTGATTAAGTTCTAATGACCATTAAGCACTGGGCCCTGTGACAGCGTAAAGGAATGACACCTGCCCACCCATTTGACTGGCAACGACCTACTCACAAAACAAGGGAATCCTTGCAGGAGAAGGTTGCTTCTGGGGACAATGTGTCTTCTAATAAAGCTGCTTTCAGCCCAGAGTTTCACTAGGATGCACTGAACCTACTTCTTGCTCTGGCATTTCAACATCAAGCCTTACCTCTTTAACTGTATATGATATATGAAATTCTGGAGCAAAGAGAGCCCAATGCATTTCCTAATAATACTTCATCATGATGCAGAAGCATGAGTCAGAGACAGTTCAGGGTTTGAAGTGAGGCTTGAAAGATCCGTACAATTCAGACACTCAGACAACACATTGCTATCGCCAGGTACATAGCTTATGTTGTAAGAAGAAATAAAGTTTCTGCTGTGACACAGATTTTTTTGAGAAATTTTTGCTATTTTGTTATCTTCTTAGCAACAGTAGTAAGAATGTACTTCTCTGACAGCTAAAAGTTAAAAAGTTCAGCTCACAGCTTCTTTGGAAATGAATAACAGAAAAGACAGTGTGCGATCTAAGACAACTGCAGGTGCACCAAGGCAAAGATGGAAGAACATTTCTTAAGGCATGAAATGCAAGCCACAAATTTATCAGGTTGATCAAACAGCAGAGCAATGACAACAATAAATACTAGGTTATCAATCATCCACTGTCACTAACTGACATACATTGTAAAGAACAATGTTGATCATTAATAACTCCAGGAGTGTCTACAGAGCTACAGCACTGTGGAAACAGTATTTGTATAGAATCAGGCACATTGCCTTTCCTGTAGCAGATGTTGGAGTCTTAGCATTTCAGAATGTATCATTTTTTCATAGGTATAAATTACTATTTCTGTTAAAAATTCTAGATCACTTACAACATACACAGTACATTTTACAAATGGTTAATGATCACTTGAAAACTGATTGCTGAAGACAAAAAAGAATATAGAAAAGAAACTTCTACATTAAGATTCTCCACTCACTTTAATCTAATTGTCATCTGTATGCTTGCCTCGCAGACTGGAATGCAGCAGCTATTTGAACTTGGGCAGTATACAAGGAAAAGATATTCCAACTTTCTGAACAGCACATACAACCGGCAAGAGGTATATAGCAGAACTGTCTGGAGGACATTTCTCTGGCATAGCGGAACTATGGCCTTGTGCTAGATAAAAGCACATCATCATATTCATTTCATTAATGGAAAAATCAAGGTAATAGAAGAACATTTTTGAAAGTCAGGCTTTTATGTCAAGGTAAAAACACAGACTAAAGTCTAACTTTCAGCTCCTACATTCCGTTTGGGTCTTCCACTTCCACACCACCGAATGAATTGGGAATTTATACATAGTGACCCAATATTGTTCTACCCTGTGGAAAGGTGAATGCATATCCAGCCCTGTAATGGGCCATGCTCACATACTTCAGCCTGTAAAAGAGCGGTCTAACAGTTGTTTGGATGTGCTTGTCATATGTTACAGATCCATTGTGGGGAAGATACCACTACTATTTTGGTCTACACATGAGGGATGCATTGATGGGAAGGCATAAAACACTATAGCTTTGCCATGCTTCCAAGATAAGTTTATGGTTTTAAGTGCCTTCGTTCCTGAGGTATAGCAGATGGATCATACAATCATAGAACCATAGAATCATTTAGGTAGGAAAAGACCTTTAAGATCATCAAGTCCAACCGTAATCCTAACACTGCCAAGTCCACCACTAAACCATGTCCCTAAGCACCACATCTACACATATCAATTTTCTTCTGAATCTCAGAATATCGAGAGCTTCCTTCTTTTAAATCATGCTTTTTTATTCTTCTTAGTTCAGACTGAGGGTTAGATTCCAAATTGAAAGATGCTTTGGCAATTCCATTTATGCAAATGAAGTAGGGCCCTAGAAGGCTGAGTTATGGTTTCACTGTTTTGACTTTATGCAAAAACATAAACCTGAAAACGAGAAGCCGGGATTGATGAGTTTGGTAAAACTTCCTTATTATTTTTATTGTTTCCATTTTATTTTTAACTCTTCGCCATTCTATCTTCAGTTTTACATCCAAAGTACAGATTATGATCGCACCATTATGAGTGCCCAGTCATACCTTTCTGGCCTCTTTCCACCAACTAGCAGCCAAATTTGGAACCCTGACCTTCTCTGGCAACCCATTCCAGTTCATACTTTGCAAAAATCAACAGACCGGGTGAGTACTGTCTGGACACTTCCTATAACAGCTTAAACTTTCCCAGAAGCAAAAAAGAGGAAAAAGGGGGAAAAAAGCTAAAAAATATTTTCTATTCTTTTTTGAGTTCAATCTAATAGAAAACATCAACTGCAGCTACTAGCTGACAAGCGTGTCATAGGTCAACTGTAAGAGCTGCATGAAAATCCCCTTTCTATAGCTGCAGAATACCTGAATTGTCGTCCACACTACCATTTTCTTCAAGGTACAGCTCTAACACTTCTCCTGGCAAGGACACTTTTGGACAGTATTATAGGGAAGTTGCCCTAAACCTTTATAGAGAACAAGTACTTTTCTAAGCACCAATCGGCTAGACAGACCTCCCCTCCTTGGCAAGTTTGTTCCATAGTTTATTCAAGGAATGGAATTTTCACCAGCCACTGTAATGACCTCTCAATTACTACTTTCCTATTCTGGTAGCACTTAGGCACCCTAATTACAGACAAGGGCCTTTTTATGCTCAGTGCTATACAAACATTTAATGAAACCCTAGCACTTGCCTTGCGGTTCATAATAAGAGCAGGCCTACCTGAATAATAGGTCTTGTAGAAGTTTTACTATATGTAGCGCTCTCTGGCTGACTCAGGTTTAGATTTTAACTTCACTGGCTCCTGTGACAAGGACTGTGTAAGGAATAGCATGTTGAACAAGGACAAAAAGTTTTTGAGTGTAATGACAGAAAGGATAATTTTCTTCTGCCTTTGAGGACAGAAATTGACTTTAAGGAAATGTATACAAACCCCCTATTAAATAACTGCCTGTCCAGTCACCAACATCAGAGGATGGACTGTCATTCGGGGGTGGCTGCACCTGCCTCCCATTGCCATTCCTCCATTCCTGGAGGCCATGCTTGAAAGCAGGTACAGAGAGAAAGGGTGTCCACAAACTGGATTAGGTACAATGTGACTCAGCTTGAAACTTGACTCTGTCTCTCAACAGAAAAGAATGCTGTCGCTGTTCTTTAAATGTGGGACACTAGGGGAAGTTCTTTCACCAGAAGACCAAAAAAGCATCAAAGTGGACAGAGTTTTGGCCAAATAAAACCTCAAAGCCCTTAGGAGAATTAGAGTGCCGTGCAATGACCTGTTTGGAGAAGGCAAGCTCATTTGCAGAAATCTCTAGTACCTTATAATTTCTGCAGCTGCTTCAGGAGTGGGTATTGATGCTTCACTGAAACACACCTCTGCCGCAACTCAGAATTCCTGTTAAATATGCAAACCACCTGGAAAAACCATTGTTCCCTTGTTAAACCAAGCAGATGTTTGAGGGTATTTTCAAGCCCTAAGCAACACAAAGTGGGAAACTGAGGCCAAGTACGGTCTTGTAAAAAAACCTAATCACAGTTTATTTTTCAGCCACTGAGATCTATCAAGACCTGACAGGCAACAGTACTGAGTGCTGTTTAATGAGGCCAAAGGGAGTGGCTTAATTAATAACACCTAGAGGGGGATAATTAAGCCATACAGCATGCGAAACATTTGTTATTGTGTAATTAAACAACATTCCCCAGTTTCATATTGCAGCTTTGAGCCTTCACCCTCCAGTGTGCTGCTGTTACAGAAAAAATGCACCCTCGGAAATCTGTCCAACTGAAAGTGTGCTAGTGTCAGTTGGTGGCTGCTGCAAGCTTCACATTGATAAATCAAAGAGAAAAGAGAAGCACTGGAAGTGCAGTCTGCTAATGTTCACCCCAAGACAGAGCAGACCTTCTTGCATATACATAAGCCATAGATATTGAAGTTAATTTCTCCACTGTATATTAAGTCAGTTCCTCGACATGATTTTTATGGTTATAGGATAATATTAGTGCAGGGTCAAAAATGCTCTAGTGATATGATATAAAGTGCTGAACCAGCACAAGCTTATTTTGCTCATCATAACTTTTTACTGACACTTTATGCTGGATCAGGTATCATCTGTCCTTCTGCAATTGGCATAAAGCATATTTGCCAGAGCACAGGGTTTGATGGACACATATGTATTTACACATAGTTCAGATGAAATATGTACTATCAGGTGACCTCGTAATGCATACATTTGGAGTTATTAAAAGTGAACCATACCCCTAAACAAGAACAGAGCCATTAGGCTCATAGCTTTTTGATATTTCCGGAGCACAGTTTATTTGTCACTCTTGTTTCGAGTTCTGTCCATTAAGTGATACTTAAAATGCTTACCATAATACGCTGCTTACCTCCAAAGAGATGAGAGCACGGTGTGTAGATGCAGAAGCAATTCAGATTCCAATCCCAAGTGGAGTCAAGCTGCATCTGGGGGGATTCAGAAATTAAGAGGGAAATGGTAGCTTTTTAAAATTCCTGATCATGGACCCTGATCCGTTTCTCAAAGCAATCCCCTGACATACATGCATAGTTGCTTTTTGCCCAAATCAGTTAAACTGAGGGAAATCAAGTTATCATAGCCACAAGTAGCCACTGAAAAGTTAAGTTACCACAGTCCATGGGTTATGTTAACTGAATTCATGAACAAGGTACCCAAACAAACCATTATGGAGTGGCTGTAGCATGGCCATGAATCTATCCAACAAATATTACATCAGCAATCTCAACAATAGAAAAACTAGAGATGTGTTGATTAATTCTAGAACTATTCTAAGTTTTACTTCTCTTGTTTCAGAGGCTGCGTTTTCCTCTGCCTGACTGTCCCCGTTTTGATGAACTTGAGAATGAAACACAAACATCTATTGAATTTCAAAATAGAATACAACCATACATGGTAAGACCAAATAAAAAGGAAACTAAATCTAAGAAGAAGGAAAGTAACTAAGACATAGAAGTTATGGAATTGCATTGTTTTCTTCTGCTAAAATGCAAAAATAAATAAATTTTTAAAAAAAGAAATCCTGAGGACTCTCTTAAAATCAGAAATTTAGGCCAAAATGATCAAAAAGTATGTTTGATATGCTTATGCATTTCTCACACTTCTCTATATTAATCTTGTAAAATGTGAATTTAACATTAATTTTCTGAGACTATTCAGAGCTGCATATAATTAAAGTTCCATGACCTGAGGGGAGAAGGAATTTCTGGATGTAGCAATTTCCAGTTTTACAAGGTAGCACAAAACCAATTCTAAAAAATCTGATAAATCTGAAACTTGGGAAGGTTTATGCCTTCCTGCTGTGACTTTCTGAAGTTGACACTACAACAGAGAACTAAAGCAAGCCCAACCAGGAGAACACTCTGACTTACGTAAATTTCTCTGAGATGCATTTTGATCCATCACAAGACATGCTTCTGTTTTGGCCCTGACACAAATCTTCACAGTCAGAGATTCAAAATTTCCCATTCCAGTGCTGCAGCAGGATGTAGGTACGTGGATGGTATACCTGCCTCAAGCAACCATGTTCTTGTGGATAATAATTGCTCTAGTGGTTACTGCTGCTCTCTTTGTTGCCTACCATGTGCTTTGTAATAGCACTACTGCACAAATAAAGCAGGGATGTCCTGTCCCTCATACCCTGACTGCACCTATACACATTCTCTCGAAGTCACTTCAGGCTTACTGCTTGGGCTAAACCAAACATTTTCCTTTTTTGTTTTTTTTCTAACTTTCTGCTAGCTCAGCTACTCTGGTCAGCCTCATTCACCTGCAATAGGAGGTGAATTACAACTTCATAGCTATCCTCTCTCTCAGCTACTAGTACGAAACAGGTAATGTGGGAATAAGGGATATTAAGGAGTCCTTTATTCTTCTGTGGTAGCACACAGCAAGAATCCCTATGGGAATTGTTGTGGAACTATTACTTAGATATTCAGCTCCCCTTCAATGGCAGAAGGAAAACCTAGTTTCCTTTTCAATTTCTTTTTGCCTCATCCTGAATATTTGCCTCAGCTCTCTTTAATTTTCTGTTTTCTTCTCATCTTTTTTCTCATGCTGCTTTTCCCTTAGTGCCTTCCTCTTCTTTATATGCGAAGGCTTGAGGTGACTGAGGTAGCCTCCTGGAGCAGTCCAAAGAGGGAGAGAAGAGTGCAGCAGAGAGAGCACCAGACCTATCCATAGAAGGGCTGAGAAAAAGCAGTGTCTGAAATAGAGATCAGTACCTTGAAATGGTTACAAAATGAAATCTGCAACCAAAATCTTCCGCTACAAGGGTTTCACCTGTGTAAAATTAAACACTATTGTGTTGCCAGGTTGGGTGCTAATGAATCTGTATGCATATATGTTCCATATGTATTGAGTATTTGTGGTATACTCTTCACTTTTTTTCCCCCAGGATTTTTTACAAACAATGGCAGTTAACACAGGACTTGAACTAAATCAGCTTAAAATACTGGACAATTTCCAGCTCTGGAATACATATGATACTCTACACTGTGAGGTAATAATAAGGCAATAGAGGTCGGGAAAGAATATAACTCCTAAGTTGGGTTTCAATTAAACCGTGGCAATGTGGTTTCATAGCAATGAGTTGCCTTCTCTCCTGGATTTTCCTTTTTTGCCTTTTTTTTTTTTTTTAAACTTGAATCTAACTTCTGATTTAGTGCATTGGTAAAAGATAACCCAAAAACATGGTTTACAGCTTGGGAAACTGTTGTTTCCATTTGATGTTTTGTCCTGAAGCACTGGTACCAAAATCCATTTCCTTTATTCCCTCATTTTCCTTCCCAATATGCTGCTATAGAATTATTTGAGCATGCTGCCTAGGACATGTTTATGATTTTTAACAGGAAAATGAAATTATTTGCTTTAACCTATCAACAGGTAAACATCAAAATACTTAGATGTTGAAAATGAGAGATAGATTATGATCTATCGGTTAGAAAATTGGGAGATGATGATTGCTCCCAGTGAATAAAATCAGACTGGCCCCAAGCACGGGATGATTCCATTTGGCCCCAGTCATTAGCAGCAGCACATGAAGGCTGTTGAACATAGTCCCCACACACTAAGGCACTTAAACACTGTAAGACACTGTCACTCTTACATGACTGGAGAGTGACACTTGTCTGTAAAAGGCCAGTGATGGAACTGGTATCTGGACAACTGTATGGAAAAGGCAGGAAAAGTTGGAGCTAGGTTATACCCTGAAGACTCAGAGGAAAGGAAGAGGATAAGACATATGTCTGCCATCTTCCACACTAGCAAAACCAAAAATATGTATCTCTATAGCAAGAATACATTATACCTACAAGGGATCCCCTTCACACAGGTGTTTCCCCTCTTCCCGTTCACCCACTTCAGGTTGATCCCCATTCCCCCAAAGGGTATTTCAGGGCATTCTGATGAGTGAAATCATACTGGGCAAAGAATTGCAGGACAGCCTCAGAGAGTCTAAATGTAGTAGTGTGAGGCTGGGCAACTGGATGATGGAAACCAGAAGAAGAAAAAACCACTATTTTGTTTTCCTTTATCACTAGGATATTCACAATTATACTCTCCCTGTATGGGCCACCAAAGATGTAATTGACAAGATGGAAAAACTGGCAGAATTGTCCTTATTATCGCTATTTGGGATTTATAAAACAGAAGAGAAATCACGACTACAAGGAGGTAAATCAAAAAATGCATAGCACTCAGAAAGGTGGAGACAATGCTTATGATAACATGCAACATCCTGTCACCTTACTCATGTAAAATTATTGATACAGAACCTCAATTTTTAACTATGGACATTGGATGCCATATTAAGCATGAAAATATGTGCTGAATGCTGGCATTTGCATGGATCAGATGTTGAAACAAGGTGTAAACATTAATGTCTTTAGTTATCCCATAGTTTTTAAGGGACTAGGATTTTAAGAAAGATTATAGAAATCCAAGGGAAAAAATCAAGCCCTCATGGGTATGATCATTACTTGTCCGATATTAGGTTAGATTAAGTTCTGTTTCTCCAATGTTTATTCTAATTGTTTCCTGATCTTTGTTTTTCCCTTTGATGTACTGGTTATATATTGTGCCAAAACCTTGGCAACACATTGGTAGCTCTCTGAGAGACTGATAAAAGCTGCTCCAAAACAGTCTGAACAGGACAGAAGATGAGAGATCCAAGTTATGTCTACACTGCAAGAACTGGACTACTGCTAAGCTCCAAAATTGGGGTGCATAGGCTATGCACATTCTGACACTACTTCAGGAAACAACCCAGGCATTTATCATATGATCCCCAGGCATCCATGAGCAGGAAAACCAAACAAGTGAGCTTGAATATCTGCAGCCTAGACCATTTGGGGCTAGGCTTTGTAATGCACCTACCCTGCAGTCTAGACCTAGGTAAAGAATAATTAGCAGCCTCATCATCTAGGCATATACATCACTAGATCAAGCTATATAGTAATTACAGGCTCAGACCTGTATTAAAGCCCACTGGCTGGGAGCTGGCCATATCATGTAGTCAGTACTTTTTCTCTAGTGTTCATGGACATACCAGTTATGTCCTCTTTCCCTAGAATGGTATAAATTGTGCTACAGGGAATTTCTGCTGCCCTTATCCCATTGGCTTTAGAATATCTCTGGTCTGGAGAAGGAGTACAAAAGAGCTTTGGAAAAATGAAGAATTGATACTGTGTGACTTGTTGGAAGTAAACAGTTAAAAATATTTCTTCAGTATCTAGAGAGGAAGAGCCTACCACAGCTGTCATTATTGCAACACTCCAAACAGAAAAAAAATTATGGAGAGGAGGTCTCAGCATAACAAAACTGCAAGTGTCATTAGCCCCAGTTCTCAGGATGGTTCTAGAGGATTTCCTGTAAATCCTGCCTCTTCACTTGACCTGGATGATGAAAGATATATTTCACCTCTGTAATATCTTCTCTCTAGTTATGAACTTGTAGTAAGCTAAAAAATTAGTGTGAGGCCTGAGTAGATGTCTTCTATTTGATACTCAAAATCTTTTGCCTTTTTGGTTTCTATGCAAATGTTATATCTTCATTTTCCTCTTCCTTGTTCCCATCTTTTTAAGGTGTCCTTGTGAATATTATTTTAAATAGTATTAAACAAGCTGCCAATTCTTCAAAACAAAGAAAAATGGAGGTCTACTCTGCAGTGAGTATTTTGATCTTTTGTAAATCTTGCTATGATTTTACCAGTAAAAGACCCTTAAAGAGAATGATCAGTCTGCCTGCAAATTAAATGAAAGAATAATATAATACAGTTCAATTCAGCTAACAAGCTGAACACCAGTCAGTACAAGAACACAGCAGGAGTATGGATCTCACCTCAGTTTCAAACTGTACTTGGTAAAGAAAACTATGTATTTGATCATCCATTCTTTCTGCAACTTAATGGTGCAATTTCTATAAGTTGCATCTTTCCTTAAGTGCTCCTAACCCAGAGATGCTGGCACATAGCAGAACTTCAGCTGCACCTCCAAACCATTCCTCTGCTTAGAAAGGGATGATACAATTGTGGTTTCCTTTTTTTTTATTTTAGAGCATGAAGAGGGCCATTTGGGTCAGACCAAGATCCACTTAGCTCATTCATTATCCTGTCTCTAACAATGGCCAACAGCAGGGAAGAATGTGAGAATAATGCCAGCACAGTGATCCTTCCCCTGATACAACCTTCCAGCAATCTGTGGCTTAGGGACTTCCTGAGATAGAATCTGTGTCTGTGTGTTTAATAGTTTTTGACATACTTTCTTCCATCAATTTATCTAATCAGATAGATAAATCTGATTTTTTATCTATCAAAATTTTATCTATCTAAAAATTTATCTAATTTTTTAATGCATTTATACTTTTGGCCTCTGCAACATTCTGTGGCAATGACTTGTGTGTTAAAAGAAAAAAAGTACTTATTTTTTTGAAACCTAATACTGATTTAGCTCCTTCCTAGCATTTCTATTGTGAGAAACAGGGAATAGTCATCCTTTATTCACTTTTCCTGGGTCACTCATGAATTTATTATTTTCTGTCACACCTCTTCCATCTTTCCTTTTCCAAGACAGAGTCCTACCCTATTTAATCTTTCATCATATAGAAATCACTCAATACCTTAAATCTTTCTTGCTGCCTTTTCTATGTGTTTTCTAGCCCTACTATATTCTTTTCAAAAAGGAAGAAGAAGAAGTGCATCCAGGATTTTCACTGCTGCTTTAATGCCTTGGGGCCAAGTATACTCTTATTTTTGAAACTGATCAGTCTAAAAAGTTCCAGATACTGAATAATAATTAAAATGTACCTGTTAGATTATAATATAAATAAACCTAGTAAATATGTATGTAAAGGTGCTTGCAAAATTTAGGCATCAAGGTGTTTGGACTTCCTTCCTTTAGCTCCTCCTCCTGGGGTGCCCTGCAAGAGGAGGGATAATGGGGAGAGGAAGAGACTGCAGGTGGGTGGGTAACTGATTCTATCAAAATAGAAGCCAAACCGAGATTTTATTGTATAAGTCCAAACAGAAGGATCAACAATTTTAAAAGTACCGGAGTGTATGTGGAGGCGAGGGGAATAGTCTTTGTACGCAACTATTTGTCTGGTATACTATCTAAAAAAAAGTCCTTGTATCTTCACTTGAAATGCCATAGGATATACTACCTTATACTGCCTTAATCTGACCTTGGAACTGAAAGCACTCCTGAAGGAAGGAGTAGCAAAATGCACTGAAAAACTAGATTTATTTCTCAGACCACTTCTTGGTTTCCCCCAGTATCTGTCTCCAAAATCTTGCCAGATGACGTAAGACACATACTGCAGTAAGTCTTTGGAAATGGCCCCTGCTGTCTGTAGTAACCTGTTAACATGTTTTTCCCAATGTTTTTCCCCACGGTAAATACACTGAATGTGTTTTTATGGTCAAATTTACACAGGTCTTGTTTTATCCTGATTTCCACTCCCTCTCTACTTTTGTCTTATTACTCTGGATAAATGGTAGTTGACTTAACTGACTTTCAAGGATGGATTTTTTTTTCCCAATAGCATGACACCACAGTTGGGGCCCTCCAGATTGCTCTCAGTATTTTCAATGGAAAACTGCCACCATATGCTGCTTGCCAGTTTTTTGAACTCTACCAAGAAAGCAGTGGGCAAGTATCTTCTTACCTATACAAGAACAAGGAGTGTTTGGAATTTGGTTGTCCCTTCCCCAAAATAATTTTCCTCTCAAATATTGTGAGGAGATACAAATTCATTTTAAACTGATACTTCACTGAGCAGTCCATAGGCACAAAGTTATATTAAAACCAGGAAAAATTACTTTGCTGGATGTGCATGTATCTGTGTGCTTGAAAGATAGGAAGAAGAGGAAAACAGGCCTTACCAGCTGGAAGTAAATGGTAAAATAAATTGTCCTGCTTCTTCAAATGATACCAACAGTATTTCCAAGATATCTCATAAATCCCAGGGTAAACCAGTTGGCTTAGAAGAGCCTGGTGCTGCTACCATTCAAGGAGCTTTCAAAAGGGCCTTTTGAGCTGACGGATGATCTGTGCAGTAATGTAACCAGCTTTAGCAAAGTGGGCTTTGCAGATGTGTTTCACAAAGCCTCCATTCTTGAAGAACAGGTTCTAGAGTAGGATGTTAGAGCCTATTTCCAACATTCTGTCTCTAAATAGGAAGCTTTGCATTTAAGAACATTTAAAAAAAAATCTTTTCAATGTTGTTAATCAGGCGATATAGCATTGAAATGCATTATCGGAACGACTCTTCAAAGGATCCTTACCTACTCACTCTGCCAGGATGCACCTCTTCTTGTCCACTTGAGAAGTTTGCTGAACTAGTTTCTCCTGTGATTACAGAAAATTGGTCAAAAGAATGTGGGAAGAAAGACAAAATGAAAGGTAGTGTAACAGCTCTGTATTTTCTGCATAAGATATGGAGGTAGAAATTGTATCAGTGGCTCCAAACTTTGTACCTTTCACACAACAGATAGATCTCCCTTTAACAAGTGTGGACCAGCTTTACTATGGACAGGGAAAGCCGACAGAAATTACATTTATCTGAAAATGTGAAGAATAGACTTGCCCACCAGTGTGAAGGGAGTGCTATTATTAGCATACTTACATAAGGAGCTACCTAAAGGCCATGGCCAAAACTAGAGCTCTGCTTGTTGAAAATGTCTGTCAGAAATATGGGTGTGAGTGCTATGCAAGGAGTCCTTGGATGCATCAGACCTTCTGTAGATGCAAAGCAAAAATGGCTTGCACATGCACAGTAAGATTAATGCATCTGCACAGTAAGATTGATGCATCTGTATTTCTGGCATGTGTACTATGTATTGAGGATATCTTAACCTCCACTGTACACACAGAATGCAGCTGAGCCACGCAGATATAGCAGCTATTTGCCTTGGACTACTAAGAGCTGACAGCTGATAACCTCTTCCTGCCTGAATATTATTTCCAGGAGGGAAGTGAAGGGCAAGGCAACACACGCTACTTTCCAATAGTCCTGGTATTTCCCCCTTCCTGCATATATTCAGTGTTTTGCTGATCCCTGATGAAACTCCTCATTTGCATTAACTACACATGGTCCCTCTTGCCCTGTGAGAACCTAGGAGTAAGATTTACCCATGCACAGGAAGTTATCTATGCATTTCCAGGGTTGAAGTATACGTTTTTATACTTACGTTGCATATGTCAGTAAATGCAGACCATGTGATCTTGCCAGAAATATGAACAAAATTTAACTATATTTCCATTGTACATATTTGTAATTAGACTGTTATCTCTGTATCCAAAATTATATACATTTATGTCTTTCATTAACTCCCTTTTCCTTTATTGTTTTTCTTTCACAGATATTTTTATTGGATTTGATGTTGCTGTTGGCTTGTTGTTCATTTTTGACCTTGTACTGCTCTACCTCCTTTATCATTATGGACGCTGCAGGCGCAGGAACAATTACCAAGACATTTAAAGGGGAGGTAAAGAAATGAAAGAGAGAGCAGATAGACATCAAGCAATGCTTTAAGTCGCTTATATCCATCAGTTTCCTCAGGCGAAATTAATTTCCAAAGCATATTCAATAAACTTGAAGAGCTGAGGTATGTGCGGCCTAGCTCCTAAAAGACTAAACATCTGCAGTGAGAAATACTGTAGCAATACGTTATTGTTAAGAATTTAATTTTGTAGGAAGACGGAATTACTCCAACTTCTATCTTTAGGTTTTCCACGACTATTGATCACTCTTAAGTCAACCAGTGGGGTGAAGGGATGCTATTGCCTATGCTTTTTTTTTTTATATTGCCTATTACCATTTAGCCCTCTGCTTCTCTCTTACCCTGTTCATTGAGTCTTTCCTGAAAATCAGTCTGTAATATTTTCCTTACTTCGTATAAATGGCTATTTTGTTGATGCACAGGAAAATGTTTTCATTGAGCAGAAGCTGAAATTACTGTGTGAAAAAGATCCATACCAGCACTTGGGCATACTGTTTCTGCATTTATTCATCAAAAGTTTAGACCTTGGCCTTCAGCTAATAAAAGCCTGCAGCCTCCTTTCCAAAGGAGTTACACTATAGCTCTCACTGAAATTAGTAGAAACTAGGGAGAGCTCTGTCGCATATCCAGGCATCAAGCAAGAAGCTTAGTGCAACAGGATCTTGGTCAGTGTCCACAACTTCAGTAATATAGATAAGTAAATACATTAAAATCTGTTTTCTGTTGCTACATGCTTTCCTGTTTTTCTGAGCTCCCAGTCATGAATGATCCTTTGCCCTGCATCTTTTCTACAATGCATCTGTTCTGTGTCCTGCTTCAGGTCCCTTCTATAATCTTATTTATTTGGGCCACTGTTACAATAATTCCTCAAGCTATCATTCTGTTCATCACCTTTCATTTTAATTTACAATAACTCCTTTAACTTCTTGTTCTGTTCAAAATCCCTTATCTTAGCAAGACATGCACTGAAAGTAAGAAAACAATGATTCTGCTTTTCGTATGTTGATCTCTTCTGTGCAATATATTTTGTTTAGATTGTAAGCTCCTAAAGGGCAGGGAATGTGTTTCCATAATTGCTCTCTAGTATCATAAACTAGTATCTTAAGCACTAATATTGCTGTATAAAATACTGCTTATCGTCATAAATTTCAAGGGCTGAATCAAGATTTTTTATCCTGTAGTCCTGCAGAGGATACTGCAAATTACATTACCATGGAGAAGCCTTTTTAAAAATCAAGACAACTATACAGACGGGTGCCAACAGCAGGTTCTGCCCAACAGATATAATGAGCAATCATGTGCTCAAGCTAATGAGTCCTGTTGAGGTCCAGAAGTCTAGCAAAAGCTGAGAGATGGAGCTGCTTAGCTCAGGCATAGCATCGCATCAATGTGCATACACTGCTTCTGGACTGATTTTGACTTACATCTGTGGGTTGCAACTTGGAGCCCAGGAGCTTGGGTCAGCTAGCACTGATCTAGAGATCAGTCCTCAATATTACAGCTATGGACACATTTAAAATGTGTAGTTAGATGTATTGATATTAAATAGCATAAATCAAACAGAATAGCAAAGGCTTGTGGGAATATGGCTCTTTCCAAACATCATTGCATTTTCTTGTAGTAACTTCAGCTACTGAGGTGTCCGCCTTTTGAAGCAGTATTTCCCACTCAGTAAAAAGCTTTTACTAGTATCCCTGACATTTCCATTTTATCTATTTTAGGAAATATAATCAAGTGATGGATTTGATTCTTACATGGTAAGGATGTTTTACTGTAAAACAATTTGGGGAAAAGCTGTCAAAAAGATGAAAGGCTATTCTTAAATCAGATGGTTTGGATGTACAAGCTTCAGATTGTAACTAGTAGTTCTGATTCTTGGTGCAAAAACTTCAAGGACTGTCTATATTGCAGTCAAAGTTGTTACAGCAGCTCTAGGAAACAAGCCTGAGCTGGCTTGGTTACTATTAGCAGTGTACTGACAGTGGGGAAAAGCTCAGGACAAACTGCAAAACTGATCCTGGCTCCTGAATATAGATATACTTAGTGATTACCTGATGCTGAGCTCTGTATTACCATGGCCACAGTGCTGCTGGTACTCACTTAAGGGTAGACTGAGTTTGTCTTTTATTAGAGGCAGTCAGATGCTTGACAAGTGGAGATGTATCATTGAATGATAACGTGCAGTAAGAACTGTTTCTGAGATATTAGAAAGGCTGTCAGTTGCACTCCACAAGAAGTAGAATGGGGCGTGTTTTTTCCAAGATTGCTTCTTACAAAAAGGAGTACATCCAGACAGAAAGTAAAATGTGAAGTATCTGAGACATCTTTTGTAGTTTATGCTACTCAAGCCTAAACTGTTACAGAGAATCTCAGGAGATGAGGCAATTCTAGCTGCGGCAGGAGCTGTCGTGAAGTGATTTTACTTTAGGGACACCTTTTTGTTAACAGATAGTCATACTTGAAAATGTCCATGCACTTGTAGAAAGGATCCAGGGAACACAAGTTACACAGAATGTAATGGATAGGTACAGATGATGTAACTTCAGAATTTATGAAGGTACAATAAAGATGTAATACATTAGTAATGTAGGCCCTGAATCTCATTTATAGTAAAGATGCTTTGTCTTGCTGTGATTAAATCAAGTATAATTTATCCAGCGGAGTAAAAGGTTGTAAATGTCAGACAAGTTTGTGACTTTTTTAATTTTTCAGCCGTGTTTACAATTTGCTTAGTATAATCTGCAGACTGTTTGTGATTAGAAAATACCTTGTCTCCAAGCAACTTGTAGTACTGCAAAAAAGTACGTTAAAGAAACAATTCAACATTTGCAATTGTATTTGCGTGAAAAATAATGGTGCTTTCAGTATGCCTAGAGTTTCCAAACAAATGTGAAAGTTCAGGTTTGCTCCTTCTGTAAGAACAGATTTTTAAAGCACTGATGCTTTGACATGAATAATACTAATGTTGATGACATCAAGCTCTTCCATTTGCCCTCTAGCAGTGACATAATCTGCCTCTACAATAATTACAGTAGCCACTAGCAGCTCTGCAGCAGGGTTTTCTGGTGCATATGGTAGACAGCAGTGCATACACAGCACTTTCCAGCTCAGTCAGCAACAACCTCCTCTTACTGAATTGACTTAATTCTGGAACTTGTTTATCCACAGTCCTGAATATTGCACACACTGGGTCAGCACAGCATAGCTATCTGACTTCCAGAGTAACACTGGCTCAGTCTGGAGTACTCATGTTCATTTGTACCTGTAATGTAGGGACATTTGATCCAAATGATATTATTTCTTCTCACTTAAATACATTTTCTTAGGTGTAGTAAGATACAAAAAACAGAATAACAAATACTGTATTAAAAAAAAAATAATCTGTTCAGTCCAAAAAAACTTGAGCTTGGATTAAACCCCAAAAGACAAAGTTATGTTTCTAAATTTTTCTCCACAAACAAAAAATGCTAAAAATTCTACTGTAAAAAGAAGAATATTTACAGTGATGGAATTTGAGAGTGATGATGAGGGTAGAGGCTGGCTTATTCTTAGGCATATAACCTTGGCCCTTACAAATCCATGTTGAGGTGACATCAGCAATATTGCATAGGATTGTATTCTTGGCATGAAATAACTGAAACTACTGTACTCCTTAAAGCATTTCTCATAAAGAAAGATGGAGATGAAAGGTGGACATTTACCTATAAAGGGCTAGCTTTATTGATTTAGACAATAATGCTTCTTCATCAGAAGTTGCCAAGTATTAACACCCAAATAAATAAACATGAGTTGCTACTGAAATAATAGCAAATCATTTGAACTATTACATTACATGGTCTCTTCTACAACTAGGCAACTTCACTTTCAAAGGGATTTTAGTACTGGCAAAGCCTGCAAGACCACGTCTAGGAGATCAGGTACAGTTGGAAAGACAGTTAAAAAGACATGTCCAAAGTCCAGTTGTGCTAATTTCTGTAATTTCTCTGAAAGTAGAATAATGACACCACTTCCTCTCCTGAGACTGATAGTATATTGTCAAATTCATCCATCCTGCAGACTGAGGATCCGGTGATCTTTTAAAAAAAAAATCTGTGGAGAGAAGAAAGATACCATTTATCAATTCAAAATAGGTAGTGGCAAAATAAAATGGTCCTGGCTCCATCTCTCTATATTTAGCTGGAGTCATGTCCATGTCAAAAAAAGGTAATTTCTCTGTGCTCTGGTTATGGCAGCTAAAGCTCTTGCCCTCTTCCTATAGGGAGCCCTTGACTTCAAAGGACATAGCAAGTCTGCTAGCTCATCTACCCTATAAACTACAGAAAGAAAAGTTGTAAGATGCAGGATGATCATAAAGCGTTTTCTTTAGAAATATGAGAATTAAAAGCATATATAGACTCAAAAACCTGTAACTTAAGGCCCAAATAGGTAAGCACATGTCCTCCATTCTCTAAAATACTAGACTTGACAGTATTTGGGTCAAGAATTACAGGAAGACTAGCAAAATTCTGTAATACCTACAACTGTTGAGATGACTGAGGACATTTCCAGTACTTCTTGGAAGCGGAGGTCCTCCATTCTTTCCATTCTAAGGCATTCTCAGAGCTTTTCCTGGCTGCTCTTCAGGAAGCAGCAAGAGCTGAAGCAAATCTGAAGCCTACTTCTTGTTCAGAAGTTTTGAACCACATGCATTTCAGATTAAAAGGGATGTGATTAGTAAATTAGTGTTTGTTGTACAACTGTTTCTTCACTTGTGAAATTAATACAGAAGTACTTTTACAGTACAGATCACCTCCTCCAGGGCAGAAGAGTTAAATGAACAATTCAAACATAGCATGTTACACTTGTAAAAAGACAACAACATTTGCTACTGATATAAGCAGCCCTTCATGAGAATCTTGTGTATCCTCTGTAATATCCTGGTGGAAGAGGGCTTTATCAATCCATTTATGCACAAGAAACAAAGACTCCTCTTTTCTTCGTAAAGGAAGATGTGGATCAAAAACTACCTTAGTCTGTAAGTTAAGACCCTTCAAATAAGCACTTGAAAATCTCCTTCTGACAAATGAAGGCCTAATTTTCACTCCGCTCCACTTCACTTCACTTCACTTCACTTCACTTCACTTCACTTCACTTCACTTCACTTCACTTCACTTCACTTCTTCACTGTTTAGAAAGATGGAGTTGGCAAAGACAGGCTATATTAAGCCACATTATGTGGTGGGTAGCCTATCTCCAGCACATTTATTGAGTTGTCTTCTCTTGTATGGTTATTTGCCCTCACCTCTGAACTACTGGTAGGATGGAGGTGAAGGACAACAAATATATTAAACTGTAGTGAGCAATACAAGCTGCTGTTGCTTACTCTTACATGTTTTAACAACAAAAACTATTTGGTCATAGATGTGAACCATATGGGTCTTTAATCCCCTCAACTCTTCATTCTAACTACCACACTCAACCTTAGTGTATGTTCCAAAGCATAGTCTCTATTGATTTATATCTCCCCCTTTCTAACCAGACATTCAGTAATATCAATATTGTAAAAAAGCCATTAGCTGAGTTGCAGCTGTCTTTGTTGGTCTGGTTGTCTGGTTGATGTTTCACTATGATTTGAATACCAATTCTCTGTAAAGACGACCATTCTCCACCATGAAGTGCTGCTGTCATTAATGACTGTCTCACTTCAGCCTTAAGAAGACTCTTATTTTCTGCAGAATTCCAGGCAAGAGTACAATTACTTAATAATTATTTACCTGATGCTTCAGACAAGCATCTCTGAACAAAATGCTAGGAGATTTTCATAACCATAGCTTGCATTATCAAAAGCAGACTAAGCACTCTAAACAAACTTTCTTCTTTATTTCAGTGAAGTAACTGCCACTTTGGAGAGTGCAAACACACTCTGACTCTTCTTGAGTGTGTCATTTTATAATGACATATCTTTCTGTTTCAGGATGTAGTTTTATGATGTAGTTTTAGAATGTAGACCTAAGTAAGTTTGTTATCAGAGAAAACACAAAGCATTATATGAGGCTCTTGATGATGATAGGTCTTGACTGTTCAAGGAAGAGACTAAATATCCTGAAATAACAATTATAAACTCTAAAAGAACTGCATTGCTGAGACAGAAGGATGTTACAAACTCTTATCTGTTCAAAGCAAATTCTAAGACAAATGGAAATACTACAGGAATGGTCATAGAATAGTATGATTTTGGGAGGTTTCTCGTAATAAAATCTAACACTTTTGAAAATGAGCTCTTCCATCAGGAAATTACTGGGATGGACCTGAAGCTATTCTTTCTCTTCTCCTCGGAGATGTTTTTGTTTTTCACCATGTGCCTATATCTGCATTGGGCCCTAGTAAATGTTACTGTGACAGGACCACTCAGGATTCCCCCTAAGTCTGAATAAGTGTGTATGAGGAGGAAGGGGGAGAACTGTGCACAGCTGGACACCCGATTCTCAAATCAATCTTTCCTTTATATGCTAAGCAGTTGATGCAAAACTGATAGCAAGCTAACACTGCAAATGTTAAGGAACTCAGACAATCTATATGTTTCGTGATGTATAATTTGTGTTGTTATTCCATCATGTTTTAAAGAAGATACAAGCAGGAGAAAGGATCTTGAAGACTAAAGGCGTAATCTTAGTCTAACCAAAGCATGCAGTAGAAATGTTAAATAGCCTGAAAAGGAAAGCAAAAATAAGAGAACTAAGCTTCTGCCTACCCATGTGATGTCCCAATAACCATTAACAGAGCCTAAAGGATCAGTCTCAGAAGCCAACTTAAATACAGAAGCAGCTGAGGAGGTATAATTTTAAAAATAGTATAATCTTAATAAAAATATAATTCCCATAATGTTTATTTTGTAGTTTTATAATGCTTTTCCCATTACAGAAAAATCTATGTTTATAGATTCTTTTGCTTTTAAATCTTGTCTGGTGACAAAACCAGTTCTAGATAATCTGGTGAATGCTAAGCATATCATTCCACAAATCAGATCCAATCTTTTCGCATAGTGGATGGGCAGCTCCCCCAAGCATTTACCAACCGTTGGGTTGTGTGGTTTTCAGCAGTCTTTGGGCAATCCTCTACTTCGATACAACAGTCTAGTCCTAGGTGGGTAATGAAACGTCCCAGTATATACTAGAAAGAGCCTTTGGCAGTCAGCAAAATAATGGCATGAAAAACAAACGTGATGGGAGATACAGTTTGTGGAAGCACCACAAGCTTCCCTTGCAATGGAATATATGAGACAAAAGCTAAGGGACAAGGTATTTCCATAAGTGTGTTAATTATTAGCAGCAGGGCATTGTGGAAACCCCTGAGCTTGAAAAAAAAAAATCTGCTCAATAGAGAAAAGGAGATTTGTTCCAGGTTAGCATCATTTAAGGAAGAGCAAGCATGAAAAAACTTTGTCAAAAGACTGGATCCCAGCTTTTTCGGTACTTTACAGAAGCTATTTTAATGGGATGGTCTGCTGTTTGGAGAATACTTTAGACACATCATTTATGTCACATGTATGTAGAGAGCAGTGGAGGCCTTGTTTTATCCATAGACATCTTCAGATATAATAATCCATGTGTTAAACTCTGCTTTGGTTAAAAAAATCCTTGCGGTATCTGGAGTTAAGAGGGATTTCCAAGTAGTGAGTAAACTACAGGCATATTGTTCTGTAGGGGTGGCAAAGCCATGAGAGCACTAACTTATCATCAACAGTGGCAAATCCTCCAAAGCAAGATCAAGGTCACTCAACTGCTGCAGGGCAGGGTAAGCTGCCACAGTTACTTTAGGAACTGATAATGCAGGGTGCAGAGATGCAACATCCCCTCTCCTGGCAAGTCTTTACCAGAGTATCTCCGGCATGCTTTAGAAAAGTAGGTAGTCTGTTTGAACCCTAGGAGTCTCTCCACCTTCACAGCTCTACCTCACCTTTAACTACAGCCCCGTGGGCATTAAGAAAAGCTGGAGTCACAATTTCCTACTGATTACTGGGAGCAGCCTGCCACCTACTGCCTATACCAGCTCTCTGTGTTTGCAGCTTTCCACCCAAATTGTAAGAAAGCTTGTTTTAAATGGGATTTAACCCACTTCGATGCTTCAGAATCTGGAGCCAAACTCATCTTGGATGTTAAAAGGCCAGTTCTGCCCTTCCAGAACTAACTTCTTTTTTAAAGGACTAGAAAAGAGATTGTTAACAATTTTCTTCTAGATCATGTATGCAGAAATTTGATAGGTAGCTTAGTGTCAAATGAATGGATCTTGCTGCCTCAGAAAATAAGACTTCACTATTGTCGTGGTTTAGCCCCAGCCGGGAACTAAGCACCACACAGCCGCTCGCTCACTCCCCCCTGGTGGGATGGGGGAGATTACCGGAAGAGCAAAAGTAAGAAAACTCGAGGGTTGAGATAAAGACAGCTTAATAGGGAAAGCAAAAGCCGTGCATGCAAGCAAAGCAAAACAAGGAATTCATTCACTCCTTCCCATGGGCAGGCAGGTGTTCAGCCATCTCCAGGAAAGCAGGGCTCCATCATGCGCAATGGTTACTTGGGAAGACAAACGCCATCACTCCAAATGTCCCCCCTTCCTTCTTCTTCCCCAGCTTTATATACTGAGCATGACACCATATGGTATGGAATAGCCTTTTGGGCAGTTTGGATCAACTATCCTGGCTGTGTCCCCTCCCAGCTTCTTCTGCACCTGGCAGAGCATGGGAAGCTGAAAAGTCCTTGACTAGTGCAGCAACAACTAAAACATCTCTGTATTATCAACACTGTTTTCAGCACAAATCCAAAACACAGCCCCATACCAGCCACTATAAATAAAATTAACTCTATCTCAGCTGAAACCAGGACAACTATACACTTGGTTCAGGGATTAATCAGTAATTTTTTTCACAGACAAAAACTCCTATTCGGTCATATTCAATGGCTAGACTTCAGAGGATGATTATGTTTCTCTGACCTTCTGTTAGTCTGTGTCCATCTTAAGCTGTGTTATATAAAAGGAAGGAATAATTACATTGTGCTTGACAGATCACTCCCTCGTGCTATGTGCTATTTTTTTGGTATCTTCTACTCTGATGAAGTGGTGTGTGACTTTTTTCAGTTGCTTTCTCTAACAAGTTAGATGCACAGCATAGCTCTTTCTTCCTTTATTTTTTTTATAAAAACATGTAATCCTGTAAGACAAGTATGTTAACTACTAGCCCGAAAGCATTTGCTTGAAATTAGTAGCACCAGATTCAGCTAATTGTTTAGTGTGTTCAGTGTCTTCTCATGTCTGAAAGCTATCATTAGGAGCCTTTTTAATCAACAACTGAAATTTTCAAATTCATCTTGCACAAAATTATTGATGATAGTAGGGAAAAGAAAGTATCTATCTTAAGAAGTCTAACTTCTTAATTCCTGTAGTCAGCTAATGCAACAGAATCCATAAATGGAAGAACATGAAGAGAAGTGTCTGATCAGAGTCTAGCTGTTGATTACAGCCTTAGCTTTGTATTCAATCTCCATGCTGACCACAGACGTTCCACCAGTATTTTCTCTTTTCTTGTTGATTACAATGATAAATCCATCCCATCATATCTGGACACTCAATCTGACACTGGGAATTTCAGCTGGTGATTTTTCAACATTTTGTCATCTGAAGTCAAATGCTGTTGTCACACGCAGATGCAAGCTTTCCATCAGAAGTCATCAAAAGACATACTTGTTCTATAAACACATTTTTCTGGCCTAGCAAGATTGAAACTTTGTATTTCTCTAATTTGGGGAAAATCTAGAACATAAAAATTTTTTAAAAACTAAGCTATTAATGGATAAGCTTGTAGTAATTTGAGAAATGTCTCATGGAAAGGAAATTCCCACCTCCAAGTTTCCCTTCAAGATATTATACTAATGTAACTACTGAAAATTATGATATACTGAAAGCAAGTTAAGAGTTGCAACAAATTTATACAGCTTTTAGTAGTAGTAATCACAGTAAAAAAGGCATTTCTTGAGGTAGCTGAATTAATGATCAGAAACTGATTACTAACCTTGTGTTACCTTTTGTAGTACAGAGCAATGCTGCTTGAAGTACATTCAAGACACACACGAAGAGGACACGTTAAGAGTATATATGAGACAAAAATAGCCAAGAGAATGTGAAGATATATAATATACTTGTCGCCACCTGCTGGAAATCCTCACCTGTGTGATTACTCATCACACATGCACAGTTCCATTGACTCTGATCGCTGACGCTGAGAGTGCTTGCATAAACAAAGGCTTGCAGAAGTAGGTCCTCCTAGATGGTAAAGGCATGAGCAGTTAAACAAAGAACTAGTAAGATGAAAACATCTCAAATTTTGGACAGGGGTATAAGTCTCTCCAGGAAGTTGAGAGAGGGAAATAAATTCCTTCTAGGGGAAAAAAAAAAAACCACAACAAAACAGTAATATTCTGCATTGGGATGCCTGAAGCCAATAGCTATCAGGAGCTGAATGTAAAAGGAAACAGAATCCCACGTGATGAGCTTGTTACAAGTTGGAGCATTGTCAAACCCAGCTTCAGTATTTTAGTTTTGCTTTGAATCAGCGAAAGTCTATGCTGCACCACTGTTTACTGGTTGAACTGAAATAAATTTAGGGCCACAACTGAACAGTTTGTCTTTTATCTGCAAAGTGCCAAGTCATCATTCTGTGCTTCTGTCAAAAGCTATATTAGCGTTCCTAAAAAACTGAGTGCACCATCTTAGATGTCTGAGCACTGGTCAGAGAGAAGAACAAGTTATATTCAAAGACATAATTGCTAGTCATTTTTGCATAAGAAAAGAGCAGAAAATAAATAAATAAAATACTTCAGTTTCTCCTAATGACTACCAAAATGCTTAGTTTATTCAAAAGCAATAAACTAACAATTCATTTTTAGGCTATTTCTGTATAGAGTGTGTTCTATACCTTTCTTGACTTCAATCTTACTTGTGCATACGGATATTTTCTTGCAAGGGTCAGGTCGCTTCAGATCATAAGATTCACATCAGAAGTAATTAAATCAGCATAGCTGGTGTTATGCAAATAATTACCTCTTCATAAAAGATTCAGCCTGAACATGCTCAGTGCCTTTTTTGGTAACAAACCACTTATTTTGCAAATTGTTGGGAGAAAGTATCAGTAAACAGCTTGAGCAATTACAAAATTGTTTTATAAATTCATGAATTTTATTCTTGACATTCCAGTAGTGGAAGAGAAATGATGAACAATGAATTGTCAAAATGGAATTTGGACCAAGAGCAGAAACAAAAGAATTCTGTGCTTGTATGACAGAGAACATGTTTCTTTTCATGGCTGCTATAATATCACCTCAACTGGGGGACAGCTCAAGCATTTTTAAACATCTTAGTCTACTCTTCTCTCAAGTGGATAGCATTTACTTGCTGGACAACTAATTAAACAAGCACAGTAGCTAATTTCAGTTCACTGTTAAGTAATTTAACAAATAACTAATTCATTCATATAATCCAAACTGTTTTATTAGTACAATACAATAATAATTCATTATTTTCCAGAAATAGAGGTGTAAATAGGGATATATTCAAGTTTATTTTCTTAAACGCCTCTCTGCTTTACACTAAAAATGGGACAGCAGAAGTTCAGGGAAATTTGGCCAAAACCTCAAGCATTAATAGTATCATTACAAACTAGCACTAAATAAGATTACATAAGTATCCATATGCTTATGCTTAAAAACAACAGCATATGCCTTATATACCATTTGATGGTCACGATCTGTGTCAAAGCAAAGCAAAAGGAGTGGGAATATGAATAATGTACTGCTCGAAATGGATGCTAGAAATGGTGTTAACTTGCTGTGTGCATTTCTGCTTTGCTTGTTGTGCTTCCCAGATTCATATACTTCTGTTTCCATTAATTCGGCCAAATGGCCCAGTCATCTGATTACAGACAATTTTAAGGATATTAAAGCTGAAATACTTTTTTGTCATCAGGAGCAACATTTCTGAAAGCTGAAATGCTGGTATTTCTGCAATACTGAGAAACTGGTAAAGGATTCAATGATTCAGACATATTGAGAAAACCGTAATCAGCAACAGCATGAGGAAAATGAAGGTGAAACTGTAAAGACCGAAAAAAAAAATCTAGCAACCCAAAAGAAAACAGAAATTCCAAAGTCCTGCTTCTGCTTATTACAGAAAAAGGGAAAGAACCTGAAAATTATGCTAACTGATGCTCTTTTTATGACTCACTGTGTCTGGCATTCTTACAGTGTAGAAGTCATTCAATAAAAGGGGAAAGGCAAACTATTAGCTTCTCTATGTCCGCGGTTTGCAATGCAGGAGTTTAGCATTACTGCAGTATAATGCTACACTCTCCTTGTGTTGTTAACATGGATGTAATCTGATTATCACTGTAAATAGCTCATAACATGAGCTTCATAAGCACATCACCTGTGCCCATCTCCTCTGAGCCTTCTTCCAAAGAAAGGGTGTGTTGCCTGGTGATATTCCCCACCCTCATTCAGACCAGCACTAGTGATCACTGGTGTTGCACAGTGAGCTTAATACAGGCATTGTATGAATGACCAGACCCCTTGCCTGTGCACAGCGAGGGTGAGAACATATGCCTCCGTGGGCTCAACCCCATCATTTTGCTCTACGGGCTCCACTGTGTCATTATTTGCATGAGCACCAGCAATGATTCACATGCCAAAGACAATGTCCCAGATGACACATTTCTTAATCTGCTGCCTTCTCCTGCCAAGCTGAATGATCTGGTCCATGGTTCAGCAAAGAGCCTCCTCAATATGCTACCCAAAGGACAGCAGCTACTCACCTCTGTTTGTCTGGATCCTGCTTGCTTCAGGTCTCCTTGGTGCTTCAGGGACAAGGAGGTCAGTGACTTGTGGGCCAGCTGGAGCTTGTTGGCCCTGTAGTACCAAGGAGACTTGGTGGCTGCCTGTCCTGACCTACAGGCTCTGGTCTATCCAACAGGTCTGAGATGGCAGGAGGGTTTAATGTTTTAATACCAGATTTAGTTATTTGTAGATATTTGACATTATGTTGGATTTTGATTTAGGGGAGTCATACAGCATTATGCTGAAATCACAACACAAGCATGATATAATGACTGTAATATACAGTGGAATCACAATACAAAATTATTGCCTGTGCCAGTCTCTACATGCTCCACTGTCACAAAGAGGGAGGTTTTGTCCTGATTAGAGAGGTCCCAAACCATGGATTGAATAAAAATATAGTCTGGAAATCTTTAGATGGCCTGCATAGTGAGGCATTCTTAGTGGTTTTTTTCCTAGCAGTTTGCGTTCTGATGCTTAATTTCTAAGAATGAATGTTGTATTTTTTTCCATGTTAAGTCATGGCTCTCATTTTAGCCAGTACTTCTGAAGGACAAATCTTGTACTTCACTGAAATCAAGTCCTGAAAGTTGTCAGATAGAAGAGGAGAGCCTACATAAGGTTGGGAGTTATCTGGAGATTCAGAGTCAAGGACTCTAGGGTAATTGTGCATGACCTTTCAGATCTGAGATCTGTCTGCATCAAGGAGGAGGCACAGCTCACTTGAAACATCTCCCAGGATCAAGGCTTTTGCTGGCTCCATCAGGAGTTTCAGGTTTAAATGGTGATTAAATCAGATGTACATTGCGCCATCAGTGTGTGACATGCCAGCTTTGCTGTGCAGGGACAGGGTGGCCTTGTGTGCCATCCTTTGTGGTGGGAATTTACACTAAGATGTAAAGCTACACATGATAATATAGTCTAAAATACCATCGCTGATGATTTTTAGGCATTTTGACCGAAGTGAGGTGAAAGCAAAGCCACAGTTAATTTTCAATTTTCCATGGTAAAAAAAAGGATGGCAGGAGAGAGCAGCCTAGTAAGATGTGCATACTACAAACCATATATACACGAAGCTATACTAACCTTTGAAATACTTGTAAACAGTTTTTGTGGAGAGCAGGGGTAGATTTGAAGCAGCAGCATCCAAAATGTGGAAAGCAGCAGGTGTTGTGCATCTCATTTTCTACACCATGGTGCTGGAGCCAGGGGTGTCTCAAGAAAGCTCATAATGAAACAGTTGAATGCTTTGAGAAGTTGAACACAGCTCAGCAAAGCAGATCTGAATTAATGTGGACTCCCTGTCTGCCAGTAAACAGATAATTGCACTCCGTTGTTTAATTGAAATTTAATGAAACTAAAATATACTTTGGTAAAATCCACCACGAAAATGTGTTCTGCTTGTGGATCCTGCATATAGGGGATTAAGCTATTGTCAGGGGTGGAGGTCTCTATCAGGTACACAAATAATGCTTGAAATTAAATTGTTATAAAAGCAAGACAACTTCCACATATCACACAACTTGGATTTTTTAGCCAGAAGGTTTTTCATTGCTGCTACTGTTATTGGTAGTGATCTGTTCATAGATGTTGGGGAGCATTATTAGGCCACAAAATGTTCTCTTGTTTTTGCAAAACCACCTTGGAGCTGTATCATTCATACATGGTTAGTCTGCATTTCTCAGTTACCAGTCATTCTAAATGGTAAAGAGCATACTACTAGATGATGGGAGGGTTTTTTAAAAAAAATGAAAAATGAAAGAATCCTTCTGATTCACATTCTTTCTCATGAGTTTATAATTTCAATGGCTTGGCCTGCAAGTTATGTCATCATAATCTCCTCTGTTCTCCTCTGTGCTTCATGAACAATTTTTCATGGAGGAAAGGCTGGATATTCTCAAGAACATTCTTACTCTTTAAAAATAGTAAGAATTTTCTGATTCTCTGAGGCACTGTGGGCTAGGTTAATAATTCCTGTTTGTTGCTTTGTTCACAATTATATTCATTGAGCATTACAATCTCACTCTTATTTCTAATTCTGGGATTTTACCCCAGGCTGGGGAATCAGAGGATTAGTACTTACTTTTCCTCTATTTGCTGTACAATAAGGGTGCAGTGGGGAATCAAGCATATATAAGTGACTCCCTCATAACTCTCATTGCTGAAAACTGCCATGCCTAAGCAGAGAACCCATTGCTCGGTTTTCAGAGGTCCTTTTGGTTTGGATGCCCAAATTTAAATACCTGGAAGGCACTGCAGCTATAGATACATTCAAGGCATCTCACTGTGATTCCCTGAGTAGTTTTACCAAAAAATCCCCAACTGAATTTTCCTACTGTCCCACTAATTCACTCTGCTCCTGAAAAACTTTGAACAGTGTTCAAAGTTAACTTTTTTGGAAGGCTTTTTTTCTTTTTTGTTGCCTTAATTGCTGAACATAAATCTTGGCCACTCTGTCAACCTCTAGTTTCTCAAATTAGTAGCATTCCTATTCCTGAGCCAGTATTTAAATTTAACTTAGTTCTTTCCACAAGAATCAACCTTTAACAGATAAATTGACACAGAAATTGACAATCCAGAGATGCAAGTTATGCCATTTTTTTGGTACAGTAAAGTGTCTGAATTTCATAAGGTAGGAGTATGTTCTCAAATATGTAAAGCATGTAAAACATGGCATGACATAGTGTCACGTAGATCAATACACTGAATAAGCCTGCAAGGTACACTATCATCTCTTTTGGTTCTACTGTCCATAAAAAGAGACAGGGAGAGAATCAAATAGCAGTTCTGCTTTTTACAGGGGGAGTGTTTTTGCTAAGAGACACATGATTTTTAAAGCTTGTGCTACGATACTTGAAATTATACACAAGAATATACAGAAAAAGAAACATTAATGTACTTTCAAGCAGTCAAATATTAGAAGCAGAAGGATGTTGTGAAAATAAATTAATTCAGGTTCCTGGAACACTCAAATAGTGTACTGAAGAATGTCACAGAAATGCCAATATGGAAATTAATAAATCTGGAGCTTGAATAATAGAGTTCATATAGTGTACACTAAGTAAATCTTGGGCCAGCAAACCGAGCAATGTGGATAGAACATAGTATTGCATACATGTTGATTCAATGAGTCCTTTCACCTTGTGGAGTGAATAAGGCAAAGTTCCCATGGAAAAAAAATGGTAAGTAAGCATGCAACTATTTGCAAAGGCAATCGTAATCTTCTGGAATTTTCTAACTCTTAAAGTCTTTTGGTTTTATAGTGTCAATATTGCATAGGTGTTTATGTGTGTAGAAGTATAATTCTTTAGGTTTATTTTTAAAATCCACATTATTATGATGTGGGATTATATCATATACCACATCCAGACCTGCAACACAGATCTCTAACAAGAGAACTAACAGTAACTAGCAACAGAATTATGTTGACATCCACTAGAGAGGATGTTAAATACATTTGGGCATTAGGTTTCTCAGCTGGAGTCATCCTGGAGAAACCATGGGTCCTATTTTAGCAGACTATTGTGGATACTGCTTCTTTTGCCCTGTCTTGTTCAGCCTGTTGCTCTGCTAAGCCCTTTCTCCCTTTCCTTGCTTCTACATTTGAATCTTCCTAGCATTCTATGTTGACTCAGCTCCTCTTCCTCACAGTATTCTTCAGGTCAGTCCCTGTCTACTTCCCTAGCCATTCCCAGTCTTTCCTCTCAGCTACTTGTATCATTAACAGTGTCTCCCGATGCCAGATCTAGGTGTTTCTCTCCTTACTCTTCTCCCTTTACTTTCCCTCTTCTGTGGGTTGTCTGTACCAGCCTTCTTGAGAAAAAGTCCTCTTCTCCCTACATAAGTGCTTCTTCTGTTCATAGTCTATTTTTTTTCATATCTTCCAAAATGGTAGCCTCACAGCTCATCCTATCTTCCTAGTTCTCAGCTATAGCCTGTTGAAGCTAACTGGTCACTCCCCTGCTACCCTCTCAGCTGTTTCAAGATCTTTATCCATCCTATGATTCCCATATGCAAACCCCACTTCTACCACATTGGCCTCAACTAGCACCTGCTTTCCAGTTCTGGTCTTCCTTTCTCATGCTCTAATTTCTTCTTCCCCTAGGCCCCTTGCCTTTCTCAAAAAAGTCTACTCCTTCTTCAATGCCTCTCTGTGTTTTAGGCTATTCCACTGCGTGGGCTGTGTGTCAACAGTGGGAAGAGAAAAAGACTGGGACATGTTCAGTACCTTCTACCACAAAATGGTCCCCAAGAGCCAGGTATTTCAAAGAGTAGTTTTCCTTAAGCAGGCTTGCAATACTAAGATGAAGTGTCCTCAGGATGAACTAAGTATTTGGAAATTTTCATTGTCATATTTTATCAAGGTTTCCACTGAACATGTGTGAACGGAATTTTTCAGATGTACGTAACCTGGCTAAATGCAGTCATAAGAGAAGGAAGTTAGGGACTTTCTTTATGAAAGGGTTGCTATTCTCTTTTACATGCAATAAACAATGTATTTCTCCTTTATTTTTCCTCTGAAAAAATGTAACTACACATTTTTAAACAACGTAATTCTGTTAATAGTTGTTACCCCATTGTCCATTGCTATTAAGGTCCATGAAAAGACATTGTACTATGAATGACATCTGAACTAGTAAGTAAATCTATGAGATTCACTGTACTTATGTGAGATATACCCACATAAACTGCTAAGACTGGATTGCAACTCATATTGAAACCTATCCATTGGAAGGTAAAAGAGTGAAAAGATAAGCTGTAGATTATCTTCAAAAGACACACCAAAATGACCAAGTTATACAGGGCTATGGGTGGATGAAGAGATCAAAAGTTAATACGGCAGTATTTACTGTACATATGTCAATGCGAAAATAAAAGGATTATCCAAACAGAAGAGAAGGGCTTATTGTAGCCAAAAGGAATGGTATGAATATGAACACAGTTTAGCATGAATCACAGTATTGAAGATGCTCCTTATTAATAATTCAACAAAATTCAGTAACAGTATCATGAAGCTAATTAGCTTAGGCTGCAGTTATTATCAAGCTATTAGCTGAGATAACAAACAAGTTATCATTTAACGAGTCTATCAAGAAATATAGAATTATTAATATGGAGCATCCAGAAGTTACCTTTTAATTAATCTTACAAAGATAAATTATCAATATCATCTGCATTTATTTTTAGATAAAATATGTCAAGATACATAAAAATTTGATGTGAGCTTTGAACTGCTGGCAAATTGTCAGCGTAGTCCTAATGCACCTTTGGAATAACAAAGAGTAGAACAAAGACTGATCCAGTAATGTGGGTCCGATTCCCAGAAGGCCCCCCATGTAATCTGTATTTTGGCATCTGCAACGAATTAGGAATAAAAGTGACAAGATTCACAAGAGAGGTTTTCGAAGGCATCTTACTTTCTTGGTTTCAGGTGGGACTTGTACACTTACCTCCCCCTTGTCTCTTTGAAAATCTTTCTGTTATCCTCTATCAGCCAAGTCCTATAAGTAGGCATCAAAATGTTATTGTTATTGTTATCTGGTGACCTAAAAAATACAATTATTAAGCATATTCCCCTCTTAATTATCCTAAATTTACACTAAGCTGTGGTGTACCACTTAGATACAACCTTTAAGAAGACTGTATAGATCCCCATCACTTTATGGCGGAAAAACAGTAGTTGGTCTCAGAGTGGATAGTCCTACACCCTCCTACACTGTAAATATGTTGTGAGTAAGAAAGTGAAGTAAATATTCCCAATTCTACTAGGAACTTATTTTTTTGTAAGAAAGACAAGGAAGAAGGGTGGAGGCATCTCTACTTTCTCCAGAAAGCTGACAGAAAATTCTGCCCCATCATTAGAGACAGTACTGCGAAAAGGAGTTAATTTGTCCTTTGCTCGCTGTGTGGAGGCTGAGTAGAAACTTGTTCTTTGTTATTGATATAAATCACAATATATTTGTTTTAAAAATAATAGGAGCTCTGCTGTTATAGGTTGTATTTACAGCCATCATATTTACTGTTGCTGCAGAAAATCCTAGCATTGGCTCTCTACTGTATCTGTACTGTAGTGTGCTTGAAGAATTCAGCTATCCTAAACCACAGTCTTTCAGATTAGGTGCTGATCACAGAAATAGTCCAGTGGGGTGTTAATTATTTAGTAGTGGACTGGAACTCTTCATTCCCTCTGGATTTCAATAATTGGATGGTAAGAAGAGACTTTGTTCTCTAGATTGGAGGTGGCCTGAACTCTTTTGCAAATGACAGTATTTAAACTGACAAGGTCAGATTGACATTTGCAGTACTTCTTCAGATGAAAGATCTAGAAGTAATGAAGATGGGTTTGCTTCTCCAAAGTGGCAACTTAACATTTTATCTTTCAGGAAGGCATCAAAACCATGCTTTGTTATTCTTATTTTAATAATGAGAATGGCTCTAATATGGCTCCTGACTCTGTAAGTGACTGGGAAAACTAAGGGTGAAACACTACCCATGTCACAGCTAGTAATAAAACTGCCATTGACGTTAATGGAGTGAGGATTTTGTTCACTTTCTTTTTAATAGCTTTTAATAATAAAATTGTAAACTTTAAAATTCGAAGATGGTGTTAAAAATACATTTTTTGTATTCCAGGCTTTCCACAAAACTTTAGGTACACAGAAAAAAAAAAAGCCATATCTCTAAAAATATCCAGTATTATCACCTCACAAGAAAAAAATTACCAAGAAAACTAGAATGCAGCTGTCTGCACACAATTATAATTTCACACACGATTTACGATTAAACAGTTATGAAATCCATAACTTCCTGCCTGAACTGCTAAACATACCTTTCTTGTTTGCTTTTTCTCTGAATAATAATTTCAAAATGATTATTCCACTTCCTCTCATATTTTCTCACTCTTAATCTGTATTCTCCTTTCCTTTTATCATTCTTCTGCATTATAACCAAAGTTAACATCACTACATAAACGAAAGCATGTCCAAAAATAGAGGTAGTGTATAAAGGAAAATAGACAGGTAAACATAGTTTATTACTGAAATACTAGCTTGAGCTGAATAAATATGCTGAAATATAATCTATGTTGTCTGATTAAAATCTGGCTATGAAAATATTGATTCCTAGTTTGTTACACCAATTTCATTATCCAAATGTCATTGTTTAGTCTCAAGTAATAAACATCTAACAAGCTATTGCTTTACTTGCTGTATTTTACCTACCTATATTAACAACACAAAAAAAGTAGTAAGAGAAAATATACCACCCGAACAAAAAAATTCTCCAAGCCAATTAATCAACAAGAACAGAAGAAAATCCCTCCAAGCCCCTCCAAAAACTCTTCCATGCACTCAAAGAAACTCTTCTGAATCATATCACCTCCCTCTGAAATGAGATTTCTGCAATTCCTAGTATGTTAATAAAACATTAAATCTTTTTTCCCCCTGAAAGTTCTGTGACCAAAAGTAATTTATCAGCTTCCCCAGAGTAATGTTATTTTCCCATTAGTGCTATTTTACCATGGTGCCCTAGATTCAGAGGACTAGAGTTATGAAAAGAATGATTTATTAGTATTAAATATCTTATGTAAAATGTAAGACATGAAGGATAGTTTATAAGACAATGAAAAGGATATTAAAAAATAGCAATATACTGCCTGTGATTTTAATCTTACTTTTTCTCCAAGATAATTAGTTCCAGTTATAATTTGGTCCTCAAATCTCTCTTCATTTGCAGACTATTTTAAAGGAAAGGCATGGTAAGCTCACATGTTCTAATGAGAGTCATATTTCAAAATATTTACATCAATCTTTAGGCATTTTAAGGTGACCATGGCAAGCTGTTATAATGCTGCTGTGGTTTACAACATCTTTGGGAAATCTTATGTCTGGTAGAGAATATGGGAAGTTGACGGAGAGCTTAAGAGTCCTGTAACAACTTTCAAGGGTGGTTAGCAAACCACATAAATCAGTGGTTCAGCAACGTTAATACGGGATTTAACATTATTTTTACAATCACACAAATAATATGCATAATTAAAAAGTGTACTTTGGTTTTGATTTTTCATGGCTTGATGATGTATATTCTCAAAAAGGAGACTACAGGTTAGTAACATTTTGTATGTAATTAAAGCACCTCTCTCCTTTGCTACATACTTCTGTGATGAGCATGAAACCAGTACCAGGCCTCAAAAATGCAGTAGCGGGATGCCAAAGGAACAGAAAACTGGCAGTGCTGCAGCTGTCCATATCCCCAAAGTTACACAATCACAAAGCTGGGCACTTAGGAAACTACCAACTAGCCCAGAGTACTTGACCTAGCCTAGGCCAACAGACTAAACTCGGTTAAAATACAACAGAGAGCAAAAAGACGAGCAGAGCCATTCACCGCCCCGGACAACCCCCCAACCCGTCTCCCCCATCCCCGCTGCCGCCCCGGACAACCCCCCAACCCGTCTCCCCCATCCCCGCTGCCGCCACAGCCCCGACCTCTCCCCTCAGCGCCTGCTCCCACGGCCCGCTAGCCCGCCCCGCGCCGGGCCGGGCCCGCCCACCCCTCCTCCCTCGCCAGGCCTGAGGTGATGGGGAAGGGAGGGGAGACTTTGCACACCGGCAGCTTCGCGCATGCGCACGGAGCCACCCTACCCCCCCCCCACTTCGCCCCCCCGCCTCCCCCCAGGTTCCCGGCAGGGCAGGGGAGGGCAGGGGAGGGGGCGGGAGGAAGCAGGGCGAGGCGGCTCCGCGGGCTGGGCCAGCGCGGCCGCGGGAGGTGGGGGGAGAGAGGGAGGGAGTATATCAGCTGACCGCGTCCCGTGACGGCCCTGGGCTTGACGGCGACTGCGTCGAGAGGGCGGTCTTGCTGCCGGAGCTAAGATGGCGGCCTCCAGCGCCAGGCTCTGAGGGAGCTGGAGAGGTGTAAAGGCTGCCGCCTGGCCAGGTGGAGGGTGAGGGGCGAGGGCTCCGCTCAGTGGCCCTTCGCCCTTGTCGCCGGCAGCGGCGGGAAGCGCAGTGCTGGTGGGGGCAGGTCCGGGCAGCGCAGGCTCCCCGGCCAGGTAAATCCCAGCGGCGGGGGAGATGAGGAGGTGGCGGCCCCCGCCTCGTTCCACAGCCCCGATCGGGACCGTTAGGCACCGAGGTGCTGCTCGAGGCCGTGTGGGTGTGGGGCGCGCCCGACCGTTGGGGCTGTGAGGGAGCGGGGGCAGGGCTGGAGGCAGCGCTCTCTGCCGCCTGGGGGCAGATGCTTCCGCCGCCAAGGCCCCCCCCGCCGTGCCCCGGCCGTGGAGGGGAGAGGGGCGGGCATCGGGGGGCGCCCATGGCCGAGGGCCGTGAGCAGCCGGCCCGCGCGGCCCTGATCCCCAGGTATGGTACCTGTTTTATTACAAGCCACTCTCAAGCCATTCTCTTCCTGTATTCCCCAGCAGAGGAGAGGCTGGGCTTTCCTCTAGCCTCGGCCTGCCTGGTGCTTCACTGAACGTGCTCTGCACCTGATGCAGCTTTTGTAGCCGCGGGGCAGAATCTGTCCTCTTTCCTAGATGAGTACCAGTGTGTCCATTAAGAAAAAATACATTCTTTTTCTCCTCCTGGCCTCAGATCAAAATATACCCATCATGAGATGCTTTGGGAAATAATTTATGAAGAGTGGGAGAGATGAGGAGGAGACTTGCTCTCACAGAGATGAGATTTTTTTCTTTTTTGCATGGTAATAGTATGCCTGAAGAGCTTGAGCAGAACTAAATGTATCTTTCAGAAATCTACTCTGAATGTACTTATTTTTCTGAGAGTTTTTTAATCTCTCCCATGGATGCTTTTGACTTTCTTTTTGTTTTCTGAAAGTCAAAACAAGTAGATATATTAAATGGTTTCCTGTCTGCAGTGAGCTGCCAGCAGTCTTTGGGATAGATTTTCCTGTCAGGTGGTGTGGAACTTGCACCTTGATAGCTGTGTCTCTACTGAGGGCCAAGCTCTGGGCCATAAAAATGTTGTCTAAGTGCTTTAGTTTGGGGGGGAGGGTTTTTTTCTATTTTCAGCTTGGTACTCTCAAGCCGAGGGAATGTTTGAGCATGCTGCTTGGGGGGAAACATAGGCATATAAGTTTATTTGGAGTCTTCCTATTAATGCACTTATTCTTTGCTCTGTGGCTGGTTTTGAAGTTAGTGTGATCTGAAATGTATTTTCGCTTTTGTGCTGTTTCACAAATATGATCTATGTCAGTGAGTCTGAGAAGTTGAGTAGATAGCTGCTTTGTTTCCTATTACGTAGCACTGATTAAATAATACTGTATTTCAGAAAATATTCCTTGTTTTAGAACTTAAGTTCTTTGAAGTTGAAGCCTTTTCTTCTTGATAATTAGAAGATGTTTACATAGGCTACTTGCATGTAGTGAGATACGTAGAAAAGGAGGAAGGCTGTCGAAGGGACTGCTAGTGACTCAAGTTTCATCTTTAATTGAGTTAGGAAGATGCTGTTCAAACAGTCTGCCATGGCTTAGTTCAAAGTAACAGGACCAGTATTATAGATGTAAAAACTATGCTTTGCTCTAGCCTGCTTCAGTTTATAGATATGCATCTTGGTCTAATTCCTGCCTGCTATAGGCAGCCAAGTGCCAGAACACTTAACCAGAAATTACTGAGTCCTTTCCATTATTACTGACAGTTTTTTCCACTTGCAACAAATTTCGAAGTGTTTGGAGACTCAGAGCTGAGTATCTGTCCCTGTGTAGTATAGACCTTCCAGGAACGTTACCTTGTATTTTAGCCTTGCTGGAATAAATTTCTAAAAAGATTTATTTCATATGTATTGTTCGCTCCTGTGGGTGTCATGTGGTATTTTTCATAGTTTCCAAACATGTATTTGTCCTGAGGGACTGAATCACTGTGTATTTCCAGATTTTAAGCAGTATGCTGGGGATTGGTCTTAAGAGCCAGATCTGTGTTTCAGACTGAGCAGGTGACTTTTCTTTTAACTTGGGTTTGAAGCTCAGTAAGTGAAGCTTACTGACTTAATAAAATAATTCTTCAGCTGGCATTCAACCATATCTTGAAGTGTTAACCTTCAACTGTTTAACCTCTCAATTTGCTTCCAAAAAACTATTTTCATGCCAAAAAAACTCAACAATTATCCTACCTCACTAATAAAACTTAAAATAGGACAATATTCTGAAGAAATATGACAAGATGACTAAACTATGACTGAAAGGAGCACTTTTTTTTTTCTTCCCCCCATTAGTGAGTAAACCCTTTTGTTCTGATACTCACCTGTCTAGCTGGTGAATCAGATTTGTTCATTGATACAGCAGAATGCTAATGTAGATGAAAAAGAAAAACACAAGTGTGGAAGATTCTGGTTATCCTCAGTGAGGGAATGGGAGCAGTCAGCTGGAGGATGGACACTAATGTCATCACCATCATTTCTGGTAGTAAGGTTGAAATTCTTGGCCTGTTTGCGTCCTGGACCACTGAAGAAGGCAGTGCTGCTATTGCTGAGGCAGGCTGCACTAATCCTCTTTTAAGGATCTGGTGGATCTCATCTCTTTCTCCTCTTACAAAAAGGACTGCGAGTTCTTGCACAACAGATTAAGAAATCTCAGTTTCCACAGATAATTAGGCTGTAGTACTTCAGGAGCAGAGTACTGTTTAGGGAAGAGGAAAAAATGTAGTGTTTGTTAAAAAGAAGCTGTCTGAAAGCAAAACTCTGCCAGTTAGTGCACACAGCAGTGAAAGAGGCAGATGAAACCTAGACAGCTAAAACATTTTGGTGCAGAAAAACTAATTTAAATAATAACTTTAAAGCTACAGATGAGTAGATGACTAGAAATCAGACTCCAGACCTTTAAGCTAAAAGGTAGGTATGTAGAACCACAGATTAACAGAACCTTGGTTTTTTTCAGTGCTTTGCTCTCACTTTTTCCAATTGGTCTCTGTTTTTATCTTCTTGGTATGTCTTCTGTCTCCCAGGAAAGTCACACTTGAGCTTAGTGTGAGTATCTGTCCCTGTGTAGTATAGACTTTCCAGGAACTTTACCTTGTATTTAGCCTTGTTGGAATAATTTTTTTAAAAAGAATTATCAGTTTCTTATCAGCATTTCTCTTCCTCCTCCATCCAGTGGAATAGAATAATAATCCTGTTTGGGGCTCTGAAGTGCTACCTTAGCATAGTTTAGACCTTCACTTAATGATATGGAAGCTTTGTAATACTAGAGGAATAATATGATCAGGAAAAAAGTAAATCTAAATTCTGCACTAAACTTTGAACCCATGTCCAAACTTCTGACTTTATTTAAACTGAGGGATACTTATGTGTAATTACAGCTATGCCTATTGCTTTGATGCCTGCAAGGTCACAGCTTTGTTTCTAACTCTTTGAGTGTTAGTTTGAGACCGAATTGTGTCTGTTTCCTGAAATAGTTTCTGTTTTCCCAGATGGTAATTTTGTCTGAAGAATGTGAAATCCTGGAAAAGTGGAAAGTGTATGCAAGTTGAACACAGCTTGTGTAACATACCTATTCATGTAGCTTAAACTCTGCAGTGGGGGGTGTCCTGGCAGCAGTTCAGGCCCTTTTATTTTAGGGGTTGCTATTTCTGGTACATGCAGTACACAAAAATGTGCTTTAAACTCTTCCCCCAAAAGCTGTTTCACTGCTACTTACAGTGCTACAAGAACCAAATAGGAAACTATTGCTGAACTTCGGTCTTGTGAAAAGGCTAATTAAAATATGGAGGTATTGGGGGAGTGCTTTAGTTAGGCTCCCAAAAGAAGTTGCAAGTCATGGACAATGTTTTGCCTGCAGGAACCTCATATTATTTGACTATACTTTGCATTCAGCATGCTCGCTCTCTCAACCAGATGAAACATGTTTATAAACTGCTACTTTCAAAGTACTTGTTGCCTCTGCTCCAGTAGAAATAGAACAGCTGAACTAGGTGTTTATCCAGTATTAAATCTTTGAGAGCCCTGAGTATGGGATATCCAATAGCTGTGCCACAATATGTTCAAAATAACCTTTGAAGTTGTGATTTTCTGTTATCAGGTACCCCAGGATACTAAGATGATCATTAAAATTGGGGCCTCATTTTCCTGGATGCTTTTATGAGTGATAGAAAAATTTAACTCCATTTTTGTGTCAAGTCAGTCAACTTTTTAAAGGTATCTTGAATACAGGAGGAAGAGGTGAAGGTGACAATAATAACGTTCTTTTATTTTGGGCAATAAATATTATATGACTAAGCGGGCTGCTATAGCTTACACTGGCAATATGACTAAACTTGATTAATAATAAAACCTGATGTGCTCTGCAAAGTCAATAGTTATACTGTCTCAGGTACTAAAATTACAATGTATCACATTGTAGATAGTATAATAAGGGTGATGCCACACTGGTTCTACAAGAATGAGTGAAGGAAGATAACTTTTTTGTTTCTTCTAAAATGTCTTTGTCTTTGGCATGAACTATTTTTTTTTCATCTTGCTCTTACTGTGGAACCAAAGACAACTGAAAAATGATTGCTGGACTTCAACATAGCAGCTCAGAACACTAGGCTATTGTTAGCCTTGTTCTCCGTTAAACTGCAGGAAAACGTGTACAAGAATTAATTGTTACTAGATTTTGGCATATATTGCCTCTGTGCTAGTCTTCTCAGTGGGAGAGAGTCACAATCATTGTCCAGAAGCACAGTAAGTAAAGCATCAAAGCTTAATGATTTTAATAGTTTGAATCTAAACAAAAAAGTCTAGTGAATTTGTCACTTCCACTGCATGTACAATACTTCATGTATCAGTATCCTGAATCTAGTTAGATGCTGGTGTTAAAATTAATGGAAGCCACTGATAATTCATAAATGAGTTTCTCAGTTCTGTATTATTAAGACTAGATGTTAGCAAGTGTGAGAACATCTTGCCTTAAATACTCTAGAGCAGGTGGTGGTCAGGTCTGTGAGACTTAATAGAGCTGGTCAGAGGAGTCTGATATTGGTGAAACTGGAATTACAGATAAATAGATCTTATAATACCATACTTAGTGAAGCTAGTCTTGTTATAAGCCTTTTATTTTATTTTTACTAATACATTAGTCAATGTCAAGAAAACAGCTTAAAAAGGGAGGTATGAAGATTGTGTATCTGGCACTTTGTTGTGAAAGATAACTTTAAACCACAAAATTATCAGATCTAAAGTGTGCTACTATACAGTAAGATCTGTGTAGTTTGGACAAACAGTGTACTGTTTTGATGCTTATCCAGAGCAATAACAATACAACATAGTTTTTAAACTGGTCAAAATGGAGAACTTCAAGAATAATGCTCTTGAATATCTTACCCCTCATGAAACTTTGCCTCTAAAAACTGGATTTAGAGAATTTAACTTGCCACAAGTCAATGGGGTATTAACTCTGAAAGCTTGACTCAGATTGAGCCATTGAAATGTGTAAATACTGCTTTTGTCTTTTTCTAGAGGCAGTACCACAAGTTCTCTTCAGTAGGTAGTGATGATTGTGGTGGCTCTTCACCTGAGGGAAGGAATTCTCAAGTTCATTTCAGTCAGGCTATCCATTCTTCATGTTCATGACTGCATAACTGTTACAGGCTTTGCTCAGAAAGAAAATAGCCTGAAGTTGTAGAGGGCAGGAATTAGCAATGAGCTAATGTTACAGGTCATCCATCTCAAAATGAGAAACTTTCCTTTGCTAGATCAAGTAGAGTTGTCTGAATGTAAAAAGATAACTAGGGTTGTAGTCTAACTTTTAGTGGGGTACTGAATGGCATTGAACTACTTTAGCGTTGCTTCAGGCAAGCTATGAATATGAATTCTTGCAGACTAGCTTCTTAAGTGTGTGATGTTTTGGGGATGCCACCGCATTAGTGGTGTGAACCTGAGAGAGTACCAGTCTGTAATCAAGAGCAGGGAAGCCTGTTTTGATACATTTGAAAATAAAACTAATGCTGCAGCAGTAAACTGAGAGTGACAACTTCATTCCTGCAACTTAATCAGGGTACGTCCACTTAAGTGCCTTGTATGTATAATAACAGCAAAGTGAAGTAAAAGGGAAGTTAATTTCCCAAGTACTCAACATGCATCCGTTTCAATCATGGAAGATAGCATTTAGTGTTCAGAAGCAGTCCTTAGAACTTAGCAGCTGCTCAAGCAGTGATCCAGTCAAGCTGTTGTCGGCAAGTTTCACTAAATTCCTGCATGTGTTTAGGGAATAGGTATTCATGTGTGAAATAAGTGTGTCAGAATGTTAGTGGTGGGATTGCTTAAACTTTTACAGCACAGAAAGGGTACTTAGTCAGCTCTATAATCACAATGCTTGGCTAATAAGTAAGTTTCTCAACTTCAAATTCTGTTTCAGGCTGGAAAATAAGCTATTCTATCTATCCAGATTTCTCCTTGCTGTTTATTTAAAAATCACAATAGGAATCTGACTTAGTTGGCATTATGGACGCAGGGTACTCAAATCACTTTGATATTACACAATTTTTGGGAGTTAAGTGTTCTGGAGAAGACATGAAATACACTTGGATCTGAATGTGCAAAGGTAGTGCGATTGCAATAATATGGCAAATAATGGGGCATAAATTACTGTAACCTGGTACTGTTAAAGAATAACTAGTGTAACAAAATCAGTGGAGAAACTAATAATTCATGTTCAACTCCATGTGCAACTTAGTCCATGCATTGTTAGATAAACTTAAGTATTCCTAATATTTTTTTGTGTGTGGAATTGACAAAGCAGTGACTTGAATGTTTAAAAACAAAGTCTTTTTGTCTTGAAGCATATTGATGATTAGTGAACTTTGGTTTTAAATGAAAATCATGAGTACTAACAGGATGTCTCTTTTGTTTTCAGGTCTTGGCACAGAATGAATATAATTAGAGAAAACAGAGATCTTGCTTGTTTCTACACAACAAAACATTCATGGAGGGGAAAGTAAGTAGTTTAAAGTTTGGGGTTTTTTTAATGTTTTGTGTGACACTTTTCCTCCCCATTATTGGAGTTAACTGCGCAGTTCCTGTACTGATGGATGAATATGGAACTAAAGGCTCCTGCTGCTCAGTCTCTGAACTGAATGCATCTTCACTAGAATCAATTTGGATTTTAAACATTGCACTTTATCCTTCCTCTGCGTGTGTCTCCACACTTCAGTGTAGCTCTGAAATGGACCACCTGACTTACTCAGCTTCTGAGTCTCTTGAACTTACTATATAAAGCACTAATTTTAAAGTGGAAATGCTTCTTCTCAGAACAGGTTCTTGGAGGAGTAATGTCTTATGTACTTTAATAGATGAGGGTCACTAGTCCACACATACTTAACATGTTGTGTAATAGATTATCTGTTAAACTACTAACTGAGATTATTTGAAGACTTCTGTTAATAGAAATAAATCTCATCCCTAATCGGGGTCTTTGATCTAAAAGTGAATTTTCAGTGGTGCTTCTGTCTGTAAAAGCTAGGGAACTTCTAATAAAGCTATCCATTAGACTATCATAACTGGTATCTGTTATACTGTGTTTGAAGTCAGCTGTTATGCATACTTTTTAAAGCTTCATAGGACTTTCTTTGGTATCCTCACCCATTGTTCCTTCTCACATGCATAGTAGTGCTGTGGAACTGAGATTTTTTCCTTGCTACCTAAACATCAACAGAACAAAGAGGATACGTTGTCTGCACCTCAGGAGTATGAGTACTGCTTTATTCTAATGATTATACTGAGAGGTGATGTCTGAATCTGACCAGTAGGTTGAAACTGACTTTTTTTTGAGCTGTCTGCTGATAGATACCTCTTAATTCTTCCTATCAAAGATTGGGAAAGCTGGGAAGGAAAGGAGGATGGGATTGCAAGGAGTGTCAGCCACAGATCTTTCTCAGTTGTGCTTTGAAGAACCATGAGATTGCTTCAGTGCCTAATCAAAGAGCTCCCTGCCTTTTTGTCAGCAAAAATTAAAGCCCTGGGCAGTTCAGAGTCCAGAGTAGACTGAGCAGCTGTCTGAGGGCAAAATCTTTCCTCTTCCAAAAAGAGGTTCTTGATTGACTTGAAATATAGTTAAATAGTTTTACCTCATTAGAATTCTGGCCAATACTTGTGTAAATTGAGTCTTACCTGAGTTAAGATTCATACATTTTGGATTTGTGTGGGCATGGGTGAATAAACTGTTTCCTTTAGTAATAATAAGATACTATGTTGGGGTAGAACATTAGAACGGTTTGTCCCTCTTAATCTTTCTAATCTAGTCACCTAATGGAAAATATCTGGTCTCTTCCTCTGAAGTTCCTGTGGCATATGTGCAAACTTAGTGCGCATATGATTTGAGCCACTTGGTGAAAATTAAATACATAGAACTCAATTGTTTCTCTTGTCCAATGCCTTCCACTAAAGAGCCTGTTCCGATATGATGCAAGCTGTTGGAGTTAGGGTGGTATGATCTTTGAACTTTGATGGTAGCCTCTGATAAACTATGAATTCTTATAGAACTTCAAACTAAGTCTGAAGTCTAAAACAGAGGCTTAGTTTAAAAACTCAATGGCACTTTTCACATAATGAAGGAGAAAGGAGTATTTAGTGAGTAGTTGCTTCTTGTGTTGCAGCAGAACCTTATAAGGCTTTTAGTAAGCTAATATTTGAATGTTTAAGTCCACTCAGTTCATAGTTATACATTCTCAGTATAATCTGTGGATAACACAAAAAAGCAATAACTTAATGTGTAGTGCTAAATGAGCCTGAATCACTTTGACTATTCATATGATTTGTCACTTTGCTGAATATGGGCTGTGTGCATGGCATTTAAAGTATTTTCTAGTAGTACACATGATGATGCTCCATTGTTGATCTGTAGTTCTGTAAAATTAATTAACACTGTGTTTCTCTTAAGTGTGGTGGTATAAAATTTGTCTACCAGGTTAATCCTGATTAAAAAAAATGTGTAACTTCTGACTTCTACCATGCTTTGAAGAAATTAGTGAATAGGCGATAGCCTTTTTACTGGCAAGAGGACATTTGCTTCAAATTCTTCTCAAAACAGCCTGGCATTAGACTGTACTGCAGAGTAGTTTGAGAGGTAATTAATGGTAAAGTCTTCAAGGCCTGGAGGTATAAATACCTTTCTGTATATTTAAAGGTGAAGTTCTGGAGAAGAGTATGTCTAGGCTGTGAGTAAGAAGTGACTTCTGAGTCTCTGTGCAACAAGACTTGGGTCTTCTGAATTTGCCTAGGGAGAGGAGATGAAGGAAATGGTAACTCGGCAAATCTGCTGTTCTGTCTTGTGTTCCTTGTCACATCACGTACTAAGAATGCTGGATAATAAATACACTTCCTAGATCTTGAAATGCTGGCTTGAGTGTGAGGGAAGGAAAGGAAGGGGCTATAATGTTTGGAAGCTGGTCTTCAATTATGTGTGATCATTGCAGATCCTTATTCTCCCACAAAGCACTGTGAAGCTCTTTAGTGTGTTAAGAGAGTAAACAAAACCTTAAACAAGTAATAAAGTGCTTTATTACTTGTGATAAGTTTAAGTTCTTTAGAACATCATAAACAAGCCTTATTTGTAAAACGTAAAAGACAGAATACCTACCTAAATTGTGCTACAAGAGGAGAGGGAACAGTTCGTTTGTTCAAACGATTTTCTTAAGATCTAAGAACTGGAGCATTCTTTGACAGACTGAATATAGTGGAATTATTAGCAGCTAGAGTAACTTCAAATGTTCTGCTTCATTAGTACAACTTCTCTTGCCCTGCATGTTAAATAAGGAAAATTCAACTACATGGAAAAACAAATAGGTTTTTCAAATAGATCAAACATCTTTAAGGTGGCAGGTTGCTTCAATATTACAGATTTTTCTAAGCTTTGAAGAAAATAAGCACTTGCTTTAATTCCTAGATAAACTCCTCTGGGCCAGTAATGGCTTGAACTTGCACCAGTTTGTTTGAATAATAATGGAAAATGATAGGGTATTAAGTTTGTGAAATTGACTGTGTCAGACAGATACTCCTGGCCTTGCTATTATGAGAGAAGGCAGGGTAGGTCAAATACATTCAGTGCTGCTTCCTGATGTTATCTGAAGCCTATGCAAAGTTTGACCTTATACAGAAATGATGGCTTGTGCTGCAGACCTGGCGAGTGAGAGAGAAGGGACTGCAACACAAGAATGCAGAGAAAGAGGAAACAAATTACTTCCTTCTTGATGCAGCGTCTAGTATGGCATGGATCCAGATTAGTTAGTCAGCCATTTGATTGACCCTATCCTGCTCTTTCCCTAGCAAACCCACAGTTTATCCAGAACTGAAACTTAAATTGCTACACTGAATCAGTTTTAATATGGACAATTAGCCAAAGTATTTTTATTTGGTTCAAGTTCAAGAAAAGCATCCATGTTCAGATCCTGTGTCTTCCATCAGAGAATAGTTACTAGCTAGAATACTACTAGCTCTGGTTCAGGTTTGGCTTGACGTTCTGGGCAGGAATGCTTCCAGATAGAAGTACCCTAGAGCAAGTAGTTTGTACAAGTAATAAGGGATTAGTAATAATCTAGTGCTTCAAACTCTGGTTGGTTATGTTGCAAAACTTTCTGATTCAGAAATATGTAAATAGTCTCTGTATAAAGAGTTGGTTCAGGGTATGCTGTGAAGACTGTCTAGGAAATGAAACCATGGTAAGGCTTCCATTTTGCACCTGATGCATCTAAATTTCTTAGCTTTAGCTCACTGCTGCTTGTTTCTGGTAGGCCTGAAATGCAAGGAACTACCTTGCTGCATCTGTTCTTTAAGCTCTATGACAGTTAACATATCTGTGATATTGAAGTGCAATGACTAGCTCCATACTGAACTCAGTGATCTGAGTCTTTCTGAGTTTAGTAGTCTTAGTTTTCCTCAAGGTGAAGAAAATTAGGCTTGGCCATAGTAATACTTTGACTTGTTACAGTATTGTGACCAGGTGTGTAAATTGGATTATTTAATTTTACAACTGTTGTCTGAGACAGCTTCAGACAAATGCTGTGTAGAGTATTGCAGAGAGATCTTTTTTTCCTATCTGTTGTCTTTTTAAAATTTATTCTGGTCTGGTAGTACCTTCCAGTGCAAGTTCCAAGAGTTGTTGGTCCCAACTTAGCCAATAATGTAGGAAAAGATATGCATAAGGAAATATATTTAGTGGTATTTAACTTGTATGCTCCCTTTATGGATATATAGAACAGAGAAGCTTAACATATAAGGGTAAACTGCAAACTAACTTAACAAAGAAAATTCCATATCCATTTCCTAACAGTGACTTGTATATAGCTCCTTAACATAATTTTTGCTGTTCAACAGGTTTTTTTTCTGTGACTTCTGGAGAAACTAACAGTCTTCTGTATTTTAGGTATAAGCGAGTCTTTTCGGTTGGAACCCATGCCATCACCACATACAATCCCAACACGCTAGAAGTTACAAATCAGGTAACTATCATTTTTGAACAGGGCTATTTTGAGTTGACTTCTGACTTATGTTCATCATCCAGAGTGAATAGTGGCATTCAGTCTTCAGAAACTATCTAGTCTGACAAGATCTCAGCAAAACCAGAAGATATGGCAGCTGCTACGAAAGCACACATAACAGAAAACTGGTGTTGCCCTCACTAACTCTACAAATACCCAGTAGTTTTTGTACTTTTAGGCAATTTGTCTTTATTGGCCAATAAGTAGTAGTTTGCTTTTGGGTGTGCTGTTCTGAATGAACTGGGTTAAGTTTGATCACTGTAAGGCTATGTCCCTGAAGGGAGTCAGGACATTTGCTTACTTTGCAGAGTATCGAATAGGAAGCTCAAGCTAAAGCTGTCACGTAGCATGCTAGCTATTGTCTCATTACAGCAACTCAGTTATTATAGGTACTAAGGGTCTTTGAGTGGAGGAGATGTAGCTTTAAAATTACTAACAGTATAACCTAATTACTTTCCATTATCTAGTGGCCTTATGGAGATATCTGTAGTATTTCTCCTGTTGGAAAAGGACAAGGAACAGAATTTAGTCTCACTTTTCGCAAAGGGAGTGGAAAAAAGTCCGAAACTCTTAAGTTTTCCACAGAGCACAGAACAGAACTCCTTACAGAGGCACTGGTAAGATTTTTTTTTTTCCTTCAAGCAAGCAGTAAGTACTTGGTTATTATTACCATTTGTGGTAGCTTAATATGCTTTTTTTCCTTACATAAAAAGTAGCAAAGCAAGTTGTCTTTTGAGCTGTTCTGTTAACGTACTTGATCTCGTGTCAGTTACAGCAACTAGTACATGATTCTTAAATAGCAAGTAAAGCTACAAATACTGAATATGTTAAACTGCAGTGGAATGGTGAGTCTTCAAGGAGGCTTGGTTCAATTCCCTTAAAACACAGTCAGCTTAAATGTAGACTTTCTGGATAGATTTGCTATCATATTTGCATTAATTTATGGTTAACTTTTTTTAAAACAGCGATTCAGGACAGACTTCTCAGAAGGAAAAATCACAGGACGGGTAAGTGTCTGGCTTGTCTGGATCATGTGCAATTTAATGAAATGATCTAAAGACTTAAACTTCTACTGTGTTCATGTATGTTATGCTTGTGCTATATGCAGTACCTAAAATAGCTTTTGTACATTTGGATCTGAAGTCTTGCTTCGAGAAGAGAAAATTAAGAGTTTGTTCAAAAGCAATGGGAACCTTTTCAACAGTAGAATATTTGAGTTCTCTTCACTTGGCCTGAGCCTTATGATGGTACACTTAGACTCTGAATGTTACTGCTGAAATAACGGGCTTTGCCACATGGAGTTCTTATTTGGAGAGAAGGAAGAAAAACATAAGTTTTGATTCATGGTTCAATGTTTACTACTTCTAACATTTTACTTTCTCACTCTAAATAATTTTCTGCATAACATCCTGAACACTTGATTTGGGAATATTGTTTCCTAGGAGGATTTCTGTAGGTCAGATTAGAGACAAGATTGCCATTTAATGAATCTTGGTAATATAGTAATAAGCAAGGCAATATACAGAGCTCGACTTTGTATTTGGTTTTATGTCTTCTGGTCACAGAAGATAGCACTTAAAGTAACTTAAAGAATTGCATAGAATAAATCTTCAGTGATGAGCATGGTAACACTGCTGGAATATGGGTGTCCCCTTTGTCTTACTGTAGTTTAGAACAGACCTCTAACTTTTGCTGATTTCAGTAAGTCTGTATTTGTAATGGAATATGACTGGAGGAGATGAAAAATTTGCACTGTAGTGATAAGCTTACCTTAATTTAGGCTTGATTAGCTGACAAACAGCATCTGGTGCAATAGCTATTTCCTTGTCTAACCACAGTGCACATAATCTGTGAGTAGGCCACCTTCTGCAGCAAGAGAAACTTACTCCCTTTTGGGGTGGCTGTTTTGGGTTTGCTGTTCTCTCTTCAAAATGCATTAAGCTGTGACTTCCTTGTCAGTAGACAGCTACTTTCATTTGATTCATAGTGTTCTTAACATAGATAGGAGCATTAAGGGAAATGATAGAATTTTTTGAACTTTACACCCACACTGCTTACTAGATTGGAAAAGAACTATTGCTGTGTAGTAAAGGAGTGTGTGTGTAGATATCTAAAAGTAGCTCTCTCTGCAGAGGTATAACTGCTATAAACATCACTGGAGTGATACGAGGAAACCTGTGATTCTGGAGGTGACTCCTGGAGGTATTGACCAAATTGATCCTGCAACAAATAAAGTCCTGTGCTCATATGACTACAGAAACATTGAAGGCTTTGTTGATATTGCTGGCTATCAGGGAGGCTTCTGTATCCTCTATGGAGGATTTAGTAGATTGGTGAGTACTAAAACAAAACATCTTGTTACGGTGCTTAGGATGTTTATAGCTGCATATTTAATAATGAAGCTTCAATGTAATTTGAGCATACAAGTATGTGCATCTTTGGGACCCAGCTGTGGAGTCTCAAGGCTTGTGGACTGGTTTTAAAACCTCTTTTCCACAGGAAATTAGTTAAAACATTTGAGAGCAATGTGTGGGGTTTTTTTGCTTATTGCATGTTTAAAAACTACAGAGCATAAAATATCCAGTTATTCATATTTGGATAGTGAATATGAATGCAATGTGGACCCGGAGTTTCCTGACATTTCTCAAAGTTACAGAAGTGACAGGCAGTATTACTAATCTACCTAACTGATGGAGGGATTCTATTCAGAAATAGATCGATCAGCAGTGATGCTTCCTTTTTAGGCCTGTGGTCTGCTATTCAGCAGCTTTGCTTGGGAAATACTGCAATGTAATGTTGGCTGCAAAAATCTTACAAGGGTTTCTGTGTACTATACTGCAAGCAGCTGATGGATCTTTAGGAATTAATTCATTGTTACTAATGTAAATATAGCTACTTCAGTCACTACTAACAAAATAGGACTCTGCTCTCTAGATCAGGGTTTCCACATCTTTTATACTGCAGCATGCTTTTCTCTGGCATAAAACTAGCAATATATAATTGATCCTCTAGAGCTGCCCTAATCTTGCCTAGCAAGGCTGGATGGCAAGGCAGCCCTTAGAGATAGCAGCTGGGGCTACCACTGTGGTTCTCTGGCTTCTCACTCCTGACAGGCTGTCAGGATCTGTTGCCAAAGGTGGTCAGGCAGGTCATGCAGACCTTTACTTTAATGGCATGCTAATATGTAGCAGGGTATCCTTTAGGAATAGCTGCTATAGATTTTTTTTTTTTGAAAGGGAAATGTAAACTTAATAGTGGATCTCTTGTGTAATAAATATCTCTTCTCTTTATGCTATGCACTTAGCAAAGGCAAGCCTAGCTGCTGGGAAGATTCTCTACTGTTAGGTATATAGTGGAGGATTATTTATGGAACTGTGATTTCTTGAGCTATGCCATATTTTGCACCTTTTTTCTTGTCAAAATTTGCAGCACCTGTTTGCATCTGAGCAGAGGGAGGAAATTATCAAAAGCGCAATAGAGCATGCTGGCAACTTCATAGGTATCTCTCTGCGGATAAGGAAAGAATCCCTAGAATTTGAGCAATACTTGAATCTTCGCTTTGGAAAATACAGCAACGATGAATCTGTAACATCTTTAGCAGAGTTTGTTGTTCAAAAAATAACACCTAGACACTTGGTAAGGGTATAAATCTGAACTTACTTGGTTCCTCTTAAGTGCTAAGAATTCTCTTTTCTAATGTGTTTGGGGTTTTTTTAAGGAGCCTGTGAAAAGAGTACTAGCTCTTACAGAAGCTTGCTTAGTTGAGCGGGATCCAGCTACCTATAACATCGCAACTTTGAAACCTTTAGGCGAGGTAAGAGGCAACCTTTCTCAGTACCACTTCTTCAAATAGATGCTCTAAAAGATGATAATAGTAGGAATTTGGTAGTATACATAAGATAGCCTCAATTTGTAGAGTAGATAAATGACACTGCTTCATGAATGTGATCCTTATCTCCTATTTTTAGGTATTTGCAATAGTATGCGACTGTGAAAACCCCCAGCTTTTTACCATTGAATTTATCAAAGGACAAATTCGGAAATACTCTTCAACAGAAAGGTAAGTGGAGCTCCTGTGGGTTATAAATTCAAATGGAAGTTGCCATTGTAGTGCTTCTAGTTTCTCAGCTTTCATAAACTCTGATCCTTGGAAGTGTTAACTCGAAGCCTTGCTATTGTAGTGGTCTGCCACTTACAAATCAAGATTTGTTACAGGATCTAAATCTCTCCCCTTTACCTTCATCCTAACTTTAAGCAAATCTGTCCAGAAGCTTTCTTATGAACATGTAAACATGTTGGACAGTTAATACAGCCTATTTCTCATAAGGAATGTTGTTCTGTGTATGTTGTACTTGGTTAAGCAGTGTATCTGAGAGAAGGAAAGAAAGCACAGTTTAAGTGATAGGGAAATGTGAAGGCTGTAAAACCATTTGAGCTGTCTGCTTGAAATGATTGTAGTTGATTCTATTCAAAACAACCAACAGAATAGTCCCTGAGTGCACTTGCAGTTGTAATGCAGTCTAATCCTGCTAAGTCAGGTTTTGCAGAAAGCACAGGGATGAATTAGCTCACAACGTGTAACTCACATTAACAGATAATCTAGAGTTGATCCTTTTAGTGAAAGGCTGCAGCTAGTTATACTGGGTATAAGACAGCTCTGTCCTTACACTGAGTAAAGGAACACTTGAAAGTTAGTGTCTTCTTTGAGGTGTACCAGTGTTAGCAAGAGATGTCAAGTATTGCCACCTTTCATTCTGTGCTTGATTTTTTTTTTTGCCTATTTTTCATATAACTTGGTTCTTCGGCATCACTTTTCTGATCTAAATTGGATTTGTATGTCTTTCTCCCAACCCAGAGATTCTCTCTTGGCTAGCTTGTTGGATGGAGTGAGAGCTTCTGGTAATAGAGATGTCTGTGTGAAAATGACTTCCACACACAAAGGTCAGCGTTGGGGATTACTCAGTATGCCTGTAGATGAAGAAGTAGAGAGCCTTCATCTGAGGTTTTTGGCTGCTCCTCCAAGTAAGCTAATGCTTATTACATGGGTTTATAGTGCTCTTTAAAGCATCCAGATATTTAGTCAGGTACTGTGCACTTAACTTTTGTTATGTCTTTTTCCAGATGGTAACTTTGCAGATGCTGTGTTCAGGTTCAATGCTAACATTTCCTACAGTGGGGTACTACATGCAGTTACACAAGATGTAAGAATAAATCCTCTGCCCATCCTCTTAAGATGTTGTTAATGCATAAAGATATTAATAATTGTTATTTCTTAACCAGGGTCTGTTCTCAGAAAACAAGGAGAAACTCATTAATAACGCTATAACAGCATTGCTCTCACAAGAGGGAGATATTGCAGCATCTAATGCAGAGCTTGAAAGCCAATTCCAAGCAGTAAGGCGACTAGTGGCTTCAAAAGCAGGCTTCCTTGCCTTTACTCAGCTTCCAAAGTAAGTGAGAAGTGTCTTCAAGCTTGGAAGTAGTAGGTGAAAACAGACCTTGAGCTTTTGATGATGTCTTATCTTTAAAACTGAGAATTGGAGTTAAGCCTCACTTCTGAAAAAGGCTGGAAGACTCTGTACACAATTGTTTCCAGTAGCATGAAGCTGTCATCAGGCTTTAATGTAAATTGAGAATCCCAAATGATCATTAGTATGTAAAGCTGATTCTTCCTTTGCTAAATACTCTCTGCCTTGAGTCAAATAAGGTTTAATGTTTTTCCTAGTGGAAAAACTTCTAAAATACACCTTCATCTGTCCTTGAAGTAGGCAGTTCTTCATTCTTAAAGTATGTTGATGCCATTGCTATCTTCAGTTCAACACAAGATAGAACTTGATGTTGGGAAGTTGAGTTGTACTCCTACAGTAAGTACAGGCTGCTTGGAGTTTGTGTCTTAACTGGATAACATAAGGAAGCAGAAAAGCTGCCTGATTTTCTTCTGACAATGAAAAATTCTTTGGAATATTTCTGACTGTGGACTATGGGCAACTGAATGATGTGAAAAGTAACATATGCATTTAGTCCAAGACCTTTTATAAAGTTCTATTTCTCTGTGAGTAGTGTCCTGTACTATCACTGTCCTGTAACTATGGAAATATGTCTTTGGTGAACGTGCTCTTGGCATATTGCTAACAGGGAAGTCGATATTAATGTTTTCTACCAAGGAATCTCAAATTTGTGGCAAGCCAGTACCTTGATGTTTACACATGCAATGGAAGCAGGTCTCTTTTGGTCCCTGATTGGACTTTTAGAGAGGAAACAGAAATCTTAGTTTTAAACTAATCTTGGTGGTTTTGCTTTCCTTTCAAAAGATTTCGAGAACGATTAGGAGTGAAGGTTGTGAAAGCCCTCAAAAGGAACAATGATGGAGTAACCCATGCCTCCATTGACATGCTTTGTGCTCTTATGTGTGTAAGTATTAAACTGCAGATTCTTTCACTTTGGAATGTGTGAACTTCAGTCCACTGAAAGATGTAGAAATAGGGACTGTCCTTCAACTTGCAGTGTGCTGAAACATGAAAACTTGTGGTACAGTGATTTCCTGCTGAACTTGAAGTAGGATGTGTGCTTTATGGGTTCAGAGTGTGGCTTTTGGACTACAGCTGTTAAGAACTGAGGGTTGAAATGTGTCTGCATAGTGAATACTTTTGTTTTTGTAGCCCATGCATGATGACTACGACTTGAGGCAGGAGCAGTTGAACAAAGCTTCCCTTCTTTCTTCAAAGAAGTTTCTAGAAAATCTACTAGAGAAATTCAATTCCCATGTGGTAAGTCAAATTTTGAAAACAGATAGCTTCTTTAAGTGCCTTTCCTAATTGCTGTGAAAACACTTCTGTCACACTTGGGTATATCTTTGAATGTATTTGTACCTGCAATTGAAGTGCAGAAAATATAGCTAAGTCTGGCACTGAAGCTTGTTCCAAATAAATTTGGATCTTGACAGGTTAGAATGTAGCTGTCTATACTGCAGAACTTGTCGTGCAACAAATGTTTGCAAGTTTAATATGGAAACTGAGTGTTCCTTTTAACTAAAAGGATAGAGTAAACTAGTACTTATAGGATTAAAACTAGAAAAAGTATTTTGCAGCACACCAGTATACAAGGTTCTGAGTCTCTGATATGCTCTAGGAGCCAATACTTCTACCAGAGTATTGCCAGACTCAGAGTAATAGCATATTTTAAACTTGTAACTTTTGTTTGCAGACTATTTCATGATGTGACAGGGAAGAGCACCTTTGGCATCATGAGTACTGAATAAAACTTGCATGAATACTTTCAGGCAGGGGGGAAACACTGTATCTGTATTACGTATGTGTCATCTTAATTTCAGGATCATGGGACAGGTGCCCTAGTAATTAGTTCGCTTCTGGACTTCCTGACATTTGCCCTATGTGCTCCATATAGTGAGACTACTGAGGGGCAGCAGTTTGACATGTTGTTGGAAATGGTGGCATCTAATGGAAGAACACTATTTAAGCTCTTCCAGGTAAGATTTCATAACTTTTTTTATTATTATCAGAGGCCTTAGGTTGTCAGTGAACATTAACTTTCTTTTGTTCTCCTGAAAGACAAATTTGTCTACTGTTCTGCTAGTTAATGTGCCTAAACCTTTTCTACCTTGGTGAGTTTTTTTTAGTGACCGATTGCTTTACCTTCAGATATCAGATTGAGGTGGTTATTCTATAGTGAATGATATGCCAAATCATTGTAGAATAGACTGCCTAAGACTTGTTTCTAGCAACACTTTAAAATACCAATTAAATGTTAAGCTAGATTCAGCAGATGCACAGATCTTCCTTTTTTTGGAGAATCTGCCACCTTTTCTTTCACTTTCAGTAAACAAGAGTTAAAAGCTACAGAGCAAGAGTAACATCCTCTTCAATTAGTAAACCTGTAAGAATTCTAGGATTTTTAGCTAAAATGTCAGTGCTTTCTTTCTGTAAAAACAGTGTGCTCTTCTGCTTCTTGGTTAGTGTCAGCTTGTGTCAGTTTCCCCAGCTTCTCTGGTATATACTGCTGTTCAGTGCCAAGAAGTCCATCTGATAGTTGCATGAGAGATTCTTGTTTAAAGGTATAGGATAGGAACTGTTCCTGGGACTAGCTTTCACAGCACTGAAAGATTAACTTTTGCCCAGAACTGGAGGTAGAACAGCCATGTAGATGAGTTAAGGAAGCTGAATCACAGATGATCTAATCTTCAAATTTTGCACTTGAAAAATTACTTTGTCAATGTTCTATTTTAGCACCCTTCCATGGCAATTGTGAAAGGAGCAGGTTTGGTAATGAAGGCAATAATAGAGGTGAGATTTAATCAATGATACCTCAGATAGCATACTAAATATGTATTGTCTATTTTGTAAGTGCAATTGCTTACCAATAGTAGAGGTTTGTTATATTAACTTCTCTTGGGGGGGGCGGGGGGGAAGGGGGAAAGGTGAGGAACAGAACACCTACTTAATTGTGAGTGGTTTAATATAGCAACTTGCTTTATTTTACACTTGGGGGTTTGGAAGGCATGTGAGTTGAGACATTAGGTAGTGCCTTGCATGTTTTCATACTGCAGTCAAGGTTTGGCTGTTAATGTTGTGTGTAGCTCAGTCACACATCTCAGAGCCACCAGACTTCTGCATGTCAAAGAGGGTCTCTCAGAGAGGCCATATTTCCTGGGATGCATTGCCAGATGGAATGGGACTGGGATTAGCAGGCAGTAGTGTCCCAGAGCAGATTAGTGATGTCAGCCTCTGTTCTTGCTCTTCCTGCTTCAACACAGGATGATTTGGCTTTGTTGGTTTCCATACCACATGATGTATGGACCAAATCCATACTTCTCAAGGGCTGTTCATGATTGTTGCAGGGTGACCTTGCTAACTGGCTCTCGACACTTCCTGTGTTGAAATTCAGGGCTGAAGTTAGTGCCTCATTGTATCATAATGGCTTATGCATCTGAAATGCATCTAATACTTTCTTGGAATGGAAGTGAATGAACACTTGAAATAGAGGTATTAGAAATCTGCAAGTTTCCATTGATATACTTGATAACGTTAGCTAAAAATTGCTATGCTGTTTCTTACAACTCCTGTCATTTGAACTATAGTGGGACATGGGCAAGTAAAAATGCAGTGAAAGCTTTTTCTTAATTATTCATTGCAACCAGTGTATCTCAACTGAGTGATGGTCTTACCCATGTGGCTGTCTAAACTGAACAGCACCAGTTATTCTTAAATGGTTACTGTTGACCAAAGTCAAGCAACAAGTAATTACTTGTGGCTGTCATTCTTTGTTTCACCCTAATTTACAGTTGCAGGGTAGAAGTGGTACTTGTAAATGTACTACCAACCTCCTGATCCATGATGGGAGACGTGCATCTTACCTTATTCAGTTACTGTCCTCATAGATACAACTACCAATTATCTGGTCCATGGCTTTACTACAACTTTGATCAGCTGTTGTTGAGAACTTGCACTTAAAGCCCATCATACTATAGCTTCTGGCTTTTGGATATTAGTTGATGTAATTGATGGTCAAGAAGGCCTTGGAACTGTAGAGTAAGATAAAAGCAGCTTAACTAAGATTCTTTCTTTAGTAATCATCTTGCCCTGTTTCCAAAGGAAGGAGACAAAGAGATTGCTACCAAAATGCAAGATCTTGCCCTCAGTGAAGGTGCCTTACCTCGTCACTTGCACACTGCTATGTTTACAATAAGCACAGATCAGAGGATGCTTACAAATAGGTATGTCAGTCTCACTTGATATATTATGTTTAAAAAGTCTAAGTAATGGCCTAGCTAACATTAGAAACATCGGGAGGTCAGGGAAGAAAACTTGCAGTTCTTTAGGAGAATATTTTCTTCAGCAGCTGGTGTGTTTAAGTAGAATAAGCTTCGGCTGAGACTGCAGCCACTTAATAAACCTTTGATTATTTTTTTCCAAAATGGGACTTGGGTTGGTTACTCATTAAAGGCTCAAGTTTTGATTTTTATTTTTTTTTCTGAAAACATTCAGGAAAAGAAAAGGCAAGTAGAATGCCTGGAACGTATAAAAAGGTTCAACTTTATTATACAACTGTATAAATCATGGTGTGTACACCTCGGACATCTTGCATGCAGTTAGGGTCACCCATCCTGTCTGAGAGAGAAGCCTCCTCATATGGAAATCATTCCATGAATTCAGCAGTCAGTAGAACTTGTGACCTCTGAGACTGGGCCTGAGGGCATGTTGAGGAGGATGAGTAATAATTCAATTATTTCCACCCAAATATAAGATTGTAGACGTTTTAACTGCACGTTCCTGAAACACTTAGAGTTGCTAAGCAATGTAGTGACAAGTGGATCTTCTTGCCACTGTATGTCGTTCAGGAGAGAGCTAGTATGAAATCTTCTGTCATACTAGTTCTGTTTGGAGCTACTACTTATGACCTGTGTGTAAGCAATGCTTCAGTTCAATGCAGTAGAACCCTAGTGACAAATATTGGCAGAAAGTGTCAGTTGGCATAGAAGGCAGGCTCCCAAAAAGGCTTTCCTAGCCAGTAACTGGTATTAAGAGATTCAAGTAGAGCAGTTAACAGTTCTTGATGGCTCCTAGACTCTTAACTTTAACTGTAACTGAAGACTGACAGGATAAACTTACACTTGGTCATTAGACGTTTAGTTTCTGCTCTATTGCTCAAGTGTTCTTTTGAGGTCTAGATCAAAAAGCATGTGCTGCTACTGTTCCACTAACTTCACTGGAACTTCTTAAAGGCAACACTTTAAAGCATGCTAAGCATATACTTGAACTGGAACAAAATGCTTTGTGCTCTTACTCAAGAGCATGAAGCTCTTGCTCATCTTCATTTCACCAGCATGGTAAGGGTGTCAGTTTAGAGGTTTAAAAATCTGTTCAAAATAACTTGCAGTTTGTTAATTTCAATGGCTTTTTCAGGCAGTTAAGTAGACATTTGGTTGGCCTCTGGACAGCTGAGAACAAAACTGCTATGAACTTGTTGAAACGTATTTTGGTGAGTAAAAATGGGATATGGAGTAGGGAAAGAATAAAATCTGAAAACCTGTAGTATTAGAAAACTTGGGATAGTCTATATAGTAAACACATCTCCTTTCCCCTCCAAGGGGGAAGTCTAGCCTGGGAGATCAACAGTCTGGCTATTTGAGGGATATTGATGGCTAGTACAAAACATCTCTGATTCTTAAAGTATTCTGTTACTTTCCTGCCACTCTTAAAAACAGCGTTTGACACAGCTTAAAAATAAGGTGTCTGACTTTTTTGTCCTTTTAATAAAGAAAAAAATAATGTGGGAGACAGTCTCTAATGCTTAGTGCCAGTAAGAGATTAAGGCAACAGTTCTGTCTACGCTTTCATGCCTGTACAACTTTGTTTGCTTATAACATAGCTAAATTTATGTATTAGCTGATACTTCCCATGTTCTTTCACCCTTACAGCCTCCTGAAAGGTTCTTGCTTAAGTTACTTCAGTGAAAGTAGTTCAAAGAATAGCGTTGTAAGGAATTACTAAATCTGGAAAAATTCCAACTTTTAAATTCAAAATAGCAGTTCCTTCATTTTTGGCAGAGCAAACTGTCTTGATCTTGGTCACTATCTTCCAGAAAGCTTAGTCAAATGAGACCATCTCATCTCTAATGTCACATGCAACATTCAATCCATATGAGATGATATGGATGGAGATGGATTCTGGTGTTACAGTATTTATCCCCCTCAATATTGCAGTGGTATCAACTCTCTTCTTCCTGCAGTCCTTAGCTTCATTAGGTGCTCCTTTAAGAAATGGGATATAGGCAAGAGCTCTGCTGTACTGAAGCTAACGATGTGCCTCTGTTGAATAATTCTGTTGAGGATGATGTCATCTAACTAAAAAGCAAAAAGATGCTGTATCTTTACGTACTTGCTTTAGAGTAGAATATAAATTCTGTTTTGAAATCTCTAATTTAAAGAAAATGTCTTGTTACCTAATGTGATGGTTTCTGTTCCATCAGCCACCTGTGTGTTTACACTGGTTTTAAATGTTCTTAGCCACCAGGTTTGCTGGCATACCTTGACAGTGCTGATCCTGTTCCTGAAAAAGATGCTGATAGGATGCATGTTAGAGATAACTTAAAAATTGCAACTGTAAGTAAATGTAGCTGTCTTACCTCTTCCATTATATACATGTACAGTCTTAGTGACTCTTCTAGTACAGACACTTGACTGTTGCATTGGCCTGCATCAAACACATTGATAGACCTGCAACTACAAATAACTAATAGGATTTATTCTGCAGGATCAGTATGGCAAGTTTAATAAAGTGCCGGAGTGGCAGAGACTGGCTGGAAAAGCTGCGAAGGAAGTTGAAAAATTTGCCAAAGAGAAGGTGGATCTAGTCTTGATGCACTGGAGAGATAGAATGGGCATAGCTCAAAAAGAGGTAAAAGTATTTGAAACTTTGTTACAGCAACTTGACTAAGTGTAGAAAGGAACACCTACAACTCCATGAAATCAGAGGGAAGTTTGGTAATAGGGGTGTAGGAATGTGAGAAACTTCATAGTTCTGCTTCCTTTTAGCAAACTCTCTGCCTCTTGCTCCTTTTCATCTTGGGTTAGAAAGGGATTCCAGGGAGAATGTAAAGCAGGCAGATGGATTCCTTCAGCATATGTATTAAGCTTTAGCTTGTTCTTGCTTTAGCCAACCTTATCAAGCTGGACTGCAGCTTATGTGCATTTCTTCCAAGATAATTATACAGGAGAATAGGAAATTCCTTGAAATGTGGCAAAACCAGTTTTTAAACTACATTTGGAATAAACTATGAATTCTTTGGATTATTTTGAAAACTTTGGATTCTTTGCATCCAAAATGATGAACTTTATGCTAGTGGTATTTTAGTTATGGAACCTGCTTGAAGAAACTTAGTATTACCTTGAGTATAGGTGTATCAGTGCTTAAATTGCAACATAAGACTATACATAAAACCGCAGTTAAGATTGAAGTGACAGGTGAGTGTTTTGATCCGATATTATAAGAGGGGATAGCTCAAGCACTGCTTGAGTTCTTACTGTTGGTCTCCTTTTTCCTTTAATTTTGTTGTTCGTGTTCTGTATAACAGACTTTGAATTATGAGGTGTTTCCCTTAACTTTAGTCTCCTGACTAACCTTGTTTTTATGCATTCTGGAAATGAAATAAACTATTATATATGCAAGGAAGGATGAAGAGAGCAATGCAATTCAGAATATTGAAAATGCCTGTCTTCGTACTTGATGTAACAATAAGCTTTAATTTAGGAAAACCTTAACTTGGTAAAATCTAGCTCAAGTTTGATGTAGACTGTGGTGCAGAATTTTGACAGGTAATATTTCTGGAATAATGGTGAACTAGGTTCACAACAAAGTATTAATGTGGAAAGGTTAATGGTTGGACCATTAAAGGTCTTTAAAGGTCTTTTTAAAGGTTAAAGGTATTTTCCAACCTAAACAATTCTATGATTCTATGTGGAAAATGGTGGTGGAAGGGCAAATTGCACTTTAAACATCTTGTCGAGATACTGAGTTTAAACAATCACTTTTCTATCGAGTTCTGAGCTGTTTAACTTCACAGTAAATGCATGCAAGTGTAGCTTGGAAAGGGTAGTAGCAAGTTTGGTATTACCACTTTGAATTACTTCAGTGGCTGTGGCTTGTTAAATGTACCTTTTCTTTTTCTTCCAACTTTCCATCACAATCAGGACAGAAACAATATGGTGAGTCTGTATATCTCTGCCACTTGTGTGGATTATGTTGCTCAGAATTCTGCTTGCATGTGGTACTTCATGTAGAGTATAACATTGATTTCATGCTTGATCAAACTAGGGAACCTTTCAGTGGTCAAGTCAGGTTTGTGACTTACTTCTGTGACTTGCTCCAGTTATTTCCTTTCAAGAGCAAGGCATTCTTGTTGTGGGTTTCCCCCTCCATCAGCTTTGGAGCTGATGAGTGCTTATGGTGATGGGAACTAAGCTTTTCTCAGGGATAACTTGCTTCTAAATGAATGACTTGTTAAACAGCTGAAAGTTTCTCTGGCATGATTTAACTTGGTGTAAATAACACTTGTGAAAGTCTGTTGCTACTACTTGCTAGAAAAGGAGACCTTATTAATGAGGCTTAACTTAGTGTGGCTTTTGAAGGAGTAAAAAAACCCTAGCTTTTTATTTTAAAAAGGTATAATGGGGAGTATCTGTTCTATGAACTTCTTAAATTTGGCTCTTTTTGCAGAACATTATTCAAAAGCCAGTGATATTAAGGAAACGACGCCAAAGAATAAAAATAGAAGCAAACTGGGATCTCTTCTATTACAGGTAAAATACTAAGATTAATATGGTGGCCTCAGATACAAGTTATTACCTGGCTGGATATTTTTGTTAGTATCTTCTGAGTTGCTGTGGCTTGATTCCAATTTTTGCCTGCATTGAAAGAGTGCAAGTGCTTTGTAACAGGAACTTATGAAAAATGAAATCCGAAGGTATACTTAAGGATTTAGCTTGTGTTTAGGAAAGGGGGGAATTTGGAAAGCTTCTCAAATGTTATCAAACTACATCCTTTCTTCCCTTGAATCAAAAGGAAGAATGAAAACCAAACTGCAGGTGCAGATCTGCATGCTGTTGAAGGCTAAGCACAGTAGCACTGAAAATCATTGTAGTGTGTTGGTGCATCAACCTGTAAGCTACTCAAGATGTTTTAACTTGAATTGGGATAAAAATGAGCTTAAGGCAGACAAAGAGAAAACACATGGATACTGAATTTCAAATAGCACCACAGGTCCTAAATGCAGCTTGCTTACCTGCAAGTTCTTACAACTGTCAAAGTTTACAAGGGAGGGGCCTCCATCTGGAAAAAAAAAGATATTATCACTTTACTTTGGCTAGGGGTGTTATGTTAAATGGACTAAAAGCTTGACTGCTCAACAAACTCTATGAAAGCAAGCTTGGGGAAATTCTATAAACTTAACGTTTCTAAAGGTCAAATGTAGTCCGTTCTGCACAAGTGTTGCATGAAAGGAAGATTTGCATGCTCCTAAACTTTGAGTATTAAAGTGGTGCTCTCAGCCAGTCTGTGGATCCAAAGGCTGTTTTGTAACTGCCACTGAAGAATGTCCACTAACTGTCTTGTGACACTCGAGACATCAACTTCTGTTTTCCTGCATGAACTATTTTTTTTGTTTGAAACATACACTTGGTATGTGTATGTCTGCTGCCCTGGGTTGTTGTTCACTTGTAGCCCTTACTGGCAGATATGATGAATAGGTTGCATGTCTCCTGGTCATCAACTATATGCAGATAACAAATTGAGCCAAAAGGGATGACAACAGGCATGCTTTAGTCTAGGCTGACCTCCATGACTATGAAAACACTATACAAGTGAACAACTGTAACTACTCTAACAAACTAGAGACCACTACTCAGTGCCTTCTAATTAAGGTCCACTAATGCTAATCTTCTCTAGCTTGCCAGCTGAGTCTTGTCTGCCTTTCAGATAATGTTTTGAGGGGTTTAAACTATCTAACTTTTTTTAGATTTCTTCAGGATCATGCTAGATCAAACTTGATTTGGAACTTCAAAACACGGGAAGAACTGAGAGATACACTAGAGTCTGAGATGAGAGCATTTAATATTGACAGAGAACTTGGTAGTGCTAATGTTATCTCATGGAACCATCAGGAGTTTGAGGTAAATGACCCACTGTAGGAGAAACTGCATATGTAAAATGTCTACTTAAAATGTCGCTTTTCTGCCTCTGACATGAGTGAATCTTCTGTTGACAATCCCTGACTGCATGCCAGAATTCTTCTGGGGTTATGGAATAAACTGCTAAGGCTTGAGGCTGTGAAAAGGTACTATTGTCCAGTGTCACTCTGCAAAACTGACACCTCTTCAGCCTGGCAAATGACACTGGAGAGATGAAATGTTGATCAGAACCCTTGATGTATTCTTGCATTAAGAGGAGAAGAGAAGAGCTGGTGTTACATTGTTGTCAAGATAAGTCATACTTGTTCTTGAATGTGCTCCATCAGACTTGTTTTGGGTAGTTTCACAAGTCACTTCTTCCTGATAGCAGGTTCCTTGTCTTTATTTCCATCATGTCTCAGTGATCCTAAGGCTGTTAAATACTGGGTTGCCAAACCATGAATAGGTTATGTGTCTAAAACCATGCTGCTCTGTAAATTATAGATTGAGGATACTGTTTTCACATTCTAGGAACAGCAGTACCTAAAGTCAAAATAACCTTTCAGACTTCTGCAAAGCAATTGGTATGGTCCTAATTGGCTTTCTCAAAACAACTTGCAAGATGTTTTCAAGTAACGTGCTAATAAACGCTTCCTGTATTCTACTCTTATCTCCAGTATTTTTCGTTCCACACAGTTTTAGTTAATGTGTAATGCTAAAGCAAAGCGAGGCCACACTTGAATTCAACTGTAAGATATTCTTAGATATTCCCAATGTCATCCTTGTCACAGTACAGCTTTCTAGTTGAAATTTGAGCAGAGGACTACTAGTGAAACAAGAGTAAACTGCTGCTTTTGAAGAATTCTCAGTTGACTACTCTGGCAAATCAGAAAGATGTGCAAGACATCGGGCTAATGCTTTAGGAGAAAACTATTTTATGTATGCAACTTATCCCTATCATGCAGCTACAGATTACTTCTTACCTTGAGGCAATAAATAGCTCAGCTTGGGTTTGGTATTTTTTTGGACTGGCATTTAGCTTTCGAAGTTTCCTTCAGGTATGGGTCAGGCGCAGGACTTCTGAGTGCCACAGTGTCTGCTATCTCAACTCCATCTCTGTACTTTAGAGGTGCTAACTGGGGCAGAATAAAAAGTACAGATTTGAAACTTAGTAATACAGGCTTCCTGCCTGTGCTTTGCACTTCTATGTGGCTTATGCTACTGGAATGTATCACTAGCATTCTTGCAGTTACAGCCCAGGATACTTGGGACTGGCTGGAGGAGCCTTCTGTAACATCATCTTTGAACAGCTGCTGTCTCAAAGATTTGCTTTTAAATATTTTAAATTAATACTTTATCAGGCTATACTGTAAGTATTTGAACTAACTACATAGTGGTGACAAAGGCTTCTCTGTCAGCTGTGGAACCACTTTGCCAATGGAGATGGTGGCTTGAGATTGCTCTGGAAGTGTACTAGTTAGTGAGATGTCTTTGTATCATGTGCTGTGGTCAAATCTGGAGATAACTTTGTGGCCTCATGGCAGTGGCCTGCAAACTATAGGTAAGAAAAACCACTGTAGAAGAGTGGCTTTTGTGGTATGTTAGAAGTACCTCTAAATGAGGTGTTTGCCAAATGCCTAAAACCACTGAGCGTTGAGGCATGTGGTTAATTTTCTGTCATTGTGCAATTTCACTTCAGCTTCTTGGTGTGTATACTGATGCCTCTAGGCTTTTATTAACCAGCATGATAGCAAGTATAACTAGTAATAAAGTCATGCTTGTGTTTCATACTTGTAGTAACATTGAGTGAAATACCTTGCAATGGAATAACTACTTGTTAAAGCTTGAGTCACTGGATACATCATGTATTATCCAAGTTTAGTTAATAAAACCAGCTGATATTAGAAACAAGTTACTTAAAGGCTGGAAGCTGTGATTTCAGTAAGATAAGAAACTTCATTTGTTCTGGGGAGCAACAATAGCTTATGGCATAAATTTGTAGATGTGTTTCTTTAACAGCAAACTTGCAGATTTCAGTCTTCCTCAGACTGTAGGAGGGATTGCTAACCTTGTTGAGTTTATGGATGCAAGTATGTACAGTATTGTTATGCAAGCAAAAACTTAATGAAGGAGAAACAATATTTACTGTTAAGTAACTTTTTTTTGTGATACAGGTAAAATATGAGTGCCTTTCTGAAGAAATAAAAATAGGGGACTATTATCTAAGATTGCTACTGGAAGAAGATGAAACTGAAGAGAGTGGAGCAATCAAAAAATCGTGAGACATTATTAAAATAATATCTCATTCCTAAGGTCTCTGTTTTGTTTTCTTCACTAAAAATCTCATCTCTTTCTTAGATACGAATTCTTCAATGAACTCTACCATCGCTTCTTGCTTACCCCAAAAGTGAATATGAAATGTTTATGTCTGCAAGCATTGGCTATTGTTTATGGGAGATGTCATGAAGAAATAGGACCATTTGCTGATACTAAGTACATTGTTGGGATGTTAGAAAGGGTAAGAATTATTTTAAATTACTTGAGGTAGTAGTTAACATACAGCTAGTCCAACATATGTTCAGATCCTTCAAGTTGCTGTGAAACCCGAGTTTTGGTTTTACAGAACACAAAGCTGCAGCATGAATACTTTTTTCCCATGCTGTCACCAAGTGTTCCTAGTATCTCTCCTTGATTCAGCTGGAGTTTCACTGAAAAAAACTGCTTATCATAAAGGTGTTTCAAACTAGTCTCTTTATACTTGCATTTTATTGGCCTTAACAGATTTTCAGGCTGTAGAGAAATAGTGCGAAGGAACTTTGTGTGATATTAATCTTGTGCTTGCTTTTGAAAAATGCAGAAGCATGAAGCTTTTTAAGGGGAGAGCCTTGTTCCACATCACATTATTCCAAAATACTGACTTCAAGAGTAGTAGCAACAGCCCCAGACCTAATGAAATGGTAGCCTTAGATGGGCACATGTGATGGATTAGATTTTTAGTGGTAACTACTTTGCCTATTGAGTGTCTGTTAAGTTATGTCTGACAACTAGTACAGCTTCCAAAAATACATTTCCATGCAGCCTCACGAAGGGGTTCTTTGCTAACATCAGTATGGGTTTTAGATATAGCTGTTGTAAGTGAAACTGAACCAATGCAGTCTCTTGTTATTTTGCCTTGAGTCTTGATAGTCTCACCAGAGATGTAACATCAAAGACCCATTCTGTTTGCTGGCTGAAAGCATTCTCTTTCCCTTGTATTTGTGTTAACCAGCTCACTGGGGAATCCAAACTCTGTCCCGTTAGAACAATAGACTTAGCAGAAAAGTGGGTTTGAGTGTCAGACCTAGAGCAACAAAGGGGACGGAGGGCAACAAGGCCTTTCCTCCTCAGTGGCAGAAAGCTATGTTTATTAGCTGTGCATGAAACTGGACACTTAATAGTCAGCAGTTTTATCCTGGGTATGAAAAAAGTAAATGGGTCTTTGCAGGTGCAACTGTATTGACTTTTGAAGGTAACTTCTAATATGTGCTATCAAATACTGATTTGTTCTCTTTTGCTGCAATAGTGCACTGATAGGCTTGAGCGGGACAGATTGATACTGTTTCTCAACAAGCTGATCCTTAATAAGGTAAGGTGGACACGTACACTTAACAGTAGTTTATTGGTCTTTCAGTATAAAATGGTCTGAACTAGTCTTTCAGGATTAACTGGAGCAAAAATTCAAGTCTTGAGGAAGTCTTAAACCAATGTTATATACTGCTTTCTGGGATGTGGTAGTTGTTTACTGGCAAGAAAGCTGAAGGAAGTGTGTAGATATTGTGGTGATTGTACCATTCTAGTCGCTTTAGAGAATGATTTGACTTTTCTCATGGTCACTTCTTACTTGAATAAAACTGTTCAGTACTTGTAACAACTTTCATCTAGAAAATGCTTATGTTAACTCAGTTCATCCATTAACAGAAAAATGTGAAGGACCTTATGGATTCAAATGGCATTAGAATCCTTGTAGATCTGCTTACTCTGGCACATCTCCACACAAGCAGAGCTACAGTCCCTCTGCAGGTATGTGGACTTTGTTTATTACTATTCATATGTTGCTTTGCTGAAAGGACAATTCCTAAAAAAAAAAAAATATCAATGTCCTATTCACATTTCCTGTAGAAATGTGATATTTCCACTGAAGCTAAAGCTATTCTTATAAACATCAACTTCTAGAGCAATGTGATTGAGGCGGCACCTGATATGAAGAGGGAGAGCGAGAAAGAATGGTACTTTGGCAATGCTGACAAAGAAAGGAGTGGTCCTTACAGCTTTCAAGAGGTACCTGTCAGCTTCAAACTCTCAAACTTGACAAACTATTTCCATCCTGTTGACTGTGTGTGTTTCAAACAGTGAGAGGGAAAACTGTAAACAATGCTAAACTATATTCTCAGAGTAACTCTTTAAATAAGGATTAAAGCTAGATAAGAGACTTGATGTGCCAGGAACCACAGCCTTTTTGGTAGGGCTGCTTACCCCTCCATGCCCCAATTATGCTGCCATTAATCTATCAACTTTTACTTCATGTTTCCTGACAGAGTTATAAATATGTTGGAATTTCATGCAACTATAATATCTGCCATACAGCAGTTAAAAGCTTGTCTTGAGTGTGACTATTTAGGAGCAAAGGTAGCTCTGAATGCTGAATCAACTAAATTAATCTCTAATCTTGGAATAGATGCAGGAACTATGGAACAGTGGAAAACTGACTTCAAAAACACGTTGTTGGGCTCAAGGTATGGATGGTTGGCGACCATTACAGGTCATCCCTCAGCTGAAGTGGTGCTTGCTTGCCAGCGGCCAGCCTGTGTTGAATGAGACTGACCTTGCCACACTTGTACTCAACATGCTCATCACAATGTGTGGATATTTTCCCAGCAGGTAAACACTAATTTCCAGCAGAAGTGGTTAACTTTCTCTGACAGACGCATAAATTCATAAACTCTATCTTAAAGCTTTTCTTGGAAACCAAGTAGTACATTAATGAACTGTATTAGAGAGCCTTTTACGTAGTAGTAATTAATTCTGTGGGCAAATAGAGAGTTTGTAGATGAGACAATACTAATATTGTGAAAGGGACTGCAAGAATGAATGCACAAGCTGTGTGTTTCTGATGCACAGCAGCGTAGTCTTACTCTTGCAGGCAGGCTCTTGTTTAACTTAAAAACAAAGCTGCTTTAATGCATGTCATTAAACCACACTTTAAACCACAAACCAAGTCTAACAACAAACTTTGAAGTTAACAAAAAAAAATGACACTGAATATGCTCTCAATAGCCTGATACTTATGGCTTAATAAAATTGTTTATTCTTGAAAGGGAAAAGGCACATGTGTGCTTACTACTGTGCCACTTTATTTTTTTTTTTTTTTTAGGGATCAAGACAATGCTATTATAAGACCTCTGCCTAGAGTGAAAAGGCTGTTGTCAGATAGTACTTGCCTTCCTCATATCACTCAGGTAAGCAACTCTTCAAAAATGTATCTAAATGAGGAAAAGTCTGACTTACTCTAACATCTTCCCCATGTGAATACTTTAAGTGAGACAAACATGTCAAATGACATCTGTAACATCCTGCAGATCTCTGGACAAGCAGTTGTTTATTTCGCTGAGTGTTTCAGCTTCATGTTGTTTCAGCCAATATCTCATTAATAAATGTTTCCATTCTTGGAGATACTGAAAAGCCATCTGGACATGGTCCTTGGCCACCAGCTCTAGGTGACCCTGCTTTTGAGCAGGAGGGTTTGACAAGACAACCTCCAGAGGTCTCTTCCAACTTTAAACATTCTGTGATTTGAACTTGTTATTTTGGGGCTGAAGTATTCTTTAACTGAAATTCTTGTACGCTTACTGGCTTGTCCCAATACTGATTTAGTTAGAACTTCAATTTTGGCTAGGAAACTTGCACTACTCAAGCAGCTAATGTAAATGCTTGTTTTTGATTTCAGCTATTACTGACTTTTGATCCTATCCTTGTGGAAAAAGTTGCTATATTGCTGTTTCATGTCATGCAAGATAACCCTCAGTTACCTCGTTTTTATCTGAGTGGAGTATTCTTCTTTATCATGATGTACACGGGTTCCAATGTACTTCCTATTGCAAGGTGAGGAAAAAGAATAGCTAAAAATACCTCTTGACCAGTCATGCTCAGAAGGACTGCTGCTCTAAATGCTCCAGGGAGTGTGGCTTGCTAAAAGCAACATGAGATGGCAAGCAAACACCCTCTAGAAGAATAGCCTCCACATAGTCTAGTCAGTCACTAAAAAAATGAATTGTTTATGACCCTGCCAGGGAGGGAAGAGACAGCATGCCTGATCATATAGTTCTAACAGTACAACTAGGCATGGCTTATTGTAGAAGAACAAATTGTTACAGGCACTAAAGAGCTGTAATATAGGCTACTGATATGCTAATGTCATTTTTCATAGTAAGTAGGTATCAAAAGTGTTGGAAGAATCTAATAGCCTGTTTTAGTATTGAAGCCTGAAACAGTTAAATCAGTCTGTACTGCGTGATGCAGATGCACTGCACGTGCTGGTGGCTATTGCAGTTCATTCTAGTACTTTTCCTCTAAATTCAATAGTTCATAAAGCTATTGTACAATTCCAGTTAAGTCTCTTCTATAGCAAAATGCATTGGGAAATGATTGCATGTTTACATGATGACTCTAGTGTAATAGGACTGTCAGCAGTTAGTGTAAGATCATCTTGTTTCATCCCTGCAATGATGATCTAACAGTGCAGGGAGAGGTTTGTAGGGAAAGGTTGTCTCTGTCTCTATCAGCTTCATTTTTTTTGTGTGGAGAAAACAGGCTTTCAGGAACAAGACTTTCAAACTGAAATGATGAACATAAGGCAATATTTATAACATGGGAGTGCTTAACTTGGTGGAGTTCCTAAGGATTTGATGGATTTTGTACAGAGATTCATTCAATTGTTACTCTTATCTCAAAGTAAACGTGTGAGACTTGCCAGCTGGACTATGTTGGTCTGCTTATCTTTCAAGGGTGCCTTAAATATCAATTAAACAGAAAATAACTGCTGTTTCTCTTCTAGGTTTTTGAAATACACACATACAAAACAAGCTTTCAAGTCTGAAGAAGTGAGTAGATTGCAAAAGTAACTACCTCTGTTTCCAAATAGTTTTGCAGACCACCTCTAGTTGTTTTAACCGTACTTGATGCTTATTCTTCTTCTAAGTTCTCAAGAGTTAGAATTTAAGAACTATAAGGGAAAAAGGGGAGGGTTTTTTATATCTCAAGTTGGTTAGCAAGACTGAATTCAGATTACCTTTGAGATGACAATGTGTTCTCTTCTGTAGACAAAAAGTCAAGATATAGTTCAAAGAAGTATACTTGGACATATTCTTCCTGAAGCAATGGTGTGTTATTTAGAAAACTATGAACCAGAAAAATTTTCTGAGATATTCCTTGGAGAATTTGACACTCCCGAAGCAATTTGGAGCAATGAAATGAGGTAACTGTTTTCTGTCAGTGGGACAAATAAATCTGAACTACATCTTGTGCTGAAGCGGGCTTGTCTTAGACATTTCTAAAGAATGCTGAAAATACCTAGATTCCATGGTTTCATTACTTCCCTCTGTTTGCCTTCTGCAAGGGCAATGTCCTGCATTGCCCTCTGCTCCTATCAAAAATAACAGGGGTGTGGTGGGAGTGGAATTCACAGCGGGAAGGGGAATATTTCCCTGAACATCTGATGACATGATTTACATCTGCCTCTGTCATACTTTATTAAGTTCCTTTCATGAGTGGAGACTTAACTATTTATGTGGACTGCTTTGTGCTTACTGTACGCATTTATTAACAGCACCTGTCTAGGAGCTATACCTCTAATATTACTATACATTTTTAGGGTGTCCCAAAAAGTAAAGAGGTGTTGAGGGAGGGCAAAATGTCACTTTACATTGTCTTTAATAAACTAATTTTCATGGCATTGAAATAGCTTTATAACAAAATAGGACTGAATCCTATTCTGAATCCCTTCGGAAATGTGGGAAGCTACTAAGGAAAATCTTTTCAGAAGAAATCATTGAACACACTTGTACAGTCACTGAGGATTGAGGACTGCTTGGCAAGTGTTAAACCAAACTTTGTAACTTTTAGGCGTCTTATGATAGAGAAGATTGCTGCTCATCTTGCTGACTTCACCCCTCGTCTTCAAAGCAATACAAGAGCACTCTACCAATACTGTCCTATCCCAGTTATCAACTATCCACAACTGGAAAATGAGCTGTTCTGTAATATTTATTACCTCAAGCATCTTTGTGATACACTCAGATTTCCAGACTGGCCAATTAAAGATCCGGTAAGTAAGAAGTATTTTAGGATTCATTTAGTTCTTGGTCTTTCAGAGTCCTAAAAGTGGGATTTGTAACAAAAATTAAGGAAATAAAATGCTAGGTTTTTTGCTAGTAACTGATTGATCCTGAATTTCACTTCATAAGCAAATATGTTAAACATTTCTTTATCTTGAAGCAGAATAGTCATATAAGTCATATATGCCATGTAGCAACCACATGTTAAGTATATCCTCCTTGTGGTGACTACTAAAAAAGCAAAATAAAGCATCCAAGAAACTTCAGATAGTGTTTCAATGAACCTCAAGTGATTGGGGGGCCAGGGGGAAAATCATCACTTTTGGGTCCTTATTTGTCCATGCTGGACAAGACACTGAGCTAACTTGGTATCAGTACAGTAACTGAATTGGTGAGATCTTTGGTACAAGTGTATGGTCTAGATCTGTCTATGCAGCTTTACTTATTCATGCAGCTTTGTTGCAGTTTTTGTGGTATTGAGATGTGAACTGCGTATCTCTTAAGTGATTCTCCCTCTTTTAATACAACTCTTACATAGAGTTTTTAATGTTAAGGTACTCCTATCTTGAGCAAAATGTAGCACTGCAGTGAAGCAAAGTCTTAATCGCTTCCTGACTGGAGGGGGAACCATAATTACTAAAGGTAAAAGGATTAAGTCTTTGAACTTAGAGTGATGGAAGATAAAGATTCATTAATAAAGCAGCACTTTATTAAAAAAGATGTTGTGTACTGGTGTCAGCATAAATGAAATGCTAATGAATTGTAATTATTTAGGTTAAACTGTTGAAAGATACACTAGAAGCTTGGAAGAAGGAGGTAGAAAAGAAGCCACCTACCATGTCAATAGATGATGCTTATGAAGTCCTTAACCTTCCCAAAGGACAAGGCCAGTAAGTTGTTTTCAGTATTTAAAGTTGTGTAACTACCTCTACATAAACTCCATACACTGAACAGACTGAAGCTTCTTATCTCAGTACTTGCAACCAGTGAGTGGTACCAGTTCAATTATGTCTAGCACCTACTTCTTTCATAGTGGAAGATTTATTTTTAGATAAAGAAACAAAGCTTGAAAATCCAACTCCAGTGTTTGAGAGAATAATTGTAAAGTGTTCAGATAAACTGAAACGGGGGAAAAATGCTTTGAGCTCTGCTTCAAAGCATTCACTGGGCTGTTTTACAGGACAAGCATTAGACTCAACCATAGTGAGCAAAGAATATGGCAGAACTTGAATATGTTCAAAGTGGAACTTGGTTTCTCTAATCATCCTTCTTCCCCTGCCATATATTTTCCTTTTTCTTGGTAGTAATATCCTTAGGATTTTTTTACTTCCTATCTTGCTACTGGTTTCTGACTTCAGGCCTCCAGAAAAGAACTGACAGCACTTTGTATTTATCCTTCAAGAACAGTGCACTTACTACAAACCATGAACTAACAACTCTTACCACTCATAGCTCATTTAGACTCTTCATTTAGAAGATTCAGGAACTTTGAATCTTCTATGGTTAGTTTAGAAGTATTAATCACCTTCTGGTTAGTATATTCAGTACAAGAGGTACTAAAATACTTTGTATTTCTAAAAGTTTTTTCTATTCTGTGGCCACATGATTACCCCTGTTCAGTGTCAGCTATTGAAGCAGGATTTTCCAATTGAAATATGAGAGCTTTGTAGTTTTCACTTCATTGCAGTTACTATTAGTATTGTTGTCAGAATCCAGGCTTGTGTTTTGTTTTTTTTGATGTTGCTCAATGTAATGGGACTTGTTTTCTTGTAGGCATGATGAAAGCAAGATCAGGAAAGCTTATTTCAGGCTGGCACAAAAATATCACCCAGACAAGAATCCAGAAGGCAGGGTATGTACAACACAAACTTACAGTGTTAATAAAGTGGGGACAAATTCATCTGTTATGTGTATTAAGAATTCTGAAATGCCCACTTAAATCGTCTTTCTCCTTTTTAAAAGCTATGCCCTAGATGAATACTAGAATATAGATTAGTACTACAGATGAGTATTTTAACTGATGTCAACCAAGGAATATTAGGATTTCTACAGTAAACTGATGTAATCAGGTTAGACCCACATCTCAGTGTCTGTTTAGAGTTACACAGGACCTAAATAAGCTAATTGCTCCCTTTCAAAGACAGACTGCATCCTCTGCTCTTTCTCACAATCAATTAAACTGTACTTACTACTTTTGTCATAGTGGAATTGACTTAGTTTTAGTCTCTTGCCTATGGTGGAGTTGAGGAGACAAAATAAAACTGATCTGTGAACTAGTGTTCTTAAGTTTATTCAGAGTATTTTCTGAAGTGTAGTAAGGCAACAAAACTAGTGTTCTGGCTGTTAACCTGGAATGCTTCATTTTACCTGCATCTAAACTGATGCTGTAGACTTGTAGTAATTTAGGGGGTTCTTAGCAACTCTTAAGACTATTTGTCTTTATTTGCAGGATATGTTTGAAAAAGTCAATAAAGCATATGAGTTTCTATGCACAAAGTCTGCCAAGGTGATAGATGGGCCAGATCCAGAAAACATAATTTTGATCTTGAAAACTCAAAGCATTCTCTTCAACAGGCATAAGGAAGGTAAGCATGCTGTCTCTGAAGAATGTTTTATGTTCATTTCTTTAGTGGCCATTGCAGTCAGTTTTAATCTCCTCTGTTCTTGAGTCTGTGTTCTGTTGATCTGGTTTCTGCCTTGCCACAGCATTATGTAGCTATGGTAAAGGGTTTCAAAATAGGACTTTCTTCCATGAAATAAATTCATCTGCAGTAAAAATTCAAAAAAACATGAATAGCTTTTTGAAATTCTCTGCACCAGTACTAATCAGTTTGAATCTTCCTCCATATATAACTTAGACTTACAATTCTGTCTGGGCAGAAAAGTCCTCACTAGTACTCAGTCACCCAGATGGCAGATTCTGGGTATAAATGAGATTACACTCATGTGGCTATTAGAATTTCTGCAAGATTGTCTCATTTTTGACTAGTGTTAGTCCTCTGGTGAGTGTGCTGCAACACTACCTCTTTCACAGCTCAATAGGGATGGCTAGTGTACCTTAACCCTTGGCTCTGGCTACAGTCCCTGGCTGGCAGCTGCTGGCATGTCCAAGTCTTGCAGAGTCAACAGTGTTTTGCTACATAAGTGTTACATTATAATGGTAAACTAAGAACCTTATATGCAATCATAGCTCTCAGTTGTGTGGAGGCAGTGACAACATTAGTGTAGACTTATATAGGTCGGCTCACAATCGGCTCCATGCTGCAAGATGGAATTGTTGTTTAGCACTGCTGAACCCTAAAGGAATAAAAAATATGGTTAAAACATATGATTACTGTGTCAAACTGGAAAAGGTCCTTGCAGACTTATTGTTAGACAATCTTGGCCTAAGACAGACAGACAAAGCTGTACTTGTTTTTCTCTGGAGACAGATGAGTATCATTTGGAAGGCTCTGAGCTTGGGGGCTTGCTGAGCTGGAGATAAGTCTTTTGAATCTTAAATGAGTCCTTTCCATGAAGCTCTGTTAGCTTCTAGCATGATCTAGTCTTATGTGACAAGGAGTCATTGTGTGGACTGCTCAGTCTTGCTCCAGTTTTCCCAGGTGTTGGCTTTCTTTGACTCCTAGTCCTTATATAGCTGATATATCTTCCACTGGTAATTATGTGGTGGTTTAAATTGCTTAGACTCTGCATATATGTAAACTTTGACTTTTTTCTTTTTCAGAGTTGAAACCTTATAAGTATGCAGGCTATCCTATGCTGATAAAGACTATTACCATTGAAACATCAGATGACCTTTTGTTTTCCAAAGAATCTCCTCTGTTGCCTGCTGCTACAGAACTTGCTTTCCATACTGTCAATTGTTCAGCATTAAACGCAGAAGAACTGAGAAGAGAAAATGGAATTGAGGTAAATGGAAAGAAACTTACTGAAATTAATTTTTTTAGTCGGACTCTTCCACAGCTAAAAATTCTAGGTCCTCAGTGCATAGGACATCAGATGCAATTGAGAATCACTTTTGGTCTTGAGACACTTGTCCATTCTTACTGTCTCTTTTCTGGATGCAGTAGGAAAAGCCTCTTGCAGAGTATACCCCTTTCTGGACCAAGGCTTGTCTGTTGAACTGTGGATAAGCAAACTACATATCATGTTTCTCTACTTCTTTGCAAAACTCTATTGAGAGCTTCTACATTCTATATGTGAAAGAATAGATAAATGTGAACAAGTCACTTGAGCAGAAGGGCTTTTCATTGCACACATTAGCTCACATGTGAGAATGCTATCAACTCTAAAGCACCAAATGCTGGTACCAGTGTTTGCAAGGAATTTTGCCCCTACAAACCATTTGAGCAAGCAGCAGATTTTGTCAAATGTTTCCCTTCAGCCATAAAACATTAGCTGATAAATCAATTTTTAATTTCTGCCAGCCTTTATCAGTTTTTGTTGTGACTGAACTTATGCATCATCCAATCCTCACAGGTATTGCAAGAAGCATTTAATCGTTGTGTAGCAGTCTTGACTCATTCTAGTAAACCAGATGATATGTCTGTACAGGTAAGTTGCAGCACCTTTAACTGATTGTATCACCTTCTCAGAAGACTATATATACAATATGATATACATATGATAATAAATACAAGTGTGTATATATAATATAAAATATTGATATAGTATTATATATTTAAAAATAGGATTGTAAACATGTAGTTCCTCTCCACTTGGAACCAATAAAATACTGCTTTTTGTAGGTGTGTGGATATATTAGTAAATGTTACAGTGTAGCAGCTCAGTTTGAGGAATGCAGAGAGAAGATTACAGAAATGCCTAACATCATTAAGGACCTCTGTAGACTACTGTATTATGGCAAGGTAAGAGCTCCCTTCCTTTGCCTAAATGGGTATTTAACTGCTAAATGTTTAGGGGAATGATCTGTTTTTAAGGGAGATAGGAAAATTGCAGAGACTGATCAAACCCTTCTGTAAGATCTCAGCTAATCATTATGGGATATAGAACTCTACTGCCTTGTTCTCAGCACTTGTATTTGAATCCATTTAGTGGACTTAAAATGCAGTCACTATAAAGATGCAGCTACTTTTGCCTTTTAACCGACTTATGTCTAGCTGATTGGTTTAAATCAGCACATAAAAGTACTAGAGCTAGATCTTATGTAATCAGATAGGCTCCTAAATCAGCATAAACGCTGGGAACAGTATTCAAGAAGTTTTGTTGCCATTTAGCTTTTTAGAACTTACCTCGTGTTATATAAATGCTGAATTTTGTCTGAATTGATAAAGGAAAGCTTGTCTTGAACTTTTCATATGGGGTATGTGAAAACAGAAGACTATAGAAAACAGAAGACTATGAAACCAGATAGTAATTGACTAGAGGTGCTTGTCTGTTTAGTCCCTGCCACTGTCTGTTGTTTAGTATTGCCATAAAAAGCTCACTTGGGAATCTCTGCCACCTTCTTGAATTGTTTTTTCACCAGTTCATCAATGTTCTTTTCTAATCATATGAAATAAACTATATAAGTACTCTTCCTTAGAAGGATGCTGACTAATTAGCCATGTTTCTTGGCTACCAGACACTTAACTTCAACTGCAGATGTTGTTCTGTGTACTTCAGTTTTCATCTCTGTGCTGCTTAGACAGTACTCTAAGCCTTTGTTTGATAAGGAAGCCAGCTGGCTTTCTTTGGTCCCAAGTACCTAAGGCAAACTTTTTTCCTCCTTCAGAATATACCACGAGTAGCTTCTCTGGGAGTGGAGTGTGTTAGCTCCTTTGCCTTAGATTACTGGCTACAAACGCACTTGTTCCAAGCTGGAGTTCTCTGGTACTTACTGGGTTACCTCTTCAACTACGACTATACACTAGAAGAGAGTGGTATTCAGAAAAGTGAAGATTCAAATCACCAGGTAATGTTAACAAGGTGCATGCTTTCAGACACCAACGGTTGTTGCTTGCCATCTCTTATTAACAAAATAAGTATATTCAAATACTTGTTAAAATCATTGAACTACAAGAACAATAATGTTAACAGAGCAGTTTTGGAAGGGGATTTTTTTGCAGTAGTGTAAATACTGTTTGGGTTTTGGTGTTTTTCTTTCTTTTTTTTAAGAGTAGCTCATGTTTTGAGTTCAAATATTAAAGCTGCCAAAACCTGTACTTTCTAATAGACTTAATGCAAGAGATTTTTTATAGACAGTGAACAGTAAAAAAGTAAACTTGTGCTATCAGAAGAAAAAGTCCTTTTCTCTTGAGGCTCAGCTGAAGGGGTTGTCTAGCGATACCATGAACTTATCTGAAATGTCTGCTCTAGGACTGTATTGTCCCTTTGCCCCACAGCTCTGTAAGTGGCTTCACACATCTTCCATTTTCTTAAATGGTGACCCTCTAAGTATGCATTTCTTCCTCAGCCACTGGATGAGATGAGTTTTGAACAGTCTATTGTAGTTATTAACTCTTGTATCATGATCATAAAAGGCTTATTATGCTGATATTTGACTGTGCTAGCAGGAACCATTGTCTGGTCAGAAGCTATGACACTAAATAGCTTCTGTAGCTTTCAGCTCATCTTGATGCCCCAGTTTTTCCAACTTATCAGTGTTCATGTCTAACTGCACTTATTAAGCCCACAATGCAGTGACCATATTGTGCTGTTCCGCAGCACCTAGTGTTTTATTAGACATCAGTGTACAATTAATGATGCAGACAAATAGGGAATACCAGTTCTGTTCATTCTGGTGCAGAAGTGTTGAACAACTCTTTCTAGCTATTCTAATATTTCTTCAGTAAGATCTAGCTTTTTTTATACCTGTCTCTGTATTTTTCAGGAGGTAGCAAATAGCCTTGCTAAGCTCAGTCTCCTGGCCTTGAGTCGCCTTGGAGGGTATCTCTCTGAAGAACAAGCTACACCTGAAAACCCAACGATCAGAAAAAGCTTGGCTGGAATGTTGACACCCTATATTGCAAGGAAACTGTCTGTGGTCAGTCCTACTGAGGTAAGCATCTGTTGGCCAAAACTTTCTCTAGTGATTTATGGAAGGAGAACCTGGTCACTTCTGAAACACCGAACTCTTAGACCAACCTGATACAGAGAACAGCAGTGCAATTTTTCTTTGCAGTTGGAGTAACTGCAAGGAAAAGAAACTGTTTCAGCCTCAAACACTATGGACAAGAACAGTATCCTGTAAAATAATATTTGCAAAACAAATATGGGAGCAAAGAAGTTGAGGTAATTGTTGAAGGCTTAAGGATATGATAATGGAGAACAAAGGCTAAACTACTCTTTTTAATGGTGCCAAGGAAGTCATCTACAAAGAGATGCTGCAGATAGTTGCTGCTCACTGTCAAAAATAGGAGAATCTGAAGTAAATGTGGCTTGAAGCAGAATAAAGAAAACATATAGATTGTACTGTACCAAATAACTTACACATACTGTTTTTCCAGTATATGGAAAACTTGACACTTTAAACCTGCTTATGAAATTGGTCTGGTTGTTAATGAGATTGGATTAACTTATATCACAAAGCACACTGATTACTGTGCATAATGATCCAGAACTAAGTTGTAAACCTGTTACATCATGTAAATTCCTTATTTCTTAGACTCTGAAGATGCTTAACAGTAATACAGAGAACCCCTACTTGATCTGGAACAATGGGACAAGAGCTGAATTACTTGAGTTTTTGGAATCTCAACAAGAAAGCATGATTAAGAGAGTAAGATACTTTTTACTTTAAATCCCACTACTATTTTAAACTATTTTGCATTTTTGTACAGCTGCTTGTAATACGGTGTAGTTAATACAAGTATCCGCTGCTGTCTACTCCTAAGTCACTTTCTGTGTTCAGTAGTCTTACAAAGAAAACAAAAAACCTAAGAGTTTGTGTGTTGAGTTCTTCTAATGTTTTGGTCTGCCTTGAGCTTCTGACTTTTGCTAAAGCTTTAAGTTTTCTGTTCAAGTATTCTCTGTTTCATTATTGGGTTATAGCTTTACACTTTTCTACAAGATTATTTTCTGTCTGAGCTTGTGCTGCTTATCTCTGCTTACAGGGTGATTGTGACAAGAGCTATGGATCTGACTTTGTCTTCAGTGACCATGCAAAGGAACTTATTGTGGGAGAGATTTTTGTCAGAGTCTACAATGAGGTCCCTACCTTCCAACTAGAGGTGAGATGTAGCTAAAACCTTCCTGTTGAAACTACTATTTGGAATGTTACGTCTTCCTCTTTATCTATCTGTCAGTGCAAACAGAATGGAGGAAAATATGAACTCTTACGGAAATTTCCTTCAACATGATCAGCATGTTATGGGATATCTCTATTGGAGTAGAATAAATTAAAGTGAATAATGAGTTGGTCATAAGATACGCTGCTTCAGGTGGCTTTAATGACTTTTCTCTACAAGCTTGCACTGCAGACACTCAGGTTAATTCAGTAATTACTGGAGGTAGTGATTCTGCCTAGTGGCTCTGCTGTCCATCCACGTGTGTGTATATATATATGGACAAACGTACACCTTAAGAATGCTGTTGAAGTAGTGGCAGCTTTCTAAGGGTACGTTTACCTATAAGTAGGGTTAATGTGCTCCAGATGTTACAGTAATCAGAGCAGAAAAGTGTTTCCTGTCTGGAAGAAAGGGAAATGTAGGACAAGTTATTTGGATACGCTTTCTTCTAGTGTGAATACTGTTGCATCACACAGCTAAAAATGCTCTCATCTCTAATTTAAAGCTTCCTAAAGCATTTGCTGCAAGCCTCTTGGATTACATAGGCTCACAAGCACAGTACCTTCATACGCTAATGGCAATAACACAGACTGGGAAAGTAGAGTCCAATCAACATGGAGATCGGTTACGGAGAGTTGAAATGGCCCTGGAGGCTCTGAGAAACGTGATAAAACATAACCCAGGTATGCTTAAAAATGAACTTCCCTGATAGGCTTTCTTGTGGACAACCTTAAATAATGTGGACCTCTGTAGTCTTTATCTTCCAGTGAGAAGGAAGCTTGTTTTGCTGGCTAACAGACTTTAGCATTGTTGATAAGCCACATAGGCTTGCTTTTTTCTCTTTTTTTTTTTTTCCTCTTCTGGAGAACATTATTAGTAGAAGTATTAAAGTCCAAGCTTTATTTATTTTCTCCTCTGAAACATTGGGTTTTAACTCTAATTCTAGCCTGCTGTTGCCAGGAAGACTTAAACCTCTTGGATGAAACTTTCTGTAATCCTTCAAAGAATTTTAGCTGATTTGTAAACTTCCTTGCATCAAACAAGCAAAAAAACAACCCCCTTGAGCTAAGTACTGCATGCTAGTAAACACCTAAAAACATGTCAGGGCCTTACTAAAGCAGGAGGAGAAGATGCTCTTGAGAGTGGGCAGCTAATACCAGCAAAGATTTATGAGTAGATATCAATGTACAGACTGGAAAAGCCTGAGACACACAATTAGGATGTTTTCCTACTGTGTTATATGTTAGTTCTAAAAGCAACTCATGCTACTATCATGGCTTCTAATAATAGGTGGTTCTCAAACTGGATTATCTGTATTTGACAGTTATAACCCTGAAGGCAGCTGTTACTGCTGCAGATAGCAACCCTGCTCTGAGCTGAGAGAATCAGAAAGAGCAAGTGTATTTGAAGACAAGAAGTACTGATAACCAATAATAAAAAAATAACTGAACTTGCTTAGTTGTCTTGGAAGAATGCAAGTAACTAGGTAGTCCAAGAACTAGCTCAGTTACTTGCCTTAGAGGGAGGAGGTATCCTCTCCTTTTGAAATATTGTTGACCTGAGACTTTGTGGAAGCTAGATTAATAGACAGGACTTCATAACTTCCTAATTCTGTAGCAGGTGCTGCCCTGTAGGAGCTGTTATAACTACTGTGGCAGACTATGTACAGACATGTAGTCTCTAACACTTCTCTCTAGAGTGAAATGTGGGCTTGGGATGGCCTTCAGTGAATGCTTTGGCTAACATGAAGAGAATAACTTATTTGGTCTCTTGCAGGTTCTGAGTGTGAATGCATAGGTCACTTTAAGTTGATATTCTCCCTTCTGCGTGTTCATGGAGCTGGCCAGGTGCAGCAGTTGGCGCTGGAGGTAAAAAAACCCAAACCAAACAAACAAAAAACCCAACCCCCACTGTCTGGGTGCTCTATGTAATCAGCATAAACAAACCTGATTGTGTAACTGTTAAGAGTAGGACCTAAAAAGTATCAAGATTGGGGCTCCAAGGTATCACTTGTTCCTCCAAGGAGGAACTGACAGCTTCTTGCCTGTGTCTTTGCTCCTTTCTTCCTTGAGATGACAAGACAATTTAGTGTCAGGAATAAACGTTGTAAATATTAGCTATATTGGCCCGTGAGGTGACTGACTTCATCATACACTGCATTTTCTGGGCAATGTCTTAACAGCTGGAATATAATCAAGTGTTGTTTCTGATCTTTTACAGGTAGTGAACATAGTAACAAGTAACCAAGAATGTGTTAACAACATTGCTGAGGCAATGGTTCTTGCTAACTTACTGGCACTTCTGCATTCCTTACCTTCAAGTATGTACCATATAATTCTTAGGCTTGCAAGGCAAAGGATTTCCAACTCGGAAATTAATTAGAATGCAGCTGGCTAAGCTTACTACTGAGTTTTAGGTTAAAACAGCATTTCAGTGGGGATGATTAAAACAATGTACAATGTAACCCGTTTGTCTTAAATGTGTGAGCTGAAACATATGTATTGCAGGTATTTGAATTGCATAGTATTTTATTGACTAATTCTTTTAGTGAATTTCGGTAGTAAATATCTAATTAAGAAGTTATGCTGTACTAGCATGTATGATTGATTTGATGTTCCCTGACTAACTGAATTCAGCAACAAATCCCTAAGCTTGCAATTGTCATAAGCTTTATTGCAGTTTTGATACAGCTTTCTGTTAAGATCAGTTTAGTTCATCTTTGATTAGTTAATAGTCTATATGGCACAAAGTTCTTAATACTTTTTATTTTGACAGGTCGGCAGCTCGTCCTTGAAACTTTGTATGCTTTGACGTCTAGCACAAAAATAATTAAAGAGGCCATGGCAAAAGGTATGGTACTACATTGAAAGCAAATGTTTCTGCAACACTGGACTTAAAGTAAATACAGTGGCCAAATCTTACTCTTACCTGGAGAAGAGCCAGTGTGGAATTGGTAAATTCATACTACTTGTGACAAGAAAAAAATTTGAATGTTTTCCTATCTCTTTGTACAGGTGCTTTAATCTACTTATTAGACATGTTTTGCAACTCAACTCATCCACAGGTCCGAGCCCAAACAGCAGAGCTCTTTGCCAAAATGACTGCAGATAAGCTGGTGGGTCCAAAGGTAAGAATCTTAACAGCTCTTGTTGTAACTCTTTACCTTGGTGTTACCAGCCTCTCTCTGAAGATGGAACAAAAAAACCCTTCTGTGACTGTAACATTCATATGAAGAGCAATCTGGCTTTTTCAAAACAGTTAGCTCTTAATCTGTGAGCAGACTTCTAGAAGCAGTTGTATTTATTGTAACTACTATAAGCAGTTTGGTTTCCATTTGTAATGACTTTAACGTTAGATACCTACATTTCAGACCATTGGCTATCGCTGTTTAAAATGATAGCACTATTTTATTTTGTGGTGTTGTGTTCTAGCAGTTGGCATTATAGCACCACAAATAATTGGACTTCCTGGAGTTCCCTATTTTTCTGACAGTTAGTTTGACTTGTGATATACTAAATGTCAATTCTGTTCATCCTTTCTAGGTTAGAATTACACTAATGAAATTTTTACCTGGAGTCTTCATGGATGCCATGAGGGACAACCCTGAAGCTGCTGTTCATATCTTTGAGGGAACTCATGAAAATCCTGAGTTAATTTGGAATGACAACTCCAGGGAGAGAGTATCGACAACAGTTCGAGAAATGATGCTTGAGTATGTGGAGTCCTACTGACTAAGTATTTCCTTAACTGAGACACTCTTAGTGGCAGTAAACCAGAGTTGCTATAGAAGAAGTGTCAGACAGATCTCTGCCTGTAAAAAGTAGAATCCTTGCAAGCCAGACTTCAGTGAAAAGAAACTTGTTCACTGTTTGTATATTTTACCTGTAACTCAGTGATGCAAGTGTGGTTTGTGCACAATCATCCAGGTATTTGCTCACTGCTATAAGATTTGGGAGGGGGTTACAATGAGGAGAAAATGGGGTTTAGAAACTGGAACTACTTCACAACGATGGAGAGAGACTGAGGTGTCAAGCAGGGAAGACGACTGCTTCTTTTACTGCTCGTTAAAACTTACTTTCTTTTTAAAGGCACTTTAAACTTCAGAGGGACAACCCTGACACTAACTGGAAGGTAAAAGTATACTGTTTCTGCTTTGGGTCTGTCCAGGGAGACTATAAGCCAGCTAATAATATATGCATGTATGTAACTCTCTGACAGGATTTCCTCTTAAAGTACCAGCAGGAACTCACTGCTGTGCTAACATAACTGTTTTAATATTGAATTGATGCTTTTGTTACTTCTTGTACCTCAAAATCAGACGCTTTATTGGCAGTGGTCTTGCCAGTAATACTCTGAATTTTCTGATAGTTCAGGTCATTCTAAAACTAAGTCAGCAACAAAGGAGAATACCAGTTTGCTGGAAAAGTCCAATCACTTATTACATTGCTGTAGTAAACTCGCTCTTGGTAAATGTTCAGGAGCCGTTAGCAAGCCACTGAGTCTCAAAAGTGATGGTCCTGAGCCATTCCATCACATCAGGTCAATTGGTGAGATGTTTCCGTCTGTAGTATTTCCCAATATCTGTGAAAGGCCAGGCATGACTTCCTCCCAACCGTGGTCTAGTTCAGCATTCAAACAACTTCTAAACACATGCAGGATGGCTATTTTGGTGCAGGTGTAAACTGGAAACTTGCCTAGGTTAATGGTGAGAACTTCCCCTGAAGTGTGCAGGAAAGAAAGGAAAGGGCTGTTTTATCAGCCTTGCTGCTGGTACTTCTCTTGAACTAGTATTTACCACTAGTATAGTTGTAGACTCAGTTACTTGTGTTCTTTGAAAGAAAAGTCCACTGTAGTAGTACTGCCTGCACTGTTCTTTCTACTCTCACTTTGTACCTCATGTTTCCTCAAGATGAAGTGTGTGTTGATCTTGCACAGCTCTGTCTTGGAGAATATAGTTAGTTCAGTGATCCTTACCACTTAGAGTCATGATGTTAGAGAAACAATTACAGCTGTCACAAATACTCTTGCCAATAACTCCTACTTTACAATTCAACAGCTGCCTGAAGACTTTGCTGTGGTGTATGGTGAGGCAGAAGGTGAACTTTCAGTGGGGGGAGTCTTCCTAAGGATTTTTATTGCCCAGCCGGCCTGGGTTTTACGGAAACCAAGAGAATTTCTCATTGCACTGTTGGAAAAGTTAACTGAACTACTGGAGAAAAATAACCCCCATGTAAGATGATTTTTCTGATTCTGCTCTTTGAATTTGTTTAGCAGTCTTAAGCTACGAGTCTTTTAGTATCTGATTAACTTCTATTCTCACACTTTCTTCCTAACATGAATGATTTTTTTTGTCTGCTTTCTGACTCTGTAAAAGCATGTAGATATGTTTAAAAGCATTGACTCATGTTCAGAAATTGCCTAAAGTCCCCGAAGCCACAGAACTAGCTTCAGTAAGTGTTAGAGGCTTTTTTTGTGATACAGATGCGGCTCTTTAATTATTCCATGACTGACCAACCTAAGAAAATGGCACTTGTTCTACACTGCCTAAAAATTTTCAGCTCTTGACACTTCTAGTGTCCTTCTGCAACACTGACTTCCCACTCTAGTGTAAATTACATGACCTATACAAGGCTGCTACCTAACAATTAGCGTAACACAGAACTAATGTGTTACAGTTTGAATGAGAACAATGTTCAAGTCAGTAACTTAATGGTATTACCAATAACTGAATCTTAAATAGTGTTCAGACAGGTTCTGGGTTAGGCTTGCAGGGAGGCAACTAACTTGCACATTGAATAAAACAGACATCTTTGTAATCAAGATGTGATAGCAGTTTGTATAGGCATGCAGAATGCAGTAAGTGTGGCGGGTGCTGCTACACAGGCTGCAGAACCTGTTAAGGCATTCAAGTGGTCAGCCTAAACATCCGGGCTATCATGCTTCCACCGAGCAAGTTAGCACGTGCTGCTGTGCATGCAGAGGCTGCAGCCAGACACTGGCTTCTCTAGATACTGGAAATAGAGCTTAGAAACTTTTGTGTGATCTGTGTTCATGAAACTAGTGAATGTCTGCCACTCTTGGAGCTGATCACATTCTTCTAAACTTCTTGTTTTAACAACTTCAAAGCAAAGTGACATGATAAAAGCATTAAGGAAAAAAAATCTGTAATGCAGAGCAAGTGAGAAATGTTACTATTATGGTGATACGTAAGGCTTTACTGAGTTATATTTTCTGTTGGTTTTTGGCTTTCTGCAGGGGGAAACTTTAGAAACCATTACCACAGCAACTGTGTGCCTGTTCAGTGCCCAGCCTCAGCTAGCTGATCAAGTTCCTCCGCTTGGTCATCTTCACAAGATAATCCAAGCTATGAATCACAAGAACAATGCCATTCCTAAAAGTGCCATTCGTGTCATGCACATATTGTCTGACAATGAGGTACAGAATCATTTAAGTGCTCAAGGGGAGGAAAAAAAGCATAACTGGAGTTATTTGTATTGTTTAGTAGTGTTCCTAGAAGGGCATTATTCTGACTATAAATACTGTGTACCAGATGAGCAGGGACTTATAGCTAATTAAGGGAGTTAGATTAAAGACACTGAGAAATTTATGGTTTTGGCTGCCTATATCTGCCATAACCGTCAAGCTTAGCATAAAATAAAGTACTCTGGATGTTTCTGTCTCTCCTATAGCTTTGTGTTCGAGCAATGGCATCGCTAGAGACCATTAGCCCTCTCATGAATGGAATGAAAAAGAGATCGGATATAATTGGTGTAGCCTGTGAAGCACTTAATCGAATGTTTCAGAAGGAACAAAATGACTTAGTAGCCCAAGTAAGTAGTATATTCTCAGGCTGTAACAATGTGATATTTTTATATTTGGCATCTGATCTGCTCATTAAAGCAGAGGTACCATTCAACTTCAGTGTCCAGGAGGCTTCCCAGAAGCCATCTAAGTAATGTGCTTTTCATGTTGGAGAAGTCCAAAGTCAGTTCTTTATCCAAAATGTGGACCTGTTCAAGGATGCTACCTGAGCATTGAAGCTTAATGCATAGGTTAGTGTTGGCTTGTGTCTGCTGAGAAAGCATAATGTAGGAATGCCAGCTAATGCAACTGAGTTTACACCTAGACAGAGCAGAACTGCTGGACAGTATCTTTGCTTTCTCATGTATGTATTTATACAGCTCAGAAAAATTGACTAGCTAAACATACTTAGTAATAGCTGTTGGTACTTTAGGTTCACACTAATGCTAGTAATGTAAAACATCTGTATGGAACTTCCTAGTCCATGTCAAGACAACTCATTTAGGTATGTTTGCAGGCTTTGAAAGCAGATTTGGTCCCTTACCTTCTAAAGCTGCTTGAAGGTATTGGTCTTGAGAACCTGGAAAGCCCATCTGCAACAAAAGCTCAGATTGTTAAAGCTCTGAAATCCATGTCTCGCAGCCTGCAGTACGGAGAACAGGTAAGTACTGACAAGTCCTTAACTGGGCTTTGTACACTTGGAAGATCAAACTCTGAACATCCCTTGTTTAATCTTATGGCTGTCCCAGGCATCATTCCACCTAAAAAGGTAACATTGTGTAACTACAAAATCATTATGTGTTGGAACGTCTCTGTGTCTGTCTTGTGGAGAAGTTATTGGTTCAATGCATTTGAAGAGCACTAGTAAAAAAGACAAATCCCAAGTGTAGAAGTGTTCTATAAGCTAGTAGGCTTCTACTGACGACTCTTCAGAAGTTCTGTTAGAAATGTAAATTGCTTTTTTGTTTCCTGGATAAATACTGTTGTGGACAACTGCAGCAGTATTACGGATGTATATTCAAGTTGGTAAAACTTGTCCTAGTAACTGTGCTAGTTCTTGGTGCCTTTCTCTTCCCCTTGTGTTGAAAGCTTTCTCAAAGGGAGGGAAACTGGGGATAGGTCTTTCCTCCAAGTTGGCCCTACCTTGCTATAGTACAGGAAAAGTTCTGTTCTACCTCAGCTCTAGATGCATGGCAAGTGGCTGCTTGCAGGGTTGCTCTTCCTTATCGCCTTACTGGGGAATGAGGGAGAAAGTCAAGCTACTAAATGACTTTTCTTTATGAGCCTTCTGCATTATGTGTTCAGCTGCACAATTGGCACAGTTCAAATGGAAAAGCAAGTTCGTACGGTCTCCTTGGAAATGTGCGATTCCAGATCACAGCCTAAACTACTGCCATGCTATTTGGTAATTCCTTCAGAATGGTTTGGTTCTAGAAAATGAATTTGCTCCCCTAGAACATCACAGATGTCACTTGCTCACTGTGTTAATCTCTTCAAATACTGCAGGTAAATGAAATTCTGTCTCGTTCTTCTGTGTGGAGTGCCTTCAAGGATCAGAAACATGACTTGTTCATTTCTGAGACACAAACAGCAGGATACCTCACAGGTTGGCAACCCTTTCCTATTTATGTCCTGAATCCTACTGAACTGTTACTTAATTGTCAGACTTGACTCTGGAGATAGCGTTTATCCTCAGGATCTAGTGCCATCGTGTGGCCTGAACATTCGATGCTGTAAAAATACAGTAAGTTTTAAAAACGCTTATTAAAAGCCAAACTTTTTTTGTGGTTGAGAATGTATTTCTCTGGATAGTCTTTGCTGTACTTATCACAGCAATGGAATCTGGACACTGGCAAGTCTTGCAAATACCCTGTAGTGATAAAGCAGAGATGTAATCAGAACTAACGAATGACAATATCTTTTCCATGCTTTGTCAGGATCAGTCTACTTCAGTTCTAGAAAAAATTGTTTACCAAGGTTGGGGGAGGAGTGAAGTTTCTTCAAAATCACTTAGACTTTGTCTGTATTAATTGTCATGTGAATTATGCTGCTTTAGAGTTAGGCATGTAGTTGTAGTATTGAGACAGTTTGAATGTTAACAGCTTAGAGCGTGAGGCCACGTTCCAGTCAGACTCAGTGCACTGGCAGGGCCCCTCTCTGCTGGCAATGGCCTTGTGCTTGTACTTGGAGCTTGTGGCATATACTTGAATGCACCTGTGGTGCACCCTGGGTGAGTCCCCTGCTGATGCCACCAAGACTGAAATGGCACCCCAGGCGTGCCACCTCGGTCCCACTAGCAGCGTAGAAGAGCATTCTATCTGTGCGTGCTGTGCACACACAAAGGATAGCAACTAATGTGAACTTCCTTGCTGGTAATGGCACAGTGTGGACATAATCCTAGAACAGTTACATCATAGCAAATAAAATTCTGGTTCTTCCTCCACTTGTGTGCAGTGCTCAATAGATACACCTTTAATGACTACATTGTGCTGTATCACAGTCCAAAACTTCGCTCTCACAGATTACTTGCTATATCTGAAAATATCTTATGTAATGACACTGTAGCAAACTTTGTCTAAAGCAACACATGATGCAAACTTCTGACTCCTCAATAGCTATCAGCTGAACAATCATTTGGTCTTAATAGTTTAGCCTCCCAGATAAGGTTGTAAAGCCCTTCGACAGGTCAATATGAACACTTCCATGTGCCGCATGGAACTTTCTCATCTAACCCAATATAGGAACCTTGGTAAAGCTTTTGAGAATAACTGAATTAATGAGATGCAAGTCAGATGGCCATATAGACAGGAAAGTGTTTCTTGCAAGATACTAGCATGTATTTTGAGGAAATGAAGCAAGAGCCTTTCAAGTCAGGAATTAGACGTTCTAGAAGCTGATGCTTAATATTTTGAGAGTAGGTATATTGCAACACTTGATGCTCTTTTCCACACAGGAAAGACCCAGTGCTTTAGCTCTGAACAGGAGTTTTCTCTTTACTACACCACTTAATGGCATTTTGACAAAGAACACTTGAACACTTGATTCAGTTGGTGCTGAATTTCCTTGGTATTTCATAAATAGTATAAATTAGAAATATGAAGTAAACGCTGGCTGATTACCAGCTAAGAACTGAAAACTATACCAGACATGGCGAGGCTTGAGACTGGGGACAATATAGCTATCCATTGCCTTAAGGCCTGTGCTGCATTTAAATTGCCTAACATTTAAGTGCTTGCAAATGTAGAATGAAGATGCTGTACAAATGCAAAGTATAGATGGAAGCTAAACTACAAGCTTTGTTTTTAACCTGCCTTATCTTGTATTCTGCCTTATGTGTTGCTTCAAATTGCTTTGCTATTTGCACTTCCCTTGAAACTTCCCTTGCTTATTTCTTTTCCCTCAGGTGTCTCTTCTCCTTCCCTTCTAACTGGCAGCAGTCCCCTTCACCTGAGAAGTGGGCTTTAGATCTGCTCTGCCAGGCAGCTTGCTAACTTCTGTGTAGCTCTCTAAAGCAGGTAGATACCATCTTGCAAAATGCACGCTGCACTTGCTGCATTCCAAGTAAAAGATGCATGTCATAAAACTGTAACAAATGTGTGGTCCCAAACTGCAGAACACCGATAAACTTGCCTTCTTCAAGCACACAGCAGCAGAAAACTAACAACTGCAGTGGCTGATAGTTGCTGGTACTACAGATGAACTAAATCCTCCATAATGGAAAAGTTTTTAAGGACAAGAGAACTAGTGGAATTTTTGCACTAGGACATGTAAAAGCGGGTCTGGCTCTTGGCAGATGCCACTGATGGGCTGGCAGAGGGGAAGTCCCCTTCTGGAGCCAGGCACCTTTTTTTACCAAAGGCACTGCTTTGCTCCCTTGCTTGCAGTAGTAGTGTAGGACTGTTTGCAAGGAGACAAACCATGCTCTGATGTTCTGGCTCCAGGCTGTAGTGTGAGAAGAGAGGGTGGGGAATGAAGGGATAGTAAATTTAGGAGAACTTAGTGAGGATTACTTAAGTGGAGGACAGTAAAAGACCCAGCAGACTTTACCATGTTGCAGATTAGCAGTGTAGGCTGAAGGTCTAATACCAAGTTGATCACTGTATCGATGCAGGAACATGTTGCAGGCTGGCAGTTTTCTGCAATTGTTAATCTGGTAAGAGTTGCTGTTGAAACACCTTATGCTGCATGAGTTTTTATTGCATTTGTTTAAAGTTTCTGTATGACTAAATTTTAAACTCCAAGCTTTGAGGGAGAGGGGCTTTGTCTGCAGTGCAAAACTGACCGCCCCTATAGTAATCAACATAGATTTATTGATAGCAAGGAGCTCTCCATCGCTGATACAGAGCTTGTGTATCCCAAGAATGCAGTTACTTTTTTCTAACTGAAGAACGCACAAAGAGCCGCCCAGACAAGCATAGGGTAGTTCTGCTTGTTCACAGGGCAGGCCATGGAGTTTCCTTTAAATATGCAGCTGGGAAAACCTTTGCAACACTGAAAGCATAAACATGGAGCCCAGTAGTGGGATGCATGCCTGAACTCACTTCACTTCTGCAGCAGGTCCTTTCCTTAGCAAAGGAAGGCCCCTCTTTACTGCCATTTCCATGGTGGAAGGTGAGATGGATAATACTGGTGGTTGGGGTTCTTTTGTAACTTACCTGGCACATCAGAATAAAAAATGCTGAGCAAGTCTGAGAATGGTCTCCACAAGTTACTCCACTTAGTGGCCTAAGATGCCTTAATCCTAGTGTTCCTAGACTCCAAAGGATCTAAACAAAGCTCTTAAATGTTCTTGTTTAAGGTGTCTGGTTGACTTGGATGATGCATTTGAGTGTTACCAGAGGGAATAAAGCTGTTCAGTCGCTCTTTAGAATCAAAACTAATCACCAATGTTCTGTTTTCTTCCTGAAAGGCCCTGGAGTTGCTGGTTACCTTACTGCAGGGACGACATCATCTGTAATGCCCAACGTACCACCCCCGGTAGACAACGAAGTGGGAGATGTCAGCTAAGGACTGGAAATTCTTGTGAAAGAGACAGAAAGGCAGACTGGCCAGTGATGAGGAACAGCACTTTCCTCCAGCACATTGAAGTGAACTTGCTGCCTTTCCAAGTGTTTAATGACAGTGTTATTCCTTTTTCTATGACTGTTGGGGTTTTTTTGGTTGTTTTTTTTTTAGGAAAAAGTCAGTGATTCTAACTATCACACTGTAACACAAGAAAGCACTCTGTGGATCAGCTGAAATGGGTACACAAGAATTTTTTTCTTGTTGTACGTAAGCACATTTTGTTCCTTTATATTTGTTTACAAGACTGTGAATCAAACTTTCCTAGTTTTTATATTTTATGAATTAGCATGACTGGAGTTGAGCTACAGTCTAGAGGAATTGGGCTAAAATCACTTTGACCTCATCCCCCCCCCCCCCAAAGAGCATCCCTTCTTTTCCCAGTCTGTGATCACTCCCTTCAAACACATGACTTGCAAAGGGTTGGTCCCTGCACCGGTTCACTGATGTCCTTAATCATTAACATTATCTTCTTCCTGAGATCAAACAGCATTAGACATTTGTATGTATAACTGGCTTGACCAAATTGACAAAGCTTCAGCAAAAAAACCTTAAAAGTTGACATGTTATGTAAGAAATTAGTGTAATTGTGAAATGTTCTATACATTATCCAGTATATAAAAACTTTCTATATTGAGTGTACATTATACAGATCATTCATATGTACATAAAATTTTAAAATAAAGGGAATTAAGAGCCTTGTTAATGAGATAAAGGTGGTATTCTTGCGTAGCTGTTCTTTGAACGTGTGGGAAACGAGGGTGGTCAGAGACCTTAATTTGAGTGTGGCTAAATAGGGTTCCTGGGCATTCTTGCTTGGAAAAACATGTTGTGCAGGCTTGGCCAGCCTGGAGCAGAGCTCCTAAACCACAGGTAGTGGTACAGTGCAGGCTGGTTTGCATTTGAAATGCCCTGCTGCCACTGACTTGCTGACTTTCGCAACTTCCTAGGAAACATTCTTGGCAGGAAGCAAGAGGAAACTAAGATGGATGGAAATACAAACAGATTATTGCTTTCTCAAAAGAGATTATAATCTTGGTTTTAGGTATAATGAATTGATAGGAGGTAAACTTACTTGTGCAAAGCTTCCAGTTCCAGGTACTCTGAAACTGCACCACCCTTCAGCAGCTTTAGCTGGACCACCCTTCAGGTGAACACTCGGCTGCAGTCTCATCCTGAAGACTGAGCCAAACAGGGAGTCTTCTCTCTGAGCTCAAACACTATGCTAGGGTGGTTGGTTTGTTCATGCAAAAAGTAAACACTTGTATCCTTAACTGTTGATCAGCCCTGTATAAGTTGTCTTACCTTTATAGGAAGTAGAACTGCTGACAGTGCAGTGTGCTGTGATCTGCCTGGTTCTGTTACTGTATGAACAAGTTCTCTTGTAACTAAAGTCGAAGAGGATTGTTAAAGAAGCAGAGCTGAGGAACTCTGACATGTGAGAGCTTCACAAAGGTGTATTGGGTATAAATGGCAGAGCCTGTTTTGGCAGCAGAAGAGGCTGTGAACTGCTCTGTGCCAGTCACTGCTGGTTCCAGCTGAAACTTCAGCTCCTCAGAGGGGAAGGTGCCACCTATGCTTAGAAAGGGTGGGAGCAGCTGGGGTTAGGAGACAGGAGGAGGCTTGTGAGGATGCATGAGAGGAGACACAGAAGGAAAAATGCAAGGGAAGACAAAAGGGGCACCTATAGTGAAAAATGTGAGGAGATGCGTTTGGAGAAACAAAGCAGAGGAGTAAGAAGCAAGGAGTAGCAGCAGACAAACAGCTACAGCCTCCTGTGCTGCCCCTAGCCTCACTTGAGGGGAGGTGGGGGAAGGACTGAGAGTAGCCTTAGTGAAAAGGAGGGCAGCTGAGAGCAGGAGCTGGGGAGGAGAGGGGGCTGGACTGAGGCTGAGCTTTGGAAAGGGATAATAAAGGCATTACCCTAAGTGTTTAATTGTCATTTAATCAATAATTAAAAGTTCATCCTAGCTTGCAATAAACTAAATGGGGTGAAACTGCTTTGCCTACAGTAGAAGGATAAAGAGGGCTTTGGCTCAGCAAATAAAGCACTTTAGGCCTTTAACTAGATTTTATATAGTTATATTTATATAAATATATTTATATAAATATATTTATATAAATATATATATATATATATTATATATATATATTTTATATATATATATAAAATAACTAGATTTTATTTAGTGTTACAAAGAACCCAGACAAATTCTAGTATTTACATGGCATTCTGCAAATTTTTAAAAGCATGCCTCTGATTATTAAATGTAGTAATTACCAGTAAAGAGTGAGAACATACATATTGCTTCAAGCTAGAATAGAGTTTTTGTATTCATCCAATTTTACCTTAAACAACACTATTGCATGGAACAAAATCTTCCATCCATTTGAGATGGCTTTATGCTGACATTAGATTTTTGCAGTTAGCTTCTTTGACTGATCAAGCAGTTCCCACCTTGCAATTGCTGAGAGATTAACTTCATTGGGCCCATCTGCCAGGCGCAAGGCCTGTATATAAGCAAACCTGTGTTGGAAGAGGTGAATTAGGGGTAGATTTCTAATCCTGCCACAGCAGCAAGCCAGTCTGACAGCAGGAGTGCTCAGTGCTATTTTTGCTACAGCCATGCTTTTAACAATAGTCTCTTTCAAAAGAGCTATCGCACAGGAGATACCGTGGCAAAATTGATTGAGATGTGTGGGCTGGAAATTCAGAAGGCTTGCTCCCCAAGGCCACAAGGGATTAGATTGAGCTTTAGAAAAGAACTATTTTAGGTCCAGTGCCAGATTTTGTTGTTGTTAAGAAAAAGGAATGCAATTGCATTGGAATTGAATTATAAAAGCAATTGTTTTAAGTTTTATCACGTAAAGGCATATGGACCATTATTTTGGGCTACCTGAGGTGAAACACTGGCTGTTACAAAATTATCTTAAAAGGAATGCTTAGAATCTACAGCGAAGTCTCCCCTACTCACATAGAAGCCAAAGGAAAATCCTGGGAAACTCCAGCTCCACCACATACTTGGATTGCACGGTCAATCACTTTAAGCACAGCTCGAGGGACAACCACTTTGGTCATGGCTACCTGTAGTTAGAAGAGAACTTGCGTTATCAGTAATAGTTTCATAAGCAATAGAAAATGTTTATCTAACAGTTCTGCTGAAGATTGGTATTCCTCTTTTGACTGGATGAGAGCTCTGCTGTTCCTGTTCCCTGGGTAAAGTAAAACTGTTTCCAGGAGAAAGTCATCCAAAACTATCTCATTGTGCTGAGACAAATGAGCAATACTTGAACTTCTTTAATTTTTAAATACTTCCTCAGCTTGATCTCAAAGTTTTTAACTGAGAACACTTCCCAATCTCATGACAATCACAAGCACTTCTTAAGGTCATCTATTTTCAACATGAAGTTATGCTCCACAATTAGAAGGATAACTCTTAGCAATATGGTTTAGCTTATATTTCAACCAGTTGAATGCACAGGTATTGCATCCCCAAGTCCTAGCCTAAGGCTGGCAAAGAAAAATTTCCCTCTTTTCTTGCTTTTCTGTTGCCCAATGTGTCAATCGTGCTGGCTGTTTTTAGTGTAAGCAGTCGAGCCTGTTCTATGCTAAGGCGGCTTTCAGCGATCCAGTGGGCAACAACTTCCTGCGGAAACCAAAGCCAACAAGCAGAAAGTCAGTTAATGCCTCCTAGCGTGTCTGGGTAACCCTGCCCTAAGGAAGATGCCCCTATATCTCAGCGTGTCCATGGTCAGTCATGTTGTGACACCCTTGTACAAACTAAAGCTAGTTTGACGCACATAATCTAATATGAGAAAAAAAAAAGAGAATCTTGGCTGACAGAAACACTAAAGACAGAGCAGTTCTCTTCCTGGCAGGAAAGAGAATAAAGGGGAAAATCTCCTGATTCTGGCATGCTCTCATTTCCTGGTCAGACCGACTGCCTGCTAGCCATTTTCCTGAAGCTCTTCAAAAAAGCCCTGCTTTTTACTCCCTGCTTTTCTTTACCCACTACCAAGACTCACAGCCTTCTCTCTGTGTAACATGCCCCAGTATACAAAAATTGAGGGGTGAAAGAGCAGAGGAATCAGCTCTGTTTTGCTTAAACTACTGGTGGTGGTGTGTAACACACAGCTGCAGGGTGGTGCCTGCTGCATCCCTCTGTTCACATTGATGATAAATTAGTAGCTCCCTTGATCCAAACGAAGTTCCGGTCTTGGCAGCCCTTCCCTGCTCCTCTTGGCTAATTCCCCTCTGCAGCCAACATACCACAGTAGGAAAAAAATGTTCAAGTGGTGCTTGTCCGTGCAAAAGCTATTTGGAGCCTGAGCCAGCCTCAGGCACACGCTCCTGCCTGGAGCGTGGATGTTGTAGCCTTGGCAGCAGCAGGAGGCACGAGCAAGTGTGCAGCACTCCCTCCAGCGCAAAGTCTGCGGGCTTGGCTTAGCTCATGCCAGCAAAGGTGGTCTGAACCCAGGTGGAGGTGTTCAGACATGCTCTTCTGCTGACAGCTCCCGGGGCTGTAACTAACTGCCATGTGGGCGGTGGTGATAGTCAGCCTGTTACCCGAGGCAGCCAACAGCCTCCCTCTTCCTTAGCTATCCCAGAGCTGTGAAGAACCTAGGCTGGCTATGCAGCTGGCCTCCAGGTCTTGCCTGTGGCTTCATCAAACATCAGTTTTACTTTAATGAGCTTCTGAGAAATAGAGTGTGCCTCATCCAACTCTTACAAATTCTAGTTTATGGTCGTGAATGGAAGTTTGGCAATGACTTGACTGGCAAATGGATATGTAAGATTATTCCCTCTGGATCTGTACAAACAATTTTTCTATAACCTGTGCCAGACACTAATTCAGTTTCCCCTTTCCATTGCCTTTACTTGTTTTTTCCAGTAAAGTCATCCTATCTGTTGGATAAGACTGAGGAACACTTGACATGTGATAGGCCAATGACTAAATGCTGATGGTTCCTATAAAAAGCAGACTGTCATCTTTTTATTATTCGAGCGAGCGAGCTCTCACAAAACAGTATTTCAATTCCAGAGCAAGATAAGATTAAAAAAATCCCAATATGGCCTTGGTTTGGTCTGTACTTTCCTAAGTAAGTACAAATAATTGATCAGAGAATTTAAATTTTTAGTCAAATTTAGACCCTTGAGTGTCTCCAGTAATCATGAACGGAGATGTCTGGGTGACAAATTTGATACACAAAAATGGTGAATGCAGACTGTAACTACAGAAACATAAGCTGTATGCCTGAAAAAATACCTGTCCAAACTGATCAGTGAAAGCAGAGAAAAAAAACATGGTGACACAATCTGTATCCAAATCCAGCAAAGGATATCCAATTCATTGCAAGGGAAAAAAAGAATCCCATAGGTTATAGTGAAAAATGGGAGCCTTGCAATGTGATTCTTTCCTTTGCCACCTGAGGCATTACAAATAGGAATTCAAGGTAAGGGCACATCTATTGCCATGTCCATTATCAGAGTCACAAGGTTCTGTGTGGGTTATGTCAAAGGATGATGTCTGGAGCATGTGAATTGAGACAAAGAGGGAACATGCTTATGTGGTGATACAGTTTCTTTCCGAAAGTCTCTCTCTAGGCTGCACGCTGGCACATTATCTGTAAAGCGGTTTCAGCCACACCAAGGGACCTCATGCAGTGATGAATATGGCCTGGGCCAAGCCGACCTTGAGCTATCTCAAACCCCCTGCCCTCACCTGGTTGGAAAGAAAAACAGGCACATGCAGACTCCTTGATTCCCACTTGAAATGACCCATGGCTCTGAGCAGAAGCGGCCTCATAGCACCAGAGCTGGAAGCAAGCTTCTTAAAAGTTTATTTTGCAGAACTGTTTTGCTTGTTTACTCCAGCTACATCTATATTGACACAATGTTAATAACACTTACAGCACAAAGTACACTCTAAGATGGTTTCTGAGAGGGTTTGATTTACCTGGTTTAATTTAAGTGTTGTTAATCTTACATTGAAAAATACATCTATGAGATTCGGTATGCGAATCTGGGGGAAGACTTTGAGGTTTCTAGGTCCTAGGGCTACTCAAGAGAGAAAGCTCTTTCAGGGAAATAAAAATAGCAGAGAGGAAATACTGTAAATCCTGCGTTCTTCTAAGAGAAGTAGAGCAAAGTTCTCCCTGCAGAAGGTCACAGTGCTGGCCTGCTCATTCTTTCAATCTTTTTTTCCAGTTCTGCTAAGTCTGAAGGCACCCAGACTTGGATGGCCACGGACTCCAGCAGAATGCTCTTTTTAAAAGTCTAAAGTCTATGAGAACTGGTTTTGGGGAAAGAACGCCACTGACTGACAGTGTCTGCTTTGCTCTACTTCAGGGAAGTGATTTTCACATGACAGCTCCAGCTGCCCTGCTTCCTTCAATCACCTTTCTGCTCTAAACAAGTTACATTCAAGCAGCAGGTAGACTGCTAATGGAAGAATGGGCTCCCTCTTACATGTGTTTGAGACCCTGGCTCAACTGACCATAGCTGTTCACAATAACTTATGGTGATTCATAAAATAAACCACCTTTTCATAAAACTTGGTTCATCGCTGTAGGCATTAAAAAGGAATGAATACTGAAACTCACCCAGTATTATATTTGAGACAGGTACTCACACATCATTAAAGTGTATCTCAAAATGCCCTCCATGGATCTCATCTACAGGGACAGAGAAAACACAACAGCAGGATAAAACTAAGATAAAAATACAGGCCTTTGATTCCTAACCCTTTTTCTATATATGCATTTTACTGATTTATTTCATACACAATATTTATTAGTATTACTGCAGGTCCTGAGATTACTAACAAATTAATACACATATAGCTGATAAATATTATCACCAACCCAGATAGCCAAACACTGAGAGGGGTCTTATCAGCTTCAGTCCTGGAGTGTCCATGGGAACAATGATCATACTGTGCTGCTCGTACCTGATCAAGACAAAATGCACAAGTTACAACTAAATTTGAGCTTCCCTTCTGTCCACTCTCTCCACTTTTTTAATTTTCTATCTTCAATTTAGCATTCGCATAAAGCCAATGTTGAGATTTACCTACACCGATTACAGCCCTCCTGCCTGCATGCAGTGTGGCATGCCTGCTTCAACGCTCCTTGAATCATCAGTCAACAAGTAAAAACGTACTACTGGCATCTAATGCACCACGACTGAAAAACTACTTCTATCACTTCTATGCAAATACTTCTGTACCACCCAGTCCATTTCTGCCCCTCCCCCACATTTCTTTTTTGTTCTCAAAACATGTTTATCATAACCATCGTCTTCGCTTGCCTATAGTTTAGGAAAAGAAACCCCATGTTTAAATTCCTTCAGAATATTTAAGGTCAGCTATTAGTCACACAGAACAGGCGGTGACATCCCAGATCCCTGAATTCAGTCTCCAGTTCTAGTAAGTGCAGTATCACATAATCCCCTCCATGAACTTCAGTTCAGCTTTGAAGAGCTCAACAGATGCCACTGTCCATACAGCCGCTGGACAAACCATCCTGTATGCTGTAAGCAAGTTACTGTTTACTTCTCAACAGAACCTAGCCAAATCTAAAACGTTAAGATAATCAGTGGAATTTGGGCTAAAATCCAACTTAGAGATATAAATGTTCCAATTCTTTTGTCTTACAAGCTGTGTGATTTTAATGGAATCGGTCATGAAGCATTTTATTCATTACTTGTGTAAGTTTTTGTAAAAGACAATTTTAGTTTGGTAATAAGAGTTGAACAACAGATTTATTTTACACAAGAAGAGGGAAGTATTATATTTACACATATAGGAATGGAATGAGTAGGTCTGATTAAAGATGTGCAATGCTCCCTGCTCACACAACTTCACATAACGAACATCCTATGTTTCAAACTTAACTTTCTATACCTACAGATAACTTTGTGAAAAACTTAGTAGATAACTTCAGGTCTCTGATGTGCCACTTGTACTCATTCTGTTCAGGGAAGCTCTGAAAAGTTTTGGTTTTATTATCATTTAAGCAAGCAATTCTTACTCTTGTTAATTGTTTTATACACTATACTTATGAAATAAATTGTAAGCCACAGATAGTTGTTGGCTGAACAACTAATGCAGGCTAAAACTAATGTGACCAAGATAAAGTTAGTGAACCCCCAAAAATGTCCTGATCCAATTCATCACACAGCTGCGTGAACAGTAGAGCTAGTGCAATGGAGGGGGGAAGCATGCGGGTGCAAGTTGAAAAGGTTGGGAGGCTTCAGTCATCAGCAGCTGACATCAAAACAGGAGCTTGATCAGCAACGTTCTTCTCTAAACAGACACATGCACAGGTTTAAAACCCCCCTGTAATTCACAAGCACATCCAACTGATCAAGGCAATTAAAGGTATTTCACTTAAAATTTTTGCAAGCAGTGACTCCTCCAGGAAACAAGTTTTAGGTAACTCTTTGAACCTCCTAGGACTCCTTACCTGGATGCTGAGGAGTTTTTGGTTTTGCCCATTACAATTGCAACTTTGCAATTTGGGTTCCCAGCACCTTAAAAGTCACAAACACAAAAATAGTTTTTAATAAAAACATCTCAATGTAGAATCAAATGGAGTTTCATATGAAAAAATCTTACTCCCTTTCGTGATAAAGGAGCAAAAGCATGCAATCTACTTCTGTGTTTATACTCTGAGTAATCAGACTGAAACAAAATACATCTTATTGCTTAACATGTAAAAGGGAGTAGACTTGTGAGGAGGGGAACAATGAAAAGCCAAACATCCAAACCCTCCAGGATTTGAGGGTTTGGATCCATAATCTGTTTCTACAAAAAGATAACAAGAAGGTACTTGAAATGGAATCTAATTACTTCTGTCTCCATTACAGCTAAGCAAATAAGTGTGATACAAAAGCACACCTCAAGGTGAGATGCTGCCATTTCAGAAGTAACACTTCTTAAAACTATAAAGACCAGAGGATCTATGTGGGAATGAAATGCCCACCACATTATAACCAAATTATGCAAATAAAGCTATCAAAGGGTTACCACGGTGACTTTGCTACTACTTCAGCTAACTTCTCTGGAATGAAGGTTTTTTCCCCCTTTATGCAAATGATTTTAGTTTGCACTTCAAAGAAAGATCTGAATGGAAATCGTTACCTGAAAATAATCTGCTAGCATTTCAAGCCATTTATAACACTATTTGATACAAGTCTTTGTAGCATAAAGCTAGCAATTTAATGTGCAAGTCCTAAAGAAGAATCTACTGTTAATTAAAATGGCATCTTATTTCTAAGAGCCTTAATCCTCACTATCTTTTTCTTTAAGGTTTCTTAGTACCAAAGCATGCTCTCATTCCTTTCAAAGTCTCACACAGACAATAAAGCTAGAGAAAAGGGGTCAGGATTATATCTGACATATGTAACAATCAGTAAATCTTTTATTGCTGTCTCAATGCAGATGACAAGCTTCACAGAGATTTAATTCAAGATTTGATCTGTACCAACTCGGTTTGTTTTGAGGTCAGAAACAAAGATGACTTTTTAACTTCTCTGGCAGCTGCTATCACACGGTTTGGGAGCCTCCGGTCTAGACAATAGAACCACCTGGCTTTGAGCTGAGCTACTTCCTCCTAAGAACAGCCACTGTGATGGTCGGGAAGTGGGAGAGAGATTTATTTCGTTCTGATAAACACTGCCTGTTTTGAGGGCCAGGCTGCTGGCTGTTCACTTTCCTCTTTTGCAATATGCTATTCATCCATTGTTTTCAAAGTGGGGTTATATCTGTGGCCCGTGAGCTGTACAATGCTAATCAGCTAAAATATCTGAGTCAAAAGCTGGGGTGGGGGGGGAATAAATCAGCTTGGTAAAAAAAAGATAGATCTCAAACAGTTGGCTCATTTGGGCAACTGCAACAAGTGGGTGACCAGCCACCAAATAACACAACATATGCTTTGCAATGTACTACCCTGCAAAGAGAAGTGCTCACCCTTAAGGGGTATTTGGCTCTTCTCCTTTTCCACAGAAGGTAAAGAATTGCACAAGTGGTATTTTCTAAACCACATTTATCTTGAAGTGAGGTTTACAACAAAAGATATTCTAACTTTCTGGAATCTCTTCAAAAACTGTTTTGTAAACAATCCTCAAGTCACATCCCTACTTCAAAAAAAGGCAAATTTCACCATATTGTATGAAAAAAATCAGAAGAAGCTTTCATGTTGAACTTAGCGAGGAGTTCACTGAGAGCTAGACATCTGGTTAGATGCTCTAAATCATGAGTACAAGTTTCTGGAAGGCAAACTAATACCTCCGTTTCAGATGTGCTTTTTCTCATCTGAACACAGCAAAGGCAGGCAGATTCCTGGCCTTTCCACTCTTTAGAGTCTGAAGTTCTGAATACCGAAAACAAATTTTATGCAACTTTGACCCAAAAACGCCAGAAAGAAGTTCTGATCTAATGCAAGACTCTGAAAGACTCCAGTGCTTTGGAAGAAATGCAGACTGCCTGGATGGAATAAATCTCTCATTTGTAAATGGCATTTTTACATTACTTACAAAATTCAAAGAAGCTGCTGGTGGATGGAGTAAAGAGTCAGAGAAGCCTGTCATTTTGGCAGGAGTGAGTAGTAGTTTTGCAAGAAACTCACAATTGAACAAATAGAAACAGCAGAGATTTTAGAAGGTCAGTTTTAAGTATATTTCCATATTGATAAGCTTTTTCATATATATGTCTGCACAACCTGTCCAAAACTTTTAAACCACAATGCTGCTACATTGGGAAAGATTGTAATTTTAACTAATGTATTATATTTTTTAACCTTCATGGCACTCACATAGGCAAAGACAGTGATATTTTAAAATGTGCTTAGAGGGCTGATCACAATCCTATTAGAAGCCTAATCTTTGCTATCAGGGGGTGTAGCATGCTTAAGATTACTGATCTTCACACAACTTATACAGGTTCTTTCTGGTGGAGAGTACTAGATGTGGCACAGACACGGACAGTACAACCTTTACTTAAAGAAGCTGCCATATAACCTGGTTTCAGAAGCCAATAGCACTTAATTCTTGCAATCTAGCTACCCATTTTTCAGTGTCCAGTCTTCACATTTTTGGCTAAGACAGGATAATCTAATCTACTACTTGAATGCCCAGAATACCTATGACTCTTGCCATGTTGGCTGCTGCACCAGTGAGCCTGGTGGGTTATCTCTCTCTCTTAAAGGTCAGGGGTCTGCGGTGACATTACGGACTTGGCAGCTTCCTAGAAAGGCATTGATAAACACATGTTCTGGACTCTCCTACAAGAAGAAACTGGACTGAGTAGGGTGGATGGCAGTGTGGTATTGATTGTTATAACATGGGCATCTTCTAATGGAGAAAAGGGGCGCCTGCAGTAATTTCTATCCACTAGCACAATGTATTCCATAGTTTTATTGCATCTTCTCCAGATAACACTGCTGGACATCTGGTTCATGTATGGTAAAGATTATAACGTACCTGCAAGCAAATTGGCTACAACCAGTAAAGACAGAGACAATGTTAGGGTTCTGCAGCTAATCAGCAAGGGCTACGCAGTCCTGCCACTGAATGTGGCTGCTAGTCATTCCCAGCTAGGGCTCACAGTCTCAGATGGTGCCAGTGAGAACAGCTGCTCTCAACAACATTTAGGAATGTTTTTTTCCTCACCTTCACCCCACTTTTACACAGCCACAAGAGCTTCTCAGTTAAACAAGAGCCATTGTCATTTTGCACTCACTCTTACTTATTAAATAATTTTTGTTATTAAATAATTTTTGTTATTTTTGAGCCTATAGGGCCATACTGAAATGTAATATTACATGACAGTATTATTTCTGTACCCTGACTGGAAGTTCTGTCCTCTCTGCACCCTGCAAAGTTAAGAGGAGCTGAGGTACTCTAATAAACAGCACAGGATTTACATGAACTGCCTTCCTACAAGCCTACCCACAGGACCTCTTCAGCACTGGTAACACAACCATCTTTTCTGGGGGCAACACACAGAGATATTTCCCTGGGAGCTTTCTCAGTTCTGCCCTGATTATTCTATCTTATTGGGGAGCGTATTGACACAAAGCCCATTCAGAACTGAGAGATAAGCTTATTTTAAAGAGATATAGCTCTGGCCTCTAAGCAACGACACGACTTGCGAGAAGCAGACATGCTGGAAGCAACCCAAATGTCTTATCTGCCACTGTGAAGAACACCAGTGAAGTGCTGTGATAACTCAAGATGAAAACACTGCAGAAATATGCACAAATATTGCAGCGTTCTTTCTCTAGATTCCAATTCCCCTCAACCGATTTTTCTTTCTCATTGTGAATGCAAATGAAGCTAGAAGCATGTGGAAAACATCTGTCTGTTACAGTCTTAGCTGCCATTTTGAAAATCCTTTCCTTTCACATATTCTAAAATAGTTGAAGCACAGACAGATGGCTAATCCAGCCATGGCAGGTGCATCAATTTAGCCAGTGTGCCAAAAAGCAAATCCTGACCTCTAGTCTGCTCAAAATCTCTCTCTGTTGTCTGGCATCAGTATTGCATTTACTGAAACTTAGAGTGCTACAGGATACAGGGTAATTAAAAAAAAATAAAAGCTCTGGAAGATAATGGAAGGCTCCTGACACTCTGCCCAAAAGACCAATTTGATTGTGGAAATTTAAGCAAGATCCAGTCATTTTAGGAATTCTTAGCACAGGTAAGTCCATGCCTCAGTGCAGAAATACATCTGCATGTAAACTGCAGAACTTCTCCATCTTCCCTTTCCCGTAAAACTCTTCTCTTTTGACTCTTTATAATGCAGACAGCACACTGCAAGTGGAAGAAACCTCATGGATGGAATAGTATCTTTTTATTTTTCTTCTACAGTATCTGCCTGGCTTGCAGTTTCTGTAGAAATATCATCAAACACTAACTTGATTATGAGCCTGACTGGTCACATTCAAGTCCCTGAGAACCCTCCCACAGGATGCAGGACTATCTGCTTGTACTCTGGTTGACAATTTACCACTTGCTTTCACATCTTTTCCCTATCACCTTCCTGGTTTTGTTCAATATCACATACTGAAAGAACAACCTCCCCATCTTACAAAAAGCAAACTCATCTTTCTATTGTATCCCCTAAAAAATTACTTGAAAAGGGGATATAAGGGTCCCTTAAAACCTTATAGAGGCAGCCATCAAAAGCACAGTAGTATCCTGAGGAAAGAATATAGTGACACCATACAGGTAACTCTGCCCCAGATAGACCTCCCCCCTTTCTCCCCTTTTCAAATTTTAAATGTCTGATTTCATAAAAGCCTTTTAATTATGTAAAAAACCCCATTTGGACTTTAAGGAATAAAACAACCAACAACTCAGTGAAATAGTAAGAGTCTTAACCTTCCAAAGAACACTCGCATTCTGGTTTGAACAGGCAGGAACATAGGAAATGTACATGTTCAACATGAGAGGAGTTTCCAGGAAAACAGGATTTTTTTTTTTCTTTTCTTTTTTTTTTTTTTTAAACTGGCAAGTCAAAATGAAAGTGCAACTGACTTCCAGATGAGGGTGTGGTGCTTGAAGACAAAATGCAATGTCAGACCAATTCAGATCATTTCACTGAAGCACATCTCAATTGCAGTACCTGCTACTAGTCTGCTGACAAAAGGTTAGTTTTGTTTGAATATTTACTGTTCTGTATATTAAGTGTGATATACTTATCTTATTTACATAGAGAAGAGCTAGGATTTACTCTTAGTTAAGCTGGCTTTACAGAGAGACATCATGTGAAATGAGGCGCATGCTAATTTCCAGTCTTAAAATTAGATTTGTTCAGTAGAACAGAATACTGCTTAATTCATTAAAGAAAAAAATCTGTCTGTTTAAACTGGGCATATTAACTTAATTCAACATGTATTCATACAATCCCATGTCAAGTTTAAACACACAGAAACACCAAATTTATATCTAAATGGAAAGCTGGAATAATTCTGCAATGAAACATGCAAAGCTGTCTATTAATATATCTATTAATATACCTCCTAGAAAACAGTACTTGAAAAAACAGCTGAAGTTCTGAACTGTTTGGGTACTTGTGGGCAGTTTTGTATGTGATAAGATTCCTTTCTGTGCATAACATCCTGAGAAGTCTCCAGCTGTAAGATGCAGTGTACCCACAGCAATTTGATTCTGTAAGAAATTCCATGTGGGCATAAGGCAGCTCACTGTGTAGGATGGAGACTAAACTAAGCCTGTTTCACCACTGTTCAGCACCTGACTCGCACAGGACTGCTCTGCTTAATGTAATGGGCATGTATACATGCACCTGAGAAACAACATTAACAGGAATGACAAATATGAATAGGCATGTTAGACAAAATGTGACTGTGTTTTTAAGGGAGAAATATCAACTGTTGCATTTTAGATAACTTTGTTGCCATCAAGAACTCAGGTCAGCCAAATGCATATCAGACAGCGAAGCATGTTCCTTGTCACAGCCAAACTGCTTTGTGATACGCAGACTTCCTGAAGTTTGCACTGAAATGTTTATTGTTTTGCTTTCAAGCAAATTTGCCAGTGATTAAGCATCCCCAGATGGGTTCTGTAATAAGTGTTTTAGACCAGAACCAAATCTTTTCAGTTTAACTTTTAATTTTATTCTAATCTTGGCTAAATGGATTAAACTCTCCCTGCACCAGTTTCTCTTCTACTAAAAAAAAAAAAAAGATACATGACTTTCTCCTCAAAGTACTATAAAGCTGCAGAATATCACCCCTGCTGAAAAATCCTGCTAACACAGCTTGTTAGGCATAGAATAGACATCCCTTGCCAAACTAATAAAGAGAATTACTGTGTTTTTCCATTCTGCACACCTCATTTAGGCAACAGTAAATGACATTACAAGACTTAAGAGTAATCATTGTTTAAAGTTTAATGGGAAGTGATTTGAAATGTTAACAAAATAATCCAACAAAGTAATTAAGGATGAAGCCAAACTAAATAGTTAATTTCTAACTAACTAGCACACTTTTTAAACAATTCAGATAGCAGATTCACTGAAAAAAAAAAATCAAGCAAAAATAGAAATTATTCATTTCTTTCTATTTAATTGGTCTGCATCCCTGAATATGAGATCAATCAGTAACTTATTTTTCCTAGTAGACAGAATACATTAAAAAAAAATTTAAGAGTTACTGTTTATAATAAAGGTTTGGCAACCCTTCATTTAAACCCTTGTCTAAAAAACAGAAATGGTATTTGGAGTTTTTTCAAGTTGGAAAAAGCCAAGCTTGAAAAAGCTCTGGGGCAGAATATCAGATAAGAATCTGCTTTCAGTAACATTGGCCTCAAGTTCTGAAACACTGCAGAGGATGAGAAAGGGGCATGTGTTTTTCATTCTTAGCTACCTTTAGCTACTGCTGTTAAGAAATCTTAATCCCATTTACTTCAAGAAAACAGGGCACTGCAGGACTGTAGTTTACAATAGAAAGAATTTCAGCAAATTAGTCAATGAACACAATTACAGAAAAAGAAGAAAATACTGTAGGACATGACTTGCTTAAGACACAGTCTGAAAATATGAACGCTGAAACTTCAACCTAAGCTAGCAGTGAGAATACAGCCTTAGTGTTTATGGAGTAAATCTGTCATGAGATAGTACTTGAAAAACCAGCTGAGGTTCTGAGCTGTTTGGGTACTTGTGGGCAGTTTTGTATGTGATAAGATTCCTTTCTGTCATAACATCCTGAGAAGCTGTAAGATGCAGTGTACCCACAGCAATTTGATTCTGTAAAAAATTCCACATAGGCATGGCTCACTGTGTGGGATGGAGACTAAACTAAGCCTGTTCCACTGCTGTTCAGCACCTGACTCCACCACTGTGCTTTATATAATGGGCATGTATATGTCTGCCTGAGAAACAACAAGCACACTCTCCCTATGTTATACTCATACCCCAAATTTGCCAAAATTTATGATAGCAGGCACAGAATACTACTGCTTGCCTCTCAGCTTTAATCTGTTAGTATTCCTTATCCGCTCTATTGTAATAGCATTTAAGCCTTCAACTGGTACTCCTTTGCTTTGCAGAGGCTGTAGAGAGGCAGGTGTAATTTCAACCCTATAAAGGTACAGACAAATTTATTTTGCAATGGAATATTGTCAAACATAACTGAGTCAGAGTAGTTTAAGCAATTATGGCTTCTCAACTGAAATGTGGAAACCAGTGAGGTGCACTCCAAGCATCTTGCAATCTCAAATGCTAAGGTTAATGAAAGCATTTCAATTGAATCCATTTTACTTTGCATTCCACACATGCATGTAGTCAGTTACCCCATTTCATGTGAGAATTTGAGACAGTCTGTTCTGCCTCCATCACTGTCTAGCTCTACTTTGATTATTTACGAATGTATTCTCAATATCCAACTTCTTTAAACTTGAGATGTATAAGCAACCAGCAACCCTGAGCAAGGGGTTTAGGTTTCAACAGAAATTTTAAAACTTAAAACCAGTATTATTTCTTTGGTGTTCCCTTCTCCCTCCTTTTTTTGTGTGTTGTAGCTTTGCCATGGGCTGGGATATGAATAACTCAACTGATTACTGGATTGAGGACGAGGAGAATGATCTCAACTCTGTTATAGATTACAATACCTACGAGCTTCTCTGTGAAAAAAGTGATGTGAGAAATTTCAGGAAATTATTCCTTCCTGTGTTCTATGCATTGGCTTTCACTGTGGGAGTCGCTGGAAATTCATTAGTGGTCGCAATTTATGCCTATTGCAAGAAACCAAAGACTAAGACGGATGTCTACATCATGCATCTAGCCATTGCTGATTTGCTCTTGCTCTTTACACTCCCTTTTTGGGTTGTGAATGCCGTGCAGGGATGGGAGCTTGGAAACTCAATGTGCAAGCTCACTGCTTCTCTGTACACCATGAATTTCAGCTCTAGCATGCTGTTCCTGGCCTGTATCAGTGTGGATAGATACAGGGCCACTTCTGAATCCCGGGGTCATAGAAGAATTGGTAAACACTGCAGTGTTACCTGCATCTGTGTCTGGCTGTCTGCCATTTTCCTCAGTATCCCTGAACTGATATTTAATCAAGTCAAGAAACACAATGACAGGAATGAATGCTTTCCTGTATTTCCAGTGAACATGGAAACAGTCTTAAAAGCAACCATTCAAATCCTGGAAATCATCCTGGAATTTCTGCTTCCTTTCCTAGTAATGCTGATCTGCTATTCAGCTACTGCTCGAGCAATCTTTAGATCTGCAAATGCTAAAAAATCTAGACCTTTCATGGTTCTGCTGGCAGTAGTGGCTACTTTCATTATTACTCAGCTACCTTACAACATTGTTAAGTTCTGGCAAGCCATGGATATCATCTACATGTTGATTACTGACTGTGATGCAAGTAAAACCATAGACATTGCACTCCAGGTCACCAAGAGCATAGCTTTGTTTCACACCTGCCTGAACCCTCTTCTCTATGTCTTTCTGGGTGCCTCTTTTAAAATGCGTATTATGAAAATTGCAAAAAATTATGGATACTGGAGAAGACAACAACAGAATGGAAGACCTGAAGAAATTTCTCTGAATTATGAAGACAATACTGAAGAAACAATTAGTTTCACTATATAGACTCTCCATTACTTTCATTATCTTATATAACCAGGGGAATTATTTACTAATTCTGGGGGTATTGTTTCAGCAGCTGTTTGTCCGCGAGTCAACTTTCAGATTAATTTCTGAACCTGCAGACTAGCCAAGACACTACAGAAAAAAAACCCCAAGATTTAAATTTAAAAGGGTCACAGTACTAGGCACTTAAATAGCCATGTAATGAACAATCTGTACATGTCTAAACATATAATTAAAACCGAAAAAGAAACCGTCTGCAATAAAACAGCAGTACAGGAACTTTTGTATCAAAAGTTAATAATCTTGTGTTTCTCCAACTATTTTGTAAAACTTCAGAACATTTGCCAAATAAGTCAGTTCCATTTTTTTCCTCAGTTATTATTCCATAGATACACTTGCAGCTTGAAATGAGGTATCAGTTCATGGCTGAGAATTTGGGGGGGGTGGGGTGGTAACCATTCTCTATATGTTTCCACATATGTATAGCAACAACAACATCCTCCACAAAAAACAGTAACTCCTTCTCTGTAAGTACCAAAAAATGACCTTTCACCTCTCCTTTTCTGCTCACCCTAAACTTTAACAAGCCCAGTGCCCTATGGGAGGCACATTCTAGATCTCTGTAAATGTCATGTCAAATGTAAATGCTAAAGTAGTGCAGTCAAAGCATTAGCTGAAATGTAAGAAAAAGTTAAGTTAATCTTCAGATACAGGGCCTGGAATTTCTAGTCAGAATTTGTAAAATGAATCAAACACTGCAATAACTATCTGCTAAAATATATGGAGATACAATAAAATAAAAGAATACAAAAAGTGCACTGGCTGTCATTTATTCATATCTTTATGTTTGTTTTGTTTTAGTAGGTACTGACATCTCTCATTATAGGCATTTATCAACCAGCAAAGGCTAGAGGCCTTGCTTGATGAATGAGAGAGGTTCTGACTCCATATGGACCTCATGGTCGGTGGGATTTACAGTTTTTCCATGGAGAGGTACCAAAGCTGTCCCCTGCCACAGTGATGGTGAGGATTCCGGGAAAACAGCAGTTTTCCACTACTCTCTGGAAGCATTTCAAATATATTGACATATTAGCTTTCAAAATTAAAAAAGTGGTATTAGAGCATACTGTCCCTGCCTTCAAACATCCCATGGGCTCTGACAAAATGCCTGATCTATGGCTTATGAAAGCCAACAAGAATCTCTCATTTTTAGACACTGTTCCTAGTTACACAATTATGGACTGGAAGAAAAAGCTCTAAAATGACAGACAACAAACAACAGTAGTATAAACAAGACACAAGCCTCTTCTCTCTGTTTGGACAACAAAAGCTTACAGAATTTCTGCCCAGTATTTTCAGAAATAGTAGGCTGTGAACGAGTAAGTCAGAAGTGGTCTACAGATGGTCTACACATACACCATAAATCTGACATGTTTAAGCCATAGTGGATTTACTATAGATGTCCAAAGCACCATGCAGAGCATGGTAAGAAATTCCAGTTCTTCCACGAAGTAACTGACTCCTTGCATGTGTGATTTATGATTTGTCTTCACAAATACAGAGTGGCTGCATCCAGAGTGACATTCTGACCAGGCTGTCAGGCTTCTGGAATTCCCAAGCATCCAAGGTCCTGATGTCCCACTCAGAGTAAAAAGGAAAAAAAAAAAAAAAAAAAAAGAAAAACCAAACCAAAACAAAAAAAAACACCCAAAAAACCAACTGGGCAGAAAAGGAGACTCTGATTAAGGCAGAGCTGCATGTATGTGTTTCTCAAACTTCTTGAAATTGCAGCACCTTTTGTGCATCTGTCTTTTATGCAAATCTGACTGTCCTAATTATTTTTATTAGAAATAAGACAAACCAAATCATGCTTATTCTCTTATGTTTACTCTCCTTTTTATAATTCACGTAACTAATTTTATGAATAATATTTTGTGTGTGTGACCTCCTACAAACTTTCCCATTACTTCCTTAGGAACTGCAATGCGCAGTTGGGAGACACTGACCCAGAGCAAAGGTAGCAGCCAGCAGTTAAGCAACACTCTCAAGTCAAGAGACAAGACACCATGTCTCCTTTTGTCGCCAGTATTGCAGTACTAAAAAAGAGAGCGAGCCCTGTCTTCTGGTGAGTCTAGGTATTGCACAATATATCAGTAGGTAGCTGCCACACTCAAAGGTACATAAATGAACCATTCAAGTTTCACTCCAGTTAGCAACTGAGTTTATACAGTTGGCTTCCAAACTTCCAGGGAATGATGATTTTCCGGTTGTTGTCATGTATGTTTCAGTAAAAAAGTAATGGTACTATAATATCAAGGACATTTACCACTTACAGTCTAATCCATTGATTTTTCTGTGAAGTACAGTGTAAGAAAATTACCTGTAAGAGTCAGTCCAACAGCATCACAGGCTCGTTTAAAAAGCAGCCAAATTTTACTGTGACTACACAGTATACTCAAACCTCACACAACAAGCTGCCAAAGACAGCTTCATAAAAACAAAATTAAAGGCTACAGCCTTTAATGGAAGGAGGAAACGTTTGGAAAGATGGAAAGAGGTAGCGTTTAAAGAACAATAGTTGTATTCATTCTGTGAACAAAACTCAGAGGTTCCAAAAAGGGCCCAAAACCCCAACTTGGATTTGAGTCTTGGACTTTGCTTCGTAGAACAAAAGCTCGATTCAGCTCTTTCCGTTGTTTTACATTCTGTTGCCTTTACCCAAGAAGGGACAATTTTCTATCTCAGAAATGGAGCACAAATACTTTTGTTTTATAAGTTCTTGGAAAGAATTTTAGACTTAGCCATTCTTATTTAGGGTTTCTGTACTTACCACTGCTCCACCACTTCTTGCCATTGACCACGTAACTGCTTCCATCTCGCTCAATGCTGCATTGCAAATTGGTGGCATCACTTGAAGCCACATCAGGTTCTGTGTTAAAGAAAAAAACCAAAACAAACCACTGGATTAAATACAGGTAGTACTACCACCACAAATATAGGGATCTAGATATACTATATTGACAGTAACACTGTTTTGCTCCCAGTAGAAAAGCTGTTTTCAGAACCTTGCTCTGCTGGTGGTCAAAGGCTTTCTATTTTCTAACAACCTGTTATTCATAGCCAGTTTAAACTTACTTCTTCTTGGGCTCAGACTACTCTTTATAGTCAACAGCCTTCTTCCTTCCATGATGTTTTAAAATCCTTCCCCCTTCCAATATATTTATAGATAACAGTCATATCTCTCCTCAGCCTTTTTTCCCCCTAGGCTCTTCTCAAGTGAAAATAAAGAGATTTAAACTACTTTTGTGATGGTTTATGAAGGTTACACAAAGCAGTTGCCAGCAAAATGTCATCAGTTATTGTTTGGAACAGGAAAGATTCTTCCTCTCTCCTTTCACCCTTAATTTCTTTTATAGGCCATCTTCTTTAAAGCAAAAGTATCTCTTTCCTCTTGGGGAAAACAGTGAAACAGATTTCGCAAAATAAGGGGCCAGCTCTGCAAGACTGAGTGCTCTCAACTCCTGCTGACACAGAAAGATCAAGATTTTGACATCACATGTTCAAAAGCTACCTTCCTAAATCAACAGCCAGGCCTTCCACAGATGCTGAATGCTACAAGCTTTCAAGAACAAAAATGAATATAATGCTGAGCTACGGACATAAAGCAAGTGCATCATATGTTTTGCAAGTTATCTTCAGGTTATGTCTTAAAACCTCTACCTATGACATACTGCGAAACTACACAACTTTAATGACAATAATCATACTTGTACCTACATGTATGTTTCTAGAGAACCCCAAAGCACATTACAAAAAAGGGTAAGTTCTATTGTAAATCTGTTTGGTACACAATAAAATGTATTTTACTAGTACTAAAAATAAATTGAAAATATATGGAAAGCAAATACTAATTATTGTAATAATGAAAAATGATAACTATTGGGGAAGGGCAGTAAGGATGCTTCACTTTGCACTCACACCTCATACGTGATTTCATATTCAAACACAATCACAGATACAGTGAAATTTCTGTATTAACTCATTAACATATAACAACTTGTAGTTTTGTACTTTTTGCATATGCTGTGTGAAATTTCTGCCAATTGCCTCTAACGTTTTCCTGGAGAAATATTTACCTGTCATGCAGAAGCAAGAACTAATTTTCCCTTCTAGGAGAGGCTCCAGCCACTCTTTCTTTTGCTCTTCAGTCCCATACATGTGCAGGACCTCCATGTTTCCTGTGTCTGTAAGAAATCAGCAGTCATGTTTACTTCTTGAGACACACAACTTGTAAGGTGTAAGATGCTCAACTTTTCAATGGTCTCAGTGCTGTAGTTACAGGACAGGGTTGCTAACTTGATGCATGACAGTTGAAAACCTCAGGAGCAAAGAAGCATTTCCCCATCTCCTCAGCTATTAGCGCATAGTCAAGCTGGCTGAGACCACTGATATCTGGGAGAAAAAGGTTCCACAGACCTTCTGCTTTGGCCATTTCCTGTTGAAAGAATCAACAGAGAAAAACACTAGCAATAAATCTTAAAAAAAAAAAAAAAAAATTAAATTCTGGCTTGCTGCCCATTTTCTTCCTTCTTGCCTAACATACTGTCCGATATATCTGATGCCTTTTTTCAATAGCTATTTTCAATAGGTACAGTCTTGGACTTAAAGTTCAGACATACCTCTCACAGAACTCACTTTTGCTTTTCTCCTCTCTCATTCGTATCTCTCACCTCCTTTTGTACACTTCCTTCTTCCTTTCCTTACACTGTTCCTCACACTGTTTCTTTCCATGCAGAGTAACTTCTCCAGCAGCATACATCAAACTTTCTTACACTCCACGTCAGTGCCTGTTTCTTTTCTAGCACACTGCTAGAGTGCTTAAGAATATTTATTATCCCATACCTTCAGTCTCTCAAGCAGTGTTGGTTTCTTTCATTTTTCCTCAGTATTTCCATGTCCAGCATAGTATTTTATTATTTCCTTAGAGAAACAATTTAAAAGATGCTTGCTTAAATTAAGAACACATGTAACATACACAAGGAATAACATGGTGTCTTTTCCAGCCCTCCACCCCAAGAAACCAACAAAAAAATCTTTAACACAGGTTTTTATTATGTAGTTGGTTCATTATAAAATTAAAAATATAATTAAAAATCAAACTACAATCTATTCATTTTGCAAGACTTTAAATGCGTCATGGAGATGACCACAATCAGTACCTTATTTCATCCCATTTTGGGGTGGTTTAAAATATGTGATGATGATGGTAGAAGGTCAGTGTTTTCTGCTGATACAAGTAACTGTTACCAACAGTATGCGCAAGAGGCATAAACCCAAAAGTAAAACAACAAATAAAAGCCAGATGTACTGACAGTTAAGATTCAGGTTTCCCATCACAACGTTCAGATATATAAGCCAGTTAATCTTTTTTTTTATGTGAGAAAAAACACAAAGAATAAATTTTTTTTCCTGTCAAAATGATTCCTTAACAGATTATATAAACAGTCATTCCGAGCACCACTGATTAATACTAAGTAACACTTTGTATTCAGTAATCCTAGTATTTTCAGGAGTATGTTTTAGTGAGGCCCAGGATTTCATCACAGCTGGCCCAGAACTAGTTTTAGAATGAATAAAAGTAGTGCCCTCTTCTGAAAAATCACACAATAAGACAAATTCCGAAATAGAATTTACAAGTCCTGATTCACAGTCCCTGTTATCAGAAATAACTTACAAGCACAATGCTACTCATCTGCAAAACTTGCATGGCTATTTGTGGTTCATTTGTTTTTAAAGCAAGCACATTAATTATTGCAAGGCTTCCTTGAACAATCTAAAACTAGTTACAGACAAACTTCTAAGAAAATTTGCATATCAAGACTTTCTGCTCTCAACCTCTCCTTGTGATAGGCAGATGCATTAATCTTTTAGATTAGTATGTCCTCTACACTTCTGCCTGACTGCAAAGAAGAAAAAAAAAAAAAAAAGCCGAAAAACCCAATTCTGCTATAAAAGTCATCTGTGCTTCCATGAGGCTAAAAGTTGAACCAACGTTCTAAATGGAAAATTTCTACTCTCCCTAGGCTAAGAAGTAAAATGCTTCATCTTATTTTCCCTTCCACTAATTAGGGACTTCTGTGGATATTTCACTATCTGATTTCAAACCTTCACTGGTATTAGATATACCTAGGAATGAGGCTACATTGATACATTATGGAATCACATTTTTTGTCATAAAAGTCATACCTTAAAAAATAAGGCAAGAAACAGAAACATTCAACTTTGTATGGTTAAAACCAGCAGTTTTCATTTTTTAACTAAGCATCTTTGCGTTTAGTACATAAGAGTTCTAGGGTTTTGTTACTGTTAAAAGTATTTTGGTAAATACCTTTTAAAAGTATCTCTTTTTAACAAGAGTACTGCTTAAACTTTAAAAAGTTTAAAAAGTAACTCATAGCTTTCATTAACAATGCATACAACATTTTAATTCTGCAAAAAAATTAATGCAGACTATAATGATTTCTGTTAATATTTTGCAATGCCACAAACATCACTGCATGAAAATAAGGCTGTTTAAAAAAAAAAAGGTAAAAAATATAGGAGGGCATGAGTTCTGTACAGCTTTACATTTTATAACTCTACTCATAAAATGATCATTTATTAACAGGTTTACCAAAAGCTTTTACCTTCTCAGCTGGATATATGTGCTGCTTCATGAACTGCTTGACCTTCAGCAGAATTTCTTGGCCTTTCCTACTTTGATGGAACAACTCTCCAGAAATGCTGTGATGTGCACTGCTGAAAGATGACCTAAAGAAGAACATTCAATGCGATAACAAGTAATAATATAAGCTGCCTTATACAGGCATTTAAATAAGTGAAGACGTTGTAAAAGTTTTGCTTTGCCTTTGACCAGTAGTTTAGAGCACTCTTACCTTTTTGAGAGCTCTAACCCTCTCTCTGCCAAAGGCTTCACAATCTTAACAAATTCATGACTATTCTCTGCAGAAGCATTTCCAACGAGATATCTAGCATATATACCCTAAAACCAGAAGAAAGGCATATATGGTATAATTATGCACTTAAAATTGTATCTTTTTTTTTTTTTTTTAGATTGGTGATTTCTTCAACTATGAAAGTAACACTTAAATGCACATATTCTTAATAGGAAAAAATTAGCACCCAGACAGATTTTACTGGGATATGTTAATACCGGGTTTGGTCCATTTCTGATAGAATAGAGATGCTTGGTGCACAAGAGAAAAACAACGTACCCCAGCTAAACTAAACGAAATTAAAATCACAAAAATTAGTAGAAAAAAAAAAAAAAGAAAAAAGAATACGCCTGCACATGATACAGCAAGCAAGCCCAGCCTGTCCCTTAAGCCAACAGACAACAGTATACACATATGATTGTTATCCACAACTACATTAACTACCCACATATACACTCTTACTCCAAATTAATACCAGGTAGCTTATCCCACATTTGGTATGCTGATCTCACGCTGCAACTCATAAAAATATATTTATGCCTTACAATGGCGGAATATCTAATTAAACAGTTACTTCTGTTAACAACGAATCAATGAAACTTATTTTCTCCTATAATCTCATCTCAAGATTGGCCTCCTATGCTCATAATAAACTGAGTTTACAACACACCCTTTTTCATCCATGGGTGGCACCAACAGGATCTTACTTATCTATCCTGCTATCTACTTTCATGAGAGCTGCAGAAACTTAGAAAGATCTTTGTTTCTCTGTAATACAGGATTTAAATTAGCCAGAGAGTCCAAAAAGGTAACGACAAAATTGCCTGCATACTGGACCATCAATAACAAAAAATCCACACATCCACATTTTCTTCTTTTTTAGCCTACTTTCCTAAGAAGTTAGCTATATCTAACGCAATGTACTTTATGTAGCAAGAATTCTATACTAGAGAGTTGTCATAAGCATCTAAGATACGGTTTCTAAAGGAACAAACTGAAATACAATGGTTACAGTTACTTTTTAAATATGATTCATATTTTGAACAAGTATTACCAAACTACAAATACTCATAATAAAAATATGAGACATTTCAGCAAATGGGAGTGTATTACCTGGGATATTGCTGCCATTTTAAAATATGACAAAGCAAGAAAAAAATTAAAGTTGGATAAAGTAGTGCTAATACCCCGGCAGTGGCAGTAAATGGAAACCAGTTCTTCAAATGAAGGAGTTTCTACAAAAAACCAAGAGAATATTTTAGAATAGTCAACATTTTGTATGATTTTTTCCACCTTATTCTTCAAACATTTGTGCAGCTTTTCAGCTTTATGAGATATTCCACTTACATAGTAAAAAACCTGATTTATCATTTCTCATGACCTAAGTGCGATACTGAGAGCCAAAAGGAAAGAATTCCAGGTAAGTGTAACACTTCCTACTGCTCCCTGCCTCCACTCCAGTCAGGAAATTAATTACATCATGGGGGGGGGGGGGGGGGGGTGCCTTTTTTTTTTTTTAATGAATGACAAATTTACATTTAAATTTTAGTTTTCTTCCATTATCTCTAAGAAAGGTTCAAAATAAACTTTTACAGAAGCAGCATACTGTGGCTACGGCACAGCTTATTAAAACAGGACTACCTTAAACCTCACTATCAGCATGTTTCCTACAATGAAGAAAACCATGGAAAAGTTCTTTTCAAGTGCAAAATGATGTTCTTATTAATTTAACTTTTTATTACTGTTTATAAAGGTAACACATCAAATAGAAATCAACCCTAGAATTCATTTCAAGAAAAAGATTACAGTTTCATACCTATGGTGTCTTTGAAACCCAAGACAGTTCCTTGACCTAAGTCCTTAATAGATGTAGGCCAAAAGTAGAATAGAGTGGCATATGCTAAATCTGCTAAAGGATGACCAGCAGTTGAAAGTTCCCAGTCCAGCACTGCCAAAACACGAGCCTTAAATAAAAATAAAAACCTCAAGTGAATGCTAGAAGATAAATTCTCTCCATGCACAAATGCACAACCCACTAAATATCCAACAGCTTTATTTGGTTACTATGTGTTTAAAATTAAAAACATGCACTGTACCTGTCTACAGCAAAACCAGTTCCTTTTAGCACTATGTAAGGATCTGCAGAAAATTAACATTCACATAGTGGCAGAAAAACAGGCATTTTTCCAATGAAAATCTGTTTTAAATTCTACTTTTTTGAGTAGTGTTCTTCCTGTCAGAAACTTCTGAACTCTTCTAGTCAAGATATGAATTAAAATATCCTAAAGAACAGTAGTATTGACAGTTGGGTTTTTTTTGTTTCCAGTCCTGTTGCACAGTCCTTTTGCACAGATACTCATGGACAGACCATGCACTAAAAATCCTAATTTATCACAATATTACACATAGATTAACACTTACATGGGGAATTGAATTTCTTAAACAGGACAGTCAATCACTGCCCAGATAGTGACATGAGCCTCTGCTGCAAGCATCCTTGCAATGGTGTCTTCAGCTGGATGGGCTGAGACTCCCCAAACCATCGTTCTGATGAATTCTTATAATCCAGCTGGTCTGCTATCCTGAACAACCCCTCCAGCCTACTCGTGATCCATGGCTACTTGAACTATGTGCAAAAGACTTTCCTACATGGTCATTCCTGCATGTACAGGAAGAGTTTCTACAGATTATTTAAAATTACCTATGTACAGTTTGGTCAATTCTTTCAACTACATCAGGAACAGCTGGGAGACTCCCTGAGACTGCCAGATTCTCTGCTCAGGGAGTCAATCAGCACATTTAAGCCTACCAACAGTATCTATCAACTGATCTATGCACAACAACGTGAATCTCTGGGATCTGTTCCTTTGTTGTGAAGCAGGCATTGCAGAGTCTTGGTCACAAATCCCAGGCATATCTTCTGGTCACAACACAGCAAATAGCATGGAAAAAAATAATGAAAATGCAATTGTGTCAATAGATAGGTAACACACATTTATTTCCACAAAATACAAAAAAATCTCTTCCTTTTGCCTAAAGATGAATGAGGAACTTTCAGGGTCTCTGTGATCCATGTGTGCTCCATAACTAAGCAGCTTTGGCAGATTTTTCCTTGCTTCCACTGGTATCACATATGCATTCAGATCCTTTTCCAAAGGCCATTGTTGTTAATTGAAGCCATACCACAGATTTCAACGGGCTTTGGATCAGATGCTTATGTAGTTTAATTAAGTGAGCCTTCAGTATGTCCTTAAGTTGCACTGAATTCAATAAGATTTATGCATATAAAATGTTTTGTTCCTGGACTTTGAAGTAGGGACTACAGCTAATGAATAAATTGAGTAACTAGCTCCTGCAATGAGAAACCAGGACTGTAATAGGTACCTAAATATCATACACAGAGTATAGAGAAGAGTTAAGTTCTCTACTGTTCCTTTCAAAGATGTATCATGCACTAAAACACCCACAGAAGTGTCTCATTACATGGTAGGAGTACAAACAAATGGAGGACCAAAAACTACTAAACACGTACAAATATGTTTCAAATACCTCTGTTGGGTGGAAGATGATGTTATCTATTCTAAAGTCCCCATGAATCAGGCTTTCTTCATTATCATCAGGTGGCAAGTTGTTTGCTAACCACTCAGCCAGTTTGTTCATGGCAGGAATATCTGTATGAGCAGCTGCATCATACTGTCTTTTCCAAGTTGATACCTAAAGAAATACAAACACTTCAACAGATTTTCCAACTGATTCACAAGTTTTTCAAGAGCACAAAATTCTGAAGCACGTGCTTCTGGGCTTTGACTATTACCATGTTACTTGTAAATTCAGTAAAACCCAGTACGTTTGCATTTGCAAATGTGGACTGTGAGATCCAAAGATGCAATGAAAACTACCTCTATTTTCTATTTCAATCCTATTTACATAGCCCAAATCTACTATTATTCCAAAAGCGAATGAATATAATACCCTGAGTATAGCATTACAGAACTGATCTGAATGTAGTAGTAACTTTATACTGTGCACAAATAATTTAACTAAGTGAAGGTGTTTGATAGCTAAAATATGATGGTTACTTTTACAAGTCATTAATAATTATCAATTTAGCTTGCAAATCAAATAAATCTTCAGAGACCTGACAAAACAAGAGAATTTTTTCAAGAGCTGTACCTGTCTTCTGCAGTATCCTGGTCCTCTACCATATCCTTGGAGACCCAATGACTGTAAATCAAAGGAGTGCAACAGGGCCAAAGTTTCTGTCATCGCAATATACAAAGCAGAACGCTCTGCTGGGCCCACTTCAGGCAGTGAGACATCTCGGAAGATGCGACCCTAGAAACATCATAAATCAGATATTTGGTGGGATGCATGCATCAGATGAAGAGAAGTAAAGCTATACATTTCAGGAGCAAAAACAAATGCAGTGAACCAACACTCCCTATGCAATCAAAAATTCCTTCCCCATTTATTTTATTCCTTGTCCAGGACAGATGAAGGGATTCACAGTAATCTCAGATCATTAGTATACAGGATATCTATTGGAAGGCAATTAAAATAACAGATATATTCAGCAGATGAAAGTCTGAATTATAGCACTCAATCCAGATATCCTCAAGCTTGAAAGTACCAGGAAAAAAAAATGCTACTGGATTGTCTCTAACAGCTAACTTCCAGAAAAAATATCAATGAAGACCTTGGCAGGGGAGGGGGGGGACAGGCAGGGAGAGGAGGGGAATGGGTGGGTTGTACATACAAAGAGGCAAACAATCCAAAGAAACTCACTTGCATTCTTCTTAAAAGCAGTTTAATACATTTAGAAAATGGGTGCGTTTTTCCATTTTCTCCTTTAATTTTGACCCTGCCAGTAACAGATTGGAAAAGAAAAAACAGACTCTTCTCAAAGTTCCTCAGTTTCACTGGTTCACATGATGGCTTCAATATATTTACACAGCTAAAGCAACAATAGAACTTTTTTGCTGAAAGATTCTGCATAACAAATCTAGAAATCAGATTTTGTGTTGTGTAATAGTTTATTCAACACAATAAATGTATGATTGTTTTCTAAATAGACAATGTATTTGTTAAAAAAAGTGCACTGCTGTCCATCTTAGAATGGATAGACTGTAAATTTACATCCTTAGAAATGTAAATATATCAGTAGCAAGGTTTCTTATTAAGTAATCACTTTGTTCTAGTCAAAACCAGAAAAATTCTCCATCTTTAATGTCAGAAAATTGTTTCAAATTCTTCAAAGCTTTTACATTTTATTACTCTTGAGTCATGGTTTTTGTAGGAAGGTTAACTTAATCTCCAGGAACTGGCCCACAAACTCTTACATTTCTAATTTCCCAGTGAACCTGATGATAGAGTAGGATGCAATGAAAGGGAAAGAGGCCTGAATTCAAATCCTCCTCCCACAGGAAAAAAAAAAAGACCAACATGATACAGCAGACTTACACTCAGAATCACCATAATCAAACAGAAACAGTATCAACTCAGCTACAGACATCACCCCCAGAGTGATGGACCACAGACAGAGCTATGCCAATTTCTTTCTGAAACTAGTGCTTGAGCTGGAATCCTTCTTGGTTTTCAAGAAAAGGTGATTGTATGTAGATTCCTATCTTCAGTACTAAACAGGTCCCAGGATGTCCAAAGATTCGGTATAACTTCATAGCCTGATTGTTCTCCCTCTGACTTGTGTATGCTTTTCACAGAAGCAATATTGCCTCATTTCAAGACATCCTTCTGAGAGCTCAAAACGAGAACAAGAGGTTAAATACTGAGCTGCAAATTTCAACAAAGTGGGAAATAAGTCCTGGAGAAGCTGAAACCAGTGAGAATCTGTGATAGCTAGCATTTCTTAAGAATATCAGAGGATTATTTATGTTTATATCACAAAACTTACTAAATGCTGGATAAAGCTCTAACAGAAAGGTTTTAGACAATTTAAAAGCAGCTTGTAGTAGGGAGAAGAAAAAAAATCTCTCCCACTGGAGGACCAACCTGCACATGCTGCATTACATAAAATTCCGTTCCAATGATAGAAACATCACTGCAATACAACAGGGGCTCAGGCACTGGAAATCCAGCTGAAAATAAGGCTTTCTGCACACGATATTCTCTATCGACCTGAAGAAGACAAAGAAATTTAGGTACAATGAAAAGCTGCCAAACATAAATGAGTACACTGAATGACAATGTATCCTCTTAAATGTTTAGTTATATGTATAGCACTGAAAATTGGAAACGATCCAGCAACTCACTGCATTTCTGGACACATTCAACAATGTGCTGCACCATCATGTATAGGACTTAGCCACCTGCAATACAAAGTGTTTGGAGCTTGATGAAGGATGTTACTTACCTTGTGAGCTCTAAGTAAAAGGGGGCCATGGGGCTTCTTCCTGAGCACATAAGCCTGCCCACCCTTCTGAAGATAAAAGGTTGGATTTGACTGGCCTGAACTACAAAGAGAAAGTTTATAATTACTTACAAATTCAAGTACTTACAACTTTTAACAGAAATGATGTAAAATGCACTGTGACTTGACCTGAACAAAATGGCAAGACAGAGGAAAGGGTTCTTCTCAAAAGTTGGGGGTTTTTTCCCAAATATAGTCTTACAAGGATGCAAGTGATAGCCTACAAAATCAGAAGTCAGAGGTTCTATTCCTATCCATAAGAAAGATGTCTTCTTTCACTGCGGAGAGGTCGCAGATACTCAATTTGTTCTCCTATGAAATGGAGACAGCATTTACCTCTCCTCCCTAAAGAGACATCATTAATGTTTTCAAGGTATGCAGTAGATACTAACTTTAAAGCTTTCCAATTTGGAGGAAATTAAACAGAGCAAAATTCACGCTAGCCCATAATTGTATTTGTCCTTTGTATTTTGAACAATGTAAGCACAGAGAAAGCTCTCCAAATAACTGCTGATTCTAGTATCAAGCCCCACTGTATGCTAGCCTGATCATCACATACACATGCTATGCTTAAGGGACTGCCTATAGTAACTGTAAAATTTTAAAGAATGAATGCTGCAGTGACAAAGAATCACAGAAACTAGACATTTCAATCACATACAGAAGAGAAGGACAACCTAGTTAAATCCTTCATAACACCTTGTCCATCCTATCCCAATCAAGCTCATTGATCCTTATTTTCCTCTGTGCTAATCTACATGCCTTCCTCTCCTCATTCTGGATCATTTTTAAGACGCATTCTGACCTAGTCCAATAAAAGATTGGACAACTATTGGAAAATCAAAATCAAGTAAACTTTTGCCCTCATGCTCCCCATGACATTTTCATTCTCCCTGAAGCAGTTAGGGCATAGTCTGTAATATAGTTTAACAAGTATACTGCACAGACAAATACTCTGCCTGGCACAACAGAGATTTAGATCAGCTGAAGCTTTGAAGTGCAACAGCAAGAAGTAGTAAAAGCATAAATACTGACAATATTTTAGGAGATTTTACTATTAGCTACTTTCCTGAGGCCCCTCCTAAAGTCTCCTCAATCAAAGTACATATGAGGATTAGAATACAGCTGAGGACTCAATGGATGTTTTATATTTGCATCAGAAGACAATGAAAAAATGTTTACTGTTTCTTAGTGATAGCTGCAGAAAAAGCAGCTGAGGTCATGTTTACAAAGGAATTAATACTTATTTTTAGAATAACTTAACTTCTAATAGTTAGCTCCCGATTTGAAGTCACACAGCCACACCACTAATTTGCCAAATGCAAATGAACTAGAAGTTCTGTGCAACAGTGGCTTTGGAGCCTGGGTGTAGCACCTCACTGGCACAATGCGTTGCTCTCAGGGGGTTAATGGGAATCTCAGCACAGTGTTAACGCTGTTCTCATGGATTTGCTTACCTGGCGATAGCCTAGGGCTTTTAAAATTGATTTCTTAAGCCATGCATGTGCTTCTGAACATTATTATTTGTTGTGCAATTAAAGATCAGATACATTGAGATTTATGAGTAGGCAATAAAACAGTTGTGGACATACTCAAACAGAGTGCACCACAGAGCGCCAAATACATGTTTTTCTGAGGACAGCGGGAAGTCCTCCCAACACATCGCCTGCCTGCAGATGGCCAGCTGCGGCTACAGGGTCTGGCTGTGCCAAAGGTCACCTTCGCCGCCACCGCGAACTTTGACTTCTCCAGCCGTTCAAGGGACGAGCTGTTACCTCGATGGCTGCTGTCCGCCATCACCAGGGCAAAGGGCCCTAACTCTGCTCACCTTTCCTGCCGGACAGCGAGCAAAGCTGCGGCCGCTCGCCTCACTCCACAGGGGCATACTTTGGGCCCACGCTCTGGCTTCACGCCTCAGGGCACCCCACGGGCGAGGGCCCATGTCAACGGCCCATGTCAACGGCCACGGAGGCTGCCACTTGCCCCTCACAGGCGGTCTCGGGGCAGGAGAGCGGCCCACCCTTTACCTGTACTGCCTGACAGCCAGAGCCCCCGCGGGCTGCTGAGGGAAGCCGGGCAGGTGGTTGCACAGGTACCGCTCCAAGCTCCCCTGGTCGAAGCGGTGCTGCCGCCGCACCTCAGTGCTGCCCGGCTCGGCCGCCATCTCCTCGCTGCGCCAGCGGCGTACGCGCCGCTACGCTACTGACGGAGGTGCCCCGCCCGGCCCGGCGTCGCCGCGGCAACCGGAGGCGGCTTGGTCCGTCAAGGAAAGCGGTCCCCGGCGCCGGGCCACCGGGGCTCTCGCAGTCGGGTGGCTTCTCCCGGAAGAAAGCGGTTCCCGGGAGGTAGTTACCGCCCCGGCTGACATCTGCCCTCAATCATTGCCAGAGCCCGCTCGTTGCCTGCTGTCGGGCCGCAGGAGACCTCCTCGAGGCGGGAACGCTCCCTGAGGTGTCGGCGCGAGTAGGGGACGGCGCTCCCTGCCGCTCCCGGAAGCTCCCTCAGACCGGGAGACGTGTCGCTGCGGTGTCGCTGGGGCTGCTATGGCGGAGCCGAGCAGGCTGGAGCAGCTGGAGCGGCGTGTGCGGGAGCTGGAGGAGGAGCTGGCCCAGGAGAAGGGCGGGCGGCGGGCGCCGCGGGCCCGCATCGAGAGCATGAGCCCGGAGGTGACGGACTCCAACCCCTACAGGTGCGGCCGGGGTGAGGAGGCTGCGCCTATGGGGGTTGGATTATGGGGAGAGGGCCAGGACTGAGCCATGGGGAGGAGGCCCAGAAGCTGAGTCAGGGTGTAGAGGATGGGGAAGAGGGAGGGCTGTGGGGTCTCAGGCCGTGAATTGGAACTGTGGGTCTGGGTAAAGAGGAAAAGAGATGTGGAGGTGGGCTCGGGCAGGTAGGAGTCTAAGGGATGGGGCTGGGTGTGCTGAGGAAGGTGTCAGGGCAATGCTGAAGGCAGGTGCTCTGTGGGGAGGAGGGGAGAGAGGCTCTCAAATTTCCCACCTGACTGGGCTGGCAGGGGTGTACATCTGGGTTACTTTGTATTATCTTGCTTTACAGTACAGGGAGAAAGAGAGGAAACTGTGTTTTTCAATTAAGTGGCTAATAAGGCGTTGGTATTGCATGAGGTTTTATTTTCGTTCCTCTAACTTACCTATTTTAGAGTTTAGTTTAGAGAAGTCTTGAGCATCAGGGACCCCTTCTAATGCTCAGTACTTCTGGAAATCTGATGCATTTTTTTTTTCAGGATGAATTGCTTTAATACAAGTTGATATTTGTACTACTTTCATTGCCACTTTCAATGAAAAAATGCAATAGCAGGATAAAATGTTACTTTAAAATTCTTCCAGTTATCCCCACAACCTGATATTCTCTAATTTTTTTTTTTTAAATGTTACATTGGAGTTAATCTCATCAAATTGATCAGAAAACAGTGGAAGAGTCTTTTCATTACAGAAAGAAGTGTAGGCTTTCATTCTGTAAACCAAGGATTCATTTATGAAAATAGCTACGGGTCCTCCTGATTTCATTGATGTTAGTCATACCAGCTGCATAAGTACATGAGTTTCTGCAGGGTTAGAACTCTCTTGCTATTACTAGTAGGAAAGCATCTACTGCCTCATTTAGACTGTATCTAGCTGGCAGTCACAACTGCAGTGAAAACAGCAGGCTTGAGTTTGGTGCTTGGTGGGATTATTTTTAAAGCAAAAGTGATTTTAAATATCTGAAAAGCAAAATTGCTATTAGAAATGTAGAGAGCATTTTCTGTATAATGTTGCTGTTTTTCTTTGTAGTCGCTTGATGGCATTAAAAAGAATGGGAATTGTCAAAGACTATGAGGTAGGATTCTATCTGTATTGAAACAGCCTTGTGTTTTTTCCCTGTGAGGACCACTCTTGATATACTGATCTGTATTTTATTTCTTTCTACAGAAAATCCGTACCTTTACAGTTGCAGTAGTAGGTGTAGGTGGAGTTGGCAGTGTGACTGCTGAAATGTTGACAAGGTGTGGCATTGGTAAGGTAATGAGATTTTTCTTCTACGTCTTTACAGTAGATGGACCAGTCTTCTTCATAAAGAGTTAGGTTCGATTTCACGCAATTGATTTTGTCCAAATAAAAAAAGTACTATGAAGAAGGCACTCAAGAACAGCACTTGCGTAAACATCACAAATGAAGAGTCTGTATTTTTCTTATGCTAGTAAAATTTATTTACTTAGGGATTAATCCTGTATCATGCAGATGATTCTTGTTTGGATGCTTGTCTTCTCCGTGCTCTTATATGGGCCCATCTATCTAACCTTCATACTGGATTATTGCAAAAGGAAAACAAAATAAAGAAAAAGGAGGGCATAACTCACATAGAAAATTGTCTTATGTTATGAGAACAAGTTGATATTCATGAAAGTGAAATGCAGTAGATGTCAAAGGTATTTTTATCACAAATATTAGTTTGTCATGTGGCAGAGGGAGCTAAAAATTTAATAGCACTTAAAAATAATTTGATGTGTGTATAGATAACAAGAACCTCCAGAGTTAATAGAACAGGATTTTTCTTTAAAGGAGGAATTTGGGAAATGACTTAGATGTTTGTATTTCCAGGCAAAGCCTGACCATTTACTCTTGGAACTTTAAGACGTTTCTTAATACAGAGGTGATGGAATTTTTTATTGCCAAGTTTATTCCCCCTTCCTCTGAAGGAACATTTCCTGAAGACCAGCATCTTGGGCATAGAAAAGGACAGTTGATTCAGAATTTATAATAATCAACATGTCCATGTATTATGTAGGTGTTTTAAGTGAATTGTTTTTGAAGAACTAAATGCCAAGACAAGAGAGAGAAATTACACATTTCTAGGTAACACCATAACAGCAAGTAGGAATGTGATAACAGAGTTGATAGTGTTCATGTAGATAATCTGTTGAATATTCTTAGTTTAGATCAAATTAACAGATTGCTTTTTATTAAGAGCGGTTTTCATGACTTAAGGAATCAGTTCCTAGTGAATGTCAGTTAGAATTTAGTCTTTCACGTACTTAACAATGTTGGTAACTTTTGTATGTGAACTGAATGGGACTGCGGCGGTGGGGGGGGTGTTTGGTTGGGGGTTTTTGTTGTTGGTTTTCGAATGAGTTTTGTTGTTTAAAATGCCTTGCCGTAGTGCTTTGGTTGCAGAGTCTTTGGAGATTCACATATGTTAATACAATCTTTATTACAGCTGCTTCTGTTTGATTATGACAAGGTGGAATTGGCAAACATGAACAGACTCTTCTTCCAGCCTCATCAAGCTGGATTAAGTAAAGTGCAAGCAGCAGAGCATACTTTGAGGTATAACTTAGAAAAGTGGGTATCAAAATGTATTTACCCAGGATGCTGCTCCAGAAAACTGATGTTTCATTCTTAATCACTTGCAAAGTAGCATTATCTAATTTGGAAATTTAAGTATAAAATAGTTGTGGGAGTGATTGATACTTTAAGGACATTTTTGTACTGGCCAAAACCTTAATGTAAGTCTACTTTTTAAGTATAGCTAATTTTGCTCAGAAGTTTGGTAGAAACTATACCACTTTGATATGTTGTGATTTTTCTTTTCTCATCTAATCTGTGAATTTTTGACTAATATGGGTGTATTCTAGACTGCAGACTGGAAGCTTAAGACTGTAGCAACACTTGTGAAGTTAGGGAGTAGAATGCACGTTATCATTGTATTTATTAACATTGACTCATTTCCTCCATAAGGAATATTAATCCCGATGTTCAATTTGAAGTACATAACTACAACATCACAACACTGGACAACTTTGAACATTTCATGGATAGAATAAGGTAAAATCTCTCACCTTCTGCTGGTGTGTGGCTCTAAATACAGCCTCACATTTTTATTGTTGGGTTTTTTTTCAATTTAATGACTTCCAATTGAAAACCAGTGGGAAATATGTATATATGAAGACATCTCTGCCTAGACCTTTCCTCTCAACTTGGCATTTATTTCTACTGTTACATAGTTATATTAGTGCATCTTTAGATTTCCAACCAAAGCTGCAGGTCTTATAGGCTTTTCCCATTATAGTCAAAATATGATCTGATCCGTTTTCTGCTCTGGAGTAGTTTCAGGTATGCTTTACAGAATCAAGAAAGAAAATAGTTATTAGCGGATCTCACAGAGAAGTTCTGAAATAACTTTTCCCATTTGCAGTTATGTTCTACAAATATACAATTCTCCAATACTTTGTACTGTGAGTGTATACTATATAAAACTTCTTTTAATCTAAAATGCCCATATATTTAAATCCCAGCTTCAGCATGCTGTTGCTTCTACTGTAGATCTAAGATGCTAGTTGTATCCTGTTCTGCATTTGCACAAGTTTTGTTAGGCATACACTTCCTATGTGCTTCTGTACTCTAAAGCAGTATGTTGATTGCCATCTTGGTATTTTGTTCTGACAGAAATTTAATGCAAACTCTGATACTTATTTCAGTAACGGTGCACTAGAGGAAGGGAAGCCTGTTGATCTTGTTCTAAGCTGCGTGGACAACTTTGAAGCTCGCATGGCAATTAATATGGTAAGGCCATTGAAGGCATGAACTTGTAGAAGTTCATTTTCTCCTATAAATAATGCTAGGAACTGTGGGGACTAGAGAAAAGACAGGAACTTATCAAGAATCTTCTAAGAAATTTCCTCCTTGGTTTAAGGAAACAGAATCTGAGCTTTTACCCAGTTCTTATAAAACACATTTTACATGTATAAATATAACTGTAGACTTTTTAAGTTTCTAGCAGCTAATGGTTAGTAAAAGAGTTAAGTGTCGTAAGCCCTCTCTGTCTTTCCAAATTATCCTGTTTATATAAAGGTATTACCAAAGCTTGGTATGTTAAATCTTACAAGCTTTTTAAAGACTGTGTATAGCTAATTGTATACTTCATATGACTTTTTGTATACTAAAAATGTCTTAAGGCTGTGTACCTAATCAAGCTAGTTTTATTTATAGTAGCAGCCAATGTAGGGTATATGCCAAATGCATGTTTTCTGTTACCCTTCAGCTAACTTGATCCATAAATTGCATGCACTGAAGGTACACAGATACACTGTATCCATGCCTTTAAAAGTAGTTTGTGCAATTAGGTTTGGTAGTGTGCTGAGAACTGGATCACTAATGCCTGTATTTGTTCAAAAATCTTAGGTCCTCAGGAAAGCACAAAGGGCTGGCTTCATGAGGACGACATTAATTTGTCCTTTGATTTGTCCTTTGGCTCTGATAAACAATTTCTATTCTACCTTTTCTTGTTCCATTTTCTGATCATAGCCTTTTTGTCTTAAAGCAGGAAGATCAATGTGTTCAATCACTCTCGATTTACAATGTTTTTGGGTGGGTTTTTTTTTTCTTTTCATTAAACTTTTGCAGTGCTGATGTGTGTGTTTCTGTGTTTATAAGGCCTGCAATGAACTTGGACAAATCTGGATGGAATCTGGAGTGAGTGAAAATGCAGTGTCGGGACATATACAGCTGATCATACCTGGTGAATCTGCTTGTTTTGCGGTATGCAGTGCTCTGCTGAATTGCTTGTTTGCCTTTTAAAGTGGGACTGGGAATATGAAGATTAGCTGGCTAGTGAATGCGATCCTGGCACAGCTGATAGAGTAGCTTAAAATTTTGTGTGATCTGTGGGGTTTTTAATACTTTTTTAAAACTTAATTTATTTCCCCTCAGTGCGCTCCTCCACTTGTAGTTGCTGCAAATATTGATGAGAAAACATTAAAACGAGAAGGAGTTTGTGCAGCTAGCCTTCCTACAACTATGGGTGTTGTGGCAGGAATTCTTGTACAAAATGTTCTGAAGTAAGTGACTGAGTTGTTGCTATTCAATGTACAGCACAATAAGAGAAAGAAACCTGAAGGAACATTTCATAACGACGGGTCTGGTTCTTTTTATATGTTTGTGGCCTGTTTCCTAAAGGTATTGGCATTATTGGATAGGGCTGAAATATACACTGCTTGAATCACTGGTGTGTTTACTTTGGAGCTGCTGTCTTTAATAGAACTTTTCAGGGGTAAGAAAAAGTCTTCAGGGTTTTCCTAAGAATTTCTCTTACTGCATACATATACACACACACATTTTTTTCTTAATTCTGCTTTTAAACATGCTCCCATTTGACATCGTTAAATTATACACAAAAAATGCTACAGTGCTGACTTGTCTTTGAAACTTTGTAGATGGGCAAAGAATAAATAATTTATCTTGCATTGTTTGTATTCTGAAAACCTGAGGTGAACTAAAAATAGTTATATAGCAATGACATATTTTAATATTTTCAAAAAGTACTGTCACATGACTCCCAACTGCTAAAAGAACTGCATGTATCAGCAAGGAAAATATTTGAACAACTTTGTACTGTTTCAAAATGATGCACCATGTTTTACAAGCATCTTTGAGAATAGCATCTTATTTAGCCTGTTTTTAGCCTTAGCTTGGTTTTGTCAGTTATCCAAAAATGTCTAGTTACAAAGAATAAAAGCGTTGTTTGCAAGTGTGCCTACAAACAACAAAGCTCCATTTTCAGCTGTGCAGAGGGAGGTATTATATAAAATTGCATAGCAACATGTGTTTTTCTTTAATGAAGAATGCAAACATTGCAGTTTAATTTAAAGATTTATTTTCATTGCAAATCTGACCCTACGGTAAAGATGACTAAACTGCTTCTGATTAGTGGTTGAAAACTCTCCCATTGTAATACAGGGCACCTGAGTGTTTCAAGCAATGGATTAAGGCACAGGAGAAAACTGCTTACATACTACTATAAACATATTTTTTCTGAGACTGTAGCTGACTTGTTCTCACACACTTACACCACAAGAGGGTAAGAAATAGCTTCTGTGTTGATGCAATTACGCCGTTGTCAGGTGACTACAGCTTATTTTAAGACAATTACAGCAACTCTTTACAACTTCACTAGTGTAAAAGTGTATTCGAAAAGTTCTTTGAGGAAAAATTATTCCTTGAGCAACTGAATTTCTAGGTTTGCACCTGTATATAAGGGCTTGCTTTCTCTGTTTGTGTTTCTAGATACCTGTTAAATTTTGGTACTGTGAGTTATTATCTTGGTTACAATGCGATGCAGGATTTCTTTCCAACTATGTCTATGAAGCCAAACCCACAATGTAGTGACCAAAATTGCAGAAAACAGCAAGAAAATTATAAGGTAAAAATGTTTTGGTGTGTGGGGTTTTTTTTCCTTTCTTAAAATCTTAAGAACAAAGCAAGCTACAGATCTGTAGTAAAAGAAAACTTTCATTGCTACTCCAATTTTCAGCAGCCTTGTCTTCAGATGGTTGCAAGTGTTTCTAAAAATACAGTACTTTAAGAGTTATGGTAAAGCAAAGGGTAGGCAGAATGGCTTGCATTCAGTTAGATAGTATTTTGTTCTACAGTAATTGCTCAACCTTTCTGACAGTCATATATTTTTGAGCGTTAATGGGTTTGGTTTTTTTTAACTTGCAGGTATTCTGCCTTTTTGTGCCTAACAAAGTTCTAAATGGTGACTACATATCTTAAATATTAAAAGAAGTGTGAATATTAGATTTGATCTTCTTTGCTGTTGTTGAAAATTGGACTGTTTTTTTTTTTTTAATCTTTTTGTGTTTTTCCTTCAGAAAAAAGAAGCTGCACAACCAAAACAAGAAGTAATTGAACAGGAAGAAGAAATAGTACACGAAGACAATGACTGGGGTAAGTAATCAACTGGAGACTAAATGATGTTCCCAGTACCGAGATTCCATTAGTCTTTGTTTTGGGTGAACACACTGTAGGGTACACAGACTTGTTACGGTTCCTACTTTTTGTAACCTACACTGCGTAATTACTGCTGGCTTTTCACAGGTTTTGACAGTAATGTTACCACAACCTGATGATGTATTTTTAGTGTAATGTGCAGGTTTTAGGCTCAAAATGTAACCACCATTTGAATAAAAAACTTTCTCGGAAGAGGGTCTGAAGATGAAAGATGTGAGAAGAGGTATTCACTGTGTGTTCCTTTTAAATATGTAACTAAAGAGCATTTGTCCATTTCCATAACCGCTGTGCTGAGGCATCCCATGGATTTTTATATTCCTCTGAGGGCTTTAAATTAGAAGGAATTGTCTTAAGGAATGGTAAGCGTGTTTTATATAACCATTTCAAGAATGGATATACACATTCTGTTTATTACATGATATAGAAAATAATCTTGGCTTACCATTGGGAAAAGTGTCCTCACGATAAGATTTAAATGTTAAGGACAAGGAAGTCCTATAGGAGGGGTTGGCCGTAAGTTACCTGTATAGAACCATTTCATATATTGTAAAGGGAAAATATTTTCCATTAATAATGGAATGAAATAGTTGAAATCAAAGGTCTTTCTGCTTTTAAATTTCTTCTATTTCGGAAAAGTAGCTGCCATTTTCCTCTTACTGTGATAACATAGTGATTAAAGAACTTTTTCTTCTAACTTTTAATTGAGTTCTCGATTCCTTTTAATGCAAAGGCATCGAATTAGTATCAGAAATTTCAGAAGATGAGCTGAAGGCTGCATCTGGCCCAGTACCTGAGCTTCCTGAGGGAATTACTGTAGCATATACTATCCCAAACAAGGTAATGTATTTATTCTTTATGAATTTTTGAAATACGTGTTGTAGATTAAATTTATAATACCAGACAGTTTGGTTACGCTTTAAACCTAAACTAAAATTCCATCTTGAACAATTCCAGTGAAACTGTACCTCAGTACATACGATTAGTGTCTTCAGTGGTCCGGTTTTGTGTTTCTATGAAATACATTTCTTTAAGCATGCATGCTAGTGTCAATGTGGTTTTGAGGTGACAGGAATGAATATATTTGGGGGGTGGGGGAAGGAAAACAAGTATCAGTTTCTCAGTTGATATTTTGGTGACTGATTAATTTTTACCGTATTTATCTTGTAAAAGCTATATGTAGTCAAAGAGCAATTACTATCCCTGGGAAACACAGAATCTGTATGTATTGCAGTCAGAACATTCTAACTCCTAGTCAGAATAGTTTATGATTTAAGCTTATAATCACTTAGGCCTAATCTTGCAATTGAGAGCTTGGTTCTAGGAAAATGGTGTGGTATAATGGCAATAAAGCTTATTTGTGGGGGGTTTTTTGTTTGCTATTTTTGTTGCCAACTTTTTCTTCCTGTTCCTAATAGGAAGAGAATTTGATAACTGAGGAGACAGTAGCAGAGTGTGAAGAAAGCCTAGAAGAACTCATGGCCAAAGTGAGAAACATGTAGCAAAACAAATATTAAGTACAACTTTGGGGAGTTTGGATTGATATTGGATTTTGAGAAGACCACTTTTTTTTTTCTTTACCTCCACTGAAGCTTATCTTTACATCTCTGACAAAATGGAACTGTTACAGGGGCAGGCAGGAAACAGACTTTGTTTATATTCTGTTGTCTATTCACGTCTTTAAGATAGGGATTTGTGCTACTGTAAATTTTAATTTCTCAGCATTGCTAGTGTCCAGATATTCAGTACAAAATGAGATGGATAAACTAACAAAAGCAGGCATAGCACATTCTATGCAATATCACGTGATGAGAACAGTACATAGTGTAGGACAAGTGAAAGATGAAATCTGCTGGAGTGGACTGAACAGGTCAAGGGCAGGTGATCATGCCTCACTCACATTGCTGCTCCTGATTTTCCAGGCACTTGTACTTGTTGTTGTTCACTGGTCTCTGTAAATTCTTGGTATGGATCATGCTGTGGCTACTTTTTCTGAGTAAACAGAACATTTCAGCTTTTTCATCTGCCTTAAATATCTCTGGCATGGAATTTTTTTTAAACTTCCCTGTTTTTATCAATGTTTTACTGCTGCTTGTTCTTAAATAGCTGTCTATATGTTTTGTATGTGATAATGCTTTGAGTATGCTGCAACAAGGCAAAGTCTTTTGTTAGCAGATAATTATACTAGCAGACTGGGTATTAGCATGCCACTATTTCAGCTTGCAGATGCTTTTCATGACAAAATCTGTAAGAATTACCAGCAACATTGGAAAGGAGATTTTGTCTATCTCTTCTAAAATCTAAATATTACATTTTTGTTGGTTATTAAAAGTTTAGCTATAATTCTGATCGATCCCCATCATATGGGCTATATTAAGGAATATACTTAATCTCAGTTTGCATAGGAAGGCTTCTAAAATTAGATGCTCTAAACTTTGTTTAGTGTTGCAAATATCTTCAGTGGAGTAGCTGAGCTATTATATTTGTCTTGTAAATAATGTTAGTACAGTTGTATTACCTTTTAAATTATCACGTGTTAAACTGACCTGTTTAACCCTGTAGTGCCAGTATCCTGCAGAACTGGAAGTATCAATTTCAAGTATTTTAACTACTGTGGGTGTCTGATCCAGAACTTGATCATTATTTAGATTTGGTTTAGAAGAATGCACATTTCAGCCTTTGCAGTATAATACAAATATTTCCAACTTGGGCTGTTCAAAAAACCTTTCCACAGCATGATGCAGCCAACACAGAACCAGCTAGTAATAATAGTAGCAGTATCCAACTAACATGTAAAAAGAGTAGTATTGTGGAGGTGCTTCTGTTTCTTAGGGCAGCAGAATGAATACTTAGTTAAAAAATGTTTGATTTCTAAGCAACAGTTACAAACTTCAAAATCTATTTCTTCCACAGCTGACACTAGATTATATTATATACATAAAAATCATCTCTGAAGCTAGTGAGAGAGGTTTTGCATGGGTTTTGGGTATGGTGCATTACTCTGTAAAATGGAAGTGTTTTTTTGGATTGAGTTCAGTTTTGGAGAAACCAGATTTTAGAAATGAACTGTAAAGAGGGATGGGAAATAGAATAATGAGATCTTTAAAAAGGTACATACTTGAATCCGTGTCACTAAGTCTACATTAGCTTGATCCAAGTATCAACTTAAGTGTTACTTACATTTCTTTGTGACTTTACCTTTCTGTTGGGAACAATAAAAGTGAGGCACACACCTGGCTCTGGAGATCCCGAGGCAAATGGCAGACTCATTTCTACAACAGCTCAGTTCATCTTGACTTTTAACTATTTGGCTGACATGACTGCTATCACATGATTGACAGCTTTACAGGAGGCAACTGTTTACCATTTTACTTCATGTACAGTTTTATGAGCAAACTAATACACTTTTGTATGCCTACATACAGAGTACACAAAATGGTTCTCATGTTACTTTCAGACTTTCAACTTGTACATACAAGAAGAATTTGAAATAATTAGAAAATACATTAAGATGACTGTATGTGCCAATGGTTAAAATTATTTAAAAATAAACATCAAAAAAAGCAGCTTTAAGGATTTTTTTTTAATTAAAGACATTTACAAGTATAATCTACTCCGACTATATAACATAATGGAAAATTTATGACTTCTTTTGTTATGAACTAACAAATTAAAGCATATTGCAATGGTTTAGTCCAGCTTTGTTTATTTGGTAATCTTATAAAAGAAGCTTTCAGTTTTTACAGTGTATCATGAATGTTATTGAGATGTTGATACTCTGACTGTATGATTAAATCTCTGTTGAAACTGGTGACACTGTTTTGAGGTGGAGTTCTCCTACATAGAAGTATTTAGCATACACCAGATACACAAATTACTTTTTTTTTTTTTTAATGTCCAGGAGGTACAACTACAAATACATGAACAACTGTCTTAAGAGTGCTATGACTATAGCTGCGTAAGCTTATGGCCAACATGCAGCCTGCAAGACCCTCCACTATTGCTCGTGATCCTGTTTTACTTTCTGTAGAAAGTTTTTTTTTGGGTTGACAGGGTAAGTATATTGTTTCCTCACTGTCTTTGGTAAAGGACCATGGATGGCTGGGATCTGCTACTTTTTATGGACTGATTTTTCTTCCAAAAGCAACCCTGCAACCTATGAATAAGTTGGAAAGAAGTCACTCAAGGGAAGAATAGTAACAGTTCAGAATTGGAAATCACTAAATGGGGAAAGTCTGATATAACACTGAAGGTCTAGAAAGTAGCTTCTTATTTAAGCTAGCAACATTAAGGAAAACTATTTAGGAGAGCAAGATACAGCATTATGTGTGTTAAAATCAGAACAGAGGTGACAAGCTAGACCAGACATCTGATAATTCATAACACTGGCTTTAGAGGAGGGAATTAGCAAGTCTGAGAAGAGCAGGCAACAGAAACACATACAAGCTGAGAAGGTTGAGGTTTTTCAGGTTTTTTGTTTGTTTGTTTTTTCCTTTCACCCCTCTCCTTACTTGGTAACAACCAAACTTTCCAATTTTTAACACTTTTCAAGGTGGCTGGAATGCAGTGGAAAAACTCTTGCTTTGATTAAAAACCCATTTTCTGAAGTAAGATGAAAATATCCAGAGAGCTATTACAAAGTGTCAACTCCTGTTGCTGTATTGTAATACCTTCAAGAGCTATTTTTTTTTTTTTCAACTAAATCTTAACCTTAAAAATCAAATTTGGGTTGTATATTTGTTCTACCAGTTTTATATACTGTTTCTTTTGCCAAGTTACAGCCTTACCAAAATATTAAATTCCTTCTAACCAGAGCAAAGGCTGAAATGGATTATATTTAACTCTACTCTAAAAGGGAAAAAATACTGTGGAAGGTAAGTATCCCTTTGAGGTAAAGGCCATTTGCATTTTTCAAACTGGAACAAATAAATCTTTACAGCAGTTGCCTCTGAAATGTTATAGCGAGGTTTTGGTTAATTTTTCACTTACACTCAATTTTTTATAAAAAGTCTTTTTTTAGTATGTATTTAAATTGATTCACAGATTTATGCACTGAATGAGAACAGACTTCAAACTGATTCTTCCAGATGACTAGGGTATTAAGAAATACAACAGGCAGGTAGATTTGATTAGCATCTCTTTATCTGACGGCAAACTATTTTGCATCACTAGGTTTTTTCCAGCTAATACAAACATTCTTGTATTTTAAGGGATTCCCTGAGATTAGTGAAAGTACTGCTAAAGGGTTAACAACAGGGAAACAGGTCGTAATCATCTTCATTCTGATTCCTCACTGGAAGTATTTTTAGTAAGCACAGTTGAATCTGACAACAGCTTTAACTGTAGAGGATGATGTATTTAGACATATTAGCTTCCCAAGGAAACCAATTATTTTTGCACAAGTCCCTTGAATGTAAGTTTGCTTAAAGCTGAAATAACCCTGCAGGTAAAACTTTGGGTGGAACAATATTTTGACTTTTTCAAAATTACTCTCTCTTCACAAACAACTTCAAAAGCTTCTGAAAAGGCAGAAAGGATTGATGAAACAAAAATACACAAACCCTCTAAGCCAGGCCATTACAACATAGAAATAAGAAATACACCATAGAGTATATACAGTTGGTTCAACTTGTTAGAATCCTGGCACTTAGGCTAAGAGGTATCAAATCCACATTTTTGGTATTAGCTATAACTTGAGCTAGTAACTAATATGCATATCTATATACAATGAAAGAAGCTCACTTTGTACCAAACAGTCTGCAAAGTTAACATGGAAGGATTTCAAGCTTAAAACATTTGTTTCCCTGTCGTTCATGAAGACAGGTGTCAGTCCCAAAATAGTACGTTATCCTAGGAAAAATAGATTTGTCTTAATAATTTTATGTCTGCTTTAAAATAGCAATAGAGACTGCATTTTCTTTGAGCAGGTTTGTATCACCTTTGTCCATGTTCCAGGAAAATGTTTGGTGATAATGCACTTTTTAAGCTGAATGTATCTCCACTCAATGAGTGTCGAGAAGTTGCTTTTCCACCTATCAATAAAGTCTCTGCTTCTTTTATTTCCATAGCTCTCTTGTAAAGTTCAGCTGCCTTCTCAAAGTCTCCCCCTTCATAGCTTTGGAGAAGAGTAAAACAAAGTTGAAACAAGCAAATAAAACAAGTCTCTCAATTCATTTAAACTGAAATGCACACCATGCTATCAAAGTGTACTTAAGGCTCTCTACTTTCCTAATAAGTACACAAGTCCAGGATGTTTTGTTTCATCCAGTAATTTTAATAGTAATTCGCTTTTATAGGGCTAAAGCATATAATCTTACCTTAGCACAGCCAAGTTTTTCAGAGTTTCCCCCACACGAGGATGCATGTGACCAAAGCTGTCTTCATAAATCTTTAATGCACGTTCATAAAGAGGTAAAGCTTCAATCTGCTTTTTCTTTGGGTAGTAGAAAGTTGTTTGTTACAGATGTATATTACATTTGCTATTCTTTTTTCCAACATAGTATCAACACATCCTAGATGAAAAGTCATGCATATTTAACCAAGAAGGTATTTTGAGTTCTCGATACTGTTGAAAGATGAGGATGAAATTGAGATTGTCAAAGCAAGTGGCTTGCACTTGCAAATGCAATTCCCACTAATATTCTAATAATTAGGGTGCGGACTTCCTAGGCAATTTTGAAAACCTCAGTCCTCAAGCTGAGTTACCAAATGCTCTTTAATTTTACCTGAGGAAGCTTTAATCCCTGTTTAAACTCAGATATGCAGATTGCAGAAATACAGAAAACAAGAAAACAATCTACAGCTCACTCCTATTGATGCTAAGTAAGGAATTTGGTACGTTGATTGCATCTCCTCTGAATCTCATATTAGTTGTAGACTAGAAAGTCTACAGCCTTCTCAGATTTTTAGTTACACAGAGTTACAGTTCATCAAGGTGGGCACTCTTCATAAATTTCAAAGGATTATGTTTCCCTCCGAGTCAGTGGTGGAGCTGTGTTCCACCATACTGTGATAACCGCCATATTGCTGAAAATGCTGTACTCTAGCTCTAGTCTTATAAAGCGTGTGGGCATTTTGAATAATCTAAAGAGCGTTAGCCCAAGTGTCCTTGTGAAATGCCAGTCACAGCAATTATCTGTTCTCTGTGTACATTTTCCTTGCCAAATATCCTTTCCATTTTTAAAATGGAATCTAAGAATTTGCAAGTCTTATAAGGAAATTCCCTTTTAAATGTGATCAAGTTTCTTTAGTATCATTTAGGTACAAATCATAAAAAAAACCTAAGTCAGGAATAATAAGCATGTAAGACATTAAAAACTTACCATCTGACAATAAAGGACAGCTAGATTTACTAAAGCAGTTGCTACACTAGGGTGTTTTGGGCCAAATGACTTCTGTCGAATTTCAACCGCTAGTTCGTACAGAGGAACAGCCTTGTCAAGTTTTCCCTAGAAATAACAGGGAAAAAATGATTCAGTTGTCCTGTGTCAAAATGGTAACAGCAAAATCTATTTTAAAAAAGCCTTGGAGAAGATGTAACTGTTTCCAGAACAAGAGTTTAACTTTGGTTAATTCATAGTTATATTCTGCAGACCGTTTATCTTGAATATTTATTAGGACCTAATTTTCCAAAATACTGAGCATATTCAACTCCCAGTTAATGTGTTTCTCAGCTATGTCTATTTCTTTCTTTTTTAATTTATTTTTTCCCCACAAGTGTCTCATTGAGAAGGCTGTTAAAAAGAATTTTCAGTTGTACTTTTATCCAAATAATTTTCTCCATTTGTATTTCCTCATCCTGCTGTAAATGAGAGCAGAGCTTATCCTTTGTCCTCTAGAGCCTAAATTTTACTGGTGATACGGGAATGGGAATGTAGCTGCCTTAACTTTTGAGCAGTTTTCTGCTTACTGAAGTGGTGTTTAGACCATCTTTTTTGGAACAGCCACAGTGTGCAATGCCATTTCAAGTGCCTCTTGCTTCCCATTCACCATATTGAGGCTTTGGCTTCTTGACTTTGGTTTCTCTAATATTCACACACAATATTCACACAAATATTCATCAAACATTTTGAAATGCTGAAATGCAGAATTTTATACTACTGTTAATGTTATTCCCCGTAGCGCATTTTGCAGGAGAGTAACTCTCATCTTTCACTGAATTAACATAAGCTGGAGGTGGCTCAGCCATACAGTTTATTTGTAAAGTACTATCTCCCTCATGAGCCTTCAAGTTACTCTCAATTTGACTGCAAAGTTCAAGGTCATTGTGTAAAAAGAACTATTCATACAGCTTAAAACATGATTTTTCCATTAAGACCCATCTGACCAAACTCTTCTATGTTCATGTCACCCAGCAGACAGTGGAGAACTCAAATACAGCTGGGAAGAGCTTCCCTCACTGCAGTCAAAACACTAGCTTTTAACCAAATCAGAAATTCTTTGTGGTGAATACTGAGCATGCAGGACACCGAAGACCTTATTCATAAATAGCTTTTCTTTAAGCAAAGTTTGTTCTGAAAAAGCTACTGGGCTTTTTGGAAACAGACTGAGGCCGCTTGACTACATCTTTTATGCATGCGTGTAGAACACCAATAGCTGACAAAATTCCCATGCCCCACTCCTTTTGGATTGAAGACTGTAACAATGCAAGACACTACGGTTAATTTAGGTGATGAGAAAAGGTAACAGGCTTGTGCTTACCATCTTTTTGTACAGCACTGCCAGGTGTTTCACAGTGTAAGCCAAGGAAGGATGATCTGGAGCCAGTGCTCTTCTCCTGATGTCTAAAGCTTTTTCATAGAGTTCCTCTGCCTTCTCATAGTGCTTCTTCTCATTGTACAAGGCTGCCAGATTGTTCAAAGACTGTGCACAGTCTGGGTGGTTGGGTCCCAGGACTCTCTCTCTCATTTCCAAGGAGCGCTTCAGGAAAAGCTCTGCTGTCCTACAGAATACATCCGTTCAGCAACATTTTAAAGCTGGTAACATCTGTACAGGCTGAAGTGTCTGTTTCAAACAGAACAAACTCAGCCTTGGAAACTGCACAGATACTGACATCTGGTAATGGACTTTTCTCGCAATAAGCAAATGCCAGATCAGCAATTCATTTACTCAGTGAGGAACTATACATCCCACACACAGTCCTGCCGTGCAGGCTAACCATAAGAATGTAGAGAGCTAGTTAATATATTCCTGTGCAAACATGGAGCCCCCCTGTAAAGGACTGACATGCCAGTCTAGCAGATTTCAGCAAACATTACACTACCCCAAGAGCTGTTCACTTCTTTAATTCAACCTACATCTTCAGTTACGCAAGTAATCCTTCGTTATTCAAAACATTCTACGGACTTCTGGGCAACTCCTCATAGCAGTCATGTACTCCCATGGATAAAGCAGTAGTGGAATGCAAGGTAAAGGTTCAGAACACACCACACATTTTTCCAGGAACTTTAAAAAATACAAAGCATATTACAGGGTTCAGCAGACAGCTTTCACACCAAATGGGGAGAGACTGGAATGGGTTTTATACATGTAATGAGCTAGATTCTCATAGTAGAATCTCTGTCTACAAGTGACGAAGTAGAAAAGACTCTCTAACGCCACTGTTCAAGCATTTCCCTATCAAAAGGGTGTATTTTATCTCACTAGAGTAGCATACTACTATTCCATTACAGATTTACAGCAGTTCCTCTATCACAAACAAGTGATCCCCACATAATACTGGCAGCATCCATTATAACTAGGCAGTTTGTCATCCTGACATGCACACAAATTCTGTGTAACACCATTCCCAAGAGGTCAGCTTAGTAAACTGGAAAAATCCATTTCGCATTAGAGAAAAAAAAGATCATTTATACACAGAACTGTAGGTTCAATTCTGGAGCTCTTAGACAAGTGTCAAAAGGTGTTCACTCTACGTAAGGGCTAGAGGATGATGTGTGATATAACATACAACAACTAATAAAGTGACATACCCTTCTGCCATTGCTTTCATTCTACCTGCATCAAATGACCAAAAAATTCAATCTTGGACTTGCTGATTCAGAACGGAGACACAATATTCATTAAAAATATGACTTAAACCCTCACTAGAACAAAGTTCATACTTTTGCTCACCTATGAAATAGTGGAGATACAGTTACTCTAGAAGTAGGTTGTGTTGGACAGGAACTACATATGAATAATGTGGAATATAAAATGATCTTTTATGAAATTACATAGATATGGCTCCTCTATAGTCAGTCACTTCGGCGTGACTTCATGAGGGTAAACTGATGAAAAGCCTCACACTTCCAACAACTGTTAAAAATAAATTCCTTCACTGTAAAGGTCCTGCATTTAACAGAGATTCTGTGTGCAGATCCTAAATTATGATACAATTCCATAGTTATCCAACAACTACTGGTGACATAAACATCTGATATAGGAAGAATGTAAAAATCCATCCAGAACTTACTCTGTGCTTTTTTGCTGTGCACTTTCTTTCTTCTCTGAAAAGATTCGGTTCAGGAGAGTGGGATTTAAGGTGACTTCACAATTCCCTCACAACACACAGTTTTAGACTACTCTCTGGACTGAAGAAGTTGATGTGAAGAGTGGCTAACCATGCAATCAGAACTGCTCTGCACCTTTTATTCCCCTTCTTCAACACCCCTGCTTATCTCTGTCTGCTTTTAGAACACCTTTATTCTGCTCTGTCCTCTTTTGCCCTTAAAAAGGCCAGCAGGGTAACAGCATGAGGATTACAAGCACAGTGAATATTTAACTCATGATTTCTTGTAATACTGGCATTTTGAGTGTTTTTCAGAAAAAAACAACAATCCTGCTGTTCAAGGATGAACAGCAAAGGAGGGTCACAAAATAGTGAAGCTGAGTAGAGGAGGCATTAATTTCGAGAGAACTAGTATTTGCAACGAAGGCTAGTTAAATTCAACTGTGGAACATCAATTCTGAATGCAGAAAATGCATTGACTTGGTAAATACTCACATGCTAACAGCATCAACTCTAGAAAATATGAGTGAATTTCACAGTAAACAAAAAACAGTAGAACGAATCAGGGATGGCACCATAATGAGTATTTGACAATGTGTCTACATTTAATGCTAGTTCTCAATGCTTTGCTTCCATTTAGATCTATGACAACACTCAGTGGATGTGTCACAATTAATACAACTTACTCAAGATTATTCTGCAGGTAATACAGGACTCCAAGCTCATTGAGGGTTCGAGCATTATCTGGTGTATCCTTGCCTAACGTGAGCTCTTCCAATTGCAGGGCTCTTTGACGCAGGAGAGCAAAGCCACACTACAGCAAAGCACAACGTAATGTAAACCAATCACCACTACATTTAAAGTGTACAACTGAAGACAGAAAATCAAAAGACTCAGTTTGGTGCCAAAAGAGCACAATAATCCTACTTAAGTTCTGTTTTCAAGCTAAATGGCACATAGGCATTCTGCTTATTTACCATCTAACAGTGAATTTCACCAAACATGCTTCCAGGAAATTTAAGTTACTGTGCCATCGTACAGCTCTGTTTTCCCTGTATCATACACGCTAATTTGCTTAAACTCCGCAGTTCAAATAACCAATTCAGATCAAATTCTTAGGTTTATAAGCTCAAAACTTAAAATCAAGTTAACCTCCTATCCTAAATGCCATATACAAATACATATAAAGTACTACTCAAGGCTTTACATGGATCTTTGTAAAATGGGCTGCCAAGCTAATGCTTACATGCAAAGTGAATTACAGGTAAAAAGTGCAGCCATTGTTACACACTCTGCCTATTCTTGATCTTTGCAGTCTTAATAAAAATATTTGTGCAGCAGAACTCATTACAAAAATGGACAAAATCTTCATGATCCAAATTCATTTGTATTTAAGCACCGTGGAAACAGAAATATTTTTATGGCTTTTCACTACTTTCATCACAGCTACAACTAGAGCTCTGGAGTTACTAGCTGAACTCTTATAGTACAGGCACTACATGACAAACAAACCCTTAGCTCAAGAATGAAAGAGGAACTCTGTATCTGAAGAACACAGAAGAAAAAAAAAAGGAAAAACTCAGTGTGGGACCTAATATTACTGGGATTATCCACTGCAGTAAACACTGTGCTCACACTGTATTTGTAGGATAAATGCCTGAGTTATTCTGGAGAACACCTTCTTCCACTGCCACTTCGACAGCCAATTGTATCAGCAGTAATTCTGCACCCCTGAAACGTATATATCCACTTATTTCTTTTCCACCTCTCTCAACTCCATGCCAGTTGTATTGATGCATGTCCACTTCCAGCACAGCTGAAAGGGCAGTTACCAAAGCTGCTGCTAAGCTGCTTCACTACTTATGCCCTCAATTATCAAAAGCACTGGAGCTTTGTCAGCTCTGCAGACACACTTTATCACCTATTTAGCAGAGCCGCAACATGCCCTGCACTTTTATTAAATATAAAACATTTCCTTACCAGACTGCCTTTCCGCCTTGCTGCTTTTTGGCGTATTTTGAAGGACTTTTTCCTCAGTTGCTCAGCTTGTTCATATCTGAAAACAGTTATTTACAGTGTTAGAAGAATGCCAAATGTAGCATCACTGAGTATTCTCAAAAGCTTCTAAGCTACTTGAGTGTACAAATTTGAGGAGAATTTAAGAATCTTGAAAAAAATCACACTTTTTGTCAAAGATAAAAATATCCAAAACCCTTAGAACCAGGCAATGCTCCTCCTTTATCTAACTTGTCAGAAGTTTGTTGTTAAAATAAGCACAAAAGTTGTCCCCTACTGGGTGGCCTGCTACAAGAATACAGAGGGGATGCTCATGGTTGCATTGGAAGTTATGAAACTCTAAAAAAGAGCCAGAGACACATTCTAGCTTCAGGAAGAAAATCTCTGCTGTTATTTTTGTACTACCTCCACATGAAAGAAAAACCACCAGTGGAGTTAATCTTACTTGTTCTGCTTTTGGTATAAAGTCGCAAGTGCATCAAGTTCACGGGCTACCCGAGGATGTTCAGCTCCATAAGCATTTTCAGAGATTTCCAGTGCCTGTTTATACAGCTGTTCAGCATTTCCAAACTTCTTCCACTGAACATAAACTCCTGCTAGCTGGTGGAGTGATTGCGCCACCCTTGGGTGGTCTGGATCCAGCGCAGTCTCTCGAATCTCCAGCGACCGCTGCAGAGGAGCTACAGCCTGTAACAAGGAAGTTCAAAATATGATGGCAGCAGGTAGCATTCTATATGCTACAATAATTTAACAACTGCAACAGAAAGCACACACTGAGCTCTGCTTAATTTGCCTCCCTGCTGTTACAACAATCTCTAAATGTACTTACCTGACTGAGAAGACCTAGGTCCTTAAGAAACCGCCCCAGGGTCTCATAAAGATCAGCCAGGCAGATCATACTTTCCTCTCCCTCACAGCTTTTTTCGTATTCTTTCAGAGAGTCAAAATACTCAGCTGCCATAGAGCTCTTATCTTTCCCAACGAGCTGCCAGTAGCTCAGCAATTCTGCAAAATGTCCCCTGTTTTAACAAGGAAATAAGAAGCTCATCTTATCTCTGACACCTCTGTATTCAGACTGATGCTAGCTTAGAAGAAAAGGGCCACATGCATGAATTTTGTCTTTATGCTACAGAAAGTCTAGAGAGACAATCCATGGAGACTAACGCTGTTCAACAGCAGTATCTATCCCTTTACCAACCCCCAGGTGTAACAGAATAGAAAAAATAGGTGATTTATATGACAACAGCATTTAGTATTTCAGCCTCTACTATTTAAGTTCCTTTAATCTATATCTGTAATTTTCTGATTTATATTGACAAAAAAATTACTTTGAAATGTTTATAACTGCCAAAGCAGTGGCTACCTTTGTACCTTTTGTAAAGGTTTTGGGATACAAAAAGATTCAAAAGACACTTGTGTAGCTTTTGCTTATCACCCTGCTGTTGGAAGAGCCAGGGAAGTTCATCTGCACTTCTCCAAGTCACTCGGTCTCGACTACAGAAAGAAAAACAAATCAAAATTAAAACTCTGAGAGGCCTAAAAGAACTTGTCAATTTGATGCGAAAACTAGGCAAGCATACAATTGCCATACCTGAATGTCTAAACAGACAGACTACTGTAAGACCTATGTACTCCGTTTTCTCACATCTTCATTTTAATTTCACCTCAGAGGGTGCTGGAACCCCCAGGTACCCCACAGGAAACTGCTCCTCCCTCCCACACAGGCTAATCTGTGCCTGCTAGCAGAATTGCAGCCCTGCAGCAGCCCACTGTCCCTCTATGCCTCCTTTCCCTGGCACACTGTGGCCCCCTTGGCTTTCTGCTACCCAACAGTGCATGCTTTGAGGAGCAGTAAGCACTAGCCCACAGCTGGGACACACTAACTAAGGACTGTAAATGCAAATCAGTTTTCAAGCTGAATATGAACTTGTAACTGTTAAGCTGTTCTGCTGGACCTCCTCTTGTGTATGTGCTAATTGCTTGCTGAATGCAAGGGGTCTTTTGTTTCTTCTTCAAGTTCCAAGCAACCTCAAATTTCCTAGCATTTACTGGGAGTTAAAAATCCACATGGGGTCAGTTACCACGAAATAACTGATGTGGTATAAATTCATGCCCTACATTTTCACATGATAACTTTATTATATGCCCATTCCCCTCCATAGTCCTCAATCTTTTCCAAGATTAAAAAGCAACATATCAATAATAAACTGCTAAAGTGACAACTAGGGTTTTGCAGAGTTATTTTGCCATAATAATTTACTAAACTGAGTCAAAGAAGCTACATGAAGAAAACAAAAACATCCATGAGGCATAAAGCCTGCAATTTAGCACATCTTGAGGAATTCTGACCTACCTTAGCTGCAGGGTGAAATATTCCACTAGTTTTTGTCTATAGGCAGAAATAACATTTTCACCTTCTTCCATATACTCTAATTTCGCCATCTCCCAAGCCTGTAAGAAAGGATAATTGAGAGAAAGAGAATGCATTTAATTTGTTTATTAAGCGCTGATGATACACAGGGCGCTATGCAAGATTTCTTTATGAAACACGTCTCATGTTGTAGAACTGAAAATCTTTCGATGACAAAGGCACTACAAACAGATTGTCTTATATTAGACCAAAGCTCTGGTTGCTCAGATAATATTCCCTTCTCCTTCAATTCTGCTTGGTTTTAGTGGAACCAGTGTTTTCTAGGACACATGAAGTTAATAACTAATTGTTCAGAAATTTCTGACGGTTTGAAATGCCAGGCTTTCAACTGCTGAACAATACTGACCAATACTGGTATCACAGCTCTAGTAGTTTTCAAGGTGATTCTAACATCAGAACAGATGTTAAGGAAAAAGGATGAGCAAACACAAATGTATCAAGGGCTACCTGTTAACAACAGAACTTATCTAAAAAACGGCAGGGGCTTAGGGGGTGGAGTTTCACTTGCACATGTTCGCTTGCAATTTACCTGGAGGTGCTGAAACTTTAGCAAACCACAGCCATATGTCAGCAAACGCATTTTGTGCAGGCTGTGAACGAGCGAGGCTAACACTGCAGAAGACAGTTCAGGATAAAGTTCCATCAGCTCTGACTCACTCACACCATTGTGGCTAACACCGATGATACACAGTATCTACGTAAAGCAGAAAGATTATTTTACACAGCAGTATTTGCTGCAGAGCTGTTACACTGAAATTCCAAGAAAAATACTGGGTATCACTGTATATAACTTTATACATCAAGGGAAAAAAAAAACCAAACCTGCCTACACAAGCCCTTTCCCTCTTCTGTCCTCAAAGAACAATCCTCAGTGCTAATGGATTAATATTCTAATATTAGAATACCAAATGGGACACTCTGGGACAAACAAATGGCTCCTTAGACCTTCCTCTAAAACACTGTGGGAAAATAACTCCATTGCCATAAGGAATTTCCATTTAAGTAAAATATGCTGAAGGTCTTATGCTGCCAGCACCAAAGAACTTCTAGCAATTATCGAGTATCATGTCCTAATCAAAAAAATGTTCCACACAACAGGGAAACTCTGCAAAGGTAGGAAGAGGAATCAGAAATCTAATATGCGGTGCCCTGTATTCATAAGATACCATGTTTTGATTACATTTACTATGCTCAATGTAGTTAATCATTGGATCAGGGTACCAAAGGAAGTGCTGATTCTATATCACATCATAGTGGAAAAGTTCTGTTTTGTGAGATAATGACTTAGTTGAAATTTAACACAAAGCAGTCATATGTTCTATAGTTATGCAATAGATATATTAATAAAATTGTGCCTTCTATACTAATAATACAGTAATCTCTGAATCATACATATGAACCAACATAAACGTATATTTACTTTTAACTTAAGAAAAACTCTTTACAGGAAAGAATATACATAACCTGTAGAAATAGTGACGCATTCTCTGCTTACCTCTCTCAAAAGACCTTTCTCTTTATCACTCTGCAATGATTCTTGAATTGATCTCAGAACAAGCCTGTACAGTGACACCGTGTCTTGACATTGAAAACACTGTTGAAGGGTTTCGTCAACATTTCCTTTATTTCCAACACTGAGCAGAAAGACAAAAACGGCATGGTTTAGCATATTAAATTTGGCTGAGTAAGATGAATTGAAACTACTGAAGAGCTCTATCTCAAAAGTGCTCTGAATTCCTACCGGGTTTAAAAGGTGCACAGCACCTGGTGAGATTAAACACAGAAGAATTGAATTCCTGAAGCCACCTTCTGTCATATTGTCTGATTTTTCTAAAATAACTGAAACATTTTTATTTAAAAAAAGAAAAAAAGTGCGTTGCAGTGTTCTTTCCTCCAGCAGGAGTACAGAATAAGAACATCAGGTTGGATAAAGATAAAACCACATGCTGATGTTTCATTTAATGCGTTTACAAAGCATTTTTTTCAGGAGCAATTAAGCATTCTAGGACATAAAACAGAAACAAAAAACAATGAAAATCAGTCACCCAGAGTAAATTATCAATCAGTGTATCATCTTCTGCGAGTCTCTAAGCTAAAAACACATCTTTCTGAACAAGATGAAGTCTAGGTTAATAGTAAGCCAATGCACTTATTAAGCATTCTCTTGCACAAGAGGGAAGACTAATTTTCTCCACAGCAGGAATTATAGGGGAAAGTACCAAACGCAGGATGTTAAACTAAACAGTTGTTGAACTTCCTTTTAGATTTAAAAATCTATGAGGCAAACTATCTGGTACATCAGTAAATAAAACAAACGTGAATTAAACTGTTTAACAAAACAATACCAACATTCTCCAAATACCTTTAAAAAGCATTGAAGCAACTGACATACCCAGAAAGCAGAAAAACAGAAAAATAAAATAAAAACAGAAGATCTGAAAACAGACAGATACAACCATTGGCATTCACTTAATATCAAAATGCAATTGTATACTGTCTGATTTTTCTTCCCCTTGCATTCACAGTCAGTGAAGGGGGAAAACTTTGTATACTGCTCCACTGTTTTTTCTTAACAAGATTCATTCTATGTTAAATGAATGTATTTCAAAATGCTAACAAACCTACTTGAAGTCTTCTAATCTAGTGATGAGCATAATAATTTCAAGATCATCTCAACTTACGAAGCAATGGTTTTGCCCAAGAGAGTGACATACAAAGCATTGCAAGTTGTGGCTGAACGACAATGTCTCTCAAGCTTCTTCTCCTACAACATTTTAAACAAAATCTGTGAGCCAAGATGAAATTAACCATACCAATAAAATGTTCATTGTTTGACAAGAAAAGAGAAGTTCTAGATATGCTTCTATCTGTAACATCTGAAGACTATGACATGATAACTAGTGCACAAAATACTGCATGTTTTTCTAGCTATAGGAGCATGAGTGAAAGTTTCCTTTTGAATTTAAGATTAAAAGAGTTAGGATCTAACCATTACATCTCTCAAGATAAGGATTACCTTACAGAATTGGTCTCCAAGGCAAAGAGGTAAAATACTTTTTTCCCCACTCTGCCAATCATTGTTACAGTATTATGCAATACTAAACCTTCTATTATCTAAAATAAAAGAACATGTTTACAGCAATATGTGCAACTGTACTGTTTTTGTGTTAATAATTTATGCTGTTCCATCTGTGTTTCAGTGCTATGAGCCATGGGGTAAAAATACTCAAACTGCGTGCTATCTTGAGCAGTAATATTTAGTTAGCTAAATATAATACTTTCTTTGGGCAGCTAGGCTTATTTCATCTTTCCATGTTTTCATTAGAAGTTATACTAGGGCAAGGTACTTTAGAAGAACTGCAACAGACATACCTGCTCTTTAGTCAATTTAACATTTGCAGAGTTACATTCTGCACTAATGAGAGATTTAACATCTTTGGAATTCAGTGGATCAAGATGAAGAGTGGGCCACAACCTTTGGTAAGAGAGAACAATGTCATATTCAGACTTTATTAAATAGCACACAAAAGGAAAAAAAAGACATCAAAGTTCCAGAGCTTTTTAAAGATTGATATCAAAGCAGTAATTGAAGCTATTCCCTGCTACTAAGAAATTCTAGTCATCACAATTCAAATTTCCACTTTTAGCCTTATCCTGGATCTACATCATCATATTGCAGTTCTTGATGTGCATCCGACTGCATTTAATATCCTCTTTCTTATAGTCATGTGGACAGATCCATCACAGTAAAACAAAAATCTGGTTTCCCAATAGCTAAAACCTGTCCTCATTGCAATTACAATAGAGAAGCTTCGTTGTCCTCAATGGTTGCAAAATGTTATCCTATTAAACCTCCAGGTCTTGACAAATCTGGCCGTTTGTTCTTCAATGAGTAACTGTAATTTAAAACAATAATTCTAAGCCAGGCTACTTTGAAACATCTCAGAAATATAACATACCTCCAAGCTTGTGGACATGTTTCTACATTCACTGATACAATCACTCTCACATTCACTGGCAGTGGATCTATCAGCCACTTCATATGCTTCTCAGCTTGCTTAAAAACAAATTTTGGTTACTTAATACAAAGGTTGTTCAAAACAATGCCAGAAGTTGATACATTTAATTAACTGCACAGCTCAGTGAAAGCAGTCATAAATTCTCCAGTGTCCTTAAAAATTGTTCATGATCTGGTTTTTGAAACAGTACTAAATGATCCATTGATACGTATCAGCATGACTATACCTTAAATAAAGCAGATAGAATACTATTACTGAAATGTTCACCTCATAAAGACTAGGCTATTTACATGGCCAATAAGTCAGCTCACAGCCTTGAATCTTTGGATAAATAATGTAACTGGACTGCTCAAAAATTAGAGTGTTAAGAGAAATTAAGAAGAAAAAACACCCCAACCCAACACCAATTTTATCTATAAAAATGAAAGACTATTTTAATTCATCTGCACTTTTTTCAAAAGTATTTTCTATATATATTCTTTAGAGCAAAGCAAACATTAATATTTCTGTTACATAGATATAGCTGAACCTATTACAATAGTCAGTTTCTTTTAGATTGACAAATGGCAAGTATTTTGAAAACATACCTGTATTTGGTCAATAGAATCAATAATTATAATAATGCTGCCTTGATGACGTGCAGAAAGTTTTTCCAGCCAGCGGGGAAACTCTTCCAGAAGTTTAGCTGGATCCAAAGTCAGAGGTGACACTAACCAAGAGTGTTGCATAAGCTGCAGAATTATAAACATACATAACAAATTCTACCTTAAAAATCAACTAGAATAGTTGAAATAAGTCCTATAGACACAAGAGGAAAAAAAAACCCAGCACATTATTTTGGGGCAATTTTTCTAGTCAAGTTCACACAGAATTCTTTCCTTCAGGTATATGCAGAAAGCTGGCATATGCAGAACAAAGAATATGTATTCAACTCATTGTGTGAATTCTAGAGAGATAACCTGAGTTTACACAATGGACAATGAATTTGGAGGCTTAAAGGGCTTAAAAGTTGCACAGGTTAAATAGGTAGACTTCTAAACTACACGAAAAAATTGCAAGGAGAGCACAATTTATTTCATTTTTCTAAAGGTTTTAGTCCTGTGAGGTCCTTAGGGCCACCCTGTGAAGGAAAAAGAAAGCTCAGACCCTGGCACAAAAAAACCCCTCACTTATTCCCCACATATCTAACACACATTTTAAAAATAAATTAACATAGGAGAGAGACTAGTCTAGGAACAATAGGGTGCCAAGTGGCGAATACAGCCTCAGGTTTCTAAACACATAGACAGAAAAGGTACCACCTGCCTCTCCCATTAGCCAGGTGGCAGGAAATTTTGGAAGAAGCTTATATGGTTTTATAAGCCATCAATATAGGTCACTGGAAGCATAACTGCTAATGCCAATCTATTATGAATATCCCAGAGATACTATTTAATTGATCTGCATTCAATGCATAGGATCAGACTCCCCATTCTATAATGCCTTACGTTTGTATTACTCTTAACTGATGTAGAAAAACCTGTAGAAAATTTTATCTTCTGACATACACACACACACACACACTTTACAAAGAATCATGCAATGCAGGGTATGTAATAATACAGCATACCTTTAAAGTAAGGCGTTTAATAATCAATGCAGATTCTGAACTAGTAGACATGGGCCTCCCAACAAAGTGATAAAGAATTAGAGTGTTTGGCGAATGCTTCTGTTGCAATTGAATCCTAATGAGAGAAGTAAAAAAAAATAAATAAATAAAAAAGCACTTAATGGACTGTAATTTTGCAAATACATCTCAAATAAAAACTTTCAGTTTTGCCAAAGGAGATAGAGTCTCTGTGCTAGAGGTGTTCCATGCTTATCTTACAAAATAGGATAGACATTTCCTGAGCTATAAATTGAACTTTTTACGTCAGATTCCATTTTTGCTCTCCTCAGTACTGATAGCCATTAACAAGTGCCCTTCCTGGCACTGGATAGTCACATGTCACTAAGCTTTTAAGAAGTAATGACACTATCAATTTATTTTTATGTCAGCAAATTTTGTCATAGCCTACAAGTGAGCATAAAATGCATTTCTATGATAAATTATTAGGTCTGATCTTTCCTTTATTTCAGTTAAAAAGACTCTGAAGGACCGCTCTTGTGTATCAGAGAAGGGCAACGCTATTGAGCTACTGAAACCACTTACTAATGCTGTGCAAAGACAGATCTGTAAGGTGTTGCAATTGGAGTCAGGGAGATGTTAAAGGCAGTTCAGATGGAATTAGCTACTCAATTATTACAAATCTTTCCAGCATACTTCAATAACTTCAGTGCTTTGTAAATGCTCCCATTTTACCTCTAATTAAACTGATACTATGTTTGTAATGTAACGGATACATTTTTCTTAAATTTCATTCATACAAAAAAACCCAATTAGTTTAAACTACCATTTCGACAGAAGGAGAGATTTCCCAGAGCCTGGTCCTCCTGATACAAGCAGAGGTGGAATTGGTGCTGGTGCTGCTATTAGGTCATTTAGACGTTCAAAATACTATAAAAAAGAAACAGTCATTACAAATATGTCACTGTTTAAGGGAGAAATATAGTGCTTGGTATTGTAAACCATCTAGATACAAATGCAAGTACAGATTTATTAAGGTATGGGAATAACTACTGAAATGCAATATAATACAAATGGAAATAAATTCTGTAATGAAACACTTAAACCAGAGAGTTTATTCTCTCTTTTAAAGAAAATGTAAAATAAATAAACATTTTTTCAAAACGCTATTTAAAATGGAACTTTCAGTGCTAATAAACTGAATTAGTGTTACTACAGTAAAGCAATTGGGTATTATGTTTGTTCAGGATTTCCTGCCCCTACTTTCCCCCCTAACTTCTCCACTGCATTGCATATGGTTGCCAGGACAAAGCCTTCAAAGTTAGCATCTGCCATGAATGATATTTTGAGGCACTAAGCAAGCAAAAGAAAGGCTTTCTTTCACCACATGAATGCCCAAGAATGTTGTAGCAGAGTTCAAGATGACAAAAACAGAAACAAAAACCACCCTTCATCCACCTGGGAGAAATATTTTTTCTGCAAAAAAGAAGTGGAGGCACGTTAAGATATACATAGGTGTTTTTTTCTATTAATGTTCTATTATTTTACTGTTCTAGAATGTAGTAAAGATGGCACAATCCTCCAACCCATTGCCAATATATGAGTAGTGAAATAAAAAATAAATTGTGCTAGTAAAATAGGGTTACTAACAATTTAAATACAGTAACACAGAATCTGCATGCTTATATTACATAACAACATCAAGGAATGTTGCCCAAATAAGCTGTCGCATCACTATCCATGACCACTTTAGTACTTTTCCTTCCTACACTCAGTATACCTTCCCTACATATAATCGTTCCTGATACCCCCAATTTGAAATGTTTTAAAAATTTTATTTCAAGTAATGAGTAAGTACTGAGCTATTCAGCAGCTCTCTACTTTTAATTTTCCTATGTTCTTCTCACATTTGTATGACTGCATGATGAGATGAGATCTTTTCATTAGCCATCTCCAAAAGACCTAACTCCAGGTGTCAAGACAGCTCAGATTTCCTCAAAAAAACAAACAAGCAAACAAACAAACAAACAAACAAGACATTCAGAGCCTTTTTTATTGATGACCAAAGTCTAGGACGATACCCTACTTCTGGCACACCATTATAGTGATTTTCTCCAGTGCAGGAACAACACTGCTGCTTCATCAATGCCATTCAACAACACACAAACTGGCATTTCTCCCAGAAAATAAATATGCCATCTATGAAGACATATGGCTTCTTCTAGCCTGAGGAGTAACAGCCTCAAGGATGCTCTCAGACACAGCTTCTTCTGTAGAAGTACATCTTGCCTAACAAGAGATGGAAATGAGTGATGACTTCCTCTTCATCTATATACATTTCCAATGTACTTACTTTCTCAAATCCCAGCTCACATGTTGAATTAGAGGCCTGCTGAAAAGCTTCCATCTGTTCTTGTTCATCATGCGCATCCCACAATACATCACCAAAAACTTCTTCTTCAGGAGCAGTGGACTCTTCCTTACTACCCAAATCCTTGCTTTCTAGTTCTGTCATTTCACACCCCAATATATCCTAAGTAAAAAGAAAATTACATGGAGAAAACTGCAACTATAATTCTTAACAGTGCAGGCACATTTGGTGTTATTCTCAATTCTACTGTATATGAGCGCAGCTCTACTAACTTCAATATGCTCATTTTGTTTCAGGCTAGCAGAGAACATAAATGAGCAATTAGATGAAAACAAGTTAACTCTGAACGCACAGGTTTCAAGACATTGGTTTTAGTCTTCTCATAGTAGAACCAACCCACCGCAAGGAAGGATAAGGAGAGAATGGACTATGCAATCTTTCCTTATCCTATGATATGGATAAAGAGAAATTAAAAGAGAATTTAATCCTATGATATGGATAAAGAGAAATTAAAAGAGAATTTAGGCCATTAATAGATTCCTTTCCCCTGTTATTTCTGCTTCTGTCCATAAAAGCACTGCTCAGTTTTGGGTTTAATTTCCACGTGCAGATTTATTTGCTTGCCAGATATTAATGATAAAACACAGAAAGATCCTTTGAAGTACATCTAAGTAGCATATAGTAATCACACAGACACCATTTAAGATCATAAATCAGAGTAGAAACAGAAAAAGCTGAAATGTATCATGTACTCTACCTGTTTAATTATCTTTTCCACACAATTATAGATTTCATATGCTCCTTCCTCCACACCTCCAATATGATCAATCATCTGAAAAAGTAAATGGCAAAGCATGACACAACTCTGCGTCCAAATGGGAACAGTATTTAGGACTACAAACAAAACCATTCTGGAACACACTTAAATTCCATTCTGTTGCATTCCTTAGGTAGGATTCACTCTGCCTAAGCTTTTAAAAGTTGGGCATCTACTTTCAGCTGTTCTCAACAGTTCTCTCTGTAGAGAGAAATACATGACAACCGATCTATTTTCAGATGAGAGGAATCTCTCTGGAGGTACGCTTCTTTCTCTTCAGTGGCTACAGAGGGACCTTAGATAAATAACTTTGCCATTTAAATGGCTAAACACAGGTGAGAAATTCTATCCCTATAGCACATGGATTTATTTTCAGTGAAAATGCAGTGGTTTTTTTTCTCCCCTGCTATTGAAAATTTCGTAACATTCATAAATTTCAGCTTCATCAATCTGCTCATATAATGAGTATCCACAGCAATGAGTGTAATGCAATTTCTCCTAAAATCTGGGACTACTAGCACTTTATGTTGTTTATAGCAGGAAAGTAAGCCTTTTAAAATTCAACAGTCTTTAAAATGCCATACCTTTGCTTTATTCACATAAGAAATTTGCTCAATGAACTGTTGCACTGAGACTGAACTGACTCTGCCATCCTCCTTTCTGCAGTAAATTAGCCGGGGTTTTTCTTCTGGATTTCTCAAGAAGGCTTCTTCACAGTCCTCCAACAAACAACTAGATTGGAAATCAGCATTCTTGTGCTATATTACACTGCTGTAGTAAACAGTTCAATCAACACAAGCTCTGAAGATGGGTTTCACTGCAAAATCTTATTCAAAAGTCATATCTACTTACAACAAAGGGCAAGCAAATATTTCAGCAGAGAATTTAAGATAAACCCTGAGGCAAGGAACAGCTAAGAGATAAATTTATGCTACTTGTACCAAAAACATTAAAACCATTTATTAATTTTTATGATTATTGCTTTGTAAATTAAAAGTTGATCTTCCTGTCATACCAATATGGAGCGTGAAAGGTAATTGCCTTGCATGGAAAGAACATGGATTCACACACAGAGCATGTATATGATTAACAAACATCGTATATATGCTCTGCCATCACTTATTTGAAGGCTCTGTTCCATTCCTTGATGTTTTTAGGAAAAGTCCTTTATTATTTGTCAGATATAGGATAGTCTTTTAATTTATAGTAGTTAAAAAGGAGAATTACAAACCTCCAAACTCAAAAGCACTTTATATTTATTTATGTGAATTATATCCATGGCTATCACTCCCAGCAATCTATTGCTGCTCCACAGAAGGAACTACATAACTTGGGGATGCTGACAACAGCAGACAGGATCTCTCAAATATTATGTTCTTTATATGAGCACTACAATTTTCATCACAGTTTTTCTAAGAGAAACTCTCTAAGTGAGTACGGTTGGCAGGAATACTCCTCTGAGGTTTTTTTTCTTGCGTATTTTGTTCTTAAACACTTGTGACTCACATACATAAAACTAGGTTATTTGGCAATAGTCTCCCCTTGGGGTGTCAATATACCCTCAGCAGCTGACATTATCTTTCCAAGAGCATAAATGTATGGCAGCTGTAGTCCGATTCCTCTAAGAAAACAAATCAACATCTTCTGTGGTACCTGGTTGTTCCCTGAAGCTCTCCGCTGTTGTAAATCTTAGCTACTAGTGTCTTAAACCAGCCTTTAATTCTCTGCGGACAGATGTTTTATTTACAGGAACAGGAGGTCTAGTTAATACAAGAGTTCTAACACTACAAGAGTATTTGAAATCCCTGGAGTTCAAAATCTACCCTAATATGAAACTTAATACATACCAGTATTTTCAGATTCTTGCATTCATACAGATGGTTTGGAATTACCACTCTGTGATCCTTCATATTATCTTTTCTAATCCCTTTTTCTCTCTTCTTCAGCAAAAGGACACCTCTCCCTCCCCCAAACATCAAAACCAAGCTCTGCCTGAAATTCCCAAATGCATAACAGAAACAGTCCTAAGGCAATTCTAAAAGTATCCCTAGCTTGGTGTTTTTAGTAAGTCATGTTTCTTCTTCTAGAAGGTTAGGAAATTACTCACTGAACAAACAGAACACATTGCATCTCTATTTGTCATAAAACATCACGACTTCAGTAAATTAAGCTGTAGAAAGCTTGCATGAGGTACCACACAGGAGAGCCATGAAATCATTTCAAAAAATAGCCAAAAGATAGAAAATAATATGTGACAGAATAAAATCAAAATACTGCAGACAGGTGTAAGGCTAGATAAGCAAATGAAAAACACTGAGGACATTCACACCAGCCATCTTGAATTCCTAAGGCTCCAGCAATACGCATGACAGAGAACTGCTCTTGGAAAGCAAAACATTTCTGTATGATGAAGACATCTTTCATGCTGTATTTTAAGAGAATCTGTAGCTACAAGAAGAAGGAAATTATACAAAGCTGATATATTGTTTTAACTGTCTGCACCAGCAAACCTAAATTTTGAAGGAGTATCACTTAGGAGATACTAGCTTAGGAAATGTACTGAGCAAAGCATCACATATATTTTAATAAGCTGTGCACTCTGCATAAATTACCAGTTTCCATTTGCTTTACCAGTCTGGAAAATACTTACCTTGGCAAAGTTAAATGCAGGAGCAAAATGACTAATGAACTTTTTTCAATTTCCCATTTTCTTACATCCTTAAGAGGCTTTTCATTTTCTGCTGCAAAATGAACAACTTGAAAGAAGTAGCCCATTGTTTCACAGATTCTTTGAAGTTTTGGTGAGTAGTTCTGAAAGCAAGTTTGAGTAACAGTGCTTTATTACTAAATCTGGATAGCACTAAGGACCTACTAGCTAAATGTCAGTTTCTTTTCTCTAGGCAGTTTCTTCCCCTGAAGTCCTTGACAATACTTTCACTGACTTCACTGAAATTGGGCTACACTTACTAAAGCTTTAAAGAAATACTAGAAAAATTTCTGAATAAGTATGACAGTGGAAACAAAACAGCATATAAGTTAGCATAAGTTTGTGAGGTACTCACTCTAATGAAGATGTCCACTTCTGGTTGAGTCTCAGCAGTACTAATAATAAAACATCTTACTGTGTTACTCCACAGAGAGTGGGAAAACAGAGGAGTAACTTGTAATAAACTGGCGACAGCAGCATCCCAATCATCTGCCAATGAAAAAAAAACAAAATGAAGTCTAGAGATCTTCACATCTTCACCGCATAACAGATAAGTCATCGCCTCTTAAAATTATGAATACTACATTTTATTTAAAATAGTAGTAACATTTTTACTCAACTATTTTAATTTTTAAGATTTGAATTTAGAAAACCCATATCATCTGATAATGTCGTATAATTTGATAATGTGGCAAAACAACAGTGTTAAATATATTCATATTATCATTACAATGATATTTCCTTTAAAAAGGATTGATGAAATGTATCCACAAAATCAAGATGATAGTTGTAAAATAAGTAAAAATATGCAGGAATAATAAAATCACTCATAATCAAACATTATTTTTTTTCCTCCAGATCTACATGTATTTCAACTAGACTATGCAAATAAATGACAGCAAAACATTATGGGAACTTCCTCTTCTTGAGATAAAGTCTGTTGCTGTCTGTAATACTGTATGTCAATTCCCTATAGAAGCAATGAATTTAAAAACTTTCTTAGGTTCTTCATTTTGCTGTTGGTCATTCTTTCAAGCTAGGAATAGGTTCCCCTTTCAGTACCACAAGGCATGATGAAAGGCTTAGTGTGTGAAGCTGGAGCCACCACAGAGCAGACCCTCCCCTCCCACTTTGCAGGCACAGACTTCTGAATCAGAGCCTAAAGGATTGAAGAAAAAAGGGAGAAACTGCCAGCAAAGTCAACTGCGTGCAGGAGGGGTTCCAGAGCCAGGACAACAGTGAGGGAAACCAGAGCACTGGAAGACAATTTACAAGAGGCCATTTGGGAAACAAAGTTCAAAAGCAACAATTATTGATAATAAAATATCTAACACTGATTCACGTAACATTGCATACATCCTGGTCTTGCAATCAGATTTCCATGAATGGCCCCCTAAACAGAGTAAAACCCCATGCAAATCCAATGAAAAAAAGCAGGGATATAGTTTATTCTAATACAAACATAACATTCATAGTTAAGAAGTAGAGAATTTGAATAAAAACAGACTAATGCCAGCAAATATTGAAGGAGAGATCACTATCTTCCTTAGTCAAAATAAGCAACAAAATGGTATTTGGTTTACTTACATTGAAGCACTATTCACTGCTGTTTGCTAAAATCACTGCTGCACATACCATAGTCACCAAATATATTAAACACAGCTTGGCATGTACAGCTACAGATTCCTTGCATTTTCACAAAGAATTCCGTATAATGCTTTAGTCAAATTACCCAAGAATGGACAAAAAGAAGCTAAGAAAGAACAGAATTATTTAAGAATGGATGGAAGAATGACACAGACACATACAATCCCAGCAAAACAAACCACCATTACTTACCTCTGTTTATATTTGCAAATGGTCCCTCAACATCTATAGAGCTATGAGCAAATTCAGGCCCTCTGAAAGACTGCTGAAGTTGCATCATACTACCCATGGATGGCTCACTTCCCAAAGCTCCTCCATTCCAGTATTCAGATTGTGCCCCAGTAGCTAAGAATTGGAAAACAAAAAAACCCTCTTCATTGTCACTAAACAAGGTACATTATGTCTTAAATACTCCAGATGAAACCTACTGCCACATGCCACTGATATTTTTTTCTCCTTTAGCAGATTTGCTCACACCTTTGTGTGCTGTAGTTCTAAATGGGCACTTGTCCAAAGTTAGTGAGAAGCCATGCTGCTAATGGGATGAGGTTATTTGCTAATGTTTGTTATTATATGGATTGCTCACATCTGTTGGGTTCAAATACTGACTTGCATTACAAATCAGGAAAACAGTTCACAGTATTGCTGCAGTCATTTGTGCACATCACAAAATTGACAACTTTTGTTCAGGAATGTTCCAGCACTGAAAAAGCCTAAAGGGGCTGTAGGTCAGGACTGAAATATATTCTTTATGCTGTGTGAGAGAGCTTTCACGGTATCTCTTTGTAATATGCTTGGACTACACTTCTGCCAATCAACAGACAACTTTCAAGACACCAAATAAATCTTCCATGGAGAAAATCAGGAAATTGAAAATTACTTAGAAAAAGGTAAGAAAGGAAGAATTAATTCAAAAATTAATTTAACACAAAAGAAGACAGAAAAAATATATAAAACAAGACTATCCATACCACTAAAGTTCATCAAATGCATAATTACTATGCAAAAAGCCAATCATTGCATTTTGAAACATTCCTTTTAAAGATTGCATACTTATACTCCTGCCAAGATGTGACAGTTGATATATCTCAATAAGCAAAACAAAGGTTAAGCAATAGTACTTGCACACAGTTTTTCCTCAGTAACCCTTGATGGTGCAAGAAGTAATGGCAGCCATCCTTAAGAGTGTTAAGGTGCTAACTGTCTGCTACAATTATTGTTCTATTTTGAATCGGATACAAAGTCAGAGGACTGATCACATACCTATGAATCCTTCCCATGTTATCAAATACCTCTTACAGCATATACAAGGTTTTGCCTTTTCTGTCATTAAGATTCCTAGGGCTTCCCTTTCAAAAAACTCTTCAATAAAATGACTCTTTTGGTCAGTTCATGTTTGTTAAATATCTAATTCTGCTATTCTGAAAAGTACAGCAGCTGAGACTGGCATACCTCATCATCTATAGACAGTAAGTCTATCTAAGATTCCCTCTAGTTTCAGGTGTGCTTTTTGTATCCTTTGGAACATGATCTCTCAGATCTAGAATCAGAAAACTCAGAAAAGACTAGGAAACTCAGAATTGTTCATGGAACAACTTAAAAAAAAAAGTTCAAGTCACTGTGTCTAGACAGTGCTCCATTTTCTTCATCTATTCATTCATAAGACCAGAAATGCAGGGTTCCCACAATCTAAACCAAGTTTGTAACATCAGCTGCTTTTACCCTTTTAAACTGTTTTATGTTGCTTTTCAACCTGGATTAATAAAACTTTTTTCAAAAGAACAAAAATATTTGTCTTGTGCTTTACTATTCAGAGACTTCAGTTACGTTCCAACACAAAATACTGTGGATGAAATTCTCACCTGTAACATCGGTACAATTGTCATCAGAATCAGACTCTTCGGGATCAAACACTTGGATTCCTTGGGCCTGGAGTCTCTGAAGTTTTGCTTCTAGCTCTCGTTTGGCCCTCAGCAAGTCCTGAATCTCATTTTCTTTAGTTTCTCTAAAAATCTATGAGCAGGAAAGGAAAAAACCCCAAGAAATACAAACCATAAATCTTTTGAAAATCAGTATCAGTTCCTGAATTCATGTTATCTGCTTTCAATTGGAAAAATAAGTTTCTAGCATTTGTTTAGCAGGCAAAGACATGAAAATGTGAACAAGAAGCCATCAGGAGCCTATAAATAAGCAGGGAAACACAGTTTAAAATTATCTATTTTTTAAATTTTGCCATTTTAAACCTTATCATACTGTTCTGAAAGCTAGAAGTCTGCATTACTATAGGAAGTTCATTAAAAACAGCAAGTAACTTTCTTCACCTTTTAAAGTTTATTGTCTTCTAAAATCACTACATGTAATAATTTTTTTCAAAGGTTCCCTTTTATTCTTCCATGTACTTTTTTTACATTTACATATAATCTTGTATTTAATTTTGATTGTTGCAGAAATTTAAATTACCCAAGATAGAAAGCGATCAAGCACCTCCAGCTGTCCTGTTTGTAAAACATTACTATCGTGAGGGGAAGAAAACATGAACCTAGATTTAAATACAAAGAGATGAAATCTTCAAGTCTCATTTTCTTAAATAAGGTCAAAACCAATCCTCTTTTTTATCTATCTGCCAAACATTAACACCTGTTACAATTAAAGATATCAAGAATCTTGAAAACAGTGCAAAACCAGGACCTATTGCTCTGTTTTGGGTGGTGGAAGTATCATCATCTGCAGCAAGGGAAAAGCAGAAGCATCAGCTTGGCCTTTCAAGTCATCCCTCCAGAAAGTGCAATGGCTTTTGTCTTTAACTAGCTATCACGTTTTAGCAGCCAGAAGAGATGCACCAATACACATTTTTCTTTAATGTAAGCTAGAAGTGTTAAACGTTACAATGCTATATATAAAATTTATTCAGCAATAATGGAACTCTGTGTTTACGCATTCCTTCAGCATGTGTCAGTTTGCAGCCTGTGGTTTCTTGTCACTCTCAAATATGAATATATTCCTGTGTTCAGATGCATCACTGCATATTCTCCTTTTAATAAGTTATTTTCTATTTTTTCCTCTTAGTTTTACACAGAAGTTTTAGCAGGATTATCTTGAAGGAAATAAGCTGCTACAGCTATGACACTGCAATTTATTTTTTTTTTTAAGAAAGAGACATCCTCATGAAAGCTACTGGAGAAGAGCTCATTGGGGGAATGGGACCAAATGACATCTATCTTTTTTTTGGTCATTTTCCCAGGAAAGGAAAAGTCAAGCCATACCTTGAATTGCCTTTTGACCTTGTCTCGATCATGTTCAAAAGTAGCAGCTCTCTCCATGGCTTGGTATTTAGCTTCTAATGCACTTTCTTTCTCTCTAAGTATTTTCTGGTAAGTTTTCTGAAGTGCCTGAAAACATTTAATATACCATTTTTCTGAGTGAAGGCAATTGCTGATAAAAGGTTTTAGATTACTCTTCAGGTAGTGAAATTGAGGTCTGAATACAACGTTATCCCAGCACCCTACATTCCTCTCCTTGCTCTAAGGATGATGGCCACGCACCTTGTGCTCCCCATCCCCAGAGGCACACCTTGACCGCATCCTGACAGCTCGCCAGGATGGCACTGGGGTGCACACCATTTCCCTGGCACCCTGCCTTCCTTAGGAAGGAAAACTCATCACACCCGTCACCTCCCTGCCACAGCTTTCCTGGGAAGTGGGACGAGTCCTTCGCAGGCTCATGTGCAAGGGCCCTGCTTCGCCGCTCAGCTCTCTCATCCGAGAGGGCTGGGGAGCTACCTGCAGCTCGGCGCGCAGCCGCTTGTTCTCCCTGTCCAGTTTGGCCTCCTTCTTCACCATGGAGGCCACCTCGTTGTTCTTGCTGACGCGGAAGATCTCGTACTCCTTCTTCAGGCGCTCATACTCGGCCACGCACTCCAGCTCCTGCACCGAGGCCGTCGACTTGAAGCTGGCCCCGATGAGGCCGCCGGGCCGTGAGGCGCCAACGCGCCGCAAGGAGCCGCGCAGCAGCCGGGCCTTGGGCTTCACCTCCACCGGGATCTCGCAGGCCTCGCCGCCGCCGCCGTACGTGTCCTCGATCACCTCCCCTACCCCGCCCGTCGGGCTCACCAGGGACGACGCCGTCCCCATGGCCGGGGGACGCTGCAGCCGCGCCCGCTGCTGGGGGAGGCTTTAACACCGAGCGGAGGAGCCGGTGCCTCCGGCGGACCCTGACGGCGTGGACATGGCCGAGACGGAGCGCTCGCGGAGGCGGCTGCTCCCCGCCTCGCCCCGGCCAGCGCCCCTCACCGCTCCCCCAGCCCGGGCGAGCCGGAGGGCCGTCCGAGCCCGCGGGCCATGGTGCGCTCCTTGCGGCGGCCGGACGAAGAAGGGAGGGCGGGAGGAAGGCGGGGCGGCTTCTCCCTTCTCCCCCCTCCCGCCCCGTCCCGCGGCGCGCTGCTGGAGCGGCCCGGGAGGGGGAGCACGAGCCGCCCCTGAAGGCCGGGGAAAAGTGGAGCCGCGGCGGGCGGCCGTGGTGAGCGGGAGGGGCCTGGCGGCGGCCCAAGGGCGGGAATCTACTCCTCTGAGGGAAAGTGGGGGTTTTTTAGGTTTTTGCTTTTAAAAACAGGAGGTAACCCGAGGGCACAGCAAACCCTCCCGTTCCCACTGGCACCATCTCAGTGTGCGCCGGGGAAGCCTCAGCCCTGCCGGGCCTTGCCGCCTCGCTGGGCAGCGTCAGCAAAAAAAAGTGCCCATTTTCTCCTCAGAGAGCAAGGCCCAACAGGGTCTGTTACCTGCCTCAAAGCCCACAGGCTGTGCGCGCCCTGGGCTGCTCTACATTTGGGAGAACACCCAGTTCTCCTCTGCCAAACAGATGCACAGGTTGTGTCACAAGCTTTTGTGTGATTATAGAGACCTTGTGGGGGGATTATCTCTCACCACCCTAAAATTGTGACCTTTGAGACCAGTTGGCACACTCCGAAGAAGAACTGAGAAGAGATGGTAGTGGCTCCACCAAGAAGTAAGTGCTGGGTAATGGCGCCATGTCACACCCAAGGGCAGTGCCTGAACCTTGTGCTGCCTCTGGGCCTCGTCTGAAACTCATGAAGAACTTCAAACTTCTCTGTTTGAAGACCTTCCCTTTCAGGAATAAGGCAGTTCTAGGTTATCTGCCCCTTAAAATGTCCTAATGCCATTTCCTTCTCTGCCTCTTCAAAATACCCTGTCTGGTTCCTTCACCCATCCTGGAGATTTCAGAGGGGCAGATCCCCGAGGCTGAGGAGAACATCCATTTGTTCCCAAATCTCAGAACCTGCCCTACTGTTGGCGTGAATAACAAAAATGTCACTACTTTAAAGCAGATTTTACCTCATGTATGTGCCAGGTTTGTTAGCCATGACTATGGGAGCCATTTGCTCTCAACAGGAGGAAAAAAAAATATCTTAGAATGTCTTTCCAATGATACATCCCTGAATGTCAAAATTTACTGGAGGGGAAAATTACTTTTGTGTACCCTGAGTAAAAATTCTGGGTTTTGGGAATGTGTGCTGTTTGCCCTAACTTTACCTCTTTGTTTTCATGAGAAAAAATAATTTATTGTCTGAATATCATTTATGGTTACATTGGTGATCTATTCCAGTTAAACCCCATTTCAGTGAAAAAGACAGATACAGAATATGTGACAATTGTGGGAAGGGTGCTACATTTTCCCTAACATTGACAATAACATAGCCTGCACAGTATTAGGTGATTCGGCAAATGAGCCTGTAATTCTGTAACAAAGCAAGGCTCTTGGTTTCTTCATTTGCATGTTGGTATCAGGCTGTTTCTCCACTTCACTGCTGTTTGAGCTCTAGGAATAATTAAAAATACGTTCATGCTGGTGCTTGAACTGAATCGTTCTTATATTCTGAGTTCGTGAAAGTCAAAATCTCCAAGGTTTAAGCCTAGAATAAAAAGTGTAGTATTGTAAGAGCTCCTGGATTCATTCTAATAATCCACTTGACATTAACAAATAGATTGGAAGAACTGTAGATGCTGTTTCTCTAATGCTGCCTCTGGGTGCATTACAGAATTTTTATGGATAGTAGAGACCATTTTAACACAACCCTCTCTAAGCAGAAAAATTACACTGCTTCCCTGTTGCTTCATGGATTGTTTTTCCTAATGTTTAGAGATTAGAATAGCTTGCTTCAACATCTAATTTGTACACTAACAAAGATTGCTTTAAATCACCAATTAGGACAATTCAGAAAGAAATCCAACTGTTCATTGCACAGATATTGGAAACAGTGTCTCAGAATATCTGAGGATGAGCTATCTTAACTTTCAGAAATGAATTGACCCAGAAAATCAATCCCTGGAGAAAATATCATACCAAATTCTTTAAAAATTGCCTTGTCATGTTACATTACTTTTTTAAGCTTCAATTGGAGCAGCCCAGTCCTTAGTCCTTTGAGGACATTGATGCTGTGTGAATTGTGCCATGAAGTTCTTCACCAGTCAGTGAAGACGTTTGGGGTACTTGAGCAGCTTCATGTTTAACATTGCTACTATTTACCTAATTTAGAAAGGTTATTAAGACAATCCATGTGTGAGATGTGGTGGCTTAACCCTGGTTAACAACTAAGCACCCACCAGTCGCTCACTCACTACCCCAGCCCAGCGGGATGGGAAGAGAATTGGAAGAGCAAAAGCGAGAAAAACTTGTGGGTCAAGATAAAGACAGTTTAATCCGTGAAGGAAAGAGAAAAAAAAAACAAAACAAAACAAGTGATGCAGAGGCGTGCACTCACCACCTCCTACCAGCAGATCGATGCCCAGCCAGCTGTTCTCTGAGGAACAGGTACTTTGGAAAGACTAACCCCGAGTTTTATTGCTGAGCATCATGTTATATGTCACGGAATATGCCTTTGCTCAGTTTGGATCAACTGTCCTGGCTGTGCCCCCTCCCAACCTTTTGCCCACCCCCTACTTGCTGGCAGGCAGAGTGAGAAGCAGAGAGGGCCTTGATGCTGTGCAAGCACTACTCTGCAATAGCTAAAACATTGGCGTGTTATCAGCACTGTTTTAGTCACAAATCTAAAACACAGTACCATATGGAATGCTGTGAAGAAAATTAGCTCTACCTCAGCCAGACACAGTACACATGTATTTGTCAGATGAGGACCTGTACTTTGTAAAGCTCCTTCATGACTTCAGCAGTAACAGAACTGGACTGTTTTCCATCCCTGAATCCACATAATGAGGAATACAGTACATTGGCTGGTTGTCTGACAAATTTACTCTTCTAACTACCCCTCTGGGGTCTGTATGCAATCTATACTCCTGATCCACAATGGAACAACTACTCTGCCAATGTTCTCCTCCTCACTGAGACTATTATTTTTTGTTGTTGTGTGTGTTACTTAGAAGCCCATGGACTTTTGTGCTTTATAGCATAGACAATTTTGTACAAACATTCTAAGTACTTTATTTGCTATTACTTAAAATCTGCTGGGCTACAGTTTAAAAACATTCATGTGGCATCTGTATGGGTATTACTTTTGTCTTTGATATATCCACTATATCACCACATAATTTATTGTTGAAGTTTCTTACTCTTGACTTCATTTCATTTTAGGAGTTGTTGGTGACTGTTAACAAACAAAATCTATGGATCTGAGGATCTGTCCCATAGAGAAAAGTACAGCTGCAGGAACTGGCCTTCTGAAAGAAGGTTGGTTTTTTACATGCATTATTAGGTTCAGCTCCAAGTTAGCAGATCTTCATTTTATGAAATAATATATCTGATATGTTATTACCTATGTATTCCTGGAAAATTTAGTGTACAAGGTCAGGATACAGTAAGATAAGAGGAAGCTGAGCAAGATTTGAAGATGATAGGTTGCCACAGATTGACTCCCCATTAAAAATAAGAGTTGCTATGATTAGAATGAATGTTGATAATGACCTGAAAGCAGAAGATGCTTTAAATGAAAGGCAGCTGAGCAAACTTCTACACAACATCTTTTTTGTTAGCTCAGATGCTGGTGTGACTCTTAAGGCTGTATACCACAGGCATAAGCAAAGTGTGTTAGAAGCCCTTCATAAATCACTATTAAATTGTTTGTGCCTGCACTGAATCAAGTTGATAATTTTTTATGATCTCATTCATTATTCAAAAATATCTGTGTCTGGTAGAATGTGATTAAGAGAGTTCTCTTGAGGACATACAGTGGAAAGATATAGTATGGTAATTTTTAAAAGATTAGTTTTGTCCTGGGTTATATATGATTCTACTTCCCTCTTTGTAATGACGATAAAGACCTTGCTCTAAAAGGTTGCTTGCTATTGGGCTGTTCTTTATTAACTGGCTGGCTTTCCCCAGTACTCTACCCTGTGCAGTAAGTGCAAGCCTGAATAAGCTAAATGACTGATCTACTTACTCAACTTCTTTTGTATAACACGAGGCCTGATGTAAAATGCAATGAAGTCAGGGTGAATTTTTCAATTGAGATGATCTGTTTTGAATCTGGCACTCTGTTTTTACCAAAAATCCTGAAACTGCTAGATCTTAGCTCTGAGCATGAGCATTACTTCGTTGTCTCTGCCCTGTTGTGACAACTGCATTTCCTTCATCTACATGAAAGGCATCTGCCTCTGTCCTCCTCTGAGACCTTCATGCTAAGTGGCAGCAGTTCCATGATTCACCAGCCACTACGACTGCTGTGTAGGGTTCTGGAGCTGTATGCAGCTGAGGGAATGTCTGCTAGATGGTGGGGAAGTAGAGGTCTTCTTCCCTTTTTCATGTGACAGCATGGCTGAGGCTGTATCCATCATTATGACTGACTTACACCATACACAGTCTTTCTGTGACCCCACTTGAAATTGCATACCTGGGGTTTGAGTAATTTAAGGTCTTGTTAGTGAGTATAGGACTCAGAGTAACTCAGAAACTGATTACAGTTATCATTAGGTCAACAAGTTAGAAGTTTACATTCATAAGGAAGACTTTGTCATAAACTTAAGTTTTAGAAGTAAGACTGTACAATTGAAGTCTGAAGAAATGTGCTGAAAACCCCATCTAAAGTCTTAAGATAATTTATTTTTATAGGCATGTTTATCAGCGTCTCCTACGCGTCTGCTTTTTCTTTTGAAACTAAAAATAATACAACATACAGGTGGTTAATTGTAAACTGCCTAACGAATTCAACCTTGGGGCATAGTTCTAAGTTCAAATAGCTATTGAACTTACTATGTTTCCCTCAGTAACTTTATTACAGTCTGTCAAGCTAAGATCATCAGCTTCTTTCAATAATCCATTTGCTGAGAGACCTGAAAACTACCCGGAGCAGAGATGATGAAAATCACAATGAAGGAGAGGACATCTACTTTTAAATGCTCTCATAACTGTACATGTCATAGCCCTTCACCACTAGAGGACAGCAAGACTTCAGGGAAATGGAGTCGTGTGAAGGGGTGGGAGAAAAGGAGGGAAATTACTTACACAGAGCTAAGAAAGTATTAGTTCAGAAGTTACATGCTTCTAGCTATAATCAAGCTTCTTAAAGAATTGAGACAGGTTTGGAAGATGTTTCAAGACAAAATACAGAGGAGACACATAAATAAAAGCTGAAGTTTTAATGTAATGGTTTGCCTATCAGTCATAGATAATGTTACTTGAAAAGCACAATACTAGCTAGTTTTGAGAGCCATATACTGTTTCCATTAAATTCATAGATAGTTTTGTATTGATTTCAGTAAGAATAGGGCTTTGCTTTGCAATCTTAAATAACTGGTACGTATTCTGATTTTTGATGAAGGACTTAGATGCCCTTATGTAGGAAGGTTGTTACAGTCCATTATTTAGAATGGAAATAATAGTCTGAAACCACTGGAAAGGAATCTTCTGCTTCCACACCTTAACCATATTTATGTTTGTAACTTGTAATGCAAGGACTCTTTAAATGTTTCAACATAAGCTATAGGAAATGGATTCAGGACAATGCAATTCATAATCAGAATCAAACTTTTCACCTTCATGGCTTCAGTATGCCAGACAAGTTAAACTTTTTTAATCTTTATGGCAAGTCATTCGGTGACATTTCTCCATTAAAAGTTCAAAAGAGGCTTTAAAGTGACCTTAGTTTGTTATAAGTCTGAATTGGTTTTAAATGAAAATTCCACAATAAGTTATAATCCTAGCAAGAAGAGAGCTCTTGAACATCCATTTTATCATCACTGAATCATCACTGAACTGAGAAGGACATCTCAGATTTTGCAGTCTCATGGTCATTTCATCCCAGGCCAATTGGATTAATATTGTGTGTGGTCACAATGCTGAGGAACAATTAACCTTGTTCACCAGAAAAGTGGGCTGAAAGGGAGGGAAATATCCAAATAAACAGCAAAACTGAGAAATATTAATGACAAGCAATTGCTGTTGCTGTGCTCTTTATTGCTTCAGCCTAGAGCCAAAAAACTACAATGGTGCATAAAAAGGGATTAATATAGAAGAAATATGCTGAAGATTGCACCTAATAATTTTTAAGATAATTTAAGAGTGGTCTTTACAAAACCTTCCTGTGTTAGTGGGAATGTGAAATTCAATAAGACCCAAGTGAAATTTCCTGAATACTTTCATGTTGTATTGTTCATACCTAGAACATCTGCCTTCTTGGCAGAGCCGAGTGTCCCAATAGCTTATCCTGATCTGGATTTGCAAATTAGGCATCCTAAATCTGAACAAAATTTTCTTCAAAAACACATGTGGAAATGGTGCTGCCACCCAATCTGAAAGGTTGTTGCCTGAGTGGGTTCACTGGCTTTAGCCTACAGCAATTAGATCCTGAATCTTTTGTTTCCCAGAAGGGTGCCCTGACCAAGAGGCTGTAGGGAGGACTGGGCTCAGACCTTCTGCCACTGTCTGGGGGGAACTAGTATGTCATACAGCAGAGAGTGCATGGTTTATGGGGCCAGAGAGAAAGAACTATAAGGATCATGATTCTCTAATTCAGTGATTAGGACTCCTTCTCTCTTCCAGAAAGCTAAAAAAAAGTCTTCAGTCTCCAGATGTACTCAGCTATACCCTGCTGAGGTTGAAATGAACTCTTATTTCATTTTAGATGGCACCTGAGATCTCAAGAATAATCAGGTATAAAACACACCCATTCTTCATCATTTCTTTAGGAAGCTAATTGTGTCTGTCCTTCAGTATTCTGTGTGGGATCAAGTGTGACTCTCCCCCATAGTATCTAGAGAAGTCAGACATTTAAAGTCATGGATTGCACCATCAGAGCAAGAAGCTTAAGAGTTTGCTGTGACAATACTAGAAGATGCCATATCTAAGTCTTTTTTTAGAACAACTTTTATTCAATGATGCAAATGGCTGCAGTTCACTAAGGTATCAATTTAGCAAGGTCCTTAATCATGCCTAATCTGTAGTCATCTCAGTATTTACTTTGATATCCAAGGGGCTAATCCCTTCCTGCCATTTTTTCTTGTGGTTGGTGTCACTCTTTTATTTTCATGCACAAGCAATTTTGCTTTTAGGAGTTACAAGGACAGTTACGTAGATTTTTTTCTGACTCAATCAAATGCAGAAGAAATTATGTTCATATCCTGTGAGAAGAAGGTTGTTTAGAAATCCCCATGTTGCTAGGCGAGTAGTAGAAGTGCCAACAGAGGCATGGCATGTGGGATGTTGAATCCCAGCTTTAAGACGATAAATACTAGAAAGCTTCCCAGAAGTTCTTAGCATGTACATTCAAATCTCCGATTTCAGCTCTGAATGGGTCCCTGTAAAGGCTTAGATGCTCTGAACTCCTGCCTTCCAGAGGAAGATCCTTTTCATCTAGCTGAAAATTAAATACTAAGTTCCTTTATTTTTCCATGGATCCCTCCAGTTTTAATTGTGTAGCTAGAAGTGCTCACTGTTGAGGGATGCTGCTGTATTTTATTATTTGTTCTGCTGAACAGGATATCATTTCAAGAAATTAATCTGGACAGTGTGAAAATTGCTGAAATGGATGAAGAATCTTAGGTATTTTCCAAGGAGTTCATGTTATTAGACAGAGCATGTAGTTACTTGTGTGCTACATTAATTCTGCATGTATGAGCTCAATCTGACAACCGCATGATGTAGAATTTTATCTCTAAACCATTATGTGGCATATTTGTGGAGTCAGTTTATATAGTTTCCTAAAAAATTTCTTGGGCTATTGGGCTAGCAGTTTTTTTCAGGACTTCATTGTTTATGGTGTTTAAATTCTATATGAGACGTGTATTGAAACCAAATGATGTTTCTCTTTTTATAACTGCAGCAGATTCTGAATGTCCTGAGGCTATAACTGACTGGCACACAGAAAGATTAGATAACCATTGCATAATAGGAATGGCTGGAGAACAGTGGAGCTGCATATACTCCTTTAAACATATGACATTTTAAAAAAGTGACTCAAATGAAGAAAGGCTTTGTGGTCAGATATATATTAAATTAAGTTATAGCTTATTTAAACACACTGGAGCTATGTTGTGGCATTGCTGAAATTAGAACAATGGGCTATAGTATGGCAAAAGGTCTAGTTAATTTTTCTCTGAAACATGTGAGGCATGCCATTACAGTAACTCCTCTGGGAGCACTTTAGATTGAAGGTGTAAAGGTCTGTGATTACATTCCAGGTTCATGCCACAGCTCATCTTACTTCAGGAGTTTTGTAGCAATGAACTGTGACCAGAGAGAATGGGAGGAAGGAAAAAAGACTTCTCTGTAGTGCATACAGCAGAAATGCTCACTTGTGGAGGTTTTTGTGGTATGTTAATTGGTACCTTGTGTCTCCACATTTGGAGTGGCTTCTCTTTATGAGCTGTGAATATGTATATGTATCTGGAAACAGAGCATATTCATTATTGGATAGGAAATGTGGTTCTGATCTCGTGAGCTTCTGGAAGTCTGGGACTGGGGAGTACCTTCACAGTGTCAAGTGGTATGAGTTCTTATCAGGTAGGTCTGACTGGCTGTTGTATAGCAAGATATGCTGAAGATTGCCCACCGTGCACGTGCTAGTTAGCTCCACTGTGCCTGTGCACTGAGTTTAATGTTGTAGGAAGTGTCAGCTCAACATACATCCATTGTATGGATTATCTGTTTAAGTGCAGTGAATCTAGTCCATTTGAGATATACTGGGTTTACAGAGCATGCTCTACAAGCTGCAGTGCGTCCATAGTACTTGTGTCTGGGAAACTCCATTTTTACACGGCAATTCTATTTGTATGTGCTCTGTACCTGGAGCCACAGGTTCTCTGCAGTACACATAGAGGCATTTCACAACTGCGTAAGTTATTACAAGTAGACATTACTGAAAATGTCTTGAAGACTTCAAAAGAAGGGATATACTGTGTAATTGTTACTTCATTTCTGAAAAGTTGTTTGCTGTGCTCTCCTTTCCCTTCCACAAACTCATTTTTTCTCCCTCCCAGGCTTCATTCCCACCCCATTCCACCTTTCACTGTCTTTCAGTGCATGCCAAAGGAATAGTAAGACAACCAGATAGTTACTAGCAAGGCCTCTTCACTCCTGCTACTCAAGTATAGATGTTGCAGCAGCCAGACATTTGTCTCCATTCCCTTAGGTATTGCTCCACATCACAAGTCTGACTGCTGTTTGTGCTTCATCCCCTTAGCTCCTAATTCAGTCTTCTGTCTCTTTTTTTTTTTAAAACAAAACAAAACAAAACAAAACTGTGCTGTGTGAAGAGACATCAAGTATGGTAAAGGAAGGGGAAAAATATAAGAGATATCTTTTTGGATGGGGTCGACATAGATAAAAGTATCTGTGGCAACTGGAAGACTGCAGTTTCTCTTATTATGTTCTCTGTGGTAGGAAGAGAGCACAGGTGCTACAAATCACTGGGAAAAGACAATGCAGAGTGCTTCATGTGAGGTAGAATCTTTAATACCTGCTGGTATCTCAAGTACATTAGAAAGCTGTCTTTGCAGTCACAAGGGCTAAACTTCTTTTATAAAGCTTCTGCTCTGCACAAAGAAAGCACGCTGGACTGAGAAGAGAGACCTAACTCCCCAGAGTGGTTTCTAACAAAAACAAAGCAGTCAGTGTCTTTTCTGCATTTTTCCTACTTGTTTTTTAAAGACCTTCCATATTGACTTCAAAGGGAAAATATGCTATAAAACACTTTTCCAATGTATTTATAAGCAGCAAATTGTCACTTTATTCTTAAACAAGGTAAATAAAGCCACGAAATGCATAGCTCAGACCTGTCAAAAAACATACTGCCTATAAATCAGAAGAAACATTTCACACTTCATCTTCAAAACAATTTTACTAGAATTCTGTCTGGCAATGAGACTAGTCTTGGAAACAGTAACCCTACCTAGCTTTAAATTGTTAAATGTCAGAGCTGGGCTTATGTTCACAATGGAACTAAATGATGAACACCACCAACTGAATGACCTTTATTGAGTAAACAATTTGTTGCAGTCCCTGGTGAAGCCTTTCCATTGACATGACTTTAGATTAGGTGATATGTTAGAATAAACACTTCCAATATCTAACAGTAAAGGAAACACTCAAAACATTACTTTATTTCCCCATCCTCCCTAAAGCCTGTCACTTCATTCTCATGCATCTGTTAAAGAAAAGCCCAAGGCTACTTGAAACATTCAGAGTTTTCTTTGAAAATTAATCCACATGGAAGAGAAATTGAGAGTAAGGGCAACCGCTGTTCTTCCTGCTACACTTATATTGTGTACACAGATGATGGAAGAAGAAACTAATTGTGGTTTCTGGGTTAAGGGCCAGCTTGTGTTAGGAACTCAGGTAGCAATGAGCTTTTCTTTTCCCCCACAATACCTGAATAGCTTGCAAATGAACTGAGCACAAGTGAAGTTTCTTTGCTTTGGGATATCATGATAGTGCTGCCTCAGTGCACCAGGAGCATCATGAGGTGGGTATTCATATCTCTAAACAGCAAACTCGGGTGCTTGGTTTCAGAAACAAATCTCTCCAAATTCCTTCTGGTGGCAATGTGGCAATGCCTTTTGGGAACTGCCTTCCAGGGTCCTTAGCCATATTGTCTGCAGGATGTGCTAAGGAAATGAGGCTGTATCTCTGTCCTCCTCCTGTTGCAGTTCAGGGCATGGTATTAACCAGAGTAACTTGTTACCCTGGATGGGATGCTGCAGTGGTTGGATTCATCTTTTCAAAGGCCAACATGTCTTTGATCAGCCTGCAACATAGAATGGTGTTTACATGGCGTGGTTTGTTTTTCTGAGCATAGGCAATTGTATGTTCCATATGAAGTGTCTCCTTAGGCACCAGGCACTTTCAGAAGGGTGTGAAAGCAGAATACCAGCCTAAGAACACAGCTCACAGACATGATGAGAGCACAGATGGGATGCAGTGCCTGAAGCCCACAGGGAATGAGCAGCAGAATTGAGCACGCATTTTCTTCGATGATGGTTGGGTAGAGACGATGTGCTTGGTAGCAGATTCTGATTTTGTATTTCAGTGCAGTCATGTGAATTTTGATTAGGTTCAAGGAGCTATGTATTTAGATAGTCACACCTTAGGGAAATTTTCATATGCTAAATGTTTGAGTATCTTGCTCTCTTATAGCATGTTTCTATTGTCGTTGTGGGAGAAGAATTGGAGTCTTATTTTGTCAGTTATTTAAAACAAACTGGTGATAAACGGGTATAGTAAGCAATCGGGTCTGTGCTGAAAAGTTCCCCTCTCCAATTCTGTGCTAATAAATGGGGAATTTACTTATATCCATGACAAATTCAACAGAGAAAGTAATCGGCCCTTGTGTGTGGTACATAAATTATTTCTTTGTCAACTTGAAACCTATCAGTAAGTTTATCAGGTAAAGATAATTGGTTTAGACATGTTCATGCTTCTGATATTAATCTAGCAGTTTAACTCCTTTTATAGGTTTGTTCTTCATTAGCTGTCATATGCATAATTTATGATCTAGTTTTTCAAAACATAGAATTCTGTACATTTGGCCCCATCTATCTTCCTTCTAAGTTTTGCTACAGAAAACTTCAGAACGAAGAGGATCAAATCATATTAATGTATAAACCTATACATAGCAAGTGACTGAAAAAGCAGTATATATCCCCTGCAAACCAATATAATCACTTTGCGGGATTCCAGCTGTGTGGAAAGGACGTGAGATTGTTTGATTGAGTTTTCCAGTAAGTGATGCATGTATATTTGGTTACCAGAGACATCTAATGTTCACCTAAAACAAGCTGTGCAAGTCTTGGTATATTTGGCAGGATGCTTATAAGTGTTCGAGGTCACGTGGCTGGGTGACCTGCTAGAGCTCTCCGAACAGCTGAGGTATTACAGGAGGACAAAAGGATGGTAAGAGCAGGAGGCTGCAGGGGAATGAAGGTGGAAGTAGGAGCCTGCCCTGGGGCAGCACGTTTGGATGTAAGTGAGGAGGTGAGAAGTGGATATTAACAGAGCTTCATGCAGCTACACTTCCATATGGTTAAGCAGCTGTGTGCTTGCTCCTCTCAAAAACACGTTTTCCTATTACAGCTTGGAGCTGATTCATTCAGAGATGCACTCCAGGCCATAGCATAATGAAGCAAAGCCTTGCTTTCTACTTGGGTTGTGATATTTTAATTAAACACCAGGTAAAATATTTAAAAAGCTTCTAGACTTAGAGGTCTAACTTTTTAATCAGATTTCTTAGAACAATGTTGAATTGGTCTTAAACTCTATTTAGGCCAGTGTGAAAATGTGGTCTAACTACCTGTATCTAATCTGTACCCATATTTCCTTATTTTAAAGAATCCTTGTGTTTGTTAGGAAAGGTAGAAAACAAGAAATATTATTGTTACACTCTTCCCTTAAATCACTCGAGCTGCCTTGTGAAGCTGAATAGTAAGCAGTAGTATTGGCAGAAGAGAGTAGGAAATTGACTAGAAGTGTAAAGGAGAAACAAAGGGGAAAGATGTTCAAGTGCCCTGAAGAATTATTTTTTGTAATACATGATTCTTTCCAAGACTCATAACACCACCACTGAGCAGACTATTCTATTCTTCACTTTTGTATCTTAAAAGTCCACATGATAATTTATGCTACTCAGACTGCAGAACCTTACCTTTTAAATCTTCACTAATGTCTGTTGTAAATATTGTGTTTGCTTTCGATGAAAGAAATAATTTTTGTGTGTGTGCTACTTGGTTTACTTTTATTCTTTCTCTTCAGTCACTCTGGCTTTACTTTGCTATAATGCTTTAGCTAAGCATTTTAAAATAATGCATATTAAATCGATTTGAAATTGAAACATGGAATAAACTTGGAAGATCTTAGGAAGATGGTGAAATTTTAAATGCAGCTAAAAGATGTTTGCTGACACATGTCTTTACTGGGTGACAGAGTATACTGGATAACAAAGTTATAAAGAATTATGAGATTATATAATATTTGGATTTGAGCTGCTCTTCCGGGCTTTTGGTCTTGAGATAAAATACATCCACTTCAGATGCAGTTTCAACAGCTCTTGTTTTTCTCCATCTGTATCTAGTACAAACATTACTGAAGCATCTGTGTACACATATAGGTAAGAATCACTCATCCATGTCTTTTCTGCAAAGCTGGTACAGTTAGCAGTGCTTGCAATCCACAGCCTTCACTCTTTAGGCTTTCCTGTCTTCTTCATGCAGGAGTAATTACTGCAGATCCCAGTTAGCCTGAAATCTGTGAGGAGAGAACCAAACACAAACAGTACCAGCAATGACATCTCACCTTGGAATGTGGCTGTGACAAGAAAGGACTTTCTACTGTTTATGTTTCCACTTTTGCAGAGGAAAAGCACAGTCTGGATGTAAATATCTCTTCTAAATATTTTGGGGGAGGGATGAAAATTAAAGTATAGTATTACACGTGGCACCATTTTCATCACATTTCAAAAGTCTTTAGGAAACCACATACTTGTATTTATCCACTTCTTTCAAGAAAAACTGTGTTAAAATACTTAAGATAAAAAGCATAGCTGCATGTCCATTTTCCTTAGTCATATTTTGACTTAAAAACCTGATGTTTGTGGAAAAATGTTGTACTGCATCACATTTCTGAACCCACTATCCATACAGCCGTATGGATTGCAATACAGCCTATAAATTTGGATACAGCCTATCCAAAAGAAGTTGAATCTTAAAGAAGTGACTCCAAAATGTTCCACTAAGATATGTACTTTCTTCGCAAACAAATATGTTTCATAACAAAGCAGATTAAAAAAAATAAAAGCTATTTTTTAAGAACTCTAGAATTTTTTGAAAAAATACCAAGAACCACTAGAAATATCACTGAATATAATAAAATATGTAAACAAAGAGAACTGCTTTTCTTTGAAAACAGAAGTAAAAAATTCTCTCCTATAAAAATCTTCAAAAAGAAAAAGTAGGATTATTTCAATTACACAGTTCACATCATAAGTTTTCTAAAGAAAGTGTAATCCTGTGTTAATGCAGCGTCTTTAACTTGACAGTACAAGGTTTGGTTTGAACCCAAAAACCTCTTCTGGAGTTTTAATGTCTCCTTGAATAAGCTCAGAAAAAAAAGAGAGGTTCTGCAAAGGAGACTTTGCACCAGTTATTTTAAGCCTTCCAAAAGGAGTTTTTGCAAGTTTCATACATCAGGATTTTTGTGTTTGCAAAAGCCCAGACTTGTGAGTATATCCTCCTTTTTCATCACCTTGAGCATATATGCTTATAAATTTATTTTAGAGTGACTAATGATAAACTTGGACCCTATTCCTGCAAGCAGGAACGTAAATACATCAGAACTGCATTTCCTAGGATGGCAAATTCTGCATCACTTGAAATTTTTCAATCAGCATCAGATTTCTTTTAATCACTTAATTTCTTTCAGCCACAAATTTTGGGCTAGATTCAAGGACTGCTCTGTAATACCTAGGAGAATTTTTTTTTAATCTCAGTTTCAGGTTACATGATTGTAAGTTCTTTTCAGATCTTGAAATGTTTCATTGTTCTCTGCATGGACACTGGATTTTGAAAAGGGGGGAGGGGATTGGGGAGGTGGCGTGGGCGTGGAAGTTAGAAACCACTAAATGAAGGCACAGGACAGAATGGCATGAAAGGAGAAAAGTATAAAATAAATGAAATAAAGGAGGACACAGATCAGCATGCAGTTTCAGAAAGCCAGAAGAATGTATCTGACAGACCACAAAATCAAGCCCAAGGGGCAGAGTTGATTGAAGAAGAATTTGCTACATTGCACGTTTTCGTTAGAACCAAGCTCTGCAACATAGGTGGCCCAGCCTTCAACTTAGGTATGCTGGTTCCATCCAGTGTAGCTGGATTGGTTCCATCTTTGTTTTGCCTGGTACTGATCAAAAGACAAGAAAAAGAAGAAATTTCTGAGGACCGACAGGCTGTGAAATGCATTTTGAATAATGCAGCTACTTCTACAATGCAAAATGAAATTTATCAGCTTAGTTACTAGGCCAAGTAGCTATAAATAGATCTTGTCATTAGATAACATAACAGCTGTATATTTCATATGATTTATTTTCCTTCTTCTGATGGCAAACACTGCTACATCACTGTGCCAGATTGATTTCTATAAAGGGATTTGTAGCTGATATAAAATGTCATTATTCCACTGACTTAAATCCAGCTATGTCTCAGGTTAAGTTGGGGGTTTGGCCAAAGTGTTTGATAGATGATGCCAAGAAGAGGAAAAGTAGTGCAGGAAAAAAAGAAGAGTGAGTGAGTGAGTGATCTTGGTTTTACAAAACACTCATCTGATTTGTGAGTGAAAAAGTTATGAAATGATAGGTGCACACTCCCATCCTATTGAGTAGCTCATTTACTTTTATGTACACTGACCAGAGTCGTGTAAAGGTAACATATGATTGCATACCTTAATTCTACTGAGGGAAAATCTTTCAAACGCTTTTTTGTTTTGCTTTATGTCAAGGAATGGCAATGAATTTAATTGTCCAGTGAATCAGAAAAACAATCTGCTGGCTTGTTTTGTAGTATTAATAACTTCACAATGCCAACAAAATAGTTCAATTACTCTGTTTCCCATCCTATATTAATAGAGATATATTAATTGAATAGAGATATATTATTTGAACTTCTGGTTTTGGATCTATATAAACTCCTGCTTTCTCCCAAAGTTTCCAGTAAATTGGAATCTGGAGTTTCTGTGATTTCTAGGTAGTATGGAAAGGCTATTTGATAATTTGGGTAGCAGTTGGTTATGAATTTCTCCAGACATTTCTGAGTTTTGAATCAAATCCACCTGGGATAGGACCTATGAACAATCACTGATCGTACAAGTAATAACGAACTGTAATGAGTTAACAGCTACAAGTTATATCAGCCCTAGAATGAGTGCCCAAAGATTAACAAAGCTTAAAAAATTTGTTCCTTGAAGACTCTGGCAAGAAAGAAAGAGAAGCCATCATACTGCTGCTTCTTTAAGAGGCTGATGAAGCAGCCCATAACAGTTTCTTTAAAACTCTTTCTACTTCCAAATGCTTCAAGTGCAGGTGTCTAAGGAGTGAGTTTCTCCTGTGTATACCTGTTCTGATTTCTAGGGTGCCAAGGACTTGGAGTCAGGTGAGGATACAGACCATCATTTCAACCCAGGGAAGACCATGTCAGCAGCCCCACTCTGCCATAGTTTGTAACAATGTCCACTAATGTGAAAACAGCTTAACTTAACTGCATAGGCTAATTGACACCAAATAACTGTGATACTACATTGGTTAAGAAGAATGGCTCAAAGTCCTAAAATTGCTTGAATACTGAGAGCTTTTCTTCATTGATGAAGTAGATAAAAATTAAGTTTCCTGCTTTGCATTGACTATAAAAATTAACAATAGCCCTACAGAACCAAGTGCCAGCAATAAAAAAAGTTTGTATCATATATTTGGGCATCTTCTTTTTCTTCTTTTCAAATGTAAGATTAATTGTGTTTGACCACAGTCAAGGATAGTGTGATTTTCAAACCTTTTAGTATTAATTAAAGGAATATTGTCAAGTACTCCCATACCTTCTAATTTATATCTCTGGTTAACCATATTAGAGTTTTGACAGTTGCATTTTTCCTCTGCTAATTTTATCCTTTTTGAAAACTGTTTCCCCCGCTCATCTGTATGGAACAAAAGCAATCTCTGGGGCTGATTGTCAAGGTAATTTATTTCCATATTTTTGAACTGCATGGAAAGAAAAAGAGTTCAGCCACATACAGCAAGCTTCTAGCTTTCCAGAGCAAAGTGACTCAATCAAGACATGCAATAGCAAGCATTTAACAGAAGGTACAAAGGCACTGTTATACTTTGGGCTTATACAGGTATGTAACTTCCCAGGGGACAGGAATAGTTGAAGTAGAGACTGTCTGTAGTGTGTAAAATGAAACACATGCATACAACCTTTGGAGGAAAAAGGTCTAATTTTACTTTGATTTTTAATGCCAGTAAAGAAGAACCCAACGAAATGTTTTAGGCATCTGTCACCACCTTAAATGGAATACAACTGTGCATAATGCAAAAATAGAAGCAGATTTGTTTAAAGACAAAAACAAACTATGAAACCATTCCCTATGAACTGTTCTTTAGCCCTCTGTACTTTCTAAGGTGCAATGATCTTTGCTGCTGACATCTTCAAATGGAGAAGAAAAGTGAACTTTGAGGGGCACACAGAGTATCAAATTTGTAGTGTTGTTTATCAGAAGATGTTGAAAGACTTCTGGAGAATGTTCGCACCTGAGACAACAGTGTTCTACAATGAGACAGCTTCAGTCTGAGTACTTCCCTATTAAAGTTGTGGTGTTGTATAGTGAGAAAGATGTGAATACCAGAAAATGTTTACTGAAAGAAAAATTCTTATGCTTTCCATCATACTGAATAACTTTTTGCACATTTTAAAATTATTATTCTGCATGTACTGAAGCCCTGGGTTTAGATATGATAGCTGTGATATTTCACTACACAGTATTTTGGTTGAAATAAACAGTCTAATTTAATACTTTAAATAATATTTGCTAAATATCAAAAAGTGTGTTATATATGTCCCCTTGATACATGGGGATCAAGTATTTTAATAAAGTATCTTTTTAATTAAAAAAAAAGAAATATCAACTTTACATTATTTTGAAATTCTGAGTCTGTGCAAATAATGGTCTAAATTAGATGGACTGGCAGCCATTTGATTGCAGTGCCTTGAGTTTTCTTAAAAATAATTTGAGTTAGGGAGACAGCTGCAATTTAACATTCACACACTTACAGCATAGGAAAGAGAAACAAAACCCTTTTCAGTGCCTTTCCAGTAAGAAAAATGCTGTTAATGCAAAGTTTGTTCAGCATCCCTATGGAATTATAACAGTGATGCCTTGACCCTCCACTGGGATATGAGAGCTCAGATCTCTGTATCCATGAAGAATCCTTTTTAAGTCATTGGTGTACACCTGAGTGCTTTTCTGTCCATCATCTGGTCTACTTGTTTTAAAAGATCACAAGAATTTAACTGAATAAAATTAGTCTTAATATACTTCATAAAGATAGTGCAGGTTAAAGAAAAGCTTGATATCACAAAAATGTCCCTGTTAACAAAATAAGGTCAGTGTGAAAGAGTTTTTAATCTTGGTTCAAGCAATGATGAAATGAAAACACTGCTGTGCTTGATTTCAGGTTCACCATTCATATGTTGCTTTTTCTGCTTGCTGAGAGATGATCATTCTTAATATTCTTTCTTCATCATGATAAGTAGGCAATTGCACCTGCAGGCAGATGAAATCTACCAGCTTGTATCTAAAAGCAGAATCGTACCCCTACTCTTTGAAGGAAGACATACTGAGCACTTTGCCATGTGCCTAAAGAAATGGTTTATTTTGGCTTCACTGTGCTCTGATGGTTCAGCCACATAGATGTCTTGTTTATCTGCACTTGCTTTTTATGTCCTAACAAAAAGAGGCTTCAAATAGCATAAGTAACATGTATTCAGCAGTAAGCTACAATACCTAAGCTTAGAGAAACATTGAATTACCTTTGTTTAAAACCATAGCTTGTACAGAAGAGTGTAATTATTTGCAGAGTGGAGATGGAGAATCAGCAGCCTCCCCATTTATGAAGGAGCATTTAGGAAACAGCTGGCCTTATATTTGTTGTGTAACATTAAATGCTAAGAAAAGGAACTATAGATTTTCAGATCCTGATCCTCAGACAAATAAATACCTTTAAGAAGTCAGGCTCTAGGGGTGAGAACCATAGTTATGGTCCAGGACCCATTTTGTTAGGTACTGTGCACACAGAAAAGAAACAATGTACTTTTATCCTACAAATTAAATCTTAAATACAACTTAGCTTATTATAAAATGGATGTAACTGAAGACCAAAAAGGGAGGACAAGGAGTCAGTGGGCTGGTTTCGGTCAGTCTGATAGCCCATTGTGTTAACATACCAGCAATTTAACTAGCGTTGCAATTCTGTGAAGGTTGCCTAAGCAAAGATAGATGTGAAGAGAATAACGAGGTAGCTATGCAGATGTTGATGTTAGCAGATGCCCAAAGTATCAGGGACAGCAAGGAAGAAAGCACAAATTATTTTTCTGTTTGCTTGCTTGTCTGTGTGTTTAGTAAGCCTAAAATGAATTCAGCATTGGCCGATCACCATCTCAGTAAAAATTGTTTGATAGGGTAGAGATACATGTGCACATTCTGAAAATGCAAACCAGTCTTTTCTGATTTCTTGCAATAAAAGAGGGGAACCAGTGGAAGGATGCAGAGAGACAGCTGTTTAATATGAACGTGAAAAATTAATTTTTCAGCGGCTTTCTGGGTATGTACAAGCAGAGCCAGCTTGTGCTGATCGAGACCAATAGAAAGGAGGTTACAGTATTATGAATAACAGGTAATGAGATCCAGATCCTATGGTTAGATAGCATGTACGGAATCTTGGAGGTGGAGTGGAGCTTTCTAACTTGATTGAGATTTAGACGTAATGTGGGTGTGAGGATTTAGAAGGAAGTCTAACTCAAAAGTGGTGATCAGCTGCTGTATATGAATACTGATGAGAGAGATCTGGTGATTGGTAAAGGAAACAGAAGGGAGAGATCAAAAGAAAATGTAAGAGTGTCTTAGTTTTAGTCATATTGATGAGTGTATGTCTGTGAGACAGACACAGATTTCAGCTGAGACAGAAGGAGGCAGTTGAGTCATCCAGTTTAACTCAAGTTTGTGAATGTTACTGGGTGAGTATACGGTTGTCCAACCTATTCTTAAACAGTCTGCAATGTTGGAGATTCTGCAACTTATCTACTTGGTCTTTTTTATTGATTCACTACCTTTATTGCTAGAATGTTCTTCCTAATGTCTAATGTGAATTGTTTTTGCTGCAGGTTGAGTGTCCCCTTCAACCCTTTTTTCAAAGATTGGTGCCGTATTAGCCACCTTCCATTCTTCTCATGCAAAAGGGATTCAAGTGAGAATATAGTCACTTCAGTTAATAGTTCAGCCACTGTTGGAGGTAGGATTTTGAGCTAGGTATATATTAGGTTTACTGAAGTTCAGTTTCAGTCTATGTTCCCAGTTCTTTCTCCTTTCCCTTTTGAGGGCTGAGAACACTGTCATTTCACAAAGGATCATAGAATCAAAGAAACAATATAGCTTGGATAGGAATTTTGGAGGTCCCCCTGGCTCAAACCCCTGTTCAAAGCAAGGCCGACTTAGATCAGGTTGCTAATGCCCTTGTCCAGTTTTTAATATCTCCAAGAATGGAGATTTTGCGGCCTCTTTGAGCATCCTCTTTCAGTGTTCGACTGCCTTCATGGGGCTTTTTTTTTTCCTCTATATCCTCCTATGAAGTTATTGAAGACAAAGATGCTTTCTAGTTCAGTCTCCTCCAGCAGCTGCTTCCTATTATTAGAAACAAATAACAATGAGTGTTTGTGCATAGTTCTTTCTGACCAATGCATTTCAAGAGCTTACTAGACAAAACATGTTCCTTCCCAAGAGATATCTGGACAACTAACATCCATCATTCCCACCACTCAGCTTGTTTTGAATGATTTTGCAAAAGGCCTACAGAACTCTTGATTTATCTGATTTTGCTGCTTTGATTTCATGAGTAAGCTTTCCAGAAGAGATGCCCTATTCTTTTTCCTGTTCATTTTTAGGCTTTCAGTGGGTTCATCCACATTCCAGGCTTCAGAGCAAATCCTTCATGTGCAAGCTAACATCACCTTCTGTCTTTTCTCTCTTCTATCTTCCTGAAGCAAACTAAATTAAATGCAGGGCAACTAACTGAGTTATACCATTGTATCTCTGCTTTGCCATTTATTTCACAGCCCTGATCATATGCTAAGATTTCTACCAGCTCTTGTTTTTTTCCCTTAGTATGCAGACATCTAAGATGATCAGTGATTTGCGCCATTTCTTCCTTTTGCCCTTCTCATTTAATCTTCAGCCATTTGCTATGACAGTGTTTCTTTTGCCCACAATGTTGGATAACTGTTAGTAAAACTGAATTACAATACAATTTTAAAACTATCAAATTATGAAGGAGAGCAGCACATTTCTCACAATATTGTGTGGAAAACAAACTGTTTCCATGGAGTGGGTTTTCTTCTGAAATGACCTGTAAGCCCTACAGTTTATAAGAAGGAGTCGCTAAATACCGCAAGTGCTGAGACTGTAATGTAAGGAAAGATTACAAAAAAAGAAGTTAAGTGTAAATGCATTAGAAGTCATGGTGAGAATTGATATCTCATGTTCTGAAAGGGTGATCATGAAGAATACAACGCTTTCAAGAATTTATTACTCTATAAACTACACCCAGAATTTTAAATGAAAGGCTATAATCCTGTGAGATTGCAACATATAGGATGGATAAATTGAATTTATACATATTTATTTCCAAACATAACATAAGCAATAAAATAGCTAATATGTACCATGCAATATGAATTCCACTAGCATTTTTATTACATAGTTAAGGGCAAAACATGCCAAAGGAAGGAAAACAGCATAATTCTTAAGTTTAGAATTATGTCTATCAGCAGGGGAAATAGTCTAAAACAAAAAATGCTCGCTTTAGAAAGTATTTTTGTCTATGAATGCTAAATGTGAAGGTCAACTGACCCTGTGGCCTCAACTTTTGTTTAGTAGTGTAATGTGTGTATTGTTGGCTCTGATATGCAGGGTTCCTGTGATCAGAAAACAAAATTATAGAAAAACAGAATTTGAGAATTGAAGGTTAATGACCTTAGTGTATTCAGTTGCATGCTATCCACAAGACAATTAAATTGAGTTTGTTACATGGCTATTTTTAATAGCTGCTGGACAATTTCCATATGAGAGAGCACTCCCAGTAATTACAGGGCATCAGAATCCCAAACAACTTAAAGAAATGTAACCCATTTTACCCAGTCTAACTGTTGTCTGGGTTCATTGCTGATGAATCATCTGACTCCTAGTTCTCAAAGTTAGGTGGGGTTTGGCTGGAAACAAATCCCTGTGAGTGCAGTGCACAGGGTGCTGAGCTGTCTCTGCTCCCACTGAAGTTCAGTAGGAGTAGTAAGATTTGGCAATTAGGATTAGAGTGTACTTCAGGCTTTGCTCTTAACTAAGGAACTCTGGTCAAAGTATTTAATGACTGGTTTTAGGCCATTACAGTACAAGGTGTCTGCTTTCTGACTCACCTTTTCTTCTGCAAAGAAAGTGCTCTCTTCTGCAAAGAAAGTTCCCTTCTCCCACTCCCTCCTTCTGCTTTCTGGTTTGGGGCAATATTTTGTCTTTGTGATCTAAGACAGTATATGGTTTTGAAAGACTGTTTCTATTAAGCAGAAGTTTGGAAGGATTCAGTTCCTCACATTGCTATCCATCTATCACACACATGTTAATACATTATCACCCCTTTATGTTTCCTGTGAGCAAGCCAATTAATTGCTCTACTCCTAGAGAAAATTTGTGTGATTTCAATTTTACTACAAAGTGAGTCATGATATAAAATTATTATTATAATTGGATATAGGTAAGAGACTGTAACTGTGTTGACTTACAAAGTTACATTGCCTCTGAAATTGGCCCCATGTCTCACAGCGATCCTTAACTGCTATATGCTTAAGAGTTTACAAGCAAATTTTCTTTGTAAGGTCAGTTGTTACATTTAGTCCTCAGTTTAATTCTTGTCCTTCTGAGGGCCATTTAAAAAATGGCATTGACTGTTTACAAACAGAATCCTGTGCTCTGGTTTCTGGTAGAACTATAGGATTTATTTTAATTCTTTCATGGAATGGCAGTTTTCACTTACACAGTAATTGTCTTTCGGTAGTCTGCAGTTCAACAAAAACTGCAGATGTAAGGCTTAATTTTTCAGGGAATGTGGCAAATCATCATCAGATTGTAACTTAATCATGGGTACTGCCATCAACATCTTAGCTGCTTCACTAGTTACCAACCTGCAGCAACAATGCAAATGCAGAATTTAGTCCTTAGACTTCACTGTCTTCTGAAGCTAATTACAGCAGTTAAATTAAAACAGTCTATGAATTACAACAGACAAAAACCCCAACTTTGGTTCATCCTTTTCTTGGGGGGTGGGCAATACCACTTCCCAGTTATCAGACTTCTTTCTTGCATGGTAAAGAAGACACAAAAGTCATTTTCCAGGCTCTTGTGACTTTATCATTTTACCACTTCGAGATTTGAAACTCAAATCTCTCATATGGGAAACAGGTAAGAAAAATTTAATTGGTATTTTCCCATGATGACTGCTTGAAAACAGATTTCATGAGTGAGAATTAAAACCAAAATTGTTTGGTTGTAGTCTGAATAAACAAGCTATTCTTTTAAGCAAGAATATAGTTTGAAAGTCAGTGCAACTTTCAAGTCAATGGAGACAAATTCAGTAAAACAAATTCTGAACATCTGTCCTTGGCAGGTGAGATGAGAAAAATAACCATGCATGTATCACAAGTGACCTTAGTAATATAGTTGTCTGGATAGGGACTTTAGCTACGGCTCAAGTATTACATTGCAGAATTTAAGACATTAACATGAACTAAAACTTAAATTCAGAATCCTTATTTCATTTATTATATACTTTATAGCTACAGTAATTCAATTACAGAATAAATTAAACCCATAATTTTTCTGACGATCTTTAAATGAATCTTTGCAATTCTCCCAGTTTATGGAAATAAATTACTTATGACAAACCATGAGATGAAATGTAAAATGCTTTTTATCTTCTCTCTGGAAAAATGAGAGTTGTAAAATATGAAAAGTGCATTCCACTCATCCTTTGGAGTTCTCTTGTGTATGTAGGTGTTAGGCAGGACAGCAACATGTGATAACCTTATTTTCAACAATATTTTGGCTAGTCTAGTTTTTGATATGTGAGTTAAAGGCCTTAGCTGTGTATGGATCTAAGAAGCAATTATTTGTTAGTTACATTGATTTAATATTAACCAAAAGATGCTTCTTTAATTGAAGGAATACTTAATGCAAGAAGAAACTGTCATCAGCAAAATTAAATGGTATAATGGAGCATTTATTCTACTGGAAAGAATTTTCAAATCAATTGGTGCACCTGGGGGCTTCCACAATACAAATAATGGTGAATGTAGAAATTATTACTTCCCCTTGCCTTTAACTGAGAAAAGTATTAGATTTGGATTTAGAAATGTTTTTGCAATATTTTTATTAAGTAATGGCTGTTAAAAAGAACTCTGAGAATTAAAAATATGAGATAAATCTAGTCACCATGTAATTACTTTACAATTACATTAGCAATAAAGACTTCATTACAATTTTTGTAATATAAACTCACACAAAATATTTAGATATTTAAGAGCTCAGTCACTAAAATGATCTAGATCTCACTTACAAGATTAGAGCCTTTAGCTTCTTTCTCTTACAGTAAAACTCTCTTCAGTCTACTGTGAGATAAATCCCTGTGAGGTGGCAATCTTGAAACTATTCTGTGTTGAAACTTGCTTGAATGCCATTAAAATATATAGAGGATAATTTTATCTTTATCCCGCTCGCTTGTACCAGTAACTGTAACTTTAAATTGTAATTCCACTCTGTCTCCTAGTATGGACATGTCTTTACTTTGTGTGAAACATTATTCTGCATACTTACTCTACTTATTCTGTATACTTAGTGTTAATGCAGGAAATAGTGTTAATACAGGAAATTGTTGTGTATTAGCTATTGAATTTCAAATTCACCTGTTAACTTCCTCATCTAAACAAGGCTATAGATGAACAAAACACCCACCTTCAGGTGCATTTTAAAATAGAATTTACAAGTCAAAACAGTCTTGCATCTCCTTCCTGTAACTCCATGAGCTTTCACAGAAATAAAGGCAAGGATGGATACTCTCATTTAACCCATCTCTATTCACGCAAATGCTGTAATTATAAAAATTCTGACCATTTTCACATACATTACACACCATATATACCAACACCATTTTTATAGTGCATATAAATATGCATATATACACATATATACTCTTTTATATGTACCTAAGATATCATCTATATCAAGAAGATATAATTCAAAGTTTTAACATTTCCTCCCAAATCTCAAGATGTTAAAAGAACTTCTGCCTTCTCATTAGAATCAAATCCATTTTGATGTACATGCATACATATCAGTTACTGAATTTTAGTCATGTCTGAATTTCAAAATCAGCTCCAGCTCTCTTTCATTCTCTCACAAAGATAGTTATACAAATAGGCTGGTCTAAACTGTTGTCGAAATCTGGCTGTTTGAAACTCTAGTAGGATCATGCATCTTCAGTCTAATCTCAATTGTAATGTGAGCTGGGTTACGATTTTTAGTAATCCAGAACAAATTATTCTCCCAGGAATGTTTATTCAGTTGGCAATAGACAAATAGTAAGTCCCTTGGAAATGCATGGCTCTCTTGTAACTCACTTGGAATTATTATTGGAAGAATTCTGTATTTTACAGAAAAAGCTGTGGGTTTTAAGGCCTTTTTTTTACTGACATACTGAATTTCTAGAGCATAAAAATTACAATCTAGGCTATGTAGATTATACACAATACACAAGTTCTATTTTTTCCTCTTGCAACCATATGTTGATTAGTTCTAACAATGACCAACTGGGTAGTATGAAATGGCGTAAAATAATTGCAGTCCATTCATCAGTGTTACTGTTTTGATTTTGATCATTCAAACAAAACACTTTCAGAAAAAAAGGACAAAAGGCAAGAATAAATTTTTTTGTTTGTTTTAGGGAGGAGGACATTTGTATCTTTTTGCAACGAAGACAAAGAAAGGAGCATTGGTTACTGCTTGCAGCCTTTGCAGCTACTTCAGGTTGAGGTGACAGGAGGGTTCACAGAGAATAATGATGGTGACATGAGGTTTGGTGGGGTTTTGGATTGCTGTTTCAGTCAGCCTGCACTGAGACTGTGCGCCTTATGCACTTATGAACATCAGAAATAAAATGCAGAGGTATGTGACACCCTCTTGAGATTATAATGCCTTCTATTCATCCAGCACATTATTTTAATTTGTAAACTGTCATAAGAGCAATGTCAGGAGTTGCCAAATGGAGCTATCAGCCAGAAAACAGCATGTAAGTTCTTAGCTGTATTTACCTGAGCACGATGGTAGATCATGAATATCTTGTAGGAAGACCTGTGAAAGGAACAGTTGTTTGTACACCAAATTAAATAGTTCACTGCATACAAAGCTGCTTTGTTTCAAAGCAATGCAATAAAAGTTCTGCCTATATTCATATTGTCCTTATGTATGTTGTCACTTCTTAGCTATTTATAATTCATTTCCCTTTAGTTCAAAAGAGGAGGAATTAAAATATAAAAGGACAGCTCAGAAATGGAGAATATGTTCTAAACATAGTTATAACAGGAGGAAGCCTGGTGTATAAACTCCCCTCGAGTAATTAATTGAAAATAAATAGTAAATGCCTTAGGCAAGGAGAGCTCCTCAATTCCTCCTGGAAAAGTAGGAAATGATGTTATCCATTGTATTTCACTCTTCTGAAACCTATCTAGAACTTGAGAGATCTCCTGAAATTAAAATGCATCAGTCAGAATCTAAATGCTTCAATACTGAACTTGACAGCCATGAGTCCACATGGTCCTCAGTGAATACCATTAGGTACAGATACAATTAGAAAACAACATATTCAAAGCGTATGAAAGGCATCATATATAATACATATTGCAATGTATAATACATAAGCAACCTTACAGTAAATTGTAAACATGGAATTAGCTGAACACAGCAGTTCTTGATTTTAGCTATGAGCTGAATTCTCTTCATCCAAACAAAAAGAAAGGTGGCAGTCTCAGGAAGAAGGTGAGATACACCTCTTCCCATGTATCTGTGGAAACCATGTACTCACTTGAGGCAAGAACCATCTGTACTAATCTCTGTGCCTCTGTGTTTGATGAGGGCTATCTTCCTTTCAGTAGCGCCCTTAGTCCCGTGGCTTCACGAGAACTTTGCTGCCTATTCGTATTGAACTTGCAGCTGCATGAGGAAAGGTCCTGGGTGGAAGAGCTGCACCGATTACTTTGAAACCAGCCATCATCATTGCTACAGCTGTAATAGAGCATATGACCATCCTTAAGGGCCTGAACTCTTCATAAAAAGTGTGAAAGGGTGGTGCCACAGTCAGTATCTCTAACAGAGACATTCCAGAGTCATGGTTGTTGCCACCATGCTCTTCAAAACTGGCAGAACATTTACATGTTCTGGTGTTGCCCTAGAAGAAATGAGTTAGACAGATGTTCCGGGACAGGTAAGCTTATGTATTAAAAGTGGAAGTCACAGACTTGACATTATCAATCAGAAACTGTTCAGAATTTCCTTAATATGTATCAAAATATTTAAAAGGGATGGATAATTTTATGTAAAGATTTTAAACAAAATGCCAAGCAAAGCACAAAAAAATTGCTTTGGAGTTGGAGAGTAAATTAGATTGTCAAATAGGAGTTTTGACCCAGGAATAACTGAGATTCTGTGTCCAATCACTTTAAATAAATCAATTCTTTTTTCTTCACCTCCTTCAGTTCTGAAGTTTTAGTACCCAGAAAAGGTCTGTGTAGTGCTTTTGAAAGCGACCGTACTTCAGACCAGAAGTATTCTGTTGCTGTGGTCATCTGCTCCCTCTGGGGAATATTACACTGAAAAATTGAGGATTAAAACAACTTAATTGAGAACAATCTAGGCCTGCTGATGGGTAACAGGTAGGAGGAGAGTATTTTGCAGGCTTCTTCCTTGCCTGGAATGACGAGGGGCTGGTAAACACAACATTGAAGAGGGAATTATGGAAGGAAGTACCAAAGGTTATAACAGCCCTGAGTGGAAAAACAAAATGTAGGAGTGGGAAGAGATGTTTTTGGAGATGTTCTGTTTATTTTTGAAAGAAAGGGGATAAGAAGAGGAGTAGGGGAGATTGTGTGTGGTCCAGGCACCCAAAACTCTTTTAAAAATTTGATTAAATGAAGCAATTAAAAAATCTTATCTAACAAATAAGTAATCTACCTTTGAGTATCATCTGTTTGGTGGGGTATGAATCCATGGCCCTCAGGGAATATAATAAATCCGGATGATGTCCATGAAACCTGATGTTGCATTTGGATCTCAGTCTAACTGGCAGATATGTAAAATCTCATGAAGACAGACAGCTCCCCACTGGCTCTGCATCTGAGGAAGGTTCCTGTGCAATGTTTTAATTAAGGTTATTTATTTCTTTATTATGATGATTGCATTTTAATTGCTCATGAAGCACCCCAGGGGTGGAGGTGTAGGTACCTTATAAATATTGTATGACAGTAAGTAAAAGGAAAATGTTGCAGTTTTAGAAAATAAACCAGCAGCTATATAATTCTGATGCAATTTAAGAATAAAAGCAGAAATGCTTCTTTAAAGTCTCTCACAGATTTGCAAGTAAATAACATTATCTTATTAGTCTTCTCCATTTAACATAGGTGACTGGCAGCGTAACTCATAGTCATGTCCACATCTTTGCTTAATTGATGCACTAGCTAGCCACATGAAAGCTATCTGATGTGCATCTCCACTTGCAGAACTTAGTGGGATCTTTTGTATAGGGTCAGGGTAGACATTAATGCTTCCAGTCAAAGCACTGCCTGCATAAATCTCTGCTAGGGGAGTAAGATGGGAAAAAGAGCAAATTAGGGAAAAAATCCCGCCTTATCACAACTAGTCCCTCAGCTGCTTTTTCTCCAGGTGTTCCTTGGGTCTGTGTTTGGTAAGTGGACAAGGTATAGATAGCTGGAGGTGAAATCCACATTGTACAGAGGTATGCTCTGCTTGTATGGATTTATATAAGCCCTAGGCTTTCTCTGTCTCATCCGAGCAATGGTTTTGCAGCCAGGAACTCAAGTTTCCTATTTGTGTTTCTGTATACCTCTCTTCGCATGCACTGATTCTTGCAGGCACAACTTCTTGCTTGTGGCACAAACTTGTGTTTTGATGCATAACAAAATATTTGCATCCAGATAAAGTGGTGCTCTAGAAGTTAGGTGGTTTTTTTTTTCCATTAGCTATTTTTGCTGTTTAATTCTTGATTCATAAAAGGTTCTTGTACAGGGACAGAAATGTTTTTTTCTTTCTCCTCCAGTTTTATTTTCATTGCTTAATTTATGAATTTAGAAAGTGATATTTTTCAAGATGTTTTTTATCTGGCCAAGCTGGGCTTTTTGGCTTGCTTCCAACATTGAAAATGGTTCCCTGCAGGAAAAAAAAATTGAAGCGTTTCAACAGCTTAAATTATTTGACATTGTACAACAATTTGAAATTTATTTGAGCTTTTCAGGTTTTAATATGCACTTTAATTAGGAAAGGATTTGGCATATTTTTCACACAAAGACTTAAAGGAATATCTTATTTGGATTATAAACAAGAAGTCTAGTACCATCTATCAGGGGATACTGTTACTCAGCAGTCAACCTAAGATCATATATCTGATTTTCTCCATCTGATTATTTTCAAGATTGCCACATGCAATAAGGCACTGGAGCATGGCTTACTGTCCAAATTGCAGTTTGTGTAACGTGGCAGTAGAGCCTGAAGAGTACTGGTGCTTGTCATACCTGTTCAGCCACCTAGAAAGTTCATTTAAACTATGGTTATGGTCAGGAATTAGGTATTTTTGCATCACCTTGTGGTGGGACAGTTCCACGTAGGTTTTGTATGTATCAGTAATACTATGGGTTGATATTAATCCCCTTAGAAACTGGCTGCTTTATAACTATTACTTTTTCAGAGCTAAGTCCCTTATCTCAAATTATACAGGATTCTGCATGTGCAAATGTCCAGTTGGATCCTTGTTGCTAACAATAGTATCACTATTCATATGGCCACAGTTTGCTGTACATATGCGGGTGGTTTTCATGTGCAGAAATGAAAACTTCAACTTCCAAAACATTCTTTAGATCTGCTTCCTCTTTATTTTATCTGCCTCCGCTTTATTTTGCTGGCAGTGCATCAGAAAGGATGTTCTACTCTCTGAATCTTCTCCGCCTCTAAAGAGAATAAAAATACAGTGGTGAGGGATATTTTATTTGCTCTTTGTTGCACCTATGTGCCAAACGTCCATGCTAATGATTCAGTTGCCAGAAATGCTTACACTGATGTCTATTCCTCAGCCACTCACTGTTACATGAAGTTGGTGTAGAGCCAGCTCTTCACCACTGGGGATTCCCTTCTGTGTAGGTTCTGTACTTTGAGGGCTATAGGTTGAGTAGAAGAACCTATAAATAACTTGTGAATCATTTCTACAAACTAATAAGCATTCTAATAAACTTGTAAATCATTTCTACATCACACTGTGGTTATTCAGTCATTGCACGTAAATAATTTGCATATGAAATCTGACAAAATTTCTTCAGTCATTCCCTCTTTGTTTTCCTTGATCTCTCTTACCTGCTTCCCTTTTTGTCTTTATAGCCCCCTAGTTTCTTTCTGCCTCTTCCTCTGGTCTCTCTCCATCTTCCATTTCCTCCTACCTGTTCTGTTTCCATCCCAAGCCAATGCTGTCTGATGCAGTGCCTGCAGCACTCAGTCAGCTACAGCACATGGACACATACATGAGCTAGCTTTACACTAGCTAATTTTGGCATTGACAGTAAAGTTTCTGCTTTTGCCTAAAAGTCCAAATATGTAACCGGCTCCTCACCAAATACTGCACATGCAGTCACTTTGTGCTACTGTTGGTGTCTGAGCTAGTTCCCGTATGTGCAGGCACAGTGGCTGCATTTTAGATACACCCTGAGTGTAATGCAGCAAAGGTTCAGTATATCCACTGCCTCTAGTTTTCAGCTGCTTAGTTATTGCTTACAGTAAAAAAGGCACCTAACTTATTAAGGAGCTAGTGGCTTTAATCAGTTACTTAGATGCAAGACCTGTTTATTCTGCAGGAAGCTGGTCTTAAACTCTGCAGGAATCCTGGCATCTGCAAGGCCCTGACTATGCTCTTGGTTGTCTGAGTATTTTTAAAGTGTATTGGAACCATCAAAAGGATACAGCTAGAGAAAAATTTTTAGGAGATTTGAGTTTTTTATTGATTGATAATTTATGGAACTCATTTCTGAGCTTGAAAAAAATTTAATTCAGTAATGATTTTATATTTATCAGAGATTTTATTTATTTTTCATCATCACCTCCCATTTCAAACAGAGCTTGATATTAAAGCATCTTTATTTGATTTATTGGTTTGTGCACCTGCATCATCAAAAGTGTCAACATCACTTTGAGAAGAGTGTTCACTGACAGTCTCTGCTACAAGTGGAATAGACAGGGAGAAGGCATCGTGCTTAGCAGTGGTCAAATCTACAGCAGACTGCATTAGCTTTAGTGGGAGTGAATGACATGAGTGGCAAAGTCAGCTAGGCAACCACTTTACTAATCTGAAATAAACTGATTCAAAGCAGTCAAGGATAGAGGTGATGCTTAAAGGAATTTATGAAGTTACTTTAGGTAATGGTGGTGTGAACACAATATCTAGAGCAGTGGCTTACTCATGACTCTAGATGAAGAGTGCAAGATGTTCAGGGAAAAGAGCCTCAGTGTTTTGGTAAGTCAGGACGTTTCCCTTCAATCATGTTTATCCCTTTGCAACAGTACCCTACATATACAGCAGTATGCCATTCCCTTGCTTATTAATAAATCTGCAACCAACAATTGCTTAGTTATGTCAACATGCACATTTCTTTCTCTTCCTGATCTTGCTGTTTTTACAGAATTGGAATAGTTTAGGAATTTGGAACAGGCGGAGAGGATAGGGCAGTATATCAAATATATCGATTGTTGAACGCCTGAAAGTTTTTCTCCTGAGGAGACCATTTTAAATAAGTTCGTGGAAGACTAGGTTTGTGTGAGCTTAAGCTCTGTAGCAAACTGGGACAGTGCCAAGTTCCCTAACCCTGGTACCATTTGTTTGCTAGATTGCATTTGTGCCTGTCTCTGCTTTGATGGAAGTGCTCTCTCTATTTTGTCTTAGCCACTATCCTGCTCAGGTTTTTCTGCTGCAGAGTCAGGATTTTATACAACTGTGTTTTTGTTAATTGCTGTAATGATTTAATTATGTTGGTAGTAGTTCTACTTCATACTGGAATCCAAGTAAAATGTCTTGTAATGTAATAGAAATGCCATGGTAAATTACGTTAACTCCAAGTGCATTTAGCAAATGATTATATAGTCTGTCTTTAATTAGAAAGACCTTGAAGGGTCAAATGCATGAGACATATATGCTTAAGGTGGAAATTCTTTTGAAAAAGCATATTTAACCCGGTTTAACAGCAGGTCAGCTCAGTAAGAATAGAAAAGGCATATTCTGTATGTAGAATGAGTGCAGAATATATCTGATTCTTTGTTATTCTTCTAGATTTTTAAAAATCTATCTGCAGCCATCCACTGAGTGCTCTGAGCACTCTATATGATGGATTAAGAATTGCAATATAAGCTTTGACAAAACACTTCTTATAAGTGTATCTCAATTTTCTCAGAACTTCCTCAAAAGCTATAGAAAAGAAGGAGAAAAATACAGCCTGGGAGAAGATTAGTCAATTTGCTGTCTAGGAAGTAACTAACTCTTTAGAGTTATCATGATCCTGTTGAAATAGTGCCATTATAACAGGCATATTCAAAAAATACTCATAAAGGTAAGATCAGGCCCTGTGTGTGTTTTGAGGGAAATGGTTTGATACGAACAATTTAAATAGCAAAAAAAATTATCCAGAAATGCTGGGTATAAAGTGTTCAGTCTCTCTTGCAGACCTGTTTTTTTAAAGATCTCTGAGGCCCAATAGAATATCAGGTTTAAGCTTTTTCCATAAGTTACACTGAATTACCTACCCAGTTGTGAATCTGATGGTCCTTTCTTCTGCAGAGATACACGTAGCTGGAAGCCTCTGTTTAAAGTGTACCTTTAAGCTGAGAACTCTTTCTTCTTGCTTTTCAATCATAATACTTAAAACTTTAATAAACATTTAAAATCTTTATAGATACAAATACCTAGTCTTCAGCTTTCACACTTCAAACTTATTATGACTGTTAATAGAAACAAGATTTTGCAAGTACCCAAAAGTTTGCAGACTTTTGCCATGACAGCTTTATGTCTTGGACACACATTTCACTTCCTTCTTGTAAGTGCTATGTTTAAATCCTCTAAAGTCCATTTTCTCTCATCCATTTTCATAGCATATGAACATGATTGTCTATGATTGTTTAAAATATGAACAAAATCTATTATTTCAGTTCAATGCATCAAGGTTATTTTGGGCTAGCCTTCCTTTTGCCTGTTTTTTCTTTGTGTGTGTGTGCCATTGTTCTGTTTTAGTAATGTCTCTACAAAAGACACCATTCTGTTTATACAGTTTTTCAACTCTGCACTGATATAATTGACTATGTTAAATGTTGGGCAACAGGAAAGCCTGCTCTTACTGTTAGTCACATGTTAGATTCCAGCTCCCAAAGCTACAAGTTCTCCCTTCTCTTTATCTTTTGAGCTGAAAATTCACCCATATGTGATATGGATATTAAAGAGAGACTGGGGGAAAGAAGAGTTTCTACTCAGAAATTTTTATTCCAGGGTGCTTGAAGATCCAGTTGCTAATGAGGGCTTGTTTGTGACAGACACAACACATGTTACACAAAAATGTAGAAGTCTTCCAGGGGCCAGAGATGTTCCTTTCTAAACATTTAATAAGTAGGTGCAACACATTGTCAGGTAATAATAAAATAATCACAATTGGTGGGATGAACAGTGACTGTAGAATGCCAGTTGCTCATTAACTCTCAAGAATTCTGTAGGAAACCAGGCATGAATATGTTTCCGTAACATTGTTCATTTCTTTTCACATTTCGATGCTCTGTTTCACCAAGTAGTTCCTTGGCTGGAAAACCAAGATAATTTTGCGTTTTCCCACTGTTCATTCCAGAAAAGTCAGACACTCAAAATATCTTATGCATCATCTTATCCTCTATATTTTCATAAGCCTGAAAGTATCATTTTATTTCCAGATGAATTTGTCTGTGATTCTTTTTCAGCGGTTCACAAGTATTTCATTCAGCGAGCTTTACTGAAGAACATAGTCAGTGAAACAATTGTGTGTCTTTTTATTTAGCCCTTATTTAGGTAAGGTCACTTTTGACTTGTTAGAATAAAGACTGCCAGCTGAAGATCTAGTTGAGATTTCTTGAAAGGTATGACAGTGAAGCTTGTTTGAGCTCTTGTCTTTTCCAGCACTCCTTGCTTCTGCATTGCAATCTCCTTTGGGGAAAACAGGTTTCTTTGAGACAGGTGGGGTTTTTTTTCTTTTTGTGCAATTGGCTTGAGGGTATTTTCAGTTGCTGTCTGCAAACCCAGCTGTGTGTGACTGTCATTTTCATTTTCTGATGTTGGACTAATCTGTAGGTGTTTTGCTTATTGTGGTTTCTGTTGTATCCTCCCAGTATCTGTTTTCCAAAAGTCTAATTTCTAAAAGTAAATTTATGATTGCTATATACTTAGAATTGCTGTAATAGACTGCTGAAATTCTTTACTTAATTTCTACTGTTCCCGCTTTCCTTCAAATACAGAGACTTCTGCTAAAACACTGAAAAGTAAAATAGCTGTTGTAACAGAGATGTATTGTCATTATGAGACATGATCAAGTAGAGTGGTAGAAATACACTTAAAGTTATTGCTTTGTCTTAGCCATCACAGAATTGATACTTAGTAAGAAAACTAGCTTCTTGAATGCTGAAAAAACTAACTATACTTTTAATTGTGAAACAATAGTTCAATATTTTCATGCTTTTCAAATTCACTGTAACTTGGCCAGCTGGTTGGGGCTGGCTATATATTCTTTCAAAAAGCAAAGATGTAGCTATAGATAGATGTCTTCGTGAAAGTTTAGAAATTTAGCCATATGTATAGCACACTAAGTGTTATCAGATGTTTTAAATTTCTGTAAGCAGCGCAGAAGATTTAGGCCTATATTTTCTATCCATTTTATTAGTGTTACTGTTTTAGAAATAATAAATATATGACTATATTCAGAACACAGGTTTGTCTTTTTAAGTGAATGTTTTTGTAATGAGAAGAGTACAATCTATGTATCTGAAATAACAGCAGCTTTGCCTCTTGTACTATTGGGTAAGAATACAACAGTTTGAAGATTGTAATAATTTTGGCAAAAGCTATTCTGTTGAGCAACATCACAGTGTATGGAAAGGCTACATGCTGTTACATGATGGTGTTAATTGGCGTATAACAATGAATGCATTATAAACATCCTACATTCTTTGGAAGTACAGTAATGCTATGTGTTTGGTGGTGGATGCATTTAGAAGATTAAATAGACAAGCTTTGAAGAAGTTCAAAGTGGTTTTGGTTTGAACCACATCTAACAATGATGTGTACCTTACCTGAATTAAATTAACAAACAAGAAAACAGTTTTTTCATCCTGTCTTCATTGAAAAGTCCTATTAGAATTATTTTTGAAGTAGCATTTGTACAGGATTGTTTTGGGAGAAAGAGGGAAACATGCTATCTAGTAAAGATGATTATTTTCTTTTTCATTTCTATAAATCACTTTTTAGAGTCATATTAGTGTTGATCCTTTTCATTCCTCATGGCTCTTCTGCCATGTAGGGTTAGTCTTCAGTGAAATCCATGTTGTGCAGAATGGACCACATAGTGTGACTTCATACTTGCATATGGCTCTGTACATTGACTTTTCATAGCTCTGCTTCTTATTACAGAAAAGTTTCATTAGTAGAAGCCATGTGTCCTGCATAGCTTTACTTTATTGTTATGCAGCATGTTAATGCGAGAAGCAAGATCTTGATGGAATTATTATAAATAAGACTCTATGCTTATATGAGCATTTCTTAAACTCTGACAATGGCGATTGCTTGATTCCATCAGTCATCAATCTGTTCCAAAATCTAGTACGTGCAAAATATATGTAACAGAGGACTAAAAAAAACTTTAAAGGAAATCTATGTGTGTCTAAAGAAATAATTCTTGTTACAGTTTGGGTTGAAGCTGCTGTGTAAAGCAGTTGTCTTTCCATTCAGTCTAAATGAAGGAGCAGTTAATTCCTTTTTGTTCAGCCATTACAAAATAGTAGAAGCTGAACACAGGCCCAGATAAGAATGAGCAGAAACCATTCAGGCTAAAGCCCTTTCTTGGGAAATGATAAAGCACATGCGGGAACTAGGATTGACTAGAGAAAGGGGAGAAGGAAAAGGAAATGCAGCCGAGTCAAAAGCAAAGAAACCAAAGTCACAATGACCTTTGAGAAATGAAGGGAGAAGCAGTCTTGGGTTGAGTGCTGACTGCAGTAAGGCAGGGAATTCCTTACCTGGGGTTCAGGGAAACAGGAGTTTATACTCCTGTTGTATATAAACAAGGTTACATTAAAGGCATTTGTGCTTCCATTATCAGTTTTTTCCTCTCCAAGGGACTAATCTGAAATCTGCCAAATTTGACTAACTCTTTCATCCAAGAAGTGGGCAACAGTAACCTGAGTCAGACCCTGACTAGCTAGTGACCAGGTATTCCAAGACAGTCTTCTACTAGTAGCTCAGCTGATCTGGTCATCAAGAATAGTAAGCCATAAGGTGACATTCAAAAATTACATTCAAGGGTGTATTGGAAATGTGTGCATCTACCTGTTGGCTTGCTTCCAGGGTTAGCTGCTTAGACTGTGGAGTCAAAGTGAGTGTCTGGATGATCTAACAGTTCCTACTGCAGAGTACAGACACTAAATCTGCAATTAGTAATTCATGCATTAAGTCCATTTAGGAGGCCAGCTATTTTGTAGTTAAAAGTTGTAACGGCAGGAAACTTTCTGCATTCTCTAGGCTGCTCTGTACCTAACCAGCATCAGCGAGGGGTGGGGAAAACAACCCAGTCTCAATTTTCTAGCCTCATTTTTCAGCTGTCAGAACTAGTTATAGTTTTCTCTTATAAACTGAAAATTGCTGGCAGTATAAATGAATGGATCAGATTTGCTATTCTTGCAAATGGGTACAATTCCATTGAAATTAATGCAGTGCCATCAAAATTGCCTGTAAATATCATTACACTGTTAAGGTTTTGGTATGCTATTTGGAAATATGACCTTATCTTTGGGTTCATGTAAATGATCAATTTTATTTGCATTTCTTCCATCTTTTTGCCACCTCATTCTTGTAATTGCAATTGAACCTGTCTATAAAGATATTTGAATGGTTAAGATGGTAATTTGCCAGCTTGAGGAAAAGTTTATTTTAGTAAAATGAGTTAAAGTTGAGTGAAGTAATCTTTATTTTTTATCCTATGCTTGTCAACACTCAAAATTTGAATACCTTGAAAAATAATGATACTAGAAGAAGACTGAGAGAATCTATGATTGATAGTAGAAACATGGTTGCAATAGTATCAGTTTCCCACAGAAACAAAGGGAGAGAGTTTTTTAAAATATATTCCAGGTTAGCCTTTCAAGTCAGCTTTCCTGTCATCAACACAGATAACTTGACTGTCTTCTTTCTGAGCTAATCCTGGCATTTTTTCCCCAGTCAACATAGGTACTGAAAGTTCTCTTTGGCCTCACACAGATCAAATCTAGATCTATAAGTTTTGACATAATAAAAGTTGAGGAGTGCATTCTCTGCCAGCATTACACTAGCCTCAAGGAAAGCACAAACACTTTTCCTAGCGAGGTTACCAGCAAAGGAAATAAGAAATAAGATGCCTTTTGGGAAATCCAGAAAGCTGTAATATTGAAGACCAAGAGGCTGATTTGTCAAAATAAATAGGACATATAAACTAGGTAATGAAGACATAAACCAAAATTTACGGAGACCAAGAAGTGCTGAATATGAAATGACTCAGTTACGTGTATTAGATATTTGTTGCTTCAGTTGTGCAAACCTTTGGCTTGCATTTGCCTACCTCAACACTTCAATATTTGTTCTCTTTTATACAGACTTCTTTAGGATCAGGGGCTTCATTAGAGTGTCAACCTTTTTCTTTATAAGACTTCAAACTGTACTTCAGTGATGTAGTGTTTTCAGTTCTCCCCAAACTACTTCTTCACTTGTTTCACTTCTCCAGGTTACCATTTCAGAAATACTTGAGATAAAAGAACTTGGCAAAAAAAATGCCCAGACACAAATCGGCTTGTAAAGGAGAAATAAATCAACAAATGTTACCTACGTGGCATCTAGTTCTTTCAGAGGCAGCTTCCCCTAGTTGCTGTTTCTGCCCTAACAACAATATAAGGACAGTTTAAGAATTCCATCACATTTAATATTTTCTTTGTTGACAGACTCTTTTGTTCATATCAGATGGTGAAGTAAATCCTTTTGTGAACATGAAACCTGCAAACAAAGAAAATGAGAGAATCAAGAATCCTGGAAAAAGAAGAGTTATAAAGTAGTAGTAGTATAGAAGAGACCAAAGCCCCAAGCTTTAAATCGTTAGAAATCCATTGATACAAGAGCATAATTGCAACAAATGAGAGTCTGGACATAAATTTTTCAGTAAACTTTTCTTATTGTAGTTGTTATGTTTGGGGCTTTTAAAATCCAATATTGATAAAATTGGCATGAGTCTGACATTTGCTGCTTATTTTTCTTTGTAAAACAGATCAACTACCCATATGACTACATAGGAGACAAATACTGTACAAACTGTGAGCCTCTATCCAGACAGGAAAATGAGCATGTCTGTTCATCTTCAGTGTATGCAGAGATGTCTGGAATTGAAACAGACACAGAATAAAAGAGACAGTGACTAAGTAATTCCTGTCTTTCTATTGTTAAGATTCAGACAGCTTGGTCAGCAGTCAACACAAATGAATTCCAGAAGGGAATTACAATCAAGACACTCATGTTCTCCCATTCAGCCCAAAACAACATGGAACACTTTTACTTCCAACATGAAACTCCAGAAATGATGGGTAAAATGAAACCAGAACCCTAGTGAAGATGCCAAGATGAGAATAACTAGCCATGTCATCTTTTCTTTTTGAATGTTAATTAAAGACTGTACTGTTTGTGATCTGTTATAATTCAGTTGTTCTCTTTAGAAGGGAAGTAAATAGAATTTTTTTTGGTAGCCTTCTTTAGGCAACTATGAAAATATTTCTTGATAGTAACTGACCTACTTTTTGGTTAACCTAATCTTCTGAGGCTTTTATTATGCACCCAGCACTGTGATATCTTAAGACTACCTCAAGAAGTTACTAAGGAATTTCCACATTCGGGTAGAAGCTTCTTCCTGACTCAGAAGCATGCTATTTGCTACAGTGCATACTGAAATACAGCATTTTGTTTTCTGTAATGTGTTGCTTTGGCTAGGAAAAAAATACCAGTTGCATGAGAAGTGGCTTGTGGGACAGGTTGTGCTGACCCGAAATAGTACAGAAGTTGCAGTTGCTGATTACTTAATACAAGCTGGTTCACCATGGTTGTTTTTTAAAGTTTTACCAGACTCTTTGCTTCGGTAATATCTTGTAGCACTAGTTAATATGGTGTGTATGCAAATAAAGTGTTTTAAATATTGGTAAGTGCATGCTACTTGTTTTGACATTGCAGGGCATACTAATTGGGCCTTTTTTGAACATTTGATAACTTAATATACTGCTTTTGATCGACTTGTATCTGAATGTCCAAACCATGACCATTCCCAAAGATCCAAATGTGGTGGATTCTGCAGAACTAGGAGAAATGGAATACTCTCTCCATGTTGGCTTTGGTGGGAGGTTTGCACATCTCTGGCCTGAACCATCACTACCATCATGTTAGTGCCCCTGGGACTGCTGTGAAATACAGTCATGGGAAAGCGTGAAATACAGACCTTCATTTTAGGGGCTGAGGGATGGACTCCGTATTTTTTGATGTCTAGGGCCTGAGGGATGGACTAGAAGATTTGCTGATGTTCCTACTTGTCTTATTTTCTATTTTTCTGTGCATAGTCTCTTTGTATCTTTTTACCCTCCCACACTGGCTCTTTATATACAGTGAAACCCTCTTTGCCTTTTTCTTTTGAATATTCCTATAAAGGTTGGGAACCATTTTGGTGTCTTATTTTTCTCTACTGCTACCTTTTTTTTTCTGGAGGTTCTTATTGTTAAGGAAGGTCCTGTGACAGTGTCCACCTGTCTCTAAGGCATAGTCATACTTTTTCTTTAGTCTATTTCTACTGTATCCGTTTTTGGGATGAGATCACACACCTGCATGTAACATTGAAAGTGAGGATGCACCAGTGATTTAGATATTAACGTTATAACTTTAATAGTATTCTGTATTTCCTTCTTAATGCAACCTAGTGTCTTATCATGATTTTTAGGTACTGGCTGCATATTGAACAAATGTCTTTATTCAGTTCTCCTTGATGACTCCTTCATCATTTTTTTCACCAGGATCTTATAACTAATTCAGAAGTTATCAGTGCATATGAGTAGTTTAAATTGTTCTTTCCAATGTGCACTACCTTGCAATTTTCTACATTCAATTTAATCTGGTCGTCATATCATCCAATTTCTTTTTTATAATAGGTCCTTGTGGAGCTCTTCAGAATCGTTAGCTCAAAGGTTCCTGAGCATTTTATCCCGCTGCCTTTTTTGTCAATATAGTAACATGCAACACTTTAGCAGGAGTTAGGAGATCAATATGCTACCCTAATGGGAAAGTCTTAAGCAAGCTAATAGAAATAAAACCCATAGGCCTCCACATACATTATTATTAAAAACACATTTCTCTTATTAAAACATGACCTTTTTTTCTATGGGTTTTTAAATTATGCCTAATATAACCCTTTATTTTTGGATGAACTTTAATTGACAATTCAAAAGGATAAGACACCATGGAAAATTTATGTTTTTCTAAATGGCATTGTATAAGTCTCTTCTATAAGAGTATAGGCACAATGAACACTAAAATATATTCACGTGTTTGAATAAAAAAATGTACTTGCAAGGAGAAAATCAATGAGAAAGTGTTCATAAATTTTAGAAAAGCCCTATTAATAGGCCCTCTTAATAGAGACAAATAGATACAAAATATTCCTAGAAGATGACAGTATTGAATGATTCCTGGGTTGGTAGATGCTGTCTTAATCTTGATTCATTTGCAGTATATGTGTACCCTTATATTTGAAATATCTTTAGTACCATATCAGATCCCTTATTGCTCTTGGCTTTTGATGGTTTTCTAGCTGTGGTTAGAAAAGTTGACTTTTTAAATGTTGACTTACTTGCATTTATTTGGCAATGCTTCTGCTCTCACTAAGCTTTTAATTAAAGATACAAAAAAATTCTATTTTGAAATTTTGAATTAAACAGTTTTTCAAGGTGTTTGGGTTTTTTTCCCAGGTGAATGTTTGCTTTCCATTGTAAATTGAATCTGTTCTCTTTTTATTGTTGTTGCTTACCCCATGTTCCAATCTGTTTGCTGATTGATTCAGGAGAACCTTGAAAACTTTTAAAACAATTCCTTGAAATATAATTGTGTTGCTATTTTCAGGGCAAATTATTCTAACATGAAAAATAAAATTCACCCAAACTCAAGGCTTTATTGAATACTGGTTTTAGGTAAAGAATCCAGTCAATTTACTTCTTCCCATGCAAGCCTATCTATAGTTTAATGAAGTGATCATCCAGTAAACCACCTGGAATTAATGTACTTTTCTGGGCATTTGCAAGGAACTACAGGGAACTACATGTGTCAGTAAGGCTATTGTCACTCTTTTGCTAGTTATGCATCCAATATTATATTAGTAATGAAATTATATAATCGATTTTATTAATATTTTAATTACTTAATTATACATAGAACCAAATCCCAGAGGGTTTTTTCTATGGAGTCATGAACCTCCCATCACATCCATATTTATCACTCACACTAGAAGATTAAACTCAAATGCTTGTGTGGTACATGTTGCATATGTAAAAAGGAATAGAAGAAGCTAGAAATTAAATCAAAATGGTGTTAATTGCTAATAAATGCAGGATGTGCAGCTGGAGTGAAATTTTGTTGTTGCAGTCCTGTTTGTAGGTAGAGCCAAGATTCATGTTATTTAGATGTTTAACAGTATCTGCAAACTTGGTTGCCTTTATATGTTCCTTCCATTTTCAGTGCTTCAAAACGTGGAGGTGGAAAATGAGAAATTCAGATTGATGCCCGGTCCTCTCTATCATCATTCTTGAGACAGCAATAGCATGAAGCTATGGGAGAATACTGCATTTCACAGAATCTTGCTGTTCATATAAGCTATTCATTTGCTTCACATATATGTGAGGAATATTATATGGAAAGATTCTTTCTTACCCAAAATACTGGCTATCCCCCTACAAATGATATCAAGATGTAGACTGAGAACAATATCATTTTTCAGACTGTCAGAAACACGAGGATTTCACAGAGCACAAATACACTCCCTCTCAGAAATCCATGCAAGATGCCAGTCAATTCTTTCAGTAAAATAACCGTCTGCTTGCCTGTTGTAAACAAAGCACCAAGCCATATTTCACAATTGCATAGTAGATGCAAATATTTTTCTTTACTATTTTAAATAACAGCCCCACGAGAACTCCATTCTGTCTTTCATGATTAAAACATTTCTACAGAGGGAGTTAGAGATTGAAATCTATTCATTATGAAAACTATTTTCATGTTGTTGGAGCTTTTATGAAAGATTCCAAGTTTCCACACCATTTATTAGGCAATAACATCACAAGAGAGAAACCCCAGGAATATTTTAGATTAGAAGAAATCTAATAAGGACCTTCAGAATTGGGGTGAGCATGTTGTGCTGGAGATTCAAAAATGTTTCAGAGAAATCCTATCATGGCTTTAGAAAAAGGGAATAATCCCCCTGCCCCTCCCTCCCCCACCTGGACAAAGTCATATCTTTGCAATTAAATCCAAATTATTATGAGTCATATGGTGACTTTCTGTTCAGTAATGGGAATCAACAAGGATGTTGGAGCAATAGTCAGCAAAAGGATTCACTGAACTGGAAAATGCAGTTTTGACTGTAAACTCCAAATCATTTAAAACCTATGGAGATGTGATGATGGGCTTTGCTGGCATTTTATGGAGAGGCATTTAAAACTGTCATCTGTTTAACAGTAATTTTGCTGGAAGATACAGCAACTGAACAATGCAAAAAAAAACAAGGGGAAAAGGAGATAAAAGTATGGTTTATTTTGCATTTCATTGCCATGTAAAAAGGTCATATGTGGCCTGTGGCCCACTGGATGAGAAGCCCACCTCTTTTTCCAGGGGAGAGTGATGAATTTTTCTTTCTGTGACTAACATACCAAAGTCCAGGAAGACAGCTGTGCTTTTCTTTTTCATTTTATCAGGAAAAACAAAGGTACTAGGAAGTTTCTCCCTCAGTTATTTGTGTATATGGTGACTTTAGAGCTCAGAGAAGAAAAGAACTGGAACAAGAAAATCCTTTGTGCCGAGAACCAATGCAGGGTAGGACTGATTGCTGTTTTGCCCATTGTAATGTACTGTAGTCCAAGTCCCAGTGTGCTTGTGAAACCTGTCAAATATAAGTGATTTTCTGATGGTAGACAGTTATCTATGTGGAGCTAGCAGAAGCCTACTAATTCCCTGAAATTGCTGAAGGTACTGAAGAGGATGATACCCATAATACATGGTTGTTATACCTTAGCTACATCCTTAGCTGTGTTAGTATAGCTTCCTTGTCTAGATTTCTTTCTTAATTTTATTTTTTCTATTTTAGTCTATTTCTCTAAAATCTCACAATTTCTTTTATTTCCTGGGAGAGCCACCACCAATAATTCTTAAACAGAATGTAAATTATACAGACGACATAGAAGAAAATGGCTTGGGTCTATGTTTCACATAGATGTTTTGGTTTTATTTTATTTTATTTTATTGATTTTATTATATTTTAATGTTATTAAACAGTTAATGTTTAAAGATTTAAGATTTTCAGGGACTCAATAAGAGAGATGTCGTGGTTTAGCCCCAGCTGGCAACTAAGCACCACACAGCCGCTCGCTCACTCCCCCCGCAGTGGGATGGGGGAGAGAATCAGAAGAGTAAAAATGAGAAAACTCGAGGGTTGAGATGAAGACAGTTTAATAGGTAAAGCAAAAGCTGCACACACAAGCAAAGCAAAACAAGGAATTCATTCACTACTTCCCATGGGCAGGCAGGTGTTCAGCCATCTCCAGGAAAGCAGGGCTCCGTCACGCATAATGGTTACTTGGGAAGACAAACGCCATCACTCCAAATGTCCCCCCCTTCCTTCTTCTTCCCCAGCTTTATATACTGAGCATGATGTCATATGGTATGGAATAGCCCTTTGGCCAGTTAGGGTCAGCTGTCCTGGCTGTGCCCCCTCCCAGCTTCTTCTGCACCTGGCAGAGCACGGGAAGCTGAAAAGTCCTTGACTGGTGCAGCAACAACTAAAACATCTCTGTATTATCAACACTGTTTTCAGCATAAATCCAAAACATAGCCACATACCAGCCTCTATAAAGAAAATAAACTCTATATCTCAGCTGAAACCAGGGCAAGAGATCAAGTACTTTTTTTGTCTATTGCCTTTGGCTTTACCTCTTGGAGTTGCTAATCTATATTTATTTATTTTCTTTTATTTTTAGCACGTGGTCAGAAAAACCTCTGCAAAAATAATTTTGAAAAGGTTAATATGTGTGTGTGTGTGCATGTGTGTGTGTGTTTTTGTGTGTGTAGGGGAGTGTATGATGGACCATTATTAAGCCATACATTACCATTTCATTTCTCTTCGGTGATATTGTTCAAAGCCTCTACAGACAGGAACTTCTTTTCTGTTAGTATCCACCTGCTCGGGATGCTTTTATCCTTATTAAAGTTTCCCATAAGCGGTAAAATTTCAGAGTAATCTGAAAAATGTAATGTTTGATAAAAATATTCAGCATTTGTCCAGGGGTTAGCTCAGTGGCCAGAAGGCTGCAGCTACCCAGTACAAAGTAGCACTGTACAGGGATATCTGCATTAGATCAAATACTAGGAATTATATAGTTGTGTTCACCTAAAGTAAGAGCTGTGCTAATTACCATTGCTGAGACCAGTAAAACATATCTATAGCATGAAACCAATAAAAATGTCAATAGGAACTCCTGCAAAATTAATCCAGTCAGGAACCTGCCGTTAGCAATCAGAGGCCCCCTTCAACTGTTAGCGGTAAGTTCCTGGAACTGATCGGTAATTAGCCAAATTGGCAATCTGTTTCTTCACAGGACATAACAGTGCAAGGCAGACTGAAAGATAATAAAGATACCTATTCTTTCACTGTGCTTCAATGCTTGCCATTCAAATCATACTTCTTACTTCAGTATTTCCTCGCACTATATTTTATAGCATTGTTTATTTGCATTTCACCACACTTTTTTATTGTTTCCATTTGCAAAAGCCCCAGAACAGTACTAGAATTACTTAGATTTTTGTTTTGAAAAATAATATAAATAATATTTCAGAAAAGGAGAATAATTTACTTGGAAGATTTTTTTATATAAATCAGGGGTGGAAATACCTTATTGGATCAGTCAGTTTGCCCCTTTCCAGACACAATGATTCCTTATCACATAAATACCAGTGTTGCAGGCATATGAATTATAAATTGGTTTTATCCTTTCCCTAGAGAGACTGTTCCATGCTCTGGGAGAACTGAAGGTATATCCGCTGCAGGGGGGCAGACAAACCTGGACTCCAGGATACAACGTCTGTGGCAACTGAATGCCTGGCTTGTGTTCAGCCACAGAGGCTTTAGGTCAACTTCCACCCACCAATACAGACATAGACTAATATTCAATCTAAATGCGTGTTTTCTCGGTCCTATTATATCTGTTCTCACAGCATTTAGTACCCAAGGTGCAACTATCATGTAAAAGTACCTTTTACTTTTAACTTCTCGCAGTTGAGGACTGTCACTATACCTCCTCCTTCTTCATCTGTCAGCCAGACTGGTGTATTACTTTGTGTCTGTGGGCTGTTCACAGCAGGACAGTCATTTATTTAAAGTTGTATCAAAGCAAGATTTGTGAAAGTATGATTTTGACCTGGATCTAGACCAATTTAAGTTCACTGAACTGAATGGAGTTACTATTTATTCATGACAATGAAGAACAGAAAAAACAGGAAAAGAAAGGGAAGAAGGGGGATGAAAAGGTAACAAACAACAAAAAGAGAAAGAGAAGACATTTAACTGGAAGGCTTTTAAATCAGATTTTGAAATGGTTAATATCCGGGCCTAGGTAGAGAGCACACATAGAGAAATTAGAAGGAGGAGATCATTAAACACAGGAAACTTCTAGGACTTTGTAGATGCAAAATTAAAAGTCAAGCTGAATTGTAAAATGTGTAACAAGTTTCATGGTGCTCTTTACTGTCATGTCCTCTGAGCCTAGGATGGAACCCAGCTGCTCAGTGCTCGAGAATTCAGAATATTCCCCAGCAGTTGGTAATAAGACTGTAGAAAACATGGTTACAAATAAATGGAAATAAAAGCCAAAGCTTAAAAAGAAGCTTTTTGTTGCAAAAACCTTTCATTCTGGAAGCTGTCAGAGACTGAGATGAGCTGCAGAGATGACATAAAGCTCAAAACAATATAAATTATGCTCTTCATAATTACGAATTAAAACTCTGCAGCTCCTTCTTCAAGGCAGACATAGAATGGTTCTAAATAGGTCATTTTTTTTACACATAAAGTCACCAAGCACCCTTCTGACTAGTGTTGTCCCCATTGGCATATCAGTCCAGTGCTTAAGAGGGCAGAATATTTAATTCTTAGAATAGTGTGTTATTGCACAATTACATTAATTGGGAATATCCATACTACACTTCTAAAATCTCTGGTTTCCTAAGTCCTTCTGAAATGGGAACAATCTGTTTGTAAAATGCAGGCTTCATTAAGAGAAATGACTCTTTGTAAAGATGTTTCCTAGACATCAGCATCTTCCCTGTGGCAGCTTAATTACAGAACAGCATACTTAGTTATAACTAATTTCTTATTTAAGAATGAGGACACAGAATTAAACTCACACTAAAATAAAGACAACCTGCAGCTGGCTCATTTTGTTATCAAGGGATAAAAGTTCACAGACTAACTAATAAACTTTATTAGAATTTCCCATTCTGTTGCTAGAAACAAGAAAGTATTGCAAATAACTAATTGGAAAGTAGTACGTGTGCTGGTAAGTTATTTGTCTCCATAGCACATATCACATTTAAATATATGGTCTTTCAGCAAAGACATGCTCCCACAATGAGCTACATTATAACCCCTTACTCCTACATCATAACCCCTTTGGACAGAAAGGCCAAAAATTAAGCTAGGATTTCCTTGTGGAAGAGCAGATCCTGCAAATATGCTAGGTGTCCTCATCCCCTACACTCAAAGCAGGTGAATATGGTCATGTCCTCCTGGAGATCTAGTCTGCACTCTGAGCTATGAATTCAGTTCCAGTTAGAAAATTCATAGTGACTTTCCAAAAATGTTTGTGTGCCCCACTGGGAAGGGCAAGAGCAGAATTAGGGGTTCAGGATGGAAAAAGTCTCTGACGTAAAACAGTCTGGGAGAGTTACCATGGAAGCAACTAAGGATCTGGAAAGGAGTTGCACTCAGGGCTCCTCACTTTTACAGTATGTCCATCCCATGATTAGTAACCCTGCTCTTCGGTAGGGTTAACCAGAGTCAGATGCAATTTCCCATTGACATCTCTGAGTCTTCTCAGACACTTCAGTTAATAGGCTTTGTCCTATCGACCATAATGGGCTTAAAGCCAGGTCCTTTGTTTTTCTGAATTTATATTTTCAAGCAGGAGCCAGAGAGGCAGATCTATCATCACTAATCCGCAGAATACAAGAGCCCATGGAGAACTTTTCCTTACCCTTTGGGTCTCTTGTAATTACTGGCAATGCAGATCTCAGAACACTGTGGTATGATAATTGATGCTTTAAGTCTCAGTTGCAAAGTAGACACTAAAGAGGAATGACAGCTAAGTGAAACTGGGCCCAAAATCCCAATAGAAAATAAATGTAGACCAAAGGTTTCAGATGGATTATTTGTGATTTGACATATGGGTCCATTTAATGGTATAATTCCATTTAATTATATAATTCTGAAATCCAAATATGTCCAAATGAACCCCAAACACATACATTTTCAGTTGCTGAGACTTAGGAATTCTGTATCTATATCTGAACTCTGCAGCAGAGCCCATTTCTAGAGCTGAGCCTGATCACCTCTCTGTTGCCTTTCTGAGTGCTTAGAAACATATCTTCCAGGCCTTAATTGTTGATATCCTGGGGTTTTTTGTGTACTGCTGTATCTAGTGGCACTACATCTAGTGGTATGCTGTTTCCTGTCAGAACTTGGCTGGCCTTAAAATAGTAGAATCATAAAATATTTTACATTAGAAGGACTCTGGGAGGGCATCTGGTCCAACACGTCCCACGCCACCAGCTTTCTTAAAGTGGGGGTAATTTGCTAGCAGAAAAGATCTTGTGTGGAAAACAGTTTATATACACAGTTTTGGAAAAAACGTTTTGGGTATGGCCCTCAAGAAAGGAAGGTGCTTAGCATCTTATAGCATTAGATCTAGAACTGTAACAGAAAGTGACATTTATTTCAAGTGAACATGTTCACAGTATCCCAAGAAAAGCGACTTTCTACTCACATTCAGAATTTCATTATTTTCCATCAATAGATGATGCTGGATTTCAAGTAAGTGTTATAAAAATAAACTAGTAAGTTTGGCAGATAGATCCATCTTAGGAGTATACATGATCCCTAACATTTTAACCACATGATATATTTAAAACATGGTACATCTGCAAGTTTCTGAGCTACAAAGTAATTAAATAAAATAAAATACAAAAGTGAACAAGAACTATTATCCAGCATCTTAGAGTAGCTAAACATTAGCTACTTTATTTTCTTCCTTTGATATGTTTATTAAAATAATCCAAGATGCAGAAATTGTTGTTGTGTAACACTGTAATTCTCAGCAAGATATCTGTATTTTGTTATTAGTTCAATAAGTCTTTATGCTGTTCATTTTTTAAAAAAATTTTTAATAGAATAAAAATAAACCCTGATCTCCTGTTCCCATTTCTAGACTTTAAGAGATCTCAATAATGGTCCAAAACAATGAGTTGATAAAAATGGAACGCAAAGACTATTCATGGTATTATCACACGAGCAGAATGGGTGTTCATAGTCTCTGCATTTTCATTAGGACTGGAGAAAGTGAGTTGATTAAGAACTATAAACTTGTTTATAGGAAAAACCTGTACAAGGTCTATTTTCCCCTCAGATTATGTCTTAAATTAGGCAGCCAAATATAAAGCTACTTCCCCCCTCCCCTGCCCCAGCATGAGTCTTAGGATAGCTTAAATGCATATGTTAGAGTTAAAATCTTGGCTATAGAACTAGTTTGTCCTTCTGGAAGGGAGTGATTGTGATTCCATCTCACAGATGCTCAGAGAAGATGCTCAGACACTAGGGGTTCTTACCAGCATAAAGCTTTGCTAAATGCACATTGCACTTGCAGCCTCCATACCATTCTGCTTGCCAGGACCTACTCAGTTTCTGAGTGCACATTTGTCATGCAGCAGTTGTGTGTTTGTATTGCAGCAGTGATGGTCTTGCGAACACAATGAAATTAGTTATAAATTAGCTATTTTGGCTATTGCTGCCAGGCTCAACACAGAATGGCAGTTTAGGTGTTTATTTTATTTACTGAGTGCTTTTTGTGGCACAGACTGAGCTCCATGTTATTACAGCTACACGTTTTGAAATTTCCTACCTCGCTTAAAATTAGCTAACTGATTAAACTATCATTTAGATATGTACCTAAGCTGTCATCACCATCATTACAGTGCAGAGGTACCCTTCTGCTTTGCACAGGGCCTATTTTGATAGGTTCATGAGGCGGTGCGGAGACCTTGACATGACCTAGAATCGTGCCATAAGGTTTCACAGGAGTTCTTTGCCAGAACACTTGGGTACTCGGGTTGTACTGCAGAGCTAACTGGCTTTGGAGCAGGCATGCTCTTGCAGAGCTGAACACGTGTCTTTGATTTCAAGGGTACTTACATCTTTTGATAAATGGTGCTGTGGATCTATAACCCTTTCTAGGAGCCGTATCTGGGAACGTTTTCTTATCTGAATAGATCTCATCCAGCAGAGTGTTATTGTGAAAATAAGTCTGCTGTAAAGATACAGAAATCTCACCTTTGAGTACTGTTTTGCAAATCTGAAGATCACCTGGGGATATTACATCCTATTCTAGGTAGGTTATGAGGTTTTCACTGTTGTATGTGATCCTCCCCATCTGAATTACGTAGTCAGATAAGAAAGAAATTATGCCTTCCTTTTCTCCTTGGTAAAAACTATTGTAAAATGGGGTTTGGATGTATGAAATGTTCTCACATGAATATTTTAAGCCTAAGAAAATAACTGCAAAACATTGGTTAAGCAACAGGGATTCAAAACGTGTTTGACTGTAATTTATAATGATTAATTCACAGAAAAATTGACAGACATTTTGGGAAATTCCAGAGTTGCCCTTACATTGATAATTTTTCTGTCTGAATTTGCAAAATGTAATTTCTTTTAAAATCTTTACATGAAGAGGGGAAAGTGATTTCTGATATCATTTTAACGGAATGATATCAGAAAGCCATTAACTAGCTTTTTAAACCTTCAGTTCAGACTACAGCTCTATATATCTCAAAATTTAATATGGTTTTAATTAGGGTTTTAGTTTCAGAACATACATAATTTCTTCTTGCAAATTAGCCATTATTAGTGAATCATTCTCTACATGGTATGCATTATAAAACCTGATTATTGAGAATGGGTGATTTTGACTTTCTGGCTGCAAGCTTTTCACCTTCCACCATATTTACTTATTCCTGTGGGATGCTGAGAACCCTCAGCTCCCCCTGTCTTTTACACGACCGAGCTCTGAGCATACTTAGATTCTTTGATTAAAAGTTTGTTCCTTCGTTTGCTTTGTGCTCCCAAAGGCTTTGCTTCCAGGCAGCTCACACTCATTAAAGAATCTGTGGAAAACACATGGGACAAACTTAATTCAGCAGTGCCAGTCCAGAATAGCAATGCATGTTCAGTGAGAACAAGGTGCAAGACAGTTGTCGTCTTGGGAATTGTAAACCATCACCACGGTCTTCAGAGGCAGGTGCATTTGCTGGAGACAGCACTGCGTATCAGTGGATATTGGATCTCTCTTCTGTAGAAACACAGTGATTTTAAAGGTTACTGTATAAGGTGAAATCATAGGGTCTCTTTACTCATTACAAATTATCACACTACTCTTGAAGTATATACAGTATGCAGCGTAGCCTTCATTCCATTGCTTATTTCAGATAGTTAGGGTTTTTTCTACTGCATGTAACAGAAATTGGCTTTGGTCCTGTTTCTGCATTTACTGAAGTACATGAAGTTTTGCCGTCCACTTAAGCAAAGGGCAAATTGGATTCCAAAAAAATAATGTGTATTATTTGGTGTATTTAGTAGTATATATACTATCTAGTGTAATAAATACCTCATTAATAGCTGGCAAGTACTTTTACATGTAAATTAGGAATGAAGTATAATGCAATTATTCATCTCTGATCTAAAATATTTACATTTCTTAATTGAAATACAACTACAAGTGTGATTTGCAAAAAGCTATCGTAAATGCTACTTAATTTTTTAAAAAGAAATAAGTACCAAGCAGACACGCAGATTTCCTAATAAGGTGATTCAGCAAAGAATGTTTGATCTTGGTGAAACAAATTCTGCATCTATTGCCCAAGTGACTTTAATGAACTACAGAATTAGGATATTTCAGTTTTAAATGTAAATTTTATTAAAGTTCTGTATTTTCCCTTAAGGGGTGGAATTTCTTCTCTGTGGCAAGAAGTCATAGAATATGATATATTTTATAAAAATACTTGTTCTAAGTAGTTAGAAACTAACTAGAAACTGCAAAGCTGTTTTTAATCAATATGCAGATACCTAAAAAGTATACACAGTATACATAAAAAGGGAAATTAGACATCCATATGTATGTGTAGAAGCTTTTGATGCAGTTTTTCCATGTTTGCAGAGAAAGATTTTTGCAGCTTGTGACAGGGCCTATTAACCTATAGTCTTTCCCAACCTTTCATTTTCAGCCTGGATCCTCAGCAGCATAAGATATGGCTCAAAATGAAAGCTGCAGGAGTCCAGACTCATGAGGGAACAGTCAGCAAACAGGACCCCAAGTCAGACAAAGGCTTGAAGAATCCTAAATGCAAAAAAAACCCCCAAACCACAAAAACAGTAAAAAGGGAAGGAACACAACCAGTAGGGCTGCTGACAACCACTGGTGCTGCTGGGTCTGATTTGCCAGTCAGGTCACTGCAGAGGCCTCTAGTGAATATTTTTTAAGCTTCGTTTTGTTTCATAGGTATTTTTTTACCTCTTTTCTCAAGAACGTTGGATTGAGAGAGTGCTTTTCCTTCTTCCCACAGAAAGGAGAGATGATGGAAAAAGTAATTTCAAGCCATTTTTGAAAGAGAAGGAATTGGAGGTGTTATTTTTTGGAGGGGGGGTTAGGACCAGAAGGGATAAAGTATGAAGCTGAGACCCTTCTGGAGTCAAAAAGATCTTGTTTAATTTTTCGTCTTCTGACATGTGTCTGTTTTCTAACATAAAAAAATATCCATGAAATAGCACTGCCCCAAATACCTCAGCTGATCTCTGGAATTTCCAGCAGCTACAATAGAAACAAAATTTAGGATGAAAAGTACAAATATCACATTGTTTCTACTTTGGAAAGTTTTTCAATATCTATGGAAGCCATTTCTTCTCCTGATATTATTGAACCAGACACTAATGTTTGATGGGTTAGGCATATGCTAGTGTTTTTTTGCTGCGGCTCTACTTGTAAAACTAGGAGTTGTTTGGAAGTCTATTCAATTTTATCTGGATTTCAGAGATATTAAAAATGATTTTTTTTTTAATCAGAAGTTGTATCACCACCATGGTGAGTTTAAGAACAGAAATAGCAAAAGCTTCGTTAGGTGGCCATGCTTTAGAAGGATCCAAAATGAATCTGTTCTGTGGGCAGTGCTGGATTACTTTGATTACAGGTAATATTGGCAAAGGATGAATATGCTGTTGAGCATTTCAGTTCTCACTCTTCATTCTACTACCATGAGTCAAAACCTCAGGAATAGGTCACAGAAACTTTTTATATGTTGTCAGCTAAACTGAAACCAGTACTGCCTTTAAATTGCAGGGATGATTGATTTGACCAGTTAAATCACAGCATGCCATATGCAGCTGACATTTTTAAAATATTTCTCTGCAGTCTCACATTTGCCCTGTTCTCAAGAACAAACTTACAACTCCCATGCTCTTGGGCATGATATAAATAAAAGGAGAGAGTGAGCTTGTAGGGAGAATTGAAAATAATGTAAAAAAGTTTGCAAAGAATCCTGCATGGAAAAATTATACAGAATTTAAGACAGATGAAGACAATAATATTCTTAGAATTTAACTGTTTCATTCATTTCTGAGTGGTGAATGACAGCCTTTGAATAAATGACCAGTGAACCTTTTTCTCAGATGCAAAGGCAAGAGTGTGATTTTCCATGAGTGAAACCCCAGAAACTTCAGACTTTCAAGCTTCTGCTCTCAACATGTGTACAATTTAAGAACATATTTTCACCAAAAGTACTCTAAGTGGCAATAAAGGCAGAATAAAAGTTACATACCATATAGCTCAAACAGTTAATCGCTTTCTCAGAGCTATTATTTAATATTGAAGAAAGTGTGTAAGGAGTCCTAAGAGCCCTTTTTAGCAATTCATTGCTTTCTACAGTTTTTTTCATTCCTTTCAGCAATTACACATGGTTTTGCCATTCAGTTATGTTTGGTGATGAGAATTTACTGTATTCTTAGGGTATAGCTTGCCGAAGTCAATATAGGTGAAAGGTCTTGCTTCCGTGCCAAGAAGCTATTTTTTAATTCTGTGGCTTTGCTGAGCCACAATGTCATGATGTATTAGAAGCTAGCAGACTGATGAAGATCTCCTGATGCAGAGTAAAGCTTGTAAAAGCAATACTAAGAAATGTTTCTTATCTGCGGCAGAAGTGTGTTGTTGGAAACTTCAATGATCGTGACAAAGATTCATCCTGTTGAAAGTTTCAAAGTGCAGGTGGGCTGTAATTGTCATCTGCATTTACTATTTTCTCTACTTTCAACATCCTCTTCTGGTAAAGAAGCACTGTCTTCTCCAAAAGCATTTACTTCAGTCTCTCATGGCTGTTCATTTGATGAAACGGGTTTATTATGTGGGCTTCTAAGTGAGAAAACAAAAACAGCAATAAAAAGCAAGCAGATTGGCAGTTGCTATGGCAATTCCATCCTTTGTTAGGGTTTGGTATAAGTCCTAGGAGCTAAGGGAAATGCTCGGAAATGGTAATTAGTTTTTTCAAGTGAATGTAATTTTCCATTGTGAACAGAGATGATAAAGTCAGCAATTTAACTGATACAACTGGATTAAGGAATCTAAATTTTATGTTATCTGTTTCTTAAGGAGGGGGGACATTTCCTGTAAAAGAATTGTATTGTTATCTGCAATTCCAATTATGTAGTGTCAAATTTTATTTCAGATTATTGACTTTTTTCAAGTATATATTGGTGACAATTGTTAATAATATTATCCAAGCAAACACAAACCCAATAAAGTGTGTTATTTGTTGCAAGAGGTCCATTAATTTCAACATAAAACATGGTGCTAAGATAACTTAGATTTTCCCAGAACCTGAGAGGAAATCATTATGCAAGTTCTGGGACACAGCTTTGAGGGACGATCTCTGGGGTGGTTCCTGAAAATGAGATAAAGTTGCATCTACATGGTATTTATCCATACTGTGCATTTTGTAGATAGCAGAGGACTTCCAGATTAGAGGTTTGATGCCAAGCTGGTTTTTCTGGAGAAAAAATTTCTGGTGACAATGTACGTACTACTGCTGCTAAGCTTATGAAACACCTCTGGATTTTGGATAGACTAATGGAGTATGCAGTAATAGTCTTCCCCATTTATTATTGCAATTACACTGGCTACAGTGTAGCACAGACATCTAAAGGCTCTTATTTATATATTGCTTTCTTATTCTGAGAGTCTCCTTATATTAGGCCTTATTAAGCATTTTCCAGTGATGGATTTTTTATATTTCTAAGGATGGATATTGAATAGATTTAGTGGTTATTTTGGAAGTGTAATACCCAAAATTCTCAGTAGAAACTGCAGCACAACCACAACACACTAGTTGTATATCACTTGATATTTGTTTCCAATAGAGTTGAATTTGTAGGAGATAATGTTTGTTCCCATGAAGAACAATAGATTCCTACCCTCTCTTTTAAAACGAGCACACTTATAAGAAATTTTAAATTTTTACCATTTGGGAATAGCTGCATCCAATACCCTGTATTTTCTAACACAGATGTAACATTGAGAAACATCCTTGCAATGAAATGGTCTCACTGCTGTGGCTGTAAAGACAGAGGAGACATTCTGGGCAAATGTGCTAAGAGCAGAGTGGAGAAGACAGCCATGTAAAAATACCCACAGAAAAAAGCATGGAGTCTAGCTAACAGCGGAGTCTCAGGATAGGCTGAAATGAACCTACAAATTCAGCCAAATAATCATCTGGCTTTATTTTTTCTTCAGGTTCTCTGCAAGAAGATTTTATGTGAAAATACACTGAAGAGGTAAGTTAATAGCAATTTTTAGAACCCCATTTTAAATAAACTGTCATTGCACTTTAAAGGATATTTTAAAAAATATATGATGGCAAAATCCAGTCAAATTTTGAATTATGCCTTTGTTTCATGCCAGAGTAGTATTCTAAAAGGAACTGCAAAGGAGAGGGATACTATAAGTCACTATCTTCCTATTTTGATCCAAGAGATTCTGATTTACAAAAAAACCCCAACAAACCAACCACAACACAAAGGGGAAGAAATTAATTAATTGCAATGAGGAACACTTCAAAGCCTGAACATGATTTCTTTCTCTCTTGTTAATACTACTGGCTTCTGATTCACACAAAGGAGAGAAAAAGCAATATTCTTGTGTACTTCAGTTAAGAGGTACAGAGGAGTATGGACACCTGTGTGGAGAGAAGGCTCTTCATGCATGTGGATGCATTCCCCCTCTGAAGAAGCCTGCCTCCTTATTGTCACCAAATGTGTAAGGAACCTCAACCCTTTAGCTAAATGGGTAAAAAGACAGCGTAAATAACCTCCAGGTGCTGCCCAGAGTCATATTTCTGAAATTAGGGGATATTATCCTAAAATCCTCACATACTTGCAGCATACTTGGAGGTTTTCAGTGAGACTAGACAGCATTGTTGGAACAACTCATAGCCATTTTGTATTTGTTATGGGATATTAATTAACCTCAGAAATGACCCAAAGACGTGCATAACCTGCTTACACATGTTTTCATATGCTGGTCTGCTCTGTAGGGAATGCCCAAGCATTACTGAGGGCTGCCCTTGCCTAGTAAGTGACCCCAAACTTAAAAGGGCAGATGTGCTCCCTCCTAGGGACTGTGGCTGGCAGCAACGAAGGTGTTATATAGCACTTCACAGCTCTGAAAATCCATTAGGAGATCGCGCAAAGAATACTTCTCTAAGGGAGATCATCTGGCCAGAAGCCTGCAGCAGAGCTCTTAGAGCTCCCAGGGAACTACTTTGCATACTTATGTGTCTAGACTTTTTGAAGAATTTGTGTTGTAGAGAGACACCTCCAAATGTGTCTAGAGAAGTATTTTCTCGAGAGTCTGAGGAGGAACGCATCTATTCAATTGTGTTGATTAACATTTTATTACATTTTCCTGGTATTACCAGCTAGTCAGTAAATTTATATTGGTTATATGCCATACTCCACTGAAATAGCTTAGTACAGTCAAGCACACAAGTGCCAGTATCAAGGAGAGCACTTTGTCTTCTGGCTGTCTGCATTCCAGGTTCCTCACCAACTGGAATATATATACAGGAATGCAGATTTTCTTTCTCTGTCATGGTCACAGACTTGAATGTGCTGAAAAGACAAGTTTGACAGAGTCTGGAGCATGTTTAAGCCTATACAATTGTACCAGCATTCTTTGCCGTCTGTCACACCTGAAGGTGCAGAGGTGAAAGAGGCCAGTGATAAGATAGGACCGATCTAACAAGGAGAGTATACACGTAACTAATGTCAGAGAGTGAGATTTTGTCTCCACAGTCTCTGGCTCTACATGGAGATGTATCTGAGCACTAATCCAGAACTAGGTCCTGATATTGAAGACTAGACTAAACCTAGTAGGAGGCTGTGCTCTTCAGAGGTACTCAAGTTAGGGTTTTAAGACACTTGGCAAGAAAGTATTGAGTCTTCTCAGTCAAATGCAATCAGCTGCAGAGGTATGTAACAATTATTCCTATCAGGAACACGACATGCATTGTCATCTTCCTTAGTGTCCTAAAATCTGCCAAAGAAATGCTCCCATTCATTGAGCTTGACCCTGTGTGCTGTGACAAGGGATGGAAGCATTCAGAACTGTAGCTTGCATAAGCAAAGAGGCTCAAATCCTCTGGCATCCTCTGTAATGGAAAAAGAGATACAAGAAGTAACAGTGGGGGAAGTGAAAGAGCCAATGGGTGGAAGAAAGCAGAGCAGTGGGAGGTGTTCTGGAGCATCTAAATGTCTTGATGCAAGAGCACCAGCTCCATGACATTATCTTTCCTGCCTTGGTTAGTGGAGGTTGCCAAAGTAAGACATGGATTTTAGTAACATTTGGAGAAACAAAGCAGGAATAGGCAGCATTTGCACCCAGGCACATACTTTCTGAGTGATTAAAGCTTTTTAGTTCTGCAGATTTCTCTGCAATAATGTAATGCTGATACAGTTTGTCATATCTTTACGATGTGATAAGCTTGGAGAGAACAGGTATTTCACAGTAAATGGAGGTACGGTGAAAGTGCCTTGTAAGGTTCACACCCCATATATCAATGTATTTAAAAACCCAAGTAATTTTGGATGATATCTTACATTTTAATGTATTAGTTAAAATATGGTTCATGGTCTAAAATTAAACAGCCTAGGGTGATCATATGGTAGAGGATAAAATATTCATCTCATTATAATTACAGAACTTAACTATAAAAGATTGAAACCTAGTAATGTTGCATTTTGAAAAAAAGATTGTATTGTAAATCTGGAGGGTGGTGTGAGTAACATCCACACTAGGATTTTAAAATATTGTTTCCTAGCCTTAATAAATGCATTTTGTGTTGGTTTCAACTTTTTCCTCAGTAAAACAAGCAAACTAACAGTGTCCTTTCACTGAGTGGTGGCATTATGGTACAGAGAATTTCCATATTAAAATGTACATTACAATTGATACATTTTAATATCACGTATACAAATTTGAAATATGGTGGGTTTGCAATAATACTACATAAGTAATGGAAGCAAATGCTTCCTTCCCTGCCAAACACATATGCACAGCAGAAAACCCCCTTGAAGTCTACACAAGGAGGATGTGAAAAGTAGCCTAGAGAAGAGTAATCAGAGGCAATGTAATATCAGTTTTCAAACAGGCAAAAGGTTGCTACAAGAAGACACATTCTGGCTCCATCCACTCTGTTACTGTAAATGTAGTGCTCTCAGAGAACATAAAAAAGGCTGTAATTTGTACCAAGTAACAGCAATCTACCTTCGTTATGTGCTCCCTCACCTGTTTAGTGGACATCTTAGATACAGCAGTTCTAAATTACGGTGAGACTATATGGCTGGGAGCTATTATGGAAAAAACATCTTTATGAGAGAACTAGAGAACCTGCTTAACTTGAAATGAGGACAGCTCCCATTCTACCTGTGATTTACTATTAACTGCAATGACATCAAGATTTCCTGACTCAATAGTGTCTGAAACACAAGTTTCTGGCCTCTCTATGGCCATAACAAGCCATAATAACATTATAATATGATTTCAGATTTGAGAAAGGAATATAGGAAGCAAGTTCAAATACTGCTGGGCAGGTTCGTCATAAAGGAACATATGGCTATAGGCAGAAGATCAACAAATCAAAATATTTGTAAACATAAACTTAATTCTGACTTCAAAAAAATGCTTGTAAAGGAAGGGATACAGTCAGATAAACATAAAGAAACCTAAAGGCACCTATTGCCAAACACCTCAGCCTTTTGCTGCCTCTTTTCAAAGTCCAGAAGGATGGTTTAAGCATCAGCTCTAGCAGACATGAAAATGGTAAGGAATGTTAGATGTAGATCCCTTCCCTCATTTTATCTTTCCATTATTGCAGACAGAAGCTGTTCCCCTGGAGCAAACTTGTTTAATTTTGTTGCATTTATGATGCTTCCTTTGGATTTTTTTTGTCATGTGAGCAACTCCTTCAGTAATAGCATGAGCTTCTGGGTCTTTTTATACTCTGAATCTCATTAGACAGGTAACACATACCTGTCTGGAATGTCCGGATCAGTGCCCACTTAATAATGTGTTATCATTTTAATGGTCCTTTCCTTCACTTTGCAGTATTGTTATTTCATGGTTACGGCACCCAGCAGTGCTAAAGAGCAGCCAAGCACAAGGCCCTGTCAGGAACAGGTCTCTATTTTTAAAGCATTTTGAGTATAGTATGGACCAAAACATTCATGAGAAGGTCCAGGTCCGTGCCTAAATTTAGGCATAATTAAATTTGTATGGATGGGAGGAGGGTAGAATGAGAGCACACAGATGATAAGGACTCTTCAGATAATAAATTTATTGAGCTAATGCATGCAACAAAAGTGCGCAGGTGGATTTTCTCCATTCTTCTCTGCATAAGGTATTTCGTTAGCTATGTTTGTGCTATTCTTGTTAACTTCAGAATGATTCTTATATACAAAGGTTGGATGACCAAACCTCTAGTAATTTACTCTCCCTTGCTATGTTATTTAATTTGTTACCATTTCAAAAGACTAAACACTGAACCAATTTCAGCTCTGGTGAGAGTTATGAGTTCACTTTAGCTTTGTAATGATGAAGGAAAACCTCTCCAGCAAAGTAAGGAATAAATTATTTTTAGTGAAAGAAAACAATTGTTCTCTTTTTAAGTAGGAAAATAAACACAATTATTTAGACATACCTGTGATGTAGGAAGTAGTGATCCATGATATCCTCTCAAAGTAATTAATGTAAGTAAGTGGTACAATAATTTTGGAAAATCTTTTGATCATGTCTGCAGAAAATATGTATTGGTCATATTCTACCTGCCTCCTTGCTTTTTTTATTTTATATTTTTAAATTTCTTCTTTTGTTAGAGCAAGCTAAGGTTGTTTGTACATCTAAAGTCAAGGTTTGGGGCATTTCAAGCTCCACTCAGCCCCAGCTGAAGACATTTCTAGTCTTCTGATAAGATATCTTGGAAATATCTTTTCCAACCTTGAAGAAGGAAATGTTCCATAGGAACATATATGCATATATCCAATTTTGAACCTTTACAATAGCTAAAACATGTTGGTTTCAGCTGCCACTATGAGGTTCTGATTCTGCAAATCTATAATGTTATATGATACATACATTTAGATAAACCTGCAGAAAGTAATACATGTATGTTGCTTTTTGTAAAAGTAATGTATATCAGAGTTCTTACTTGCTTTCTAATTTGGGGAGGGGGAGAAGGATTCATTTTTGTTGGGTTTTTTAGTATTTGATATTGGCTGTCAATCAGGTTGTCATCAAATGTAGTCAAATATGATGATCTTTCCTTCAGTCTTGTCAACAAAGCAGATGGCATTCTACTTTTCATTGTTCCTCTAGTTTTCTGTTCAAAATGCTGTAAAGTAGATGAAATTGAACATCTTCCTTGTATCGAGACTGATTTTTTGGTAATTAGATGTTTGAAAAGCCTCCAGCAACTTTGACTCTCTTTTCCTTTTCCTCCTTGTATAAACCAGCACAAATCAAATGGAAACCCACACTTGTGTCACAGTCTGGCACTGAAGATCCTAAGCTGTGCTTTTCTAGTGTCATGAAGAACAGGAGAGTTTAAGGAACCCTTTCCCTTCTACAGGAAATAAGAAGTCAGGCTTTTTTTTCCTCTGGCAATGGATTGCTTGTTGGGTGAGGATAAGTGAAAGTGCTCTGACCTGACTACCAGTTCATTTCATGAACCCATTTGAACCACTTGCATTTTTTGGAGTCAGGAATAAGTATTAGTCATGCACACCCCAGGTGACAGAGCAACTGTGCACAATGGATTTCTGTAGCAGATGTGCATGTGGCAGTATTCCTGCTTCCCTGCCTTCTCCATAACAGTTGACGTAAAACTTGATCTCATGTCCAATCAAACACATCCAGCTGTTAAATAACTAAAAAATGGCAGTTGTCAGGGCTGCATCCAAAGCTATGGTTGCAGCAACAACAGCAAGAGGGAAAAGGCTGCACAATCTCTGTTTATAGACAGTCCTTTGGCTTTTCCCCATCCACATACCAAAGCAAGTAAACTGCTGTTAATCTTAAAATCAGCAATCTGAACCAGAAATTAGACCTTGTCCATTATTTATGAGGATGGGTGGAAAGTAAATAATCTTTTTTAGCATTAAATTGCAAATTCAGAGAGAGAGATGCTGGTTCTGGATGATATGACACAGAGAAATAAATCTTACTGCTCTCCCAATTTAACACATCAGATTCTAAAGGCATAAAAGTGGTTTTATTTCCTGCATCCCCTTTGATTACCTCCCTCTTTTGGTCTTACATGTTAATGCATTTACTCTCTGTTGTTTTGCAAGAGGCTGAAGTAAAACTTGGGTGTACGATCAAGATGGAAGAAGGAAATTATAGGCCCTAAGCCTCCTTTCAATTACACCAATGTAAAGGAATAATTTAGTTGAAATCAATGACATTTCCCTGGTGTGAGACCTGCTGACAGCTGTAAGTCCTCTACTAAGAATCTAGTAAAGTAAAAGATAGTTGATGGATCTGTTGTTCACTGTGTACAGTGGCAGCACCTGCTTTTCCATTGCCAACATCTAAATATGAGGCCACAATAAAATCTGCTGCTTTGTGGCTGCCATTGCAAATCTGGTGCTTTGATATAATGGAGAAAATAAAATATGACAATAAAGTGGTTGTCTGTCATTGGCAAATTTTAAGGAGTTCTTATTTATCAAGAAGAGTCATTCTTTCCCCACTCCTTCATAGTGTTTTTGGTTCCCTCCTTCAGCCAGTGTCACTTTTAAAGCCTTGTTCCCTGAGTGATGGTAGGAAGATTAATCCTTTTGCAAAGAAATAAGGACAACTTCCCTTAACTGTGCTCCAGGCTGCTTTCCTTGTTGCCAACACTCTGCAACCACTCTGTATGAAATAGTCCATATTTACAATCCAGAAAGATGACTTTTTGAATGTGTTGGAGGCTATTAACCCTAGAAAAATAAGCTAGCATTTCCATTTAGCTAATATCCTGGCGTCTTCTCACTTGCATGTTATGGATCATTGTCTGCACAGAAAACCAAGCTTAAAAAAACATGCGAAGGGGCTGGATACACGTGGTAAATGTAGAGGAAAAGAGCTTCTTGCATATCTTAAAGTGCTTTCTGGGCATGCTGATGTAAATTCAAACAGAAAGTCCAGTTTTCTAAATGTCGGTGATGTAGCACACTCCCAACTATGCCTCCACTATGCCTCCAGTTTTACTTTTCATAAGTAATGCTGGCTTTCTTCTGCCTTCCCCACCCCTCCCCCCCAATGTTTAGTTTTGATCCGGTAGCTTTTTAATTCGGTGGTTTCCCTCTTCGCTTTCCTCAGGGAAAAGTCATTTAGTTCATTTTTACAAGATGTTGCCTGTAAGAGTATATTAGTATCAAGAAGATATTTTTCTACTCCATTGCATACTTTTCTCTATGCACTACTTCCATTATGGAAGACTTCATTAGCTGATTGACTCCTATCTGTTTCCTCATGGAGGCTGATAATGTTATCAGCTCTGAGTCTAAATCATAGACCAACTCAATATTGCACGGTCATGAAAGAGCAGGCTAAGGCTATATCTATACTGAGAGACAGCGAGATCAAGCAGGAGAAAATTGGGTCTTTGGGAACTATGTCCCTTCAAGAAAATAAGTTGGTAGCTTCCTCACACACACAGTAGGCCATATCTTCTGGTAATGAAAATGGACATTGACCCGCTGACATTACTGGAGCTATTTGGATCAAAAACAATGAAGGACCTGGCCCTGTAACCCTGCTTTTCCATGCTTTTTCTTGTGGAGAGGCTTCCAGTCAGAATCCACTGGCAGCAGAGATGGTTTGTCATCACTGTTCAAAACAGAGGCATCTCTGTGAGAAACACTAAACAGACCAGGGCATACCTGTGCTGCAGAGACCATTGATATGGGCTTCAACACCCTTGCTCTAGTAGCTGGCATGATGTGGACCTGCATTGGCTTAAACACAGCACAGGGCTGTATTATGCTTAAACAGAGTACGGTGCTACATTATGCTGCTGCATTCTTTTCAGAAGCCAGTTGCTGTCTCCACCAGACACTAGGGCATGTGGAGCTATCAGCTCAGTTAGAGCTGTCATGGGGAGCAGTGAAAGTAAGGGTTACATGGCTGAGATATACTACACTACTATCTAGCTTTTAACTGTGATGAGGGATTACTTATCAAAGAGGGAGTTATCTTTTCTGCCTCTGTCTTATTGCTGCTGTGAAGCAGCGATGAAAAATAACTACTAAGAGGTAGGTTTAGGCAAGTTGCATATAAAATTCCCCTAAAATATAAAAGAATGGTGATTTCATTAGTCCTTCTAACAGCTGGGAGCCCAAGGATAGGTACAAAAATTATGCTTAGGACCCAGCTTTTTCTGCATCCTTTGTAGGCTTCTGATTTCTAAAGAGAACTAGGGTTGCCATACAGAAGAGAAGATGACGTTCAGTTGCTTTCCCATCAGAAAGGTATGCTCAACTCCATTCTAATGGTTTTTTGTCCCATGGCTCGGGGCTGTTCCCCAGCAAAATCACAATAAGTTCCAGGAACATAATCACCAGATTCATTTTTTATCCAGTCTTTCAGGATTAATGAAACATATGCATTTGAAATATTAGTAAATTCTTAATGCATCTGCATAATTTTAGACTGGCTGCTAGGTTAACAACTGCAACCTTTAGTATGCACTTGAACTTCAAACCTATGCTGTTAGGGTCATTCCTTCCCCAGGTGTATGCAAGTTACTTAACTAGTTCCATCAGTTTAATAACAAAAACAGGTTATGTGTGACTATCATAGATTTACAGATGATGACACAGAGGATATTAGCTGAACTCTTGCTTATATTTACTGCTTAGCAAATATATTCTGCTGTAGATTGGAAAAGTCCTTCTCCTTTTAAGTTTCCGTTACTGCAACCAGAGCAGATATAGGCTGATTAACATAAAAGGCAGACTGCAGGATGTTAAAAGGTCTTGAAATAACATTTGGAGCCTGTATAATATAATGTCATAACTATCACATATATGGTGCTTTATATCCATTTTTTACACAACTAGTTTATGTTTCATACTTAAAAAGTCCTTTAGCTAAAAGTTTTGAATGTGAATGCCTATAATCTGACATTTACACCTGTATTCAGACACATAAATAAAAGTACATGTATTCCTTTAGACTCACAGCTTATATGATGACTAGTAATTTTGTAAATAACATTTCTTACATATAACAGCTACAGTGGGTCAGACAAGAAGGTGACCTTCCCCAGTATCTTTGGCAGTATCTAATAGTGGATGCTTTAGAGAGTGTATTAAAAAATGACAGGCATATAGTGACACTTCCATCAGTACATCCTCCCAACTTCTGACAGTTTAACACATTAGGGGCACCTCTTGGGTTAGATTTTGCATCTGTAATAATATTTGATAGCCATTTAAGGACTTTTTCCTACATGAATTTATCTAGTAATCTTTTGAATCTCTTCATAAATGTGTTCTCCTGTGGCCACAAGTTCCACTGCTGAATTATTTATTGTGTTAAATTGTTCTTCTCTTTTGTTTCTTATTTAAGTCCTTAACTTTAAAAATAGTAGTGTGGCAAGCTCGATCCCTCCTGGTCTCTAATTATTGCTTCAATATTTTAAGAATTATTTAAGAGTGCAATTTCCGCTTGGAAGAAAATGTGGTTCTCTTCTTTCTAGTAGTTCTTTAGTGCTAACTAGGCTAAACTTTCCTCTCATGTACATACCCTCCACTAGCTGCCAGGAGGCAGACAAGGACAGTACCATATGTCAGTTTGTAATGTTCCCAGGTGGTAGGTAAACGATTTCCAAACACAGGAACAGATTGGTGATGTTTTAGACTCCTTCCTCTCTAAGGAAAAACACTTCCCATATAGCTCACTGTTGTAAAAGTAAGTTAATTTATTCAAATATTCTTAAAAAGTTGTTTCTCAAAGTGCTAAAATTAGAACACACCTGAATATTTCAGATAAATTAGAATAAAGAAATGAATCCTCAGTAGGAGAATGTATTGCAGAAGCTCATAGATCTCTTCCCTTTCTAACTTCTGTTATACTGTATTCATGTTTTGTAAAATTTATGTTTCTGACAAACAGGAACCCTCTGATACCTATTAGAGATATGTAAACCTCTTAAAATGAGGGTCATGTTTGCTAATGGTACACCAGTACCTTTAAAAGTTTGCAAGGATTACCTGTCCTATCTGCACAGCAAATTTTAGCACTAGGTGAGAAATACATTTGCTGCTGGCCTTAGCTTGCCAAACCTACTACTCCTCTTTAATGCATCTCCTTCACATTTGTGCTACTATTTCAAACTGCTTGTTAAGGAAAAGATCATTATGGCACAAGTATGTCTTCAAATTTTAAACTATCTGTTCTTCCTGCTAGGAAAAAGGCACATTTGGGTAAAGCTGAAGAGAAACACGATTCCAAAGTGGCAGGTCATGATTTTCCTCTTGTTAAAAATGTCGCAGCTGTCTAAAAACTAGATCTCTATCAATCTTACCAGGCTGAAATGGGGGTCTGAAAGAATTCCTCACCTCCCTGTAGCGTATACATCACTGAAGTTAGTCAGCAAGTTTTTATTTTTGGGGTGTTGTTTTTTAAAAATTCTGACTTTTTGAGAAAGAAATGGGAAAATAGAAATGTGCCAATTTTGATGAAAAAATATTTGGAGCTTTTTAGATTCAGGATATGGGCTTCTGCAACAGGGGCACATGAGGAGAAGAAAGATCCCACAGCAGCTAATAGCCACTAACCAAGGCACTCATTTGGGATAAGAACAGGTCTGGTTAAATCATCAGTATGTTGAACATGGAACAAGGACTCAAGCAAGCACTGATATATCCTATCAATGCCTTACACTGACATGGTTGGCTTTTCCAGGACAGGAGTCTCTCAGACTCTCCGGATTCAGTTACTGTGCTTTGTGTAAGAACTCCACTGCTCTTGGCACCAGAGTAACAAACCCTTGTGATGGATGGTTAGATTTCTCTCTTGCTTAGAATATGGGAGACTCAAGTTGCTCTTCAACTCAATGAGAACAGGACAGTGGAACTGTGCCTCTCACATATAAGGTGTTGTTCACCTTGACTTAAATAATCTGTGTTCAGCATGTCTCTCATTTTTCCTGAGAAAATATTGGCAATTCTTTATAACGAGAGAGACTGAAAACTCAGAATTTTTCATGCATTCTGGTTTCCTGACCAGCTATACAAAAGCATTCATTAAAGGGCCTTCCTTTGTAGAGGCAATAGGTTTTAATTATATGGTGCTTTTAAGAATGTGAAAAATGCTGCAGTTTATTGGAGAACAAGACCTGAGCATTGTCCTTATAGTTACTGCTGCATCTAGATAGAAATGTTTTACTCCCCAAAAAGGTTTCTAAACAATGCAATGAACATGTAAAAATATTTTCTGTAATTTATGTGGCATATGCAATATGCAGTATAGCATAGATGTTCAAGTGGTTCAATATGGGATGATAACTCATGACTTCAGCACTCCAGAGGCACTAATCCTTCCCCTCTTCCTACTGCTTCTTACCACATTGTCAATCACATGTTCTTTCTTCTCTGAGTGCCATAAACTAAGATTCTTTTCTGCTTCTCTGTTAATCTCCTTTGATCAAAATATGAAACCAATATGGTTAGAGTCACATTTTCAATCCGTTGTATCAATGGGTTACAATTGTTCAGCACAGATTCTGCTCCTTCCTCCATAACTTAAACTAATCCTTAGGGGAGATCCAGAATAAACTTGTATCTTCAGTAAAATGCCAGTGATGTCTGCACAATGATACAACAAGGAATGAGAAATGAAAGATACATAATCATCTTCTAAAAACAGCTCTTGGCATTACTCAGAATTAACTGCTGACTGTTCAGATCTTACAATTTTTACTGGGTACAGTAGTGGAGGTCACTGCATTTTTATTAGTGTCTGCATGACCATGAGATGAGAGAAGTATAATTTGGCATCACTTCATCAGAAGGACGTCTGTCCTGGTTCACAGCTATTATTTCTGTCCTGTGATATAATTTTGAGCTTTAAGGTGATCAGATTTCGCTTAGTATGTAGACTAAGGGAAAGTTGGCTGCTTATAGCCAGTACATGAAACACTTAGCATCTACCAAAAAAGAAGTAAAAAATAATTCGTTTTTTCTCTGCTAGTCTGCAGATGGCAAATTTATTTTTCAAAGTATTTCTGTGTAATAAAATTCCAAGATTTTATTTACTTGTTTATCTTTCTTATTTTACTTATACTGCATGTGGGACTTAGTCTGTTTAGATATTTAAAATAGGGAGGTAAATTAAATGAAATTTTATACCTGCCATACACTCTGAGTTGGGCTGAGTTAAAAAATCTGAATCTGGTTTCACACCCAGCTCTCCTTATGAGTCAAAGAAATATGATGACACTGGAATCACGAATTCTGGAACAGCACACTCTGTAAATAAAGGTCAATATAGATATGGAGGGAAAATATCAAATTTAGTTTCAGAGTTTGGATCTGATATTTTGGTTCAGGTCAAACTCCCTTTCTCTCTCTCAACTTTCAATTCAGAAATGTAGGTATTGTGTACCCTGTTGTTAGATTCCCAGAAACGAAGCAGTTCCTGCTAGCTGCTTTCCAGTTTTTCATGCTTCGCTTCCCATCATCGTTTTCAATAAATCTGCAATGCAAACTGAAACTTGATATTTAATGTAGGGATAAACTTGTCTATTGCTACTGAGATATTGAATTTAAAGCATGGGAAATTGTGTAGTCTCACTTCAGTGCATTTTGCCATTGATGGTATCTCTCAGTTTACTCCTTAAATATTGGTGGTTGCTGAAAGCTGGATCAGAACCTGAAGTCAGTTCTCATTTTTCATCCTTACTTAGGCAACCTTCTCTGGAAATCAATGTGATATAAACAAGCAGGAATTTAAGCAATACTTCATAATTAGGTCTGTTGGAAAAAGCAGCAGTGTGTGGTATGAAAAGGCAGTGCTGGTCTGTGTTATCTCTTAGCTGGTCCTGGCAAAGCTACTCCAAGGGATGACACATCTCTGTTAGTCTCATTCTCATGCAAAGCTAGTGGAAATGCTGTATGTTGGATAAAGCAGTGAAGATAAAGATGACAATAGAACTGTGAAATAAAGCAGTAGGCCAGGTGCTGAGAAAACAGTCTGGTTTTACTCCATTTGTAGATAAAGCTGTGACTGGCTTTAATCATTTCACTTGTACTAGGAATTAATTAGGACCTTAAGGTTTGACCAATACTGAATAATCACTCTAATAATCTACAATGTGCAATCTAGTTATACCATGGAAAGGGCAGTAATAATTACAGGTTATAAATAACTTGGTAGACAAAACATGAAGACAGAGACCTCTCATTGTGTTTTTATATGAAATCACTACCTTTTGATCTTTTTTGCCTTTGATTTCTTATTGAAGAAAAGATAGTAATCTCACATTAATATACTGCCTTTCACCTCAAAGCACATCAAAAAAGTATACACACATAGTAGCATGTGTGTATAATGTCTGTGAGTTTGTGTCTTACATAAATATGAGGCCTTTTATTTAATAGGAAGTAGCAAGGAGACAGAGGCTTAGAGGATGAAGTGGAAAAAAACCCCAAATAACCGTTTTAAATTTGTTGGGCACTTAAGTCCCTAGATTATAATTCTCCAGGTTGGACTGGTTCTGGGAAAGGGATTCCTGAACTTTTTAGGGCATGTAGCACTCAGCATTTCTGGTTTATCAAAGCAAAGCCATCATCTTCATGACAATACGGTTGCACAGACTGGGCACAGATCACTTACTGTGGCCTCCACAACACTGGAAGTAATCTCATTGGGATTTCAGTGATCTGCAAAGGCCAAAATGATCAGTTTTATTACATTGTCTGGATTACAATCTCACCCATCGCCACAGCGGTGAGGAACTGCGTAGGTGCTGATTTGGCGCAGTAACTGTTGCAGGTCCTGTGGCTTTGGACTGGAGCTCCTGCTGTCAAGTATGGTGCTGGTCTGATCCTCCTGAGCTTGTGAAAACCAAGGCCATAGCCTCAGGTCTACCGTAGCAGAGAAGGGTAGAGAATGAAGGACTAGTAGTCCCTCTCTAGAGCTGATTGCTGTGTGGCAGTAGTCATAGCATTTAGGAACAGTTTTGTCGTTCCTTACCTGCAATAAGCATTACACAGGGCAAACAAAGTAGAGGAGCATCAGATAGCTCAGAATGAATGGCCTGAGAGGCACATGCAATGATGCTAACGGACAGAAAAAACAGCTGTTGTGTTCCTCATGGTCAGAATAGAAGCAACAATGCATGATCACTCCAATAAACACACCAGAATATAGAAACTTTATGTCATATATGTTAGGTTTTCTTCTTACTCTTCTTTGTATGTTAGAAATAAACAGAAAGGAGGAGGCTGTGTGGAATAATAAATGGAGAACTTTGCAAAGGTTGCCAATGCATAGCGTTAGCAGACAAACTTAGTAATGGAAAATGATATAGTAGAGTCTGAGGCAAAAGGAGGAAGGCAGTCTGAGTATGCTTGGGGAAGGAGGGAAGGAACACCTTTCAGGGTGTGCTCAGAGCCTTGCAGAAATGATCTGAAAGCAACATCGATGTGCATGGAACGTAGGCAGGGAGTTTATAGTTTGATGAAATCTGTCCAAGCCTTTCTTTCTCCTCTGGACTTCAAAGAAAACATCATGTGTTACTCTAATGAATAACAGGGTTAGAAAGGTGAGCACTAAATAGCATTTTCTATTGTCCTATCATGTAAATCATGCTTTACAAATCCTTTTAATCTTGGCTATGTCCACTGCATTATTGTGGGATGGTATAAGCCCTGCCAACGTCAAACTTGGTTACAAAAAGCATTAATTTTCTCAGATGAGCCATTTCCTTTTGGCACTGGCAGCAGTTGAGCCAGACTGGTTTCCCCAGGGCCCAGAGTAACTGTTATCTTTGAATTACTTTTTCCAGTTGATAATTTGGCCTGATCCTATGATCGTAATAGCCAAGTTGGGGTTTGGTTTTGTTTTGTTTTCCATTAGCATCATGAGTTCTATAATACCATCAACCTGGGACCTACTTTGGAACCACCAGTTCAGTGGTCCAGCAGCTCACCATAGTCTTTTGCATACTAAGTATCTTCTTCCTTTGGTAGGACCTCTGCTTTAATCTGCATGGTAAACATAATGATTGAGATAGGACACACTCTGTCTCAGACTGACAAATACAAAAAAATATTCACTGGCTTGTCACTTACCTGGACAAGAATTTCTTGCTTTCACCAAGAAAAAACATTATGAAAAGCAGTGGGCCTTCAGTGGTGACAACTTCTCCGACGACTGTGAGGGTAAGGGTGTATCAGCTAAATTTATTGAATTTTATATAGTCAGACTCAGAAATAGGGTGTATTTTTAGTTGAGAATTAGTAAAAAAATGTTTTAAATTATCTTACCCCTTGATGATACAATATAGCATCCAGAGGTTCCTTCAGGCCAAAGGGTTTTGAAAGAATTCATCAAGGTGAATTCTTGTAATAAGGAAACAATAACAACTAGTGGTGGATGAGTGGGCGCTTAAGGATATTGTTATACATGGGGAACCAGATCCTAGTCAGGGACACAAAATGTGGGGAAATGTCTGCAGAGGACTTCTGTGGCACTTATTTTTATGATGTGTTCCCAAATACTCTACTTGTGTGATTTCATTCAGATGAGATAGGCTGTAATTAATTTTGCCTTTGCAGACCTATATGACTCTCTGGGGTTTTTTTGCATTATTCAAAGGTTGGCCTTGTCATTTGTCTGCAGAACAAAGTTCAGATACCTCTGGATCTTCTCTTCAAAACTGTGAAAGCCATTCTGAGTACAATAACCAGACAGTCTTCCTACCAGTCTTCCTAGCAGACTTCCTACTGTCTTTTTCTAGCTGTGAGTACAGCACTTCTGGAGCAAGAGGTTGTGAAATAGGCCATATATGTCTATCATAATTGAATTAGACGTCCATCTCCTGCCTCCCTAGTTATCTCAATACTTTAGCAAGTGCTTGTTTCTTGGCTTGGTTTCTCAAATCTATCACTTTTCTTCTTCAGAAAGAACCTTGGATTTTGTCCTCTCTTCACAGGTCTTTTCCCAGACTAGTTTTTTAACATTTCCAACACTTCTCATTTATTTCTCCCCAGCTGTCACACTGTACCAATAGATTCATGCAGTAAACATCTCAACAATAGACTAACCTGAGGGAATGTAAATCAGCACAGAGCAGCTCAAAATCTGTCATGATCCCAGTTTATGAAGCCCAGAGGTCTATAGATTTGGACCTCGATCACAGCCATTTCACAAAGAAATTTGCAGCCAGTTGTGTGTACCAATGTCTACTCTATAACAATCTTCATAAGTAACTAAATCTATTGTTCAGTTTCAGGGAAATTCAGTGTTACCTCTTAATCATTTTTCTTACCTATTCCCTCCCCCCCCATTTCCTAGATAAAAAATTGAAAATGCCTTGCTAATAAATCCTCATTTGAAATGAACACGCAAGGCACAAAGAAGTACTCTGTGTGTTTGTCGTGTGTGTGTGTATGACAGAGAGACAAAGCTTTTGGAGAATGGTATTAAACCAGTAATACAGTTGGGACAAACTATTAGGCTTCACATCTTTGTGCCTGGAAACTTGGCCATTTTTCCTAACTGTATCATTTGATCTAATAAAAGGACGTGCCTGTCCTACAGACCTTGGTTTATCAGAACTATAACAATACTTTTTTTATGCATCATAGTTTCCTCATCTCATGACTTGCTAGCAAAGCAAACTCAAATGCAGTAATTAATCTGGTACTGCAATTCTGTCAGCACAGAGGAAATTTGAATGACATGAAGGAGTGGATGTGAGAGACTGAACTCAGAAATGTCCAAATGATTCACTGAAAACTAAATTAAGATTTAAGAATACACCTGTTCATCAACACTGAGACAGCAGTGAATAAGTGTGTTTCAGTAATGA